>NC_090926.1:1284869981-1286154981 GCF_040938575.1 Ambystoma mexicanum
ACACATGGCCTACCGTCCAGCGTTCCCACAGGTGTCCCGATGAAAACGGTACCTCACATGTGTGGGTGCACCTACCTGGCCGCCAAGGGGAAAGCCTAAAACACAAGTAACCCCAAGTCTGTTGTCAGAGGGAAATCTCCGACATTCTGCCGACCGGCGCAACTTACAGATATGGGCCTCGGGTGTCCAAGCCACCGAGGAAAACAGGGAACCCCATGCATTTTCGAAAAGAGGACACCCGTGGGAATCCGCAGAGGTGTGATTTGCGCCCATCGCCCCAGATTTTTTTACCCAGACAGCCCTGCAAAGTCGGAAATGTGGGGAAAAAAACGCTTTTTCCGCACATTCCGCTCGCCGCACCCAACGAAACACGCCCCCCAGAACACATGGCCTACCGTCCCGCGTTCCCACAGGTGTCCCGATGAAAACGGTACCTCACATGTGTGGGTGCACCTACCTGGCCGCCAAGGGGAAAGCCTAAAACACAAGTAACCCCAAGTCTGTTGTCAGAGGGAAATCTCAGACATTCTGCCGACTGGCGCAACTTACAGATATGGGCCTCGGGTGTCCAAGCCACCGAGGAAAACAGGCAACCCCATGCATTTTCGAAAAGAGGACACCCGTGGGAATCCGCAGAGGTGTGATTTGCGCCCATCGTCCCAGATTTTTTTACCCAGACAGCCCTGCAAAGTCGGAAATGTGGGGAAAAAAACGCCTTTTCCGCACATTTCGCTCGCCGCACCCATCGAAACACGCCCCCCACAACACATGGCCTACCGTCCCGTGTTCCCACAGGTGTCCCGATGAAAACGGTACCTCACATGTGTGGGTGCACCTACCTGGCCGCCAAGGGGAAAGCCTAAAACACAAGTAACCCCAAGTCTGTTGTCAGAGGGAAATCTCAGACATTCTGCCGACCGGCGCAACTTACAGATATGGGCCTCGGATGTCCAAGCCACCGAGGAAAACAGGGAACCCCATGCATTTTCGAAAAGAGGACACCCGTGGGAATCCGCAGAGGTGTGATTTGCGCCCATCGCCCCAGATTTTTTTACCCAGACAGCCCTGCAAAGTCGGAAATGTGGGGAAAAAAACGCTTTTTCCGCACATTTCGCTCGCGGCACCCATCCAAACACGCCCCCCACAACACATGGCCTACCGTCCCGCGTTCCCACAGGTGTCCCGATGAAAACGGTACCTCACATGTGTGGGTGCACCTACCTGGCCGCCAAGGGGAAAGCCTAAAACACAAGTAACCCCAAGTCTGTTGTCCATTCTGCCGACCGGCGCAACTTACAGATATGGGCCTCGGGTGTCGAAGCCACCGAGGAAAACAGGCAACCCCATGCATTTTCGAAAAGAGGACACCCGTGGGAATCCGCAGAGGTGTGATTTGCGCCGATCGTCCCAGATTTTTTTACCCAGACAGCCCTGCAAAGTCGGAAATGTGGGGAAAAAAACGCCTTTTCCGCACATTTCGCTCGCCGCACCCATCGAAACACGCCCCCCACAACACATGGCCTACCGTCCCGCGTTCCCACAGGTGTCCCGATGAAAACGGTACCTCACATGTGTGGGTGCACCTACCTGGCCGCCAAGGGGAAAGCCTAAAACACAAGTAACCCCAAGTCTGTTGTCAGAGGGAAATCTCAGACATTCTGCCGACCGGCGCAACTTACAGATATGGGCCTCGGGTGTCCAAGCCACCGAGGAAAACAGGGAACCCCATGCATTTTCGAAAAGAGGACACCCGTGGGAATCCGCAGAGGTGTGATTTGCGCCCATCGCCCCAGATTTTTTTACCCAGACACCCCTGCAAAGTCGGAAAAGTGGGGAAAAAAACGCTTTTTCCGCACATTTCGCTCGCCGCACCCATCGAAACACGCCCCCCAGAACACATGGCCTACCGTCCCGCGTTCCCACAGGTGTCCCG
Source organism: Ambystoma mexicanum (assembly GCF_040938575.1). Lineage (NCBI taxonomy): Eukaryota > Metazoa > Chordata > Amphibia > Caudata > Ambystomatidae > Ambystoma > Ambystoma mexicanum. Next base: position 1,284,871,915 of record NC_090926.1, read on the forward strand.
ATGAAAACGGTACCTCACATGTGTGGGTGCACCTACCTGGCCGCCAAGGGGAAAGCCTAAAACACAAGTAACCCCAAGTCTGTTGTCAGAGGGAAATCTCAGACATTCTGCCGACCGGCGCAACTTACAGATATGGGCCTCGGGTGTCCAAGCCACCGAGGAAAACAGGCAACCCCATGCATTTTCGAAAAGAGGACACCCGTGGGAATCCGCAGAGGTGTGATTTGCGCCCATCGTCCCAGATTTTTTTACCCAGACAGCCCTGCAAAGTCGGAAATGTAGGGAAAAAAACGCCTTTTCCGCACATTTCGCTCGCCGCACCCATCGAAACACGCCCCCCACAACACATGGCCTACCGTCCCGCGTTCCCACAGGTGTCCCGATGAAAACGGTACCTCACATGTGTGGGTGCACCTACCTGGCCGCCAAGGGGAAAGCCTAAAACACAAGTAACCCCAAGTCTGTTGTCAGAGGGAAATCTCCGACATTCTGCCGACCGGCGCAACTTACAGATATGGGCCTCGGGTGTCCAAGCCACCGAGGAAAACAGGGAACCCCATGCATTTTCGAAAAGAGGACACCCGTGGGAATCCGCAGAGGTGTGATTTGCGCCCATCGCCCCAGATTTTTTTACCCAGACAGCCCTGCAAAGACGGAAATGTGGGGAAAAAAACGCTTTTTCCGCACATTTCGCTCGCCGCACCCATCGAAACACGCCCCCCACAACACATGGCCTACCGTCCCGCGTTCCCACAGGTGTCCCGATGAAAACGGTACCTCACATGTGTGGGTGCACCTACCTGGCCGCCAAGGGGAAAGCCTAAAACACAAGTAACCCCAAGTCTGTTGTCCATTCTGCCGACCGGCGCAACTTACAGATATGGGCCTCGGGTGTCGAAGCCACCGAGGAAAACAGGGAACCCCATGCATTTTCGAAAAGAGGACACCCGTGGGAATCCGCAGAGGTGTGATTTGCGCCCATCGCCCCAGATTTTTTACCCAGACAGCCCTGCAAAGTCGGAAATGTGGGGAAAAAAACGCTTTTTCCGCACATTTCGCTCGCCGCACCCATCGAAACACACCCCCCACAACACATGGCCTACCGTCCCGCGTTCCCACAGGTGTCCCGATGAAAACGGTACCTCACATGTGTGGGTGCACCTACCTGGCCGCCAAGGGGAAAGCCTAAAACACAAGTAACCCCAAGTCTGTTGTCAGAGGGAAATCTCAGACATTCTGCCGACCGGCGTAACTTACAGATATGGGCCTCGGGTGTCCAAGCCACCGAGGAAAACAGGGAACCCCATGCATTTTCGAAAAGAGGACACCCGTGGGAATCCGCAGAGGTGTGATTTGCGCCCATCGCCCCAGATTTTTTTACCCAGACAGCCCTGCAAAGTCGGAAATGTGGGGAAAAAAACGCTTTTTCCGCACATTTCGCTCACCGCACCCATCGAAACACGCCCACCACAACACATGGCCTACCGTCCCGCGTTCCCACAGGTGTCCCGATGAAAACGGTACCTCACATGTGTGGGTGCACCTACCTGGCCGCCAAGGGGAAAGCCTAAAACACAAGTAACCCCAAGTCTGTTGTCAGAGGGAAATCTCAGACATTCTGCCGACCGGCGCAACTTACAGATATGGGCCTCGGGTGTCCAAGCCACCGAGGAAAACAGGGAACCCCATGCATTTTCGAAAAGAGGACACCCATGGGAATCCGCAGAGGTGTGATTTGCGCCCATCGCCCCAGATTTTTTTTACCCAGACAGCCCTGCAAAGTCGGAAATGTGGGGAAAAAAACGCTTTTTCCGCACATTTCGCTCGCCGCACCCATCGAAACACGCCCCCCACAACACATGGCCTACCGTCCCGCGTTCCCACAGGTGTCCCGATGAAAACGGTACCTCACATGTGTGGGTGCACCTACCTGGCCGCCAAGGGGAAAGCCTAAAACACAAGTAACCCCAAGTCTGTTGTCAGAGGGAAATCTCCGACATTCTGCCGACCGGCGCAACTTACAGATATGGGCCTCGGGTGTCCAAGCCACCGAGGAAAACAGGGAACCCCATGCATTTTCGAAAAGAGGACACCCGTGGGAATCCGCAGAGGTGTGATTTGCGCCCATCGCCCCAGATTTTTTTACCCAGACAGCCCTGCAAAGACGGAAATGTGGGGAAAAAAACGCTTTTTCCGCACATTTCGCTCGCCGCACCCATCGAAACACGCCCCCCACAACACATGGCCTACCGTCCCGCGTTCCCACAGGTGTCCCGATGAAAACGGTACCTCACATGTGTGGGTGCACCTACCTGGCCGCCAAGGGGAAAGCCTAAAACACAAGTAACCCCAAGTCTGTTGTCCATTCTGCCGACCGGCGCAACTTACAGATATGGGCCTCGGGTGTCCAAGCCACCGAGGAAAACAGGGAACCCCATGCATTTTCGAAAAGAGGACACCCGTGGGAATCCGCGGAGGTGTGATTTGCGCCCATCGCCCCAAATTTTTTTACCCAGACAGCCCTGCAAAGTCGGAAATGTGGGGAAAAAAACGCTTTTTCCGCACATTTCGCTCGCCGCACCCATCGAAACACGCCCCCCACAACACATGGCCTACCGTCCCGCGTTCCCACAGGTGTCCCGATGAAAACGGTACCTCACATGTGTGGGTGCACCTACCTGGCCGCCAAGGGGAAAGCCTAAAACACAAGTAACCCCAAGTCTGTTGTCAGAGGGAAATCTCCGACATTCTGCCGACCGGCGCAACTTACAGATATGGGCCTCGGGTGTCCAAGCCACCGAGGAAAACAGGGAACCCCATGCATTTTTGAAAAGAGGACACCCGTGGGAATCCGCAGAGGTGTGATTTGCGCCCATCGCCCCAGATTTTTTTACCCAGACAGCCCTGCAAAGTCGGAAATGTGGGGAAAAAAACGCTTTTTCCGCACATTTCGCTCGCCGCACCCATCCAAACACGCCCCCCACAACACATGGCCTACCGTCCCGCGTTCCCACAGGTGTCCCGATGAAAACGGTACCTCACATGTGTGGGTGCACCTACCTGGCCGCCAAGGGGAAAGCCTAAAACACAAGTAACCCCAAGTCTGTTGTCCATTCTGCCGACCGGCGCAACTTACAGATATGGGCCTCGGGTGTCGAAGCCACCGAGGAAAACAGGCAACCCCATGCATTTTCGAAAAGAGGACACCCGTGGGAATCCGCAGAGGTGTGATTTGCGCCGATCGTCCCAGATTTTTTTACCCAGACAGCCCTGCAAAGTCGGAAATGTGGGGAAAAAAACGCCTTTTCCGCACATTTCGCTCGCCGCACCCATCGAAACACGCCCCCCACAACACATGGCCTACCGTCCCGCGTTCCCACAGGTGTCCCGATGAAAACGGTACCTCACATGTGTGGGTGCACCTACCTGGCCGCCAAGGGGAAAGCCTAAAACACAAGTAACCCCAAGTCTGTTGTCAGAGGGAAATCTCAGACATTCTGCCGACCGGCGCAACTTACAGATATGGGCCTCGGGTGTCCAAGCCACCGAGGAAAACAGGGAACCCCATGCATTTTCGAAAAGAGGACACCCGTGGGAATCCGCAGAGGTGTGATTTGCGCCCATCGCCCCAGATTTTTTTACCCAGACAGCCCTGCAAAGTCGGAAAAGTGGGGAAAAAAACGCTTTTTCCGCACATTTCGCTCGCCGCACCCATCGAAACACGCCCCCCAGAACACATGGCCTACCGTCCCGCGTTCCCACAGGTGTCCCGATGAAAACGGTACCTCACATGTGTGGGTGCACCTACCTGGCCGCCAAGGGGAAAGCCTAAAACACAAGTAACCCCAAGTCTGTTGTCAGAGGGAAATCTCAGACATTCTGCCGACCGGCGCAACTTACAGATATGGGCCTCGGGTGTCCAAGCCACCGAGGAAAACAGGCAACCCCATGCATTTTCGAAAAGAGGACACCCGTGGGAATCCGCAGAGGTGTGATTTGCGCCCATCGCCCCAGATTTTTTTACCCAGACAGCCCTGCAAAGTCGGAAATGTGGGGAAAAAAACGCTTTTTCCGCACATTTCGCTGGCCGCACCCATCGAAACACGCCCCCCACAACACATGGCCTACCGTCCCGCGTTCCCACAGGTGTCCCGATGAAAACAGTACCTCACATGTGTGGGTGCACCTACCTGGCCACCAAGGGGAAAGCCTAAAACACAAGTAACCCCAAGTCTGTTGTCCATTCTGCCGACCGGCGCAACTTACAGATATGGGCCTCGGGTGTCCAAGCCACCGAGGAAAACAGGGAACCCCATGCATTTTCGAAAAGAGGACACCCGTGGGAATCCGCAGAGGTGTGATTTGCGCCCATCGCCCCAGATTTTTTTACCCAGACAGCCCTGCAAAGTCGGAAATGTGGGGAAAAAAACGCTTTTTCCGCACATTTCGCTCGCCGCACCCATCGAAACACGCCCCCCACAACACATGGCCTACCGTCCCGCGTTCCCACAGGTGTCCCGATGAAAACGGTACCTCACATGTGTGGGTGCACCTACCTGGCCGCCAAGGGGAAAGCCTAAAACACAAGTAACCCCAAGTCTGTTGTCAGAGGGAAATCTCAGACATTCTGCCGACCGGCGCAACTTACAGATATGGGCCTCGGGTGTCCAAGCCACCGAGGAAAACAGGGAACCCCATGCATTTTCGAAAAGAGGACACCCGTGGGAATCCGCAGAGGTGTGATTTGCGCCCATCGCCCCAGATTTTTTACCCAGACACCCCTGCAAAGTCGGAAATGTGGGGAAAAAAACGCTTTTTCCGCACATTTCGCTCGCCGCACCCATCGAAACGCGCCCCCCACAACACATGGCCTACCGTCCCGCGTTCCCACAGGTGTCCCGATGAAAACGGTACCTCACATGTGTGGGTGCACCTACCTGGCCGCCAAGGGGAAAGCCTAAAACACAAGTAACCCCAAGTCTGTTGTCAGAGGGAAATCTCAGACATTCTGCCGACCGGCGCAACTTACAGATATGGGCCTCGGGTGTCCAAGCCACCGAGGAAAACAGGGAACCCCATGCATTTTCGAAAAGAGGACACCCGTGGGAATCCGCAGAGGTGTGATTTGCGCCCATCGCCCCAGATTTTTTTACCCAGACAGCCCTGCAAAGTCGGAAATGTGGGGAAAAAAACGCTTTTTCCGCACATTTCGCTCGCCGCACCCATCGAAACACGCCCCCCACAACACATGGCCTACCGTCCCGCGTTCCCACAGGTGTCCCGATGAAAACGGTACCTCACATGTGTGGGTGCACCTACCTGGCCGCCAAGGGGAAAGCCTAAAACACAAGTAACCCCAAGTCTGTTGTCAGAGGGAAATCTCAGACATTCTGCCGACCGGCGCAACTTACAGATATGGGCCTCGGGTGTCCAAGCCACCGAGGAAAACAGGGAACCCCATGCATTTTCGAAAAGAGGACACCCGTGGGAATCCGCCGAGGTGTGATTTGCGCCCATCGCCCCAAATTTTTTTACCCAGACAGCCCTGCAAAGTCGGAAATGTGGGGAAAAAAACGCTTTTTCCGCACATTTCGCTCGCCGCACCCATCGAAACACGCCCCCCACAACACATGGCCTACCGTCCAGCGTTCCCACAGGTGTCCCGATGAAAACGGTACCTCACATGTGTGGGTGCACCTACCTGGCCGCCAAGGGGAAAGCCTAAAACACAAGTAACCCCAAGTCTGTTGTCAGAGGGAAATCTCCGACATTCTGCCGACCGGCGCAACTTACAGATATGGGCCTCGGGTGTCCAAGCCACCGAGGAAAACAGGGAACCCCATGCATTTTCGAAAAGAGGACACCCGTGGGAATCCGCAGAGGTGTGATTTGCGCCCATCGCCCCAGATTTTTTTACCCAGACAGCCCTGCAAAGTCGGAAATGTGGGGAAAAAAACGCTTTTTCCGCACATTCCGCTCGCCGCACCCAACGAAACACGCCCCCCAGAACACATGGCCTACCGTCCCGCGTTCCCACAGGTGTCCCGATGAAAACGGTACCTCACATGTGTGGGTGCACCTACCTGGCCGCCAAGGGGAAAGCCTAAAACACAAGTAACCCCAAGTCTGTTGTCAGAGGGAAATCTCAGACATTCTGCCGACTGGCGCAACTTACAGATATGGGCCTCGGGTGTCCAAGCCACCGAGGAAAACAGGCAACCCCATGCATTTTCGAAAAGAGGACACCCGTGGGAATCCGCAGAGGTGTGATTTGCGCCCATCGTCCCAGATTTTTTTACCCAGACAGCCCTGCAAAGTCGGAAATGTGGGGAAAAAAACGCCTTTTCCGCACATTTCGCTCGCCGCACCCATCGAAACACGCCCCCCACAACACATGGCCTACCGTCCCGTGTTCCCACAGGTGTCCCGATGAAAACGGTACCTCACATGTGTGGGTGCACCTACCTGGCCGCCAAGGGGAAAGCCTAAAACACAAGTAACCCCAAGTCTGTTGTCAGAGGGAAATCTCAGACATTCTGCCGACCGGCGCAACTTACAGATATGGGCCTCGGATGTCCAAGCCACCGAGGAAAACAGGGAACCCCATGCATTTTCGAAAAGAGGACACCCGTGGGAATCCGCAGAGGTGTGATTTGCGCCCATCGCCCCAGATTTTTTTACCCAGACAGCCCTGCAAAGTCGGAAATGTGGGGAAAAAAACGCTTTTTCCGCACATTTCGCTCGCGGCACCCATCCAAACACGCCCCCCACAACACATGGCCTACCGTCCCGCGTTCCCACAGGTGTCCCGATGAAAACGGTACCTCACATGTGTGGGTGCACCTACCTGGCCGCCAAGGGGAAAGCCTAAAACACAAGTAACCCCAAGTCTGTTGTCCATTCTGCCGACCGGCGCAACTTACAGATATGGGCCTCGGGTGTCGAAGCCACCGAGGAAAACAGGCAACCCCATGCATTTTCGAAAAGAGGACACCCGTGGGAATCCGCAGAGGTGTGATTTGCGCCGATCGTCCCAGATTTTTTTACCCAGACAGCCCTGCAAAGTCGGAAATGTGGGGAAAAAAACGCCTTTTCCGCACATTTCGCTCGCCGCACCCATCGAAACACGCCCCCCACAACACATGGCCTACCGTCCCGCGTTCCCACAGGTGTCCCGATGAAAACGGTACCTCACATGTGTGGGTGCACCTACCTGGCCGCCAAGGGGAAAGCCTAAAACACAAGTAACCCCAAGTCTGTTGTCAGAGGGAAATCTCAGACATTCTGCCGACCGGCGCAACTTACAGATATGGGCCTCGGGTGTCCAAGCCACCGAGGAAAACAGGGAACCCCATGCATTTTCGAAAAGAGGACACCCGTGGGAATCCGCAGAGGTGTGATTTGCGCCCATCGCCCCAGATTTTTTTACCCAGACACCCCTGCAAAGTCGGAAAAGTGGGGAAAAAAACGCTTTTTCCGCACATTTCGCTCGCCGCACCCATCGAAACACGCCCCCCAGAACACATGGCCTACCGTCCCGCGTTCCCACAGGTGTCCCGATGAAAACGGTACCTCACATGTGTGGGTGCACCTACCTGGCCGCCAAGGGGAAAGCCTAAAACACAAGTAACCCCAAGTCTGTTGTCAGAGGGAAATCTCAGACATTCTGCCGACCGGCGCAACTTACAGATATGGGCCTCGGGTGTCCAAGCCACCGAGGAAAACAGGCAACCCCATGCATTTTCGAAAAGAGGACACCCGTGGGAATCCGCAGAGGTGTGATTTGCGCCCATCGTCCCAGATTTTTTTACCCAGACAGCCCTGCAAAGTCGGAAATGTAGGGAAAAAAACGCCTTTTCCGCACATTTCGCTCGCCGCACCCATCGAAACACGCCCCCCACAACACATGGCCTACCGTCCCGCGTTCCCACAGGTGTCCCGATGAAAACGGTACCTCACATGTGTGGGTGCACCTACCTGGCCGCCAAGGGGAAAGCCTAAAACACAAGTAACCCCAAGTCTGTTGTCAGAGGGAAATCTCCGACATTCTGCCGACCGGCGCAACTTACAGATATGGGCCTCGGGTGTCCAAGCCACCGAGGAAAACAGGGAACCCCATGCATTTTCGAAAAGAGGACACCCGTGGGAATCCGCAGAGGTGTGATTTGCGCCCATCGCCCCAGATTTTTTTACCCAGACAGCCCTGCAAAGACGGAAATGTGGGGAAAAAAACGCTTTTTCCGCACATTTCGCTCGCCGCACCCATCGAAACACGCCCCCCACAACACATGGCCTACCGTCCCGCGTTCCCACAGGTGTCCCGATGAAAACGGTACCTCACATGTGTGGGTGCACCTACCTGGCCGCCAAGGGGAAAGCCTAAAACACAAGTAACCCCAAGTCTGTTGTCCATTCTGCCGACCGGCGCAACTTACAGATATGGGCCTCGGGTGTCGAAGCCACCGAGGAAAACAGGGAACCCCATGCATTTTCGAAAAGAGGACACCCGTGGGAATCCGCAGAGGTGTGATTTGCGCCCATCGCCCCAGATTTTTTACCCAGACAGCCCTGCAAAGTCGGAAATGTGGGGAAAAAAACGCTTTTTCCGCACATTTCGCTCGCCGCACCCATCGAAACACACCCCCCACAACACATGGCCTACCGTCCCGCGTTCCCACAGGTGTCCCGATGAAAACGGTACCTCACATGTGTGGGTGCACCTACCTGGCCGCCAAGGGGAAAGCCTAAAACACAAGTAACCCCAAGTCTGTTGTCAGAGGGAAATCTCAGACATTCTGCCGACCGGCGTAACTTACAGATATGGGCCTCGGGTGTCCAAGCCACCGAGGAAAACAGGGAACCCCATGCATTTTCGAAAAGAGGACACCCGTGGGAATCCGCAGAGGTGTGATTTGCGCCCATCGCCCCAGATTTTTTTACCCAGACAGCCCTGCAAAGTCGGAAATGTGGGGAAAAAAACGCTTTTTCCGCACATTTCGCTCACCGCACCCATCGAAACACGCCCACCACAACACATGGCCTACCGTCCCGCGTTCCCACAGGTGTCCCGATGAAAACGGTACCTCACATGTGTGGGTGCACCTACCTGGCCGCCAAGGGGAAAGCCTAAAACACAAGTAACCCCAAGTCTGTTGTCAGAGGGAAATCTCAGACATTCTGCCGACCGGCGCAACTTACAGATATGGGCCTCGGGTGTCCAAGCCACCGAGGAAAACAGGGAACCCCATGCATTTTCGAAAAGAGGACACCCATGGGAATCCGCAGAGGTGTGATTTGCGCCCATCGCCCCAGATTTTTTTTACCCAGACAGCCCTGCAAAGTCGGAAATGTGGGGAAAAAAACGCTTTTTCCGCACATTTCGCTCGCCGCACCCATCGAAACACGCCCCCCACAACACATGGCCTACCGTCCCGCGTTCCCACAGGTGTCCCGATGAAAACGGTACCTCACATGTGTGGGTGCACCTACCTGGCCGCCAAGGGGAAAGCCTAAAACACAAGTAACCCCAAGTCTGTTGTCAGAGGGAAATCTCCGACATTCTGCCGACCGGCGCAACTTACAGATATGGGCCTCGGGTGTCCAAGCCACCGAGGAAAACAGGGAACCCCATGCATTTTCGAAAAGAGGACACCCGTGGGAATCCGCAGAGGTGTGATTTGCGCCCATCGCCCCAGATTTTTTTACCCAGACAGCCCTGCAAAGACGGAAATGTGGGGAAAAAAACGCTTTTTCCGCACATTTCGCTCGCCACACCCATCGAAACACGCCCCCCACAACACATGGCCTACCGTCCCGCGTTCCCACAGGTGTCCCGATGAAAACGGTACCTCACATGTGTGGGTGCACCTACCTGGCCGCCAAGGGGAAAGCCTAAAACACAAGTAACCCCAAGTCTGTTGTCCATTCTGCCGACCGGCGCAACTTACAGATATGGGCCTCGGGTGTCCAAGCCACCGAGGAAAACAGGGAACCCCATGCATTTTCGAAAAGAGGACACCCGTGGGAATCCGCGGAGGTGTGATTTGCGCCCATCGCCCCAAATTTTTTTACCCAGACAGCCCTGCAAAGTCGGAAATGTGGGGAAAAAAACGCTTTTTCCGCACATTTCGCTCGCCGCACCCATCGAAACACGCCCCCCACAACACATGGCCTACCGTCCCGCGTTCCCACAGGTGTCCCGATGAAAACGGTACCTCACATGTGTGGGTGCACCTACCTGGCCGCCAAGGGGAAAGCCTAAAACACAAGTAACCCCAAGTCTGTTGTCAGAGGGAAATCTCCGACATTCTGCCGACCGGCGCAACTTACAGATATGGGCCTCGGGTGTCCAAGCCACCGAGCAAAACAGGGAACCCCATGCATTTTCGAAAAGAGGACACCCGTGGGAATCCGCAGAGGTGTGATTTGCGCCCATCGCCCCAGATTTTTTTACCCAGACAGCCCTGCAAAGTCGGAAATGTGGGGAAAAAAACGCTTTTTCCGCACATTTCGCTCGCCGCACCCATCGAAACACTCCCCCCAGAACACATGGCCTACCGTCCCGCGTTCCCACAGGTGTCCCGATGAAAACGGTACCTCACATGTGTGGGTGCACCTACCTGGCCGCCAAGGGGAAAGCCTAAAACACAAGTAACCCCAAGTCTGTTGTCAGAGGGAAATCTCAGACATTCTGCCGACCGGCGCAACTTACAGATATGGGCCTCGGGTGTCCAAGCCACCGAGGAAAACAGGCAACCCCATGCATTTTCGAAAAGAGGACACCCGTGGGAATCCGCAGAGGTGTGATTTGCGCCCATCGTCCCAGATTTTTTTACCCAGACAGCCCTGCAAAGTCGGAAATGTGGGGAAAAAAACGCCTTTTCCGCACATTTCGCTCGCCGCACCCATCGAAACACGCCCCCCACAACACATGGCCTACCGTCCCGCGTTCCCACAGGTGTCCCGATGAAAACGGTACCTCACATGTGTGGGTGCACCTACCTGGCCGCCAAGGGGAAAGCCTAAAACACAAGTAACCCCAAGTCTGTTGTCAGAGGGAAATCTCAGACATTCTGCCGACCGGCGCAACTTACAGATATGGGCCTCGGGTGTCCAAGCCACCGAGGAAAACAGGGAACCCCATGCATTTTCGAAAAGAGGACACCCGTGGGAATCCGCAGAGGTGTGATTTGCGCCCATCGCCCCAGATTTTTTTACCCAGACAGCCCTGCAAATCGGAAATGTGGGGAAAAAAACGCTTTTTCCGCACATTTCGCTCGCCGCACCCATCGAAACGCGCCCCCCACAACACATGGCCTACCGTCCCGCGTTCCCACAGGTGTCCCGATGAAAACGGTACCTCACATGTGTGGGTGCACCTACCTGGCCGCCAAGGGGAAAGCCTAAAACACAAGTAACCCCAAGTCTGTTGTCAGAGGGAAATCTCCGACATTCTGCCGACCGGCGCAACTTACAGATATGGGCCTCGGGTGTCCAAGCCACCGAGGAAAACAGGGAACCCCATGCAGTTTCGAAAAGAGGACACCCGTGGGAATCCGCAGAGGTGTGATTTGCGCCCATCGCCCCAGATTTTTTTACCCAGACAGCCCTGCAAAGTCGGAAATGTGGGGAAAAAAACGCTTTTTCCGCACATTTCGCTCGCCGCACCCATCGAAACACGCCCCCCACAACACATGGCCTACCGTCCCGCGTTCCCACAGGTGTCCCGATGAAAACGGTACCTCACATGTGTGGGTGCACCTACCTGGCCGCCAAGGGGAAAGCCTAAAACACAAGTAACCCCAAGTCTGTTGTCCATTCTGCCGACCGGCGCAACTTACAGATATGGGCCTCGGGTGTCGAAGCCACCGAGGAAAACAGGGAACCCCATGCATTTTCGAAAAGAGGACACCCGTGGGAATCCGCAGAGGTGTGATTTGCGCCCATCGCCCCAGATTTTTTTACCCAGACAGCCCTGCAAAGTCGGAAATGTGGGGAAAAAAACGCTTTTTCCGCACATTTCGCTCGCCGCACCCATCGAAACACACCCCCCACAACACATGGCCTACCGTCCCGCGTTCCCAAAGGTGTCCCGATGAAAACGGTACCTCACATGTGTGGGTGCACCTACCTGGCCGCCAAGGGGAAAGCCTAAAACACAAGTAACCCCAAGTCTGTTGTCAGAGGGAAATCTCAGACATTCTGCCGACCGGCGTAACTTACAGATATGGGCCTCGGGTGTCCAAGCCACCGAGGAAAACAGGGAACCCCATGCATTTTCGAAAAGAGGACACCCGTGGGAATCCGCAGAGGTGTGATTTGCGCCCATCGCCCCAGATTTTTTTACCCAGACAGCCCTGCAAAGTCGGAAATGTGGGGAAAAAAACGCTTTTTCCGCACATTTCGCTCACCGCACCCATCGAAACACGCCCACCACAACACATGGCCTACCGTCCCGCGTTCCCACAGGTGTCCCGATGAAAACGGTACCTCACATGTGTGGGTGCACCTACCTGGCCGCCAAGGGGAAAGCCTAAAACACAAGTAACCCCAAGTCTGTTGTCAGAGGGAAATCTCAGACATTCTGCCTACCGGCGCAACTTACAGATATGGGCCTCGGGTGTCCAAGCCACCGAGGAAAACAGGGAACCCCATGCATTTTCGAAAAGAGGACACCCATGGGAATCCGCAGAGGTGTGATTTGCGCCCATCGCCCCAGATTTTTTTTACCCAGACAGCCCTGCAAAGTCGGAAATGTGGGGAAAAAAACGCTTTTTCCGCACATTTCGCTCGCCGCACCCATCGAAACACGCCCCCCACAACACATGGCCTACCGTCCCGCGTTCCCACAGGTGTCCCGATGAAAACGGTACCTCACATGTGTGGGTGCACCTACCTGGCCGCCAAGGGGAAAGCCTAAAACACAAGTAACCCCAAGTCTGTTGTCAGAGGGAAATCTCAGACATTCTGCCGACCGGCGCAACTTACAGATATGGGCCTCGGGTGTCCAAGCCACCGAGGAAAACAGGCAACCCCATGCATTTTCGAAAAGAGGACACCCGTGGGAATCCGCAGAGGTGTGATTTGCGCCCATCGCCCCAGATTTTTTTACCCAGACAGCCCTGCAAAGTCGGAAAAGTGGGGAAAAAAACGCTTTTTCCGCACATTTCGCTCGCCGCACCCATCGAAACACGCCCCCCAGAACACATGGCCTACCGTCCCGCGTTCCCACAGGTGTCCCGATGAAAACGGTACCTCACATGTGTGGGTGCACCTACCTGGCCGCCAAGGGGAAAGCCTAAAACACAAGTAACCCCAAGTCTGTTGTCAGAGGGAAATCTCAGACATTCTGCCGACCGGCGCAACTTACAGATATGGGCCTCGGGTGTCCAAGCCACCGAGGAAAACAGGCAACCCCATGCATTTTCGAAAAGAGGACACCCGTGGGAATCCGCAGAGGTGTGATTTGCGCCCATCGTCCCAGATTTTTTTACCCAGACAGCCCTGCAAAGTCGGAAATGTAGGGAAAAAAACGCCTTTTCTGCACATTTCGCTCGCCGCACCCATCGAAACACGCCCCCCACAACACATGGCCTACCGTCCCGCGTTCCCACAGGTGTCCCGATGAAAACGGTACCTCACATGTGTGGGTGCACCTACCTGGCCGCCAAGGGGAAAGCCTAAAACACAAGTAACCCCAAGTCTGTTGTCAGAGGGAAATCTCAGACATTCTGCCGACCGGCGCAACTTACAGATATGGGCCTCGGGTGTCCAAGCCACCGAGGAAAACAGGGAACCCCATGCATTTTCGAAAAGAGGACACCCGTGGGAATCCGCAGAGGTGTGATTTGCGCCCATCGCCCCAGATTTTTTTACCCAGACAGCCCTGCAAAGTCGGAAATGTGGGGAAAAAAACGCTTTTTCCGCACATTTCGCTCGCCGCACCCATCGAAACACGCCCCCCACAACACATGGCCTACCGTCCCGCGTTCCCACAGGTGTCCCGATGAAAATGGTACCTCACATGTGTGGGTGCACCTACCTGGCCGCCAAGGGGAAAGCCTAAAACACAAGTAACCCCAAGTCTGTTGTCAGAGGGAAATCTCCGACATTCTGCCGACCGGCGCAACTTACAGATATGGGCCTCGGGTGTCCAAGCCACCGAGGAAAACAGGGAACCCCATGCATTTTCGAAAAGAGGACACCCGTGGGAATCCGCAGAGGTGTGATTTGCGCCCATCGCCCCAGATTTTTTTACCCAGACAGCCCTGCAAAGACGGAAATGTGGGGAAAAAAACGCTTTTTCCGCACATTTCGCTCGCCGCACCCATCGAAACACGCCCCCCACAACACATGGCCTACCGTCCCGCGTTCCCACAGGTGTCCCGATGAAAACGGTACCTCACATGTGTGGGTGCACCTACCTGGCCGCCAAGGGGAAAGCCTAAAACACAAGTAACCCCAAGTCTGTTGTCCATTCTGCCGACCGGCGCAACTTACAGATATGGGCCTCGGGTGTCGAAGCCACCGAGGAAAACAGGGAACCCCATGCATTTTCGAAAAGAGGACACCCGTGGGAATCCGCAGAGGTGTGATTTGCGCCCATCGCCCCAGATTTTTTTACCCAGACAGCCCTGCAAAGTCGGAAATGTGGGGAAAAAAACGCTTTTTCCGCACATTTCGCTCGCCGCACCCATCGAAACACACCCCCCACAACACATGGCCTACTGTCCCGCGTTCCCACAGGTGTCCCGATGAAAACGGTACCTCACATGTGTGGGTGCACCTACCTGGCCGCCAAGGGGAAAGCCTAAAACACAAGTAACCCCAAGTCTGTTGTCAGAGGGAAATCTCAGACATTCTGCCGACCGGCGTAACTTACAGATATGGGCCTCGGGTGTCCAAGCCACCGAGGAAAACAGGGAACCCCATGCATTTTCGAAAAGAGGACACCCGTGGGAATCCGCAGAGGTGTGATTTGCGCCCATCGCCCCAGATTTTTTTACCCAGACAGCCCTGCAAAGTCGGAAATGTGGGGAAAAAAACGCTTTTTCCGCACATTTCGCTCACCGCACCCATCGAAACACGCCCACCACAACACATGGCCTACCGTCCCGCGTTCCCACAGGTGTCCCGATGAAAACGGTACCTCACATGTGTGGGTGCACCTACCTGGCCGCCAAGGGGAAAGCCTAAAACACAAGTAACCCCAAGTCTGTTGTCAGAGGGAAATCTCAGACATTCTGCCGACCGGCGCAACTTACAGATATGGGCCTCGGGTGTCCAAGCCACCGAGGAAAACAGGGAACCCCATGCATTTTCGAAAAGAGGACTCCCATGGGAATCCGCAGAGGTGTGATTTGCGCCCATCGCCCCAGATTTTTTTTACCCAGACAGCCCTGCAAAGTCGGAAATGTGGGGAAAAAAACGCTTTTTCCGCACATTTCGCTCGCCGCACCCATCGAAACACGCCCCCCACAACACATGGCCTACCGTCCCGCGTTCCCACAGGTGTCCCGATGAAAACGGTACCTCACATGTGTGGGTGCACCTACCTGGCCGCCAAGGGGAAAGCCTAAAACACAAGTAACCCCAAGTCTGTTGTCAGAGGGAAATCTCCGACATTCTGCCGACCGGCGCAACTTACAGATATGGGCCTCGGGTGTCCAAGCCACCGAGGAAAACAGGGAACCCCATGCATTTTCGAAAAGAGGACACCCGTGGGAATCCGCAGAGGTGTGATTTGCGCCCATCGCCCCAGATTTTTTTACCCAGACAGCCCTGCAAAGACGGAAATGTGGGGAAAAAAACGCTTTTTCCGCACATTTCGCTCGCCGCACCCATCGAAACACGCCCCCCACAACACATGGCCTACCGTCCCGCGTTCCCACAGGTGTCCCGATGAAAACGGTACCTCACATGTGTGGGTGCACCTACCTGGCCGCCAAGGGGAAAGCCTAAAACACAAGTAACCCCAAGTTTGTTGTCCATTCTGCCGACCGGCGCAACTTACAGATATGGGCCTCGGGTGTCCAAGCCACCGAGGAAAACAGGGAACCCCATGCATTTTCGAAAAGAGGACACCTGTGGGAATCCGCGGAGGTGTGATTTGCGCCCATCGCCCCAAATTTTTTTACCCAGACAGCCCTGCAAAGTCGGAAATGTGGGGAAAAAAACGCTTTTTCCGCACATTTCGCTCGCCGCACCCATCGAAACACGCCCCCCACAACACATGGCCTACCGTCCCGCGTTCCCACAGGTGTCCCGATGAAAACGGTACCTCACATGTGTGGGTGCACCTACCTGGCCGCCAAGGGGAAAGCCTAAAACACAAGTAACCCCAAGTCTGTTGTCAGAGGGAAATCTCCGACATTCTGCCGACCGGCGCAACTTACAGATATGGGCCTCGGGTGTCCAAGCCACCGAGCAAAACAGGGAACCCCATGCATTTTCGAAAAGAGGACACCCGTGGGAATCCGCAGAGGTGTGATTTGCGCCCATCGCCCCAGATTTTTTTACCCAGACAGCCCTGCAAAGTCGGAAATGTGGGGAAAAAAACGCTTTTTCCGCACATTTCGCTCGCCGCACCCATCGAAACACGCCCCCCAGAACACATGGCCTACCGTCCCGCGTTCCCACAGGTGTCCCGATGAAAACGGTACCTCACATGTGTGGGTGCACCTACCTGGCCGCCAAGGGGAAAGCCTAAAACACAAGTAACCCCAAGTCTGTTGTCAGAGGGAAATCTCAGACATTCTGCCGACCGGCGCAACTTACAGATATGGGCCTCGGGTGTCCAAGCCACCGAGGAAAACAGGCAACCCCATGCATTTTCGAAAAGAGGACACCCGTGGGAATCCGCAGAGGTGTGATTTGCGCCCATCGTCCCAGATTTTTTTACCCAGACAGCCCTGCAAAGTCGGAAATGTGGGGAAAAAAATGCCTTTTCCGCACATTTCGCTCGCCGCACCCATCGAAACACGCCCCCCACAACACATGGCCTACCGTCCCGCGTTCCCACAGGTGTCCCGATGAAAACGGTACCTCACATGTGTGGGTGCACCTACCTGGCCGCCAAGGGGAAAGCCTAAAACACAAGTAACCCCAAGTCTGTTGTCAGAGGGAAATCTCAGACATTCTGCCGACCGGCGCAACTTACAGATATGGGCCTCGGGTGTCCAAGCCACCGAGGAAAACAGGGAACCCCATGCATTTTCGAAAAGAGGACACCCGTGGGAATCCGCAGAGGTGTGATTTGCGCCCATCGCCCCAGATTTTTTTACCCAGACAGCCCTGCAAAGTCGGAAATGTGGGGAAAAAAACGCTTTTTCCGCACATTTCGCTCGCCGCACCCATCGAAACGCGCCCCCCACAACACATGGCCTACCGTCCCGCGTTCCCACAGGTGTCCCGATGAAAACGGTACCTCACATGTGTGGGTGCACCTACCTGGCCGCCAAGGGGAAAGCCTAAAACACAAGTAACCCCAAGTCTGTTGTCAGAGGGAAATCTCCGACATTCTGCCGACCGGCGCAACTTACAGATATGGGCCTCGGGTGTCCAAGCCACCGAGGAAAACAGGGAACCCCATGCAGTTTCGAAAAGAGGACACCCGTGGGAATCCGCAGAGGTGTGATTTGCGCCCATCGCCCCAGATTTTTTTACCCAGACAGCCCTGCAAAGTCGGAAATGTGGGGAAAAAAATGCTTTTTCCGCACATTTCGCTCGCCGCACCCATCGAAACACGCCCCCCACAACACATGGCCTACCGTCCCGCGTTCCCACAGGTGTCCCGATGAAAACGGTACCTCACATGTGTGGGTGCACCTACCTGGCCGCCAAGGGGAAAGCCTAAAACACAAGTAACCCCAAGTCTGTTGTCCATTCTGCCGACCGGCGCAACTTACAGATATGGGCCTCGGGTGTCGAAGCCACCGAGGAAAACAGGGAACCCCATGCATTTTCGAAAAGAGGACACCCGTGGGAATCCGCAGAGGTGTGATTTGCGCCCATCGCCCCAGATTTTTTTACCCAGACAGCCCTGCAAATTCGGAAATGTGGGGAAAAAAACGCTTTTTCCGCACATTTCGCTCGCCGCACCCATCGAAACACACCCCCCACAACACATGGCCTACCGTCCCGCGTTCCCAAAGGTGTCCCGATGAAAACGGTACCTCACATGTGTGGGTGCACCTACCTGGCCGCCAAGGGGAAAGCCTAAAACACAAGTAACCCCAAGTCTGTTGTCAGAGGGAAATCTCAGACATTCTGCCGACCGGCGTAACTTACAGATATGGGCCTCGGGTGTCCAAGCCACCGAGGAAAACAGGGAACCCCATGCATTTTCGAAAAGAGGACACCCGTGGGAATCCGCAGAGGTGTGATTTGCGCCCATCGCCCCAGATTTTTTTACCCAGACAGCCCTGCAAAGTCGGAAATGTGGGGAAAAAAACGCTTTTTCCGCACATTTCGCTCACCGCACCCATCGAAACACGCCCACCACAACACATGGCCTACCGTCCCGCGTTCCCACAGGTGTCCCGATGAAAACGGTACCTCACATGTGTGGGTGCACCTACCTGGCCGCCAAGGGGAAAGCCTAAAACACAAGTAACCCCAAGTCTGTTGTCAGAGGGAAATCTCAGACATTCTGCCGACCGGCGCAACTTACAGATATGGGCCTCGGGTGTCCAAGCCACCGAGGAAAACAGGGAACCCCATGCATTTTCGAAAAGAGGACACCCATGGGAATCCGCAGAGGTGTGATTTGCGCCCATCGCCCCAGATTTTTTTTACCCAGACAGCCCTGCAAAGTCGGAAATGTGGGGAAAAAAACGCTTTTTCCGCACATTTCGCTCGCCGCACCCATCGAAACACGCCCCCCACAACACATGGCCTACCGTCCCGCGTTCCCACAGGTGTCCCGATGAAAACGGTACCTCACATGTGTGGGTGCACCTACCTGGCCGCCAAGGGGAAAGCCTAAAACACAAGTAACCCCAAGTCTGTTGTCAGAGGGAAATCTCCGACATTCTGCCGGCCGGCGCAACTTACAGATATGGGCCTCGGGTGTCCAAGCCACCGAGGAAAACAGGGAACCCCATGCATTTCCGAAAAGAGGACACCCGTGGGAATCCGCAGAGGTGTGATTTGCGCCCATCGCCCCAGATTTTTTTACCCAGACAGCCCTGCAAAGACGGAAATGTGGGGAAAAAAACGCTTTTTCCGCACATTTCGCTCGCCGCACCCATCGAAACACGCCCCCCACAACACATGGCCTACCGTCCCGCGTTCCCACAGGTGTCCCGATGAAAACGGTACCTCACATGTGTGGGTGCACCTACCTGGCCGCCAAGGGGAAAGCCTAAAACACAAGTAACCCCAAGTCTGTTGTCCATTCTGCCGACCGGCGCAACTTACAGATATGGGCCTCGGGTGTCCAAGCCACCGAGGAAAACAGGGAACCCCATGCATTTTCGAAAAGAGGACACCCATGGGAATCCGCAGAGGTGTGATTTGCGCCCATCGCCCCAGATTTTTTTTACCCAGACAGCCCTGCAAAGTCGGAAATGTGGGGAAAAAACGCTTTTTCCGCACATTTCGCTCGCCACACCCATCGAAACACGCCCCCCACAACACATGGCCTACCGTCCCGCGTTCCCACAGGTGTCCCGATGAAAACGGTACCTCACATGTGTGGGTGCACCTACCTGGCCGCCAAGGGGAAAGCCTAAAACACAAGTAACCCCAAGTCTGTTGTCAGAGGGAAATCTCCGACATTCTGCCGACCGGCGCAACTTACAGATATGGGCCTCGGGTGTCCAAGCCACCGAGCAAAACAGGGAACCCCATGCATTTTCGAAAAGAGGACACCCGTGGGAATCCGCAGAGGTGTGATTTGCGCCCATCGCCCCAGATTTTTTTACCCAGACAGCCCTGCAAAGTCGGAAATGTGGGGAAAAAAACGCTTTTTCCGCACATTTCGCTCGCCGCACCCATCGAAACACGCCCCCCAGAACACATGGCCTACCGTCCCGCGTTCCCACAGGTGTCCCGATGAAAACGGTACCTCACATGTGTGGGTGCACCTACCTGGCCGCCAAGGGGAAAGCCTAAAACACAAGTAACCCCAAGTCTGTTGTCAGAGGGAAATCTCAGACATTCTGCCGACCGGCGCAACTTACAGATATGGGCCTCGGGTGTCCAAGCCACCGAGGAAAACAGGCAACCCCATGCATTTTCGAAAAGAGGACACCCGTGGGAATCCGCAGAGGTATGATTTGCGCCCATCGTCCCAGATTTTTTTACCCAGACAGCCCTGCAAAGTCGGAAATGTGGGGAAAAAAACGCCTTTTCCGCACATTTCGCTCGCCGCACCCATCGAAACACGCCCCCCACAACACATGGCCTACCGTCCCGCGTTCCCACAGGTGTCCCGATGAAAACGGTACCTCACATGTGTGGGTGCACCTACCTGGCCGCCAAGGGGAAAGCCTAAAACACAAGTAACCCCAAGTCTGTTGTCAGAGGGAAATCTCAGACATTCTGCCGACCGGCGCAACTTACAGATATGGGCCTCGGGTGTCCAAGCCACCGAGGAAAACAGGGAACCCCATGCATTTTCGAAAAGAGGACACCCGTGGGAATCCGCAGAGGTGTGATTTGCGCCCATCGCCCCAGATTTTTTTACCCAGACAGCCCTGCAAAGTCGGAAATGTGGGGAAAAAAACGCTTTTTCCGCACATTTCGCTCGCCGCACCCATCGAAACGCGCCCCCCACAACACATGGCCTACCGTCCCGCGTTCCCACAGGTGTCCCGATGAAAACGGTACCTCACATGTGTGGGTGCACCTACCTGGCCGCCAAGGGGAAAGCCTAAAACACAAGTAACCCCAAGTCTGTTGTCAGAGGGAAATCTCAGACATTCTGCCGACCGGCGCAACTTACAGATATGGGCCTCGGGTGTCCAAGCCACCGAGGAAAACAGGGAACCCCATGCATTTTCGAAAAGAGGACACCCGTGGGAATCCGCAGAGGTGTGATTTGCGCCCATCGCCCCAGATTTTTTTACCCAGACAGCCCTGCAGAGTCGGAAATGTGGGGAAAAAAACGCTTTTTCCGCACATTTCGCTCGCCGCACCCATCGACACACGCCCCCCACAACACATGGCCTACCGTCCCGCGTTCCCACAGGTGTCCCGATGAAAACGGTACCTCACATGTGTGGGTGCACCTACCTGGCCGCCAAGGGGAAAGCCTAAAACACATGTAACCCCAAGTCTGTTGTCAGAGGGAAATCTCAGACATTCTGCCGACCGGCGCAACTTACAGATGTGGGCCTCGGGTGTCCAAGCCACCGAGGAAAACAGGGAACCCCATGCATTTTCGAAAAGAGGACACCCGTGGGAATCCGCAGAGGTGTGATTTGCGCCCATCGCCCCAGATTTTTTACCCAGACAGCCCTGCAAAGTCGGAAATGTGGGGAAAAAAACGCTTTTTCCGCACATTTCGCTCGCCGCACCCATCGAAACGCGCCCCCCACAACACATGGCCTACCGTCCCGCGTTCCCACAGGTGTCCCGATGAAAACGGTACCTCACATGTGTGGGTGCACCTACCTGGCCGCCAAGGGGAAAGCCTAAAACACAAGTAACCCCAAGTCTGTTGTCAGAGGGAAATCTCAGACATTCTGCCGACCGGCGCAACTTACAGATATGGGCCTCGGGTGTCCAAGCCACCGAGGAAAACAGGGAACCCCATGCATTTTCGAAAAGAGGACACCCGTGGGAATCCGCAGAGGTGTGATTTGCGCCCATCGCCCCAGATTTTTTTACCCAGACAGCCCTGCAAAGTCGGAAATGTGGGGAAAAAAACGCTTTTTCCGCACATTTCGCTCGCCGCACCCATCGAAACACGCCCCCCACAACACATGGCCTACCGTCCCGCGTTCCCACAGGTGTCCCGATGAAAACGGTACCTCACATGTTGTTAGGGAGAATTCTCTGTTTAGGCTGAATTTCCCTCCCTAGTGAGTCCCCCAGCAGCTTTGCTGGATTTCTGGGGTTTAATTTTTTCTCCTGCCAAGAGTGAGACTCTTTTACCCTCACTCTTGGACATGTTGAACTGTGTTATCTTGGACAAACCTTGTGTTGAATGGGCTATGGGGTCTTTTACTCCATAGGGCCTCATGTATTTTTGTGATGTGGGTTACACAGCACCCTCTGTGCCGTGACCCAGGGGTGTCCTAGGGACTCCCCAGCATAGACTCCATACCCTGGGACTGACTACTGTCTCCCAGGGCATGTAAAGTCACCAAAGACTTTGCTAGTCTTGAATCCTGAACAGAACCAGTACAAACCATCATATTGTGGACGTACTGGCTGGGGCAATTCGATTGCCCCAGGGTCTGTTAGTCGAGGGGGCACGTCTCCGTCCCCCCTGATCGAGTTTTGGCTGGTGGCAGTGGAAACTACGTTTTATATTCGACCGCGAATATTTTCCTATGGGATTTCCCATTGTTTTAGGCTAACACATTTAATTATTTATTTACGGTAGCCTTAAACATACCACCGGTTTATATATTTATTTTTATAACTCCGGTTGGGACTTTTTGCCAAAACTTGATTCTAAAATGGCGTTGGTGTTCGCCTCTGTAACTCTGACCCAAAGTGGAGCCCTTTGTTCCACTTTTGGCGGGCTTCTCCACAGAAGCCCTCCAAAGTGGTGCCACTCTGTCTGGGGTACTTAGGAGGGGTGGAGGGGGGTTTAGGCACCCTGGACTGAGTTACCTAGGTAACTCAAGTCGCACTCCGTCCTGATTGGCCCAAGTGGTGAGCCGGCCGGCTCACCACTTAGCATGTTTGAGTGACAGCTAGGCTGGGTGAATGGGGGTTTGCTGCATAAAAGCAGGGCTTTGGGGACTGGAACTTCAGAAGTCGCCACAGGACCAAGAATCCGACGAGGGAAGAGCTGAGCCGACCTGCTTCGACGACACCACCCGGTGGAGCCCTGCTGAACCGTCTCACCACTTTTCCCGACGACCGAGGAGAACTCTTAACGGAGTGGCTCCTTCCCTTGACTGGTGGGGACAACCAGTTTTCGCCTTCTTTTCGCTTCTCGAGGTATCTCGTGGCCGCCTTGCCAGTGCCAAGCACCCCGGCAACCGGAACCCCACCACTTTTACCCCAAACCACGAAAGTCGGTACAACCCTTCAACCGGAGGACTCCGCGGCTGGTTTCTTCCCGGGCAGTGCAACGACCTTCTTCTTCTGCTCTTCAGCGAGAACTTCTTCTCCCCTGACCGACGTCGAGCCTTGCTGCCACTGCCTGGAACAACTGCCACCGCTGGAGGACCCTTTCCGCTTAAGGTACCGTGTTCCGCCTGGCTTCCCTTGCCACCGACTGTACGGGGTAGATTTAGCCCCCGGCTTTCGAACCTGGGAGTGCCTGGGACACCCTGGCTAAACTTTCTAAGCCACTCTAAACTCTTTCTAACTCTTTGCAAGACTTTGAATCCTTAATAACAGTGTGATCTTGGGCACATTTTCGCTCCGACTACTCTAAGAGTGGGCCCTGCCTAGTGACTTTTGCTCACCTGTGACTTTGTGCTTCTGTGAGTCTATTGCAAGTGTTCTGGACCTTAGAGTGGTGTGTTTAACCCATTCCTGTTCCTTTTTACCCCTTTCTTGAACCTACTAGAGTGTCATCTAACGTTAAGCGCTCACCTCTGTTTTAATTATGTGGTGTTAACTTAGAGTTGTCTAGGTAGGAGTAAGGGTTGGAACTGCTTTCATTATAACTGTGTTTGAAGTGTTTTTACTATATTTTGCTAGAGTGTTTTTAACTTATGTGTATTTTAAATAAATAACTATATACTTTTGAAACCAAGCTCTGGTCAGTGTTTGCTTGTGTTATTGTGTCTGAGTACATATTGTGTATACTTTGCATACTGCCTAACTCTTCTTGAGAGAAGTCTGACTGCTCAGCCACAGCTACCAGGTAAATCTGGGTGGTACAGACTGCTACCAAAGGGGTTTACTGCTCTACCTGTAGTCTTAAATCTTTTGCAGTGTTCCCCAAGGGAACTGCACAGGTTTCTGCCTAACACTGGTGTACAGCGGTGGGATTTGTATTGAGTATACATTTTATTGTGCTTTAGATACCTTAGTGCAACTAACCACAAAGCTTAGCACTGAAAAGGTAAAACCTCTAACATGTCAGTTATAGAAAGCTATAGTCAAGAGTCCCTTGCAGCCAAAACTGCTGATTGTTTAAGAGTGCTCTGTAAACATAAGGATCTCCTGACTAAGGGCAAGAAAATGGAGCTGATTGAAAGATTGTTAGCTAACCAAAGTCTGGGTGATGGTTCAGAGGAACCTACCACTCCAGCAACTGTAGATGACAGTGTTGAAGTTAACATGGAGCAAAATGTTGATGATTCTGAGGAAGAGTCAGAAGAGGAGGGTGAGGCTGTTGTAACTGTCCCCCCTAGGCCTCTGCCTGCTCTACCTGCTGTGCCTACTGGACCTTTACCAGGTCCCACATTTAGTCCTCAGTACTTTGAACTGGAGAAAATGAAGCTAGAATTGGAGTATAAGAAACTTAATGCTCAAACTGACAAAGAACTAAGGCTAAGGGAAATGGAGCTCAAGTATGACTTAGAAATGAAGAAATTATCTGTTGAGAATGTTTCTCTCTCTGGCTCCTCTAGAAGTTCCAGTCCTAAAAGACCCCGGATGCCTAAAGAATTGGTTGGTATGTATGAGCCTAAGTTGGATGTGTTGGATTGGTTGTCGCTGTTTGAATATAATCATGGGCTCCAGAACATCACAGGAAATGACTTACTCACCTGGTTGTTCTCTAGGCTTCCCCCTGTTGCAACTGATGTGGTGATGGAGATGGGGGAGGAGGATAGGAAGGACTATGAATGTGTAAAACTAGCTTTGATAGCTAGGTTTGGGAAGACCCCTTCCCAGTATCTTAAGAGGTTTAGGAACCTCAAAAAGCATGATGGTACCCCTTGGGCTACCTGGGTGAGTGAATGTTTGAAAAACTTAGAGGGATGGATTAAGGGTTACAAGGTGAACACTTATGAAGGTATGAAGAATTTGTTTATGTTGGAGACTATTTATGATGCCTGCTCTCCTGAGCTCAGACAACACTTGGCTGATTCCAAGGAATTGGATTCCCGGAAACTAGCTAAGGCTGCTGACTTGTGGGTTGCCAACAGGGCCACTCACAAGGATTCTGGGGTAACTCAGAAGAAGGATGGGGAGAAACAGTCTAAAAAGGACTCCAAAGAGAATTCTAATACTACAAATTCCAAAGAGGGCCCCAAACAAAACTATAAGGGTAAGCCACAAGGGAAACCAAATCAGGCTAGTGTACCTTCTGGTCCCAGACCAGAAGGAGGTCAGAACAAGCCTCCATTCCAGCGAGCCTTTGGCTCATGCTTTGTTTGTAAGGCTACTGACCATGTGAAAGGAGATCCCAGATGTAAGGGTAAACCTTCAGGGGTCCAGCTTGCCTCCTTAGCCTTCGCTCCAGAAGAGGAAGTACAAATGGCAAGTGGAAACTTTCTATTACTAGCTGATGAACCCACTGGAGTCTCAGCTAGTGTTTCTTTAGTCTCTCTGGGGT
The DNA here is from genome assembly GCF_040938575.1 of Ambystoma mexicanum. Lineage (NCBI taxonomy): Eukaryota > Metazoa > Chordata > Amphibia > Caudata > Ambystomatidae > Ambystoma > Ambystoma mexicanum. The sequence goes on from NC_090926.1 coordinate 1,284,897,554, forward strand.
TGTGGGAGCAACAGAATTTAGATGTCTATAACTCTATCCCAGATAATACTAAAGAGTATTATAAGGACAGTGTCCAGGTGAATGGTCAGGAGACTCCGGCCATTAGGGACACTGGAGCCAGCATAACTGTGGTGGATGAATCATTTTTCAAGGCAGAGGATGTTGCTAAGGCACCCAAATGCCTCACCAAGTTAGCTGGTGGGCCTGTGCAGATGTGTCCCCAGTTACCAGTTCTCATCCAATGCAATGATATGGCTGTAAAAATACCTGTCAGTGTACAATGTGAAGTGCCAGGTAGGGTTCTGTTGGGTAATGACCTCAAAGCTCTTGGAGTTGTATCTCATACCCCCAGACCTCCTAGCAAAAGGTTCCAGGAACTCACAAAACCTGCAAGGGAGAAAACCCTGAGAGGGTTATCTCAGGAGATGATGACAGAAATCACTCCTCTACCACTGGAGCAACTTACTGCAGTAACTACCAGATCAGGAGCAAAGGGGCAACCCAAGACTCCTAGGAAAAAGCCAGCAGCAAGCACTCCAGTGCTTCCAACAAGGACTTCCCCTAGGTTGTCCAAAGTTACACCTGTAACTCCACCTCCAGCTGAGGCTGAGAGGGAGGTACAACCCTGTGTGGTTGAGCTAGACTCTGAGGAAGAGCTAGAAGGAGGCCCCAACCTTATTGGAGATTTGGACCCTGAGGACCATCCTGAGCTGCAGTCTTTACTGGCAGAAGGTGGGCCTAGCAGGGCAGCTTTTCGTAAGGGGCAAAGAGAATGTCCAACTCTGGAAGGTCTCCGCCACCAGGCAGCTTCTCAAGCTGATGGGCAAGAGCCTGGGAAGTATAGGTTGCACTGGGAAGATGGCCTCTTCTACAGTGAACCCACTGAGTCTGAACCTGGAGACTACAAACGCCTTGTAGTCCCACAAGAGAACAGACAACAGTTCTTACAACTAGCCCATGAGATACCTTTGGCTGGTCACTTGAGTTTCAAGAAGACCAAGGAAAGGCTCTCACTCTACTTTTATTGGCCAAAGATGGGGGCTGAAGTAGATAGATATTGTAAGAGCTGCCATACCTGCCAGACTTCTGGTAAGGTTGGTTCCAAGAATGTGGCACCTTTAGTGCCTCTCCCAGTTGTGGGAGTCCCATTTGAGAGGGTAGGGATTGACATTGTTGGTCCCCTTGATCCCCCAACCTCCTCAGGCAACAGGTTTATCCTTGTTGTAGTAGACCATGCTACTAGGTACCCTGAGGCAATTCCTATGAGGACTGTTACAGCTCCGGCTGTGGCTAAGGCCCTCCTTGGTATTTTTACCAGGGTTGGGTTTCCTAAGGAGGTAATCTCTGACAGGGGGTCAAACTTTATGTCCCACTACATGAAAGCCATGTGGAAAACCTGTGGAGTTACCTACAAGTTCTCAACCGCATACCACCCTCAGACAAACGGGTTGGTTGAAAGGTTTAACAGAACCATGAAGAGCATGATAGGTGCTTTAGAAGAACCCCTTAAGAAAAAGTGGGACCTTCTACTGCCATGCCTTCTCTTTGCTTATAGAGAAGTCCCTCAGGAGGGAGTAGGTTATTCTCCCTTTGAGCTTCTCTATGGCCATCCAGTCAGAGGTCCATTGGCCCTGATTAAGGAGGGATTGGAAGGTGCTCCTCCCCTCAAGCCAGTCAGAGTGACTGACTATGTGATAGGTCTCCGGAGGAGAATGTCACACATGATGGCAGAAGCAAGTGACAACTTGAAAGCTGGTCAAGCCCTGGTCAAACATTGGCACGACCAGAAGGCTAACATGGTTGAGTTTACTCAAGACCAGCTAGTTCTAGTTATGCTCCCAACAAGGCAGAGGGCCTTGCAAGACAAATGGATGGGACCCTTCAAGGTTGTGGGAAAACTTGGAGAGGTCAACTATCTGGTGGATCTGGGCAGACCCAGGGAAGCTCCTAGAGTCTTCCACACCAACCGACTAAAAGCATACATCTCCAGACCTGATGTAGGAGCCTTGCTTCTAGCTTCAGCTGCAGAGGAAGAAGAGAGTGAATCTCTCCCTGATCTCCTCAGAGGTGTGCCTTTAGATGAGAAAGTTGAAGGAGTCAACCTCTCTTCAGACCTGACACCTGAGCAACAAGAGGAGTGCAAATCTATGTTAAATCAGTTTGCCTCCCTGTTCTCACTGTCACCAGGCTTGACCCCTTGGGGCCAGCATGAGATACTCACTGGTGACTGTCTGCCAGTCAAAAGCAGAGGATACAGAATGTCAGAACATATCAGAGCCCACATCAAAGGAGAGGTCAAGAAGATGCTTGATCTCGGGGTAATAGAGCCCTCTACTAGTCCATGGTCTAGCCCAGTTGTGTTAGTACCAAAGGCAGGATCCAAAGATTTGAGATTCTGTGTGGACTATAGAGCTCTAAATGCAGTCACCAAGACTGATGCCCACCCTTTGCCCAGGACAGATGAGTTGGTGGATAAACTTGGTGCAGCCAAGTACCTCAGCACGTTTGACCTGACGTCAGGCTATTGGCAAATAGCCCTGACAGACCATGCCAAGGAGAAAACTGCATTTTCAACCCCAGTTGGCTTGTACCAGTTTAAGGTCATGCCTTTTGGACTAAAAAATGCACCTGCCACATTCCAAAGGATGGTGAACCAGGTTCTGGCTGGGATGGAAGATTTCTGCATGGCATACTTGGATGACATTGCAGTCTTCAGCCACTCCTGGGAAGAACATGTGAACCACCTAGGACATGTGTTGCAGGCTCTGGAACAGGCCCATTTGACCATCAAAGCCAGTAAGTGCCAGATTGGTCAAAGTAAAGTGGTCTACCTTGGACATGAGGTAGGAGGTGGAGAAATAAGGCCTTTGCCCAGCAAGATTGAAGCTGTGCAAAATTGGACAACACCAACTACTCAAACCCAAGTGAGAGCTTTTCTAGGCCTCACTGGATATTACAGGAATTTCATTGAGAACTATGGGACCATAGCTTCTCCACTGAATGTAATCTCCTCTCCCAAATTCCCTAAAAAGGTAAAATGGAATGAGGAGTGCAATCAGGCCTTTGAAAAACTGAAGAGAGCTCTTTGCCAAGCTCCAGTATTGAGAGCTCCTGACTACCACCAGCCTTTCATTGTACAAACTGATGCTTCCAATGTAGGTATAGGTGCAGTTCTAAGCCAACTGGATGAGAAGGGTAGGGAGCACCCCATTTGCTTCATCAGTAGGAAACTGAAGGATCCTGAGACAAGGTGGGCAACTATCGAAAGAGAATGCTTTGCTATTGTGTGGGCACTGAAGAAGTTTAGGCCATACTTGTATGGTTCTACTTTTGTTATTCAGACTGACCACCAACCCTTGAGATGGTTAATGCAAATGAAAGGGTGTTAGGGAGAATTCTCTGTTTAGGCTGAATTTCCCTACCTAGTGAGTCCCCCAGCAGCTTTGCTGGATTTCTGGGGTTTAATTTTTTTCTCCTGCCAAGAGTGAGACTCTTTTACCCTCACTCTTGGACATGTTGAAGTGTGTTTTCTTGGTTAAACCTTGTGTTGAATGGGCTATGGGGTCTCTTACTCCATAGGGCCTCATGTATTTTTGTGATGTGGGTCACACAGCACCCTCTGTGCCGTGACCCAGGGGTGTCCTAGGGACTCCCCAACATAGACTCCATACCCTGGGACTGACTACTGTCTCCCAGGGCATGTAAAGTCACCAAAGACTTTGCTAGTCTTGAATCCTGAACAGAACCAGTACAAACCATCATATTGTGGACGTACTGGCTGGGGCAATTCGATTGCCCCAGGGTCTGTTAGTCGAGGGGGCACGTCTCCGTCCCCCCTGATCGAGTTTTGGCTGGTGGCAGTGGAAACTACTTTTTATATTCAACCGCGAATATTTCCCTATGGGATTTCCCATTGTTTTAGGCTAACACATTTAATTAATTATTTACGGTAGCCTTAAACATACCACCGGTTTATATATTTATTTTTATAACTCCGGTTGGGACTTTTTGCCAAAACTTGATTCTAAAATGGCGTTGGTGTTCGCCTCTGTAACTCTGACCCAAAGTGGAGCCCTTTGTTCCACTTTTGGCGGGCTTCTCCACAGAAGCCCTCCAAAGTGGTGCCACTCTGTCTGGGGTACTTAGGAGGGGTGGAGGGGGATTTAGGCACCCTGGACTGAGTTACCTTGGTAACTCAAGTCGCACTCCGTCCTGATTGGCCCAAGTGGTGAGCCGCCCGGCTCACCACTTAGCATGGTTGAGTGACAGCTAGGCTGGGTGAATGGGGGTTTGCTGCATAAAAGCAGGGCTTTGGGGACTGGGACTTCAGAAGTCGCCACAGGACCAAGAATCCGACGAGGGAAGAGCTGAGCCGACCTGCTTCGACGACACCACCCGGTGGAGCCCTGCTGAACCGTCTCACCACTTTTTCCCGACGACCGAGGAGAACTCTTAACGGAGTGGCTCCTTCCCTTGACTGGTGGGGACAACCAGTTTTCGCCTTCTTTCCGTTCTTTGAGGTATCTCGTGGCCGCCTTGCCTGTGCCAAGCACCCCGGCAACCGGAATACCACACTTTACCCCCATACCGCGAAAGTCGGCACCAACCCTTTAACCGGAGGACTCCGCGGCTGGTTTCTTCCCGGGCAGTGCAACGACCCTCTTCTTCTGCTCTTCAGCGAGAACTTCTTCTCCCCTGACCGACGTCGAGCCCTGCTGCCACTGCCTGGAACAACTGCCACCGCTGGAGGATCCTTTCCGCTTAAGGTACTGTGTTCTGCCTGGCTTCCCTTGCTACCGACTGTACGGGGTAGATTTAGTCCCCGGCTTTCGAACCTGGGAGTGCCTGGGACACTTTGGCTAAACTTTCTGAGCCACTCTAACCTCTTTTTGACTCTTTGCAAGACTTTGAATCTCTAACTAACAGTGTGATCTTGGGCACATTTTCGCTCCGGCTACTCTAAGAGTGGGCCCTGCCTAGTGACTTTTGCTCACCTGTGACTTTATTCTTCTGTAAGCCTATTGCAAGTGCTCTGGACCTTAGAGTGGTGTGTCTAACCCATTTCTGCTTTTTCTCTCCCTTTCTTGGAAACTACTAGAGTGTCATCTAACGTTAAGCACTCACCTCTGTTTTAATTAAGTGGTGTTTTACCTAGAGTTGTCTAGATAGGAGAAAGGATTGAATCTACTTTCATTATAACTGTGTTGAAGTGCTTTTACTATATTTTTGCTAGAGTGTTTTTAACTTATGTGTATTTTAAATAAATAACTATATACTTTTGAAACCAAGCTCTGGTCAGTGTTTGCTTGTGCTATTGTGTTTTGGTACATATTGTGTATACTTTACATACTGCCTAACTCTTCTTGAGAGAAGTCTGACTGCTCAGCCACAGCTACCAGGTAGATCTGGGTGGTACAGACTGCTACCAAAGGGGTTTACTGCTCTACCTGTAGTCTTAAATCTTTTGCAGTGTTCCCCAAGGGAACTGCACAGGTTTCTGCCTAACACTGGTGGCAGCGGTGGGATTTGTATTGAGTATACATTTTATTGTGCTTTAGATACCTTAGTGCAACTAACCACAAAGCTTAGCACTGAAAAAGTAAAACCTCTAACATGTCAGTTATAGAAAGCTATAGTCAAGAGTCCCTTGCAGCCAAAACTGCTGATTGTTTAAGAGTGCTCTGTAAACATAAGGATCTCCTGACTAAGGGCAAGAAAATGGAGCTGATTGAAAGATTGTTAGCTAACCAAAGTCTGGGTGATGGTTCAGAGGAACCTACCACTCCAGCAACTGTAGATGACAGTGTTGAAGTTAACATGGAACAAAATGTTGATGTTTCTGAGGAAGAGTCAGAAGAGGAGGGTGAGGCTGTTGTAACTGTCCCCCCTAGGCCTCTGCCTGCTCTACCTGCTGTGCCTACTGGACCTTTACCAGGTCCCACATTTAGTCCTCAGTACTTTGAACTAGAGAAAATGAAGCTAGAATTGGAGTATAAGAAACTGAATGCTCAAACTGACAAAGAACTAAGGCTAAGGGAAATGGAGCTCAAGTATGACTTAGAAATGAAGAAATTATCTGTTGAGAATGTTTCTCTCTCTGGCTCCTCTAGAAGTTCCAGTCCTAAAAGACCCCGGATGCCTAAAGAATTGGTTGGTATGTATGAGCCTAAGTTGGATGTGTTGGATTGGTTGTCTCTGTTTGAATATAATCATGGGCTCCAGAACATCACAGGAAATGACTTACTCACCTGGTTGTTCTCTAGGCTTCCCCCTGTTGCAACTGATGTGGTAATGGAGATGGGGGAGGAGGATAGGAAGGACTATGAATGTGTGAAACTAGCTTTGATAGCTAGGTTTGGGAAGACCCCTTCCCAGTATCTTAAGAGGTTTAGGAGCCTCAAAAAGCATGATGGTACCCCTTGGGCTACCTGGGTGAGTGAATGTTTGAAAAACTTAGAGGGATGGATTAAGGGTTACAAGGTGAACACTTATGAGGGGATGAGAAATCTCTTTATGTTGGAGTCAATTTATGATGCCTGCTCTCCTGAGCTCAGACAGCACTTGGCTGATTCACAGGAATTGGATCCTAGGAAGCTAGCTAAGGCTGCTGACTTGTGGGTTGCCAACAGGGCCACTCACAAGGATTCTGGGGTAACTGTTAGGGAGAATTCTCTGTTTAGGCTGAATTTCCCTACCTAGTGAGTCCCCCAGCAGCTTTGCTGGATTTCTGGGGTTTAATTTTTTTCTCCTGCCAAGAGTGAGACTCTTTTACCCTCACTCTTGGACATGTTGAAGTGTGTTTTCTTGGTTAAACCTTGTGTTGAATGGGCTATGGGGTCTTTTACTCCATAGGGCCTCATGTATTTTTGTGATGTGGGTCACACAGCACCCTCTGTGCCGTGACCCAGGGGTGTCCTAGGGACTCCCCAACATAGACTCCATACCCTGGGACTGACTACTGTCTCCCAGGGCATGTAAAGTCACCAAAGACTTTGCTAGTCTTGAATCCTGAACAGAACCAGTACAAACCATCATATTGTGGACGTACTGGCTGGGGCAATTCGATTGCCCCAGGGTCTGTTAGTCGAGGGGGCACGTCTCCGTCCCCCCTGATCGAGTTTTGGCTGGTGGCAGTGGAAACTACTTTTTATATTCGACCGCGAATATTTCCCTATGGGATTTCCCATTGTTTTAGGCTAACACATTTAATTATTTATTTACGGTAGCCTTAAACATACCACCGGTTTATATATTTATTTTTATAACTCCGGTTGGGACTTTTTGCCAAAACTTGATTCTAAAATGGCGTTGGTGTTCGCCTCTGTAACTCTGACCCAAAGTGGAGCCCTTTGTTCCACTTTTGGCGGGCTTCTCCACAGAAGCCCTCCAAAGTGGTGCCACTCTGTCTGGGGTACTTAGGAGGGGTGGAGGGGGATTTAGGCACCCTGGACTGAGTTACCTTGGTAACTCAAGTCGCACTCCGTCCTGATTGGCCCAAGTGGTGAGCCGCCCGGCTCACCACTTAGCATGGTTGAGTGACAGCTAGGCTGGGTGAATGGGGGTTTGCTGCATAAAAGCAGGGCTTTGGGGACTGGGACTTCAGAAGTCGCCACAGGACCAAGAATCCGACGAGGGAAGAGCTGAGCCGACCTGCTTCGACGACACCACCCGGTGGAGCCCTGCTGAACCGTCTCACCACTTTTTCCCGACGACCGAGGAGAACTCTTAACGGAGTGGCTCCTTCCCTTGACTGGTGGGGACAACCAGTTTTCGCCTTCTTTCCGTTCTTTGAGGTATCTCGTGGCCGCCTTGCCTGTGCCAAGCACCCCGGCAACCGGAATACCACACTTTACCCCCATACCGCGAAAGTCGGCACCAACCCTTTAACCGGAGGACTCCGCGGCTGGTTTCTTCCCGGGCAGTGCAACGACCCTCTTCTTCTGCTCTTCAGCGAGAACTTCTTCTCCCCTGACCGACGTCGAGCCCTGCTGCCACTGCCTGGAACAACTGCCACCGCTGGAGGATCCTTTCCGCTTAAGGTACTGTGTTCTGCCTGGCTTCCCTTGCTACCGACTGTACGGGGTAGATTTAGTCCCCGGCTTTCGAACCTGGGAGTGCCTGGGACACTTTGGCTAAACTTTCTGAGCCACTCTAACCTCTTTTTGACTCTTTGCAAGACTTTGAATCTCTAACTAACAGTGTGATCTTGGGCACATTTTCGCTCCGGCTACTCTAAGAGTGGGCCCTGCCTAGTGACTTTTGCTCACCTGTGACTTTATTCTTCTGTAAGCCTATTGCAAGTGCTCTGGACCTTAGAGTGGTGTGTCTAACCCATTTCTACTTTTTCTCTCCCTTTCTTGGAAACTACTAGAGTGTCATCTAACGTTAAGCACTCACCTCTGTTTTAATTAAGTGGTGTTTTACCTAGAGTTGTCTAGATAGGAGAAAGGATTGAATCTACTTTCATTATAACTGTGTTGAAGTACTTTTACTATATTTTTGCTAGAGTGTTTTTAACTTATGTGTATTTTAAATAAATAACTATATACTTTTGAAACCAAGCTCTGGTCAGTGTTTGCTTGTGCTATTGTGTTTTGGTACATATTGTGTATACTTTACATACTGCCTAACTCTTCTTGAGAGAAGTCTGACTGCTCAGCCACAGCTACCAGGTAAATCTGGGTGGTACAGACTGCTACCAAAGGGGTTTACTGCTCTACCTGTAGTCTTAAATCTTTTGCAGTGTTCCCCAAGGGAACTGCACAGGTTTCTGCCTAACACTTCTCCCTACCTAGTGAGTCCCCCAGCAGCTTTGCTGGATTTCTGGGGTTTAATTTTTTTCTCCTGCCAAGAGTGAGACTCTTTTACCCTCACTCTTGGACATGTTGAAGTGTGTTTTCTTGGTTAAACCTTGTGTTGAATGGGCTATGGGGGGTAAAAATACCAAGGAGGGCCTTAGCCACAGCCGGAGCTGTAACAGTCCTCATAGGAATGGCCTCCGGGTACCTAGTAGCATGGTCTACTACAACAAGGATAAACCTGTTGCCTGAGGAGGTTGGAGGATCAAGGGGACCAACAATGTCAATCCCTACCCTCTCAAATGGGACTCCCACAACTGGGAGAGGCACTAAAGGTGCCACATTCTTGGAACCGACCTTACCAGAAGTCTGGCAGGTATGGCAGCTCTTACAATATCTATCTACTTCGGCCCCCATCTTTGGCCAATAAAAGTAGAGTGAGAGCCTTTCCTTGGTCTTCTTGAAACTCAAGTGGCCAGCCAAAGGTATCTCATGGGCTAGTTGTAAGAACTGTTGTCTGTTTTCCTGTGGGACTACAAGGCGTTTGTAGTCTCCAGGTTCAGACTCAGTGGGTTCACTGTAGAAGAGGCCATCTTCCCAGTGCAACCTATACTTCCCAGGCTCTTGCCCATCAGCTTGAGAAGCTGCTTGGTGGCGGAGACCCTCCAGAGTTGGACATTCTCTTTGCCCCTTACGAAAAGCTGCCCTGCTAGGCCCACCTTCTGCCAGTAAAGACTGCAGCTCAGGATGGTCCTCAGGGTCCAAATCTCCAATAAGGTTGGGGCCTCCTTCTAGCTCTTCCTCAGAGTCTAGCTCAACCACACAGGGTTGTACCTCCCTCTCAGCCTCAGCTGGAGGTGGAGTTACAGGTGTAACTTTGGACAACCTAGGGGAAGTCCTTGTTGGAAGCACTGGAGTGCTTGCTGCTGGCTTTTTCCTAGGAGTCTTGGGTTGCCCCTTTGCTCCTGATCTGGTAGTTACTGCAGTAAGTTGCTCCAGTGGTAGAGGAGTGATTTCTGTCATCATCTCCTGAGATAACCCTCTCAGGGTTTTCTCCCTTGCAGGTTTTGTGAGTTCCTGAAACCTTTTGCTAGGAGGTCTGGGGGTATGAGATACAACTCCAAGAGCTTTGAGGTCATTACCCAACAGAACCCTACCTGGCACTTCACATTGTACACTGACAGGTATTTTTACAGCCATATCATTACATTGGATGAGAACTGGTAACTGGGGACACATCTGCACAGGCCCACCAGCTAACTTGGTGAGGCATTTGGGTGCCTTAGCAACATCCTCTGCCTTGAAAAATGATTCATCCACCACAGTTATGCTGGCTCCAGTGTCCCTAATGGCAGGAGTCTCCTGACCATTCACCTGGACACTGTCCTTATAATACTCTTTAGTATTATCTGGGATAGAGTTATAGACATCTAAATTCTGTTGCTCCCACAACCCCAGAGAGACTAAAGAAACACTAGCTGAGACTCCAGTGGGTTCATCAGCTAGTAATAGAAAGTTTCCACTTGCCATGGGTACTTCCTCTTCGGGAGCGAAGGCTAAGGAGGCAAGCTGGACCCCTGAAGGTTTACCCTTACATCTGGGATCTCCTTTCACATGGTCAGTAGCCTTACAAACAAAGCATGAGCCAAAGGCTCGCTGGAATGGAGGCTTGTTCTGACCCCCTTCTGGTCTGGGACCAGAAGGTACACTAGCCTGATTTGGTTTCCCTTGTGGCTTACCCTTATAGTTTTGTTTGGGGCCCTCTTTGGAATTTGTAGTATTAGAATTCTCTTTGGAGTCCTTCTTAGACTGTTTTTCCCCATCCTTCTTCTGAGTTACCCCAGAATCCTTGTGAGTGGCCCTGTTGGCAACCCACAAGTCAGCAGCCTTAGCTAGCTTCCGGGAATCTAATTCCCTGGAATCAGCCAAGTGTTGTCTGAGCTCAGGAGAGCAGGCATCATAAATAGTCTCCAACATAAACAAATTCTTCATACCTTCATAAGTGTTCACCTTGTAACCCTTAATCCATCCCTCTAAGTTTTTCAAACATTCATTCACCCAGGTAGCCCAAGGGGTACCATCATGCTTTTTGAGGCTCCTAAACCTCTTAAGATACTGGGAAGGGGTCTTCCCAAACCTAGCTATCAAAGCTAGTTTCACACATTCATAGTCCTTCCTATCCTCCTCCCCCATCTCCATTACCACATCAGTTGCAACAGGGGGAAGCCTAGAGAACAACCAGGTGAGTAAGTCATTTCCTGTGATGTTCTGGAGCCCATGATTATATTCAAACAGAGACAACCAATCCAACACATCCAACTTAGGCTCATACATACCAACCAATTCTTTAGGCATCCGGGGTCTTTTAGGACTGGAACTTCTAGAGGAGCCAGAGAGAGAAACATTCTCAACAGATAATTTCTTCATTTCTAAGTCATACTTGAGCTCCATTTCCCTTAGCCTTAGTTCTTTGTCAGTTTGAGCATTAAGTTTCTTATACTCCAATTCTAGCTTCATTTTCTCCAGTTCAAAGTACTGAGGACTAAATGTGGGACCTGGTAAAGGTCCAGTAGGTACAGCAGGTAGAGCAGGCAGAGGCCTAGGGGGGACAGTTACAACAGCCTCACCCTCCTCTTCTGACTCTTCCTCAGAAACATCAACATTTTGCTCCATGTTAACTTCAACACTGTCATCTACAGTCGCTGGAGTGGTAGGTTCCTCTGAACCATCACCCAGACTTTGGTTAGCTAACAATCTTTCAATCAGCTCCATTTTCTTGCCCTTAGTCAGGAGATCCTTATGTTTACAGAGCACTCTTAAACAATCAGCAGTTTTGGCTGCAAGGGACTCTTGACTATAGCTTTCTATAACTGACATGTTAGAGGTTTTACTTTTTCAGTGCTAAGCTTTGTGGTTAGTTGCACTAAGGTATCTAAAGCACAATAAAATGTATACTCAATACAAATCCCACCGCTGCCACCAGTGTTAGGCAGAAACCTGTGCAGTTCCCTTGGGGAACACTGCAAAAGATTTAAGACTACAGGTAGAGCAGTAAACCCCTTTGGTAGCAGTCTGTACCACCCAGATTTACCTGGTAGCTGTGGCTGAGCAGTCAGACTTCTCTCAAGAAGAGTTAGGCAGTATGTAAAGTATACACAATATGTACCAAAACACAATAGCACAAGCAAACACTGACCAGAGCTTGGTTTCAAAAGTATATAGTTATTTATTTAAAATACACATAAGTTAAAAACACTCTAGCAAAAATATAGTAAAAGTACTTCAACACAGTTATAATGAAAGTAGATTCAATCCTTTCTCCTATCTAGACAACTCTAGGTAAAACACCACTTAATTAAAACAGAGGTGAGTGCTTAACGTTAGATGACACTCTAGTAGTTTCCAAGAAAGGGAGAGAAAAAGTAGAAATGGGTTAGACACACCACTCTAAGGTCCAGAGCACTTGCAATAGGCTTACAGAAGAATAAAGTCACAGGTGAGCAAAAGTCACTAGGCAGGGCCCACTCTTAGAGTAGCCGGAGCGAAAATGTGCCCAAGATCACACTGTTAGTTAGAGATTCAAAGTCTTGCAAAGAGTCAAAAAGAGGTTAGAGTGGCTCAGAAAGTTTAGCCAAAGTGTCCCAGGCACTCCCAGGTTCGAAAGCCGGGGACTAAATCTACCCCGTACAGTCGGTAGCAAGGGAAGCCAGGCAGAACACAGTACCTTAAGCGGAAAGGATCCTCCAGCGGTGGCAGTTGTTCCAGGCAGTGGCAGCAGGGCTCGACGTCGGTCAGGGGAGAAGAAGTTCTCGCTGAAGAGCAGAAGAAGAGGGTCGTTGCACTGCCCGGGAAGAAACCAGCCGCGGAGTCCTCCGGTTAAAGGGTTGGTGCCGACTTTCGCGGTATGGGGGTAAAGTGTGGTATTCCGGTTGCCGGGGTGCTTGGCACAGGCAAGGCGGCCACGAGATACCTCAAAGAACGGAAAGAAGGCGAAAACTGGTTGTCCCCACCAGTCAAGGGAAGGAGCCACTCCGTTAAGAGTTCTCCTCGGTCGTCGGGAAAAAGTGGTGAGACGGTTCAGCAGGGCTCCACCGGGTGGTGTCGTCGAAGCAGGTCGGCTCAGCTCTTCCCTCGTCGGATTCTTGGTCCTGTGGCGACTTCTGAAGTCCCAGTCCCCAAAGCCCTGCTTTTATGCAGCAAACCCCCATTCACCCAGCCTAGCTGTCACTCAACCATGCTAAGTGGTGAGCCGGGCGGCTCACCACTTGGGCCAATCAGGACGGAGTGCGACTTGAGTTACCAAGGTAACTCAGTCCAGGGTGCCTAAATCCCCCTCCACCCCTCCTAAGTACCCCAGACAGAGTGGCACCACTTTGGAGGGCTTCTGTGGAGAAGCCCGCCAAAAGTGGAACAAAGGGCTCCACTTTGGGTCAGAGTTACAGAGGCGAACACCAACGCCATTTTAGAATCAAGTTTTGGCAAAAAGTCCCAACCGGAGTTATAAAAATAAATATATAAACCGGTGGTATGTTTAAGGCTACCGTAAATAAATAATTAAATGTGTTAGCCTAAAACAATGGGAAATCCCATAGGGAAATATTCGCGGTCGAATATAAAAAGTAGTTTCCACTGCCACCAGCCAAAACTCGATCAGGGGGGACGGAGACGTGCCCCCTCGACTAACAGACCCTGGGGCAATCGAATTGCCCCAGCCAGTACGTCCACAATATGATGGTTTGTACTGGTTCTGTTCAGGATTCAAGACTAGCAAAGTCTTTGGTGACTTTACATGCCCTGGGAGACAGTAGTCAGTCCCAGGGTATGGAGTCTATGTTGGGGAGTCCCTAGGACACCCCTGGGTCACGGCACAGAGGGTGCTGTGTGACCCACATCACAAAAATACATGAGGCCCTATGGAGTAAAAGACCCCATAGCCCATTCAACACAAGGTTTAACCAAGAAAACACACTTCAACATGTCCAAGAGTGAGGGTAAAAGAGTCTCACTCTTGGCAGGAGAAAAAAATTAAACCCCAGAAATCCAGCAAAGCTGCTGGGGGACTCACTAGGTAGGGAAATTCAGCCTAAACAGAGAATTCTCCCTAACAGTAACTCAGAAGAAGGATGGGGAGAAACAGCCTAAAAAGGACCCCAAAGAGAATTCTAATACCTCCCATACCCAAGAGGGCCACAAACAACCAAATAACCAGGGTAAGCCCCAGGGTAAACCGAATCAGGCTAGTGTACCTTCTGGCCACAAGCCAGAAGGAGGTCAGAGCAAGCCACCCTTCCAGAGAGCATTTGGACAATGCTATGTCTGTCAGGGTACTGACCATATCAAAGGAGATCCCAAGTGCAAGGGTAAACCTGCAGGGATCAGCACAGTCTCCTTAGCCTTCACTCCTGAGGATGAAGTACAGATGGCTAGTGCCCACTTTGAACTCTTTGCTGAAGAACCCTTGGGTCTTCAAGCAACTGTAAACTTAGAGCCTATGGGTCTGGTTAGTCCCCAGAATAGGGTTGTGTATAACTCCCTACCTGTTAACTCTAAGGTGTATTATGTGGACAGTGTTCTTGTCAATGGCCAGGATACTCCTGCCAGGAGAGACACTGGGGCCAGCAGAACAGTAGTGGATGAAAGCTTCTTTCAACCTGAGGATGTGGCCAAAGCACCCAAAGGTCCCACTAAGATGTCTGGAGGCCCTGTCCAAATGGTTCCTATTCTACCAGCCCTCATTCAGTGTAACAACATGACAGTGAGGATCCCTGTCAGTGTTCAGACTGAGGTACCTGGGAAGGTCCTGTTAGGGAATGACCTAAGAACTCTAGGAGTAGTGTCACATACCCCCAGGCCTCCCAGTATGGAGAAGCAGAACTTAACCAAATTGGCTAGAAAGGCTACCTTGAAGGACCCTTCCAAGCCTGTGGGACCCTCTACTGAGAACCCCACTACAAGCCCTGGTGTTAGTAAGTTGACCTCTAACCCAGGCACATTTCAGGATAGTATGCTAGGAACATGGGTGCCCCAACCAAGCTCCATCATTGTTCCCCTAGTCTCAGAGTCTCTGACTCCCCCTGCTTCTGAGGAAGAGGTGGATAGACCAACTAGGCCCCTATCTGGACCTGAGAGAACTGGTAATTCTCAGTGCTGGTGGAAAACCAGAAAAGAAAAGTCTAAGGCCAAAAACCTTCAGACTGTTGGACCTTCTACTGAAGACCCCAACTCAAATCCTAATGTTAGGGGGGAAACTCCTAAAATAGGTAAGGGTAGATCTAAGAGGAAGGGGAAGCAGGTGCAGTGCCTAACCCCAACCCCTCCAACCAAGAGGCCTAAGACCCAACCTGCTCCCACAAGAGAGGTGGTGAGGAACCTTGGAGGCCCCTCTAGATCTCAGGGAATCCTTTATAAGGACCCCTTGAAAAAGCCTAACATAGGTTCAGAAGTTGTACCAACTTCTGAGGGACTGGTCAACCAGATCCCCTATAACAAAAAGACTGATGTTCCTCAAAGGGTTTGTAGGTCCTTTAGCTTGCAAAAGAAAACCTTTGAGTTCTCCCTTAAGCATAGGTCAAGGTGTCACCATCAAAATGCTGATGGACTCTCTAGGATGTATATCATCGACTAGAGGTATGAGGTTCATCCAGGAGTGGATTAAATCCTCCTGTCCCTTAGTCTGGGGGGGGCGAGTGTTAGGGAGAATTCTCTGTTTAGGCTGAATTTCCCTACCTAGTGAGTCCCCCAGCAGCTTTGCTGGATTTCTGGGGTTTAATTTTTTTCTCCTGCCAAGAGTGAGACTCTTTTACCCTCACTCTTGGACATGTTGAAGTGTGTTTTCTTGGTTAAACCTTGTGTTGAATGGGCTATGGGGTCTCTTACTCCATAGGGCCTCATGTATTTTTGTGATGTGGGTCACACAGCACCCTCTGTGCCGTGACCCAGGGGTGTCCTAGGGACTCCCCAACATAGACTCCATACCCTGGGACTGACTACTGTCTCCCAGGGCATGTAAAGTCACCAAAGACTTTGCTAGTCTTGAATCCTGAACAGAACCAGTACAAACCATCATATTGTGGACGTACTGGCTGGGGCAATTCGATTGCCCCAGGGTCTGTTAGTCGAGGGGGCACGTTTCCGTCCCCCCTGATCGAGTTTTGGCTGGTGGCAGTGGAAACTACTTTTTATATTCAACCGCGAATATTTCCCTATGGGATTTCCCATTGTTTTAGGCTAACACATTTAATTAATTATTTACGGTAGCCTTAAACATACCACCGGTTTATATATTTATTTTTATAACTCCGGTTGGGACTTTTTGCCAAAACTTGATTCTAAAATGGCGTTGGTGTTCGCCTCTGTAACTCTGACCCAAAGTGGAGCCCTTTGTTCCACTTTTGGCGGGCTTCTCCACAGAAGCCCTCCAAAGTGGTGCCACTCTGTCTGGGGTACTTAGGAGGGGTGGAGGGGGATTTAGGCACCCTGGACTGAGTTACCTTGGTAACTCAAGTCGCACTCCGTCCTGATTGGCCCAAGTGGTGAGCCGCCCGGCTCACCACTTAGCATGGTTGAGTGACAGCTAGGCTGGGTGAATGGGGGTTTGCTGCATAAAAGCAGGGCTTTGGGGACTGGGACTTCAGAAGTCGCCACAGGACCAAGAATCCGACGAGGGAAGAGCTGAGCCGACCTGCTTCGACGACACCACCCGGTGGAGCCCTGCTGAACCGTCTCACCACTTTTTCCCGACGACCGAGGAGAACTCTTAACGGAGTGGCTCCTTCCCTTGACTGGTGGGGACAACCAGTTTTCGCCTTCTTTCCGTTCTTTGAGGTATCTCGTGGCCGCCTTGCCTGTGCCAAGCACCCCGGCAACCGGAATACCACACTTTACCCCCATACCGCGAAAGTCGGCACCAACCCTTTAACCGGAGGACTCCGCGGCTGGTTTCTTCCCGGGCAGTGCAACGACCCTCTTCTTCTGCTCTTCAGCGAGAACTTCTTCTCCCCTGACCGACGTCGAGCCCTGCTGCCACTGCCTGGAACAACTGCCACCGCTGGAGGATCCTTTCCGCTTAAGGTACTGTGTTCTGCCTGGCTTCCCTTGCTACCGACTGTACGGGGTAGATTTAGTCCCCGGCTTTCGAACCTGGGAGTGCCTGGGACACTTTGGCTAAACTTTCTGAGCCACTCTAACCTCTTTTTGACTCTTTGCAAGACTTTGAATCTCTAACTAACAGTGTGATCTTGGGCACATTTTCGCTCCGGCTACTCTAAGAGTGGGCCCTGCCTAGTGACTTTTGCTCACCTGTGACTTTATTCTTCTGTAAGCCTATTGCAAGTGCTCTGGACCTTAGAGTGGTGTGTCTAACCCATTTCTGCTTTTTCTCTCCCTTTCTTGGAAACTACTAGAGTGTCATCTAACGTTAAGCACTCACCTCTGTTTTAATTAAGTGGTGTTTTACCTAGAGTTGTCTAGATAGGAGAAAGGATTGAATCTACTTTCATTATAACTGTGTTGAAGTGCTTTTACTATATTTTTGCTAGAGTGTTTTTAACTTATGTGTATTTTAAATAAATAACTATATACTTTTGAAACCAAGCTCTGGTCAGTGTTTGCTTGTGCTATTGTGTTTTGGTACATATTGTGTATACTTTACATACTGCCTAACTCTTCTTGAGAGAAGTCTGACTGCTCAGCCACAGCTACCAGGTAGATCTGGGTGGTACAGACTGCTACCAAAGGGGTTTACTGCTCTACCTGTAGTCTTAAATCTTTTGCAGTGTTCCCCAAGGGAACTGCACAGGTTTCTGCCTAACAAAGGGGAAAATCCAAAACTATTGAGATGGTCAATCTGCCTGCAAGGGTTTGATTTCACCATTGAGCACAGGTCAGGGTGTCACCATCAAAATGCTGATGGACTCTCTAGGATGTATATCATCGACTAGAGGTATGAGGTTCATCCAGGAGTGGATTAAATCCTCCTGTCCCTTAGTCTGGGGGGGGCGAGTGTTAGGGAGAATTCTCTGTTTAGGCTGAATTTCCCTCCCTAGTGAGTCCCCCAGCAGCTTTGCTGGATTTCTGGGGTTTAATTTTTTCTCCTGCCAAGAGTGAGACTCTTTTACCCTCACTCTTGGACATGTTGAACTGTGTTATCTTGGACAAACCTTGTGTTGAATGGGCTATGGGGTCTTTTACTCCATAGGGCCTCATGTATTTTTGTGATGTGGGTTACACAGCACCCTCTGTGCCGTGACCCAGGGGTGTCCTAGGGACTCCCCAGCATAGACTCCATACCCTGGGACTGACTACTGTCTCCCAGGGCATGTAAAGTCACCAAAGACTTTGCTAGTCTTGAATCCTGAACAGAACCAGTACAAACCATCATATTGTGGACGTACTGGCTGGGGCAATTCGATTGCCCCAGGGTCTGTTAGTCGAGGGGGCACGTCTCCGTCCCCCCTGATCGAGTTTTGGCTGGTGGCAGTGGAAACTACGTTTTATATTCGACCGCGAATATTTTCCTATGGGATTTCCCATTGTTTTAGGCTAACACATTTAATTATTTATTTACGGTAGCCTTAAACATACCACCGGTTTATATATTTATTTTTATAACTCCGGTTGGGACTTTTTGCCAAAACTTGATTCTAAAATGGCGTTGGTGTTCGCCTCTGTAACTCTGACCCAAAGTGGAGCCCTTTGTTCCACTTTTGGCGGGCTTCTCCACAGAAGCCCTCCAAAGTGGTGCCACTCTGTCTGGGGTACTTAGGAGGGGTGGAGGGGGGTTTAGGCACCCTGGACTGAGTTACCTAGGTAACTCAAGTCGCACTCCGTCCTGATTGGCCCAAGTGGTGAGCCGGCCGGCTCACCACTTAGCATGTTTGAGTGACAGCTAGGCTGGGTGAATGGGGGTTTGCTGCATAAAAGCAGGGCTTTGGGGACTGGAACTTCAGAAGTCGCCACAGGACCAAGAATCCGACGAGGGAAGAGCTGAGCCGACCTGCTTCGACGACACCACCCGGTGGAGCCCTGCTGAACCGTCTCACCACTTTTCCCGACGACCGAGGAGAACTCTTAACGGAGTGGCTCCTTCCCTTGACTGGTGGGGACAACCAGTTTTCGCCTTCTTTTCGCTTCTCGAGGTATCTCGTGGCCGCCTTGCCAGTGCCAAGCACCCCGGCAACCGGAACCCCACCACTTTTACCCCAAACCACGAAAGTCGGTACAACCCTTCAACCGGAGGACTCCGCGGCTGGTTTCTTCCCGGGCAGTGCAACGACCTTCTTCTTCTGCTCTTCAGCGAGAACTTCTTCTCCCCTGACCGACGTCGAGCCTTGCTGCCACTGCCTGGAACAACTGCCACCGCTGGAGGACCCTTTCCGCTTAAGGTACCGTGTTCCACCTGGCTTCCCTTGCCACCGACTGTACGGGGTAGATTTAGCCCCCGGCTTTCGAACCTGGGAGTGCCTGGGACACCCTGGCTAAACTTTCTAAGCCACTCTAAACTCTTTCTAACTATTTGCAAGACTTTGAATCCTTAATAACAGTGTGATCTTGGGCACATTTTCGCTCCGACTACTCTAAGAGTGGGCCCTGCCTAGTGACTTTTGCTCACCTGTGACTTTGTGCTTCTGTGAGTCTATTGCAAGTGTTCTGGACCTTAGAGTGGTGTGTTTAACCCATTCCTGTTCCTTTTTACCCCTTTCTTGAACCTACTAGAGTGTCATCTAACGTTAAGCGCTCACCTCTGTTTTAATTATGTGGTGTTAACTTAGAGTTGTCTAGGTAGGAGTAAGGGTTGGAACTGCTTTCATTATAACTGTGTTTGAAGTGTTTTTACTATATTTTGCTAGAGTGTTTTTAACTTATGTGTATTTTAAATAAATAACTATATACTTTTGAAACCAAGCTCTGGTCAGTGTTTGCTTGTGTTATTGTGTCTGAGTACATATTGTGTATACTTTGCATACTGCCTAACTCTTCTTGAGAGAAGTCTGACTGCTCAGCCACAGCTACCAGGTAAATCTGGGTGGTACAGACTGCTACCAAAGGGGTTTACTGCTCTACCTGTAGTCTTAAATCTTTTGCAGTGTTCCCCAAGGGAACTGCACAGGTTTCTGCCTAACACATGTGTGGGTGCACCTACCTGGCCGCCAAGGGGAAAGCCTAAAACACAAGTAACCCCAAGTCTGTTGTCAGAGGGAAATCTCAGACATTCTGCCGACCGGCGCAACTTACAGATATGGGCCTCGGGTGTCCAAGCCACCGAGGAAAACAGGGAACCCCATGCATTTTCGAAAAGAGGACACCCGTGGGAATCCGCAGAGGTGTGATTCGCGCCCATCGCCCCAAATTTTTTTACCCAGACAGCCCTGCAAAGTCGGAAATGTGGGGAAAAAAACGCTTTTTCCGCACATTTCGCTCGCCGCACCCATCCAAACACGCCCCCCACAACACATGGCCTACCGTCCCGCGTTCCCACAGGTGTCCCGATGAAAACGGTACCTCACATGTGTGGGTGCACCTACCTGGCCGCCAAGGGGAAAGCCTAAAACACAAGTAACCCCAAGTCTGTTGTCAGAGGGAAATCTCCGACATTCTGCCGACCGGCGCAACTTACAGATATGGGCCTCGGGTGTCCAAGCCACCGAGGAAAACAGGGAACCCCATGCATTTTCGAAAAGAGGACACCCGTGGGAATCCGCAGAGGTGTGATTTGCGCCCATCGTCCCAGATTTTTTTACCCAGACAGCCCTGCAAAGTCGGAAATGTGGGGAAAAAAATGCTTTTTCCGCACATTTCGCTCGCCGCACCCATCGAAACACGCCCCCCACAACACATGGCCTACCGTCCCGCGTTCCCACAGGTGTCCCGATGAAAACGGTACCTCACATGTGTGGGTGCACCTACCTGGCCGCCAAGGGGAAAGCCTAAAACACAAGTAACCCCAAGTCTGTTGTCAGAGGGAAATCTCAGACATTCTGCCGACCGGCGCAACTTACAGATATGGGCCTCGGGTGTCCAAGCCACCGAGGAAAACAGGGAACCCCATGCATTTTCGAAAAGAGGACACCCGTGGGAATACGCAGAGGTGTGATTTGCGCCCATCGCCCCAGATTTTTTTACCCAGACAGCCCTGCAAAGTCGGAAATGTGGGGAAAAAAACGCTTTTTCCGCACATTTTGCTCGCCGCACCCATCGAAACACACCCCCCACAACACATGGCCTACCGTCCCGCGTTCCCACAGGTGTCCCGATGAAAACGGTACCTCACATGTGTGGGTGCACCTACCTGGCCGCCAAGGGGAAAGCCTAAAACACAAGTAACCCCAAGTCTGTTGTCAGAGGGAAATCTCAGACATTCTGCCGACCGGCGTAACTTACAGATATGGGCCTCGGGTGTCCAAGCCACCGAGGAAAACAGGGAACCCCATGCATTTTCGAAAAGAGGACACCCGTGGGAATCCGCAGAGGTGTGATTTGCGCCCATCGCCCCAGATTTTTTTACCCAGACAGCCCTGCAAAGTCGGAAATGTGGGGAAAAAAACGCTTTTTCTGCACATTTCGCTCACCGCACCCATCGAAACACGCCCACCACAACACATGGCCTACCGTCCCGCGTTCCCACAGGTGTCCCGATGAAAACGGTACCTCACATGTGTGGGTGCACCTACCTGGCCGCCAAGGGGAAAGCCTAAAACACAAGTAACCCCAAGTCTGTTGTCAGAGGGAAATCTCAGACATTCTGCCGACCGGCGCAACTTACAGATATGGGCCTCGGGTGTCCAAGCCACCGAGGAAAACGGGGAACCCCATGCATTTTCGAAAAGAGGACACCCGTGGGAATCCGCAGAGGTGTGATTTGCGCCCATCGCCCCAGATTTTTTTACCCAGACAGCCCTGCAAAGTCGGAAATGTGGGGAAAAAAAACGCTTTTTCCGCACATTTCGCTCGCCGCACCCATCGAAACACGCCCCCCACAACACATGGCCTACCGTCCCGCGTTCCCACAGGTGTCCCGATGAAAACGGTACCTCACATGTGTGGGTGCACCTACCTGGCCGCCAAGGGGAAAGCCTAAAACACAAGTAACCCCAAGTCTGTTGTCAGAGGGAAATCTCAGACATTCTGCCGACCGGCGCAACTTACAGATATGGGCCTCGGGTGTCCAAGCCACCGAGGAAAACAGGGAACCCCATGCATTTTCGAAAAGAGGACACCCGTGGGAATCCGCAGAGGTGTGATTTGCGCCCATCGCCCCGGATTTTTTTACCCAGACAGCCCTGCAAAGTCGGAAATGTGGGGAAAAAAATGCTTTTTCCGCACATTTCGCTCGCCGCACCCATCGAAACACGCCCCCCACAACACATGGCCTACCGTCCCGCGTTCCCACAGGTGTCCCGATGAAAACGGTACCTCACATGTGTGGGTGCACCTACCTGGCCGCCAAGGGGAAAGCCTAAAACACAAGTAACCCCAAGTCTGTTGTCAGAGGGAAATCTCCGACATTCTGCCGACCGGCGCAACTTACAGATATGGGCCTCGGGTGTCCAAGCCACCGAGGAAAACAGGGAACCCCATGCATTTTCGAAAAGAGGACACCCGTGGGAATCCGCAGAGGTGTGATTTGCGCCCATCGCCCCAGATTTTTTTACCCAGACAGCCCTGCAAAGACGGAAATGTGGGGAAAAAAATGCTTTTTCCGCACATTTCGCTCGCCGCACCCATCGAAACACGCCCCCCACAACACATGGCCTACCGTCCCGCGTTCCCACAGGTGTCCCGATGAAAACGGTACCTCACATGTGTGGGTGCACCTACCTGGCCGCCAATGGGAAAGCCTAAAACACAAGTAACCCCAAGTCTGTTATCCATTCTGCCGACCGGCGCAACTTACAGATATGGGCCTCGGGTGTCCAAGCCACCGAGGAAAACAGGGAACCCCATGCATTTTCGAAAAGAGGACACCCGTGGGAATCCGCAGAGGTGTGATTTGCGCCCATCGCCCCAGATTTTTTTACCCAGACAGCCCTGCAAAGTCGGAAATGTGGGGAAAAAAACGCTTTTTCCGCACATTTCGCTCGCCGCACCCATCGAAACACGCCCCCCACAACACATGGCCTACCGTCCCGCGTTCCCACAGGTGTCCCAATGAAAACGGCACCTCACATGTGTGGGTGCACCTACCTGGCCGCCAAGGGGAAAGCCTAAAACACAAGTAACCCCAAGTCTGTTGTCAGAGGGAAATCTCAGACATTCTGCCGACCGGCGCAACTTACAGATATGGGCCTCAGGTGTCCAAGCCACCGAGGAAAACAGGGAACCCCATGCATTTTCGAAAAGAGGACACCCGTGGGAATCCGCAGAGGTGTGATTTGCGCCCATCGCCCCAGATTTTTTTACCCAGACAGCCCTGCAAAGTCGGAAATGTGGGGAAAAAAACGCTTTTTCCGCACATTTCGCTCGCCGCACCCATCGAAACGCGCCCCCCACAACACATGGCCTACCGTCCCGCGTTCCCACAGGTGTCCCGATGAAAACGGTACCTCACATGTGTGGGTGCACCTACCTGGCCGCCAAGGGGAAAGCCTAAAACACAAGTAACCCCAAGTCTGTTGTCAGAGGGAAATCTCAGACATTCTGCCGACCGGCGCAACTTACAGATATGGGCCTCGGGTGTCCAAGCCACCGAGGAAAACAGGGAACCCCATGCATTTTCGAAAAGAGGACACCCGTGGGAATACGCAGAGGTGTGATTTGCGCCCATCGCCCCAGATTTTTTTACCCAGACAGCCCTGCAAAGTCGGAAATGTGGGGAAAAAAACGCTTTTTCCGCACATTTCGCTCGCCGCACCCATCGAAACACACCCCCCACAACACATGGCCTACCGTCCCGCGTTCCCACAGGTGTCCCGATGAAAACGGTACCGCACATGTGTGGGTGCACCAACCTGGCCGCCAAGGGGAAAGCCTAAAACACAAGTAACCCCAAGTCTGTTGTCAGAGGGAAATCTCAGACATTCTGCCGACCGGCGTAACTTACAGATATGGGCCTCGGGTGTCCAAGCCACCGAGGAAAACAGGGAACCCCATGCATTTTCGAAAAGAGGACACCCGTGGGAATCCGCAGAGGTGTGATTTGCGCCCATCGCCCCAGATTTTTTTACCCAGACAGCCCTGCAAAGTCGGAAATGTGGGGAAAAAAACGCTTTTTCTGCACATTTCGCTCACCGCACCCATCGAAACACGCCCACCACAACACATGGCCTACCGTCCCGCGTTCCCACAGGTGTCCCGATGAAAACGGTACCTCACATGTGTGGGTGCACCTACCTGGCCGCCAAGGGGAAAGCCTAAAACACAAGTAACCCCAAGTCTGTTGTCAGAGGGAAATCTCAGACATTCTGCCGACCGGCGCAACTTACAGATATGGGCCTCGGGTGTCCAAGCCACCGAGGAAAACGGGGAACCCCATGCATTTTCGAAAAGAGGACACCCGTGGGAATCCGCAGAGGTGTGATTTGCGCCCATCGCCCCAGATTTTTTTACCCAGACAGCCCTGCAAAGTCGGAAATGTGGGGAAAAAAACGCTTTTTCTGCACATTTCGCTCACCGCACCCATCGAAACACGCCCACCACAACACATGGCCTACCGTCCCGCGTTCCCACAGGTGTCCCGATGAAAACGGTACCTCACATGTGTGGGTGCACCTACCTGGCCGCCAAGGGGAAAGCCTAAAACACAAGTAACCCCAAGTCTGTTGTCAGAGGGAAATCTCAGACATTCTGCCGACCGGCGCAACTTACAGATATGGGCCTCGGGTGTCCAAGCCACCGAGGAAAACGGGGAACCCCATGCATTTTCGAAAAGAGGACACCCGTGGGAATCCGCAGAGGTGTGATTTGCGCCCATCGCCCCAGATTTTTTTACCCAGACAGCCCTGCAAAGTCGGAAATGTGGGGAAAAAAAACGCTTTTTCCGCACATTTCGCTCGCCGCACCCATCGAAACACGCCCCCCACAACACATGGCCTACCGTCCCGCGTTCCCACAGGTGTCCCGATGAAAACGGTACCTCACATGTGTGGGTGCACCTACCTGGCCGCCAAGGGGAAAGCCTAAAACACAAGTAACCCCAAGTCTGTTGTCAGAGGGAAATCTCAGACATTCTGCCGACCGGCGCAACTTACAGATATGGGCCTCGGGTGTCCAAGCCACCGAGGAAAACAGGGAACCCCATGCATTTTCGAAAAGAGGACACCCGTGGGAATCCGCAGAGGTGTGATTTGCGCCCATCGCCCCAGATTTTTTTACCCAGACAGCCCTGCAAAGTCGGAAATGTGGGGAAAAAAACGCTTTTTCCGCACATTTCGCTCGCCGCACCCATCGAAACACGCCCCCCACAACACATGGCCTACCGTCCCGCGTTCCCACAGGTGTCCCGATGAAAACGGTACCTCACATGTGTGGGTGCACCTACCTGGCCGCCAAGGGGAAAGCCTAAAACACAAGTAACCCCAAGTCTGTTGTCAGAGGGAAATCTCCGACATTCTGCCGACCGGCGCAACTTACAGATATGGGCCTCGGGTGTCCAAGCCACCGAGGAAAACAGGGAACCCCATGCATTTTCGAAAAGAGGACACCCGTGGGAATCCGCAGAGGTGTGATTTGCGCCCATCGCCCCAGATTTTTTTACCCAGACAGCCCTGCAAAGACGGAAATGTGGGGAAAAAAACGCTTTTTCCGCACATTTCGCTCGCCGCACCCATCGAAACACGCCCCCCACAACACATGGCCTACCGTCCCGTTTTCCCACAGGTGTCCCGATGAAAACGGTACCTCACATGTGTGGGTGCACCTACCTGGCCGCCAATGGGAAAGCCTAAAACACAAGTAACCCCAAGTCTGTTATCCATTCTGCCGACCGGCGCAACTTACAGATATGGGCCTCGGGTGTCCAAGCCACCGAGGAAAACAGGGAACCCCATGCATTTTCGAAAAGAGGACACCCGTGGGAATCCGCAGAGGTGTGATTTGCGCCCATCGCCCCAGATTTTTTTACCCAGACAGCCCTGCAAAGTCGGAAATGTGGGGAAAAAAACGCTTTTTCCGCACATTTCGCTCGCCGCACCCATCGAAACACGCCCCCCACAACACATGGCCTACCGTCCCGCGTTCCCACAGGTGTCCCAATGAAAACGGTACCTCACATGTGTGGGTGCACCTACCTGGCCGCCAAGGGGAAAGCCTAAAACACAAGTAACCCCAAGTCTGTTGTCAGAGGGAAATCTCAGACATTCTGCCGACCGGCGCAACTTACAGATATGGGCCTCGGGTGTCCAAGCCACCGAGGAAAACAGGGAACCCCATGCATTTTCGAAAAGAGGACACCCGTGGGAATCCGCAGAGGTGTGATTTGCGCCCATCGCCCCAGATTTTTTTACCCAGACAGCCCTGCAAAGTCGGAAATGTGGGGAAAAAAACGCTTTTTCCGCACATTTCGCTCACCGCACCCATCGAAACACGCCCCCCACAACACATGGCCTACCGTCCCGCGTTCCCACAGGTGTCCCGATGAAAACGGTACCTCACATGTGTGGGTGCACCTACCTGGCCGCCAAGGGGAAAGCCTAAAACACAAGTAACCCCAAGTCTGTTGTCAGAGGGAAATCTCAGACATTCTGCCGACCGGCGCAACTTACAGATATGGGCCTCGGGTGTCCAAGCCACCGAGGAAAACAGGGAACCCCATGCATTTTCGAAAAGAGGACACCCGTGGGAATCCGCAGAGGTGTGATTTGCGCCCATCGCCCCAAATTTTTTTACCCAGACAGCCCTGCAAAGTCGGAAATGTGGGGAAAAAAACGCTTTTTCCGCACATTTCGCTCGCCGCACCCATCTAAACACGCCCCCCACAACACATGGCCTACCGTCCCGCGTTCCCACAGGTGTCCCGATGAAAACGGTACCTCACATGTGTGGGTGCACCTACCTGGCCGCCAAGGGGAAAGCCTAAAACACAAGTAACCCCAAGTCTGTTGTCAGACGGAAATCTCCGACATTCTGCCGACCGGCGCAACTTACAGATATGGGCCTCGGGTGTCCAAGCCACCGAGGAAAACAGGGAACCCCATGCATTTTCGAAAAGAGGACACCCGTGGGAATCCGCAGAGGCTCTATTTGCGCCCATCGCCCCAGATTTTTTTACCCAGACAGCCCTGCAAAGTCGGAAATGTGGGGAAAAAAACGCTTTTTCCGCACATTTCGCTCGCCGCACCCATCGAAACGCGCCCCCCACAACACATGGCCTACCGTCCCGCGTTCCCACAGGTGTCCCGATGAAAACGGTACCTCACATGTGTGGGTGCACCTACCTGGCCGCCAAGGGGAAAGCCTAAAACACAAGTAACCCCAAGTCTGTTGTCAGAGGGAAATCTCCGACATTCTGCCGACCGGCGCAACTTACAGATATGGGCCTCGGGTGTCCAAGCCACCGAGGAAAACAGGGAACCCCATGCATTTTCGAAAAGAGGACACCCGTGGGAATCCGCAGAGGTGTGATTTGCGCCCATCGCCCCAGATTTTTTTACCCAGACAGCCCTGCAAAGTCGGAAATGTGGGGAAAAAAACGCTTTTCCGCACATTTCGCTCGCCGCACCCATCGAAACACGCCCCCCACAACACATGGCCTACCGTCCCGCGTTCCCACAGGTGTCCCGATGAAAACGGTACCTCACATGTGTGGGTGCACCTACCTGGCCGCCAAGGGGAAAGCCTAAAACACAAGTAACCCCAAGTCTGTTGTCAGAGGGAAATCTCCGACATTCTGCCGACCGGCGCAACTTACAGATATGGGCCTCGGGTGTCCAAGCCACCGAGGAAAACAGGGAACCCCATGCATTTTCGAAAAGAGGACACCCGTGGGAATCCGCAGAGGTGTGATTTGCGCCCATCGCCCCAGATTTTTTTACCCAGACAGCCCTGCAAAGTCGGAAATGTGGGGGAAAAAACGCTTTTTCCGCACATTTCGCTCGCCGCACCCATCGAAACACGCCCCCCACAACACATGGCCTACCGTCCCGCGTTCCCACAGGTGTCCCGATGAAAACGGTACCTCACATGTGTGGGTGCACCTGCCGGGGGCGCAAAAGGAAAAGGGTAACCGACTGGGAACCCCAAGCCATTCACCACTGCCCATTTTGTTCATGTGGGCAACCTACAGATTTGGGCCTAGGGTGTCGCAGCCAGCAAGGGAAACAGGGAACCCCATGCATTTCCCAAAAGAGGACACCCGTGGGAATCCACAGAGGTCTGCCTTGCGCAAATTGCCCCAGTTTTTATTAGCCACAATCCCCGACAAAGTGTGATATTTGGTGGGGAAAAAACACAATGTTCACTTTGTCTGGGGTTCTGGGTAATAAATTCTGGCCCGCTTCGCGCAAATCAGACCTCTGTGCTTTCCCACGGGTGTCCTCTTTTGGGAAATGCATGGGGTTCCCCGTTTTCCTTGCCGGCTTGGACACCTTAGGCCCAAATCTGTAGGTTGCCCACATGAACAAATTGTGCTGTGGCGAAAGGCTTGGGGTTACCAGCGGGTTACCCTTTTCCTTTTGCGCCCCCGGTAGGTGCACCCACACATGCGAGGTACCTTTTTCGTCGGGACACCTGTGGGAACACAAGAAGGTATGACATCTGCTGTTGGCGACGTGTTTCGGTGAGTGGACACAGGGAAATGTCTCTGAAATTGGCCGGAAATGAAGACAATTCTCAGACATTTCGCTCTGGCCACCCACCGAAACACACCGCCAACAACACGTGGCCTACCTTCCCGTGTCCCCACACGTGTCCCGATGAAAACGGTACCTCACATGTGTGGGTGCACCTACCGGGGGCGCAAAAGGAAAAGGGTAACCGACTGGGAACCCCAAGCCATTTGCCACTGCCCATTTTGTTCATGTGGGCAACCTACAGATTTGGCCCTAGGGTGTCGCAGCCAGCAAGGGAAACAGGGAACCCCATGCATTTCCCAAAAGAGGACACCCGTGGGAATCCACAGAGGTCTGACTTACGCAAATCGGCCCAGAATGTAATACCCAGAACCACCAGCAAAGACCCACATGGGAGAAGGGTGCCCAAGGCCAGGGATATTACCGCCGACTTTGCTGGAGCCCTGGCTGCCCTGCGTTACAGCTTCTCCCCACCAAGGAGTCTCGGCAGTGTGCCAATACCTCCCCGAAGGGAAAAGCTGTAATGCAGCCCAGCCGCAACTCCAGGACAGTTGGAGGTGATCTGCCCAGACGGGCCATTCCCACCCACACCACCAACAATCCAGCCCCAGTCTCACCCACCCCACTGACAGTGGGCCCTAACCATAGAATAATAAAAAACAGTACTCACATAACGTTGCAGCTGCTCGGGTAGAAAAAGCTGTAAACAAAACAAAGAACATGTGTTACCTACGGTCACACCAGCAAAATGTAGCCCTCCCCGGGGGCAGATAGGGGGGGGGGGTTGTCCTGCACTCCTCCCTGGGCTCAGGCGTCCGTTCCTAGGAGCAGATATCTGGTCCCAGGAAGGGCTGCATGACTTGGCACCCACTCCATTGCGGGTGGGGGGGAGGGGGTCAACGCCCCATCCCATTAGAAAATTCCCTGACCCTTTGGGGTGCCCCACCGCCCCCCCTAAAAAGCGTTCCACCATTTTCATTTTTTTCCTTTGGTAACCCAACTCCCCTTGGTCCAGAGGGTCACATTGGTGTGGCAATGTGGCGCCGGGGTGCCCAAACCTTACTGCCCCACCCACTGGGGGGGGCCTGTCCCACCATTTTTGGGGGCCCTCTCCCCCCTCACCCCAAATGGCTGGGGGACACACCTCATGCAGGCCTCCCTGGGCCTCCTCCAAACGGCTGCGTGATGTACACCCCACCTCCATTTGGGGTGAGGGGGGAGAGGGCCACCCCAAAAGGTGGGGCAGGACCCCCAATAGATGGGGCAGTAGGGTTTGGGCACCCTGGGGGCAGATAGCCACACTAATGTGGCCATCTGCACCAAGCAAAGTTGGGTAAACAAAAAACAAAATGCAAATTCACAGGCTGCTTTTTAGGGGGGGGGCTGAGGGCCACCCTAAATTGGCAGCGCATGATGTACCGCAACGGGGGGTGGCCCTCAACCCCCCCCACCCCAAATGGAGGGCCCCACCTCATGCAACCCTCCCTGGGCGCAGATAGGGGGGGCCTCACCTCATGCATCCCTCCCTGGGGTCAGATGCCCCTTCCTAGGAGCAGATATCTGCCCCCAGGGAGGGTTGCATGAGGTGGGGCCCTCCATTTGGGGTGGGGGGGGTTGAGGGCCACCCCCCTACCTAGTAAGCAGCTCCCCCTCCCCCACGCGTCACAAAAGGATCGTCTTTGATCCGTGACGTTGCTGCCCGCGGATCGAGGCGCCCTGCGCCCGATCCGCGGGCAGCAAAGCCACACAATGGGTACCGTTGGAAAGGGGAAGATCTCCCCTTTCCAACGATACCCACCTCGATCTCCGGCTTGAAATACAGCCGGAGATCGAGGCGGAACAAGAAGGGCACTCACCTTCTCTCTCCAACGCAGCAGCCGAAAATGGCTGCTGCGGTGGAATTGCTTTCAGTTTCACGCCGACGTGCGTCACGCACGTCGGCGTGTAACTGAAGGAAATCCAACCCCCGGGCAGTGAGGGGGGACCTCCCCCTCACATAGCCCGGGGGTTGGATTACAGTTTTGAGCGATCCCTGCTTTGCAGGGATCGCTCAAAACAAGGTGCCAAAAAGGACGAGCTATCTCGTCCTTGGCACTGCGTGTGCACTTCCAAGGACGAGATACCTCGTCCTTGGCACTTAAAGGGTTAAAGTGGTGAGAATACTCCAGCGGGGGCAGTTGTTCCTGACAGCGGATGCAAGGCAGTGCTTCGTCCGGGGGAAGAGAGGATCTGGTCGGGGAGGAAAACAGGAGTCCATTGCACTGCCAGGGAAGAAACCAGCCATGGAGTTTCTCAGGTACAAGGAGTGGTCCGTTGGTTCGTGGTCCAGTGGTAAATGGCTATCCGGCTGCCGGGGTGCTTGGCACGGGCAATTCGACCACAGACCAGTCTGGGGTGCGAAGAGAAGAAGGTAAACTGGTTGTGCACACCAGTCAGGGGAAGAAGCCTCTCCAGCCGGGAGATCTTCTCTGTCATCAGGAAGTGGTGAGCCGGTTCTGCAGGGCTCCCCCGGTGGTGTCGTCGTGGTAGGTCGGCTCAGCTTCTCCCTCATCGGATTCTCAGGTCCTGTGGCGACTTCTGAAGTTCCAGTCCCCAAAGCCCTGCTTTTATGCAGCATACCCCCATTCACTCAGCCTAGCTGTCAATCAAACATGCTAAGTGGTGAATCACACAAGAGTGCGACTTGAGTTACCGAGGTAACTCAGTCCAGGGTGCCTAAAACCCCTCCTACACCCCCTGTGGTACCCAGACAGAGTGGCACCACTTTTGGAGGCTTCTGTGGAGAAGCCCGCCAAAAAGTGGAACAAAGGGCTCGACTTGGGTTGGAGTCACAGAAGCGAACACAAACGCCATTTTAGAATCGAGTCCTGGCAAAAAATACCAACCGGCGAATTAATATTAATTAAATAAACCGGCAGTATGTTCAGGGCTATGAGAATTAAATAATTAAAGTTGGTAGCCTCGAACAATGGGAAAATCCCATAGGGAAATATTTGCGGTCGAATATAAAAAGTAGTATCCACTGCCACCAGCCAAAACTCGATCAGGAGGGACGGAGACGTGCCCCCTCGACTAACAGACCTCGGGGCAATCGAATTGCCCCGACCACTACGTCCACAATATGATGGTTTTTACTGGTTTCTGTTAATAATTTGGGACTAGTAAAGCCAATGGTGACTGTACATGCCCTGGGAGACAGTAGTCAGTCCCAGGGTATGGAGTCTATGGTGGGGGGGGTGGGTCACAATGACACCCCTGTGTTACTGCACGGAGGGTGCTGTGTAACACACATAATAAAAACACATGAGACCCTATGGAGTAAAGGACCCCATAGCCCATAAAACACATTAACAGTCAAAGGAACACCATAAATCATGTCCAAGAGTGGGAGAAAAAGAGTCTCACTCTTGGCAGGAGAAAAAAAACTCCAGAAATCCAGCAAAGCTGCTGGGGGACTCACTAGGTTAGGAAATTCAGCCTAAAGAGAGAATTCCCCCTAACAGTGGGGCAAGGCGAGTCAGCCCAGAATGAAGAAGTTGGTAATAATAGCCCTGATGTTCTTGGATCATTCCACACGCAGACGTGGCACTTGCCCTAAGTAAGTCAAAGAACCCACTTGGGCCACAGAATTCTATGACATCGATGACACTTTCCATGTTGTCGCCTTGACGCTGCAGGGTCCGATATCACCATTAGCAAAGAAGAGGAAAAACAGTTTAAAGCAGAGAAAACAATTGACAAATAGACCAAAGCCGTTTCCTTATTTTTCAGTGTAGTTACGAAAATGTTTACAGAGCAAGGTTCCACTCTCTGGAAGTACAGGAATACCATAATGGAAGACATTACGATAGGGAGTTAGGTCTCAAATGGAGCATATGCCAAAACACAAGAATAGTTCCAAAATCTTTAAAATCGGCTTACATTAAGCTGCTCCTAAAAAACAAAACAGGTAGCGCAGAAGAGCCTGCCAACTACAGACCTATATCCAATCTACCATACACATAGAAACTATTGGAGAACCATGTATAAAAAATCCTACTCAATCACGTAGAGTAGAATACTCATCCACTCACAAGTCAGCTTCAGAACGATGAGAGGAACAGAATCCGCACTTCTATCCATACAGGACAACCTAAAAATAAAGGCAGACAACAGTACACAATCTGCCATCACATATGAGCTGCGTTCGACACAATCACACACACACAACACTAATAGAGAGACTGGAGAAATGCGGTGTAACTCTGCTCTACAATGGCTAAGAGCTTTCCTCACTAACTGAACAGAAAGAACGTACCACTGTACAGATCAGTCTTAGACTCTCCCAAGAACTCACTATTCGAAGAACTTGCTCGAGACATGCAACTTGTTAAAAATGGTTTTCTGTCCAAATTCCAGCAGAGATGCTCTGAAATGTTAGCGAGATCGGACTGTGATACTGACCTCCTCCTCAACAATCCGGATAGGGTGAAAGAAAAGATGAAACAGCGTGATTGGATAGATACCATAGACAGTATGAGGAGGGCAAAGAGATCTGCCTCCTTTACAGTAGTTGACAAGCGACTGTCTATGGTTCCGACTTATGTTATAAATAAAAAATAAAAAGAAACTGATCTTTGTCTTTTATTATCTCTCCTAAGATTCCGCTTAAACCTACTCCAGACTCTAGATATTTTGCTCACTAGATAGCGAAGGGAAAACAGTACCAAATAGTGATAAGTGTCATAACAACGATATTCAGACGTCTAAACACTTACTATCTAATTGCTCTGGTACATGAGTATGAGGGTTAGAAGATTTGGTAGGTTTGTCCATCATGTTACCTGGCTAAACACCAACGAATTCTGGGGCAGATTATCCTCAGGTCAGGAGTCTGGTCTCTCAATGGAACTCGTCAGAGCCTTAAGGGAACTTCATGTGATTAGTGATTGAGATCCGATGTGGAGAGAAGGAAGTGAATGACAATCGGAGGCCTGTAGGTAGGAGCCAGTGTTTTTCCTTTTCCTATTTGTCTGTCCAATGGATGTGTTCTTGCAAAATGCAGAATTTTGGAGACCTAATAGCTCCCTTCTCTTGAAATATGCTTTCTTTGGCTGTTTTTGTTTATACCTTCTTTTCCCTACCCTATTTTAGTGTTTATGATATAGTTTTTCTTTTTTTAATTGAATTATCCAGCTAATGGAGTCAGTAAATTGATTGAAGTGATTCTGTTTTATCTTTTTTATGCATTACTTTGGAAGTTTTAAAAGTCAAATGTTGGCTATTGCACGATAAAAAGAAATTAGAAAAAGAAACAAACATACCTACTGCCTTTACCTCTAACACCAGAAACATCTCCTGTGGCGTACCATAAAACTCTAGCCTACCCCCACTCCTTTTCACCATATATCCATCCCCCTTAATTGAAATCATTCAAAACCACGAACTGATCGATTACAACTATGCTGATGATACCCAACTCATCGTCAAGATAGCCTCAACCCAAGACCCAAACAACACCCTCAACAATTACCTCACTAACACATACAGCTGGATGATAATCAACAACCTGAAGCTAAACCGGACCAAAATAGAAATAATGATCTCACCCCCAGAAGATAATGCAACACACACGACTGAACTAGCCACCTGGCATGGGAACCCAAACGGAAGCATCAGCCGTTATAAGAAATCTGAGAATACTCATGGACAACAGAATCTCACTAGAACCACAAGTCAACGCTACAGCAAAGAAATGATTCTACCTTCTGTGACCACTTAGAGGGATCCTCCCCTACCTCTCCTTCCCACACAGAACCCTTGCAATCCTCACCCTAGTATTATCAAGAATCGACTATGTGAACAGCCTCTGCCTTGGAATGCCAGAACAGTGAAAAACGCATCCAAAACACTGCATTAAGGATACTCCTGAGACTAAACAGAAGAGACATCACACCAGCCCTCAGAAGCCTACACTGACTGCCAGGAAAAAAAGGCATTAACCTCAAAGCACTCTGCATAGCCCACAAATCACTACATGGACAAGGAGACAAATTCCCCCAAGCCAAAATCAACTGCTACCACCCAAGAAGAAACCTAAGATCAAACAACGACCTCCAAATCGAAACAATATGAAAAAGGAAATACAGAGGAACCACATTCTCACATCTTATTGCCAATCTACGGAATTCAATCCTGAAGCAGATAAGAATGACAGAAGATCACCTCACCTTCAGTAAACGTCTGAAAAGCTGGCTAATCAACTGACAGAGACTAGCATAAAAAGGGTGCTGTAAGCAATAACACTGTGGACCCAAGATAATCCAATAACAGTATGGCTTCTTGAACCAGCCATCAAACAAACGCACCGTACTAACCACTATGCTCACACCATTAAACAGATCATTCTCACCACACACAAACACAACACACATAAAAACGAACTGCCACAAACATCCCAGTCACTGGACGTTGCCTTCCCGGACACAATAACCCCAATGCGCACAATCCAAACAGACCTAGAAAGCAGACTCACACAGATGCCAGTTTCTCCTGGTTCTATACGCACCAAAAGATAAGCACAACCTCTATCCCCCCCCCCTTCCCTAACTAACCTACCCAACCCACTTTCTTACAGAACCATGCAAGCGCCTGGAGACCATGCTAATGGGAACGGTGCGCGGTGTAAGTCAACTTAATATGTGCCTGAGATAATGTTAGATCAGGAGGACACGGAAGGATGGGTTGAATACATGGGTGGCGAGGACATGGCTAGCAGCAAGGACTGGGTCGACAAAGCTAAACTACGGAAGCTGGAACGGTGTAACAAGGGACATTGCCATGTCACCCATGGGCAAAAAGTATAGTCACACACCGGGAGTAGGAGTGTCTAACAGTAACATCAGGGGCCTCTCAGTCAGAGGCAACCTCAGTGATGACTCCTATACAATAGTGGATCTTGCCACTGGGATGGGAAATGTACATGTTCCCATGAATATGTGAAGTGCGAGACCAACCATCCCGCAACAGTGTGCCAAGGGACAAGCACCAGTATAGGCCATTATTTTAGGACACGGAAGTAAAGGATGATTACCCACATGCTGCACCAAGGATTGTTTGGTTGTTTATTTTATTTATTTATTTATTTTCGTGTGAGAGGGCTTTACTGCATAAAACCTTTAAAGATGGCTTCAGCATGCCATGTGAAGGGCCTCTGACCGGTGGAACAGCTGCTGGAGGTGGTTATTGCTAAAAATCTGAAGTAGAAGGAACCGGGAAGGGCAGTGGGTCCCTTTGCCTTACTACAGTTAGAGAACTTGATCATTTTCCCGCTGGGTATTCCCCAAAGAAGGAGCAATGGAAATATTGTTGGATTCACCACCTTTCATACGCCTAGGGTGACTCGGTCAATGATTGGTTGGATCCTGAATACTGCGTGGTTTCCTATGCAACGTTTGACCAGGCAGTGAACTTTGTTTGTGGACTGGGCAAAACGTCATTGTCAGCCACGGTTATCGAGTCTGCTTCCCACCTTCTACTGGTCTACCAAGAAAGCTTCCACTTGCTGGGTTTCCAATAGCAGGGACAAGAATACTTTGATTGCTGCCTGCTAATGGGTTGTGTACCCTTTTTGAAGCTGTTACCTCACTCTTGGAATGGACCACATCAAAAAGGGAACAAAGAGGGGGTTTAGTGCATTATCTCAATGACTTCCTCTTTGTAAGCAGAAAAAAAGGTTTTCAGGACTGTGCTACTGCCCTGGAGTAATTTCAAGAGGCAATGCTCCTGTAGTTCCCTTAATACCTGAGAAAACCTAGGAGCCGGCTGAAGTGTTGACATTTCTGGCCATCGAGATTGACAGCGGAGTCAGCAGATTATCAAAGGATAAGTTAGGAGTAATAGCAGAAAACAAGGTCACTCTGTCGAAAGATAAAAGGCCCTACAGCTGTTGGGTAAATTGAGGTTTGCAATGGCGATGCCATGGGTCACTCAGATGTACCCCTACATCAGGCTCATGGCTGCTCTCAAAAAAGACATTTGGAGATCTTTCTTGCAAGACTTCCAAGGGGTTTGCATATAGAAAACACCCTAGGTCTTCAGCGCGAAGTTGCAAATATACAATGATTTACCGGTTCGGTAATGGGGTCATCTTGGGAGTTGAGTGGTGCGCTCAACACTAGCACACATCACAGCACAAGAAAGGTAGAGCAAGGAATATTATGGCTCTGGATGTTTTCCTCATTAGGATAGCCAGAATATTCTGGACTAGGAAATGGAGCAGAAAAAGGGTGTGTTTCCTGTTGAACAACAATCTGCCTCTCGTCCTGTGGTGTTCGGTTTGATAAGGAAATTGGTTGACATATGCCTATACCGGAACACAGAGCACAGAGCATGACACGTGCAAGGGATACCCATACGGTAGCTGTCTCACTTTCGACTTTTCATTGGGACAGGTTCCTGAAAGCCTGCATTCGAGGGCAGATGAGAGGGAGACCCTTCAAGTTGGGAGTGGTGGAAGCTGGTGTTGTGGTCCAAACACTATGAAATTTGAGGGAGCGTTTGCTCACAGGAATGGAGTTAGGTTACTAGGAGAATTACGGTACATTGAAGAGGGTAGTAAAGGGGAGGAGCCAGGATGGTAGGTATTTGAAGGGACAGGTAAAACAAGTTTATAGCCTGGGCAAGAAACACAGGAAAATCAAAAGAGCTGGATATCAGGTTACCTACCTCAACTGGCTCTTACACCAACCCGAGTGCGGGAGGGGGAGGTTCCTGTAAGGAGCTTTCCAGTACAGGCAGCACTTAAAAAGCTGAGCTAGAATAGAAGGGCCAAGGAAAGACAGATGTCACCCAATTGACTTTGAAAGGCTAAAGAAACCATTAGGTGACATTGTTTTGAGCAGTGTCTGCCATCCGACTTCTATGGGGAAATGGGAGTTTGCCATCCGACTTCTTTGGGGGAAATGGGAATCATTAAGCTAGTAGCTAAGAGTAAAAACAACCACCGAAGGAAGAGCTTAGATTGGGTGAAACCTCCATTGGGCCCAGAGAGTTCAGATCTCTAAAACAGGCCAATATGGAAGAGGCAGGAATGTCATACTCAATAGGTCATGTGACAGATGCAAATGGAGTAGCTCCACCAGGTTGCTTTTGCATTACCTTGCTCTCAGACCGGCAGGGGGGGGCGGGGGGGGGGGGCGTGAACATGCTTACTGCTACACAATGGGTCTCCATTGACCTCGTTCCAATGCAGATGGGGTCTATCATTCAGGCTTAAGAGAGGTCTGCTAGGTCCAAGACGGTCGACTAGCTACAACCACCTCTAAGGAGAGGAGGTCCTTGCAAGGGATAAAGAGAATAGGTAGGTGAGCAGCTGACAAATATAGGATTTATGTCGCTGATCGGTCAAGAGGGCAAAGATGTCAAAAAGAAAGGCAATGACGAGTTAAATGGCAAACGAAGTGCAAATGCCAGAGGTGGCACTAGGATCCTTATTAAGTATACAGTGTAGACGCAGTGGTTTTCTAACTCTTGGTATCACCTCCAGGAGATGCCAAGATATTGGTCATCAGGCATTTGTTGCGGGCGCAAAAAGGTGGGCCTGTCAGGTACATTGGAGGGATGGCAATCTAGGCCTGAAAAGGTGCCCCAAGCATGCAATGGGCCGCCCTACTGCCCACAGGCAAAATAAACCTGAAGGGGGCCCTGTCGCACATATTTTGGCGATTCACCTTGAGGGACCGAGCACCTCACTGGGACATTCTATGTCAAGACGGAGGCGAGCATTATGCTTCATCTTCTTATTTATTTGCTCTCCAGCAGTTTCAACAAAATCAAACAAAAAGTCCATCTTTCTGATGGCTCAAAACATTTTTTTTTTTTTTTTTTCAAAACTTCATTTCAAAACTCCATTTCCCATCATCCTAGGCCCTGAACCCCGTGTCCTGGTCACGTGACCTAGTCCTTCCTCTTCCTGTAAACCTCCTCTTCTTTTCCTGCTCTCCAAGAGATAAGTACCCTTTTCACTTAGCTGCGCTTTTCCGCCAGTTTTTGTGTGGGGTTACCGATTATAGTGATAATAGATTGCGTTTCTCATGTCCAATCACCAGAGCAGCGCGTAGGGATCGCGCAGCATAGCCAGGATTCGAAAATCCGTTACTTTAGTTTGTTTTAGACCCCGTGCTGCACTATCAGCACTCCAGGGGTCAGCGAGGCCGGGGCTCGCACTCGCGCCGACAGCGAGGACGCGGGTCCCCCACCCTCGTGAAGAGCGAGAAAGTTAACCCTCCTCCCCATCCCCCACCCGCGGGGGCGGAGCTTAGCCGAAGAAATCGGCACGCAGAGTGATATCAATACTGTTACCAGAGAACGCCTCGAGAGCGAATTGTAGACTCAGTGCTTCAGCTGAAAGTTGAAAGAGCTGCTTCGCAGCCAGGTGCAGCCTCAGGAAAAAGAGTGAGAAGTGGACGTGCCCTTACACCGATCAGGTATTATCAGGCACCTACCAGCACGTATCATGGCCGAGTTTGAGTGGAGTGAAGAGGAGCAGGAAGCCACGCAATCGGAAGATCTGGCTCAGAGCTTCAAGGACGTGCTAGGTAATTCACTCATCGAGGCAGTGGCTATAGGAGTCAAACCCCTGCAGGACCGCCTGCTAACAATCGAGACATTCCTAAGCCAGAAGGACATAAGCACCATACCGTCGACAAGCACGTCCACCAGGGCCATGCCGGAGAGCCCACAGGGGTGTACGAAGGCCCGGAAGAGCGCAAACTCTTCTGACCCCCCGGGCCAATTGGAAGGGGCGAATCCTAAGGCCCCGGAGGCATCCGACGCTTTCAATAGGCTCAGAGAAGCATTTATGGCCAAGTCGGAGGTGCCGAGCCTCATGACCCCCTACCCAGGGGACGATAATATGGGAGATACAGGAGAGGAGTTCCCTCAAGAGGAGGAGACCATAGAATCTCCGACGTCCTCGCAGGAGGACGAAGATAAACACGGAGACGAAGGGAGCTTAACGCCTCCGAAAAAGAGACTGAGAAAGCTGAATCATTTAGAGGAGGAAACCTCAGATATGTTCCAGCCCGAGGAGATTAGAAACCCGAGATCGTCAGAATGGGTGCCGTCTCCGAGGGTGGCACGATACATGACGCAGAGACTGCGCAAGGCCTTAGATAAGGAAGTGAGGCAAAGAATGAGGGCAGAATGCCCCAGACCAGAACTCCCAGGGAAGGTAGCAGAAGCGCCGGAGTTAGATCCAAAGATGCTAGCGTTCGTAGCGAAATCGAACAGAGACCCTAGGAAGGGGATCGATCGCTCCTGGAGGAGTTGCCAGGAGAAGGTCCTGGATCTGGCAGGCCCTCTGGCCAAGATCATGGACCTGGCAGAGCGAGCGAAAGATACAGGAGAGGAGATCGACCCGGAGGTGCTAGCGAACTGGGCCCAAAGAGCCGTTTGCCTGTTAGGCAACGCGAACTGCGCCATTTCCTCGGAGCGCAGAAGGGGACTCCTATTGAAGATAGACCAAAAATTAGGAGATCTATCCTCCTACGAGGCAGGAGAGGCCGCGCAGGGACTTCTGTTCGGCGAGACTTTCGGAAAAGAGATGGGGAGATTCGTAGGAACCTACACCTCATTAGAGAAAGCGCAAGCCTCCATTAGGAAGATCTTCCCCGGAAGGGTTTTTGGAGGGACCGGCCGCTACAGAGGCCGAGCGACCGGTCGCTATCAGACAGCCAGAAGGCCTCAATCGAACAGAGCGCAATACTGGGAAGATAAGAAGCCAGACACCTTCTTCCAACCCAGAGGCCGCTTCCCCAGAGGAAGGCGAGGCAGAGGACAGGGAAGAGGACAATACGTTCCCACAGGTGAGACCATCCGCTTATCCTGCGGTAGGGGGGAGGACAGCGAAGTACTGGGAGAACTGGCGCGCGCTTTCCTGCGACGCTTGGGTGCTTCAGTCAGTCAAGGGCCTGCACATTCAATTTACACAGATCCCAATCCAGTACAAAAACCCCAATCCGATAGTAGCAGCGCGAGCAGAAGCAGACCGGCTGCGAACAGAACTCCAGAGTTTAGCAGAGAAACGAGCCATCGAACCGTGCGTAGCTCCGAAATTTATAAGCAATATGTTCCTGGTACACAGGAAAGAGAAAGCGAGGCCGGTAATAAATCTGAAGGGCCTGAACGAGTGGGTAGTTTACAACCACTTCAAGATGGAAGGGACTCACCAACTCAGAGACACGCTCCGACAGGGCGACTGGCTCACAAGAATAGACCTGAAGGACGCCTATCTTACGGTCCCAGTGGATCGAGAATACCGACCTTTTCTAGCTTTCGACTGGGACGGGCAGTTATGGCAGTTTGCCACGATGCCGTTCGGACTAGCGTCCGCTCCCTGGGCATTCACGAAACTGATGAGACCAGTAGCAGCAGCAATCAGGGAGAAGGGTATTCGGATCATCGTATACCTAGACGATATCCTAATAATGGCGAGCAGCGAAGAGGCGCTGCAGTATCAGACCAGATGGGTTGCGAACCTACTGACGTCTCTAGGTTTTCTCGTGAACAAAGAGAAATCCGAAACTATACCAGCCAGGAGGATAGAGTTCCTAGGCTTCATAATAGATACCAGGTCGGCGACCCTGGAGCTGCCGAGCAGGAAGATTCGGGATATCCGGAGAGAAATAAGAACCTGCCTCGCCAGTCCGACCGCATCTCTGCGAACAATCGCAAGGATAGTGGGCTTGCTCGCATCGTCGATTCAAGCGATATTCCCAGGGCCCCTACATTACCGAGCGCTCCAGAGGTTGAAAATAAGACACCTCCAGCAAGGGCTCGGCTATCACCAGCTAGTGCAGCTAGACCAAGAAGCCCGAACAGAGCTAGAGTGGTGGCTCCAGAACATGGAGGCGTGGAACGGCAGAGCCATTTTCGGCGACCGCCCGGACATGATAATAGAATCGGACGCCAGCAGGGCAGGCTGGGGTGCCCGTTGCGGAGAACTCCAAACGGGAGGCAGATGGAGCTCGGAGGAACTCAACCTACACATAAACTGCCTGGAGCTTCTGGCCGGCTCTTTTGCTATCAAGGCTTTCACCAAGGACAAGGTGAATTCATGCATACTGCTGAAGATGGACAACATCTCAGCAGTCAAGTACATAAATCATTTAGGTGGGACGAAGTCCAGATTGTTAGCGGAGATAGCCAAGGACTTCTGGCACTCCTGTCTGGAGTCGGGCACGGCAGTTACGGCAGAATATCTACCAGGCGCCCAGAACGTAGTGGCGGACTGGAACTCCAGACATCTCACAGACTCCAGCGACTGGAGACTACACAGAGCGACTTTTCAGCGGATAGAGAAGCTCTGGGGACCGTTTCACGCAGATCTGTTTGCCTCCAGACTGAACGCGCAGATGAGCAAGTTTTTCAGCTGGAGACCGGACCCAGCAGCAGCGGGGACGGACGCCTTTCTGCAAGACTGGAGAGGGCAAACGCTATATGCTTTTCCTCCTTTCATAATGATAAGCAGAGTGCTAGCGAAGGTACGCAAGGAAGGAGTGATTCTGATCATAGTAGTTCCGATATGGAAATCTCAGGTCTGGTTTCCCGCCTTGATGGAACTAATGGCGGACCACCCGCGAGTGTTGCCGCAAGAGGAAGGCCTCCTCACGGACCCAATTGGATCGTATCACCCTCTGAGAGTGAAGGGGAAGATGCCGCTAATGGCGTGCAAGATAGCAGGAGACGTTGGAATCTCCCGGGAATTTCAGCACAAGCTGCGAGCCTCATCGCAGAATCATGGGCTCCCTCGACTAGAAGGAGCTACAATGCAGCTTGGGGCAGATGGGCTAGATGGTGCAAGTCAAGAGGTTTTCATCCCGTTTCTGCCCCTCTAGTAGAGATCGTGAACTTCCTAGCGGAACTTCTGCAGGACGGTAAAGCCTACCGCACGATAGGGGTATATAGATCCGCGATATCTACAGGCCATTTGCCTATCGAAGGAGTCCCAGTGGGGGAGAACGTGGCAGTAATTAGACTCCTGAAAGGGATAAAATACAGGAAGCCACCGCAGCCGAGATACAAATCGCTATGGGACGTGACAGTCGTGCTTCGTTTATTAGCCGACTGGCCCAGTAATAGATACCTATCGTTAGGAAGACTATCAGAGAAATTAGCAATGCTTCTATGCATGATCTCATGCAGGAGAGTTGCAGACGTCAGGGCATTGGAGGTAGACAGAATAGTATACGGGCCAGACGGTGTGACCTTTCATCTGGCCAGGAGGACAAAAACAGACTCCTCATCAATAACGTATCCATACATGCAAGATCATCCTAAATGGTGCGTAGCCTCATGCATTAGAGAATATATAAATAAGACGGCGGAGCTGAGACCGTCGGGGACAACGCAATTGCTAATAGCGCGCAGGAAACCTCATAAGGGCGTAGCAACAGCCACTATAGCGAGATGGGTTAGAGAAGTCATGAGCCTAGCAGGGATTGACATGACGAGGTTTGGAGCCCATTCCGTGCGTGGAGCAGGGGCATCCAGAGCAATCCGTCAAGGGGCGACATTGCAAGATATTTTGAAAGCAGCCGATTGGGCGAGTGATAACACGTTTAGGACGTTTTATTTTAAGCCAATTAATACACTAGCAGAAGCTATGGTAAGAAGCTTTGAACAAGCATAATGCTCGCCTCCGTCTTGACATAGAATGAAGATTCCCCCTGCTAATAGCGCAGGGAGCTCTTGATTCTATTAAAGACAAGGAGGCGAGCATTAATTTCCCACCCGAGATACACGGGAGAATGATATGAAATGATGTGATTACGTGCAGACATGTACGGAGTGTATAACAAATTCAATTTTCCCAAGAATAGGGTGTGTATCCGCCGCCCTAACATGTTCTGTTGTTTCCATCTTAGGAGAGGACCAGAAGAACGGCTGAGTGAACTCAAGAAACATGGATCGAGATCGCAGTTCCGAGGCGAGAGATTCGTTCCACAGTTCTACAGTTCAGAGACCTCCAGGATCGAGTGTTAGTTCAGGAGATGTTTACGTTATCAGTTGCATCGCAGTCAAAGAAGAGGAGGTTTACAGGAAGAGGAAGGACTAGGTCACGTGACCAGGACACGGGGTTCAGGGCCTAGGATGATGGGAAAT
Organism: Ambystoma mexicanum; assembly: GCF_040938575.1. Lineage (NCBI taxonomy): Eukaryota > Metazoa > Chordata > Amphibia > Caudata > Ambystomatidae > Ambystoma > Ambystoma mexicanum. Next base: position 1,284,941,217 of record NC_090926.1, read on the forward strand.
GGAGTTTTGAAATGAAGTTTTGAAAAAAAAAAAAAAAAAAATGTTTTGAGCCATCAGAAAGATGGACTTTTTGTTTGATTTTGTTGAAACTGCTGGAGAGCAAATAAATAAGAAGATGAAGCATAATGCTCGCCTCCTTGTCTTTAATAGAATCAAGAGCTCCCTGCGCTATTAGCAGGGGGAATCTTCATTGTTTGCACTTGCGTAAAATGCATGACACATAATGGTCTTGTCACAGTTGCTGGAAGAAATAACGACCGGATAAATATTAAAAGCACTCACAAGGGTTTTCAGGAGAAAAGGATGTGCTGGAGAAATAATCTCACACAATGGCGTTCAATTTGTCTCGACCGAAATGGTGAACTTTCTGAAACACAAGCATCTTGCGCCACTTTACCAGCCATGGGGAAAGAGGCAATCCACCAGGGCAGAGTGTGCGGTGTCGACTGCCATGAACCAGTCCAGAAAACCATATTGGTTGACAGATTAACAATGAAGTCTGCTACCAGAGTCACGCCGTTACAACTGATAAGAGGAGGAAAGGCCAACAGGAAACTGACTCCATTACTCATGTGGTGTGTCCGTGCTGATCAGTCATTAGACATAGCGCAGATGATTAGACCAGTGATGAACACTCAACGGCGGCACGCAATGCAACATCAGTTAGAGATCAACGTGGGGGATAGAATGAAAACATGGATGCCCCACAAGGACAAGAACACTGCATCCAAATACAGTCAATGATTGTACAAAGACACCATATAATCAAAGGCAGCAAGAAATAGATCACGGCCAGGGTATTGATCTGACAGAGAAAGAAAAGACTGGAAATATCCGACGTGGGTCCAGCAGGGGTGGGCAAAAATCACCAAATAATTCTGTTCTTAGGAATGGGTGTATTCCAACCCTTTTAACTGCACTTTTGGCAGGTTATTTGGCAGCGGGAATTTCATTGTTGATGAAGTTTCAATGTGTAAAACAAAATTACGACAACAAAAAATGTAAAGGGGAGAAAACCCCCTTTCCCACCCACAATGTAGCTTTTAAACTAGGATACACCAGCAAGAGCTTTTGACTTCCTCGCACCTAGAAACACTCGTGTACAGGTGCGTTATTTTGTTATTTTTAAGTGTTTTTATTGGCATTTATAAACATACAAAGCAATCATTTTGGACTACATCATACAACGCGTGTATTGTGTGCCAAGTAAGTTTCATAGAACAAGAAAGGGAGAGGGTAAACAACAATAACAACATTGACTGTCCTACTGTATAACGACTTGTAGTAACTCATGCTTCTTGCGTAGACCCCATGTTCGGGATAGGGCTCTGCTTCGGGACTCTTGGAAGTGTGTCATAGCGACATGCGAGGGAGAGATTGTCTGGTCCTTGTAGCGCATTCGTATTTGGTGACCTGGAGGGGGTTAATTCATGGAGGTTTATAACTTGTTGAGAAGATCATGTCTCTCAAGAGGGCCTTCCAGGAATCAAGCGTGGAGCTCACGTCACTGCCTCCCCGGCTGTTCCCCTCCTCCCAAGCTCTGGTTTTGGCCATAGTCCACCTCTCCATCTCCCTAATCCAGGGTTCATATCTGGGGCCTGCTGACGATTTCCAGGCCATGGCGATCACTCTCTTGATTAATACGCAAGCTATGTCCATGAGTTTCACCAGGTGCTTGACTTTACTTAGCCTCGGGTACGTGCCCAATAGGCACTCCTTGGGTGTCCATTCATACATCTTCAGTCCAGCTTTCCTGCAGTCTGTTCGGCGGCCAGCCAGAGTCTCTGAGATTTGGGACAAGTCCAAAACATGTGGATCATGTCAGCCTGTTCAGAGGAGCACCACGGACACGCTGGGTCGGCTTTGTTATTAAACGTGGATATTCTTGTGGAGTCATGTAGGTCCTGTAGAGGACATTTAGTTGGATTAGTCTAAACCTGGCGTTCCGAGACACCTCCTTCGGGTATGCCAGGGCTCTCGACCATTCACCCTCTGTAATTTCTGTTCCCAAGTCGGTCTCCCATTTCTCTTTCAGACGTGCACTTCTTGGGTGGGCCTGGCATTTATTTGAGTATATAGTCTTGATTTCGGCCAGCCATCGCCAAGGTCGTACATTTCCTGCACAAGGGGGTTCGTCACTGGTTCTTCTGGCCACCGGTTCCATTTCGCCTTAGCCACATGTTTTACCTTTTGATACCAAAGAAATTGGCCTGGTGGTAATCCATCCCTCTCCTGCAGTGATTCAAAGCTTCTGAACAGCCCCTCGTCAAAAACCATGTCCCCCCATGTGTAGAGGCCATATTTCTCACAGCATCTTAGTGTTAGTAAGTCGCCAGGGTTTTTGCACAAGTCTGCCAGCAGGGGAATTTCAGGTGCATATGAGTGCTGTAGTCCAAGTAAAGAGCTGACCTTATTCCATTCTTGTCTCCCCACTTTTACTACTATGGGTGGATCATATGGCCCAGCACGTGTGTTCCAAATTAGTTCTTTGGGGTGCACAGGTGAGGTTAGTTGGCTGAGAAGGTTCAACTCAGCGGTAGGTTCATCAGATAGCCATTTTGCGAGATGTGTCAATTGGGCCGCCAGGTAGTACCTCTGAAAATCAGGGAGTTGGATGCCACCCTCAGAGCAGGTCAGTGTGAGGACATTCAGTGTGAGTCTGTGCCTGGCCCGTCCCCAGAGAAAGTCTCTAATCAAGGATTCTAGTTTCCTGAAGAAGGATGGGGGACTATAGTATGTTACATTGGTGAAGTAATAGAGGAGTCTGGGAAGTATTATCATTTTGGATATTGCTGCTCTACCCATCATAGAGAGCGGGAGCTTCGACCAGAATTTTATAGATCTGCGAATTCCACATATTGCCGCTTCTGTGTTGTACTCATGTGTGGATAATGGCGTGTGTGAGATAGTAAGGCCTAGGTAACGGAATGACTCCACCCGCCACTGGATTCCAATGTCAGGAAGCTCTTCAGCAGGTTTTCCCCTTAGTCTAGCCAGTGGGAATGAGCATGACTTATGCCGGCTACATTTTATCCCTGAATATTTCGCAAAATTATCCAGGACATCCCGTGCCGCTGGAGCGCTCCTCAGGGGGTCTCGCAGATACAAGAGAACATCATCTGCATATAAGGAAATAATGTTGTCTGTTCCACCAATGTTAGTGCCGGCATCAAAGAACTGCTTCCTAAAATAGATTGCCACCGGTTCCAAACCCAGGATGTACAGCATTGGCGATAGCGGGCATCCTTGTCTGGTTCCTCTCTGGATAGCCCAGTCTCCCGACACTATGGCTCCTGTCTTGACTCTTGCCATCGGGTTGCTGTATAGCACAATGACCCATCTGATGAATTGTTCTCCAATCCCGAACTCCTTTAGGGTCGCGATCAGCCATTCCCAATAGATCGAGTCAAAGCCTTTATGGCATCCAGTGAGAGTACTGCTAGGTCTTCATTGCACTCGGTTATTTGTGCCATTATGTGTTGGAGCCTTCTTAGATTGGCCGTGGTATTCCGTCCTGGGACAAAGCCGTTCTGATCTTCATGTATCAGGGAACCAATCACCCTCGAGAGCCTTTTAGCTAGTATGGTTGTTAAAATTTTACTGTCATAGTTTAGGAGCGCCAAGGGACGATAAGAGTCGCACTCATCAGATGGTTTGCCGGGTTTGAGCATTGGGACTATAAGGGTCTCTCTCATGGTACTAGGAAGTGTCCCAGTCTCATATGCCTCCTCGTATACTCCATGCAGTATGGGGGACAGAGTCTCCTCGTAGGCCTTGTAAAATTCCGGGGTGAGACCATCCGTCCCGGGGGACTTGCATGTGGGGAGGGATCTAATCGCATCAGTAATGTCCTCAATCGTGATGGGCTCTCCTAACATATCTTGTTGTTCCTGAGCCATTCTGGGCAATCCGACCTCGGCCAAGGTATCTCTTATGTCGGCCTCGGGGATCTGGACCCCGTGTGCATATAACTCAGTATAGAAATCAGAGAAAACATTGTTTATTGCCTGCTGTGTCCTATGAGTTACTCCCTCCCTGTCTTTGATTTCCTTGAGGACTGGCCTCGGTTGCTCCTTTCTGCATAGCCATGCAAGTATCCTACCCGGCTTGTCTGCTTCCTTGTGCGCCTTCAGGGTACGTGCAGAAAAGTCGAACTTTGAGAGCCTGTCCCACGCAGTTCTGCAGACTTCTCTGATCTCTCTCAGTTCGGGCTCCTTATCGGCAGCCAGTGGGAAGTCGTTTTCAAGGTGCCTGATTTCCTCCTCAGCAGTCTCTAGCTCCTTTTTCAGCTGCCTCTGAATCCCACCTGCTTCGGCGATTATCTCTCCTCTCACTACTACCTTCAGTGCCTCCCAGAGTGAGCTCCATCTCTCGACTGAACCCATATTAATACTTATGTATTCCTCCAGTTTCTCACCAAGGGTTTCCCTAAATGCTCGGTCAGTGAGGGTCTCTACTGGCATGCGCCACATTGGGATAGGGGGCCCGGGGCCCCTTAAGGAGAGCTGTAATAGTAGCGGGGAGTGGTCCAAAATCGATCTGCCCAGGTAATCTGCCGATTCAACTTGCGGGGCTAGCTCATTGCCTATGAAAAAATAGTCTATCCTAGTGCGTAGGTTATGGGGAGCCGAGTAGAATGAGTAGGACCTATCGGAGGGGTGGAGGTCCCGCCAAATGTCTGTTAAATGCAAGTCTTCAACCATCCTGGAGAGGGACCCAGAGGAAATATTGTTAGGAATACGCGGTGTAGTGGATCTGTCTAGTTCAAGGTTCATGACACAATTGAAGTCTCCTCCCCATAATAGCGTGTATTCCCTATACTGCATGATTCTGGCACAAACCTCCTTAATGTGAGAGGGTATGCAATGTTGAGGGAAATATGAGTTCGCTATACACAAACGGGAGTTCTCGAGCATGCCCCACATTATCACATATCTGCCTTCCTTGTCCGATTCCATCCCCATCTGGTGAAATGGTGTTTCTGAGCTCACCCATGTATATACTCCTCGTGCATACCTGGAGTAGGATGCACCACTGCCCTGGCCACCCCAGTAGCTCGCCAGCTTGTCGGTGGCGTCTGTGGTAAGGTGTGTTTCTTGGAGGAGGGCAAAAGACACCTTTTTCCTCTTCAGGTAGGAGTGTATTCGGTTCCTCTGCATGTAGGTTCCCACCCCTTTAACATTCCATGTGATTAACCTAAGCCTTGACGCCATTGTATGGTTGTGGTCCTTATCCTGGGGAGACCCATATCTCCCGTTAGGGTCAGGCGTGCCATGTCGTGGGCCGCACGTTGTTCTACTTGTGTAATTTGGGTAGCCCCCGCCTCTGGTCTAGGGTCCGATTTATCCTGGTTGATGGTTATCTGCAGCAGGATAGTCATAACAATAACAACTAGAAGAAAGTAACTGTAACTAATTCGCCCAGCTCCTGTCACAAGGGTGCAGTGCTCGGGCGCTCTCGCGCTGCCTGTACCCATCCGGGTCTCTTGCGCGAGTGGGTGTGTGCTAGCAACAGGCCTGCACTGATCGTCTATGGGTCCGTGGTTTGAGTCCATGTACAGGATGTCAGGCAAGCCCTGCAGTCATTTGGCGTTCTCACATTGTAGTTTTGCTTCAGTGGTGATAGAGCTTCTTTGTGCTTAAAGGTGTACTACAAGTACCATGGGTGTCTGAGCTGGAGTAGCAAATGGTCACCCTTGGCTGGCTTCCTTGTGCTTCACGAGCGTGGATTCCGCGGGGACCTCGGCCAGGTTGTTATGCGTCATCCACATGTTGGCTGCATCCGGCGACTCTAGAAATATCGCCCGCCCCTTGTAAATTACCTTCAATCTGGAAGGGTATACTAACATGTATTTCAAGTTGAGTTTCCTCAATCTGGCCTTGATCGGGACAAATGAGTTCCTCGCTCTCTGCACCGATTGAGTATAATCAGGGTATATGGTAATTTTTGAGTTGCCCCGCTCAATTTCACCCCCTTCTCTCGAGAATTTTAATATTACTTCACGGTCCCGGAAGTTGAGAACTTTCGCTATGATGGGACGAGGGTAGGAGCCTGGGGGTGGTTTCTTCTGGAGCGATCTGTGGGCCCTTTCTATGGCAAATCCCTGTGAGAGGTTTGCTGCCCCAATTTCTTGCTGTATTAAAGATTCAATATAGGTTGTCGGGTCCGTGGTCTCTGTCCCCTCTGGTATGCCCAGGATCCTGATGTTACTTCGCCTTGCGCGGAACTCCGCCTCCTCAGACCTTGCCTCCAGGAAGCTCACCTTGCGCTTAAGATCCTCGACCTCCGTCCTCAGGGCCGTTGTTTCCTCAGACATGTCCTTCTGGGAGGATTCGATGATGGTGACACGTTCCGTCAAGTTACGGGCATCTTGCCGTATGAGCTGGATATCTGCCTTAACCTCACCTATTTTCGCGTCAATGAATGATCTCAGGGCTGCGATCGCTTCTAGGACCTGGGTGTGCCTGGCGTCATCCTCTGGGCTATCTCTTGTTGCTGAGCCATTCGGGGTAGTCTGGGTAGTAGGGTGGGGCTTGGCTGTTATGAACGGGTCCAATGTGGCATGTTTAGCTTTATTCCGTGCAGCGGCCATCACTGATACTCTTGGTCTCGTTGGGAGACACAGAAGGTCTAGTGCTCTCCCTCGGAATTATAGTTTGCTTAGTGCTTATTGCTGTGCAATTCATTTCAGTCCCATGCACAGTGAGGTAGCGCTGCCAGTCTTAATGTAGGACCAGTCTTAAGTTGAGAGGGCGCCCCGTTACGGTGGGACAAGTGGCGCTTAGATCTGTGCCTTTTCCCAACCTTTAATGGTGTGTTGTGCTGGGGAGTCTCACTGGTGGCATGCAGAGTAGTGGTGCCTGGGCCGGTACCGTATGACATATACACTGGAGGGAGTGCCCTGATGTGAGTCCTTAATGTGTAGTTGAATTACCCCCTCTGAGAGTCTCTTGATGCGCAGGGAGCGCCTATATCATCCCCAGTGCGTGAATCAAGGAAGGGTCCCCACGCACCAGATTAGATATATGTGGGGAGAGCGTAATAGCTGTGATCTGGATGCACCCTTTATCTGAGCACAGCGTCCCGTTTTCGTGGAGATGGACAGGCGGCAGTAGAGCAGCGGTGTCCTGGGGGGGTGCCGCTCGATATGCACATTGGAGGGGGCTCCACGGTGTGAGTCCCTGGTGTATAGTTGAGTTGCCCCTTCAGAGAGTCTCCTGATGCGTAGGGTGCACCAATGCCAGCTCCAGCGCGTGCCTCAGGGAAGGGCCCCCCCACACCAGCGCAATTATACACGGGGAGGGCGTACTTATTGAAATCGGGATGCGCCCGTTACCTGAGCATCAGTGTCTTGCTTCCTTGTCAATGGGCAGGCAGCTATCGGCCGCAGCCTCAACAGTGGAGAAGACCCTGCCACGGTGGGCTGCCCTGACAATGCTCTCTGTTGTGCGCCGATCGCGCACCGATTCCTCTCTGCGTGGCGGCGCCGCCCCACAGCGGGCACAACGAGCCCTTAGGCCTTGGGTCAGGAGCCTACACGGGGGCGGTTCTCAGGAGCTGCCGGGTCCGTGATCCGTAGTGTGCGCCGGTCGCGCACCGTTTCCTCGCTGCGTAGTGGAGCCCCTCCCCTCGCACAGGACGGTCTAATCGCTGGATGGCAACTCCTGCAGGGACGATCCCCAAAGGGCTGCGGGATCAATGGTCCCTCCGTGTGCCGATCGGACACCGCCTCCACGCCACCCAGCAGCGCCGTCACCCATCGGGTGCTCGGGACGCTCTGACCATGCGGCAGGGGCCTCCACGACAGTGTCCTCCGGATCTTGCCCGATGCCACAGCGGGCCCCACTGGCCAGCCCACGGGGATGACCGCGCCCCCAGGGAGGCGCCGTCCAAGGGGGGAGCCCGCGTTCGACTCGGCTCAGATGTCTCCGGCCTCCTCCGCTAATGAGCGCCTCAGGTCCTTCGGGATGCCATGGCCGCCATCTTGTGGGAAACAGGGGGAGCTGGGCCAGACCTTCGCAGCGTGTTCCTGGACTCCAATTTTCGTCGGAGTTGAATGCGTAGCGTAGATCCCTGCCTCGATCACAGGCAGGTCCCGATGTGGGTGGTGTATACAGGCCCTGAGCACCCAAAAACAGGATCAGACTGCTGTGGCCTGGCTGGAGCTTAGAGAGCCTGCGTCCTCACTCCATGGACATCAGGCCACGCCCCTGTACAGGTGCGTTATACATGACTTATCATATCATGCAGAACAAACATAACATCTTATCATCTAAAGGAGAAACCATGGAGGGAGAAGAATCCAGGAGAAACATGGGGAACACATAAGGGCATGAAAAAGAAATGCACACCCAGTCATGAGAAGAGACACCAAAAAGAAGCCATGTTTCTGAAAGGTTCAATCAGTATGAATTTTATTCATGCCAATTGGGGAACAGTGCTTCAAGGCTATAACAATAGGCACTATACAACTATTTAATATTAGTACCCGGCTAGGGTCAACAAGCTTTTAACAAACACGTTCCTTCACCGGGTGGTAACCAACCCCACAAAGACTTTGTCAGGCCGGTCATGTTCTGGCCACCATTTAAAGAGAGAAGGGACTATGTGTAGACCCTTGTCCCCCTTCATTGCTGAAAATCCGGTTTACAGCCATCTTTTTTGTTTACTTTTTTTATTTTAATGGCTGCCATGGGACTATGTAAGTCCCTTCTCCCTGTTTCGTGGCGGCCATTTTTTTCTTCCTTTGGTAGCATAACAGGCATCGTGCAACTTAAAAAAAAAAGTAAATATTAGTACCTCAGTATAACAGGCCAGGGTACTAATAGCAGGGGGTGGGGGGGCATTACCAAGTCAGGTAATGCTCCGGGGTCTTCATTAAGGACCGAGCAAAGGGCATTACCTCCACGTCCACTCTTCCTCGTCCCAGTACTTACCTCATGAGGCACCCGCCTCCGACACAGGACCTTCTTCTATTTCTTCTTATTTCTATAACTCCTCCCCCACACTCACGTTACTTAGTTTAATTTTTCCTGCCTCCAGCAGGTTGGGCTTGTTTTTTTCTTCCCGGCGCGGGGCGCTGGGGAGCTCCGAATGCTGGCCCCCTGGTGGGGCTGTGTGGCGGGGCCTTCGGCTCCTTCAGGTGTGGCAAGACTCCTGGGTTCCCTGCGGGGCTTGGGACCCGGTTGAGTCAGGCTGCCTTGCCTGGTTTCTGCTGGGCTTTGGCCAGCGCAGGGCATCGTGGCCCGGGTTCTGGGAGAACGGACCCGGGTTAAGGTAAGGAGAAGGGGGGGCATGTTTTTCCTGTTGCATGGCCATGCGGCATGGGCGGCTGTGCATGGATTGGCGGCTCCTTTTTCTTGTTTAGAGCCACGTGCTCCAGAGGAGGGTGGGCTCCTCCTCTGATGCTGCAGGCATGTTGCCATAGGAATTGATTGATGTTGTTCCTATTGGTTGTTGTTCTTTCTGGCCTCTATTTGAATGTGGGAGAGGCACGTTAGCAATTGTTTGTATGTGGAGCCTTGATTCGGTGTACAGGGGTCTTTGGTGAAGCAGGCTTCCTTGGTCACTGTTTTTGAGCTTCTCAACATGGGAAAACATTCTGCAAAGAGCAGGCATCTGGTCCTGTCTTCTTCTTCTTCGTCTTCCTCTTCTCCTGATTTACACAGAAAGAGAAAGAAGAAGGCTAAGCGTTTTTCCCTGACCAGAAAGGAGTTGAAGAAGCTGCTTAAGCATCGTAGAGGGAGTCGCACACGTGCTCATGGACACAAGCGCAGGCGTCTATCTTCCTCATCCTCCTCTTCTGGGACGAGGGTAGGAGCCTGGGGGTGGTTTCTTCTGGAGCGATCTGTGGGCCCTTTCTATGGCAAATCCCTGTGAGAGGTTTGCTGCCCCAATTTCTTGCTGTATTAAAGATTCAATATAGGTTGTCGGGTCCGTGGTCTCTGTCCCCTCTGGTATGCCCAGGATCCTGATGTTACTTCGCCTTGCGCGGAACTCCGCCTCCTCAGACCTTGCCTCCAGGAAGCTCACCTTGCGCTTAAGATCCTCGACCTCCGTCCTCAGGGCCGTTGTTTCCTCAGACATGTCCTTCTGGGAGGATTCGATGATGGTGACACGTTCCGTCAAGTTACGGGCATCTTGCCGTATGAGCTGGATATCTGCCTTAACCTCACCTATTTTCGCGTCAATGAATGATCTCAGGGCTGCGATCGCTTCTAGGACCTGGGTGTGCCTGGCGTCATCCTCTGGGCTATCTCTTGTTGCTGAGCCATTCGGGGTAGTCTGGGTAGTAGGGTGGGGCTTGGCTGTTATGAACGGGTCCAATGTGGCATGTTTAGCTTTATTCCGTGCAGCGGCCATCACTGATACTCTTGGTCTCGTTGGGAGACACAGAAGGTCTAGTGCTCTCCCTCGGAATTATAGTTTGCTTAGTGCTTATTGCTGTGCAATTCGTTTCAGTCCCATGCACAGTGAGGTAGCGCTGCCAGTCTTAATGTAGGACCAGTCTTAAGTTGAGAGGGCGCCCCGTTACGGTGGGACAAGTGGCGCTTAGATCTGTGCCTTTTCCCAACCTTTAATGGTGTGTTGTGCTGGGGAGTCTCACTGGTGGCATGCAGAGTAGTGGTGCCTGGGCCGGTACCGTATGACATATACACTGGAGGGAGTGCCCTGATGTGAGTCCTTAATGTGTAGTTGAATTACCCCCTCTGAGAGTCTCTTGATGCGCAGGGAGCGCCTATATCATCCCCAGTGCGTGAATCAAGGAAGGGTCCCCACGCACCAGATTAGATATATGTGGGGAGAGCGTAATAGCTGTGATCTGGATGCACCCTTTATCTGAGCACAGCGTCCCGTTTTCGTGGAGATGGACAGGCGGCAGTAGAGCAGCGGTGTCCTGGGGGGGTGCCGCTCGATATGCACATTGGAGGGGGCTCCACGGTGTGAGTCCCTGGTGTATAGTTGAGTTGCCCCTTCAGAGAGTCTCCTGATGCGTAGGGTGCACCAATGCCAGCTCCAGCGCGTGCCTCAGGGAAGGGCCCCCCCACACCAGCGCAATTATACACGGGGAGGGCGTACTTATTGAAATCGGGATGCGCCCGTTACCTGAGCATCAGTGTCTTGCTTCCTTGTCAATGGGCAGGCAGCTATCGGCCGCAGCCTCAACAGTGGAGAAGACCCTGCCACGGGGGGCTGCCCTGACAATGCTCTCTGTTGTGCGCCGATCGCGCACCGATTCCTCTCTGCGTGGCGGCGCCGCCCCACAGCGGGCACAACGAGCCCTTAGGCCTTGGGTCAGGAGCCTACACGGGGGCGGTTCTCAGGAGCTGCCGGGTCCGTGATCCGTAGTGTGCGCCGGTCGCGCACCGTTTCCTCGCTGCGTAGTGGAGCCCCTCCCCTCGCACAGGACGGTCTAATCGCTGGATGGCAACTCCTGCAGGGACGATCCCCAAAGGGCTGCGGGATCAATGGTCCCTCCGTGTGCCGATCGGACACCGCCTCCACGCCACCCAGCAGCGCCGTCACCCATCGGGTGCTCGGGACGCTCTGACCATGCGGCAGGGGCCTCCACGACAGTGTCCTCCGGATCTTGCCCGATGCCACAGCGGGCCCCACTGGCCAGCCCACGGGGATGACCGCGCCCCCAGGGAGGCGCCGTCCAAGGGGGGAGCCCGCGTTCGACTCGGCTCAGATGTCTCCGGCCTCCTCCGCTAATGAGCGCCTCAGGTCCTTCGGGATGCCATGGCCGCCATCTTGTGGGAAACAGGGGGAGCTGGGCCAGACCTTCGCAGCGTGTTCCTGGACTCCAATTTTCGTCGGAGTTGAATGCGTAGCGTAGATCCCTGCCTCGGTCACAGGCAGGTCCCGATGTGGGTGGTGTATACAGGCCCTGAGCACCCAAAAACAGGATCAGACTGCTGTGGCCTGGCTGGAGCTTAGAGAGCCTGCGTCCTCACTCCATGGACATCAGGCCACGCCCCTGTACAGGTGCGTTATACATGACTTATCATATCATGCAGAACAAACATAACATCTTATCATCTAAAGGAGAAACCATGGAGGGAGAAGAATCCAGGAGAAACATGGGGAACACATAAGGGCATGAAAAAGAAATGCACACCCAGTCATGAGAAGAGACACCAAAAAGAAGCCATGTTTCTGAAAGGTTCAATCAGTATGAATTTTATTCATGCCAATTGGGGAACAGTGCTTCAAGGCTATAACAATAGGCACTATACAACTATTTAATATTAGTACCCGGCTAGGGTCAACAAGCTTTTAACAAACACGTTCCTTCACCGGGTGGTAACCAACCCCACAAAGACTTTGTCAGGCCGGTCATGTTCTGGCCACCATTTAAAGAGAGAAGGGACTATGTGTAGACCCTTGTCCCCCTTCATTGCTGAAAATCCGGTTTACAGCCATCTTTTTTGTTTACTTTTTTTATTTTAATGGCTGCCATGGGACTATGTAAGTCCCTTCTCCCTGTTTCGTGGCGGCCATTTTTTTCTTCCTTTGGTAGCATAACAGGCATCGTGCAACTTAAAAAAAAAAGTAAATATTAGTACCTCAGTATAACAGGCCAGGGTACTAATAGCAGGGGGTGGGGGGGCATTACCAAGTCAGGTAATGCTCCGGGGTCTTCATTAAGGACCGAGCAAAGGGCATTACCTCCACGTCCACTCTTCCTCGTCCCAGTACTTACCTCATGAGGCACCCGCCTCCGACACAGGACCTTCTTCTATTTCTTCTTATTTCTATAACTCCTCCCCCACACTCACGTTACTTAGTTTAATTTTTCCTGCCTCCGGCAGGTTGGGCTTGTTTTTTTCTTCCCGGCGCGGGGCGCTGGGGAGCTCCGAATGCTGGCCCCCTGGTGGGGCTGTGTGGCGGGGCCTTCGGCTCCTTCAGGTGTGGCAAGACTCCTGGGTTCCCTGCGGGGCTTGGGACCCGGTTGAGTCAGGCTGCCTTGCCTGGTTTCTGCTGGGCTTTGGCCAGCGCAGGGCATCGTGGCCCGGGTTCTGGGAGAACGGACCCGGGTTAAGGTAAGGAGAAGGGGGGGCATGTTTTTCCTGTTGCATGGCCATGCGGCATGGGCGGCTGTGCATGGATTGGCGGCTCCTTTTTCTTGTTTAGAGCCACGTGCTCCAGAGGAGGGTGGGCTCCTCCTCTGATGCTGCAGGCATGTTGCCATAGGAATTGATTGATGTTGTTCCTATTGGTTGTTGTTCTTTCTGGCCTCTATTTGAATGTGGGAGAGGCACGTTAGCAATTGTTTGTATGTGGAGCCTTGATTCGGTGTACAGGGGTCTTTGGTGAAGCAGGCTTCCTTGGTCACTGTTTTTGAGCTTCTCAACATGGGAAAACATTCTGCAAAGAGCAGGCATCTGGTCCTGTCTTCTTCTTCTTCGTCTTCCTCTTCTCCTGATTTACACAGAAAGAGAAAGAAGAAGGCTAAGCGTTTTTCCCTGACCAGAAAGGAGTTGAAGAAGCTGCTTAAGCATCGTAGAGGGAGTCGCACACGTGCTCATGGACACAAGCGCAGGCGTCTATCTTCCTCATCCTCCTCTTCTTCTGGCGCTCAGTCATCGGCCTCTTCTTGTTCCTCTTCGGCTGATGCTGAAGGGAAGTATCTGGACAGAGAGGGAGTGGAGGAGGTGCTGGCTCAAGTTGGGGATTGCATGGGATTTTCAGAGCCCCTGGTGCCGGTGGAGGGGGCCGACCCTTCTATTCGCCAGTATAGGCATACACCTAGGATGGGGTTGCCATTGGTTTCCGATATCCGGGAAAAAATCCTTCGGGAATGGCATGACCCGGAGAAGATTGCAATGCCCGGCTTCATGTCCAAAGACAAACATGCTGACAAACTTCGACGCAAGCCTCCTTCAACGGCCAAGAAATCTTCCTCAGGGGCTGGTCCAGTGACCAGCAGGTCTTTTCCTGGCTCCTCATCACATTCTTTTCAGAGAGCTAGGGGGGGTCGGGGTCCTCCATGCTCTTCACGTCCTGGGCCGGCACCTAAGTCCTGACGGTTTGGAATTGCCGGTGGGCGGGCGGCTCCGGCAGTTTTTTCCAGTATGAGAAAGGTGGTGTTCCGACTCATGGGTTCTGGACACAGTACAATGGGGGTATCGAGTGCATTTCCTGTCTCCTCCTGTCCAGCATTGCATGGTTCGGACTGTGGTTCCCAGGTCTCGGCTCAAGAGGTTGGCCATAGACGCCGCGCTCTCCGAATTAGCGTTGAAGGCGGGCATCATGCCCGTTCCTCTCCCTGTGCAGGGTCAGGGGTTCTACTCACGGGTGTTCCTGGTCCCCAAACCTTCGGGGAAGTACCGTCTAATTCTGGACCTCAAAGCCCTGAACTACTTCGTCCAAAAGGAACACTTCAAAATGGAGACTTTACAGAACATTCTTCCGATGTTATTAAAGGGGGATTGGATGACATCTCTGGATCTCCAGGACGCTTATTACCATGTGGCTCTCTGTCCCTGGCACATGCAGTTCTTCCGCTTTGCAGTGGGATCCTGACATTTTCAGTTCAGGGTGCTCCCGTTCGGACTGCGATCTGCCCCCAGAGTTTTCACCAAGCTGGTGGCTCCCCTGGTGGCGCACTTACATCTGCGGGGCATTCAGATATTTCCCTACCTGGACGATTGGTTGATCAAAGCGCCCTGCCGGCAGACTGTCATTTCTCATCTCCGATTGGTCTGCCAGGCATTGCAGGACTGGGGTTTCCTGGTGAACTGGCAGAAGTCCCAACTGGAGGCTTCTCAGGATCTAGTTTTCATTGGTGCACAGGTTTGCACCGGGATGGGGAAGGTGTTCCTGTCCCTGGAGAGGTTCCGTCGCATGCTGACTGTTCTGGGCAGGGTTCTCGGGAGGCAGTATGTCCCGGCCCGCCTATTGCTGAAATTGCAGGGGCACATGGCTTCTTGCGTGTTTCTAGTTCCCTGGGCCCGTCTTCATCTACGCCCCCTGGTGTCCTACCTTCTCTCCCACTGGCTCCCTTCATCTCAAGCTTTCGAGGCTTTGATTCCGGTGTCTCTGGCGCTGCGGGTCTCCCTGCAGTGGTGGTTGAGGGTTCCGAAACTACGGGCTGGGGTGTCCCTGATCATTCCTCCTGTGACCACACTTACTACCGACGCCAGTGGAAGGGGCTGGGGAGCTACGTTGGGAGTCCTCTCTGCTCAGGGGTTGTGGGATCCGGAAGAGAGCCATCGGACATCCAATTGGCGAGAGTTGTGTGCCATTCTCCGGGCTCTGGTGTACTTCAGGAGGTTGCTGATGGGCCGGGCAGTTTTGGTCCGGACGGACAATACGACAGCTTTGGCTTACGTCAACCGCCAAGGGGGTTCCGGCCGCTCCTTGAATGCCCTGGCAGCTCAGATAGGTGCTTGGGGGGAATCACATCTGGTGCATACTTGCCAACCCTACCGATTTAGGCGGTAGGATACCGCTTTTTAAGCAGTCCTACCGCCTACCGATTTTTTGACACCAAATACCGATTTTTTTGGTAAAAAAAAAATATATATATTTTTTTTTTGCCCACGCCAGCTCGGGGGAGTCTTTCAAGGGCTCCCCCGAGCTGGCGTACCGAGAGAAGGCGTGGCATGCAGGCTGTTAATGTCAAAGGCACCCGCGGCGGTGGGCTAAAAGCGCCCCTCCGCCGCAGATGCCTTTGGCAAAAGGCGCCATTAGCCCCCCACCACGCCAACTCGGGGGAGTCTTTCAAGGACTTCCCCGAGCTGACGTAGCGGGAGAAGGCACGGCATGCAGGCTGTTAATGTCAAAGGCACCCACGGCGGTGGGCTAAAAGCGCCCCTACGCCGCAGGTGCCTTTGGCAAAAGGCGCCATTAGCCCCCCACCACGCCAACTCGGGGGAGTCTTTCAAGGACATCCCTGAGCTGGCGTAGCGGGAGAAGGCGCAGTATGCAGGCTTTTAATGTCAAAGGCACCCACGGCGGTGGGCTAAAAGCGCCCCTCCACCGCGGGTGCCTTTTGGCCAAAGGCGCCATTAGCCCCCCACCACGCCAGCTCGGGGGAGTCTTTCAAGGACTTCCCCGAGCTGGCGTAGCGGGAGAAGGCGCAGCATGCAGGCCTTTGATGAAAAAGGCGCCCACGGCGGTGGGCTAAGGGCGCCCCTCCGCCGCGAGTGCCTTTCACAAAAGGCGCCATTAGCCCCCCACCACGTCAACTCCGGTGAGTCTTTCAAGGACTCCCCCGAGCTGGCGTGATGGCAGAAGGCGTGGCAGGCGCCTCATTGTCATTGAATGCACGCGCGGCGGCGGGCTCATTCAATGACAATGGGCTGCTGACGCGCCCTATTCCTATCATTACCTCCTCGCCTGACTATTTTTGAAACTTTAAGATTCCTACAGATTTTTGGTCACAGAATGTTGGCATGTATGCTGGTGTCCCTGGTGGCTTCACATATCAGGGGGGTGGACAATGTTCGGGCGGATCTACTCAGCCGCCGGTTCCCCTCCTCGGTGGCACTGGTCCTCTCGACCCAGGTTTTTGCAGAGATCTGTGTCAGGTTCGGGACCCCTATTCTGGACCTGTTTGCGTCTCCAGCCTCAGCAAAAGTTCCCCTCTTCTGCTCTCGTTTTCAGACAGAGGGTGCGTGGGGGTGGACGCCCTCTCTGTGCAGTGGCCTCAGGGTCTCCTTTATGCATTTCCACCTATTCCTCTTCTGCCTCGGGTGGTTCAGCGCATCAGAATATCCAGGGTGACTGTATTGTTGTTCGCTCCGTACTGGCCCCGCCAGAGTTGGTTCCCCTCTCTGTTGGAGCTTCGGTGCCAGGAGCCTTGGCTGGTTCCGAAGTGGCCTTGTCCCCTTCTGGGGGAGCTACGGTTGGGGGTCCGCCAGATACAATGGGCAGTGTGGATATTGCACGGGCTAGGCTGATATCTCAGGGGTTTTCTGGTCCTGTGGTGGATTCCATAATGAATGCTCTTAGACCCTCCACTCTGAAGGCTTACGGCAGACATTGGAGCTATTACCGGGACTGGTGTGGGCGGTCTGGGATTCCCCCCCTGCGTTCTGGCCTCCCCGCTATCCTTCAATTCCTCCGGGATGGGTTTGACAAGGGCCTGGCGGTTTCCACGCTTCGCTCTCAGTGGGCCTCCATAAAATTCCTTTTGGGGGACTCTGGTGGGCACTTGGATGGGGAGGTGTTGGTGGGGAAGTTGCTCAGGGGTTTTTCTTCTTCCCGTCCTTGTACTTATAAGGGGCTTCCTCCTTGGGATCTCCCTCTTGTCTTAAAGTTTCTTCAAGGGCTTCCCTTTGAGCCCATTTCCGAAATTGATATGAAACATCCGACGCTGAAGACTGCTTTTCTGATTGCCATAACTTCTGCCCGTAGGCTTGGGGAGATTGGGGCTCTGTTATGTCACCCCCCTTTCCTGAGGGTTCTGCCGGACTCGGTGGTGCTGAGGTGTGATCCGAAGTTTCTCCCTAAAGTTGTTTCTCGTTTTCACACCTCTCAGGATCTGGTTCTCCCTGCCTTTTTTCAAAATCCGCAAACGCCAGAGGAAGTGGCTTGGCATAACATTGATGTGCGGCGGGCGGTGTTGGAGTACTTGGCTAGAACTGCCCCTTTCCGCCGCTCTGACAGTCTTCTGATTACTTTTGGCCCAGCTGGGGCTGGGCGTAAGGCATCTGTAGTGTCCATTAGCCGATGGATCCGTCTTGTGGTCTCCATGGCCTATGTGGCTTCGGGCCTGCCTGCGCACGTTCAGGGGCGGTCCACCAGAGGTTTGGCGGCCTCATGGGCCGATGCTAGGGGGGTTTCTCTACAGGAGATATGCATAGCTCTCAACCATTTATGTCGCAAAGGCGGGTGAAAACCCCCGATTTTATTTTAGGCGGGTGAGAGGCCCATTGAAACGAATGGGAGTGCAGGAGGCTTGGCGGGTGAGAGAGCAGCGTGTGAGTTGAGAGCTATGCGATATGTAGAGCTGCCACTTGGGCTGATCAGAGCACCTTCATCAACCACTATAGGTTGAATGTCTCCCACTCGGGGGTTGGTTCCTTCGGGGTTGGAGTTTTGTCTGTGGGGATGTAAAATTGGAGTTATTAAAGGTGTATGTTTCTGCACTGTTTTGACTCTGTGTCTCATTGGGACCTTTTTCCCTGTTTGTTGCTTTGGTATACCTCATGAGGTAAGTACTGGGACGAGGAAGAGTGGACGTGGAGGTAATGTTCTGATTACTTACCGGTAATCTTCATTACTCCTAGTCCTACTCTTCCCCGTCACAGTACTGACGACCCTCCTCACCCTCCCTGCGGGGAAGGTCCCATGCTACGGCTTGGTAATATGAAACTAAGTAACGTGGGTGTGGGGGAGGAGTTATAGAAATAAAAAGAAATAGAAGAAGGTCCTGTGTCGGAGGCGGGTGCCTCATGAGGTAAGTACTGTCACGAGGAAGAGTAGGTCTAGGAGTAATGAAGATTACTGGTAAGTAATCAGAACATTACCTGGCACTTTAATGCCGCCCCAGCACTTCTTGCTTAAGCATTATGTGGTGACATATGCGCTATGATGTCATGCTGCACGAGACACCATAGTGCCCGGCAAAGGAGAGGGAGAAAAGCAGATGGATCAGCATACATCTCTGCAGGGCTACAACGCATTATTGATAATTGCATATTAACCTGGTATTAGCTAATAAATTATACTTAAGACACGCCAAGTCTCCATTTTCTTTTCGTAATTGCAATAACCATGGAGCGAAAAGGATAACGGGTATGAGAGTATTTTAAATTGCTGGTATGTAATTATTAAATGTTGTCCCACAAGCATCTTTATATATCAGTTTGAACACTCCTCGTGGGCTGTATTCTGCTGATTAGTCTAATACTCTATAAGGCCCGCCTGTCTGACAGTAAACCAGGCTAACATGGGCGCCGCCGCAGTGTAACGTCGCAATCTGCTCAGCCGTCGAAAAATGCTTAGGCTGCTACTGCGCATGTGCTGTGTTGGTACGCATGCGCAGTAACGACTGTCAGGAAAGCATTTTTCGACGGGCAATTTCGCCCAAGATAGCGCATTGATAGCCCATTTTCCGACGTTACACGGGCCTGTTAAGAGATCTCCCTCCCTCCCAGGGAGATGCAGAGTGAGAGGGAGGCAAATCCGAGGGGAAGCGAACTGGCAGATAGCCGAAGGAAGCTGGTTCACCGCCTATGTTTACACTCTGCAGAGTCGATGCCGTTTGATCCCCTCCCTTTTCCCCTTCAGCTGACAGGTAGGAAAAGGAGCACCTGAGGGTGGGGGAGTGGTTATGCAGAGCATTCGGGTGCTTTTAAACTCGAGTCCCGTTCTGGTTTGTTGTCCCCCCTGCCCCCTGCCAGTGTCGCCTTGTCCCCCTGCCAGTGTCTCCCTGTCCCCCCGTCCCCCTGCCAGTGTCTCCCTGACCCCTTCCCCCTGCCAGTGTCGCCCTGTCCCCCCCTTCCCCCTGCCAGTGTCGCCCTGTCCCCACCTTCCCCCTGCCAGTGTCTCCCTGTGCCCCCTGCCAGTGTCTCCCTGTGCCCCCTTCCCCCTGCCAGTGTCTCCCTGTGCCCCCTGCCAGTGTCTCTCTGTCCCCCCTGCCAGTGTCCCCCCGCCAGTGTCTTCCTGTCCCCCCTGCCTCCCGCCAGTGTCTTCCTGTCCCCCCTGCCCCCCGCCAGTGTCTTCCTGTCCCCCCTGCCCCCACCAGTGTCTTCCTGTCCCCCCTGCCCCCGCCAGTGTCTTCCTGTCCCCCCTGCCCCCGCCAGTGTCTCCTTGTCCCCCCTGCCCCCGCCAGTGTCTCCTTGTCCCCCCTGCCCCCCGCCAGTGTCTCCTTGTCCCCCCTGCCCACCGCCAGTGTCTCCTTGTCCCTCTCCCCCGCCAGTGTCTTCCTGTCCCCCCTGCCAACCGCCAGTGTCTCCTTGTCCCCCCTGCCCCGAGCCAGTGTCTTACTGTCTCCTTGTCCCCCGCCAGTGTCTCCTTGTCCCCCGCCAGTGTCGCCCTGTCCCCCCTGCCTCCCACCAGTGTCTTCCTGTCCCCCCTCCCCCCGCCAGTATCTTCCTGTCCCCCCTGCCCACCGCCAGTGTCTTCTGTCCCCCCTGCCCACCGCCAGTGTCTTCCTGTCCCCCCTGCCCACCGCCAGTGTCTTCCTGTCCCCCTGCCCCCCGCCAGTGTCTTCCTGTCACCCCTGCCCCCCGCCAGTGTCTCCCTGTCCCCCCTGCCCCCGCCAGTGTCTCCTTGTCCCCCCTGCCCCCGCCAGTGTCTCCTTGTCCCCCCTGCCCCCGCCAGTGTCTCCTTGTCCCCCCTGCCCCCCGCCAGTGTCTCCTTGTCCCCCCTGCCCCCGCCAGTGTCTCCTTGTCCCCCCTGCCCCCCACCAGTGTCTTCCTGTCCCCCCTGCCCACCGCCAGTGTCTCCTTGTCCCCCCTGCCCCGAGCCAGTGTCTTCCTGTCTCCTTGTCCCCCCGCCAGTGTCTCCTTGTCCCCCGCCAGTGTCGCCTTGTCCCCCCTGCCTCCCGCCAGTGTCTTCCTGTCCCTCCTGCCCCCGCCAGTATCTCCTTGTCCCCCCGCCAGTGTCTTCCTGTCCCCCCTGCCCACCGCCAGTGTCTTCCTGTCCCCCCTGCCCACCGCCAGTGTCTTCCTGTCCCCCCTGCCCCCGCCAGTGTCTTCCTGTCCCCCCTGCCCCCGCCAGTGTCACCTTGTCCCCCCTGCCCCCCGCCAGTGTCCCCCCTGCCCCCGCCAGTGTCGCCTTGTCCCCCCTGCCCCCGCCAGTGTCATCTTGTCCCCCCTGCCTCCCGCCAGTGTCTTCCTGTCCCCCCTGCCCCCGCCAGTATCTCCTTGTCCCCCCGCCAGTGTCTTCCTTGTCCCCTCTGCCCCCGCCAATGTCTCCTTGTCCCCCCTGCCCACCGCCAGTGTCTCCTTGTCCCCCCTGCCCACCGCCAGTGTCTTCCTGTCCCCCCTGCCCCCCGCCAGTGTCTTCCTGTCTCCCCTGCCCCCCGCCAGTGTCTTCCTGTCTCCCCTGCCCCCCGCCAGTGTCTTCCTTGTCCCCTGTTGGGTGTCCTGACCCACGTTTGAGCTATCATGCTGCAACATTTGGTGCTGTGGGCTTAGAAAATCCAAGATGGCCAAAAAGCCCACATGTACGCCAGAATCCAGGAGAACCACGCAGTTTGTGCGCACACCAAAATGGTTACCTAACTTGCCACCCACCAGTGTAAAGAAAGATCTTTGTTAAGAAAATCCACTGTTACTGATGTCAACAAGTTGCTGAAATCGTGACTCATTGGACCACTTTAAAGATTCAACCCTTTTGTGGGGTTCCACATAACCATCTTACTGTAAGGAGCCCCATCAAAACAATGTTAAGCAAGGATTATTTACTACCATGTAAGAACCATTCCTGTTTAGAATGCATTAATCCAAGAAAGATCCCAAAATTGCATGCAGTACCAACAAAATCCTCAAGGCGGCGCTAGCGGTCTAAACTCTGACAGGAGAACTGAGTGCAGTTGCTGACAAAGGGATTTGACTCAGCTGACTTCAAAGGCTGCATTTTAATTAAAAATTAGCCACATGCTGTTCCCAGAGGCCTGAAGCCTGGGAAACCCTCTCACCTCCAGAGATTCACACCAGGAGTTAGAATCTCACATGACTTTCCTGTCAACAAAGGCCTGCCTGCCAGAAGACACATGTGATTGACCCACCCAAGTCTTGGAGGCGGACTCCAACACTCTGAGAACTGAATTGAAAGCAAAATATATATTTTACAGAAACACTGATAACTCTTTGTAATCAAATGACAGAAATGTATAACTTTGAGAGCCTTAATTTAAAAAATGTACCTTCAATTCAGGCCCAAACTGCAATTTGTGTGATGTTCTGGGGCAAAACCCTGCTATTTATGTATACTACAGACTCTGTGTTTAAGCTAGAGACATGTTAATTTACTGGTGTATGTATGGACAGGCCGTGTACATGTGTACAAATCTGGAGAAAAATCTGATGTTGCAAAACCACTCAAAAGCACAAAATATTGCCATTTCTGAATGCAAGCCCCCAGGAAGAGCAGAGTTTGAACAGGGGCTACCATCAGTAAATGCATGATGGATGCATGTAATTTCAAACCACTGTGTAGCTATGAAATATGTCTTTTTGAGCAAATATAGATTGTGTGTAAAGTTGACAGGGGTGGGTTCTCTGTATCATAAACAGACCTCATCATGATGACACTTCATTTCATTCCCCCAATCAAGGGGAAGAGGAGGAAGTGGGCAATGACAAGTGGAGAGGGGTAGGGCCTAGGAAGCTAGCCTCTCCACCCACTTTCAAAACACATAAAAGCAGACAGTCAGGACAGATAGGGACATGCTATTCCATCTGCTGCGGGACGCTCTGCCGGGGAAATCCATACTTTACCTCCATCAACCTCCAGAGAGCCAACATAGAGACTTCAATCTATCCACCTTCAGAGACCAAGACTTTACTTCAGAATTTGTAGCAGAGAGGTCAACTACAAGCTAAATCCCTCTTTAGCAGGCCTCAAATCATTGCCATTATCACAGCCAGGCGAGCTGTTTGAATTCTTTGCAAGAACTTTTGCCATTTGCCAGAGAGCAGTGTTGTATCCAGAGAGAGACCAGCTGAACCGGAGACCGCTGTATCCGGACCCACAGACCTGATCAGAACCAGAGACCCAGACCAGACCAGCAGAGTAGAGCTGACCCAGACGCTGTGCGCAGAGACCGTCCGTGGCGAGTGAAGAAAACCTGACCAGATCCGTGGCGAGGCCCATTCTATTTCTAAATATATTGTGAGTACCTAGCAGAACTGTGCAGAACCAATCTCTTAGTTAAAATAATATAATCCAAGCTATTTTAATCTAAGTAGAACTGCCTCCTAACTGTCACCTGTCATTTGCAAAGCTGTCACCTGTCATTTTCTAGTTGCAAGCTGTAACCTGTCGCTTTGAACTTTAACATTTCCAATCTGAAAAACAACCTTCACAAAATTGTTCATAACTCCGTAACCGTTTGTGCTAGGAACTTGGTTTAACTTTCCTCTGAAAGCTTAGAATCTTGGCTTTTCAACGAACCTAGAACCGCATTCCTATTCCATACACTTTTGCCGCAATCGTGGAAGACGCACTCGCGAATTTGCCGCGATTTGCAAATTTCTCCACGTGTGAAAACAGCAGCTTCCTTGCTTTCCTTGCTAAAAATTCGTTTGCCTCTTAAGAACCATCCCTGAATCATTGCTAGAGTGAGCCTGGACTAATATTAACTTGATACCACTCACCCTGAACCTCTAGAGGGAATTAAAAGCATTTTAGCATATTTTTCACTTCATTGCCAGCAAATATAAAAGCTTTTTAGCATATTTTTCACTTCATTGCCAGCACATATAAAAGCATTTTGGGCCTGTGTTTCAAACTTCTGTAGTCTAAGCTTGCTGGGGTGAACTGAATTACATTTGATTGCATTTCTGAGAACTGTGTGCTGTCCTTCCATTTCCTTGCATTGCATAAAAGGGGGGGGTGAATTGCCAGAGAAAAGTGATTACATTGTTTTGTTGAAATCATATTGAGTATTTTCTGTATTGCATTTTTCATTCAACATTACATCCATCTGAACTTATATAAAGCATTCTCTACCACCTTATTCTTCTGTTCCTATTCACAAGTGTGCTAGTGCCAGACTATCCATTATTGATTACTGCTCAGATTAAGTGTGATATTCAATTATTAATTTATTATAAAGTGTGATATATATATCTATTGTTTAAATTATCAAATAAACCTTTTAAACTTGCAAAACAGAACTACTTCTTGGCTCAGTGGGGTCAGGGGGATTCCAAGAGAGGGGTGTTATATAGGGGTAGGTATCCAGAACGCATGAACTGGACGTAAAGATATATCAATAAGGGTTTCCATTCAGTATCCCAGACTAGGCATTGACTTAGCTGTAGGGTTGAATTGAATCCTCTTACAAATTGGGGGCTCGAGCGGGACGTTTGGGTTAGATCTATCACTTGTGCAGATTAATACAGTGTGCCAGCTGACCAGATACACATATCCGGTCGGATCACCACGCTGTGTTACGCTGTAAAGCACTCCTCAAAGGAACGCTCTAAGGAAAAGGTCTGTTTTGCAAAAATAAAATACAAACTTCTGTAAGTCAGGAAGGAACTCAAATTCCAGAATGACGACCTTAGTAGACATGAAAATAGCCAGAGAGAACTTCTTACATAAGTTATTTGTGAGAGGTGAGTGGACTCACCAGGACCGCATGGTCTGGTTGCAGGCCATCACGCAACAGGTCACGGAAACAGGGTCAGATATATGGAGAGATCAGGGTCCCTTACATGTGGCCCTGAGTGAACTATACATGGCTCCTAAAGCTAAGGATGAACAAGACAAGATGGTTAGGATAGCGGCATACCTGTACCTATATATGTCACGACCATTGGCGCTTGGAGAGTGTGGCGAAAGTGGAAGTTCCGTCGCCATTAGACGGCTCCGTCACGTTTTTGTTTCAACGTACGGCGCGGTCTAGTGTTTCTCCAACATGGCCGCCCGCCGAGTATTTCACCATTCGAATCTCGGCGGGTCGGCGCGTTGCAACTTGCTTTCCCGTTCGTTGCGAGCGCTCAGTAGCGTTAGTTCCTCTTAGCGTTTCTTCCACCCCCATTCCTGCTCTCTCTCTCTCTCGCCTGCTTACCCCCCTTTTCCCTCGCTTCCAACCTCCATTGGGGCTCCCCCCCGCTGGCCGTTTTCTCCTGTATATTTCCCGTGTGTTCTCTCCTCTGTGGCGCCCATTCACGCTGCGGCATTTCCTTCTTGTGATCCCTCGCTTATGCCTGGAGCCGATATCCGTGGATCCTGCTTCAAGTACTTCATGCTTCTACGAACCTTCAGGAGTCTGCCTTCATCTGGTGGGGGTTTTTTGGGCCTCGGAGGCTTTTTCCCCCAATAACAACTGGCTGCCGCGGGAGGGGGTCATCGTGAGTTTTCTCTGTTAAGATTCACGGTGGCTTCTTTTCGAGACAGACCGTACCTGCTCTCAAAGAAGAAGTTTCTAAGGGAGAAACCACGTCGAAGGAGAACCCACAACTCTTCAGCATCAGGTAAGGAGGAGGACGGCACTCAGGGGGAACCTTTCTTATCAAGTGAGGAGGAGGACATTACAGACCCAGCGGGCACTACAGCAGGCCAGTCACTAATCCCTGATAGCTTGCAACGCCTAAAAGAAGAAGACATGGCCACGCCACAGCAGTTACAGGAGCTGGTGGCCGCAGTTCAGAACCTTAATGTTGAGGTCCAAACACTCAAGACCGACAACGCAGCACTCCAACAGAGAGTAGCTGCTAGAGAACAACAGGCTACTGATCTACCCCCTTTGCCTTTAGTGTCAGGGAAGTTTGATGGCACTGAGAGAAGGGTGAAGGAATTCCTTGAAGCCTGCAATATTCATTTCACCTTTAGACCCTATGCATTTTCTACGGATCATGCAAAGGTGGGTTTCATGATCACACACTTAACTGGGAACGCCTTGGCATGGGCAACCCCATTGGTGTCCCAGTCAGATCCTGTGTTACAGGATTATACTGCCTTTAAGGATCTCCTTAAACAGACCTTTTTGCGGACGGAATGTGCCCACATCGCTAGTGAGGATTTACTAGATGTGCGGCAAGGGAACTCCGATCTACTGTCCTACATAGCAACATTCAAGATATTGGCTGCGGACGCTGGGTGGCAAGAACAGGCTCAGTACACGATTTTCCGCAGAGGTTTACGGGAAGAATTAAAGGACGAACTTGCCAGAATACCTCGTCCTGACTCCTTCTCGGATCTATTAGCGGCAGTACTAAGAATCGACTTTCGCCTAACCGAACGGAAAAACGAAAGAAAGAAGAGCCGTGGCTCTAACCCATTTTTGGACTCTCACACCCCCGCCTCCTCACCTGCAACTCGAAAGGTCCGAGACGAACCCATGCAAGTCGGAACCACTAGACCTCCCTTAACCGCCGAAGAGAAGAGGAAGAGGCGTGAAGAGAATCTTTGTCTGTATTGCGGTTCTGCTGCCCATCTGTTGAGGGATTGCCCAGATGTGCCCCCCCGAAGGTCGGGAAACGAGCGCCCTCGATAGTTGGTAGGACGGACTACCGAGGGGTGCTTCCCTGTTCTTACACCACACTTGCCGTTACCTCTGCCAGAACGCCAGAAGACCTCCGCCTGATGGTGATAGGCATCACGCTCCGCTTTAGAGACAAGGAAATTGATACGCAAGCGTTGTTGGATTGCGGAGCCGCTGGAAACTTTCTGGACACCTTGTGGGCGGATAAGGTGGGTCTACTTAGAATTGCAAAGAAGGAGGATCAAAAGGTGGAAGGAGTGGACGGAACACCCCTATGTTCCGGACTCATAACTCATACCACTGAAGCAATACAAGTATCCATACAGCAACACAAGGAGCAGATATCGTTTGACATAATCCGAGCTGCACACTTCCCTGTCATCTTGGGTATCGGTTGGCTCCGGAAGCACAACCCAACGGTGGATTGGACAAACAACCTGTTAAGCTTTCATTCCAAGTATTGTCAGAAGGAGTGTTTACCGGAACCCCAACATGAATTGGTAAAGACGGTATGTGCCACAGAACAGAATACCGTAAATTGTATACCCAGTTGCTTTTCCAAATTTACTGAAGTGTTTCAAGAGCAGGTACCCATTGAACTGCCACCGCATAGACCCGAAGACTGTGGTATTGATCTAGTTCCTCAGGCGTTGGTTCCTTTCGGCAGGATGTATCCCCTCTCATTGTCAGAAAAGGCAGTCCTCAGGCGTTACCTTGATGACAATCTCGCCAATGGACTGATTCGTTCTTCGAAATCCCCCGCAGGCGCCTCTTTGTTTTTCATTCCCAAACGCGAAAGCAAAGAGTTGAGGCCTTGTATAGACTACAGGGGTCTCAACAAAGTGACCATCAAAGACCGTTACCCGATGCCTATCATCTCTGAGATCCTGGAAGCCATTCAGGGCTCTGTAGTATTCACCAAGCTCGACCTACGAAACGCCTACCATCTACTTCGGATAAGAGCGGGTGATGAATGGAAAACGGCTTTTCGCACTCCCTACGGCCTTTACGAATATCAAGTAATGCCGTTTGGCCTAGTAAATGCACCCTCTATATTTCAGAGGTTCATGGACCGTTTATTTTCAGATCTTCTGGGTCAGAATACCGTGGTCTACTTGGATGACATTCTGGTGTACTCTCGCAATCAAAAAGATCAAGTTCTTCATGTTGAAGAGGTCCTAAGTAGGCTGAAACAACACCACCTTCTAGTAAAGCCAGAGAAATGTACCTTTGCCCAGTCTTCCTTATCCTACCTAGGATTCATTTTATCCGAGCGACGGATTACTATGGACCCCAAAAAGGTCGAATCCATTCTTGGTTGGCCGCCTCCCACCTCCGTCAAAGAGATACAACGGTTTTTGGGACTAGCAAACTTTTACAGAAAATTTATACCCAACTTCTCACAGCTCACTCTACCCATAACCTCGCTGTTAAAGAAGTCTTCTGAACCTTTTGTCTGGTCAACAGCCGCTGAGGATAGTTTTCTCCGCTTGAAACGAAGTTTCTGTTCAGCACCTATACTTAGACAACCCGATCAGCGGAGTCCCTTCATTCTGGAGACCGACGCTTCAGCGGCAGCCGTAGGAGCAGTTCTTCTGCAATCGGACCAGGGCCGGGAACACCCTGTGGCCTACTTCTCAAAGACACTGACTGCGAGCCAACGGAACTATTCAGTCATCGAGCGGGAGCTTTTGGCCATGAAGCTGGCTTGCCTCGAGTGGAGACATCTACTCCAAGGAAGCTTTCATCCGTTCCAAATACGCACCGATCATGAAAACTTACAGGTCCTCAGACAACAAGAATGTTACAACACCAGACAAGCCAGGTGGGCTCATTTCTTTGCTCAATTTCATTTTACCGTTTCCTACATCCCGGGTACTCAAAATCAGATTGCTGATGCCTTGTCCCGCAAAGACGACTTGAACCCTACCTACAGAAAGGAGTTAATGTTCCCACATACCCAGATTATCTCCACGGTGTCCTCTTTTATGCAGGAGGTAAGGGAAACCTCTTCAGATGTCCCTGCTCTAGACGCCAATAAACTGCTTGTCAGTAGGAAGGATGGTCTGTACTTCATCCAGGGAAAACTGTTCTTGCCCGCACAGAAACATCGCCAACAGGCTCTTCAGTGGTGTCACGACGCCAAGACCGTCGGACATCGAGGAATCAGAGGTACTTTGGAACTGTTAAGACGTTCTTTTCATTGGCCTAACATGAGGACTGATACCGTTACTTATGTACGGTCTTGTTTAGTGTGTCAACAGAACAAATATTCTACCCAAAAACCACTGGGATTGTTACAACAAGACTCTGTTCCTTCGGGCCCTTGGAAGTCCATCTCTACCGACTTCATCGTGGAACTACCTAGTTCCCAGGGTTGTACTTGCATTATGGTTACTGTTGACACCTACTCCAAACTCGCTCATTTCTCTCCCCTGTCCAAGCTGCCTGCAGCCTCATTCATGGCTGAAGTATTCCTCAGGGATATCTTTAGGTTACACGGCTTACCCCAGAAGATCGTATCTGATCGTGGTACCCAATACACCTCCAAATTCTGGACGGCCTTGTGTAATCTCTTGGGCATGGAGAGGGCTCTTTCTTCTGGTTATCACCCTCAAACAAATGGCCAGACCGAAAGACTCAATGGTTCACTGGAACAGTATTTAAGGTGTTTCACAAATCAGCAACAAGACAACTGGGTCACTCTGCTTCCCACAGCTGAGTTCGCGTATAATAATGCTGTGCATTCCGCTACGGGCATCAGCCCTTTTTTTTGTACTTATGGGTTCCATCCACAATCCATTGTACCAACCGCCTGGAATGAGACAAACATCCCATCTTTAGAGACCACTCTCAATCGTCTGAATGAAGCGCATGACACCGCGGAACAAAGTTTAAGAGAGACCAGCCGACGGTATAAGGAACTATCCGATAAACACCGACGACAAGTGCCTTCGTGGGGCAAGGGTACAGAGGTCATGTTGTCCACCAAGTTCCTACCCCGTTGGGTCCGCCCTTCTAAGTTGTCCCCTCGTTTCATTGGACCCTTCAAGATAGAGTCAATAATCAATCCTGTTGCCTACCGTTTAAAATTGCCAAAGACTCTCCGACGGGTACATCCTGTGTTCCATTCCTCCCTCCTTCGACCCTTTGTTCCTGATGTCAGGAAACAAGCTGCTCCTAAATTAGTGATTCAACCTACTTCTACCTCGGAGGAATATGAAGTCTCCCGTATTCGAGACTCACGGTACCATCAAGGACGCCTAGAGTACCTCATACATTGGAAAGGCTACCCCTCTTCCGAGGATACTTGGGAGCCGGCTGCACAGGTTTTTGCCCCCCGATTGCTTCTACGATTCCAGGGGTCTTAGAAGGGGGCATACTGTCACGACCATTGGCGCTTGGAGAGTGTGGCGAAAGTGGAAGTTCCGTCGCCATTAGACGGCTCCGTCACGTTTTTGTTTCAACGTACGGCGCGGTCTAGTGTTTCTCCAACATGGCCGCCCGCCGAGTATTTCACCATTCGAATCTCGGCGGGTCGGCGCGTTGCAACTTGCTTTCCCGTTCGTTGCGAGCGCTCAGTAGCGTTAGTTCCTCTTAGCGTTTCTTCCACCCCCATTCCTGCTCTCTCTCTCGCCTGCTTACCCCCCTTTTCCCTCGCTTCCAACCTCCATTGGGGCTCCCCCCCGCTGGCCGTTTTCTCCTGTATATTTCCCGTGTGTTCTCTCCTCTGTGGCGCCCATTCACGCTGCGGCATTTCCTTCTTGTGATCCATCGCTTATGCCTGGAGCCGATATCCGTGGATCCTGCTTCAAGTACTTCACGCTTCTACGAACCTTCAGGAGTCTGCCTTCATCTGGTGGGGTTTTTTTGGGCCTCGGAGGCTTTTCCCCCAATAACAACTGGCTGCCGCGGGAGGGGGTCATCGTGAGTTTTCTCTGTTAAGATTCACGGTGGCTTCTTTTCGAGACAGACCGTACCTGCTCTCAAAGAAGAAGTTTCTAAGGGAGAAACCACGTCGAAGGAGAACCCACAACTCTTCAGCATCAGGTGAGGAGGAGGACGGCACTCAGGGGGAACCTTTCTTATCAAGTGAGGAGGAGGACATTACAGACCCAGCGGGCACTACAGCAGGCCAGTCACTAATCCCTGATAATATATGGGAGACATGCAGGATAAATGTACTGAAAGCCAAGATCTGGCGAATAAGCGACAGATGGCGTTAGAGAAGGTCCAATCTGACCTGGTCTCTTCTGAGCAGAGGCTGCAGGGGAGCCAGGAGTCAGAAAATGAGAGTAGACAGCACATCATTAAAATAAAGAGGGATATGGACATCCTGCAACAGGAAAAGGCTGACCAGGATACCAGATTTCTGGCCTTGCAGAAGGAGTACCAAGAAGGTTTGGACTCCCTACTGCAGAGCCAGAAAAAGCTGGAGCAACAGTTAGACTTCAATAGGGCATGTGCTGAGCAGGTAGTCACCCTGCAAAGCCACCTAGATAGGGAGAAGGCAGAGAGCAATAAACTGATTTTGAAAGACCTGGATACCCAGGCAGAGTTTGACCAGGAGCGCCAGAAAGCTGGTGCCTTCCAAAGGCAAAGGGACGACCTGGCGGCACAGATGCAGGCTCTTAGTCAGGAAAGGGATACCTTAGGCCAGGAAGTCTGCCACTTAAAAAGGAAAATGGAAGAAAATCACCTGGCCCTCCAGGGACTGGGTGACCTCCAAAAAGAACACCATAACTTGTTAGAGCACACCAGGAAGGTGGAGGATGCTCTGGCAAGAAAGGAGCAGGCCAATAGGGACACAGCTCAAGAGGTAACCCTCCTGCAGCAAAGACTGGCCCAGTGCTCCAGGACCAATCAGGAAACACAGAGAGAGAATGAGGCTCTCTGCCAGCACAATGATAGGCTCCAACAACAGGTAGCGATGCAGGAGAGACTGATAGAGTCTAGTAAGGCCTTAACTGAGGAACTGAAGGCGCAGGCTCTTGCATTGCAACAGGGAGCAGGGGCGGATAGAGACCAAGTTCGCTGGGAAAGGGAAACTCCTGAGCATAACCTCAGGAGCCCTAGTACCAGAGGCCTTTATCTCTCTCAGTCCCTGGACTCTGCCACCCCCATGTCCCCTGGCGCACATGAGCACCGGGCCACAGGGATGGCAGATTACTATCCAGCCAGAAGCATGGGGCTCATAGGCCACTACCTCCCAGGAATGGATGGGCGGGCATCCGGGTATGGGCACCCAAGCACAGTGCAATTTAATGGGGAACCCCAGGAGAGTAGGCCCATTAAGGGCATCCTGAAAACCTCTGCCCAGTTAGGTCAGTGGGGGGGTACCCATCAAATCCTGGCAGCAAGGAGGGATCTGAAGACTCCTCTGAGCGGTACAGGACACAGGAGACCAGGTCCCCACATTCTGCCAGCCATTCCCAGGCTCGCAGAATCCGGGAAAACCTGGAAGAACAGACGGGAACCTCTGGGAGCAGTGCCTCTGAGTCAGAAGAGGAATGGACCAGGGTTACCCGGACCAAAAGGGCCAATAAGACAAAAAGGGCCTTGCTTAAGGACCCCTTAAAGCAGATTAAGGCAATCAGGAGCGTCATCACGCCTTATCATAAGAACGCCAAGTATTCTGTTTGGGAGCACTTAGAGTTGTTTGAGCAAATGATGGAGACTTTCCATTTGAAGGACAGCCAAAGCTGTATTCAATATGTAAAGTGGACCTTCTCCCCGGAATACTCCAGTTTCTTTGCGGGGCTGGAGGACCAAAATCATTTAAGATGGTCCACCTATAAGGCGGCCATCTTGAAACATTTTTCTACTCATAGAAATCCTCAAGAGGCTCGCAAGGCAGCCTACAATTTACAATGTGGGGAGGATCAGGCCCCACAAGAGTTTGTGCAGGAGTTAAAGCGTGCTTTTGCACAGACCACAAGAAGGGTACGCACGGATAGCAGAGAATTTATTAATACATTTTTCCATGCCTTGCCCAAATACATAATGACCCAGCTCGTGAGGGATTTTCACGAGAAGAGATCTTTAGACTGGGTCATTGAACAGGCGACCCGGATCTATGAGGTGCAGAAGCCAATAGAAAATAAAAATAATGAGCCCAAAAACCCCAAAGCCAACAACACCCCTGCTGCTGCCAAGGTGGCAGAGGTAAAGGTCACCCCCGTTTTAGAGTTGGAGATGGGGGGGCCTAAAAACCTACCTGCACCTAATAATGCTAGGCCCAGAAGGTCCTCGGGCCAGTCACAGACAGGGAGCCAGGGAGGCAGCCCCACAAATGGGGTCCCTCGCTCTCCTGATTATGTAAGCCCCCGTTACAAGGGAAACAGACCCATCCTGGGTTATGTGTGGACTCCTCCAGCCCAAGGGGGGGGATCCAGCCAAGCACCTAACCCAGAGAACTTCCCTCCCACCTTCTCAAAGGAGGGCAGAAACTCACCAAACCCTGGGCAGAACTTTTTCCCCAGGTGTCCACCCAACTTTCAGCCCCAAAATCCTCCACCCTTCTTTCCCCAATTCCCTGAGCCCAGACAACCGAATCCGGGAGAGGGGAGGTCAAGGGTGGAGGGGTATCCAAATCTTCCCAACCAGGGGTACTACCAAAGAAGGGATAGCTACCCTTCCCGGGATCAGCCCAGGGGAGAAAACAGGGCCCCGTATCAGCCCGAGCGGGTTTCCCAGTTAGAGCGCCAGGTTCAAAACATGGCGCGGGATCTGGGTCACATACTGAGAGCTCAACAGAACCCTCAGATCGGCATGCCGGCGCAGAACGCACCCAACTCTGGACCTGGTGCTCCAGAACAATGACAGGGGCAGCACCCCGATAACTCACCGGTTCCCAGGGAGGAGGCACAAAGGGAAGGGGGGTGTAAAGCCTTGGAGGAAGCTTCCTTCCTCACTTGTAAACAGCCCCTGGAAACCCAGGAACCGGAAACAAAATCTCTTGCCCCTGAAAGTCTGCCTCCTAAGGAGCAGAGGGGGGGTAGGAGAAACAAAAGACCCAAACAGACTCAGTTTGAGGAGGAGGTACAGATCTTCCAATTTGAGGGAGAGGGATCCTCAGAGGATCCTGGGAAAAGGATCTTCTCCTTCAGAGAGGGGGGAACTCCTCCCAAAGAAAAATGGGTCCCTAGGGATGCAAATCCAGACTGGGGAGATGTGGAGACTGAGCTACCGCCGCCCACCATCTCATCCCAGAACCAACCGCAAGAAAATCCCCTGGTTCAAACCCATCCTGATGACTGCCTCCAAAAAGGGCGGGGCGTCCCAGAACCGGAACCAGGGGAACCCACAATGGCTCTGATCTCCAGTTGCCAACTTTTTCTTTCAGATTCCCAAGGCTCTCCACAGAATTCTGCCCAAATCTCTTCGCTAGCGATGTCCAAAACCAGAAAGTTAGCCCACCAGTTGTCCAAAAATGTGCATTATCTGTGCCCCCTTGAGGAGAAGGAGGGAAGATACTATGCCCCGGTACAAGTACAGGGGCAGGGTACAATTTTGGCACTGGTGGACACTGGATCTCAAGCTACCCTTCTGTCCAGAAGGGCCTTTGACGAACTGAATGCAGGAAGGGGAGAGAATTACCAAATTCCTCTCACCTCTCTTCCTGGACAACTGCAGAACTTTGACGGGAAGGAAATTCCCGTTGAGGGGACTGCAGACTTGGACATTAAGATCGGGCGACACAAGGTGAAACACCCGGTCATAGTAGTGACTCCAGAGGGCACCCCTTGTTTACTGGGGAATGACCTCCTGAGGAGGTTGTCACCCTTAATATATTGCGTAAACAAGGTCCTCTGGACCCAGACTAGCCGACCAATAAAATTAAAACAGAGTGTCAACCATGTTAGTTTAAACGGCACCTGCCACATGGTTGAACAAAAATCTGACCAAGTAGAATTTCACTTCCAGAATAGCCAAATTCCAGACGTGACAGTAATAGCAGTAGGACAACAGACTGGTGATGGGGGGTCCTCTCTATTTCTGAAAATCAACCTTCCTTCCAGTTTAAGGTGGTATTCCACACTGGAAGGAAACACCCTGAAATTCTTTACTAATCCACAATCAGAAACTCCCACTCCTATAGTCCAGAAAGATGTGAAATCAGCTCAGAGCCTGGCTGAGATTCAGCAAATTGGAGAGCAGTTGTTCATCCCTGTTCAGTTAAATGATGGGAAGGACTCTGTTCTCGCTCGAGTGTGTGTGAACAACGGTAAGAGCTTCATCAGCGAAGCCATGTTTCGCCAACTCCCAAAAGATCCAGCCATTCCCACATTCAAACTGATAGACAAATGGGAAATGGACCTGGAAGCACCCAATTCCAAACATCTCCTGCCAAGCAGGTGTATGATCAAAATCTCCATTGGCAACAAGAGCATAGTCCATAATTGTTGGGTCGTGCGAGACGTCACTGCCGCCTTTTACTTAGGCAGTGACATTCTCAATCGCTTTGCCATTAGTTTGGACCTAATAAACTTCAAAGCTTGGTCCCGATTAGCGGATAATCCCATGGGCTTTGATGATCCAGAAAAAGCATTTAGGTCAGCTCAATTGCTACCTTACGCAGTTGAAATTCAGATCAAAGAGGAAGTCACCATCCCAGAAAGGACCCGACAATTCTCCCTGGAAGTGAAAGCTAAAAGAGGACAACATTTGAAAAACCCTGATGCTTACATACATCTAAACGCTTCTCTCCAACATCAAGGGTTGGGGGTAAACCCAACTCCATTAGTCAACATAGAACATGACACCATTCTAATAGAGGTGGATAACAGCGACTTAAAGAGTATTACTCTAGCCGCAGGCACCATTATTGGAATGGCGGTTGATGACCGACATTTTTCCATTGATTTAGGTAATGAACTGTTAGGGCCAATCCCCAAGGACTGCGTTGACAGTGACAGTGAGGACAATACAACACCAGACAGGATTTTTACCCGGCATGGGGGGAACTTCCTGGTGTACACTTCCTGCCCCTATGGTAAGGAAGATGTGACTTGTGACTTCAGGAGGGATGAGGTGATTTTCCAGGTCCATGAGGGCTGCCTTTCCCACCTGAAGCCTCTGGTCCAAATCAGCACTCTGACCAGGGACTTCTCCACCCAGCTGGAGGAGGCCGCGGAGATAGCCAAACCAGAAGTCTTTCCAGGCTTCAGGCAGATGGTGGAAGAGAGAGTCAACCTAGCTGATGCCTGTGTGACTCTGGAACAAAAGCAAAAGTTGAAACAAGTTTTCTTGGATTTCCAAGATCTCTTTGCGGTAGACTCATATGACTGTGGCCGCACCGACATCCACACAACAACAATCCCCACGGACCCTGGCATGACTCCTGTGTTTGTGAAGCAATATCGCTTGCCTCTCGCATCAATGGAGTCCCTTACTGAAATAATTAAGAACCT
The DNA here is from genome assembly GCF_040938575.1 of Ambystoma mexicanum. Classification (NCBI taxonomy): domain Eukaryota; kingdom Metazoa; phylum Chordata; class Amphibia; order Caudata; family Ambystomatidae; genus Ambystoma; species Ambystoma mexicanum. Next base: position 1,284,976,749 of record NC_090926.1, read on the forward strand.
TGAGTCCCGGGGAATAATCCGTCCAGTCCACAGCACCTTCAATAATCCGGTGCTGGGAATATTGAAGCCAAACGGCCAGTGGAGACTCTGCGCCGACCTCAGGGAGCTCAACAAACGGGTCCATACTTCCCGATGGCCTCTGCCCTACATTGACCAAGGGCTGGCCCAGATCCAGGGGTCACAGGTATTCACTGCAATAGACCTGACCAATGGATACTGGACTGTGCCTGTCAGTAGGGAGGACCAATACAAGCTGGCTTTTACCTTTGGGGGCCAGCAATACACATGGACCCGGACTCCCTTCGGATACCTCAACTCCGGCAATGAATTCAACATTTTCCTACATAAGGCCATGCCCGACCTGGGTGCGAGGGGTAACCTGGCTTATGTAGATGATGTCCTCATCAAAAGTTCATCTGTGGAGGAACACATAGCGGAGATCTGTTATGTTCTGACCCAGTTGAGGGCCGCCGGAGCAAAACTTTCCTTTCAGAAAGCACAGTGGTGTAGAACCCGTGTTAATTTCTTGGGGCATGAGATTACTCCTCAGGGTCTCTGTCCCCAGGAAAAGAAAGTGGAAGCACTTCAGAAACTGAAAGACCCCACAACTCTGCGGGAACTAAGGAGCCTCCTTGGACTGACTAATTACAGCAGAAAGTTCATTGAGGGCTACGCAGAGATCACCAGGCCCCTGATTCATCTCCTGAAGGGGGGGGTCAAGTGGGAATGGGGTCCAGAACAAGCCGAGGCAGTAAGACCACTCAAAAGAAGCCTCTCACAAGCGCCCTGCCTAGCTTACCCTGTCAGAAACAAGGAGTTCTTCCTGGAGACGGGGTTCTCTAATACGTGCTTGACGGCAGTATTATACCAAAAGCATGACAAGGTCAATAAAGTAATCTCCTATGCGAGCAAAACTTTATCTTCTGTGGAGGAAAAATTCAACGATTGTGAGAAGGCACTCCTGGCAACGATGTGGGCATTGAAGAATTACCGCCCGTTTATCCAGGGGGAACACATCATAGTGGAGACTCCACACCAGCCTCTGCAATATCTCCAAAGTGACAGAATCCGGGCCGAAAATGTGAGTAATTCCCGAATTACTTCCTGGATTCTGTCAATGCAAGGCTTTCCTGTGGAGGTCAGATATGGCCAAAACAAGAAGAGTCCCCTCGCGCAAGGTCTGGCTGACTTGCATGATTGTGCCAGAGAAAACTGTCTCGAGGACGAAAGTCTAAAAATAAAGGACAACATGGAGGCATACCTTAATTCCCCCCACAAAGTCTTTGGAGAAGACAAGTGTGAGGGAATGCCCACTGTGTATGTGGATGGATGCTCTTACCATGTTGACAACGACGGGGAGAAAGAACTGGTGGCCGGCGTAGGGAATGCATGGGTGAATGAGTCCCCAGAACCCTCCGCTGGATACAAAATTGGTCCCCGAAGTAGTCAGGTGGCAGAATTGATGGCTGTGCATCAGGCCACCCTCACTGCTGTCCAGCATCAACTCCACGAACTGGTCATAATCACAGATTCGGATTATGTACGGAACGGGTTCGTGGAGCACCTGGTTAATTGGAAAACCAGAGGCATGTTATGTGCTAATAACAAACCCTTGAAACATGGGAAGTTGATCCAAAACACTGACGATCTGGTCACCTCGAATGAGATGACCATCTATTGGAAAAAGATCAAGGGTCATTCCAAAGTAGAGGGACCAGACAAAACTGGAAATGACTTAGCTGATCAGCTGGCCAAAACCGGGGCCTTCCAAGGGGATCTAATTGAGATTGAGTCCCTGTTGGGGGAAATCCAGGTCACTGCTATCACTAGGTCCCAGACAAATGCTCACGATGATCTTTCAATTGCACAATGGAGTAAGGAGACCCCTGATGCTGATTTAATTACAGCTCAGAAGGGGGATCCAATAATTGGTCAATTTTACCAACACCTTGAGGACCCTGAGAACTTTCCCCTGACGGATACCGATTACATTGGGAAAGAGGACCTAAGAGTGCTGATCAAATGTCCAAAAATGTTCCGAATCCAAGACGGTTTGTTGGTAAGGAAATCGAAAGCTGGCCACGATCAGTGGGTGGTTCCTACCTCATTCCGAAGCCTGATGTTAAGTCACGCCCATGATGCGGCCACCGCCGGTCATAGGGGGTTTCACACAACACTGGAAATCTTAAGAGAGGTTGCATACTGGCCACACATGGGCCAGGACCTCAACCAATATTTGAAGGGTTGTCTTGTGTGTGCACAATTTCAGCCATCATCCCTCACGCACCGTGCGCCTCTCCAAAAGAGGGGGATGACACTGCCATGGTCAGATTTACAAATCGACTTTGTAGGCCCCGTGATTCGCTCTGCTAGGGGGAATAAGTACATGTTGACTGTGACATGCTTGTTTACCAGGTGGGTGGAATGTCTCCCAGCCCCAAATTGCAAGGCAGAAACTGCAGCTGCCCTGATGATTAACCACATCTTTTCCCGTTTCGGTCTACCTCAAAGGATTGAGTCAGACAGGGGTAGCCACTTCACCAGTGAAGTAATGACAAAGATGTGGGAGATACTGGGGGTCAAAAGGAAGTTGCATATTGCTTACCGGCCAGCTTCTTCTGGGGCAGTAGAGAGATATAACCGAACCATTGTGAGCATACTAAAAAAGTTTGTGGCAGATTCTGGGCCAAGTTGGGATATCCGATTACCTCTGGTCCTAATGGCCATCAGATCTACCCCTTCATCTGCAACCAAAATGTCACCATTTGAGTTGATGACTGGGCGCAAGATGGTGCTTCCTCAGCATTTGCTCTATAGGACCCAAGAGCAGACACTGATAAATGCCTCCACAACTCATGAGTTTGTGGAGAATTTAAGAAAACACCTTCAACATGCTTTTGCTTATGCTCAGCGGAATCTAGAAAGATCAGCTGATAGCATGAAGACCCACTATGACCTGAAGACTTCCAGGAAGGAATATCAGGTGGGGGACCGGGTCTATCTATACAATTTCCAAAGGAACCAGGCCAAACAGCGAAAATTTTTGCCTACATGGAAGGGACCCTTTCAGATTATAGACAAAATCTCCCCTGTGGCCTACAAGATCCGCATCCCCAAAGGCGGTTCGGCAGAGGGGGAAGACAAGTGGGTCCACATTAACCAGTTGAAGTGTTGCCATCCCTGGCACACTCTGCAACAACTGGAGGAATCCTCTGGAATGCTAGAGGGTGCTGTCTCAGATTAATTCAGTTCTAACTTAAAATATCCTACATATCGCCTAGCAAATTCTGAGTTTCTCAATGTGGGTGTTTTCGTTTTTGAATGCAAAAAGAAATGTGCATGTTCATATGTTTTGACTATAAATTTATATGCCACCCCACTATATCAATGGTGGGGGAAAAATGTCTATGAATAGGTATTGCCGCTCTTCCTTTGTCGTCCTAGGAGAAAGAAAACCTCGAGACTGGCCAAGGAGGACGATCCGGAGACCGGGAGCAGAGACGCAAGGGGCCCAGGGTACCGCCCAATATTCCCATCAGGACCGGCGAGGAGAACCGATCGATCAGTACTGGATGGAGGAAAAGATGCTGAACTGTGCCATTTGCAGAATTGGAAGAAGATTATGCGGACAGACCAGTGCGTGGGTCAAAACCCTTGTGCACCCGACTCCCCATCGACTCAAATTCAAAGGGCAGTCACGTGGGGGGATCTGTTGGGTGTCCTGACCCACGTTTGAGCTATCATGCTGCAACATTTGGTGCTGTGGGCTTAGAAAATCCAAGATGGCCAAAAAGCCCACAAGTGCGCCAGAATCCAGGAGAACCACGCAGTTTGTGCGCACACCAAAATGGTTACCTAACTTACCACCCACCAGTGTAAAGAAAGATCTTTGTTAACAAAATCCACTGTTACTGATGTCAAAAAGTTGCTGAAATCGTGACTCATTGGACCACTTTAAAGATTCAACCCTTTTGTGGGGTTCCACATAAGCATCTTACTGTAAGGAGCCCCATCAAAACAATGTTAAGCAAGGATTATTTACTACCATGTAAGAACCATTCCTGTTTAGAATGCATTAATCCAAGAAAGATCCCAAAATTGCATGCAGTACCAACAAAATCCTCAAGGCGGCGCTAGCGGTCTAAACTCTGACAGGAGAACTGAGTGCAGTTGCTGACAAAGGGATTTGACTCAGCTGACTTCAAAGGCTGCATTTTAATTAAAAATTAGCCACATGCTGTTCCCAGAGGCCTGAAGCCTGGGAAACCCTCTCACCTCCAGAGATTCACACCAGGAGTTAGAATCTCACATGACCTCTTGATTGATAGAAGGCAGACTGGCTGGGAGCCTCCTGGAGACCACACAATAGGCTCTTGCAATTGAATAGGATATGTTGATTTTGACTGTTTCCGTCAACAAAGGCCTGCCTGCCAGAAGACACATGTGACTGACCCACCCAAGTCTTGGAGGCGGACTCCAACACTCTGAGAACTGAATTGAAAGCAAAATATATATTTTACAGAAACACTGATAACTCTTTGTAATCAAATGACAGAAATGTATAACTTTGAGAGCCTTAATTTAAAAAATGTACCTTCAATTCAAGCCCAAACTCCAATTTGTGTGATGTTCTGGGGCAAAACCCTGCTATTTATGTATACTACAGACTCTGTGTTTAAGCTAGAGACATGTTAATTTACTGGAGTATGTATGGACAGGCCGTGTACATGTGTACAAATCTGGAGAAAAATCTGATGTTGCAAAACCACTCAAAAGCACAAAATATTGCCATTTCTGAATGCAAGCCCCCAGGAAGAGCAGAATTTGAACAGGGGCTACCATCAGTAAATGCATGATGGATGCATGTAATTTCAAACCACTGTCTAGCTATGAAATATGTCTTTTTGAGCAAATATAGATTGTGTGTAAAGTTGACAGGGGTGGGTTCTCTGTATCATAAACAGACCTCATCATGATGACACTTCATTTCATTCCCCCAATCAAGGGGAAGAGGAGGAAGTGGCCAATGACAAGTGGAGAAGGGTAGGGCCTAGGAAGCTAGCCTCTCCACCCACTTTCAAAACACATAAAAGCAGACAGTCAGGACAGATAGGGACATGCTATTCCATCTGCTGCGGGACGCTTTGCCGGGGAAATCCATACTTTGCCTCCATCAACCTCCAGAGAGCCAACATAGAGACTTCAATCTATCCACCTTCAGAGACCAAGACTTTACTTCAGAATTTGTAGCAGAGAGGTCAACTACAAGCTAAATCCCTCTTTAGCAGGCCTCAAATCATTGCCATTATCACAGCCAGGCGAGCTGTTTGAATTCTTTGCAAGAACTTTTGCCATTTGCCAGAGAGCAGTGTTGTATCCAGAGAGAGACCAGCTGAACCGGAGACCGCTGTATCCGGACCCACAGACCTGATCAGAACCAGCGACCCAGACCAGCAGAGTAGAGCTGACCCAGACGCTGTGCGCAGAGACCGTCCGTGGCGAGTGAAGAAAACCTGACCAGATCCGTGGCGAGGCCCATTCTATTTCTAAATATATTGTGAGAACCTAGCAGAACTGTGCAGAACCAATCTCTTAGTTAAAATAATATAATCCAAGCTATTTTAATCTAAGTAGAACTGCCTCCTAACTGTCACCTGTCATTTGCAAAGCTGTCACCTGTCATTTTCTAGTTGCAAGCTGTAACCTGTCGCTTTGAACTTTAACATTTCCAATCTGAAAAACAACCTTCACAAAATCGTTCATAACTCCGTAACCGTTTGTGCTAGGAACTTGGTTTAACTTTCCTCTGAAAGCTTAGAATCTTGGCTTTTCAACGAACCTAGAAGCGCATTCCTATTCCATACACTTTTGCCGCAATCGTGGAAGACGCACTCGCGAATTTGCCGCGATTTGCAAATTTCTCCACATGTGAAAACAGCAGCTTCCTTGCTTTCCTTGCTAAAAATTCGTTTGCCTCTTAAGAACCATCCCTGAATCATTGCTAGAGTGAGCCTGGACTAATATTAACTTGATACCACTCACCCTGAACCTCTAGAGGGAATTAAAAGCATTTTAGCATATTTTTCACTTCATTGCCAGCACATATAAAAGCATTTTAGCATATTTTTCACTTCATTGCCAGCACATATAAAAGCGTTTTGGGCCTGTGTTTCAAACTTCTGTAGTCTAAGCTTGCTGGGGTGAACTGAATTACATTTGATTGCATTTCTGAGAACTGTGTGCTGTCCTTCCATTTCCCTGCATTGCATAAAAGGGGGGGGGTGAATTGCCAGAGAAAAGTGATTACATTGTTTTGTTGAAATCATATTGAGTATTTTCTGTATTGCATTTTTCATTCAACATTACATCCATCTGAACTTATATAAAGCATTCTCTACCACCTTATTCTTCTGTTCCTATTCACAAGTGTGCTAGTGCCAGACTATCCATTATTGATTACTGCTCAGATTAAGTGTGATATTCAATTATTAATTTATTATAAAGTGTGATATATATATCTATTGTTTAAATTATCAAATAAACCTTTTAAACTTGCAAAACAGAACTACTTCTTGGCTCAGTGGGGTCAGGGGGATTCCAAGAGAGGGGTGTTATATAGGGGTAGTCATCCAGAACGCATGAACTGGACGTAAAGATATATCAATAAGGGTTTCCATTCAGTATCCCAGACTAGGCATTGACTTAGCTGTAGGGTTGAATTGAATCCTCTTACAAATTGGGGGCTCGAGCGGGACGTTTGGGTTAGATCTATCACTTGTGCAGATTAATACAGTGTGCCAGCTGACCAGATACACATATCCAGTCGGATCACCACGCTGTGTTACGCTGTAAAGCACTCCTCAAAGGAACGCTCTAAGGAAAAGGTCTGTTTTGCAAAAATAAAATACAAACTTCTGTAAGTCAGGAAGGAACTCAAAATTCCAGAATGACGACCTTAGTAGACATGAAAATAGCCAGAGAGCACTTCTTACATAAGTTATTTGTGAGAGGTGAGTGGACTCACCAGGACCGCATGGTCTGGTTGCAGGCCATCACGCAACAGGTCACGGAAACAGGGTCAGATATATGGAGAGATCAGGGTCCCTTACATGTGGCCCTGAGTGAACTATACATGGCTCCTAAAGGTAAGGATGAACAAGACAAGATGGTTAGGATAGCGGCATACCTGTACCTATATATGGGAGACATGCAGGATAAATGTACTGAAAGCCAAGATCTGGCGAATAAGCGACAGATAGCGTTAGAGAAGGTCCAATCTGACCTGGTCTCTTCTGAGCAGAGGCTGCAGGGGAGCCAGGAGTCAGAAAATGAGAGTAGACAGCACATCATTAAAATAAAGAGGGATATGGACATCCTGCAACAGGAAAAGGCTGACCAGGATACCAGATTTCTGGCCTTGCAGAAGGAGTACCAAGAAGGTTTGGACTCCCTACTGCAGAGCCAGAAAAAGCTGGAGCAACAGTTAGACTTCAATAGGGCATGTGCTGAGCAGGTAGTCACCCTGCAAAGCCACCTAGATAGGGAGAAGGCAGAGAGCAATAAACTGATTTTGAAAGACCTGGATACCCAGGCAGAGTTTGACCAGGAGCGCCAGAAAGCTGGTGCCTTCCAAAGGCAAAGGGACGACCTGGCGGCACAGATGCAGGCTCTTAGTCAGGAAAGGGATACCTTAGGCCAGGAAGTCTGCCACTTAAAAAGGAAAATGGAAGAAAATCACCTGGCCCTCCAGGGACTGGGTGACCTCCAAAAAGAACACCATAACTTGTTAGAGCACACCAGGAAGGTGGAGGATGCTCTGGCAAGAAAGGAGCAGGCCAATAGGGACACAGCTCAAGAGGTAACCCTCCTGCAGCAAAGACTGGCCCAGTGCTCCAGGACCAATCAGGAAACACAGAGAGAGAATGAGGCTCTCTGCCAGCACAATGATAGGCTCCAACAACAGGTAGCGATGCAGGAGAGACTGATAGAGTCTAGTAAGGCCTTAACTGAGGAACTGAAGGCGCAGGCTCTTGCATTGCAACAGGGAGCAGGGGCGGATAGAGACCAAGTTCGCTGGGAAAGGGAAACTCCTGAGCATAACCTCAGGAGCCCTAGTACCAGAGGCCTTTACCTCTCTCAGTCCCTGGACTCTGCCACCCCCATGTCCCCTGGCGCACATGAGCACCGGGCCACAGGGATTGCAGATTACTATCCAGCCAGAAGCATGGGGCTCATAGGCCACTACCTCCCAGGAATGGATGGGCGGGGGGCATCCGGGTATGGGCACCCAAGCACAGTGCAATTTAATGGGGAACCCCAGGAGAGTAGGCCCATTAAGGGCATCCTGAAAACCTCTGCCCAGTTAGGTCAGTGGGGGGGTACCCATCAAATCCTGGCAGCAAGGAGGGATCTGAAGACTCCTCTGAGCGGTACAGGACACAGGAGACCAGGTCCCCACATTCTGCCAGCCATTCCCAGGCTCGCAGAATCCGGGAAAACCTGGAAGAACAGACGGGAACCTCTGGGAGCAGTGCCTCTGAGTCAGAAGAGGAATGGACCAGGGTTACCCGGACCAAAAGGGCCAATAAGACAAAAAGGGCCTTGCTTAAGGACCCCTTAAAGCAGATTAAGGCAATCAGGAGCGTCATCACGCCTTATCATAAGAACGCCAAGTATTCTGTTTGGGAGCACTTAGAGTTGTTTGAGCAAATGATGGAGACTTTCCATTTGAAGGACAGCCAAAGCTGTATTCAATATGTAAAGTGGACCTTCTCCCTGGAATACTCCAGTTTCTTTGCGGGGCTGGAGGACCAAAATCATTTAAGATGGTCCACCTATAAGGCGGCCATCTTGAAACATTTTTCTACTCATAGAAATCCTCAAGAGGCTCGCAAGGCAGCCTACAATTTACAATGTGGGGAGGATCAGGCCCCACAAGATTTTGTGCAGGAGTTAAAGCGTGCTTTTGCACAGACCACAAGAAGGGTACGCACGGATAGCAGAGAATTTATTAATACATTTTTCCATGCCTTGCCCAAATACATAATGACCCAGCTCGTGAGGGATTTTCACGAGAAGAGATCTTTAGACTGGGTCATTGAACAGGCGACCCGGATCTATGAGGTGCAGAAGCCAATAGAAAATAAAAATAATGCGCCCAAAAACCCCAAAGCCAACAACACCCCTGCTGCTGCCAAGGTGGCAGAGGTAAAGGTCACCCCCGTTTTAGAGTTGGAGATGGGGGGGCCTAAAAACCTACCTGCACCTAATAATGCTAGGCCCAGAAGGTCCTCGGGCCAGTCACAGACAGGGAGCCAGGGAGGCAGCCCCACAAATGGGGTCCCTCGCTCTCCTGATTATGTAAGCCCCCGTTACAAGGGAAACAGACCCATCCTGGGTTATGTGTGGACTCCTCCAGCCCAAGGGGGGGGATCCAGCCAAGCACCTAACCCAGAGAACTTCCCTCCCACCTTCTCACAGGAGGGCAGAAACTCACCAAACCCTGGGCAGAACTTCTTCCCCAGGTGTCCACCCAACTTTCAGCCCCAAAATCCTCCACCCTTCTTTCCCCAATTCCCTGAGCCCAGACAACCGAATCCGGGAGAGGGGAGGTCAAGGGTGGAGGGGTATCCAAATCTTCCCAACCAGGGGTACTACCAAAGAAGGGATAGCTACCCTTCCCGGGATCAGCCCAGGGGAGAAAACAGGGCCCCGTATCAGCCCGAGCGGGTTTCCCAGTTAGAGCGCCAGGTTCAAAACATGGCGCGGGATCTGGGTCACATACTGAGGGCTCAGCAGAACCCTCAGATCGGCATGCCGGCGCAGAACGCACCCAACTCTGGACCTGGTGCTCCAGAACAATGACAGGGGCAGCACCCCGATAACTCACCGGTTCCCAGGGAGGAGGCACAAAGGGAAGGGGGGTGTAAAGCCTTGGAGGAAGCTTCCTTCCTCACTTGTAAACAGCCCCTGGAAACCCAGGAACCGGAAACAAAATCTCTTGCCCCTGAAAGTCTGCCTCCTAAGGAGCAGAGGGGGGGTAGGAGAAACAAAAGACCCAAACAGACTCAGTTTGAGGAGGAGGTACAGATCTTCCAATTTGAGGGAGAGGGATCCTCAGAGGATCCTGGGAAAAGGATCTTCTCCTTCAGAGAGGGGGGAACTCCTCCCAAAGAAAAATGGGTCCCTAGGGATGCAAATCCAGACTGGGGAGATGTGGAGACTGAGCTACCGCCGCCCACCATCTCATCCCAGAACCAACCGCAAGAAAATCCCCTGGTTCAAACCCATCCTGATGACTGCCTCCAAAAAGGGCGGGGCGTCCCAGAACCGGAACCAGGGGAACCCACAATGGCTCTGATCTCCAGTTGCCAACTTTTTCTTTCAGATTCCCAAGGCTCTCCACAGAATTCTGCCCAAATCTCTTCGCTAGCGATGTCCAAAACCAGAAAGTTAGCCCACCAGTTGTCCAAAAATGTGCATTATCTGTGCCCCCTTGAGGAGAAGGAGGGAAGATACTATGCCCCGGTACAAGTACAGGGGCAGGGTACAATTTTGGCACTGGTGGACACTGGATCTCAAGCTACCCTTCTGTCCAGAAGGGCCTTTGACGAACTGAATGCAGGAAGGGGAGAGAATTACCAAATTCCTCTCACCTCTCTTCCTGGACAACTGCAGAACTTTGACGGGAAGGAAATTCCCGTTAAGGGGACTGCAGACTTGGACATTAAGATCGGGCGACACAAGGTGAAACACCCGGTCATAGTAGTGACTCCAGAGGGCACCCCTTGTTTACTGGGGAATGACCTCCTGAGGAGGTTGTCACCCTTAATAGATTGCGTAAACAAGGTCCTCTGGACCCAGACTAGCCGACCAATAAAATTAAAACAGAGTGCCAACCATGTTAGTTTAAACGGCACCTGCCACATGGTTGAACAAAAATCTGACCAAGTAGAATTTCACTTCCAGAATAGCCAAATTCCAGACGTGACAGTAATAGCAGTAGGACAACAGACTGGTGATGGGGGTTCCTCTCTATTTCTGAAAATCAACCTTCCTTCCAGTTTAAGGTGGTATTCCACACTGGAAGGAAACACCCTGAAATTCTTTACTAATCCACAATCAGAAACTCCCACTCCTATAGTCCAGAAAGATGTGAAATCAGCTCAGAGCCTGGCTGAGATTCAGCAAATTGGAGAGCAGTTGTTCATCCCTGTTCAGTTAAATGATGGGAAGGACTCTGTTCTCGCTCGAGTGTGTGTGAACAACGGTAAGAGCTTCATCAGCGAAGCCATGTTTCGCCAACTCCCAAAAGATCCAGCCATTCCCACATTCAAACTGATAGACAAATGGGAAATGGACCTGGAAGCACCCAATTCCAAACATCTCCTGCCAAGCAGGTGTATGATCAAAATCTCCATTGGCAACAAGAGCATAGTCCATAATTGTTGGGTCGTGCGAGACGTCACTGCCGCCTTTTACTTAGGCAGTGACATTCTCAATCGCTTTGCCATTAGTTTGGACCTAATAAACTTCAAAGCTTGGTCCCGATTAGCGGATAATCCCATGGGCTTTGATGATCCAGAAAAAGCATTTAGGTCAGCTCAATTGCTACCTTACACAGTTGAAATTCAGATCAAAGAGGAAGTCACCATCCCAGAAAGGACCCGACAATTCTCCCTGGAAGTGAAAGCTAAAAGAGGACAACATTTGAAAAACCCTGATGCTTACATACATCTAAACGCTTCTCTCCAACATCAAGGGTTGGGGGTAAACCCAACTCCATTAGTCAACATAGAACATGACACCATTCTAATAGAGGTGGATAACAGCGACTTAAAGAGTATTACTCTAGCCGCAGGCACCATTATTGGAATGGCGGTTGATGACCGACATTTTTCCATTGATTTAGGTAATGAACTGTTAGGGCCAATCCCCAAGGACTGCGTTGACAGTGACAGTGAGGACAATACAACACCAGACAGGATTTTTACCCGGCATGGGGGGAACTTCCTGGTGTACACTTCCTGCCCCTATGGTAAGGAAGATGTGACTTGTGACTTCAGGAGGGATGAGGTGATTTTCCAGGTCCATGAGGGCTGCCTTTCCCACCTGAAGCCTCTGGTCCAAATCAGCACTCTGACCAGGGACTTCTCCACCCAGCTGGAGGAGGCCGCGGAGATAGCCAAACCAGAAGTCTTTCCAGGCTTCAGGCAGATGGTGGAAGAGAGAGTCAACCTAGCTGATGCCTGTGTGACTCTGGAACAAAAGCAAAAGTTGAAACAAGTTTTCTTGGATTTCCAAGATCTCTTTGCGGTAGACTCATATGACTGTGGCCGCACCGACATCCACACAACAACAATCCCCACGGACCCTGGCATGACTCCTGTGTTTGTGAAGCAATATCGCTTGCCTCTCGCATCAATGGAGTCCCTTACTGAAATAATTAAGAACCTTGAGTCCCGTGGAATAATCCGTCCAGTCCACAGCACCTTCAATAATCCGGTGCTGGGAATATTGAAGCCAAACGGCCAGTGGAGACTCTGCGCCGACCTCAGGGAGCTCAACAAACGGGTCCATACTTCCCGATGGCCTCTGCCCTACATTGACCAAGGGCTGGCCCAGATCCAGGGGTCACAGGTAGTCACTGCAATAGACCTGACCAATGGATACTGGACTGTGCCTGTCAGTAGGGAGGACCAATACAAGCTGGCTTTTACCTTTGGGGGCCAGCAATACACATGGACCCGGACTCCCTTCGGATACCTCAACTCCGGCAATGAATTCAACATTTTCCTACATAAGGCCATGCCCGACCTGGGTGCGAGGGGTAACCTGGCTTATGTAGATGATGTCCTCATCAAAAGTTCATCTGTGGAGGAACACATAGCGGAGATCCGTTATGTTCTGACCCAGTTGAGGGCCGCCGGAGCAAAGCTTTCCTTTCAGAAAGCACAGTGGTGTAGAACCCGTGTTAATTTCTTGGGGCATGAGATTACTCCTCAGGGTCTCTGTCCCCAGGAAAAGAAAGTGGAAGCACTTCAGAAACTGAAAGACCCCACAACTCTGCGGGAACTAAGGAGCCTCCTTGGACTGACTAATTACAGCAGAAAGTTCATTGAGGGCTACGCAGAGATCACCAGACCCCTGATTCATCTCCTGAAGGGGGGGTCAAGTGGGAATGGGGTCCAGAACAAGCCGAGGCAGTAAGACAACTCAAAAGAAGCCTCTCACAAGCGCCCTGCCTAGCTTACCCTGTCAGAAACAAGGAGTTCTTCCTGGAGACGGGGTTCTCTAATACGTGCTTGACGGCAGTATTATACCAAAAGCATGACAAGGTCAATAAAGTAATCTCCTATGCGAGCAAAACTTTATTTTCTGTGGAGGAAAAATTCAACGATTGTGAGAAGGCACTCCTGGCAACGATGTGGGCATTGAAGAATTACCGCCCGTTTATCCAGGGGGAACACATCATAGTGGAGACTCCACACCAGCCTCTGCAATATCTCCAAAGTGACAGAATCCGGGCCGGAAATGTGAGTAATTCCCGAATTACTTCCTGGATTCTGTCAATGCAAGGCTTTCCTGTGGAGGTCAGATATGGCCAAAACAAGAAGAGTCCCCTCGCGCAAGGTCTGGCTGACTTGCATGATTGTGCCAGAGAAAACTGTCTCGAGGACGAAAGTCTAAAAATAAAGGACAACATGGAGGCATACCTTAATTCCCCCCACAAAGTCTTTGGAGAAGACAAGTGTGAGGGAATGCCCACTGTGTATGTGGATGGATGCTCTTACCATGTTGACAACGACGGGGAGAAAGAACTGGTGGCCGGCGTAGGGAATGCATGGGTGAATGAGTCCCCAGAACCCTCCGCTGGATACAAAATTGGTCCCCGAAGTAGTCAGGTGGCAGAATTGATGGCTGTGCATCAGGCCACCCTCACTGCTGTCCAGCATCAACTCCACGAACTGGTCATAATCACAGATTCGGATTATGTACGGAACGGGTTCGTGGAGCACCTGGTTAATTGGAAAACCAGAGGCATGTTATGTGCTAATAACAAACCCTTGAAACATCGGAAGTTGATCCAAAACACTGACGATCTGGTCACCTCGAATGAGATGACCATCTATTGGAAAAAGATCAAGGGTCATTCCAAAGTAGAGGGACCAGACAAAACTGGAAATGACTTAGCTGATCAGCTGGCCAAAACCGGGGCCTTCCAAGGGGATCTAATTGAGATTGAGTCCCTGTTGGGGGAAATCCAGGTCACTGCTATCACTAGGTCCCAGACAAATGCTCACGATGATCTTTCAATTGCACAATGGAGTAAGGAGACCCCTGATGCTGATTTAATTACAGCTCAGAAGGGGGATCCAATAATTGGTCAATTTTACCAACACCTTGAGAACCCTGAGAACTTTCCCCTGACGGATACCGATTACATTGGGAAAGAGGACCTAAGAGTGCTGATGAAATGTCCAAAAATGTTCCGAATCCAAGACGGTTTGTTGGTAAGGAAATCGAAAGCTGGCCACGATCAGTGGGTGGTTCCTACCTCATTCCGAAGCCTGATGTTAAGTCACGCCCATGATGCGGCCACCGCCGGTCATAGGGGGTTTCACACAACACTGGAAATCTTAAGAGAGGTTGCATACTGGCCACACATGGGCCAGGACCTCAACCAATATTTGAAGGGTTGTCTTGTGTGTGCACAATTTCAGCCATCATCCCTCACGCACCGTGCGCCTCTCCAAAAGAGGGGGATGACACTGCCATGGTCAGATTTACAAATCGACTTTGTAGGCCCCGTGATTCGCTCTGCTAGGGGGAATAAGTACATGTTGACTGTGACATGCTTGTTTACCAGGTGGGTGGAATGTCTCCCAGCCCCAAATTGCAAGGCAGAAACTGCAGCTGCCCTGATGATTAACCACATCTTTTCCCGTTTCGGTCTACCTCAAAGGATTGAGTCAGACAGGGGTAGCCACTTCACCAGTGAAGTAATGACAAAGATGTGGGAGATACTGGGGGTCAAAAGGAAGTTGCATATTGCTTACCGGCCAGCTTCTTCTGGGGCAGTAGAAAGATATAACCGAACCATTGTGAGCATACTAAAAAAGTTTGTGGCAGATTCTGGGCCAAGTTGGGATATCCGATTACCTCTGGTCCTAATGGCCATCAGATCTACCCCTTCATCTGCAACCAAAATGTCACCATTTGAGTTGATGACTGGGCGCAAGATGGTGCTTCCTCAGCATTTGCTCTATAGGACCCAAGAGCAGACACTGATAAATGCCTCCACAACTCATGAGTTTGTGGAGAATTTAAGAAAACACCTTCAACATGCTTTTGCTTAGGCTCAGCGGAATCTAGAAAGATCAGCTGATAGCATGAAAACCCACTATGACCTGAAGACTTCCAGGAAGGAATATCAGGTGGGGGACCGGGTCTATCTATACAATTTCCAAAGGAACCAGGCCAAACAGCGAAAATTTTTGCCTACATGGAAGGGACCCTTTCAGATTATAGACAAAATCTCCCCTGTGGCCTACAAGATCCGCATCCCCAAAGGCGGTTCGGCAGAGGGGGAAGACAAGTGGGTCCACATTAACCAGTTGAAGTGTTGCCATCCCAGGCACACTCTGCAACAACTGGAGGAATCCTCTGGAATCCTAGAGGGTGCTGTCTCAGATTAATTCAGTTCTAACTTAAAATATCCTACATATCGCCTATCAAATTCTGAGTTTCTCAATGTGGGTGTTTTCGTTTTTGAATGCAAAAAGAAATGTGCATGTTCATATGTTTTGACTATAAATTTATATGCCACCCCACTATATCAATGGTGGGGGAAAAATGTCTATGAATAGGTATTGCCGCTCTTCCTTTGTCGTCCTAGGAGAAAGAAAACCTCGAGACTGGCCAAGGAGGACGATCCGGAGACCGGGAGCAGAGACGCAAGGGGCCCAGGGTACCGCCCAATATTCCCATCAGGACCGGCGAGGAGAACCGATCGATCAGTACTGGATGGAGGAAAAGATGCTGAACTGTGCCATTTTCAGAATTGGAAGAAGATTATGCGGACAGACCAGTGCGTGGGTCAAAACCCTTGTGCACCCGACTCCCCATCGACTCAAATTCAAAGGGCAGTCACGTGGGGGGATCTGTTGGGTGTCCTGACCCACGTTTGAGCTATCATGCTGCAACATTTGGTGCTGTGGGCTTAGAAAATCCAAGATGGCCAAAAAGCCCACAAGTGCGCCAGAATCCAGGAGAACCACGCAGTTTGTGCGCACACCAAAATGGTTACCTAACTTACCACCCACCAGTGTAAAGAAAGATCTTTGTTAACAAAATCCACTGTTACTGATGTCAAAAAGTTGCTGAAATCGTGACTCATTGGACCACTTTAAAGATTCAACCCTTTTGTGGGGTTCCACATAAGCATCTTACTGTAAGGAGCCCCATCAAAACAATGTGTTATGGACTTGATGGTCGTGCAGAGTATAAATACCTCCGTCCCCAAGTACCACACAGACAACACCAGAAATACTGCCTGTGCGGTCTTTGAGGCCACAGGTGGAAGTCCGTCGAGCCGATTTGGGAACAGCCGGAAGAACCCCTTGAACGCTGTAAAGCAAAAGGTTAGGCAGTTATGCACAGAACAGGAAGGACAACTAAAGACACAGGTAAGTTGGTGCTGCTTACCTATCTGTACAAGAGGTGGCCCAGAGATGTGAGGAAAGGCTGAACCCCGGAGCAGGAGTTGCTGGAGGCTAGGAATATGGATAGGTAAACACCTAGAGTGGGGGCCGGAGGCCAGGTTACCAAACAGACAGACGTGATCCGTAGAGTATCCAGAGACGAAGCCGAAGTCAAGTAAACAAGAGGACCAAGGTTCGAACAGGAGGGTGAGGCAGAAGCAGTCCGTGGAGCAAAGCGTAATTCGGCAACTGAAGATCCAAAAGTTCGGTTAGTAGAAGGGTAATGCGAGGCAATCCGTGAAACAAAGCGTGGTCGAGGCACAAAAACAATCCGTAAGTATCAAAAGCGTAGAAGTAGCGTCACGTGATCCAGGAGGAAAACAGCTGTGAAGCAACGCTCCTTGTTTCCGGAAGTCTCTTATATCATTTCAGGGGTCACGTGATACGTGACACAGGAGCGTTGCTGCGTGAAGGGCAATCACGTGATCCGTGACGCGCGGGTCTCCGTGAGCAACGCTTTGCGTTGTAGCGAGATGTCAATCTCCAGTTCAGCTGCCAAGAACGGGAGGGGCGATAAACGCCGGGTCTGCCATGCAGTGATCTAACAGGATGGTTGAGGGTCAAGGGGTTACGTGGACCCAGGTAAGTGTGTGGGGTAGTGGGAGACGTAACAGAGTCCCCCCTCAAAGGCCCACGACCCCGTGGGCAGGCAGGGCAGTCCCTATGAAAACGGGCAACAAGAAGCGGGGCATGGACATCATTGGAGGAAACCCAAGATCGGTCCTCGGGACCGTAACCCACCCAGTCGACGAGATATTGAAGGCGACCCCTGTAAAAACGGGAACCCAAGATAGCACTGACCTCGAAAACATCCGGAGAGGACACCGAGACAGAGGGTGGTGGAGCAGTGACGTGGGTAGGGGCCAGGCAAGGCTTGAGGAGAGAGGTATGAAAAACCGGGTGGACTCGCCAAGAAGGAGGGACAGCAAGGCGGAAGGCCACAGGGTTCAAGATCCCAGTGATTTTATAGGGACCCACAAAACGGGGCAACAGTTTGCGACACCCAGGTATACGCAAGTGTCGGGTTGACAACCACACCCGGTCCCCTACGCGATAAGCAGGGGCCACCGACCGTCTCCGGTCAGCCTTTGATTTCATCAATGTTTGGGCCTCACGGAGATGGACAAGGGTCCGAGCATGGACGTCCGCAAGGTCGCGAACACAGGCGTTGGCAGCAGGGGTGTCGGAGGAGAGATCCGGGAGAGGAAGGGTGCGCGGATGTTGACCATACATAGAATAGAAAGGAGAGAAACCAGTAGCCGAATGTCGTGAGTTGTTATATGCGAATTCAGCGAGGTGGAGCAGATTGTACCAGGAGTCTTGGTATTGAAGGGTCAGGCACCGCAAATATTGTTCCATGGCTTGATTTACCCTCTCAGTCTGCCCATCACTTTCTGGGTGATAGGCAGAGGAGAAACGAGCATCAATTCCCAGTAGTTTGGTAAGGGCACGCCAGAAACAGGAAGTAAACTGCGACCCGCGGTCCGATATGATGACCTGTGGAAGACCAAAGAGACAAAAGACTGTCCTGAAGAACAGGCGGGCTAGCGTTGGGGCCGAAGGTATGCCGGTACAGGGAATGAAGCGTGCCATCTTAGTGTAGGAGTCCACGATAACCCAAATGGTATCATAACCTCGTCTGCGTGGCAGATCCGTGACAAGGTCCATGGAGATAGTATGCCACGGTCGGGGGGGTATGGGCAATGGGTGGAGTAGGCCTAGGGGGCGTCCTCTACGTGACTTGCATTGGGCACATATTGAACAGGTGTTCACGTAGTTCTCTACATCCCTTCTCATGGACGGCCACCAGCACCACCGGTGTAACAGATCCAGGGTGCGTTGCTGCCCTGGGTGACCGTTTATGGCAGCATCGTGAGACCAGGCCATCGCTTGGTTGCGCACATCGCATGTGGGAAGGAACAACTTGCCCTGAACAAACGGCAACCCCTCTCGTAGAACAATGTCCCATTCTGTGAGTGCATGCGGATGTTGGGAGACCCATTGTCTGATGGCGGTAAGCAGTGGCTGGGATGGTGTACACAAACAAACAACATGACCCTTCCCCAACAATGTGTCTGGAAATGAAGACAGTGGTTCCCCCCCAGGTGAACGGGATAGGGCATCAGCCTTACCATGAACAAGACCTGGCCTGTGCTTAACCACAAAATCAAAAGCAGCGAAGAACAAATGCCAACGCACTTGTCTGCTGTTCACGCATTTAAGAGAGGCCAGATCCTGTAGATTCTTGTGATCCGTGTATACTATGGTTTGGTGTTTCGCCCCCATGAGGTGGTGACGCCATGATTGGAGGGCGTCCTTGATGGCCAACAACTCTTTCTCGGTCACTGTATAGTGTGACTCGGCTACAGTGAACTTCCGTGAGTGATAGGCTACCGGATGCAAACTACCCGTGGTTGGACATGGTTGTGACAGTATGGCACCCAGAGCAAACGAGGAAGCGTCAGCCTCTATTACAAACGCAAGGTCCGGGTCAGGGTGCTGCAATACGGGGGCAGAAACAAATCTGGATTTAAGTGCTTCAAAAGCCTCCTGGTGTACGGAGGACCAGACGAAAGGGACGAGAGGGCTAGTCAGCGCAGTCAGGGGAGACACAATGGAAGAAAAACCGGCAATGAAACGTCGATAAAAATTAGCAAAGCCGAGAAAAGACTGGAGCTGTTTGAGGTTGACAGGGACTGGCCATTCCGTGACAGCACGGACTTTTGACTCATTCATAGACAACCCTCCAGGGGTGATGTGAAACCCCAGAAACTCCACCTCCCTTGTATGAAACAGACATTTCTCGGGTTTGGCGAACAGGGCGTTCTTCTTGAGACGGGAGAGTACCTCTCTAACATGAGCAATATGTTCCTTCAAGGAGGATGAATAGATCAAAATGTCGTCCAGATAGACCACCACGTACGTATCCAAGATGTCCGAGAATACATCGTTGATGAAACGCTGGAACGTTGCAGGTGCATTACAGAGCCCGAAAGGCATCACTGTATATTCAAATAAACCCTGTCTGGAGCAAAATGCCGTTTTCCATTCGTCTCCACGCCGCATGCGGATTAGGTTGTATGCCCCTCTCAGGTCCAATTTGGTAAACAGGGACGCCTTTGTCAACCTGTCCAGTAGCGTGGAGATGAGCGGAATGGGGTACCTGTTCTTCACGGTGATAGCGTTTAACCGTCTATAGTCCACGCATGGGCGCAGATCACCTTCCTTTTTCGGGACAAAAAAAATAGGGCTGGCAGCTGGAGAACAGGAAGGACGGATATGACCCAAACGCAAGGCTTGCTGAATGTATTCTTTCAAAGCCCGTTCTTCAGACTGTGATAACGAGTAGATCCTACCCCTTGGTATAGGAGCATCCGGGAGAAGATCAATAGGACAGTCATAAGGTCTGTGTGGAGGTAGTCCTTCCGCTGTGACTTTGTCAAAGACCATATGATAATCATGGTAGTCCACAGGAATACCTGCCATAACGGCTCCCACAGTGTGTGTTGACGTGGTGTCAGTGGCTATTTCCCTGATACTGGAGGAAGCCAAGGCGCCGAGGATTCTGGCGGGAGAGGAGAGCGATTCAGGTTCTGTTAGGCAGAAGTGCTGGCATTCTTCTGACTCGAATGTTACCTGTCCCGTTCCCCAATTGATCAAAGGGTTGTGGTGCCTTAACCAGGGGATACCCAAAATAACCCCGAACTGTGGTGTGGTGATGAGGTCAAATGACAGGCTCTCCTTATGAGTGCTCTGTATCACCACTTCCAAAGGTGCAGTTTGGTGCTTAATCGGACCAGAGGCCAAGGACGTGCCATCGACCGCTTGCACTGGTTCCGGGTGTTCCTTTTTGATCAAAGGCAGATTGAGACGATGGGCTAATGTGATATCTATAAAACAACCCGTGGCCCCGGAGTCGATCAAGATCTGAACGGCATGGACGATCTCCTGGGTAGGTTTCAACAGGGCCTGGACCACAACCGGTCTGATAGGACCGAAGGCGGGTTCAGTGGGGGTCGTGGATAGGCTCGCCGGTGCCCCCTGTATCATGGGCGAGCCTTCTGAAAACCCGGCGCCTTGTTCTTTGGTCGTCGGGGGCATTCCCTTACGTAGTGTCCATTTAACCCGCAGTAAAAACAGGTGTTGTTGGTTCTCCGACGTTCCCGTTCAGACTGCGTTATTGGGCTTCGGATCCCACCTATTTGCATGGGTTCAGAACTGGCGGGGGAAGGAACAGGGGTTGACTGGCCAGCAAACGTGGTTTCTGCCTTCCGTTCGGACCTCCGGGCGTCCACCTGTAGTGCAAGGTCTACAAGATCCGTAAACACAGAAGGAAGAGCAGGAACCACTGATAGAGCGTCCTTCAAGGAGTTACATAACCCACGGTAGAACACGATCGCCTTTTTCTCCTCTGGCCAGGAGGTTTCAGCGGCGAGTTGGTTATAACGGGTGATGTACTCGATAAGTGTTTGCTTTCCCTGTGAGAGATCTAGTAATTCCAGGTCCCTTGACTGGGCCTTGTAGCGGGTGTCAAACACTTTAGCCATTTCCGTTATGAGGAGCTCAAAGTCATATAAAGCTGGATGGTCATTTTCTAGCATTGGGTTTGCCCAGGTAGCCGCTACACCAGAAAGATGGGACAAAAGGAATGCAGCTTTTGTGATAGAATCGGGGAAGGCTTGGGGTCTGCACAAGAAGTGGAGCTTGCATTGGTTTATGAAGGTGCGGTACTTCCGCGGGTCACCCTGATAGCGTTCTGGAGCGGCAAGCGGGAAAGAGGTTGGGAGCAAAACAGGTGTGGGTGCGGAGGCCGGGGCCGGGACAGGCTGTACTGGAGGGGCAGGGTCTCCGAACTCGGCGTCTGTAGGCAAAGGATAACGTGTGCTTTGCAAGGCGTCTAAGCGATGGTGAATGGCGGTCGTAGCTGCCGCCATGTCAGTCCTAAGGGCCGCTACGGCCTGCATTAGAGCGGTCACTGGGTCCCCGGCGGAGGGATTCATACTCTGAACGGCCAAAGGCTTCACAGTCTGTTATGGACTTGATGGTCGTGCAGAGTATAAATACCTCCGTCCCCAAGTACCACACAGACAACACCAGAAATACTGCCTGTGCAGTCTTTGAGGCCACAGGTGGAAGTCCGTCGAGCCGATTTGGGAACAGCCGGAAGAACCCCTTGAACGCTGTAAAGCAAAAGGTTAGGCAGTTATGCACAGAACAGGAAGGACAACTAAAGACACAGGTAAGTTGGTGCTGCTTACCTATCTGTACAAGAGGTGGCCCAGAGATGTGAGGAAAGGCTGAACCCCGGAGCAGGAGTTGCTGGAGGCTAGGAATATGGATAGGTAAACACCTAGAGTGGGGGCCGGAGGCCAGGTTACCAAACAGACAGACGTGATCCGTAGAGTATCCAGAGACGAAGCCGAAGTCAAGTAAACAAGAGGACCAAGGTTCGAACAGGAGGGTGAGGCAGAAGCAGTCCGTGGAGCAAAGCGTAATTCGGCAACTGAAGATCCAAAAGTTCGGTTAGTAGAAGGGTAATGCGAGGCAATCCGTGAAACAAAGCGTGGTCGAGGCACAAAAACAATCCGTAAGTATCAAAAGCGTAGAAGTAGCGTCACGTGATCCAGGAGGAAAACAGCTGTGAAGCAACGCTCCTTGTTTCCGGAAGTCTCTTATATCATTTCAGGGGTCACGTGATACGTGACACGGGAGCGTTGCTGCGTGAAGGGCAATCACGTGATCCGTGACGCGCGGGTCTCCGTGAGCAACGTTTTGCGTTGTAGCGAGATGTCAATCTCCAGTTCAGCTGCCAAGAACGGGTGGGGCGATAAACGCCGGGTCTGCCATGCAGTGATCTAACAGGATGGTTGAGGGTCAAGGGGTTACGTGGACCCAGGTAAGTGTGTGGGGTAGTGGGAGACGTAACACAATGTTAAGCAAGGATTATTTACTACCATGTAAGAACCATTCCTGTTTAGAATGCATTAATCCAAGAAAGATCCCAAAGTTGCATGCAGTACCAACAAAATCCTCAAGGCGGCGCTAGCGGTCTAAACTCTGACAGGAGAACTGAGTGCAGTTGCTGACAAAGGGATTTGACTCAGCTGACTTCAAAGGCTGCATTTTAATTAAAAATTAGCCACATGCTGTTCCCAGAGGCCTGAAGCCTGGGAAACCCTCTCACCTCCAGAGATTCACACCAGGAGTTAGAATCTCACATGACCTCTTGATTGATAGAAGGCAGACTGGCTGGGAGCCTCCTGGAGACCACACAATAGGCTCTTGCAATTGAATAGGATATGTTGATTTTGACTGTTTCCGTCAACAAAGGCCTGCCTGCCAGAAGACACATGTGACTGACCCACCCAAGTCTTGGAGGCGGACTCCAACACTCTGAGAACTGAATTGAAAGCAAAATATATATTTTACAGAAACACTGTTAACTCTTTGTAATCAAATGACAGAAATGTATAACTTTGAGAGCCTTAATTTAAAAAATGTACCTTCAATTCAAGCCCAAACTCCAATTTGTGTGATGTTCTGGGGCAAAACCCTGCTATTTATGTATACTACAGACTCTGTGTTTAAGCTAGAGACATGTTAATTTACTGGAGTATGTATGGACAGGCCGTGTACATGTGTACAAATCTGGAGAAAAATCTGATGTTGCAAAACCACTCAAAAGCACAAAATATTGCCATTTCTGAATGCAAGCCCCCAGGAAGAGCAGAGTTTGAACAGGGGCTACCATCAGTAAATGCATGATGGATGCATGTAATTTCAAACCACTGTGTAGCTATGAAATATGTCTTTTTGAGCAAATATAGATTGTGTGTAAAGTTGACAGGGGTGGGTTCTCTGTATCATAAACAGACCTCATCATGATGACACTTCATTTCATTCCCCCAATCAAGGGGAAGAGGAGGAAGTGGCCAATGACAAGTGGAGAGGGGTAGGGCCTAGGAAGCTAGCCTCTCCACCCACTTTCAAAACACATAAAAGCAGACAGTCAGGACAGATAGGGACATGCTATTCCATCTGCTGCGGGACGCTCTGCCGGGGAAATCCATACTTTACCTCCATCAACCTCCAGAGAGCCAACATAGAGACTTCAATCTATCCACCTTCAGAGACCAAGACTTTACTTCAGAATTTGTAGCAGAGAGGTCAACTACAAGCTAAATCCCTCTTTAGCAGGCCTCGAATCATTGCCATTATCACAGCCAGGCGAGCTGTTTGAATTCTTTGCAAGAACTTTTGCCATTTGCCAGAGAGCAGTGTTGTATCCAGAGAGAGACCAGCTGAACCGGAGACCGCTGTATCCGGACCCACAGACCTGATCAGAACCAGAGACCCAGACCAACAGAGTAGAGCTGACCCAGACGCTGTGCGCAGAGACCGTCCGTGGCGAGTGAAGAAAACCTGACCAGATCCGTGGCGAGGCCCATTCTATTTCTAAATATATTGTGAGAACCTAGCAGAACTGTGCAGAACCAATCTCTTAGTTAAAATAATATAATCCAAGCTATTTTAATCTAAGTAGAACTGCCTCCTAACTGTCACCTGTCATTTGCAAAGCTGTCACCTGTCATTTTCTAGTTGCAAGCTGTAACCTGTCGCTTTGAACTTTAACATTTCCAATCTGAAAAACAACCTTCACAAAATCGTTCATAACTCCGTAACCGTTTGTGCTAGGAACTTGGTTTAACTTTCCTCTGAAAGCTTGTGCTGTCCTTCCATTTCCTTGCATTGCATAAAAGGGGGGGTGAATTGCCAGAGAAAAGTGATTACATTGTTTTGTTGAAATCATATTGAGTATTTTCTGTATTGCATTTTTCATTCAACATTACATCCATCTGAACTTATATAAAGCATTCTCTACCACCTTATTCTTCTGTTCCTATTCACAAGTGTGCTAGTGCCGGACTATCCATTATTGATTACTGCTCAGATTAAGTGTGATATTCAATTATTAATTTATTATAAAGTGTGATATATATATCTATTGTTTAAATTATCAAATAAACCTTTTAAACTTGCAAAACAGAACTACTTCTTGGCTCAGTGGGGTCAGGGGGATTCCAAGAGAGGGGTGTTATATAGGGGTAGTCATCCAGAACGCATGAACTGGACGTAAAGATATATCAATAAGGGTTTCCATTCAGTATCCCAGACTAGGCATTGACTTAGCTGTAGGGTTGAATTGAATCCTCTTACAAATTGGGGGCTCGAGCGGGACGTTTGGGTTAGATCTATCACTTGTGCAGATTAATACAGTGTGCCAGCTGACCAGATACACATATCCGGTCGGATCACCACGCTGTGTTACGCTGTAAAGCACTCCTCAAAGGAACGCTCTAAGGAAAAGGTCTGTTTTGCAAAAATAAAATACAAACTTCTGTAAGTCAGGAAGGAACTCAAAATTCCAGAATGACGACCTTAGTAGACATGAAAATAGCCAGAGAGCACTTCTTACATAAGTTATTTGTGAGAGGTGAGTGGACTCACCAGGACCGCATGGTCTGGTTGCAGGCCATCACGCAACAGGTCACGGAAACAGGGTCAGATATATGGAGAGATCAGGGTCCCTTACATGTGGCCCTGAGTGAACTATACATGGCTCCTAAAGCTAAGGATGAACAAAACAAGATGGTTAGGATAGCGGCATACTTGTACCTATATATGGGAGACATGCAGGATAAATGTACTGAAAGCCAAGATCTGGCGAATAAGCGACAGATGGCGTTAGAGAAGGTCCAATCTGACCTGGTCTCTTCTGAGCAGAGGCTGCAGGGGAGCCAAGAGTCAGAAAATGAGAGTAGACAGCACATCATTAAAATAAAGAGGGATATGGACATCCTGCAACAGGAAAAGGCTGACCAGGATACCAGATTTCTGGCCTTGCAGAAGGAGTACCAAGAAGGTTTGGACTCCCTACTGCAGAGCCAGAAAAAGCTGGAGCAACAGTTAGACTTCAATAGGGCATGTGCTGAGCAGGTAGTCACCCTGCAAAGCCACCTAGATAGGGAGAAGGCAGAGAGCAATAAACTGATTTTGAAAGACCTGGATACCCAGGCAGAGTTTGACCAGGAGCGCCAGAAAGCTGGTGCCTTCCAAAGGCAAAGGGACGACCTGGCGGCACAGATGCAGGCTCTTAGTCAGGAAAGGGATACCTTAGGCCAGGAAGTCTGCCACTTAAAAAGGAAAATGGAAGAAAATCACCTGGCCCTCCAGGGACTGGGTGACCTCCAAAAAGAACACCATAACTTGTTAGAGCACACCAGGAAGGTGGAGGATGCTCTGGCAAGAAAGGAGCAGGCCAATAGGGACACAGCTCAGGAGGTAACCCTCCTGCAGCAAAGACTGGCCCAGTGCTCCAGGACCAATCAGGAAACACAGAGAGAGAATGAGGCTCTCTGCCAGCACAATGATAGGCTCCAACAACAGGTAGCGATGCAGGAGAGACTGATAGAGTCTAGTAAGGCCTTAACTGAGGAACTGAAGGCGCAGGCTCTTGCATTGCAACAGGGAGCAGGGGCGGATAGAGACCAAGTTCGCTGGGAAAGGGAAACTCCTGAGCATAACCTCAGGAGCCCTAGTACCAGAGGCCTTTATCTCTCTCAGTCCCTGGACTCTGCCACCCCCATGTCCCCTGGCGCACATGAGCACCGGGCCACAGGGATGGCAGATTACTATCCAGCCAGAAGCATGGGGCTCATAGGCCAGTACCTCCCAGGAATGGATGGGCGGGCATCCGGGTATGGGCACCCAAGCACAGTGCAATTTAATGGGGAACCCCAGGAGAGTAGGCCCATTAAGGGCATCCTGAAAACCTCTGCCCAGTTAGGTCAGTGGGGGGGGGGGGGTACCCATCAAATCCTGGCAGCAAGGAGGGATCTGAAGACTCCTCTGAGCAGTACAGGACACAGGAGACCAGGTCCCCACATTCTGCCAGCCATTCCCAGGCTCGCAGAATCCGGGAAAACCTGGAAGAACAGACGGGAACCTCTGGGAGCAGTGCCTCTGAGTCAGAAGAGGAATGGACCAGGGTTACCCGGACCAAAAGGGCCAATAAGACAAAAAGGGCCTTGCTTAAGGACCCCTTAAAGCAGATTAAGGCAATCAGGAGCGTCATCACGCCTTATCATAAGAACGCCAAGTATTCTGTTTGGGAGCACTTAGAGTTGTTTGAGCAAATGATGGAGACTTTCCATTTGAAGGACAGCCAAAGCTGTATTCAATATGTAAAGTGGACCTTCTCCCTGGAATACTCCAGTTTGTTTGCGGGGCTGGAGGACCAAAATCATTTAAGATGGTCCACCTATAAGGCGGCCATCTTGAAACATTTTTCTACTTATAGAAATCCTCAAGAGGCTCGCAAGGCAGCCTACAATTTACAATGTGGGGAGGATCAGGCCCCACAAGAGTTTGTGCAGGAGTTAAAGCGTGCTTTTGCACAGACCACAAGAAGGGTACGCACGGATAGCAGAGAATTTATTAATACATTTTTCCATGCCTTGCCCAAATACATAATGACCCAGCTCGTGAGGGATTTTCACGAGAAGAGATCTTTAGACTGGGTCATTGAACAGGCGACCCGGATCTATGAGGTGCAGAAGCCAATAGAAAATAAAAATAATGCGCCCAAAAACCCCAAAGCCAACAACACCCCTGCTGCTGCCAAGGTGGCAGAGGTAAAGGTCACCCCCGTTTTAGAGTTGGAGATGGGGGGGCCTAAAAACCTACCTGCACCTAATAATGCTAGGCCCAGAAGGTCCTCGGGCCAGTCACAGACAGGGAGCCAGGGAGGCAGCCCCAGGGGGGGGGGTCCAGCCAAGCACCTAACCCAGAGAACTTCCCTCCCAACTTCTCACAGGAGGGCAGAAACTCACCAAACCCAGGGGAGAAAACAGGGCCCCGTATCAGCCCGAGCGGGTTTCCCAGTTAGAGCGCCAGGTTCAAAATATGGCGCGGGATCTGGGTCACATACTGAGGGCTCAGCAGAACCCTCAGATCGGCATGCCGGCGCAGAACGCACCCAACTCTGGACCTGGTGCTCCAGAACAATGACGGGGGCAGCACCCCGATAACTCACCGGTTCCTAGGGAGGAGGCACAAAGCGAAGGGGGGTGTAAAGCCTTGGAGGAGGAAGCTTCCTTCCTCACTTGTAAACAGCCCCTGGAAACCCAGGAACCGGAAACAAAATCTCTTGCCCCTGAAAGTCTGCCTCCTAAGGAGCAGAGGGGGGGTAGGAGAAACAAAAGACCCAAACAGACTCAGTTTGAGGAGGAGGTACAGATCTTCCAATTTGAGGGAGAGGGATCCTCAGAGGATCCTGGGAAAAGGATCTTCTCCTTCAGAGAGGGGGGAACTCCTCCCAAAGAAAAATGGGTCCCTAGGGATGCAAATCCAGACTGGGGAGATGTGGAGACTGAGCTACCGCCGCCCACCATCTCATCCCAGAACCAACCGCAAGAAAATCCCCTGGTTCAAACCCATCCTGATGACTGCCTCCAAAAAGGGCGGGGCGTCCCAGAACCAGAACCAGGGGAACCCACAATGGCTCTGATCTCCAGTTGCCAACTTTTTCTTTCAGATTCCCAAGGCTCTCCACAGAATTCTGCCCAAATCTCTTCGCTAGCGATGTCCAAAACCAGAAAGTTAGCCCACCAGTTGTCCAAAAATGTGCATTATCTGTGCCCCCTTGAGGAGAAGGAGGGAAGATACTATGCCCCGGTACAAGTACAGGGGCAAGGTACAATTTTGGCACTGGTGGACACTGGATCTCAAGCTACCCTTCTGTCCAGAAGGGCCTTTGACGAACTGAATGCAGGAAGGGGAGAGAATTACCAAATTCCTCTCACCTCTCTTCCTGGACAACTGCAGAACTTTGACGGGAAGGAAATTCCCGTTGAGGGGACTGCAGACTTGGACATTAAGATCGGGCGACACAAGGTGAAACACCCGGTCATAGTAGTGACTCCAGAGGGCACCCCTTGTTTACTGGGGAATGACCTCCTGAGGAGGTTGTCACCCTTAATAGATTGCGTAAACAAGGTCCTCTGGACCCAGACTAGCCGACCAATAAAATTAAAACAGAGTGTCAACCATGTTAGTTTAAACGGCACCTGCCACATGGTTGAACAAAAATCTGACCAAGTAGAATTTCACTTCCAGAATAGCCAAATTCCAGACGTGACAGTAATAGCAGTAGGACAACAGACTGGTGATGGGGGGTCCTCTCTATTTCTGAAAATCAACCTTCCTTCCAGTTTAAGGTGGTATTCCACACTGGAAGGAAACACCCTGAAATTCTTTACTAATCCACAATCAGAAACTCCCACTCCTATAGTCCAGAAAGATGTGAAATCAGCTCAGAGCCTGGCTGAGATTCAGCAAATTGGAGAGCAGTTGTTCATCCCTGTTCAGTTAAATGATGGGAAGGACTCTGTTCTCGCTCGAGTGTGTGTGAACAACGGTAAGAGCTTCATCAGCGAAGCCATGTTTCGCCAACTCCCAAAAGATCCAGCCATTCCCACATTCAAACTGATAGACAAATGGGAAATGGACCTGGAAGCACCCAATTCCAAACATCGCCTGCCAAGCAGGTGTATGATCAAAATCTCCATTGGCAACAAGAGCATAGTTCATAATTGTTGGGTCGTGCGAGACGTCACTGCCGCCTTTTACTTAGGCAGTGACATTCTCAATCGCTTTGCCATTAGTTTGGACCTAATAAACTTCAAAGCTTGGTCCCGATTAGCGGATAATCCCATGGGCTTTGATGATCCAGAAAAAGCATTTAGGTCAGCTCAATTGCTACCTTATGCAGTTGAAATTCAGATCAAAGAGGAAGTCACCATCCCAGAAAGGACCCGACAATTCGCCCTGGAAGTGAAAGCTAAAAGAGGACAACATTTGAAAAACCCTGATGCTTACATACATCTAAACGCTTCTCTCCAACAGCAAGGGTTGGGGTTAAACCCAACTCCATTAGTCAACATAGAACATGACACCATTCTAACAGAGGTGGATAACAGCGACTTAAAGAGTATTACTCTAGCCGCAGGCACCATTATTGGAATGGCGGTTGATGACCGACATTTTTCCATTGATTTAGGTAATGAACTGTTAGGGCCAATCCCCAAGGACTGCGTTGACAGTGACAGTGAGGACAATACAACACCAGACAGGATTTTTACCCGGCATGGGGGCAACTTCCTGGTGTACACTTCCTGCCCCTATGGTAAGGAAGATGTGACTTGTGACTTCAGGAGGGATGAGGTGATTTTCCATGTCCATGAGGGCTGCCTTTCCCACCTGAAGCCTCCGGTCCAAATCAGCACTCTGACCAGGGACTTCTCCACCCAGCTGGAGGAGGCCGCGGAGATAGCCAAACCAGAAGTCTTTCCAGGCTTCAGGCAGATGGTGGAAGAGAGAGTCAACCTAGCTGATGCCTGTGTGACTCTGGAACAAAAGCAAAAGTTGAAACAAGTTTTCTTGGATTTCCATGATCTCTTTGTGGTAGACTCATATGACTGTGGCCGCACCGACATCCACACAACAACAATCCCCACGGACCCTGGCATGACTCCTGTGTTTGTGAAGCAATATCGCTTGCCTCTCGCATCAATGGAGTCCCTTACTGAAATAATTAAGAACCTTGAGTCCCAGGGAATAATCCGTCCAGTCCACAGCACCTTCAATAATCCGGTGCTGGGAATATTGAAGCCAAACGGCCAGTGGAGACTCTGCGCCGACCTCAGGGAGCTCAACAAACGGGTCCATACTTCCCGATGGCCTCTGCCCTACATTGACCAAGGGCTGGCCCAGATCCAGGGGTCACAGGTATTCACTGCAATAGACCTGACCAATGGATACTGGACTGTGCCTGTCAGTAGGGAGGACCAATACAAGCTGGCTTTTACCTTTGGGGGCCAGCAATACACATGGACCCGGACTCCCTTCGGATACCTCAACTCCGGCAATGAATTCAACATTTTCCTACATAAGGCCATGCCCAACCTGGGTGCGAGGGGTAACCTGGCTTATGTAGATGATGTCCTCATCAAAAGTTCATCTGTGGAGGAACACATAGCGGAGATCCGTTATGTTCTGACCCAGTTGAGGGCCGCCGGAGCAAAACTTTCCTTTCAGAAAGCACAGTGGTGTAGAACCCGTGTTAATTTCTTGGGGCATGAGATTACTCCTCAGGGTCTCTGTCCCCAGGAAAAGAAAGTGGAAGCACTTCAGAAACTGAAAGACCCCACAACTCTGTGGGAACTAAGGAGCCTCCTTGGACTGACTAATTACAGCAGAAAGTTCATTGAGGGCTACGCAGAGATCACCAGACCCCTGATTCATCTCCTGAAGGGGGGGGTCAAGTGGGAATGGGGTCCAGAACAAGCCGAGGCAGTTAGACAACTCAAAAGAAGCCTCTCACAAGCGCCCTGCCTAGCTTACCCTGTCAGAAACAAGGAGTTCTTCCTGGAGACGGGGTTCTCTAATACGTGCTTGACGGCAGTATTATACCAAAAGCATGACAAGGTCAATAAAGTAATCTCCTATGCGAGCAAAACTTTATCCTCTGTGGAGGAAAAATTCAACGATTGTGAGAAGGCACTCCTGGCAACGGTGTGGGCATTGAAGAATTACCGCCCGTTTATCCAGGGGGAACACATCATAGTGGAGACTCCACACCAGCCTCTGCAATATCTCCAAAGTGACAGAATCCGGGCCGGAAATGTGAGTAATTCCGAATTACTTCCTGGATTCTGTCAATGCAAGGCTTTCCTGTGGAGGTCAGATATGGCCAAAACAAGAAGAGTCCCCTCGCGCAAGGTCTGGCTGACTTGCATGATTGTGCCAGAGAAAACTGTCTCGAGGACGAAAGTCTAAAAATAAAGGACAACATGGAGGCATACCTTAATTTCCCCCACAAAGTCTTTGAAGAAGACAAGTGTGAGGGAACGCCCACTGTGTATGTGGATGGATGCTCTTACCATGTTGACAACGACGGGGAGAAAGAACTGGTGGCCGGCGTAGGGAATGCATGGGTGAATGGTTCCCAGAACCCTCCGCTGGATACAAAATTGGTCCCCGAAGTAGTCAGGTGGCAGAATTGATGGCTGTGCATCAGGCCATCCTCACTGCTGTCCAGCATCAACTCCACGAACTGGTCATAATCACAGATTCGGATTATGTACGGAACGGGTTCGTGGAGCACCTGGTTAATTGGAAAACCAGAGGCATGTTATGTGCTAATAACAAACCCTTGAAACATGGGAAGTTGATCCAAAACATTGACGATCTGGTCACCTCGAATGAGATGACCATCTATTGGAAAAAGATCAAGGGTCATTCCAAAGTAGAGGGACCAGACAAAACTGGAAATGACTTAGCTGATCAGCTGGCCAAAACCGGGGACATCCAAGGGGATCTAATTGAGATTGAGTCCCTGTTGGGGGAAATCCAGGTCACTGCTATCACTAGGTCCCAGACAAATGCTCACGATGATCTTTCAATTGCACAATGGAGTAAGGAGACCCCTGATGCTTATTTAATTACAGCTCAGAAGGGGGATCCAATAATTGGTCAATTTTACCAACACCTTGAGGACCCTGAGAACTTTCCCCTGACGGATACCGGTTACATTGGGAAAGAGGACCTAAGAGTGCTGATGAAATGTCCAAAAATGTTCCGAATCCAAGATGGTTTGTTGGTAAGGAAATCGAAAGCTGGCCACGATCAGTGGGTGGTTCCTACCTCATTCCGAAGCCTGATGTTAAGTCACGCCCATGATGCGGCCACCGCCGGTCATAGGGGGTTTCACACAACACTGGAAATCTTAAGAGAGGTTGCATACTGGCCACACATGGGCCAGGACCTCAACCAATATTTGAAGGGTTGTCTTGTGTGTGCACAATTTCACCCATCATCCCTCACGCACCGTGCGCCTCTGCAAAAGAGGGGGATGACACTGCCATGGTCAGATTTACAAATCGACTTTGTAGGCCCCGTGATTCGCTCTGCTAGGGGGAATAAGTACATGTTGACTGTGACATGCTTGTTTACCCGGTGGATGGAATGTCTCCCAGCCCCAAATTGCAAGGCAGAAACTGCAGCTGCCCTGATGATTAACCACATCTTTTCCCGTTTCGGTCTACCTCAAAGGATTGAGTCAGACAAGGGTAGCCACTTCACCAGCGAAGTAATGACATAGATGTGGGAGATACTGGGGGTCAAAAGGAAGTTGCATATTGCTTACCGGCCAGCTTCTTCTGGGGCAGTAGAGAGATATAACCGAACCATTGTGAGCATACTAAAAAGGTTTGTGGCAGATTCTGGGCCAAGTTGGGATATCCGATTACCTCTGGTCCTAATGGCCATCAGATCTACCCCTTCATCTGCAACCAAAATGTCACCATTTGAGTTGATGACTGGGCGCAAGATGGTGCTTCCTCAGCATTTGCTCTATAGGACCCAAGAGCAGACACTGATAAATGCCTCCACAACTCATGAGTATGTGGGGAATTTAAGGAAACACCTTCAACATGCTTTTGCTTATGCTCAGCGGAATCTAGAAAGATCAGCTGATAGCATGAAGACCCACTATGACCTGAAGACTTCCAGGAAGGAATATCAGGTGGGGGACCGGGTCTATCTATACAATTTCCAAAGGAACCAGGCCAAACAGCGAACATTTTTGCCTACATGGAAGGGACCCTTTGAGATTATAGACAAAATCTCCCCTGTGGCCTACAAGATCCGCATCCCCAAAGGCGGTTCGGCAGAGGGGGAAGACAAGTGGGTCCACATTAACCAGTTGAAGTGTTGCCATCCCAGGCACACTCTGCAACAACTGGAGGAATCCTCTGGAATCCTAGAGGGTGCTGTCTCAGATTAATTCAGTTCTAACTTAAAATATCCTACATATCGCCTATCAAATTCTGAGTTTCTCAATGTGGGTGTTTTCGTTTTTGAATGCAAAAAGAAATGTGCATGTTCATATGTTTTGACTATAAATTTATATGCCACCCCACTATATCAATGGTGGGGGAAAAATGTCTATGAATAGGTATTGCCGCTCTTCCTTTGTCGTCCTAGGAGAAAGAAAACCTCGAGACTAGCCCTTTTTATTTTATTAAACTTTATTTATTTAGCTTGACAACACAGAAGAGGCAGAAGCCCAACAGGGGCAGACGTGACAATTGCAGTGCATACAGTCCGATTTCAACATTGTACATTGCTTTGCGGGTATGAGCAGAGGGGCGCAATAACACAGGAGCAATTTGGGTAGTCAAAAGTTCAGGCCATGGTGGAGGTGGGAGAAGATGAAGTAAGAGATGCACCATCAGAGTCTGTAGCTATGGAGGCCATATAAGAGCAGAATCTCAGCCATATGTTCCTGGGCCTGGAATGCGTCGGCTGTTGATTAGCCCAGACCTCTTCCGTGTCAATTGCCCAGGTGACTGCCCTAAGCCATTGCGAGTGTGAGGGTGGACCAGGGCGGAGCCAGCATAGTAAGATGCAGTGGACAGTGAGTAACATACAGAGGCCCGCCAGCTTTTTGGAGTCGCGACTCAAGTCCGGGAAGTCATGAAAGAGACACAATGCAGGGGATGGAGCGACTGTGCAGTCCAAAATGACAGTCATAGTAGTACATATCTCCTCCCAGTACTGCGCTAGTTTAGGACAGGACCAGATCATGTGTATGTATGTAGCGCTGTCGGTTCCGCACCTGGGGCATCTGGGGGAGTGGTCCTTGGACATGCGGTGCAACTGAATCGGAGTGAGGTGATACTTGTGCAGGACTTTGAACTGGATTAATTTGAATCAGGAGTTAAAGGACACATTGTGGGTGCGCGCACACATGAGATTCCAGCGTTGGTCGGACATCACCACCCCCAAGTCCTCTGCCCATTTATGTTTCAGTTTGTCGCAGGGGGGGGGTCGATCTGGCCTGTAGAGGGCGTATAGTCTGGATACCTTCCCCCTAAAGGAGTTGAAGCTGCATAGCTCCGCAACTACTGGGTCGTTGGGAGGTAGCGCAGGGAAGTCAGGGTATGTGATTTTAAGAACTCTGCAGAGGGAGAAGTATTGGAGCCACGAGGATGGTTTCTGTCTGAGGATGGGTGGAAGATCCGACCACTCAACAAAACCACCACTCTCAAAGATGTCCCAGATTGCCTCGTAGCCTGTTTCAGCCCACCGGTGTATGATGGATGATGGTAAGTATGGGACCCCTGGGAGGAAATTCCACAGTGGTAGATCGCCGTGGAATGGATAGGATGTGCCTGATAGCACATCCCTAGCCCACTCTAAAATCTGGAAACTAACAGGGTCTAGTGACTCTAACATGATCGGCAATGGGGAGAGAATCAAGGAGCGGACGTCTCGGCCACTGACTGCCATTCTCTCGAGTCTAACATGCGGAGGGGGATCCTGTGTGTTAAACCAGTGCGAGGCGAAGTGGGCCTGCGCCACCAGCCAGTATTTGAGAAAATCTGGGGCACTGAATCCGCCGCTTTACATGGGGGTGGACAATGTTGCAAGTTTTAGTCGGACTGCCCCAGAATGCCACAGAAAAGTGTTAATAGTGCGGGTCAACGCTTGGAAAAAGCAGTCTCCCCGGCAACAGGGGCAGATTGATGAACTTATATAAAAGTTGGAGTACGACCATCTTTAGAACACCCCAATTCGACCAGGGAAATTGGAACTCTCACCCAGCCAGAAGCCTTTTCAGAGAGTTTTGTGAGTTACTGATAGTTCTCCTGGAGCAATGTCTCAGGACGGCGAGTCACCTCTATACCGAGGTAAGTAAATTTCTATTGGGACCAAGTGAACCCCATAAGATCGGGAGGGGAACGTGTGCATTCAGTGAGTGGGAACAGGGTGGATTTGGAGCAGTTTACTTTGAGTCCAGAAACACGCCCAAAGTGGACAACGTCTTCCAGTATCGGGGCAAGGTTGATAGCGGGAGACCGGATATAGAGCTGGGCATCGTCTTGTGTATAGGCGCGTTACAAATACCATATCATATCATATAAAGAGATGATATCCGCTTGGCCTGCTGTTCGTAACCCTCTGCGAGCGTGGCTCTGGCGCATCTTATCAGCAAACGGTTCCATAGCTATAGCAAAGATTAAGGGGGAAAAGGGGCAGCCCTGCCTCGTACCTCTGGCAATTCGAAATAGGGATGAGCATCTGTCCTCAGTACGGACCCTAGCCACCGGATCTGAGTAAAGTAGCCCGACCCATGAACGAAAACTGGGCCCAATTTTACATTTTCCGAGGACCCGCCAAAGGTACTTCCAGGACACGGAGTCGAATGCTTTTTGCATGTCCAGTGTAGCAACTACAGCTTGCACGTTTGGGTTAATTCTACTAATAATATCAAGTTCAGAGAGGTGGAGCGCCCTGTAATAAATCCTGCTTTATCGGGGTGAATGATGTGTGACATGAAGGGGGCCAAGCGTAAGGCTAGCAATTTGGCAAAAATGTTGACATCGCAGTTGATTAGTGAGAGGGGACGGTACGAGCCACAGGGGTGGGGGCCTTGCTAGTTTTAAGTAGAACCGTTATTATGGCTTCCCGGAGAGAAGGGGGGAGCCTACCCACTACGCATGCTTCTTCCCATAGGGCCATCAAGTGAGGTATTGGGAGGGATTTGAAGTGTTTGTAAAAATCTACTGGAAGGCTGTCCGAGCCCGGGGATTTACCAGATGACAGCAAATCGATGGCATCTGAGAGCTCCTCCGCAGTAAACGGCCTCTCGAGAGAGCTATTAGTTTCAGAGGAGAGGACCGAAAGGGGAAGGCGTCTAGGTAAGCATCGATCTCCGCTGTTGGGACGCTCTCATCCTCTGAGTAAAGGGCTTCATAGAATACCAGGAACTCAGTGTTAATATCCTGTGGGAGTGTGGCTAGAGTGCCGTCGGCTCTCTCGATAGCGGGGATGTTGGGGGATCCAAACTCTCCACGGATGAGTCTGGCTAAGAGTCGGCTTGGCCGTTCGCCCTCCCCGTATTTTCTCACGAGCTGGGGGTTGTTGAGGAATTTCACCTTGCGTTCCGCATGAGTATGAGACGCATCAAGTTCCGTACCTAAAGACGTGAGGATCTCAGGAGATGGAAGGAGAGCGTATTGGGACTCGAGGGACGCGAGGGCCGACTCACTTTTCCGGATATCTCCTCAGATCGCTTTCAGAATACCACTTTCCTTGGAGATGGCGATACCCCTGATGTAGGCTTTAAATGCCTCCCAAAGGGTGGATTGTGTAGTGATCGAATTAGTGTTGTTTTCAAAAAGTCTTCAATGGCAGTCTCTAGCTCTGAGCTAAAGGCTGTATCGAGCAAGGAGTGTGGTTTCATTTTCCACTGCCGAGTTCCATCGTAGTCTGGACCCCAGCAGAGAGGGAGAGAGAGTCACCGGGGAGTGGTCGGAAAGAGTTCTAGGGAGAATCGATTGCTGTGAAACGTTTCTTATCAGCATGTCTGATATCTGTCAATCCTAGAATGTGAGTCGTGAACCGGGGGAATAGAAGGAGTATGTTTGGGAGTCA
Source organism: Ambystoma mexicanum (assembly GCF_040938575.1). Lineage (NCBI taxonomy): Eukaryota > Metazoa > Chordata > Amphibia > Caudata > Ambystomatidae > Ambystoma > Ambystoma mexicanum. The sequence goes on from NC_090926.1 coordinate 1,285,014,074, forward strand.
GGGTATAAGTCTCCATACGTCTACTATAGCCAGTCGGGGAAGCGATGATAGAATGGTGTAGGCTGCTTTTGAGAGTTGGCGGGGTCTGGAGCCCGATCTGTCCAGGTCCACGTCTAGTATTGTATTGAAGTCGCCCCCCACAGTATCGGGACCATAGGGAAGCTACCTATGAGGGAGGCTAAGTGGAGGTAAAATTCGGGGTCGTCTACATTGGGACCATAGATGTTCAATAGCACCAGTTCTTTATTTTGTAGGACACCATGAAGCAATACATATCTACCCAGTGGGTCGACCTGCGAAGACTTACCAGTAAATTTGAGGCTTTTATAGATCAGTGTCATAACCCCCCGACTCTGGGCAGAATAGTTGTTGTAATATCTTTGGGAACCCCACCCTTTGGCGAATTTTCCACAGTGTTCAGCATATGCGTGTGTTCCTTGTAAAAGAAGGATTTTCACTTCATGGCGTGCAATTGTAACTGTCGCATTTTCCTATAATTCCCCAGCCCCCGCACATTCCAACTCATGAGTATCACATTATTGTCGCCCATTGGAATAAGAGCACTGCATAGGTTTTGAAGTTCGGAGAGGTGATAACCTAGGGCCTGAAGGCCGGGCTAGATGAGCGAGCCCCCTCTCAGTACGCGACTGACCTGGCATTGGCCCGCACTCCGCCTTCTTCATGAACATCAAGCCTTTTTTTACCATAACACCCATCCCAACCCACCCCCACTCACATCCCTCCCCCAATCAGAGGAATGACAACCCCATAACCAAATCCAAACCAATGGCATCAACGCCTGGGGGCCTGTGTGCTGGCCTGGCGGCGATACTCTGGGCTGGGGGCTCATGAAGGATAGAGAGGTGCATCAAAAACCGTTAACATGTAGTTTAAGAGGTTACTAATGACGGGGAGATCAAGACATCGTAGAGCCAGAGTGAACTGTAGACACATGACAGAAGGATGGATCTCCTGCGCCCATGGGACGAGGGCGCCCCTCCCGATAGGTGATCAAACGTCAACAAAGTGATGAGGCCATGAACTTTCAACCTGGAAAGTGATTGTCTATGAATTTGGAGGCTTCTTCCGGGATTGTGAAAAAGAAAACCTGGTTAGAGTGTTCATTTCGTAGCTTGGTGGGATACAGCATGGAATATTTAACCTCCAGGTCACGCAGCCTCTTCTTCACTGCCAGGAAGGTTTTGCGTTCCTGTTGAACCGCCACTGTGAAGTCTGGGTATAAGTGGATCCTAGAGGTCCCCAAGAAAAGATCCCATTCGGCTCTCGCTACCCTAAGGAAGGCGTCACGATCCCGAAAGTTTAGCACCCTGGCTATGATGGTGCGCGGGCGCGCGCCAGGTCTGGGTTTTTCTAATAAAGATTGATTGACTCTTTCAATTGCGAACTGTGTCGAGAGCCTGGGAGAATCAAGAAGTGTGAGTAGAGTGCGCTCTATGTAGTCTGTGACTGGATGGGGCCTAGCCGGTCCCAGTTGGTCTGAAGGAGCTTGACCCCTTATTAGCTTGTGGGTGTCCTGAGTATACAGCGACGGGCCTGATCGGCGGCCCGAGTCGCCAGGCCAGTTGGCAAGTATGTAGATGTACAGGGAGCCTGGTCACAGGAATGCCCAGGCGGAACCAACCAGTGATGTTCCAAGTTAGAGCGCAGATCCTGGGGACCTCAGTAGACAAGGGAGGGCTATGGTCCAAGGAGTTTGTGGTCTCTGGCGTATCAGGGAGGTTGCCCAGTAAGCAACTGTGAGACGTCAGGTGATCGAGGTGGGAAAGGGGTCGCTGGGTGGCTAGGGTGAAGAGGACTTGCTGGAACTCAGTTAGAGCATCACAGTTGCTGGTCGGTGGGATCTCTCAGTATGCGTGGCTCGGCCACACCAGCGACCGTTCCCCGGGTGTCATGATGCCTACCCCCGGGGACCAAGACCATGTCCAGCAACCCCGGAAGCAGGCATCAAGTTACCCCCAAGCAAGCCCAACAACCCCCGCTAGGGGCTATTTGGATGCAGTCCAGGCGCCTATGGCGCCAGGCTCATATGGAGTCAGTCCTGGCGCCATAGGCGCCAGGCTCATAGATTAAAACTTACCTGATGCAGACCATGCTGCCTGAGCTCCAAGCCAAACAAGGCTTGGAAGGGACTATTTTACCTAGGGACTATTTTTTACTCGGGTGGGGCTGAGGAGGAATACTTACCTGGGACTACTTTGGAGGCTATTTAAACCACGCTCTAAGAACAGCACACGCTTCGCGTTATTCTGCATCCAGCAGCGTAACTCTCACCGTGCCTGCAAGTCTGCATCCAGTCTTCTGCCACGCCCGCCTCGAGTTTGGAGCTCCTAGAAAAAGGGAGAAAGAAGGAGAAAAGGTTAGAACAAGAGCAATACCTTTGATCCTTATCTGAATTCCCGATCCATCGCGCCTTCGAGCTGGAAGAAAGAAGTTGTTTTATGCGCGCCACCTCGCCTGCTGCAGTGCCGCGCTGAACTCACCGGCCTTCGCCGCATCTTCACATTTCACCGCATCCTCCTGCATGTTCCCGCCGCACTCCGGCACCTAAGGAGAAGACAAGAACAGCAAGGTGAGCGAAGGGAATACACAGAGGAATACCCCCTATAGATTTACCCCTGATTTTACCACCGGGGTATTATTCTTCTTCACGGGTCGGCGCAGCTTCCACTGCATCCTAGCCGAACCCCGGCCCCTAAGGGGAAACAAAAGGACAGCAAGGTGAACCAAGGGACTAACAAGGGAAACCCTCCTCACCACAAAAGACTTACCTGATTTTACTGCCGAGGCATTATTCCCCGAGACTTCATACTTTCTCTCAGCGCCTGAATAAGGGAGAAAGCAACAGGTTACATATGGACATAATTTTTTCGAACTGTGTTGGATAATACAAATCCTTACCAGAACATTACCGGTTGCCACGAGGAACTCTTCAGTAGGGTCAAGCTGCAACCTGCAAGGAATCGGACAAGCGTGAAAGCCAGGCATTTGAACTCTTACGAACTACATACTTACGGCGTCTTGCTAGGAATATCAGAGTCAATATTGTCCTGGAACTCACCAATTCCTTCAAGCCAGTGAAGTAACTGGTTATCTACGCGCCCCTGCGCTCAATGCAGGATGGAGAGCTCATCTTTTCAAATCATCAGGCGAGACTATAAGAGGGGACATCCAAGGTGATCAGTGGGGAGAACAGCGGGGTGGGGGATTTACGCTCAACTCCACGGGTGGTTAATTCCCTTTCTCCATTTGCAGAAGAATATTCCTGCGGGCCAGTCCTGTCCAGTCCGTCATCTCGGCCCTACGCGTCACATTGGTGGAGGTCACAGCAGTCCAGTCCAGATCGACGCCTCTGTGGGAGCCAGGTGAGCGTAACACCGGGTTGTAGGGCGAGTGGGTGGTGTAGATAGTTTAAGCTTTGTACAACCTAGCCAGACTCCACACACACTGCATCCGAGTGGCCCCCCCTGTTGAGGTTCGCAAGGCATGAATTCTGCAGGTGGGCGAGGGTGGAGAAGCCCAGGGATCCAGAGCCCTCTATCAACAAGCTCTATCAGAGCCACCTATTTCTGGGCTGTTGCAGAGGGATGGGAGCCTTCACTGTCGCAGCAGCATGAACTGGGATGGGGTTGTTGAGGCTCGATCAGCGCCTGAGCAGGGTGTGATCTTCAATGTTGAGTAAGTATAGGGCCGCCCACCATCAGCGCACCCAGAGGCCAATGACCATTCAGTTGTGCCCCCTATGACCCAAGTTGGCGGCTCGTGGAGCTCGAACTCCTGTGCAGCCGCGGGAGAAACACAGATTGTGGGGGAGTGAATGAGCACCCCTGCCGCACAGCAGCACCTCCGGCAGGGGCAGGACAGGCGGCAGCGAGGCTCGCAGTGTCCCCAGGGGGGGGAGGGCCAGTCCAGGGAAAACAAAGCCTCAGCTGTGGTTGCCAGATCCAGGCCCACCCGCCCCCAGGGACTCACCTTCTGTGTCGTGGGCTCCGGGCTCCACCCGTCCAGGGCCGCAGGAGGGGGGGGGGCACCCCACCAAGTGTGTAGATGTTAGGAAGGCTGCGGCAGGCGCCCCCCACCAGCACACCCCGGCCCGGAGCAGCGGCAGAGCAGACCCGCTCAGCGCCAGAAGGGTCGAGTGCGGCAGCAGTCCACGCTGCACACCAGAAGCCGCAGGTTCCAAGGGTCGGGGTTCGATGTCGCTGCAACCGTAGCAGCCCCTAGGGAAGCTCTGTACACCCCCCCACCCCTGGGCGCAGAGGATCCGGCTTGATCAGTGCTGGGGAATCCAATCAGGCGGGCACAGAGCGCCTCCCCCACAGCAGGCCGCAGATGCCCGGCCCTAGCAGACACTCCCACGGAAGCGTCAGTCGGATCAGGCCGATGCCGACTCCCAGTCCACCAACAGCCGCCCAAAGCTCAGTAACGGGGCCGGCTCTCGTCTCCAGACCCGGCTGATAATTAGACAGGGTGCATGGGAGTAATCTGTTGATGTCCCCTCGGTAGACTACGGCGCACCAACGCTGATTTCCACAAGAATAATGCCTCCCAGCACAGAGCCTTCACTTAGGTGGCCATCTTCACCGAGCGCAACAGCGCCGCCCAGGCCCTTTTTATTTGACACAACGCCATTAGAACTGCCTATTTTCATTTGATGGTCGACGCTTACTCCCATTGTAGATTTAGGTTTAGATTAGATGTTTTTCCAACCTGCATACAGTTTAATAAACACCCTTGAACTGTGAGCACTTGTCTGTCTTTACTGTTGACACCATGAGTTCCTTACACTACCCTCAAACAAGCCTGGTTGTTCTTGGGTACTGCAAAAATCCTGTAGTAGAGGTCGGAGCCCATATCTAACTGAGAAACCTGCTCCAACACCTGCATGTCCAAAAGAAGAAGGATCTCCCGCAACAGTGCCGGGGACCCTCTCTGAAGCAGAGGAGAAGAGGGTAGAGGAAAAAGAAGAGGAAGACAGAAGCCAGTGCAGCCGCGAAGAGAGCCAGCCGGCCCCCACCAGCGAGCTGTGTTACCTGACCGTCACGTCATTGCTTCTTGGCGTCCGAGGTAGGAGCGGAGGAGGAGGAGTGGAAAAAGCGGTGCAAGGTCCTCTGCTGCTTCCTCCTGTGGTCGCTGGGGGATCAGTCAGGCTGCAGCGTATCATGGTCCCTGAACCCCTTCAAGCTGCTGAAGGAGCAGGGTTTGAAGTCGGACCTGCCCTGGGTTTGAGGGAAGGACTTCTGCCCAGGTTTGGTCAGGATGGCCAGGGACTTGGCAGTTTGCGTTGAGGTCTTCTTTACTGTCAGCTTGTCATCGGTGGTCGAATGAAAGAGCTCCGTCCCTTCGAACTGAAGGTCTAGACTCCTCGCCTTTACATCTAAGGAGAACCTTGTGGCAAGCATCTACGCCGTCCACCTCCTCTAGACCCCCAGGCAGAGGCATCTACTGGCTGTGTCGATGTGCGAGACCAAAGACCCCATGAGGTCCTGCGCAACTGTGCAGGTCTCTGTCAGCCTGGCTTTAATAGAGGCCTGTCTCTCCGGGTGTATGTCGGGCAGGAACTCCCCCGATCTCTCGCCACAGCTTCCAGTTCACCGTGGCTAGAAGGGTATCAGTGTTGGCCTGTCGCAAGTGCAGCCCAGCGTTGAGATAACAACATCTCCTGCCGAATAGACTCGAGGGCCCTGTCCTCCTTGGATAGACAGGTAGAGGCGGCCCCTGCTGTGGACGACAACGAGGATGGCTTGGAATACAAAGAGGCTGCCGCCACAACTGAAGAGTGTGGTTGAGGGTGGGAGGCCAGGAGGACTGGTTCCCCATCCAGTAGCCTAAAGCGGCTGTCCAATTTCTTGTTCATCTGGGCGTTGGCCTGGGGCTTCTCACAGAACATTTTAGCCACGAAAGGACATCTTTCTGAAGGGGAATGCCTGATCGGATTGTGGCGCGTGGGCCAGGACCTCCGCCAACACCCCTGATTCCAATCAGACCAGGAATGAGCAACAGGTATAAGATAGCACCTGCATCCTAGGAATCTGAGCTTCACACACACACAGACGCACACAGACTATAAAAGGGAAAAATCACAATTTTAAAGCAAATGCTGGAGGTACCACGTATGCATTATTCACTACCTGCAAAGCAGAATGCTGGATAAATTGCAATAAGGCACGCAAAAAGGACGTAGCTTATCATTCCAAGTCCTGCAGACGAGCACCGGTCAAAGATCTGTCATTTGCTTACAAATTGCAAGCCCCCCAGCCCCTGCCAACAAGCATCCAGCATGATGAAGGGCAACCCTCTGAAGAGTGGGGCAGGGAACAAAATTATAAATTGGTCCATCCGTCGTCTGATCATAATCCAACAGTCAGTACACCACACAAAGTTTGCGATCAAGAGTAAATCCTGGGTAACAAAGGAGATCGCTTTGCACACTCCCTGAAGAAACACCTGTTGCTCCATAAGTGCTTCAACAAAATTTAGGGCATAATCAGCGTACACCCGGTGAATAGAAATCCAGAACAAAAAAGCAGCCAGTTGAAGCAAAGAACTTTTCCAATTTTCCAACCAGCTCATACACTGTGGACAGATCCAACAATATGAGCACACTAGGGCAAAGGGCATTCAACAGTCTGAAGAAGCTGGCAAATCAAGGGTTAGTAGGCTACCATGCTTTCCTGAACAGGATAGTGAACCGCAGAGATTGACGTTCTATGCATTACTGATGCAGTATGCAAAACCACACCAAAAAAGCAAGCCTAATGATTTTACCACAGCAACCACACCGACGGCCATACAAGAAAGATCTCTACATGGACAGCAATACGCCCAGAAGACCAGACTGAAGCATACCAATTTCTAGTCCCAGTCCTTGGATCAAATGTTCTTAGGCAAAGGGAGCTCTGTGGCTCAGGTCGGCGACGGCGGACGGCTGTCCGGTGTTTCTCTTTGATCTCCTCAGCGGTCCCCTTCTCCGGTCGGCAGCCTTTCGTAGGTCTGTCTACCAGGGAGCTTTGGCAAAGATCGGCTGGTGCACAATGGCCCCTTGTAGCTCGGGAAGAGATCTCCTAGCCAGGTCCTCTCTTGGATCAGTTCCTTGAAGGCACAGCAGCTTTCAGATTAGCGAAGGACAGCAGCAGCAGTTCTTCTTCCAGTGGGCTTCAAAGGTAAGCATCGGTTTCAACTTCAGCTTCTGAACTGCGTCAGTTTCGATGTCAGTTTCTACCTCAGCTTCTGAGCGATTTCTAGTAGTGAAAGGCCCCCAGATATACTGTTGATCTCCCATTCATTCTGCTGGGTCACACTCAGGCAACCAATCACTCAGAAGGGCAGTCAGGCAGCCAATCAGGTGCACAGTGCATTCAGGCCATTCTTCTCCATCCAGATACTCACAACACAGAATGTGGATTTGGCCAAGTACCACACCTTTCAACACTACACACTGCATTCATACCAGTTTTGGGCAGGGCTGTCTCAGTCATTGTGTCAAACGCCAGATACTAGACACCCATAACACAGAATGCGTATTCGTCACACACTCCATTCACCTAGGTCCCACCCCAAGGGCGTACCCACAACATACAGTGATTGGGAAGGCTCCAGCCAGTCTGGCCTGGACTTCCCCCACAACACCATATATGGAACTTCCACCCAACAGCCAGTCAGGGAGAAGGGACAGAGTCAGGGCTTCCTGTGGCTTTGGGAAAAGTAAGGTAACAGGCGATAGAAAGCAAGAGGCCACCGGGGCCATCTTGTTTCCTAACAGGAAACCACTGATTCCAATGACAGGGCCTGGGCATCCCAAAATGGACATTCAACCGTAAATGTGTACGCCCCCTCACCCCCTTTGGTTTAACGGTAGTCCATAGTGCTAAAGTGCCATCTCCGGGCTTCGTTATCCTTGGTGTCATGAGTCAGTGCTGCACTGCATGCTTCTGTTCAGTCCTCGGGGCACCTCCCCTGTAGTAGCTCGATCAGAGGCTATCCTGCTATACCCAAGAGGCGCATGTTCCTTGGACACCAAGCACCCCTCGATCCTTCCTGTAGGAACTCCAATAACCTTGACCAGTCTGTGCAGAACCCTCTTGTATGCTCTCACAATATCTCTCTATTTTGGGGCAGTCCCACCTATGTGGCTCCACGTTCCCTCCCTTCCACATTCCCTCCAACAGAATTTCGATTCCCCCAGGTCAATTTTGTGGAGTCTTTAGGGCGTTGGGTGCCAATGGAAAAGCAGTTTTACCCAGATTTCCCGAATTTGGAGGGATCTCGTGAGCTTGGGAATGCTCACCCATAGTTTCGACCATTCGCTCTTTTCTATTGAGTGTCCCGTGGATAATTTCAATGTTTTCATATATGGCCTCGGAGGGGGATCTTCAACCACTTTTAGGTGCACGTATATGGAGGTGACCACCCGCCTGTCGCCGGGATCTATATTCAGGTATTTTTCAAAGGGCTTTAGCTAGCATGTCCTGCTTGTTTCATGGAGGGTTGGAATAACCAGTGCCTTAGTTGTGCATAGCGAAATCTCTCCCTCTCCCCCAGTTCGAAGTCTGCCGTATATTGGTCGAATTGTTTGACCTGGTTCCGCGCAAACATATCTCTGATCTTTTGGCATCCCCCCCTGCTGCCATTTGGTGAATGCAGCATTTTTGTGTCCCGGGGTGAATTGTGGATTGTCCAATAACGGCGTGAACGGTGATGGGTGAGGGGTGATGTGTCCCCTCTTCATTGCTTCATCCTACGTGTCGCCCACTAGAGCCAGAATCTTGCTACAGTACATTCGGGGTGGTTTATCTGGTTTGGGTTTCCATAGTATCTCTTCCAAGTTTTCCCCTGCTACTGATCGGTCCATTGGCCTCCATCTCTTTCACCTATCTTCATTCTGCCGATCCCGGATAACTGTCATCTAGGCTGCCAGATAGTAGACTTTAAGGTCCGTTTCCCCCAACCTGCCTTTACAAGTAGGCATTTCCATGACTCTAGCAGCCACTCTCGGTACTCTATTGTTCCATAGGAATCTACTCGTCATTTTTTTAGTATAACAGTTGGGGTAGGATGACCATTTTTATAACATTTATTTGGCCTAGCAGTGTTATGGGTAGGGGCCCCATAATTTTCGTTCTGATCCTTTCTAGGAGGGGCGGATCATTTGCTTGATACAGTTGTTCGACCGATTTGGCAGCAGGTCGTCAGTTTCTTTTCAGGTTTGGGGTTATGGGTGCGTGATCTGAGTGCATGATAGTCTCGACCGAGATCCCTGTAGTGTGGCCCAGCAGACTTCTGGAGAGCCACACGTAATCTATCCTCGAGTGCTTGTGGTGAGCATGCCAGTAGAAGGTGTACCCCTCCTGGTATCCCTTCAAACGCCCTCCATGCGTCTACCAAGGCCAGGGTTTCCCTTGTGCCCCCTGTGCTATTTTGGTTCTGTCCTTAGAGGGGTCCCATGCTATGTTAAAATCCCCTTTTAGGATAATTGGCATTGTAAGTGATATACAATTAGTTCTTCCACTGATTGAATGTCACTGCTCATGCTGTTGCTTTGTTTGTGTTCTGTTTCTTCTGGCTGAGGTCAGGTTCTCACCTCCTGGCCCTCACACACTCCTGGGCTCTTACTCTATGCCCAGGGGAACAAGCAACTCATTAGGCTCACTAAAGCGATTGCTGCGTCTTTGGGCTAGCTTGTCATTACTCTGTCTACCTCGTGTGAAGACTAAACTGTGTGCTAGTGTTGGAAGGGCGTGGCTAGCAGCAGAGTGATGAAGACGTGAGTCTCCAAGCTCTCTCAACCGCCGACAAACATCCTGTAAAATAGCCTGCTATTCTTGTAAACCCTGAGGGGAAAACCATCCCTGTGGAGCGCCAAATGAGTGGGGAACATTTGGGTGAAAAACGGAATCAAAAATCAGACCCGCCAACAATATACAAGCCGCGGAAGAAATCAGCGTGTATTCGAGGTAGGAACGCCAAGATGGCCGCAGACTGAAGCGCGACCCTCGAGAACCAAGTGTATCAAGGAGGAGCCGCCTGGAAACTCAGTTGCACTATAACAGGTCATCGAGCGCATAAAGGGAGGCACCCGAGACCCATAGAACACAGAGAACTTATCTGCCGACCGAGGCGGCCCGGCAGATGCAGAAGCACTAGGTGAAGCACGCAACGCTCCACGTGAAGGGACAACGATCCAAAAGAAATACCTTACCTGCGCCCAGCCAGTCCAGTGCGGGCAAAGGAACACAGAAGATCGATCACCTGGTGGGGGTGACGCTGCCCCTGCAACAGCACCCTGGAATCCAAACCGTGGACCACCAGTGCTGCCGCCCAGAGTGCCCGTCCGGTGACTGCGGATACAAAGGTGGAGGCCTGCCTGGTGGGCGTCAGACGGTGTAAGACGTGCGCGGGACTGGCCACCCCAACCACGCTGCGTCCACAAGAGTGCTCACACCTACCAGTGAAAGGAGCAGCCCTAGCCGGCGGGAATCCAAGAGGCCTGAACAAGCATTGTGGCTCGCGGCGTGCTGAAGCACAGACGGCTCCACAAGCAGACCCGACCTGTAATCTTCTCCTGGAGTTCGCTGCATCCACCCTACATCTGCCTCCTGCCATATCCCGAGGACGCCCGACGCTGGATGTCCACAGCAGTGCATGGGTGAAGCGGCTCGATCGGAAGAGGGTTGCGGACCCAGTAAGGGAACCCTCAATACTGCAGTGAATTCTAGGCTTGCCAGAAAATACGGAGGGACTATACATGGAATTGTTCTTGGAACAATGGATCACTGATATGTTTGAACCTAACTCGTCTCCAAGTTCTTCTCGATAGAGAGAGCCCGTCGGATGCCATCTGGACGGCCAGTGAGTTATTGTAGTCAAGGTTGTGTTAGGTAATGTCTAAATAAAAAAAACAATAAAATGTGATTTAAAAAAAAAACTGCGTGCTAGTGTTGGAACAACCAGCAATGTAAAGACTGTTAAGCAAAAATAGAAATCTAATGTGCTTAATGTAAAATCTACTTATGTGAGTTACGCAACAAATGTTTCCTAGGAGACGCTTACACATAGCAAAAGAATGCAGTACTAAATGAACAGAGCACTAACACTCTGACATATTGATTTCAGCCTTTGTTTCTTTAGAACGTGCCTTCACCATCTACTGAAATGGCACTTGGAACGTCATGCAAGCACAGAACTGACAATCCCGCCTAGATCTACAAGCCAGAGCTAAGTAGCCCTGTTTATTCATCAATGCATAATGTGTGTGAATACCAATGTAACTTGTATGAGTCACAACTGTCTCTGTGCACTGAATGGCCATAATTAATGTGTTATATGCATGCTGCACAGTAGTGAAGCACGCACTGGGTAAGGTGTTGGGCAGTCTGTTGTCTCAACATAGTGTCGAGGTAATGAAGTGTGTGTGTGATGCGCACAGCCTCATGAGCAGAGAGATTTATCAACAGTCATGGGATCATTGGAGGAGAAGCAGAAGTTGTCGAGGAGCATTTCTCCAGCATGGAATCTGTCATGGATTCTGATGCTTGTGAATATTCCCCATCAGGCTGGAAATCCCTGGTAAAAGAAAAAACTGTTTCACTTTCGTTTATGAACAGTCTTTCTCCTATAAACCGTTCACTGAGCTCTGGGTCATACTGCCCCCAGCCAATGGCTGCCCTCTCCCTAAGCCCCTCCTCAGCCATCTTCACATTTTATACTGCACATTCAAGTGTTGGGAGTCCTCGTGTTCCACTCTTAGAGCCGTCTGCTTTTTTTGCGCGTTTTGACTCAGAAAACTCTATTTTTGTTTAATCGAGCCTGTGTGCTCCATCATTTCTTCATCCGATTAACGGGAATCCGTTTTTCGTCTCTCCCCTTCGGACTGAAGTCGACGACCAGAATCTTTGCGAAGTGCCTAGCTTGATTGGCGGCCCATCCGTGACTACAGGGAATTCATGTGTACCCATGGAACCACTTGAGGAATTACTGGACTCCCGTTGGATCCAGGTGTCCGGAAGCTTCAAGGACAGGATCGTGCTCGATGAGTTCCGTCGAGCGATAAGGTGGTGGGGCGTGCGCTCCAACATCGCCAGGGGCACAGACTTCAGAGCCCGCCGTACCAGGAGACGGTCACGTCGGATGCTTCCCTGGAAGGCTGAGGAAACCATAACGAACGGACGTCTCCATGCCAGAGGCCTGTGGCTACTGGAGAAGACACTACACATCAACGTCCTGGAACTACGGGCAGTGTTTTGGGTCCTCAAGTCATTTCTTCTGTCCCTCAAGGGCAAGTGGTGAGGGCCTTCACAGACAATACCACCACAATGATTTACATCCAGAAGCAGGGGGGCACGAGATCCCTGGCGCGCTCCAGAGAGGCGCAGGAATTGTGTCACTGTGCCGTCACCCGGGGGATGTTTCTCATTCCCCAGCATGGGGTCTGGCATGGATTCACATGCTCATGAATATTCCCCGTCGTCAGGCTGGGAATCCTCTGTAAAGAAAAAATCAGTTTCAGTTTTGTTTCTGAACTGTCTTTCTACTAATAACCAATCACTGGTCTCTGGGTCATACTGCCCCCAGCCAATGACTACCCTCTACCTAAGCCCCTCCTCTGGCAGCTATCTTCATATTTTTACCGCACGTTCAAGTGTTGGGAGTCCTCGTGCTTAGCTCTCGAGCTTTTACTGCGTATTGCGTTTTTTTTTTCTCAAAGAGTATACTCTTATTTTTTCAGTCAATTCGAGCCTCAAGCTCCACCGATTCTTCTTCCGATCAACAGGGACCCGTTTTGGAATTTCTCTAAGTCCCTCAAGGGCGGATTTTCGTCGAATTACACTTCTTGGAGGATTCTGGAAGACCTTTGAGGCCTACCCCATTTCGGACACGGCCCAAGACAAGGAAGATTCGACGCCTACTGGATCCAAACTGTTCAGGAACTGGCCAGGATGTGGATTACAGAACCTCTTCAAGGAAGATGAGCACTCCTGGCGCCTCTACTGCCTTCACGACGACAAATCGCACGTGGAGAAGGACTGTGCATTCTGTAAGAACATGTCCGTCCGGACAATGAAGGATCTTTGTATTTGACTCACCAACTGGCTGAAGGGGAAGAGCCCAGTAGCAGATGAGAAGAAGAAATCTGAGCGGTCTTCTAAGACCTTTGAGGGCGCTCTGGCGACGGGGCCCAACAAAAGGCCAAGCACCGCGAGTCTGCGGGCACCGGGAGCGCCGTTGGTTCGGGCTCCTCAGCTGCCAGGCAGGGCGCGATGTCACAGACGCCATCATTCACCAGCCAACGCTCTGGCTCGGTGAAAAGGAAGTCGGAGAACCCGGGTAAGCTTCGGAAGAAGCCCCGGTTGATCCCGATGGAGAAAGCCAAGAGGGGGGGCGAGGCAGTGACCATCCCCCTAAGGTGAAGGCCTCAGACACGGCCAAGGTCATGAAGGCCCTAATTCACCAGGCGAAGGCCTCGATTGAAGAAGTCGTGGCGGCCCTGGCAAAGCCTGCGGAGGCTACCCCAGTGGAGATGACCTCCGGGCCCAGAGTTTCCCTGCCACCAAGGAGGGAAACATCTTTCCAGCCTATCGAGAAGACCCCGTGAAACCCCAGGATGAGAAAGAGGGGTGGGACACGGTAGCCCTAACTGACACGGAAACCACCACCGAGGATGAGCTGGCTGGCGTCAAAAAGATCCTGGACAAGAAGTTCGAGGAGGCCAGAACCTACGGGAGGGATCCCGACGAGGCAGACGTAGAGAGCAACGGTGGGGCCGACGAGGAACTGCAGACCGTCGAGGAAGTGGAGGAACCCGCGCCCCAGCCTTTGCTCCTGTCGCAACAGATGCCACAAGACAATTCAGGCGCAATCTTGATGGCTTTGCAGACCCTGTGTACAGAGATAAGGACAGGGTTGCCCTTACCACCAGCGGACGATCCAGCAGCACCTGGACCGTCGGGGAGCCCACCGAACAAGCAGAGGCGAGTCCATCCTCCACCTTCCTTCCAGCCTTCACCCCCATCCCCTCCTCCGAGGGACGAGACGGGGACGGCGACGACAGGGACGGACGACGACGGTGACGACGGGACGGATCTCCCATCACCCCCTGCCCGGGCCTCCCCTCCCGACGAAATTGTCTCCTTTCACGCCATGATCGCCAGGGCATCGGAGCTTTTCCATCTATGACCCAAAGAGCAGAAGAAGGAAGGGTTCCTCTACCAATGACAGGAGGCCAAGAGGAAGACCGTCCTCTCGGTCCCCTTACTGGACGACATCTGGGACGAAGGACTGTCACTTCTGAAGAACCTGTCCCGGCCCGTGCGAAGAGGGACCGGTGCGAGAAGAAGTACCGGTTCCCGGACTCCGCTCTGATGTGCCTCAGGGCACAGCCGTCCCCGGATTCGGTGGTCTCTGCGGCAGCCAAGAAGAAATCGGCAGGGGCGACGGCATCAACTTCCACTTCCCCACCGGACGCCAAGGGGAAGAAGCTGGATGCCATGAGACGAGGGGTCATCTCGTCGGCAGCGACGACCATCAAGGCAGCCAACGCCCTCGCGATCGTGGCGCGCTACGACAGGGAGCTGTGGTTCAAGATCGCTCCCATCCTGGACTTCCTCCCAGATGACAAGAGGGCAGAAGCACTTGAAATCCTGCAGGAAGGTGAGGTGGCATCGGACCACGCCATCACGGTGGCCACAGACATCGCCGACACCAGCTTTCGCCAGATGGGCAACAGCATTTGCCATCACTAGCGCGGTTGGCTCAGGGCCACTGATTTCCGTCAGGACGTGCAGACCAGGGTACTGGACATGCCCTTCGACGGGAACAACCTGTTCGGCAAGGCAGTGGACGAGTCGCTGCAGGCCATCAAGGTGGACTCAGAGACGGCCCGGGCCCTGGGTTCTCTCCATCAGCGACGGCAGTCCTTTCGGACCTCCGGTGGCAAGTCTCGAGGTGCCTCCAAAGGATTCGGCGGCAATGCCTCGTCGTACCGCCAGGCAGCCCACTCCTCGTCACAGGAAGCCTACAGATGCCGCAACAAGACAGGAGGACCGTCGTCGTCGCCAAGGAGGCAAAGGTGGCAAGGCCTCGGCGAAACAAGACTGAACCGGCCGTGACGCCGGGCCCCCACCCGAGCAACCCGGTGGGAGGCCGGCTGGCGAAATTCATCAGCGTGTGGGAGTCCATCTCCACCGACCGTTGGGTGCTGGCCAACAGGCACTCCCTGGAGTTCCAAAGAAAGTGTCCCCGTTTCCCACCTGTGGCCAGGAAGGAAAACCATGTGCCACAGCTGCTTCTGGAGGTGCGAGTAATGCTGAGAAAGGGCGCAATAGAACTCTTCCCAAAGAGGCTCCAGGGCTCCGGAGTATACTCGCGGTACTTCCTTGTCCGAAAGAAGACCGGCGGCTGGCGGCCCATCCTAGACCTGCGCCGCCTCAACAAATAGTCCCAGAAGTTCCGGATGGTCACCCTTCAGCACGTGCTGGGACAATTGGAGGAAGGTGACTTCCTGTCATCGCTGGACTTGGAGGATGCTTACTTCCACATCCCCATACGAAAAGGACATCGAAAGTTCTTACAAGTGCGGCACTACCAGTTCAAGGCCCTGCCCTTCGGGTTGAAGTCGGCCCCAAGGGTCTTCACTAAGTGCCTGTCACCGGTGGCGGCGCGGCTGCAGGGGATCCACGTATACCCCTATCTGGACGATTGGCTCATCCGAGCAAAGTCAAGAGAACTTGATCACACAGCGAAGACCGTCCGCCTGCTCACAGAACTGGGATTCTCGATCAACTTTGCAAAGTCCCACTTGGTACCGTCGCAAGACGCCCTGTTCCTGGGAGCCAGACTCGACACAGTGGCACGGTTGGCTTCACCGTCGGAGGAGAGGACGAAAGCCATCATGGGCAAGGTACAACGACTGTTGACCATGGAAGTGGCCAGGGTGAGGTCCATCAAGTCCCTGCTCGGCATGATGTCGTTGTGCATCTACCTCGTGCGTCTGTGCAAGTTGCGGATGCGGCCACTGCAGGAGTTCCTCAACGCCCGTTGGATGCAAGCGGCGGGCAGCTTCGAACACAGGATCTCCCTCAATGAGACTTTCCGCCAAGCGATCCGGTGGTGGGGCAACCGCGCGCATCTAGCAGCGGGCATGAACTTCTAGACCCCGGCACATCAGGAAACTGTGACGACGGATGCCTCCCTATAAGGATGGGGAGCGCACACCAGAGATGCCTTTGGCTCCCGGAGGAGAGGTCACTATACATCAACATCCTGGAGCTCCGAGTCGTGTTCTGGGCCCTCAGGTCGTTCCTTCCGTCCCCCAAGGGCAAAGTGGTAAGGGTCTTCACCGACAACACCACCACAATGTTCTACATCAGGAAGCAGGGGGGCACCAGATCCCCGACCCTATCCAAGGAAGCGCAGGATCTGTGGCACTGGACCGTTGCCCAAGGGATGTTCCTGGTACCCTTCCATCTGGCAGGAATAAAGAACACCATCGCCGACTCGCTCAGCAGGGAGCTGCACGCGTGTCACGAGTGGGAACTGCGCCAGGATCAGGTGGACCGACTCTTCCGACGATGGGGCAAACCCCAGATCGACCTGTTCACAACAGCGACGAACTCAAAGTGTCAGAGGTTCGCCAGCAGGTTCCCCCAGCCGAGAAGCATGGGCGATGCATTCTCGTTCCCCTGGGACAGATTATACCTGACCGCGTTCCCTCCGTTTCCGTTGCTGCTTCGACTAATCAACCAGCTCAAGAGGTCCCGGTGCAGGATGATCCTCGTCGCACCGGCATGGCCGAGGCAGATCTGGTTCCCGGACCTTCTGGACTTGTCAACGTCCCCGTCCATCAAGCTACCGGCGGACCCGGATCTTCTCTCCAGAGAAGGAGGCGCCATTCTACACCACGACCCGGCGTCTCTGAACTTGCAGGCCTGGCTCCTGCGGCACTAGAGTTTGGGGGGTACGATATCCTGGCTGACTGCAGAGAGGTTCTCGCAAAAGCCAGGGCGTCCTCAACTCTCAAGTGTTACGGACATAAGTGGAAGAGGTTCTCTGTCTGGTGCCGGGCACAGAAGATCAACCCTCTACGGATTACGGCCCCTCAAGTGCTGCCGTACCTGCTGTTGTTGGCCAAGGCAGGATTGGCCCATGCCTCCATCAAAATACACCTGGCTGCCATCTCAAGATATACCAGGACAACAGGACGGGCGTCCCTATGGTTGCATCGTCTTGTAAAGGAATTTATGAAAGGACTTTTCAGATCGTTCCCGCCGGTGAAGGCGCCTGCCCCGGCTTGGGAGCTTAATGTAGTGCTGGCTAGGCTCATGGGTGCCCCATTTGAACCTATGCATTCGGCACCGCTGAAGTTCCTGTCGTGGAAAACTGCTTTTCTCGTGGCCATCACCTCTGCACGACGAGTGGGAGAGATCCAGGCCCTATCCTGCAAGCCTCCATACTTAACTTTTCACGACACGAGGGTGGTGCTGCGGACGCACCCCTCCTTCATGCCCAAGGTGCCGTCGGACTTCCATCTCAACGAGCCCTTGGTGTTGCCAGTGTTCTTCCCGTCGCCTTCGTCGCCGGCTGAGAGGACTTTGCACTCGCTAGATGTGGCTAGAGCGCTGAAGTTCTACGTGGACCGCACAAAGAGTTTTCGGAAGACGTCACAGCTGTTTGTGAATTTTGGGACTGTGAACCAGGGGAAGGCTCTCTCGAAGTCTTCCATTTCCAGATGGCTCTCCGGCTGCATCATGCACTGCCACCGGTTGGCAAACCGACCGCTGCCAGGCCGTCCGAGAGCCCATTCGACCAGAGCGATCGCTGCTACCACGGCGTTCCTGTCTGGTGTGCCCCTGCTGGACATCTGCAGGGCTGCTACGTGGAGGTCGACGCACACCTTCACAAGATTCTACTGCGTCGATCGGGATTCCATGGAGGAGTCCAGGGTCAGCCAAGCAGTGCTGCGCAACCTGTTCGCCTGAGGTGAGCCTTGTGAGGAGGTAAGAGATGCTTAATGTTGAGTTGTTGTATTGCTTAATGTTGAGCCTTTTTTGCCACCTCCCGTGGTTGTGCATGTGTACTGCTATGTATTCTTTATTCATGAGCATGTGAATCCATGCCAGACCCCATGCTGGAGAAGGAACAAGTTACTCACCTGTAGCTGTTGTTCTCCAGCATGGGTCTGGCATGGATTCACATGCGAACCCTCCCGCCTTCCCCTCTGCGGCTCTTCACTTGGTCATACTGCCACTTTACGTGCTACCAAATCTGAGGATGGCTGCCAGAGGTGGGGCTTAGGGAGAGGGCAGTCATTGGCTCTGGTCAGTATGACACAGAGATCAGTGATTGGTTATTACTACGAAAGACAGATCAGAAACGAAACTGATACTGGTTTTTTCTTTACCGAGGATTCCCAGCCTGACGACAGGGAATAGTCATGAGCATGTCAATCCATGCCAGACCCATGCTGGAGAACAACAGTTACAGGTAAGTAACTTGTTCCTTCCTTTTCACCTGGCGGGAGTCAAAAACATTGACTCCCCCCTCAGCAGGAAGCTGCGCTCTTGCCACGAGTGGGAGCTTCTGCAGGGTGAAGTGGACAACTTCTTCCTCAGGTGGGGCAGTCCTCACATCAATCTGTTATCGACGGCGATGAACACCGAGTGCCGGAGGTTCACCATTAGCTTCCCCCAGCCGGGGAGCATGGGGAAGGCATTCACCTTCCCTTTGGGAAGGCCTGTTCCTGTATGCGTTCCCTCCGTTGCTGCTGCTACTACAAGTCATCAGTCAACTCAAACAGTGCTGGTTCAGGATGATCCTCGTTGCACCAGTGTGGCCGAAGCAAATCTGGTACCCGGACCTTCTCAGCATGTCCGCGTCCCCTCCAGTCAAGCTACCAGTGGTCGTGGATCTTCTCGCCAGGGTAGGAGGTGCAATACTGCACCACGACCCAAGATCGCTGAACCTGAAGCCCTGGCTTCTGCAGCATTCGAGTTCGGTGGTTAGGAGCTGCCTGCGGACTGCAGGGAGGTCCTCGCCAAGGCCAGGGAGTCGTGGACTCTGAAGTGTTGCAGACACAAATGGAAGCGTTTCGCGACCTGGTGCCGATCACAGAAGATTAACCCTCTGAGGGTCACGGCCCACAAGTCCTTCCAACTTATCGTTGGCTACATCAGGGCTGGCGCACGTCGCCATCCTGGTGCATCTGGCGGCTATTTCCTGCTACACCAGGGCTCCAGGACAGTCTTTGCTTTGGTCGCACCATCTAGTCATGGAGATCATTAGGGAACTGTTCCGATCGCTCCCGCCGGTGAAGGCGCTGCCCCGGTGTGGGAACACAACGTGGTGCAGACTAGGCTCACGGGGCCCCTTTCTAACCTATGCATAAAGCTCTGCTCAAGTTCCTTCTTGGAAGACAGGTTTCCTCGTGGCCATTACCTCTGCCAGGAGAGTAGGTGAGATCCATGCCCTGTCCTGCAAGCAGCCTTATTTCACTTTCCACGAGACGAGGGTGGTGCTGCGGACGCACCCCTACTTCATGGCCAAGTTTCCATCCGAATTTCATGTGAACGAACCCATGGTGTTGCCTGTGTTTTTTCTGACGCCTTCGTCGCCGGCTTAAAAGACGCTGCACTCACTGGATGTGTCTCGAGGGCTGAAGTTTTATGTGGCCCGCACGAAGAATTTCCGGAAGGCTTCTCTGCTTTTTGTTAACTTTGGTCCTGTGAACCATGGGAAGGCCTTGTCCAAGGCTTCCATCTCCCATTGTCACTAGTTGGCAAACCAACTGCTGGCTGGCCGTCCGAGAGCCCACTCCACCAGAGCGATCGCTGCGACGACTGCGTTCCTGTCTGTTGTGCCCCTGCTAGACCTCTGCAGGGCTGCTACGTGGAGGTCTACCCACACCTTCACGAAATTCTACTGCATTGACAGGGATTTCAGAGAGGAGTACAGAGTCGGCCAAGCAGTGCTACGCAACCTGGTTGCTTGAAGGTGAGGAGGTAAGAGTAATTCCTTCTGTTGAGCCTTGCCACCTCCCGTGGGCGTGTATGTATGTACTGCTATTTTATTTATTTCCATTTTTAAAGCGCTCACACAGCCCACGGGCATCGAGGCGCTGTTACAGGAATTGGTTTTTTTTTGGTTGCATAATTGTTTTTCTTTTTTGTCTTAGTTGCGTATTTATAACGCGCTTAAACACCCAGAGGTTTCTAAGCGCGGACCTGGGAATCGAACCTGTGTTGCTTCGTGTCGTCTTGCTTCCAAGGCGCGCACGTTGCCGCTGAGCAATCCTCCCGGGCTATGTATTCTTTATTCATGTGCATGTGAATGCATGCTAGACCCCATGCTGGAGCAGGAACGAGTTACTTACCTGTAACTGTTGTTCTCCAGCATGGGTCTGGCGTGGAATCACATGTGAACCCTCCTGCCCCTCTGGGGCTCTTCTTGGTCATACTGCCACTTTACGTGCTACCAAATCTGAGGATGGCTGCCAGAGGAGGGGCTTATGGAGAGGGCAGTCATTGGCTGGTGGCAGTATGACCCATAGCTCAGACATTGGTTTATAGGAGAAAGACAGTTTATAAACAAAAGTGAAACTTTTTTTTCTTATACCGAGGATTCCCAGCCCGACGACAGGGAATATTCATGAACATGTGATTCCGTGCCAGACCCATGCTAGAGAACAACAGTTACAGGTAAGTAACTTGTTCCTTACCCTACTTCCCCCTTGCTTTCCACACCCTCTACCTAACTCTCTTTCCGGTTACCCTACCTCCCTGTGACTATCCAATCCAACAGGCCCTAACCCTCTATCCCTGAGGGGTTACTGTGTCCTGTGTACTACTATAGTGCAGGTGCCATAACCCTATGGGGATGCACAAGTTTGTGCTGCCCCTGCGTAACAGACAGAGGACCTGTGACACCTGGAGACACGGCTTTGTAATGCTAGTGTGTAAAATGTGAGCCAGGATAACATGGCGTCGATGCGCAGCCATTTTGAACAACCATCTACCATTGCTGCCTACATTGCCCACAATGGTGGCAAGGATCAAGTTCAAGACCCTCTGCATTGACCACAAGTCTTTCTGGGGACTGGGACCGCACTACTTACAACTCTCTCTTCCTAAACATGTCCCTTCTCGAGCTCTCCGCTCATCCACCTCCAACTCTCTGAGGGTCAGTCGCTTTTCAAAGCAGAAAGTTGGGGGCAGATCTCTTTCTTCGGCTGGGGCCTCCCTCTGGAACAGCCTCCCTGCCTCTCTCAAACTTGAGCAGAACTACCTCTGGTCCCAGAAGCAACTCAAGACCATCCTCTTTGCTTCTGCTTTCTCTCTTCCTCTCCCCTGCTGATGACCTGTCTGGTCCACGCACTGGTCACCCTCTGAAGTTGGGCCCAGGTCCCTGCCTGTCCAGTTGCACCTTGCACTGCATTTTGGCTGCCCCAGCACTTGGGGTCTGTATCTGTAACCCTACATCCCCTGCGCTCTGCACTTATGAGCCACCCGTTGGCTGCACTTTTGATTACCTGCACTGAGCCACCGCTGGCTGCACCTTTGATTACATCCCCTTCCCTGCACTTGCGTGATCTAAATGACAAGGCCTAGTAAGATTGTTGTTTCGTCCTCCCTCTGTTTCCCCATCCTTGTCTTGTCTGGCCTAGAAACACTTGTGTATAAGCGCGTTATAAATTCCATATCATATCATACATTAAAATACAAGCCTACCTGAAACAACACAACATCCTCAGCCCTCACCAGTCAGGCTTCAGACCTGTCCATGGCACAGAATACTTCCTCCTTGACCTGAAAAACCAACTCGACGATATCCACGACACTGGCAACCTAGCCCTCCTCCTTCTCGATCCATCGGCAGCGTTTAACCTGGTCAACCACCAAACACTCTGCCACCACCTCACTTTAGCTGCCAACATTTCACCCAAGTCCACCAAATGGATTGCCTAATTTCTTGCAGGCACACAGTGTCTATGCTGGAAGCACTGCTGCCCATCCAACTCGGGGTCCCTCAAGGCTCATGCGTCTCCCCAACATTTTACAACATTTATACAAAACCACGCTCTGGACATATTTTATACCAACTATGCCGATGATATCCAAATCCTCATTCCCCTCTCAGGGATTTATGACCAAGACTACAGCTACATCAACAGAATGTATGACACTATCCAAGCACGGTTGGCCACCAGGTTGGCCTGGGGCATAAAATTGTCTCAGGCACCAATGAAAAAGTGACCCACAGTTGCAAATGGCAATTCATTCCTTTTGTAACTGACTGGTTGAATTGTACACAAGTGGGAGTTTTTTGATACAATGTGATGCAAATTGTGAAATTTAGGGATATGTATTCAGGAACAATGGTCAAAACTACTAGCCGCATAAAATATACATTTTTTATACAATTATGACTTTCCTGGACATTAGTCAGGAAAATCTGAATTCTGAAAGCTCAATTTCGTGGTCTTTAGTCACGTGGGGAGAAGAAGTCGGAAGAGCATGATGGTCACACCTACGCACAAAGGCAGAGTGTGCCTTCACTCCCCTGAATTCTTCATTAGCAAGGAACATTTCCAAGGACGAGTTCAACACCCTAATTGACAGCAGACCACTGAGGTGATGATGTATGATCATGTTAATTGTTGGGAAGCTGTGGTTAAGACTAGCTTATCTGCACCTGGACGCTCAGCCTGAGAGCTGCTAACATAGGTTGGGAGGGTACCAACAGAGGTTGGAAAGTTACCGATGATAAAGGACCGCATGATCAAGGGTCCTATAGTTGTGTAGCCAATTAGACGTCGTATATTTAGTGACATTTATAGTGACATTTTAGGGAAGGGCTTAGTTGCCCCACCTGATGTTAAGAAGCCTATCACTTTATTTCACTGCCCAAACGAGTATGGATAGTATACCTAGATGATTCGTTTAGACCCTATCGCATTCACCCGTAGGTATTTAAGTTTTCCCACGTAGGATGACATGAGTGATACACAGGTTAACGTCATCAATGACGAATATTTACTATAAAGGTGTCATTTTTTTTAATGAAACGCTTTGAGATAGTGATGAGAGACACATATATTTATAATAGTAATGTGAAATTCAAAATTACAATGTACATGTCAGAGTGAACTGGACCTTCCAGCCCTCTAAGATGAGATAGCAATACCCTTGAGATAGATGGGGATGCAGAATTGTATTCAAACATCAATAATCGAAACAACTCGGGTAGTTGGCAAAAGGATAAGTGTTTTAATAATTATCTAAAACAGGAATGATAACGGACATCAGCAGATGTCTCTCGTACCAGCGACAACTGGCGGATAGTAGGTCAAGAAACTCATATCCGTTAAGACTAGTGATCTGACCAATCAGGGAGGTGGGCGGGCTGGGAGACGGGCGGGGATCAGGAAGAGGAAGCTGGTGGGGAAGGCAGGGAGAGGGATTCACTGAGGCACGGAGCACAGATTAATACAATTAAATGGCAAAAACAGGCTCGGAGGAACTTTTAGATGCTTTCCACTCGCCTCGCTTTCACGAAGCGATTATTACCCAAAGCAAAGACATTGGGTAATAATTGTATTATCGCTGTGTTGCAACTAACCAACGATCCGCGACTATTCACAGATAAGCATGCCGCTCCGTCCATGTTACCAAAATTGAACAAGGTTTATAATTTGCTTATGTTTCCAATCTATTCAGATCCCTTATGGTATACTAGAGGTTGTGGGGTTGTTTGTTGGTTTAGAAACCGATATTCATCTCTGCACCACTGGTGCACCGGAAGTTGATTTGCCACAGTGTGCCTCATATCCCAAACAGAACGGCCCTCCTAATTGGCTAATAGTCACCAAAGAGCTATAAACCCAATCGGAGGGTTGGGCTAGCCAACTATGATTCTATGAAGGCCACTTGCCTCCGGTACTAATACAGTTGTGTCCTGCTGTGAGCAGTTAATGATTGTCAGGTAAAGGAGGAGTGCTTCAGTTTAAAGAGTTTCGAGTACAGAGGCAGCCAGGCACATATGATGTGTCCTTGAAGGATGCAAGGATGGCAGTGAGTGTCTCCAATTGTCCAGATAGCTGCGGTTTTTCGAGATGGGATGTGTAGTGTGCAGTCAGTTGTAGCGTCGTTTTCAGAATGAGTGTAATTGTTTCAGTGAGGGGAGGCGGGACAGGACTTCTCGTTAATGGTGTGATAATTGCAAGAGAGAGAAGCCGCACTTTCACCTGGTGTGTGATACTTAGCACCACTTTATGCGCCAGGTTCCCATACAGTCCCCAGGCGGTGTTTGAGCACTTTTACTTTACTTTATTGAATTTGTATTGCGCACCTGAGAACCCGGAGGCTTAAGGGCGCAGACAAGACAAACAACATAAATACATATAAGGGTCGATAACAAGATAAGAGCAAAATGGGCAAGACATAACAATCACCATCCACTTAGTAACTGCAGTTCAAGTATTGAGAAAATCAGAGTAAGCATGTTAACAATAATCAGGAAGAGGAAGAACCATAACAAACTCTCTGAAGATCTAAATTCTAAGAATAATGTTAGTTTGAGGTCCCTTTGGGTAGATATTTGCATCGTCTGAGAAAAGCAGGCAAGGTGCTGGCCCCACAGCCCACCAAAATGCAGTCACAATTGGGTAGCAGACACCAGTCACTCAGATCTATCCTCCGAATGATCATTAAGTCCTTGAGTCCGACTACTCCTGGGACAGTTCTGTGGCACAACCAAGCGAGAACCTTATTGCGCAGGGCTTCTTTGGGCTCTTTTTGTTTAGTTTTCTGAATGTTCGTTATAATGAAATATCTTTGATCCATTACAAAGTCATGAGTGTTCGAGTCCATTATCTTAGGCATATGTGATTTTTTTTTTTTTTTACTGGCAGATTTCATAGGGAAGTGCTTTTCAATTTGGCATTCATGACTGTGGGATGTTTAACCTCTTTATGGCCAGCACTCAGCTCATGCAGAGATAAGGAAGGAACAGTTTCCTGTAATAAGTCTACGCTAGGGATTTTTGCCTTTTCATCGCATGCCAATATTGGCCCGATAGAACTCAGGGATTCCTCAATACAGAGGTCAGTTTGAGTGGCTTGATCTGTCCTTTCCCTTTGTGAAAGAGTTTGGCTGGCAGTGTTTACCCTTGCTGCCTGTAGCATCAGCGCTAGCATGCCCATGTGTCTGGGATGCAGAGTTCAATTTCGGCACCCATAGGTCTGCTACCCAATCGCTTAATGCACCCGACAAAAAGCCACAGTCAAATGGGTCCTTAGAAAGTAGTAGCTCTTTAGCAATGTTGGCCATAAGGTCGGGCCACTTGGAGGAGAGCCGAATGCTTGGATTGATCAAAATTGGGTGTACTCCTCCCTTGTGGGGAAAGATTGAATATACCCCTACCTTGAGGGGCAATGGCAGGTAAGGTTATGGGTATCTCAGGCTTTGGCGATGGTAGATCATTAGAGGTCTACACAGTCACCGTGTCATCCATGGTGCTATGCAGACTTACTATGGGTACATGTACTTTACGATTTTCCTTCAGTGAAAGACTATCCAAGACCCGCGTTGAGTTTGGTGCTTCGAATCCGGAGAACCTACAACCAGCTCTCTGCAAGAATGTTTTATATGTTACCCATATATGCTTCAAGTACTCCCAGGGCGTTAAGTGGGGTAAGAAAGTAAGGTGGTGGGGGCTCATTTGGGGGTGTGTCTTGCATGATGGCCATGGTCTAATACCTTATGGGGGTGGCCTACCTACGAACATTTTAAAAATGGTATGGCCTGCTAACTAAGTGCATATCACAACACAGTGTGCTTGCTTCATTCCTTAAAGTATTAGAAATCAATGCTCAATATCATTAATTATTGGACCCTCACAAAAGGGTAGTTGTTTTATTAGCAGGTTCATTAGCATCCCATTACATAGTTTGGGCAAGACTAACCCTTCAAAGGCACTACTCATCTCCTCTGTCGGGCCGTGAAAGGGAGGCCCAGGCAATTCAGACACTTTCATCTGCCTACAGCACCCAAGCAGCTAGTTTTGTTGCAAATAGCCACTCCGTCCATCCAATGCCTTATGAGTGGGAAAGCAGCCGGAGCCAGCCCTGAGCCTTGAAGGGACAAGCATAGAGGAAAGCAACAGGGGGATAGCAGGAGCCTTGAAGGGGCAAGCGTAGAGGAGAGCAACAGGGGGACAGCGGGAGCCTGGAAGGGGCAAGCGTAGATAAGAGCAACAGGCGGACAGCAGGAGCCTTGAAGGGGTAAGCGTAGAGGAGAACGGGGACAGCAGGAGCCTTGAATGGGCAAGCGTAGAGGAGAGCAACACAGGGACAGCAGGAGCCTTAAAGGGGCCAGCGTAGAGGAAAGCAGAAGGGGGACAGCAGGAGCACCCGTGGAGCCTCATAAGGATCCCGACAAGTGCAACCCCGACGAGTGCAACAGGTGAGGCACCACTATTAATGCAAACACACAGAGGAAGATACCGTAGGACATAGCAAGGGAGGGAGGAGGCTCCGGACCACAGAGCAGTCAGCTATACAAAGAGGACTTCCTCACAACCTCCACCACACCAACCATCCAGGAGAAGATTGAGGCCAGGAAGGGCCAAGGCACAGCACCGTGGAGGCCCTGGCGAAATCCGATCAAGGGCCCACAAGAGTGACGCCAGACACCACGGTTCCCCAGAGCAGGATAAAGGAGCTAAGGTGGAGCTTCCGGGGGCAGGGGGTTGGGGGCAGGCATGCCTAACCAGACAAACTGTGGCAACCACAGGAGATGAAGCCTCTAATATCAAGAGGGGCAAAGCGGACACCTCAGGCAGGGGGGTCGCTGGGAGACATTTCCCCCTAAACGCGGGGGATGTAAAGGACTAGGGGCCCTGCAGACCTGGTCCAGGAGAGACAACCCATCAGGTAAAGCCCCATGACCTCCACGAGGAGAGAATCCCCAAGTAGCTGCAGAAAATAGGTCCCACAAAAGGAGGCCCAGTTGAGAAGGAGGGGGACCCACCAGCACCTCATCACCACAAGACCGGGTCTCAAAGACATTACATAAAGGGGTTTCCACCCCTCTCCCCCCATGAGGCTAGAGGGGTCCGAGAGGCCCAGAACCAGAATAAAATCACCAGGGAGGCTAAACTTTAAGGCAAAATGAAAGCCCGGGGAGGGCAACCGCCACAATAGATAACACCAAAAGGGGTGGGGGGGGGCCTTGGAATTAAAAATGGGCCCAGACAAGCCTGCAGGTTGTACAGCTGGGGAAAGGAAAAGACTCCATTTTTTTTAAAAAACATTTTTTATTGTGTTTGGTTAAAATTTACCTTTGCAAAACAATCATCACATTAACAGTAAAATGTGTAAACTTCTAAGCAAAAACAGCCTTAATACTCTAAAAGAACAAAAGAAAAAATGAAAGGACTCAATACCCGCGATTCCACAGCGGATTCGCCACCAGAATTTGCTTAGGCTGGCGAAATGATGCAACATGGGGTTAAAAATGCTGAGGCACAGCTCCAGTTGCCCGGGAAGGACGGCGCCAAGCCACCATAGGGTTATATTGGCACAATTCCTCACATGCGGCTTTGCAGGGCAGCAGAAAATTGCATTTTATGTGCCGTCAGAATTTGCTTAGGCTGCCGTCTGATTTTGCAATCTCACCATAAATGATGTAACATAGGGTACAAAATTGCCACCATAGGGTTAATGCTGCACTGCCCTGTACAACACAGGTTTAAAATTGATAACACAAATTGCTAAAATAGGGTTAATGCTGACTGCTCCGTACAACATATGGTTGGCTACAAAAAACACTGTCAAAAAATGCCATTGCAAGCATTTTCTGACGGGTTAATGCTATGCTGCACTGCCCTGCACAAAATAGGGTTAAAATAGATAATATGCCCTGTGGAAACATAGGGTTAATAGGGTTAATGAACAGCTGCCCCTGCCCCTGCCCCGTAGACCAGAAAGCATTTTCTGACGGGTTAATGTACTGCCCTGCACAAAATAGGGTTAAAATAAATAATATGCCCTGTGGAAACATAGGGTTAATAGGTTTAATGTACAGCTGCCCCTGCCCCTTGCCCCGCTGCCCCTGCCCCGTAGACCAGAAAGCATTTTCTGACGGGTTAATGCACTGCCCTGCACAACATAGGGTTAAAATAAATAATATGCCCTGTGGAAACATAGGGTTAATAGGGTTAATGTACAGCTGCCCCTTGCCCCTGCCCCGTAGACCAGAAAGCATTTTCTGACGGGTTAATGCACTGCCCTGCACAACATAGGGTTAAAATAAATAATATGCCCTGTGGAAACATAGGGTTAATGTTCAGCTGCCCCTGCCCCTTGCCCCGCTGCACCTGCCCCTTCCCCGTAGACCAGAAAGCATTTTCTGACGGGTTAATGCACTGCCCTGCACAAAATAGGGTTAAAATAGATAATATGCCCTGTGGAAACATAGGGTTAATAGGGTTAATGAACAGCTGCCCCTGCCCCTGCCCCGTAGACCAGAAAGCATTTTCTGACGGGTTAATGTACTGCCCTGCACAAAATAGGGTTAAAATAAATAATATGCCCTGTGGAAACATAGGGTTAATAGGTTTAATGTACAGCTGCCCCTGCCCCTTGCCCCGCTGCCCCTGCCCCGTAGACCAGAAAGCATTTTCTGACGGGTTAATGCACTGCCCTGCACAACATAGGGTTAAAATAAATAATATGCCCTGTGGAAACATAGGGTTAATAGGGTTAATGTACAGCTGCCCCTTGCCCCTGCCCCGTAGACCAGAAAGCATTTTCTGACGGGTTAATGCACTGCCCTGCACAACATAGGGTTAAAATAAATAATATGCCCTGTGGAAACATAGGGTTAATGTACAGCTGCCCCTGCCCCGTAGACCAGAAAGCATTTTCTGAGGGGTTAATGCACTGCCCTGCACAACATAGGGTTAAAATAAATAATATGCCCTGTGGAAACATAGGGTTAATGTTCAGCTGCCCCTGCCCCGTTACAGCACCGTCGGATTTTGCTTTGCCATTGAAATTCACGCATGCGCAGTAGCAGCCTAAGCATTTTTCGACGATAAGCAGAATTCGACGTTACACCAGCCTCAGGCCCCATCTAAGATGGTTGCTAAGGTTATACGGTGCACCGTCAAGGATCCCCCATCCAAACAGCTCCTTTCAAGCGGTCCCGAGCGGCGCCGGGCGCGGCCCGGGAGGTAAAATGACCACTAAACGCCTGTCGCTTTGCCGAAGACTGGCCAGGGTCAGGCAGCACCGCCTGCTTACAAAATGGCTGCTTCACATCCGGAGGAAGTGACGCGCTACAGTCCTTCGCCTCGTGCGCCTCTGCTGAAGATGGCGTTAGAAGCGCTGCGCTACCGCCGGGGATCCCTGCAGGTGCTTAATCAATTGCTCCTGCCACACACTAGTGTATACGAGGAGGTCAGCACCGTGCAGCAAGGGTGGGAAGCCATTCGCTCTATGAAGGTGAGGGAGGCTGTTAGGCTTGCATGCGGGACGCTGGCCTTGGCTTGGGCGGGACTTCCGGAGGGACGTGGGATTTCCGGTTGAGCGATACTCTACCCTTAACTCTATAGTTGTAGTTCTCACTTCCTAATCAGTCACGTTTCACATGGTCTCATGCGCATACCTGCCTACATTTGAAAATCAAAAACCCTGGGGTGTATGCCCCGCCCACAGTCACACAAGACTCCGCCCATTTGCACATGGGCCCGCCTTCCAAAAAAAAACTCGATTGTAGTAGCGTCATTAGAAACCCGTTTGCAGTTTGCACTGTGGAATGCAATAAATTTGAATGTCCAAGGACATGCATAACCACCCAAAGTGGACAGGACGAATGGCATTCGCCTTCCTAAAAGCAATACACACATAGCACCAAGAGAGGATATTTTCTTCAAATAATGTTGTTGGAAACGTTAACATGTGTGCATGTTTTCAACTCCAAGAACCAATACAAAGGTTTTCCCTGGAACTTGCAGTACCAAAATGGGACATTTCGCCTTAGTTGCTTGTTATTTTTCATGAGGTTATATAGTGCGGTGGTGAGGTGTTAGCCTGCAAACCTGATGGCTGTGGTCCAATCCCTGAGGTCATCTAATTCATCAAATCAAAGAGGACCTTCAATGTGCCTGGGGTGCGAATCAACCCTGTTGGTCTGGGCCAGTATGGCCCATAGTCCCACCGGGCTTGCGTTCACAACGATCTCGGTGTGCCATTCTGGGTCAAAGTAGGCCAACCTCCGGGCTTCCGCCAATGCTAGTTTGATGGTATCGAATGCCTCCTGACATTCGACTGACCAGGCAAATGTGGTGTCCTTCTAGAGCAAGCAGTGCAGGGGCTCGGTGATAGAGGCATAGTGCGTGATATATCGGGCACAGTACCCCGGCATCCCCAGAAACTATCGCACGTCAGCCAATTGGGTAAGTTCCCGCAGGTTGAAGATAGTAGAGTCCTTGTCTGGATCCGGCATCATGCCGTCCACCGAGAAGATGTGACCAAAGAATGTTGGTTTGGTTTTGCCGAACCGGCATTTGTTAATGTTCAGTGTCAGGCCTGCCACTTGGACCGCTGCGCAGGTCGCGAACAACGTGGCGTTGTGTTCTTCTTGAGACCTCCCAAAGACGAGGATGTTGTTGCTGTAATTCAGGGCCCCACGTATCGGTCTGATGATCTGCATGATGGCCTCCTGAAAGATTTCAGCCGCCTGTGAAATACCAAAATTCAGGCGTTTGTAACGAAACAAACCATCATGGGTTGCGAAGGTGGTAATGCCCCTTGAGTCAGGATGCATCTCCATCTGGTGATAACCTTGGTTTAGGTCTAGTTTGGAGAAAATAACTGATTTGTTCAGCTGGACGATCATGTCTTCAATTTGCGGTCCGGGGTAGTGTTCTCTCTGGATGGTGGTGTTGGCCATTCTCATGTCCATGCAGAGACTTAGACGCCCCCCTTCCTTGGGCACAGTCACTAGTGGTGAGACCCATGGTGTTGGTCCTGTGGCTGGTTTCGATAATGCCATCATTCAACAGCTGCGTGAGTTCCCTCGAGTCTGCCGCTTGCAGGTGGAAACCCACTCTCCTCGAATGCTGGGGGACGGGTCGAACTGACATGTCTATGTGTAGCTTGACGGGGGGGCTCTCATCTTTGAATCTTTGCAGTGGAGCGTGAATTCCGCCACGATCGTGTCCTTTGTGATGGGGTTGCTGGGTTGGTGTTCATGCCCCACTATGCAGATAAGTTCTCCGGGTCGTTTGATTGTATCATGTGTCCTTCGTGGAAATGTATGTCAATGAGTCCTAGATAGGACGCAGTGTGGAAGCTCAGGAGGCATCTTCCTTTCGATGGGCTTCGGATCACGTGGATGATTGTGGTAATAGACAGCCCTTTGTGCGTGAACCATCGTCTGATGTGCCCAATGGAGTGGAGGGGAAGGTCCGCTTCCCACTGGAAGATTTCGGACACTGTCTCGGTCAGTGTCGGCCTGTCGGGCACCTGGAGAAATTGTCTTTCCCCCATGATATTAACGGTGATTCCTGAGTCGATCAGGAAACAGAACTGTGCCGCAGATGTTGAGTGGTATCCTGAGAGCCGCTCTTGCTTCTGTCATCCTGGATGAGGTTGACATATTCTTCCTGCACATATTGGTCATAGTACTCCCCTTCATACACAGGTCTGTGTGTTGCTGCATAGGGATACTGGCGGGGCTGAGGTGGTTCATCATATTCGTCCCTGAGATGCAGGCTTTTACATTTTTTTTAATTTTTAAAATTATTTTATTTCATTTAGTTTTTACAAACTTTTTGAAAAAGAGTTGAAATCCTACAGATGGATGCAACAAGGAAGCAGATCAACAAAATGACAAAACATCAAAGAATGTCACAAGCCACCACGACTGACCACGTCCCTCCCAAATCCCTAGGGTTCGATCATTCTGTTCCATACGGATCGCTTCCTGGGGGTTTTTCTTTGTGTATGTCCTTTTTGTTTTACTCAGTCTGTCTGCTTCCCAGGCACATCCCACTTCCTATCTTTGGCACCTTCCAACTTGTTTCAGGCTGTTAGCATTATTTCCAGTTTTTGCAGGAAGTTTATCAGACCATAGACATCTTTTTCTCTTGGGTTAGCAAATTTCAGCCACAGCTCTTCTACACATAAGGTGGGGTATAGTTTTACCACTTGATCCAAATGCAAGGTTCTCATGGATTTCAGCCCTACACAGTATAGTGTGAGGTGTTTTTAAAGTCTCTGGTGTTTCACACAGAATCGACAGGTCAACATCGCTGGTGTCTTTCTGAATCTCAATGCCTGACTTATTCTTGTGTCAAATAGATTAAGTCGAAATTTCATAAAGGTCTTTCGATATTTGGCATTTGGGGCTTTCACCAGGTATTGCGGGAGATTTTTCTGGTTTTTCCCTTCTTTTGCTGCATCTCCCATAAGATTGTAGCGGTTTCTGTCATCTACCGTTAAACACCAATCTCGTTCCCATAGTTTTTTTTTCCACATAGTTCGGGTTAGTCTTCAGCGTCTCACAATCAGTACATAGCTCATTAAGATGATTTTCACAGGCGGTCGCCCACCTGACCAATAACTTTTCTGAGTTCCCTTTCTTAAGATCATGTAATATTTCAAACTGGGGTGTACTTTTGTCAATAATGGTCTTTCTGTACACAGACAACATGTTCCAAAGAACTCTCGCGTTCATTGATATCAGATTTAGTTCATATCGTAAACAGGCAGTTGGTATTCCCTTTTGTAACTGTAGGACGCGCCTCCAGTACTGATTTTCTAATTGTGACCACAAGTTTGCAGGTACTCCTAAGGCACTTTCTGCACCACAGATTGGTGTTGGCACAGCCTTCTGGTTATAGTGAGCAAGTACCGGCTGCAAGGAGAACTTTTTTTTTTTGCATTTTTGCTTGGCGTTCTCAACTTATGGTGCATCATTTATGTTACTCTTGATCCACATTGCTAGGTATTTAACCTTTTTTACACAATTCAGACCTTCGTTGTTCTGCCTCCATTTCAGTTCACGATTTTTAGCCCGTTTTTTTGTACGGGTAAGGTCTTGAAGGATTAACACTTCCGACTTTGCAGGGTTAATTCTTAGGTTGTTTTTTTAAGACGTAACTTTCAAGGGCTGCTAACTTCCGCGTCAAGCCAATCAGCGTAACATCCAGCAAGTCAATATCGTCAGCATATAACAGCCAATTTACTGCCTTTCCGTTGATTTTAGGTGGATGAGAATTTATCGCTCCAAAGGATTCTCCAATGTCTGATAGAAACGAGCAAAACAGGGTAGCTGCAAGTGAGCAACCCTGTTTTACGCCCTGATTAGTCAAGATTGGTTCACTGACCGGTGTCCAGTCTGATCTTAATTTCAGTGTCTGTATGGAGTTCTTTAATGGGTTGTAATAATAAGTTTTCTGGACATTTTCATTTCCTCATTTTTCCCCAGAGCAGTTCTCGATCAGTGGTGTCCAATGCACTGGACAGATGAACAAAAGCTATGTAGATTTTCTCGTTTTGTCGAATTGCTTCCATTTTTAGAAAGTTTATGATTGTCAGGTTTAAACCACATCCAACACATTTGACGAAACCGGCCTGACGTGGATCATATCTCTCTGTTTCTTGAATCCACTCTAAAAGTTGACATTGAAGTTGGGTAGCAAAGATTGTTCCCACTACGTCGAGGAGCACAATTGGTCGATAGTTCTTTGGCTCAGTTCGTTTGCCTTTTTTAAAAATTGGGACAACAATTGCACTCCGCCAAGAAGATGGAATTTTTCGCTTACGCAAGATGGATGCGAACAGGACATAGCAGAAGTCGGCCCAAAGTTCGGGTTGTTGTTTTAGTAGATGGTTTGTCAGACCATCTGGTCCTGGAGCTCTTGACGTGCTAAGTCTTAAGATGTTTCTTAGAATGTCCTCCTTTTCAATTATGATTGACCATTCGATTCCTGTGTCTGGTGACTTGATGGAGTTTACATCTTTATTGAAGAATGTTTCTGAATAGTAGTCAACCCACACTTTCTCAGACACCGTATTCTTTATGAGTGCACCTTGTGGCACAGATGCGTCATTCAGATAGTCCCAGAAAGCGCTTATATTTCTTTTAGCTAAGGTTTCCATCATTAGTTCACGTTGCATCATTACATGTTTTTGACTGATCAGCCAATTTTTGTAGGTTTATTTTATTTGTTTTAGCGTCGTTCCGCGGTCAGCTTGCACAGTTTTTTTGTAAGTGCTCATGGCTTTATTCAGCTCTTTTTTCTCAGTGGCTATCTCCCTATCCCATGTGTCTGTTTTTTTTAAAGTCGGACCTAGACCTAACCACAGTCGTCTCACGATAAGCTTCTAAGAGAGTTGTATATTCAGTTCTCTCAGCATCTTGCTTTCCCTCAAGTGATTTTAGAAGAGATCTTATGTTGGAGACATTGAGCCGTAATCGGTTACGACCTTGAGCAACAGCTAGGTCCTCGATGTGGGCTTTGTTCATACGCCTCTGGGTCCTCCTCAGGGTAGTGGTCCTCCACCATCATCACATACTGTCTCGGCCCTTACTGGTATGGGCGCATCTGATATGCTGGTTTTTGTGGGGTCCGACTTGACATCATGTACTGTGACGGAGGTGGTGGTCGTGGTATGGGGAAGGGCCTGCCTTCTCTGCAGATAGATTGGAAATGGCCTTCTCTGCTGCAGTTGCCGCATCTCTGAGAGAGCGCGGGACACGTCCCTGAATGTGGAAACACCATCCGGGAGCGATAGCACTTCCTCTCCGTTCTGGGAGGTGCTTGGTACTATCCTGCGGTGTTCCTGTCCCCCGATCTGTAGCTTGTTGGTTGGTCTGCTGAGATAAGTTCACTCTTGTCTGGTTTGTTGGTGGCGCCCCCCAACATGAGGGTTGCTTGTGCGTCCACCCTTTCGAAGATCCTGGCCATTTCACTAACCTCGTCAATTGAGAGTGGCTTCTTGAGCAGCTGTTTTTTCAGGGTCTGGGACAGGCAGCCCTCGGTCACCCTCAGCCTGATTGCTTCATCCAGGGAGAACGTGTGAAACTGGCAGTGTGTCCCTTTGATCCTCAGACAAGTGATGAATTTGTCTACAGTCTCTTCTCCCCTTTGGGTACATTGATTAAACATGTATCTCTCGTAGTCACGGTTGGGCTCTATGACAAGTCTCTTATTGAGGGCGTTTAGTAGTGCTGCAAAGTCTGGTTTTTCCTCCAGGGGATGGTCTTGATAAACGTCTTGACTTCACTACCAGCAATGTTGAGGAACATGTTGTGTAGGTTTGGTGAGTTCTCTTCACCCGCCGCCTTAATGAATTTATTAAAGTCATCTACCCACTCCACTCACCGCAGGTCTTTGTCTACCTGCCGGGTCATGGAGAATGGGGGCGGCATGCGCCATGCGGTGGCAGTGGACCTCATGGGTTGGTCGTGCATGGCAAGAGGTTGAGGCGCAGGTGCGACCAGTGCGCTCATGGTAGAGGCTGTGTGAGGCTGGGCGAATGTGGACCCCTTCGGGAGCTGATAGTGTTCCTGTTGTGGCTATCGAGGACGTGGGCAGCAGGAGCGTGTAACATGTGGAAGAAGAACCGCGTTGCGCAGTGCATCCGGCGCACCTGCGCACGGGTCTGGGCATATCTACGTGCTATGGGCTGGCAGGGCTTACTTTGTGACTTATGAGAAAATATGCAGTACGGTGCATCCGGCGCCCATGTGTGCGTGGTTGGGAGTGTCTTTGTCTCTTTAGGCTGGCAGGGCCAACTCTGTGGCCTCTGTGAGCTGATGCCCCTCGTGGTAGGCAAAACTGTGTCGTGGCAGTGAGTTCTGAGCCACCCACCTGCTGGCCGCGTGCGTTGCTGTGTACCACCACGTGGAGAGGGGCCAGCTGCTGGCAGATTGCAGCGCGGCGAGGAAAGCGAAGTATTCTCCCCCCCTCCCTCAGCACCGTGGAGAATTTAGGCTGTGGAATTGGAGACAGCCCGGGATCGGGCGTTGTGGCGTCAGTGGGATCAACCGGCGTGGGAAGGGCTGCAGTGAAAGTGACCACGAGCTGGATGCATGAATGGAGCATTGCGTGGTGGGATCACCCACACGCTGGAAAAAAAGGACGACTCAGGTGCGCGATGTAGTCTACCTCGTCGCCAGTTGTTAAGCCGATGCGGTTAGGATAATGAAGTACGCGACACCGGGATGGAGTTGCACGTCTTACTTTATTCTATCCTGCGTACATACTGCCTTGCCTTCCCTTTAGCTCCTGCCTCTGTCTTAGAGAGACAGTGCCCCGTAACATACCCTCAACTTGAGCCCTGGCAAACTGGCCAAAAACATCGGAAGCAGAAAAAATAGGAATACTGCTTTAAATCCGGTGTCATCTGCGTTTTTTTTGTTTTTTTTTTCGCTTCTGCTTTCATTCTTTTTAGCCAGTTTGCCTTATATTTTAGTCACCCTTCAATTTAGGGTGACTAAAACATAAGGCAAACTGGCCAAAAGAATGCAAGTTTAAGCAAAATAAACATGGTAATACTGCATTTGCGCCATTTCCGGGTCCCGTCCAATCCTCCATCCTATTGGCTGCAAAAGACCGTTGACAGTAGCCAATCGGATGGGATTGGACGGAACCCGGAAACTGCATCGAAAACCCAGAGACTCCAGGGTCTTCCCCGGAGACCCGGAGAAATGGCTAAAAACCCAGAGGGCCACATTACGAGGTTGGCGGAATGGGTTTACCGGCACCGGTAATGGTTTGTTTGATTATTTATTTATAATGCGCTCCATACCCGGAGGTAGCAGGGCGCAGCAGTAAGAATATGCGAAGCTTACAATGTTATAGAAATATACAATTAGAATATTACAGAAATATACAATATACAGGGTAATATATATACAGCAATATATATATGTGCAGATATATACAGATGAAGGAAGTAGGATTAATGTGCATAGATGCGATATAATGTACAATAGCTGTTAAGCGTCATATGCATTTGTTGGCAGAGTTATATTTATAGGAGTACAGGTTATATACAGTTCTGTTAGGGCTATGGCTTAAAGTGACTAATAGGAATGTGGCAATAGGTTATTGGAATTAATGTGTTTGATGAAGTTCCTTCTGAAGTGTAAGTAGGGTTGGTCTACTCTCAGGTTGTGTGGTAAGGAGTTCCAGAGTGTAGCAGCTTTCACGGGAAAGCTATTGCCTCCGATTGTGGAGAGTTTGAATCTTGGAACTATCAGGCAGTTGGAATTGACAGTTCTAGTCTGTCTAATGGATGACTTTCTCTTTATTTTGTCCCATCAGGTAGCTGGAGGCAGCATTATTGAGAGCTTTGTGGGTTAGGGAGATCATTTTTAGTTGGATTTTGTTGTCAGTGGAAAGCCATTTCTGTTGGCGTCTAATAGTGGAGATATGCTCTCTTTTATTTATGCCGAGTGCAGCTCTAAGGGCATTGTTTTGCAAAATGTGTAGCCTTTGGGTGATAGTTTTGTTAGCACCGCTGTAGAGAGCATTACAATAATCAAGTCTGGAGAGTATTAGGGCTCTCGCCAGGATCATGCAACTGTCATTAGTGTTACGCTCCGACAGCTCGGTTCTCGCCAGCCTCCCTCGGCAGTTACACCGGCTTACACCGTCCGGGGAAAGACATCATTGTGGCAGCTTTATCGGTTTCCATGGAGACTGTATGGACGTCGGTATCAGTATCGACCGCGTCAGCTGACACGCGCATTACGCACTACGCGTACACCGATGCCCCGCCCTTTGCCTTCTTAATCCGGTTCCGCTCGGGGTTCGGTGCTGCTAATTGTAGTCTACACGTACTCTTACAAACCTTCCAACTTAGAATTCCTGGTTTTCGACCTTGCCTTCCAGATGGACTGTTCACGGATTGCCCCGCTGATTTTGGTTCTACACACTGTTACGACTCGGAACGTTTCCGGGATTGCCGACGGCTGTCAAGTCGTTTTCCTATGCTTTGTAGCTTTTTGGTTCCTTCCGCAAGGGCTAAATTAAAACAATCATCGTCTGACACTAGTTGCTTTCAGTAAGTGTATTTTCATTGTCATAACTTCCTGTGATTTGCTTCTTGGATAAAGACTGTCTACTCCCGTTGTGAAGAAATTACCCTCCTTGGACATTGTACTGGATTTGTATTTTTACATTGCAAGTGCAGTTCAGGACGCTTTCCAGTTATCTGCACCAACCCGTATCTAGTGCGTCCATCGTGCCGTTCAGGTGTTTCCTTTCTAACTAACCTTCCTGTTTATTATTTTCTCCTGTCGTTGTGTCCTTGGAACTGGATTTCCCTCTTGGCTCCTCAACCATCTCCTTCCAGGCTCTGTATCTGCTCTTCTATTCCAACCAACGTATTAATCAAGGTAGCTGAGGTTGAGACTGGTTGATCTGAGAGTTCCACCACTTCAGCCCTCCGAATCTTGGTGTGGTTAGTAACATTAGATAGGAATGGTTTGCCTGCTCTTATTAATTTACATGTGTAGGCTGTAGTGGATGCTAGTGAATTAACCTGTTTAGTGAATGGCATGGTGGAATCTAGGTAAAAGCCAAGAGTTTTTACTTCCCTGGATACTTTGATAATATTGCTGTCTATATTGAACGAGGAGTATTCCAGGCCTAGTTTGTTAATGTTGGCATGCGTACCCATGATGATTAGCTCTGTTTTGATCATCATTCAGGCATAGGCCATGAGATGCCATCCATGCCTGAATGATGAGATACACCCTGTTCACCAACTCTTTGTCCTTGCTGTGACCCCCAGAAAGTGGGAGGAGAATCTGATTATCATAGGTGATACCTAGATGGTCCAAATCATCGAACTGTCATGATCCATCGATCACGCCATTTCTGGTCTTCCTGGTCCCTGGCACATCGGGGGTTACTCGCTGTAGTACACCCAACATGGCCGTATACACGGAACACGGTCTATAGCCCTTTACGTCCTATGCAGCACGTTCTATAAATTGGCCACTCCCCTGCGGTTCCGCGCGTCTCAACGCCACCGATAGCTGTGGCCTGACGTGCTCCGTAGTTCGTTCTCCTGAACTGTGTTGCTTCCTGGTTCTCGGACCTTCCTCCTTCTCCTTCCTACTACCTTCCTTGATCCTGTCTCTTCCGCGTTCCGCGCAGACCGCCTCCGTGTGCTGCCTCCATTCCAAGCTTCCTGAAGTTTCCTAGATCCCGGACGAAGAAGCTGAATGAATCCTGGAATCCGAAGACGGCCGAGCGGGCTTGTACAAGACCCGAACTGCTCGGAAGAAAACCCAGACAAAGGACTCTGCAAAACAGAGAAAACAGGTGAGAAAAGGGGAAACCTGTGACAGATTGAGACGCCAACTGACCGATCTCGATACAGACATGGAAGCGGCCGTCCAGGATCTTATGCGTGGCATGCAAGAGCTGACGACCGAAGTGCAAAACTTAAAGGCGGAAAACGCAGTGTTAAAACAATTGGTGTTATCCCGTGATTCAGCCACGAAGGAGAGTGTAATTCTAAGCGGCGTTGTTGATAAGTACGCAGGGCTAAAGTGGGCTTTATTATCTCGCATCTTTCTGGGAATGCCTTGACCTGGGCCACCCCATTGGTTAACTCTGGTGATGCTCTCCTGGATGACTACGACAGCTTTATAGAGGCCCTCAAGACCATGTTCGAACAAGTTTACAGTGCCCAGGAACGTTTACTCGACTTTCATCAGGGTACCCAGGACTTGCTCACGTATGTCACATGCTTCAAACAGCTGGCTAAGGAAGCGGATTGGTCCTCTGAAGCTTGTTTTACTTTATTTCGAAGAGGGCTAAACGAAGAGGGGCTAAACGAAGAGATCAAGGACGAACTAGCCAGAGTGGCACGCCCGGGTTCCTTTCAAGCCCTAAAGGATCTCGCTCTACAGATTGACTTTCGCATTCAGGAGAGAAAGGCAGAAAAAAAGAAAACCAAGTTACCACTCCAGAAAAACCCCATTGGAACCCCTTCGAGCTCAGAAGGCATTTCCACTCCAAGCAATTAGCCTGAACCTATGCAATTAGGGGCCTTCCATGGACCAATTACACCACAAGAGAGGATGCGAAGGTTTCATTCTGGATTATGTATGTATTGTGCATCCGACAAACATTTAGTAAGAGAATGTCCGATTGCCCCCCACGGCGCTCAGGAAATGCCAGCTCCCGATCCTAAACGGAGCGCAGGTTCGGAAGAGAGATGTGTGCTCCACCTCTATTCCATCCTTGAACTCTCCTGGACAAAATTCCTTGGTAATCTTACAGGCCTTCTTGACAACATCCAAGAAAGAGATGTACCCCATCCTGGCACTGGTCGACTGTGGAGCTATGGGGGTATTCATAGATCATGAATGGGTCTTAAAACCCCATATTCCTTACGAATCCCGGACTATCATGCAACCTGTGGAAGCAATTGATGGAAGACCCCTTTCTTCTGGACCTATAACCCTGCAGACCAAGGAGATCGAGCTTGCTATAAATCAACATCGAGAAAGGATAAAATTTGACATCATCAAGTCAGCCCATTACCCCATGGTTTTAAGAATGCCCTGGCTTCAAAGACACAACCCCTATATCAATTGGGCAGCGGGATCCTTGTTCCTGGGTTCTGAGTTTTGTATGTCCCACTGTTTACATCCAGACCTTGATCCTACACCATCGAAGGAATTTCCTACAACTCATCAGAACACAATCTCAGTTTCAAACATCATCTGGGTCCCGGGGGCTTACCAGGAATATTCCGATGTTTTCTCCTCTGCCATTGTTCAGGCCTTACCTCCCCACAGACCTGAAGATTGTGCTATTGAGACAGAACCTTCCGCGGTGATTCCTTTTGGAAGGATGTTCATCCTATCAGAACCTGAACAGAAAGCCCTTCATGAATACCTGGATACAAATCTCGCAAATGGCACCATACAACCATCTAAATCTCCATCAGGGGCCTCCCTGTTCTTCGTTCCTAAAAAAGACACTAAAGAACTCAGACCGTGTCTGGATTATCGAGGTCTAAATCAATGTACTCTCAAGGACCGCTATCCGTTGCCTTTGATCTCAGACATCCTGGAGGCAGTAAGAGGCGCAGTTGTGTTCACCAAGCTGGATCTCAGAGGCGCCTATCATTTGATTCGTATCAGGGCAGGTGACGAGTGGAAGACAGCCTTTAGAACACCCTTTGGGCATTTTGAATACTTCGTCATGCCCTTTGGACTTGATAATGCCCCAGCAGTGTTCCAACGTTTCATGGATCGAGTGTTCTCGGACATGCTGTTCCTTTTTGTGATTGTCTATCTGGACGATATTCTAATATTTTCAAAGGACCCTCTCAAGCACGAAGAACATGTGAAAGCAGTATTACAACGCTTACGCGAAAATAAACACCTGGTGAAGCCCGAGAAATGCATCTTCCATACTTCTACGGTTCACTACCTAGGGTTTGTCCTTACTCCCGATGGTATCGGTATGGATCAATCCAAGGTCAAGGCTATTTTATCCTGGCCTAGCCCCGCCTCAGTGAAACAGATACAATCCTTCCTGGGCGTGGCTAATTTTTATAGGAGATTCATACCTTCCTTTTCCGAGATTGTCCAACCAATAATTGCCTTATTGAAAAAAGATGTTCCCTTTCATTGGACCATGGCCCAAGAGAAAGCCTTCCAACAGTTAAAGTCTGAATTTACACAAGCTCCCATTCTTGCTCAGCCTGATGTTAATCGACCATTCATAGTGGAGACAGACTCCTCCAATTACGCCATTGGAGCCGTCCTAAAACAGCAATTCGAGGATAGCTTGGAACATCCCATCTCCTAACTTTCTCGGACTTTAACTCCTAGTGAAACTCATTACTCCGTCCTAGAGAAAGAGCTGCTAGCCATCCGTCAAGCCTTCAAAGAATGGCGTCATTTACTTCTAGGAGCCAAATTTCCGGTCCATGTCTGCACGGATCATCGAAACCTACAAGTATTGCAAGCCCTGGAATGTAGGAATAGTCGCCAAGCTCGGTGGGCCTTCTTTTTTGCCCAATATCAGTTTCAGATTCACCATGTCCCTGGAACCCAAAATGTAATAGCTGATGCACTTTCTCGTCGTCCAGACTATGAACCTCCGGAGGATCGAACGTATCCCAAGATGTTTCCTCCTACCATATTCGTAGCTCAAGCAAACAACCTTCTGGAAGAGATTTGTATGCAAACTCAGACTTCGGAGCTTTTGAAAGGAATTTCAGAAAGGAATCAATGGAACTTGAGAGTCAAGGACGAATACTTATTCAAAGATACCATCTGGTCATTCCTACTCAAAAATTACAACAAAGAATAATAAATCTCTGCCATGATACTCTACATTCCGGTCATCGTGGTATTTCCGACACCCTCTGTCTAATACAAAGACAATTTTGGTGGCCCAAGATGAAGACCGATGTCCAACTGTATATTCTATCTGGCTCCGTCTGTAATCGGAACAAACATGACAACCAGAAACCAGCTGGACTCTTATTACAGCCTACACCACCAACCAGACCTTGGGAAATCATTGCTACAGCCTTCATTGTGGAATTGCTGCCTTCTAGAGGTTATACCACTATCATGGTCACCATTGATCTATTCACTCATATGGCTCACTTTACCCCTCTGTATAAATTGCCATCCTCCTCAGAACTTGCTGGTATTTTCCTGGAACACGTCTCCCGACTGCATGGACCTCCTTCCAAGATCATATCGGACAGAGGACCCCAGTATATATCTCAATTCTGGAAACGCCTCTGCAGGATACTAGGGATTCAACGAGCTCTCTCCTCGGGATATCATCCCCAAACCAACGGTGTCATAGAACGAGTAAATGAAACCCTTGAACAATATCTTCGTTGTTTCTCTACCAAAGTCCAGGATGATTGGGCACTTTTAGTACCAGTAGCCGAATTTGCTTACAATAATTCGAACCATTCGGCTGTTAAGACCAGCCCTTTTTTCTGCAGCCAAGGATTTCACCCTTCGGTCTTACCTTCTGTTCTTCCACACCCTACACCTGTTCCTACTGTCGATTCCTGGATTGAAACACTCATAAATGTGCAGAGAGAAGCCAAGGAACATCTCGAAAGAGTGCAAGTCCAAACCAAACACTATGCAGATTCGAGGAGAAGACCAGGGCCTTCATACTCCATTGGGGATAAAGTATGGCTATCCTCGAAACTTCTACCCCAACATCTCAGACCGAATAAATTGGCTCCCTGGTATTATGGACCCTTCTCTATAAAAGAGATCATCAATCCTGTGGCCTTTCGACTCCTACTCCCGGATTCCTGGAAGAAGATACATCCAGTTTTTCACAAATCCCTGTTGAAGCCCTTCATCCAAACTACCCGGACTACTCTTAGATCTAGTCCTGTGCTTGCCTAAGACGGACGAGCGGGCTTGTACAAGACCCGAACTGCTCGGAAGAAAACCCAGACAAAGGACTCCGCAAAACAGAGAAAACAGGTGAGAAAAGGGGAAACCTGTGACACGAACAGAGGTTTGGTGAAAATGTTGTATAAAGTTGGGGAGACACAGGAACCCTGGGGGACTCCGCAAGTGATGGGTGAGGGGTGTGCTGCTGCTGAAGGTGAGAAAACCCTCATCGTTCTCTCGCTCAGAAAGGATTCTATCCATCTGATGGCTTCAGTGGTGAAATGAGCTGCTGAATCCAAGTGTCTGCATAGGACCTTGTGGTCCACAAGGTCGAATGCCACAGAGAGATCGAGCAAGAGGAGGAGTGCTGTCTTTCCCTTATCTCTCAACTCATCTATTAGGGTCTTTAAATCAATAAGTGCTGTTTCCGTTCCGTGTAATGGACAGAAACCCGATTGTCTGGTGCCTAGTAGTTTGTGTAGTTCAAGATGTTTTTGAATTTGGATGTAGGCCACTTTGTCCAAGATCTTCTATAGAAAAGGTACTGTGGTGATGGGTCAGTAATTGGTGGGG
This sequence comes from Ambystoma mexicanum, assembly GCF_040938575.1. Taxonomy (NCBI): domain Eukaryota; kingdom Metazoa; phylum Chordata; class Amphibia; order Caudata; family Ambystomatidae; genus Ambystoma; species Ambystoma mexicanum. Next base: position 1,285,058,089 of record NC_090926.1, read on the forward strand.
ATGAGAGGATCTAGTGTCTGCTTCTGGAGGAGGGGGAGCACCCAGGATTGTTTTAAATTGGCAGGAATGTTGCCCGAGGAAAATGATGCATTTATAAGTTTGGAAATAAAAGGTGATAAGTCTCTGGCAGTGTCTTTGATTATTTGTGCTGGGCAGATGTCGCCTTTGCAGTTGGAGGGTTTTAGTGAAAGTATGATTTTCTCAACCTCCAGTGTGGTAGTTTTAGTAAATGAGAATGTGTTAGCCTGTGTGTTATGTATAACGTTGGACAGAGGTTTAGGCAGGTTAGGAAGGTTTAAGCAGTCTTTTTTTAGTTGAATTTTATTTTGTAGGGTATTTATTTTGTTTGCTAGCGCAAGTTGGATATCTGCGCACCAGGTCTGATCCTTGGTACAGGTATCAGGTGTGGCAATAGGTGACTCAAGGTCCTGGAGAAGAGTTCCTTCAACTTGAGTTGGAGTTGGCAATGCGGTCATTGTAAGAGTTCTGCTTTGCTAGGCAGATTTCATTTTTATACTGCCGGGTGATGGTGGTTGGGATGGCTTTTTTCTCGTTTGATGGGCATAGTTTCCATGCAGATTCACATTTTCTCTTTTTTAGGCAAAGGGCCTTGAGTTCAGTTGTGAACCATTTGTTTAGATGGGCTTTAGGTTTAAAAGTACGACGTTTTAGTGGGGCAATATTGTCCATGGTGTCCATCATGATTTTGTTGTATTCATGGATTAGTGTGTTAGGGTCTAGATTGTCTGGCAGTGCGTTTAGAGTTGGGAGGATAGCTGGGATGATTTTTTCCACTGTTATGTTTTTCCTGTTTCTGGTTAGGCAAGGTGGTGCTAGTGGCACATCTGTAGTGGAAGGTCTAGTGGTCAATAGATTAAAGGACACCAGTGAGTGGTCAGTCCAGGGTAATGGTGAGATGGCAGAAATAACAGCTGAGCAGTTAGCATCAGCAACCCAATCTAATGTTCTTCCCTTTAGGCGGGTAGGATAGTTAACATTTTGGTATAGTCCAAGTGAGGTGATAGTATTAGCTATAGTTAATGCATGCGTATCTGCTGGATCGTTAAATCCTAGGTTAAAATCGCCTTGTAACAGCAGTTGTGAAGTAGTTTTGACATTGTTGGTTAATAAGCTGTGCAGATCCTCCTCGAAGGTCCCAAGAGGTCCGGGCGCTCTGTAGACTAGGTGGACGGTGAGTGATTGGGTGTCATTTATTGGGAGTTTAGCGGTGAGGGTTTTGCACGATTGCAAGGTTTGGGTGGGGGCTAGCCTTAGTGCTAAATTCTCTTTGGATATGATGGCAATGCCACCGCCACGGGTACCCACACGGTCTTGCCTGGATATGGTGTGGATATGGTGTAACCGTCTGGGATGGCCAGCATGAGTGAAGGTCCTGCAGCATTGTATAGCCATGTCTCAGTTAGAGCAATGAAGTCCAGTTTAGCCTCAGTGATTAGGTCGGCTATATCAAGGGCGTGGGCGACTTGTAATCTTGTGTTAAGGAGTGCTCCTTTGTAGGAATGTGCCTCCGTTTCTAATTTAAATTACGCATGAGTGACTAGCTTAGTCTTGGTTCTAGAGATGATAGGATCTTTAGTAGCTGGAGGGGCGGACAGGTGATTGGAGATATTGCGTTCTCTAGTATAATGGCCTTTCACTTCTTGTTTGGAGGAAGGGAGAAGTCTTCTGGGCGGCTCATACAATTTAGTAAGTCTAGCACGTAGTTTGTTATTTCTATCAGCAGTGGTCGAGCTAGGCTGGGAAGCATAGGTTACTGGTCCTGGCCTGTAATAATGCTTAGAGCAGGAGGAGCCAGAAGGATTTGTGACTGTATCTGATACGTTGGGTAGGAGAGGTACTGTCTCAAGGGGGGAGGCCCCGATATGGATGTCCTGGCTAAAAATATCAGGAGATGTAAGCGTGACCATTGCGCAGAAGGGAATGATTATGCTTAGCATTTTCCGAGGCTCCAGCTAAGATTATATAAGCGAGAACAGAGTAGTGTAATGCAAATACTTTCTAAATTGGGATATTATAACCTAGTCAAGTAGGATGAAGATGACAGCCTATTTAACAAGTTATAGGTAGGCAGTGAGTATACAGTAACTTGGCAATTTGGCTCTATGACTATATATCTGGTAGGAGCGCAGGGTTTATACACACAAATATGCTATATACATATATATATGGAAATGTCGAGCATAATTACGTGCATGCGGTGAGTACACATGTTCATTAGGCAAGAAACAGTAGGTGGTAAGCGGCGGCTGACTCCGGGCGCTACAAATTGTAATAAAAAGTCATAAAGAATAGTGATCCGTGTCACGCTGGTTAAATGGGCCAGGGCCGATGGTACACAGCTATGGCGAAGATAGTTAGTAGTGAGTAACAATCTATGGCAAACCGAAGTGAGAGGATGGTAAGGTAGTACTCAATAGGGCATGGTTCAGTGGATCATACAGTTGTGGGTCGCCACAATAATACTGATATGCAGTGAAAGGACATGTAAAGCAGTAGGAGAAGGTAAAGGCGAATACAGTGAATATGGGTTCGTTTGGAAGCAAGCGTGCGTAGTAAGCACGTGGAATTGGTGAAAACAATCGTGGGAAAGAACACAAGTGCGGGCAGGTATATTTAGGAGTAGCTAGTGGAACATTTAGCATAGCGTTTGTACATTTGAAACACTCGAGCAGATACATATATTAAGTCCGCCTAATGGGCACAGGACACGTTGTAGAAATGTGCGTGGCGCTGGGGTAGGCTCATGCACGGGGCTGCTCGAATCAGATGCGTAGTCACATAGACTTTGATAATTAACAAATTAGATTTGCCAGTAGGGCGAGTTCAAATACAGATCTGTCTCTATGGTTACCTTGAGAGAGTATATCGGTGTCTGGATGTATCCAGCCAGGGGTTCTGGCTAGCGGCGTAGGCGGCTTAGGACAGGCACAGGACAGGTGTAGTCCTTGAAACGCGGTCCTTTGAACGTGGGACGGCTCGCGCCTCCCGGTTCCTCATAGGTTGAAATAAACATGCGGGACAGGTGCAGGTGCTGGTAAACCCATTACGTTCTATTACGAGATTTCCTTGCGGGACCTGCTCAGAACGTCTGGTCAGACCAGACGTCCTTTGCGGGTCCCGCAAGGAGACCAGGGAGCTAATAACGGGCCCGTTAATAGCTCCCTCCCCATTCCATTGAGCCCTATAGGGGCTCAAATGGGAATGGGGATTGGTTTTTTGAATGAGGAATTATCGGGTCCTCCAAGGTTGGAATGACCCGGTAATTCCTCATTCAAGGAACCCGGACCCGGACACAATTTTGGAGGCAGCCATGGCGCTAATAGCACCATGGCTGCCTCCAAACTCGAAATGAGGCCCAGAGTCTCCAGGGAGGCAGGTATGCTTCCGTGACTTGACTGTAATAAAGATCTGTCGATAATATGTTGTGTAATGCATTGTAAAATTTTATGCAACCCAGAGTATTTTGGTCTTGACCTTGTTTGCTCAAGTACCATCAGATTTACACTTGAAGCAGAGAAAGGGGCGGAGCCAGACCCACCATTTTCCGGAAAGGGGATGGGGGGGGCGTTAGTGCAGTGCAGTTTTGAAAGCTGGTAGTGGGTGTGGCCATTACATCAATTGCGCTGTCCACTTCCCTTAACCCAGGGTGCCTCTCCACGTGATGTGGAAGGTGCCTCCAGCGACATCACAGAACCCCCTTTCATTTGAGCCCAGGAGGCATCTTTCCCCCCAATTCAGAGGCTATTTAGTGTCACAAAGAGCAAGCACCTATCCCTTGTCATGGGGTTAGCAGGCATGTGGAAAGCAAGGCATGCCCCCAGGTGTGGGCTATGGCATGGCAAGATGCCACATTCATCCACTCTACTGCATCCTACTAAACCCATTGAGTCTTGAAGGGGAGGACAAGCTGGGGTGTTTTTGAGGGGTATCCCACTGAGGTACAGATGACATTTGGTTTGCTAGGATGGTGGAAATGCATACCAAGGAGGGCACCCCCATGAGCATGTAATAGTATATGTCTGCAGCAGGAGGAATGAGGAAGGGTTGCCTCATTGCAGGTAGATGGGAGAGGGTGCATATTTCCAATGTAAACGTTCCAAAGACTGATCACGAAGAAAGGAATTTGAACAGCGTGGAACAGGCTGCCCTGGAAAATTTGTCTTTTTCTCTTTGGATTCTTAATTTACACTGCCTTCTATTCTGCCTCATCACTTGCTTTCCCCTGCTGACTCTCTCCACTATCTTTAAATTCTTCACACTCCCTCCTCTGTTCTTTCTGTCCCTCCCCTGTTCTGTCACCCTTCGCTCCCTTCCTCCTTTGGATGTCCATTTGTACTCTTACTCATTCTTTCACACTCCTTTTTGTGTTCTCGTATTCCCTACAGCATACTTCATCAATGTTCTCCTTCATTCCCTTACTATTTAGTGTCCTCTGTGTTTATCACTCCTTCCTATTCCTTCCTTCTGTATCACTTTCTTTTCTTCCATCCTGACTTTATATTTTGTTTAGTTTTGTCTCTTTATGCCTACTATTCTCTTGGCCCTCTCTCTTATGCAGTCTCAGATGCTTGAGGGTACGTAGTGCTATATAAACGCAAATTATTATTATTTTTATTGCTTCCCTCACACTCACATTCTCTTGCCTTGTGCTTCCTCTTACTCATTGTATCGCCTCTTCCATTCTTTATTTCCCACCTTTTCAGTTTCATCTCTCACTCTCCCTCTCTTTCTCTCTCTCGCTCTCTTTCTTTCTCTCTCTCTTTGTGCCTCTTGGTCTCTCTCACTACTTTCTTAGTCTGGCTCTCTATATCCCTTGACCTCTCATCCTGTGTCTCTTTCCCTCCATCTCATTCTCCCTTTCCTCTCTTTCCTTCGCCCCTTACATGTATGTGGCTGTCATGACGTTTCACTCTTTGTTTATGTATCTCCCTACAGTTCTGTATGTGCTACTGAAGTGCTTTAAGTGGCTCGAGAAATAAGAGGGAGCTGTGAAAAAGGGTGTGGCCTAAGTGATTGGTGTGGCATGAAGAGTGCCGGGTTGAGAGAGACCTGCATAATGCACACCCGACTTGGTGCAGATTTTATTTGTCACAACACTCAATCAAACTGTGAAAGGGTTTCAAACAATGACCCATATAAACTCATTTGTCATATGTCCAGCTTTGTTGAGGCTTGGACTTTCTAGGGTGAACAGAGGATCACTTCTAGTTTCCCTAAATGTTTCCTTTAGTTGGTTGGAATTGATTTCTTGTTTGTGCTTTCACACTTCTAACCTTCTTTCACTGCTTCAGTACCAGCCAACGAATGTGCTTTTGTGTGCGACTGATGAGATCCATTAAATACTTCACTTTTATCTGAGCAATCAAAGGCCACATGGTTCCTTGTTGCTTTCTCTGGTACTAAGTTATGTGTCTCTATCGTTGCTATTAAAACTCCTAGAACAAGAGACAGTAGATGTTACAGGGTAGATCCTAGTCGGTTATGGAGCCACATGGGCATTTCCACAGACCGCATTCATAGACCCACCCGGACATTATACAACATTACACAGGTTGGTGTTCTGGCAGAGGAGGAGTGGGAAGTGCTGAACACGGATTCAAAACAACATCAAGTAGTGAGGTCAGCAGATGGGAAGTGCAAGAATTAAGCGCAGACAACATGTGACTAATAACAGCAGGTCAGGGGACTGTAGGGTTGCAGATACAGACCCAAGTGCAAGGGTTGCCAGGAGGCAGTGCGGGTATGCAGCTGGGTGGGCAGGGACCTAGACTCAAATTCAGAGGGTAACCAGGTGCCCAGTGCACTAACAGACAGATTAGCAGGGGAGAGGAAGAGAGAAGACAGAAGCAAAGAGGAAGGTCTTGAGGTGCTTCCGGGACAGAAGATGGTTCTCAAGTTTCAGGGAGACAGGAAGGTTGTTCCAGAGGAAGGCCCCGGCCAAAGAAAGAGATCTACCACCAACTTGTTGCTTGGAGAAGCGACTGACCCTGAGGGAGTTGGAGGTGGAGGACCGAAGAGCTCGAGTAGGAAGGTATTTCTGAAGGGAGAGTTGAAGGTATTGCGGACCCAAGCCCCAGAAAGGCTTGCGAACAATGCAGAGGGTCTTGAACTTAATCAGTGCAGCCCCTGGGAGACAATGAAGATATTTCCGGGCTGGAGAGACACGATCCCTGGGCTTGAGGCCAAGGACAAGTCTTGCAGTCCTGGTCTGGATGAGTTGCAGAGGGCAGAGAGTAGAAGCAGGCAGATTTAGATAGAGGCTGTTACTGTAGTCCAGCCTAGAGAGAACCAGAGACAGTGAGCATCTGGGGGAAGGAGAGGAAAGAAAGAATACCTCTGAGGAGGTGCAGTTGGTAGTTTGACTTCTTAGAGACGTCGGAGATGTGAGGAGAAAAGGAAAGTGTGGAGTCGTAGATGACCCCGAGGTTCTTAGCCTCACAGGTGGAAGCAGGGAGAGGGCCAAGGGAGGCCGGCCAGAGAGTGACAGGAAAGGAAAGTGCAGGAGTGCCAATGAGGAGGATCTCTGTCTTACTGGCATAAATGCAGAGGTCGTTGGCGGCACACCACTCCTGGATTGTAGACAGCCAGTCAGAGATGAGAGGGGGAGAACAGGTGGCAGAAGGAAGCCTGAAAACGAGCTGAGTGTCATCCGCATAGCACTGAAAGTTGGAGCAAAGAGCAGCAATGCGGTGGGTAAGGGGTGCCAGGTATTGGTTGAAAAACCAAGGAGAGAGCTTAGACCCCTGGGGAAAAACCGCAGGTAGAGAGTGAGTTATAGGAAAGGAAGGACCCAAGTTGGACCCAAGTTGGACCTGGGAGGGTCGGTTGGAGGGGAAAGAGGTCAGCCAGGCCAGGTCGTGATCGGTGATACCCAGATATACCCAGGTTATCACAGAGACGGGTGAGCAGGATGGCATGGTTGACTGTGTCAAAGGCAGAAAAGGGATTGAGTAGGATGAGGACAGATGGGAGATTGAATCAAGGTTGGAGAGCAGGTCTTCACGGATGCTCAGGAGAGCAGTTTCTGTGCTTCTGGCTGCTTTGAAGCCAGACTGATGGTCATGGAGACAACCAACAGAATTGGTGTGGAAGTTAAGCTGGGAAATGGCCAGCTTTTCCAGGAGTTTGCCCAGGAAAGGAGTGATAGAGATCGGCCGATAGTTAGCCGGGCAGGAGGGGTTTCTGAGGGTTTCTTGAGAAGAAGGCGCACAAGTGAGTGCTTCAGGGGGGGAGGGGAAGGCTCCAGTGGCGAAGGAGTGATTGCAGAATTTGGCCTGGGCAGGAGCTAGGGTGGCAATATGGTCCTTGATGGTTTAGTAAGAACAGGGAAGAACCTGTTTTGAGGATACTTTCATAGATCAGAGTTGTCTAGAAATCTCGTCAGGGGAGAACAGGGGAAAGGAAGACAAGGAGGGAGAAGAGGCGGCCGCAGGGGGGGCAGAGGTAGCGGAGAGAGAAGCAAGAAGAGGAGGAGAGGAAGAGAGGGTGGACAGGGTATCCTGGGTTTTAGAGATGAAATGGGAAGCCAGGGCCTTGCACAGGACCTGGGAGGGGAAAGAAGAAGTAGAGACTGCAGCAGGATTGCCCAGCTCATTGCACTTGTATCTAGTGTGTAGAGGACGCAGGTCACCCTGGCCACAATCCAAAAATAATACTGTGATAACTATTGTATGCCTTCACGCAGCGAAGTCAGATGATGCTAAAAGTTGCAATAGTGCAGTAAACAAATAAAGAACTGTGACCCCTGTGTGCTCAAACAACTTTAGCAGGTACTGCACTTTAATGGCTAACATACCTGGATTGTGCGTCCAAAAGACCAAATTCTTTTGCACACAACTGGGTTTTCATGGGCATGCACTTTTCACAACAGGTTTAAAGCCAACACTGAGAGCTCTGAAGTTTTTATAAGTAAAATGTCTGTCGGAACAAATGATGGCAGTGACATCTTACCCGCTTACAGAACAAATGATAGCAGCGCCCTCTTACCCGCTTACAGAACAAATGCTAGCAGCGCCCACTTACCCGCTTACAGAACAAATGCTCGCAGCACCCTCTTACCTGCTTACAGAACAAATGATAGCAGCGCCCTCTTACCCGCTTACAGAACAAATGCTAGCAGCGCCCACTTACCCGCTTACAGAACAAATGCTCGCAGCACCCTCTTACCTGCTTACAGAACAAATGCTCGCAGCACCCTCTTACCCGCTTACAGAACAAATGCTAGCAGCGCCCACTTACCCGCTTACAGAAAAAATGCTGGCAGCGCCCTCTTACCTGCTTACAGAACAAATGCTCGCAGCACCCTCTTACCCGCTTACAGAACAAATGCTCGCAGCACCCTCTTACCCGCTTACAGAACAAATGCTCGCAGCACCCTCTTACCCGCTTACAGAACAAATGCTTGCAGCACCCTCTTACCCGCTTACAGAACAAATGCTAGCAGCGCCCACTTACCCGCTTACAGAAAAAATGCTGGCAGCGCCCTCTTACCTGCTTACAGAACAAATGCTCGCAGCACCCTCTTACCCGCTTACAGAACAAATGCTCGCAGCACCCTCTTACCCGCTTACAGAACAAATGCTTGCAGCACCCTCTTACCCGCTTACAGAACAAATGCTTGCATCGCCCTCTTACCCACTTACAGAACAAATGCTTGCAGCACCCTCTTACCCGCTTACAGAACAAATTCTTGCAGCACCTTCTTACCCGCTTACAGAACAAATTATAGCAACGCCCTCTTGGCTGCATACAGAACAAATTATAGCAGCGCCCACCTAATGGCTTACAAAACAAATGCTAGCAGCGCTCTCTTACCCGCTTACAGAACAAATGCTAGCAGCACCCTCTTACCCGCTTACAGAACAAATGCTAGCAGCACCCTCTTACCTGCTTACAGAACAAATGCTAGCAGCACCCTCCTACCCGCTTACAGAACAAATGCTAGCAGTTCCCCCTTACCCACTTAATTTGCAGTGCAGCTTTTTATTTCACGACTTTAAAAGAAAGTGTATCATGCTTTAAAGTTACATTATAAAATGTAAATGAACAAGGAGTTATGAAAGCTGCCTTACAGTCAACAAATATTGAAGTTTCATGTTACCCCCATGAACAAAGGATTCTCTGAAACCAGAACGTGAATTAAAGCAGATGCCATTTGCTGGCGTGTTTTTTTTTTTTTCACTCTTCGTTAATCACTACACAAACTGGATACAACAACCGCAGAGACATTTGCAACCACTGGACACACTGGTCACAGAGAGCCCACCTGTTCTCTCTATGTGAGATCTCCCTGCAGGAGCATTGCTCACGTCTGAGCTTCTCTAAACAGATCCTGCAAGAGGGCCATAACAAGGCACAGATCTGGCTGCTAGCCCGTGAGAAAAAGACGCATGGGGAAAGGAATAGGAGCTAGCTGAATTCGTGAGGAAAAGACGCATGGGGAAAGGAATAGGAGCTAGCTGTAGCCCGTGAGGAAAAGACGCATAGGGAAAGGAATAGGAGCTAGCTGAATTCGTGAGGAAAAGAAGCATGGGGAAAGGAATAGGGGCTAGCTGTAGCCTGTGAGGAAAAGATGCATGGGGAAAGGAATAGGAGCTAGCTGTAGCCCGTGAGAAGAAGATAAATGGGGAAAGGAATATGAGCTAGCTGTAGCCCATGAGAAGATGATGCCTGGGGAAAGGAATAGGAACTAGCTGTAGCCTGTGAGAAAAAGACGAATGGGGAAAGGATTCGGAGCTGGCTGTAGACCATGAGGAAATGACGCATGGGGAAAGGAATAGGAGCTAGCTGTAGCCCGTGAGGAAGAGACGCATGTGGAAAGGAATAGGAGCTGGCTGTAGCCTGTGAGGAAAAGACGCATGGGGAAAGGAATAGGAGCTAGCTGAATTTGTGAGGAAAAGACGCATGGGGAAAGGAATAGGAGCCAGCTGTAGCCCGTGAGAAGAAGACGAATGGGGAAAGGAATAGGAGCTAGCTGTAGCCCGTGAGAAGAAGACGCATGGGGAAAGGAATAGGAACTAGCTGTAGCCTGTGAGAAGAAGACAAATGGGGAAAGGAATAGGAGCTAGCTGTAGCCCGTGAGAAGAAGACGCATGGGGAAAGGAATAGGAACTAGCTGTAGCCTGTGAGAAAAAGACTAATGGGGAAAGGAATAGGAACCAGCTGTAGACCATGAGGAAAAGACGCTTGGGGAAAGGAATAGGAGCTAGCTGTAGCCTGTGAGGAAGAGACGCATGGGGAAAGGAATAGGAACTAGCTGAATTCGTGAGGAATAGACGCATGGGGAAAGGAATAGGAGCTAGCTGTAGCCCGTGAGAAGACGAATGGGGAAAGGAATAGGAGCTAGCTGTAGCCCGTGAGAAGAAGACGCATGGGGAAATGAATAGGAACTAGCTGTAGCCTGTGAGAAAAAGACAAATGGGGAAAGGAATAGGAACCAGCTGTAGACCATGAGGAAAAGATGCATGGGGAAAGTAATAGGAGCTAGCTGTAGCCCGTGAGAAGAAGACGAATGGGGAAAGGAATAGGAGTTGGCTGTAGCCCGTGTGAAGAAGACGCATGGGGAAAGGAATAGGAACTAGCTGTAGCCTGTGAGAAAAAGACGCATGGGGAAAGGAATAGGAGCTGGCTGTAGCCCGTGAGGAAAAGACGCATGGGGAAAGGAATAGGAGCTAGCTGTAGCCCATGAGGAAAGGACACATGGGGAAAGGAATAGGAGCTAGCTGTAGCCCGTGAGGAAAAGACGCATGGGGAAAGGAATAGGAGCTAACTGGTACCCGTGAGGAAAAGACGCATGGGGAAAGGAATAGGAGCTAGCTTTAGCCCGTGAGGAAAGGACACATGGGGAAAGGAATAGGAGCTAGCTGTAGCCCGTGAGGAAAAGACGCATGGGGAAAGGAATAGGAGCTAACTGGTACCCGTGAGGAAAAGACGCATGGGGAAAGGAATAGGAGCTAGCTTTAGCCCGTGAGGAAAGGACACATGGGGAAAGGAATAGGAGCTAGCTGTAGCCCGTGAGAAAAAGACGAATGGGGAAAGGAATAGGAGCAAGCTGTAGGACCATCAGGGGGAAACGTAAAGACTTTAAGCATCATTCACACTTCCCTTAAATGCTGTGTCTGCAGCAATCAAGAACGAATCACAGAATATATTGCTGATAGTCCAGTCTTCCAGTGCCCTAGAAACACAAAGGTTATAAATCAGGTCATCAGGAGCACAGATGGTGAACAACGTGATCCAGAACCCTTTCAAATCATCAGCCTCCTGTCCCTTTTATGCCTGAAGGGGTTAACATTTTAGAGGAGAGCTGTTAGGCACCGACAGCAAGGGGCTTTTGAGGCAGGGAGGATAGCTCAGAGGCAACGCGCTCACCTTGGAAGCAAGACGATGCATTGCAACACTGGTTCGATCACTGGGGCCGCGCTTAGAAACCTCTGGGTATTAAGCTCCTTATAAATAATCAATTACAATTACAGTTGCAAACACCTGCCCTGCCATTTCAGGACTGCTTAGACACCCGCTATTGTACAGGTTTTTGTTTCCTGAATTGTGTCTCACATTTTCCTGGTAGCGGGGGCGAAAGGGGAGCCCGGCAAAGCCTGGGCTCCAGTTGTCGCAGCCAGCGTGCTCCTTTCAGGGGACTCTGCTGTCGACTTCAGGAACCGAGGAATAAACCCAGCCTGAAACTTTCTTCCAGTCTGTGCTTATTTCCATTATGGTGCCCATTCGCTGCAGGTAACCTGCACGGAGCCGTAGTTGAAATGCACATATGCCAAAATGGTTTAGGTGGTGCTTCACGCTGTGGGATTCGTACCCCCTTGAGAAGTTGTCCTGCTTTCCACCAGGGGAGCAAGCACCACCCTTTGATGACCACTGGGGGTATATTGATGCCTCACAGGCTTCTGTCCTCTGCCACTGTGTTTGCTGCTGCTGCTGCCATGGGCATCACATTAATGTTTGCTAAAGTTTGCAGAGGTGTGAAATTTGGCAATCTCTTGCTGTCAGAGCTGGCTGGGCATCAGAGTGACTCATTCTACCTCAAATTTGGAGGGCTTCAGCCCTCCCAAGCCCAACACTGGCACTGCCCATGGAAGCAGAGCTCTTAAGTTTTCATTACCATGCTGGAGAAGACAGCAGCTAGGGTGGCCAACTCCATAAAATGCTTTCGTAGGTCACTGAAGGTGTGGCGGCGCAACCGAAGAAGCTTACGGTTCTGTATGCCATAATAGGTGACCCAAACTCATGTTAGCCTAAGAACAGTGGGCTGAAGACTAGTGAGAATTAGCCAAAGAACAGTGGGCTGAAGCCTGGCGAGAATTAGCCCAAGAACAGTGGGCTGAAGCTTTGCGAGAATTAGCCATAGAACAGTGGGCTGAAGCCTGGCGAGAATTAGCCTAAGAACAGTGGGCTGAAGACTAGTGAGAATTAGCCTAAGGACAGTGGGCTGAAGCCTGGCGAGAATTAGCCTAAGAACAGTGGGCTGAAGCCTGGTGAGAATTAGCCTAAGAACAGTGGGCTGAAGCCTGGCGAGAATTAGCCAAAGAACAGTGGGCTGAAGTCTGGCGAGAATTAGCCAAAGAACAGTGGGCTGAGGTTTTGCAAGAATTAGCCTTAGAACAGTGGGCTGAAGCTTGGTGAGAATTAGCCATAGAACAGTGGGTTGAAGCCTGGCGAGAATTAGCCTAAGAACAGTGGGCTGAAGCCTGGTGAGAATTAGCCAAAGAACAGTGGGTTGAAGCCTGGCGAGAACTAGCCATAGAACAGTGGGTTGAAGCCTGGCGAGAACTAGCCATAGAACAGTGGGCTGAAGCTTTGCAAGAATTAGCCTAAGGACAGTGGGGTGAAGCCTGGCGAGAATTAGCCATAGAACAGTGGGCTGAAGCCTGGTGAGAATTAGCAAAAGAACAATGGGCTGAAGCCTGGCGAGAATTAGCCAAAGAACATTGGGCTGAAGCCTGGCGAGAATTAGCCAAAGAATTGTGGGCTGAAGCCTGACGAGAATTAGCCCCAGGACAAGGGGCTTAAGCCTGGTGAGAATTAGCCTACGAACAGTGGGCTGAAGCCTGGCGAGAATTAGTCAAAGAACAGTGGGCTGAAGCTTGGAGACAGTTAGCCCCAGGACAAGGGGCTTAAGCCTGGAGAAACAACATTTATTTATTTATTTATTTATTTATTTATTGGTTAATTGTAATGCGCACTATTCAGCAAAAATGTGTTTCAAGGCACATCAAGACAAGGGGGATGAGGAAGATGATATAATACAAACTTTCTTAAAAGGTCTTGAAACATTTGTAATGTGCAAGTGCTATAGCATGAGAGCAGCAGAGAGGGGGAGGAAGGGAAGTGCAGGAAGGCTATAGAAGGGAAGAAAACAAACAAACAAAACGCGCAGTCTAGGTTGTGAGACAATTTGAAATGTGCAAGTGCTGAACATGAAAAAGGGTGGAGAGGGAGAGGAAGGGAAGTGAAGGATGGGAAGAGGTGGGGGTACATTTAAAGCAAAAAAGTGCGGAAACAAGTAGATAAACTGCAGTAATGTAGCAGGTACAAGTAGGTAAATTGAAACTTTGGAAAAGCCTCCCTACATAGTGCAGGGGGCAACATCAAGTTAGCTACGCTGGGCTGCTAGAGCCAATCCGGTGGTCCATGGTAGGACAGTAAAGAACAACAAGCTGGGCTGTAAGTGGCAAGTGGACACAGGTAAGACAGTGTCAATCCGGTAGTCACAGGCAAGGACAAACAAGAACAGAGAAAGCAATGCATTTTTGGCACAAAAACACAAACCAAATGTACCATTGATAACAGAGCGGAGTACATGGGTCCTTTACAAAGGGGTGAGAGAATGTGACTTGAAGACCAGATGTTGCAGGCAAAGGTGAAAATATAAACAAGGGACGAGGACAAGACTGGTTGACATAGGAACAGGATGGTGGAGGAAGTGCTGACTAAAGGATGGAGGGGCGTTAGGGAGAATTCTCATTTATGGCTAATTTCCCTCACCTAGTGAGTCCCCCAGCAGCTTTTCTGGACTTCTGGAGTTTATTTTTTTCCACTTGGTAAGAGTGAGAGCTTTTCCTCCACTCTTACCTATGTTTTGCCATGTGTATTTCTCTGTTTTTGTGATTGTGGACTCTGAAGTACACCACTTCTTCAGAAGCCCCCTTCTTTTTGTGTGTCACACAGCACCTTCAGTGCCTTGGCACAGGATTGTCTTTGAGACTCCCCTCCCCCCGATTCCATTTCTGAGGCGACTACCTTCCCCCAGAAAAGGGTAAAGTTACCATTAACTTTACTTATTCAATCTAGCACAGATCTAGTACACCCCATCTTCCATGGAGTACTGGAAAGGGTTAATTTGTATCCCTTTTTATCTGTACCTCCTAGAGCATTGTTTTGCTCTTTTAACATTTAGACTTGGCTGGTGGCAGTGGTATCTACCCTAATTTTTCTACCGCGATTATATTAGATAAATGTGGTACTGTTCTTGGCTATTATATTAGCCTTGGACATAAACCTGCTTGACCAAATCGTCTTTCTTTTGGCTCCGGTTGGGTTTATTCGCCATTTCTTTTTGTTAAAGTCCTTCTTGTGTTTTACTTTGCGTGGCAAACTAGGTTCGCCTTCTTTGTTCACTGTCCTTTGGCGGGCTTCTGCTCAGAAGCCCTCCTCAAGGCGCCTGGGTGTCTAGGTGGGCTCAATGTGAGGGAGGGGTGTAGTCACCCCCTGCACAGGGTATCCTAGGAAACCCAAGTCGCACTTTGTCATGATTGGCCAGGGTAGTTGTCCGGGCTGGACAAACCCCCCCTGCTAGGTGATTGACAGCCAGGCTGTGTGAATGGGGGTTTTTCGCATAAAAGGCAGGTCTCTTGGGCTAGAAGTCAGAGAGTCGCCACTGGAACTACAAGGAACCGAAGAGAAGCAGAGAGAACGACGGCTGCTGCAACTACCCCGTCCCGGTGAAGCCCTGCTGCAGTCCTGAGCTATCTTCCCTTCAACGACTTAGAGAAGATCCAGTCCGGAGTCTTCTTCCCTTGAGCTTGGTGGGGATAACCAGCTCATCTTCTACAGCCAGAGGATCCTCTTCCTTAGTCGAAATCGCTGCACGCTGCTGTAGTGGTCTGGATAGCCATCTGAAGAGCCTCCTGTTTTTAAGGAGCACACCTTTTATTCTACGTCGCTGCTGCCGGCCTCATCCCTGTGTGGTGCAGACCCCCTTCAGACGTCCTCTATCACAACGAAGCTCCAGGAATCGTGGGTCTGCGGGAAACCAACAGGAACAACTGCCAGGGCACCAGCTGCACCATTGGAACAAGGTACTGTGTTCTACTTGAGGCAACTGGGTGAATCCCTTTTCTTCATTTCCAAGGCTTCCCTTGTCTTCCCTCCTTCTTATAACTTTTGCTTCCGAACATTGACAATATCGAAGTACTTTTGGCTACGTTGAATTGTGAACTGTCTGACTGTGTGATCTTCGGCAATAGGCCCCGGTGTCATTCGACCCTGGCTCCGGCCCTTTGACTTTTGAACTCCTGTCTCTTGAGTGTTTCTCGATTCTGTCTGCCTAACCAAAATATTGCCTGTGATTTTTGCCTCCAACTCCTTCTGGGTATCTCGGGTGCTAAGTGTGTTTTTGCCCCGGTAGCATTTCATGCCACGAATACACGTTTATTTAATAGACTGAACTTTCAAAAAGTAATCGCAATCGTATTGCGGTAACATGTTTTGTTCGTAACACCGGTTCATTCAAACACAGGGTACTTACCTTGAGACTTACTGTACAAAGTGAATTGGTTAGTTGTAGTATATTTAACGTGTGGTTTTTGTTTAAGTTTAATAGAAGTGTTGCGTTTATAACAAATGGTTTAAAATCAATGTACTTATATTTTTCTACCTGAAACCTTGAGTCAGTGTTTGCTTGAGTCACAGTGATTGTGGTCCCTTTGTGTAATCTCTGCTACTGCTCATATACTCCTGAGATAAGCCTGGCTGCTCCACCACTGCTACCACTCTGACCTAGTAGTACAGGCTTGTACCAAAGGTAAAACTTGTATTGCCACCTGTAGTCTTAATTGTGTGTAGTGGTCCCTAAGGGCACTGCACAGGATTCTGCCTAACAAGGGGTGATGGAAAAGCGCTGTGGGGTTGCCCATTAAGGGTAGCGTGAGCAACCTGAAGGTGTCTCACCCGCTAGTTCCCAGGGATCTGTTATCCAGGTGCCCAGTACATGGCCATCGCTTTTGGATCCAGTTCCTGGGGGTGGACCAGTGCGGGAGGATCACCTGGATGAAGGGTCTCCGGGGAGTGGAAGTGGAACACCGGATGGTGAGATGCAGCATCCCCCTCCCTGTAACACCTTTTCCCCATCCTACCTGGTAGGGTACCTAGGAACTCAAACCACCCCCCCATTTTCCCAACACAAACACTTTCTCACAGACAGCTCACCGTGAGCAAAAGCGGCCTAACACCAGTGCCGTATACCTGACATTTCCCAATACAATGGTATGGCAGAGTCAGGCAATTCCTGATCATTACACACACCTGACTTCCATCACGCTTTCCCACACGGATAAAAGACGGAGCACGAAAGCACACTCTGAGCAAGGCAAAGCACACGAGGAAGCAGCAGTTCCAAGATGGCAGTGTAATACGAGGAGAAAGACGGCGAGAGCAGAGAGGGTTGCAAGGAAGGAAGTGCCCTTGACCTTTTTTCAGGCCGTTACTTTTGTAAGCCTTTGAAAATAATAAACCTAAGACCTGGAATTAAAGCTGAAGAAAATTGCATTGTGTGTCGGAGGTACCCGGGGCTCTTCTACTTTGATAACCAAGGCGGGGAGGAGCATTTGCCCCTGTGGTACTGTCCTTGGCCCCTATAACAAAGCAGCGCCAGTAAAGTCAGCACATCCGGTGAGATGGGGAGACTGATACCAGACCGGCCTGTGATAGAACCAAGGTTGCAAGCGGCAACATTGTATGGAAAAATTGAAATAGAGCAGTGTGTGAATCTAATGTGACGAGCAACGCCAATATAATTGAAAAACAGAGGAGTGGCTGAACTTTTGAAGCCAAGAAAGATACCGTACACAGAGTGGTCCGGCGCCACGTGGGTGCTCATTTGAAGGTCTCTATTAGGTATCCAACTGGTTGGAAAATGTGAAAAAGGAATTGCAAAATTGAAGTGGTCCTGCAACGGGTCAAGCTAAACCCTGTGCACATTCAAAAGGCTTCAATGGTTAATACAAACTGAATTTTGGTTCAAGCCCGTCTGAGGGAGACTAATTATGTAAGAGGAAGGTTCTGAACCCTGGCTGAGGAGGATCTGGGGTGAACCGTGAGTCACCTGAGAAATAATTTTTTCGGAATATAGTAAAGCGGGATCTGCGCCTAGAAGAGGGGGATCCTAAGTAACGATAATTGCATAAAAAGGATCTGAGCCCGGCTGAGGGGGATCCAGAGTGAAGAGTGAATCTTCAGAATTGAGTACTTGTGAGAGGAAAATAACTTTTCGTTTGTGTTTGTACATCAGGCCCGCTGACTCAAGAGACTTTGATAAGTAAAGAGACTTGGGTACAGAAGGCGCTGATGCTGGTAATTGAACTGTGTCGTCGTGCCGAAGAAGTCAGAGTGTGGGGAAGGGAGGCCAACTCCCGGAACATCCTGACATATAATTTTCATTCATATCATTCATTTCATATCATATCATTTTCAACACTTCTTTCCTTTCATAACATTATTCTCTACACTATTTGTATTTAGAGGTAAGAATTGGCAATAGTTTTTTTTAGTATAGGCATTTTTATTTTGACAAGACACCACTAGGACTGAATTATAATTATTTGATGGTCGTAGCTTGCTCCCATCTGTAGATTTAAGGTTATATAGGCTTTTATCATACCCTTTTTGTAGTTTAATAAACACCCTTGAACTGTAGTCACTTGTCTGTCTTACTGTTGATACCATTATGCCTTCCTTACAGTAGGGAGATAGGAAAACAAGATGATGCAGTAGCGTAGAGTGTTAGGAAACAGGTTCTTCAGAAAGAAGGAGGGCTTTGACGTTTAATTTAAATAGTGGTAGAGTTGGAGTAGTATGGAGAAGGAGAGGAAGACTATTCCATAGTAGCAGAGTAGCAGAGTAGCAGAGTGAGGAGAGAGAGAGAGAACAGGGGGCTTGAGTGGTGACAATGAGGTGAGCCAAGGATGATCTTAACGAGCGAGGGGGAGCGTAGGGAGTGTGCTGAGCAGATAGAGGGTGTAGGGAATAGTGCATGGATAGTTTTGAAGATGATGAGAAGAAGTTTATACTTCGGGCCTAGTTTCATAGATAGCCAGCGAATCTGGCGATGGGCAGAGGAGGTAGAGGTAAAGCGAGAAAGGTTGAAGAGTGCGCTGCTGCAAAAGTGATGAATTTGTTCAGCGGTGATAAAGCATAGTTGGGAGGCCATAGAGGAGAGTGGCACAGTAGTCGGATCTAGAAAGGGCTAAGGAGGAGATTAGCTGTTTCAAAGTATTGAAAGGAAGATGATGACAGATTTGTCTGATATTGAGGAGGTTGAGCATGGCTGCAGTGGCAGATGTGGAGATAAACAGCGAGAAGTTGTGTGGTGGGTCGAGGATGACACCAAGGTTACGAGCGGAAGGAGAGTAAAGAAGCTAGCCAAGAGAGAAGTGAAGAAGAGGGGGAGAGGGAGAGATAGCCTGTTTAACTGGGAAGTAGAGAACCTAAATCTTAGTGAAGTTGAGCATGAGCGAGTGAAATGCCATCCAACATTTGATGGTGGAGAGACAGACCTTTTTGACAACAGCTCGTCGGATAAGCAGGGAAATTAGAAGATCTGCGTGTGGTCAGTGAAGAGTTGATAAGAGAAGCCGTGAGAAGAGATCAGGGTGCCAAGAGTTAAAGCATAGAGAGTGAACAGAAGTGGACTAAGGACAGACCCTTGGAACTCCAACAGTAAGGCGGGGCGAGTAAGGATTTAAGGCTGTTCCAGGACACCTGAAAGTGTTGTAGGCAAGGTATGAGGCAAACCCAGTGAGTACATAGATAATTTAGAGAAAGTCTGCATGGTCAACAATATCGAAGGCAGCAGAGAGGTTGAGAAGAATATTATTTTTATTATTATGTTATTCATTGAGCACTGTCCTAGCTTCGAGAGGCAACGGTGTACTTTACAAAGTTATACAACAATACAGATACATAACAGAGCGCTTTTCAGAGGTAACAACAGAACATATATAGAGCGGGTGGGATGCAGAGGGGCACAGAGGAGGGGCACTGCTGTACCGGGTGGCGGGGAGAGGAGGGGCAGGCGTCATCTAGCGACTCAGGTGGCGCGAGGGGCAATGTGATTGGCTAGGTGTTGAGGCAGAGAGATTCTTTGAAGAGGTGGGGCTTGAGTTATTTTCTGAATTTTCGGAGCACGGGGGCAAGTGTGATGCTGATGGGGAGGAGGTTCTTTAGTCTTGGGGCACAGGCAGAGAAGCCTTTTTTCTAGAATAAGAATAGATTAAAGTTTTACATGCCGAGCAGAAGTGAGGAAGTTGCTGCCATTGAAGAGGGCTGTCTCAGTAGAATGCAATGGCCGGAAGCCCGATTTTAAGAGGGTCCTGAAGAGTAGAGGAGGTGGGTTTAGGAGGTGAGAGAATTGAGTTGAGCGATTTTTGGAGGCACCCGGTTGGGAGGATTGAGATGAAATGAGAGAGGGATAGAAGTCACATTTGTCAGAGTCAAGCGTAGAGGAATAGTTTTGAAGAGCAGTGAGATACAGTTGGAGATCAGAGGAGTGTCTTGACCTTTTTTTGCATTTTCAGGGTGGGGATGAGTTGTAATCCAGGTCCGTGGAGGGGAGTATTTTGGAGTGTAGTAAGAGGGTAGTGCGAGGCGAAGGGAGCATAAAGAGCAGTGCTAAAGTTAATGAAGGCGTCTTCAGTGGATGTAAAGGAGAGAGTTCAGCATAGGAAGAGAGATTGGTGTAGGTCAGAGAGGTGGTCAGGGAGTTTGGTGTAGGTGAAATATGCGCTTAGTAATAAGTGGAGAGAGTGAGGAAGACGCAGGAGTGAAGATTGAGGCAAAAGACGAAAGAGTGATCGGAGGGAGCAGTGGAGATGTTGGAGGCGGAGAGTTGAGAGGAGAATAAGGTCAAGGGAGTTTCCATATGAATAGGTGGGCAGAGGGTGGACAGTAGAGAGTGAGTGGTTAAGTAAAGGAGAGTTAAAGTCAGTGGATAGAGCAGCAGAGAGAGAGGGGAGGTTAAAGTCCCTAATGAGGCGGTGGTCGGGAGGGAGAGAATCAATTTGTTGGGAGATGTGATCAGTGTATGACCTTCCGGATCAGGCGGCCGGTAGAGCGAGATAATATGTAGCCTATAAGGGGCAGTGATTGTGGAGATAGTGTATTCAAATGAGAGAGAATTATCAGGAGATAGGGGAGTAGGAGAGATAGGAAATTTGTGGGATGAAAACAGTCCTACACCACCACTGCTGCCAGTGGGTGGGGGGGGTGAGTGTAGGTGTAGACAGGGGTTTGAAGGGCAGCAAGGATTGCAGAGTCGGAGGGAGAAAGCCAGGTTTCTGTGAGGGTAATGAGATCAAGAGAAGGAAAATGAGAAAGGAAAAAGTCAGCGGTAAAGGAGGTTTCATTGCACAGACTTTGCATTCCAAAAAGCAATAGAGGGTGAGAGGTAGAAGCATAGTGACGTTGAGTCTGAGAAATAGAGAGGCACTGGGGGTAGATGCGAGAAGAGGATGTCTAATGGAAGCTAGGGCTGGAGTAGGCTTTGTGAATAGAAAAAGTAGTGGAGCGAGAAGTGAGGGGGCGTCAAGCAGAAGAGAAGGTAGGGAAGGGGAGAGAGTTGAGATGGTTCTAAGCGGAGGAGAGAAGTAGGAGGGAAAGGAAGAGCTAGCATAAGAAGTGCATGGTGAGGGCCAAGCTGAGAAGACGCAATTCAGATTTTCCACACGTTCGTTACAGAAAGTCATAATTCTATTAAAGACACGGAGGCGAAGGATTATGCTTTCTCTACAACTTTACTGTTCAGCAGCAAAGAAACAGTACCAAAGAACATGAATACAAAATCTAATAAAAACTACAATAACCATGTTTTTCTGAGATTTGTAGTTCATTTCGATTGGTCCTCAACTGACCATGTGATAGTTCCATAAACCAATAAACAAGTCCTCAATGCATCAAAACTCCTGTCCTCTTTCACTTCCTCCTCTTTCTTTGTCCTTGCGAGGATGAGTTCTGTACGTCTTTGATATCTTCTTCCATTCTCAAATTCCTGCCTGTTTGCCGTCTGATGTCGTCCCTGAAGAAACATAAATTTAAAAGGTGACTATAAACCGAAACCGGGTGGGTCAATCGTAAATTCCACATTTAGTAATAACCTGTAAACTCATTGATTATTAACAACATCTTCATAATTATTATACATCCTGTATGATTCATTACATAAATAACAATATTACATGACATGTAACATATCTCATTCTTACGATTGATCATGTGGGATAATCCTTTGCCTCCGTGTCTTTAATAGAATTATGACTTTCTGTAACGAATGTGTGGAAAATCTGAATTCTATGTCAAGACCGGAGGCTCGGATTATGCTTGTTCAAAGCTTACTTACCACCAACGATGTTGCACTTTCCATGGGTTTAAAATAGAAAGTTTTAAAGGTTGATTCATTCGACCAATTTGCAGACCTCATAATGTCTTCCACTCTAGCACCAATATTATAAGCTTTAGTAGCCATCGCTCCTCTAGCTGAATGAGCGCCATACCTCTCAATATCTATGCCCGCTTCTGCCATCACCCACCTGAGCCATCAGGCTATGGTAGCTGGTCTAACCGCTTTAAAAGGTTTACAAATTGCTATCAATAATTGAGTTATCCCCTGAGGCCTTACTTCCCTCGTCATATCTTCGTATGCCGCTAAACATCTCGCTGGACATAATTTTGGTTGGTTTGGAAAAGATTCATATGAAATAGATCTCAACCCCGTTTTGGTCCTCTTTGAAATGAGAAATGTCACTCCGTTAGGGGATATACTTTTCCTGTTAACCTCCAGAGCTCTAACATCAGAAGATCTCTTACATGCTAACAGACATAAGAGCATGGCTAACTTGCCTGAAATTGCTTTACGAGTCAAATATTGATTATCTGGCCATGTCAAAAATAATCTCAAGACCTTGTCCACATCCCATAATTGACTATATTTTTCGCTAGGGGGTTTAAGCATCTTTACTCCTCTTAGAAGTCTACAAATTAATGGGTGTTCCCCAATCGCTAAGCCTTCAACTCTAGGATGCCCTGCCGATATCGCCGACCTGGCAGTATTAATGGTCCTGTACGCCTTACCTTGCGCTGCCATCTGAGCTAAAGAATTTGCTACATGAACTACATCCGTTCTATCGGGATGAATGTTCCTCTCCAAACACCAGCTACTCCATCTAACCCATGCTGATCTATAAGCTTTATGAGTCCCTGGGGCCCAGGATTCGTTAATGATGTTTTCAGCATCGTCCGATAGTCCTGGCCTAATCCAAGATCCCCTGAAATCGCCCACGCTAAGAGATTGAGTCCTCCTGACCTCACTAAAGGGTGACTGAGGCCCCTGGGATCTCGAATGATTAATTCCCTGTTGGGTAAAATCAGTGGGTTCTGATAAGTCAATTCCAGTAGACTGGGAAACCACACCTGTCCTCTCCAAACCGGTGTTATTAGGATTAGGGATGCACTCTGACGTCTCACCTGAGCAAGCGTCCTCGTTATCATGGAAAACGGAGGGAACGCGTAGTTCCTCTGATGGCCCCAGGATTGCAGAAAAGCATCCGTCGCTTTTGCTTCCGGGTCCGGCCTACAGCTGAAGAACTGGGGTAATTGCCTGTTCAATCTCGATGCAAATAAGTCGATCTGGCATGGACCCCACCGAGACATTAGTTCCTGGAACACCCCTTCGTCCAGCTTCCAATCGCTGGCGTCTCTGAGGTATCTGGAGTTCCAGTTGGCCACTTCGTTCTGTTGGCCCGGCAGGTACTCTGCCCTCACTAAAACTCTCCTTTTCAGACAAAATTCCCAGAATTCCTTTGCCAGTTCTGCTAGAATTCTGGATCTTGTCCCTCACAGTCTGTTGATATATCTGACTGCCGAGACATTGTCCATTTTTAGCAGAACGCAACATTGGACCTTCTCCTGGGTCCAGCATTTCACTGCAAAAGATCCTGCCAGTAATTCCAGGCAGTTGATGTGGAGACCCGTCTCCTGATCCGACCACCTGCCCCCTGTCGACAGGTCTCCGCATCGGGCTCCCCAGCCCCATCTGCTGGCGTCTGATTCGAAATATGGCTCTCCCGTTCCATGCATCCATGTAAATGAGCCACCATTTCAACTCTTCCCTCACTTCTTGGGAGATATTCACCTTTGATTCATATGATGCGCCCTTCCTGAGGTGATAAATCTTCAACCTCTGGAGTGCTCTGTAATGAAGGGGTCCCGGAAAAATTGCTTGGATTGATGCTGCTAGGCGCCCTACCAATCTCGCAATATCCCTCAGCGAGAGTTCTCCCTTCGCTAGTGTGTGTCTCAGCTACTTCTTGATCTCGTTCACCATGTGAATGGGCAGGCTGAGGGTTCCCTGATTCGAGTCCACTATGAACCCTAGGAATTCCATAGTCTGAATTGGTACTAAGATGGATTTCTCCCAATTTATAATAAAGCCAAGGCTTTCTAATAAGTCTATTGTTAACTGTATCTGTTCCACCAATGTCTCCTTCTCTTGGCACATCAGGCATATATCGTCTAGATATATTATGAGTCTTATCCCTTGAGCCCTGAGATATGATACTACTGGCTTCATCATCTTGGTGAAACACCATGGTGCCGATGCTAGGCCGAAGGGTAGGCATCGAAACTCCCATGTCGCCTCCCCCAGATGAATCTCAGAAATCTGCAGTGTTCCTCCGCTATGGGGATAGTCAGATATGCATCTTTTAAATCTATCCTGGCTAGCCAGTCCCCTTGAATTAGAGTATCCCTTAGTAGGTGTATCCCTTCCATTTTGAAGTGTCTGTACACCACGTAACCGTTTAGGCCTCTTAGATTTATTATCGGTCTTGTCTTGTGTTTCCCTTTTACTATGAACATATTGCTTATGTAACCTGACTGATCTGATGCGGGTCGTATAGCTCTTTTGCTTTCCAGCCCTCTCAATTCCCTTTCCAACAAGGTCTTGTCTTCCCTGTTCAATACCATCCCTCTTGGTGGTTTCTCCTGCTGAGGTGTATCTAGAAAATCTATATAGAAGCCTTGAGCGGTCTGAATTACCCAGGCATCCCCCGATATATTCAACCAATTCTTTAGAAATTGAGCAGTTCTCCCACCTACTTCTAAGATATTTAGATGTGGGATTGGTATTCTTACATGGGTTATTTTGCTGACGTTCCCCTCGCCAGTTTCTTCCTCTTCCTCTACCTCTCGATGGGAAGAAAGGTGTCTGTTTGCGCTCCTCATGATCTCTCCATTGCGCTCTGTCTTGGTAGGATCGATTGTATTGGAACCGGCCAGCCGAACGACCCCTTCCTCTGCTGGC
Organism: Ambystoma mexicanum; assembly: GCF_040938575.1. Classification (NCBI taxonomy): domain Eukaryota; kingdom Metazoa; phylum Chordata; class Amphibia; order Caudata; family Ambystomatidae; genus Ambystoma; species Ambystoma mexicanum. Next base: position 1,285,082,693 of record NC_090926.1, read on the forward strand.
CCGTCCAAAAATCTGCCTCCAGAAAACTCTCTTAATAGAGGCTTGAGCCTTATCCAAAGCTGCATAGGAATTTACAAATTTGGTGAGCTCCTTGATAAAGGAGTCCCCAAACAACTTCCCCTTCGCCGAGGTGGCGGATTATGAGGAGGCTAACTCGCTCAATTTAGGGTCGATCTTTACTAGCAAAGATCTCCTTTCTGTGGTTATAGCATGATTAGCGTTCCCTAACATGCATATCGCCCTTTCGGCCCATCCGATAAGGATTGCCGGGTCTATCGGCTCCCCTTTTACTTTCGCTTCTTCTCCCATCTGGTGAATCTTTGTGAGGGGTCCCGTCATATCCAGCATCTTGTCCTGGCACGATCGCCAGGATCTATCAAGACCCTTCCTCACATCTTTAGTAAACATCATTTTATCATCTATTACGGGAGTGTCTGCCGCACCTTCAGGGAGGAGTGGTCTGGGGCATTCTGCCCTCATCTTGCTTATAGCCTCTTTGGCTAATGGCGCCCTCAGGCGTTTCTTTAAGTATGCCGAAATTCTTCTGGGGGGTTCCCATTCTGATGATCTGGGATGGATCAATGCTTCTGGATCGAAATCCCCCTCATCGGCAACATCCTCCTCCTCCTTCTTCCTTTTCTTTGACGCTTCATGGCTCTCATCCCCGGATGAGGATATTGATAACACTTCCTCTTCCACGGGGTATTCCTCCTCCCAATCATTCTCACCCTCATCTGAGGAATCGGAGGATGACTCACGTCCCCTGCTAGGCACAGTCTTACCCTTTCTCTTACTTTTACCACCTTTCTTCTTCGGTGGGGAGCCCGGGGGGGTGTGGGCCTCTTCTGCCCTGCGGGCTGTTTTACTGCTCCCTTTTGATTTTATGCGTGCCTTAAGACACTTGACCTCTTCCATGCCCTGAGAGAATCGGAGGCAATCCTCCATCAGCGCTATTTGCTGGGGATTATGTCCCAGAGAAGCCCCCAGGGCTTTCTGGAAAACATCAGTCATGTCTGAATGATTCCTCCTTTGGCTAACACTAGCCTTCCCCTCATCACTGGAGGAGCTCATGATTCTCAGGCCTTGGGGAGAATTTATGTTATGAATGATAATATTCAAATATATACCAGGGCTTCTCAGAACGAGATTGTAGGTAATTTGATAATATCTCCCTGGTTCTGATTATATCACGGATATAATACTATATTAACACAGGTTTTACCTAGGACTGTGCCCGTATGAGGTGCGGTATCAACTGACAGCCTGCAGGGGCGCTGTTGAGTTCTTCCACAGGACGCTACGTTCGTACGATGCGTGCTGTGGCAAATCGTATTATTATTATATAGCTTTCGCCAGAATAAATATCTCTCGTGCTTCTCACCAACCGAATGAAAATCGCAATGAAAAACGAAGGAGAGAGCGCCGGAACTACGCGGTCCCGTCGCGCTCTCCCTTCCGTTATACAGTGCCCTCTCTAACGGGTCGGCGGAGCTGCGGCCGCCGGTGCCCCAGCCCCGTCGCGGCCGCATCTCCTCTGAGCCGCCTGCACCTAGCGGATATGCTCCGCCAAAACCAGAAATAATGCGCGTGTCATTCGCATGCTAAATTAGTCTAACTCACATTCACATTCACACGTAATAGGAATAATATAAAAATTGCACTTAACTCGCTGCCGAGCAGCAAAGAAAGAGGAGGAAGTGAAAGAGGACAGGAGTTTTGATGCATTGAGGACTTGTTTATTGGTTTATGGAACTATCACATGGTCAGTTGAGGACCAATCGAAATGAACTACAAATCTCAGAAAAACATGGTTATTGTAGTTTTTATTAGATTTTGTATTCATGTTCTTTGGTACTGTTTCTTTGCTGCTGAACAGTAAAGTTGTAGAGAAAGCATAATCCGAGCCTCCGGTCTTGACATAGAATTAAGGGTAACTCGGACAAGTAGCAGGACACAGCAAAGCAAAAGCTCCTGTGCAAAGAGGCTAGCCAACAGCTGGCTTTCACCCTTCACTGTTCTGCCCTTAACTGGGACGCCTCAGGCTTTCTTTGCTACTGTTTGAGAGCACGATGCGGCAGACTGGAGAGAGTCAGCTCTGCAACCTTTGGAACAAAGACTGACATTTCTTAAAGTACCAGCGATTTATTGCACATTTTGATATGATAAATTACCACACTTCAATTCGTCCTATAGAAATAAATAGTGTTACAGTAGCTACTAGTTGCCGCATTGATTCGAAAGGTGAACTGGAACCTATTGAGGCCCCGGGCGGTAGTTGTGATTTTACTGTTCATTGTCTTGCGTTTAGGAATTGCATAGGCTTAACCTGTTGGGTAAGAATTGGAACCAGTGCCAAAGTACTGTGACTGTTTTTTATTTAAGCATCTGCTATGTTATTTTATGTTAGCAGTGTTTGTTTAGCGCACGTACGCCCGAAGGCATCATGGCGCTGGTGAGGAGTAAATTCCAGGTAGCCTAGCTAGAAAAACCAGGTCTTCAGCTTCCGACGGAAGGCAAAGTGATCAGTAGTCTCCCGTAGGGGCAAGGGCAGGTCATTCCAAGCTTTTGCGGCAGCAACCGAAAAAGCCTGTCCACCCTTCCGGGATAACCTGAACCGGGGCACCACCACCCGCAGGGCTGCTTGCGATCGAAGAGAGCGAGTAGGCAGGTAGCGGGAGAACTTGTTTTGCAGGAATTCTGCTCCCTCGCCATAGAAAGCTCTGTGCACTATGCACATAGACTTGAACATAATCCAGTGAGTGACGGGGAGCCAATGCAGTTGCCTCAGCAGAGGATTCATATGGACTCCAAACCGAGGACGGGTGATAGATCTTGCTGCAGCGTTTGGAGCATCTGCAGGTGCCCAGTTAGGTAGCCGGGTTGGGCCAGATACAATGAAGTACAATAGTCCAGAACACTAAAGACCAGGGCGGCAACCACTGGGGCTTGGTTTGCTGTGGGAATGAAAGGGAGAACCTTCCGCAGAACCCAAAATTTGAAATGGCCATCTGTGTACTATATCAGTATATTTACAGTACATCATAATATTCTATTGTGTGTGGTACATTCTATTGTGCATGTGGCTGGGATTACTTGTTCTTTAGTACCAGCCCGTCCCCTCCTAGGGGTGATGCTTGACTGCCCATTGAGAGAGTTTCGGTTTAATATGGTGGTACCCTCCCCACCTCTCCTTCACATAAATATCTACCTAGCATCAGACGAGTGTCTTTTGAATGAAACCAGTTCTCTGCATTGGTATGAGTGCCATGGGTGACTGTGGTGAGTGGTCTGTGGGCTTCTTCGCCTTTCTTTGATCACATGCCACTCCCTGGGTCTCTGTGGCAATACAAGTACCAACTAGGCTCGGGGAGTCCCTGCTTGACCCTGATATGCCCCGGATTCCTGAAGGTGTGCTTAAATGCCTTGGGAATCGCTGGTGATACTTGCTGTTTGACATTCCCTTGTTATTTCTCTTGTGCATGTCCCCTGGAGCTTCATCCAGTTAGTTTTATGAGTGTCCCCTTCCCTGTTTGCCACCTGATGGTCCTGTCAAGTTCTCACCTGTCGGGGTCGGCCACAGTTCATATAAGGGTCAATTCACTCGTTTTGGCGATGGACTTGTGCCCTGCATCAGTGAGCTGGTGATGACCTCTGACCTGTAGAGTCACCCCAGTCCCATCACCCAGCCTCCAGCATGGGCCCTCATCACAGTGTGCAGAAGAGATGCCTGCAGCTTGTAGAGATGATGGGAGCTGGCTTTCAAGTTCTACAGGTTATGCAGATAGGAGCAGGTTTACGGGATGCATGTACTTAATGTGTGGTAACCAGGACCATCTTAAGCTCTTTTGTGGCCCAGTGCACAGACCTTTGGGGGCCCCCCTCCACCGAACTAAAGGAATTAAGGGATTTTAATATCTCGTTGTGCCCCCTCACCGTGATCACCACCCATAACCTAATATTCTGCTTTGCAGCGATCACAATAAGAATAGGTGCTCTCTTTCAGTCCCATTACCCTCTTCGTTCTTGCTGAAGAAGCAGCATTTCAAGGGCAACATGAACAGTCCACGATGCAGACACTTGTGTTCTAGCGTGGGGACAGGGCGCCTTTTATCAATAGCAGTCACGAGGAAGGTACACCGGCCATGTGTATGGGCGCAATATAAATAAACTATCATATGATCATCATATCATAGTATAAATGCAGGATTCAGAGCCTATAAAAAAGGTTCACATAATCCAGAATAGACAGACGGCTCAGATAAGCCACCTCGTAGAATGGAGACAGGAGAGCAATGGGAAGCCAGCAGCAAGCTACACACACCACAGCAAAGACATAGGACTCAGAGTATCCGCCTTGCAGAATGCAAAAGTGCTCCAGCATGGAGTCAGGAGAGCAACGGGAAGCAAGCAGCAAGCTACACACATCACAGCATAGACATAGGATCAGCGTATAGTATTGAAGTCAAGACTTGGTTTAGATTTAATTATGGGAGAGGTGGTGGCTTGGGAGCAGAGGGGCCTGAAGATATCTTTGACTTGTCCGGTACCTGTTTCCACTCATTCTTACCAGGTAGTTAACCAAGAGCATGCTTTAGGAGAAGTTACCAAGGTTATTCCCCCAATTATTCAATCGAGTGTGTGGGATATGCTCCCTGAAGTGATCTCACAAGTCTTCCTTAAGATGGGTATGACCCATCCGAAACTCTAGGGTTGACTCGGGTAATGGGTTATCATGGAATACCAGAGGTTATGCCTCCTTTTCAGAGGATCCTAGAAGAACAGAAATTATTAAAACATTTGACCTAATCTTTTTTCAAGAAACTTGGTTAACTTGTTTAGTGGGTATAGATGGGTACTCCATTTTTCAGCAGTTGGCTTTGGTTCCAGGGGTTGGTAGACCAAAGGGGGGGGTCTTTTGGTCGCCTCTAGTAATGAGGTCTCTAAATCTACTGTTATTATTGCAAAAAGTATCCAGGGGATCCTTGTGGTGAGACTGTCAAGAAGAAGTTCTATTGAATGTTCAAGTTGGATAGTGGTAAATTTGTATTGGAACCCTGGTGTCATCTACTATCTGAGTTTTTGCATGCCCTTTCTGATTGTTTACTTGATTGTTCTTTGCGATACCCGACGGATTACATTCTTATCGCCGGGGACCTCAATTCTCAATGTATTTCTACACTGGACCCTAAATCAGGTAATTTTAAACAGAAGTCCATTAATGGTAAAACTTGGGTAGAGTTTATGCATGATTGGAATCTTTTAATGCTGAATGGAAACAATAGGGGGGATATTCCGAACTCCCCGTCTTGGCATAGAGGTCCCTCTTTCTCCACGATTGATTATTTTTTTGCCTCAAAAAATATCTTTGAAAATTGTTGTAGTTTGATCGTGGGGGTTGGGAACAATGATGACCATGGTATGCTGAAGATGACCTTGTCTTATGATTGTGTCTTAACCACCCCTCGTTATGATCAAGAGCTCCTTATTAATAATGCAGGAAATGTTATTAGAAAGTTTCCCAAAGGAGGTCAACTATTAAATAAGGAGCTGAGATTTAGGACGAGTCATTTATCTGCTCAGCAATTGAGTTCTGTACTCCTGGAGTTTTCTTGAACTTTCTGTCTGACTTGGCTTTGGCGGAGTTTCCCCTGCAGAAATCTCACAAGTTGCATAAACACTCCTTTAATGTTCAAATTATAGCTCGCAAATCTGAATTGAGGCATCATAAATCTATCTTAAAGCGATCAGACCTATGTGTGAAAGCTTATGGGGAGCGACTAGTCAAGTTAAAAAATAATTATAGGAATTGGCTTCGTGCCCATAAGCATTTGGTAGTTCAACAGGATGCTGAGAGAATGCTTTGTGCCCTATCTCTTAGGAACTCTCAGAATTTTTGTTTGGTCAATGATGGGTCTGAATGAGATAACTCATTACAAGAAGCAGGATTCTGTTATTCAAGAGGGGGTGTGGCTCGACCATTTTGCCAAGGTTTATGACTCTGAGGCTTCTATGTGCTCGGTTATGGATATAATGTCCAATTGGTGTTTTGAATTTAACGTTCTAGACCTTGAATTGCTAATCAAGAAATCTTTGTCCTCAAGAGCGCCCGGACCGAATGGTTTAAGTAACTCGATTCTGAAATCGGATCCAGTTACCTGGGCGAATGTCTTTTAGGCTCTTTTTAATAACATCATTATCCAGAAGACAATTCCAGATTCCTGGAAACAATCTATAGTTATTTCTATCTATAAGAAGGGTGATAGGTTACTGGCCTCTAACTATCGCCCTATTTCTCTTCTAGATGCCGATAGTAACATCTTTTCGGGCATCATTCTAAGGGAATTGGAAACCTGGGCTAAAACAAAGGGAATTATCCCTAAGCAGCAATCTGGTTTTAGAAAGGGCTTATCCACTTCATTGAATGGGCTAGTCCTGAGTTGCCTCGCTGCTAAGTCATATCAGGGGCGGCACTGCCCTTTTTGGAGCCTGGATTGACCTATCCCAGGCATTCGATATGGTTGATAGGAACTTATTGTGGGGAAAACTGGATGCCTGGGGAATTCCTCCTGGTTTACTTTCTATTCTAAGAGAACTGCACTCCAGTAATTATATGCGGGTCAGACTTTGTAGATCGGGTTTGCTCTCTGATCCAATTAGGATTACTAGAGGGGTACGACAAGGTTGTTTATTTGCTCCCCTGCTTTTTATCCTCTTCATGGCGGATCTATCTGACTGGCTACAGGACTCTGGTTTAATATCTCCTTCCATTGGTAACGTAAAAATTAATTGGCTAGCATATGCGGATGACGTAGTAGTCCTGGATTATTCACAAGTGGGGCTGCAAAGTCTCTTGTCCGCATTAGAATCTTACGGTAGGCCCAATAAATTAAGTATAAACCCCATAAAATCCAATATTCTTCGATTTAAGAGACCAACTAAAATAGTGAAGAATTTTGCGTGGAAGTTGGATCAGTCTCCGGTAGAGGTTGTCTCTGAACTAACTTATTTGGGAGCCGAATTGAGATCTTTTCCATCAAAGAATAATCTGTCATATATTGATCTAAAATTGGTCAAATTAGGTGCTGAGATGAAAAAAATTAACTCCAAGTTCGGCAAATGTTCTATCCTTCCCCTTATAAGATTCTATATTGGGAAGGTAGTTCCCATAATCTTATATGGATTGGATTACAATGCTGTAGCTTTGGAGATAGAATGGGATGTAATAGAATCTAGGATTTGGAAACGTACGTTGGGTCTGCCAGACTGTGTTCCCATTGTTAGCTTTCGCTATGAACTTGGTCTCTCGTCACTAAGATCGTGGCTTGACTGGAAGTGGTTGACTCTCTACAGATTAATTTTAGATCCCCCCCAAGAACTCCCTCTTTGAGGAAGCAGCTATAGAGCTGCAATTAGGGACCAATGCTTTTCTGTACAGATTAAGGCAAAAATGTTTGGAGCTACTGTCTGGTTGTGACTGCGATGTTGTGTCGCTTCGGCAGAACCCATTAAAGGTGAAGGAAAAAATGAAATTGGCTGATTGGATTCACACGATTGAGGTTATGCGAAGAACCAAAAGATCAGCCTCTCTGACATTGCTGGATAAACGTTTATCATCCATGCCTACTTATTTAAAGAAGTCCCCTAACCCTTGGTTTAGATCTACATTTTTGAGATTCCGTTTAAATGTACTCCCTACTTTAGAATTATTAGCTATTAGAGACAAAGAAGGGGGGACTTTACCAATTTGTGACAGGTGCCTAAGTAATGAAATTCAGACTATTAAGCATTTATTTTCTGATTGTCTTGGGACCTGGAATATCAGGGTCAGGCTTTTTGGTAGATTTGTCCACGATGAGTCTCATCTTAATACTGATGATTTTTGGGCAAGATTGTCTTCTGGTAATGAGACGGCTTTATCAATTGAGGTGGGAAGATGTTTAAGAGAATTGAAGTTAGTAACAGATTGAACTATTTGTGTTGATTTGTGCTGATTTTAATTTCTATCTCATCTTTTCCTCTTCTTTTATGATGTGTTTTTTTTATCTAAAACTTGTAAACTGATGGAAGATATTCTTTTTTCTTTTAACTGTTTTATTTTATATACTGTATGTTGAAATGTGTTAAAAGTCAAATTTTGGCTACTGCACTATAAATAAAAAAAATAAAAAATATTGCCAAACACAGGATTATGAAATTATTTATTAACATGCAGTTAAACCTTTGAATTGTGAAAAAACAACAATTTCTTCTGTCAAATGAACAGACCTTGCAATATGCTTGCCAGAGGCCTGCAACATCTGGTCCACTTTCTTATGCATAGAACCCTTCTACTCGCATGGCCTCTATAAAAAGAAATATCAGGTAACGGGCGAAACAATGCCAGCAGCGTGTGAGAAGTCCCTGATATAAGATGATTTGTCCAGGGTCACTGTATCGTCTAATACGAGAATTAACCCTTTGGTTCTACAGTCTTGAATTTGGTTACCTAATCACCTCTCCAGTCTTAAACTTTATGCTCATCATTGGCTGCCCAGGTTTTACAACCACCCATCTGAGGAAACCGATTTCTAGACCTCCACAATACTGATGATTTATCTTTTTATAGCGCCCGCTATCTGGTGCAGGTGCGTTGCTGATAATAGCACCTGATTTGCTTCAAAGCAAAGTACATACACATGCAGGTTTATCAACTTCAGACATAGGAAATGCTGGGCCGACCTTGCTTGAATTTGGGTTTGTACTCTTCTAATCTTCATATGAACACAGATCTCTGCATTGAGTGCTTAACACATTGAGCTATCTTCTGAACCATCGCAACACTCAAATGTATCAATATGTAGTTCGACTATGGCTATTTCCATGATCAATATGATATCCATACAAAGGTGAGAATGCTACAGGAACTGTGCCGTAGTGATCACACACACTATGTATACCAGAGTGAACTCAAAGCATTACACGATGACTGATCTGAGAAGCACGTACTTGTCAATAACAGACGGGCAATAGTTTTAGAGCGTTCAGCAGCACGCCATAAAATATCCTGACCTGTGTCATTTAGTTTGGGTGAACAATGATCAGGCAGCCTTGTGGGCCCCCTCCAAGGTGGGGGCACGGGGCAAGCGCCCCTTTTTTTTTTTGCCCTCCCATGAAGACGCCTCTGGCGGTAACTGGTTTGCAGAATGCACATATGTCATTGATTCTGTGGGGTGCACACATTGCAATTTATGGATACTGATTTTCACAGTGCATAGATTTATGTGGGAGAGATCTGGTTTGCTGATTGCAGCCAACATTCTGATAACTTGCAGGTCCGTGGTGCACCAGCGATCGCCATAGTGGGTTGCCTCAGCCTTGCCGTTGAGCTTCACAATGGCAACAAGAGGACGAAGGAAGAGCTGGTTGCCTTTATTCTGGACTCTCTGAAATACCTTGTGACCTCGCGACCCACTGCCGTCAACATGGCACGAGCCGCCACAGAACTGTCCGCCTTCGTAGAGCTAGAAGCTGGGAAGCCAGACTCCACTTCAGAGACCATTCAGGACTGGTAAGGGGAGGGATCCATTAAACGGACTGCTTATGTTCTACCAGATGCTCGTCTCGCCACATCTCAATGGCCTTCCTTCATTGCCACCTAGATATCGCTCCTTGACTTTGTATGTATTGATCCTTTGGTACAAAAGAGTGGTTGTGTATGCACGCTTGTACTGGACACTGTAAAGCCAGGCAGTCTGTTTTGTCATTGGCTATCATTTCTCTTCCATTACTTTCTGCCCTTCCTCTGACCAAAAGTATGGACTGATCTTGATTAGTCCAGAGGTATCCAGACCCACTTTTATTTGTCCCTCTGGCACAGCACTGCCGAGTCCCACAGCATTCATTACCTGTTTCTCCAGCTTCCAAGTCCTGTTTTGAGGGTCTAGAAAAGCATTGGGTTCTTTGACCTTGAATATCTCCAGATGTCAGGTCTGGCCCTTCCATTGTGGCACAACAGTAGTAAATTCCAGTTTTCTTTTCACCAGCACGTTCTAAACCCAGACCTGCCCCATGAGCCACTAGGAACATCTAGCCCCTCGTCATTATCTGGACTATTCTTTGTTGGGATCTTGCCACTTTCTGTAATCCATTCTCAGCATTTATGAGCTCCATTGCCTGCACAGAGCCTACCATTAGCACTCCAGCTGTACCCACATGTGCAGAGAAGTAACTTGTGTTTCTGAATATTTCTATAAAGGTTTATTACACCTAGATGTGGATGGGTCCAAATGGGCAGCTAAGTTTCCAAACAGATTGGCAGTGTTGTTGAAAATCCAATTTTGTTGGTGCAAACAGTCACAGAAGGTTACATCTCTACAGTTAATCCGCCTGCTGTTGTCTCTCCTCTCTTCCTTTTCTCTCTACATAGTGTGATCCAGTGGGCTGAAGACATGCTGGCTAAGGACATCAGCGATAATCGAAGAATCGGGGACCATGGAGCTCAGCATATCCTGCAGGGGTCCTCGGGGCAGAACATTGTAGTGCTGACCCACTGCAACACTGGCTCCCTGGCTACGGCTGGCTACGGCACTGCACTGGGTGAGTCACTGTAGAGGGAGTTGAGTGCGCACTGCTGCTCTGGACCATTGTGTGTCAGCTCTCAACCCAAATAATCCTCACTGCACCCAGAGTCCAGTGCACAGCACTTAGTCCTGCCAATATGACTGTTAGCATGTGCCACGCTTAGATGGAATTGCAGAAATGTGACCGCTAGCATATACCACACTTAAAGGTAACTACAGAAACGTGATTGTTAGCATGTGCCACACTTAATGGAATTTCTCAAGTTTAGTCTGCGCCAAATCTAGACAGAAATATGAATGTTAGCAGATATCACACTTAGATGGAATTTCAGAAATATGATGGTCAGCATGTGCCACACTCAGACGGAATTCCCAAGCTTAGTCCGCGTCGCATCTAGATAGAAATATGATGGTCAGCATGTGCCACACTCAGATGGAATTCCCAAGCTTAGTCCGCGTCGCATCTAGATAGAAATATGATGGTTAACATATGCCACACTCAGATGGAATTCCCAAGCTTAGCCCGCGTCGCATCTAGATAGAAATATGATGGTTAACATATGCCACACTCAGATGGAATTCCCAAGCTTAGCCCGCGTCGCATCTAGATAGAAATATGATGGTTAACATATGCCACACTCAGATGGAATTCCCAAGCTTAGCCCGCGTCGCATCTAGATAGAAATATGATGGTTAACATATGCCACACTCAGATGGAATTCCCAAGCTTAGCCCGCGTCGCATCTAGATAGAAATATGATGGTTAACATATGCCACACTCAGATGGAATTCCCAAGCTTAGCCCGCGTCGCATCTAGATAGAAATATGATGGTTAACATATGCCACACTCAGATGGAATTCCCAAGCTTAGCCCGCGTCGCATCTAGATAGAAATATGATGGTTAACATATGCCACACTCAGATGGAATTCCCAAGCTTAGCCCGCGTCGCATCTAGATAGAAATATGATGGTTAACATATGCCACACTCAGATGGAATTCCCAAGCTTAGTCCGCGTCGCATCTAGATAGAAATATGATGGTTAGCATATGCCACACTCGGATGGAATTTCAGGAATGGGACCGTTAGCATATGTGACTCTTAGCATGCACCACACTTAGAATTATGAACCCTAGCTTGCGTCGCATCTAGATAGAAATGTGACTGTTAGCATGTACCGGACCTAGATGGAATCCCACAATTGCAAGGACAGCAATGCCAACTAACCAACCAACTAACAATTCCATCCCTCTGCAGACACCTCTCAAACTATAACCAAACACAACCACAAGCCTTAAACGCAGCAATCCGCACAAACTTCACAACAATGCAACAACAAAACAAACCACACATAGCCTTGCACAACAGCACACGACGACTACGGACCATAAAACACCCCAAGCCCGGCCGACGGAACCACCGGGCTGAGGCTGCCAACAGCACATCACTGCTCTCTTGCACTTTTCCAGCTTATTCCTACTAACCCACCCCCTCTCCTCCCCTTTTCAGAGCCGCCAGAGCGCCAGGGGACCACTTCGGTGGTGATAGTGCGCGGTACAAATGACCTTTAACATTAACATTAACATTAACATTGTGTTTCCCAGTCCTGATACTGACAAGTCAAGTCACTGCACAGGAAGCTCAGAAAGCAAAGACTGCAACATAGACTGGTTAGTGACCCGCTCAAACTCAACACGCCAGTCTTGATGCACCTCCTCCTTTCTTTCTGTATAGTTTGTGCTCACCTGCAACTACTCACTTGGATGCAAGGAAAATGGAGAAAAGTGAAGGCGCTCCATGCCTTTGGTACATTGCGTTTTAATGTCTACTTTTGCAAAATTGGATTGAGCATGTTTATGGGAGGAATGTGTGATCTATTCTATTTGGATGTTCTGCTTACATACTCGGGTGGTGAGGCTGCACCCGAGCACTGGAAGGGGGCGGTTCAATCCTCTGACCGGGATGTTGAAGTAGGTGCCCTGAAGGTTGATGACGTTGGGTCCATCTCCTTCCTTTCTGATCCAAGGCCAGCTGCCCGAAGGTTTCCTTCTGCTTCACCCACTTATTTATGACCTTCAGATCATAATGGGTCGGAATTGATCAGAGTCTTTACCTCGAATATATGATTTATACTCTCTGAGCACCTGATACCCTTTACACTGTATTCTTTTCTAATATGAGTTTGACATCTTGGACCAGCCAGTCCAGATGCAGTGAGAGGATTCTGCGAGGTGAGATGTTTGTTAGAGAAGAAGAAAACCTAATTCTGTAGCTATATTTCACAATATTTAACACCCAGCTGTCTCTGGTGATGTTTTCCCAATAGACTATATGATTTCAAATGCTTCTGCCCACCACTAACAGCCAGAAGTATACTTAAACACACTCCAGGCCAGCTTCAGGTCCTGAGGGCTAGGGAGCACTCTATTGAGTAAACAACTCTAGGAAACCAGGGAAAACTAAGTTGGAGGAGAGATCAATCAACCTTTTACTCTATACCTATCCCTCTCACACAGTCTACCAAACATTCACTCTTTCACAGCCTTACTCTTCCAATCAGGTACCACTCTCTTTCACTACCAACACCTCACCTACATCAAGCTTTAGCACAATCTCAACTACACTCCACCACACTGTCCTTCCTACACCTGACCTCTCTGTTTGCCACCACTCCGCCTGACCTCACCTGAACACTCTTCGCGCATTCTGGCTTTCGCTGGGTTTTTATATCCCTATTCCTCCCTTTCCATTAGTTACTCTGCTCATCTGACTCTATGGACCAATCTGGGCTTACCCTGCCGTCCCCCGGCTTGGGCCACAACACTTTGAGGTTTTCCCTCCCCTCGACCTCCTCTTTTGGTACACAGCAATTAAATCACAGTCTATCTGGCATTTCTGTGTAGTTATCGTGGAGGTGCAGTGAATTGCTTTTCTTGTTTGGAGGTGCCTTTTAACCTGAAGTTCTGTTCTTGAATCACTTGCGGAGCCAGTGGATTCATTCAGCAGGACGCAGTGACTTTCAGTTGCTGCATGGCCTTCTGCGACTGGTAGTTCTGTAATGAAACAAAAAGGCTTATGGCCAGAAGAGGTTTTGCAGGCATTGGGTTATCGATAGTGGTACCACTTTCACCAAGAATGGCATATGTAGAGGGGCCAGAGACCGGGCCCTTTCAGCTCGCTCCCTCTCCCCCCCCCCCACCCGCCTACCCTCTCTCTGGGGCAGGACTGGCACTGGTGAGAACTCTGGTATGTTTCCTGTGGGAGGTTTAAAGGTTCCTATTTCCACCTGATGGGGTCATGACCTTGACCCTCTCACAAAAGTCTAATGCAACACAGATGCAGACTTTGTTGTTCACACATTTGGCAAATAAGAGGCTTACCTTCTGCACTAGCCCTTCTGAAACCAGAATACCATTAGTGGTGCTCGTGAACCATCAGATCTACTGCAGAAGAGATTAGTTCTAGGAGTGGATGTTGGGAGTCAGGCGTCAGAGCAAGCCGTCTAGCTGTAAAAACCAACTTTTCCAGAACCATCATCATAATCACCTCACGCTGGGCCCTGAGGTGGTGGGTTCTTCTTACCCTCAAGGGTCCTTATAGTCCGTGGTCGAGGCATTTTCCCATGGACCTCCATTGGAGCTGACTTCAGTTGTGCTGTATCTTCCCTCTAGGCTGCTGGCTCTTGAACCTGTCTCTGGAACTCTTCTTTGGAGTATCCTCTGGCGTACCGTGGGGCTGTTTACCGCCATAGTCTCACCTGTGGGGTAGAATTGGGATTTACCTCCCTTTATCCGTGCGTGAATTGGCCTACTGACTTTGCCCAGTGATTCCTAAGGGGATATTAGTGAATTTAGTGATACTTAGTTGCCACAAGCCATTTTTCCCGCCTCTATCTTGGGTTGTGGTGAGTTTTAGGCCAAAGACTGGACTTTCCACTTGTGTGCCTGTGATGTTTAATGTAATTTAGTCTTGTATTCCACTTCAGCTCGGCTCTACGTTATTACGTTATTTTTCGATTAAAAAAATGGCGATGAAAAGTCCCGCGACGAAAAGTCCCGCGGCAAAAGAACGGTATACCTTCAGCTCTTGAGCATGCCTGATTACAATGTGACTAGTTCTAGTCTCACTATATCTATTTTTCTCTGGAAGTTTAATGTCCTGATGGTGTTAGCCTAATCAAGGGTCTGAAACCTGTGGCTCTCCAGATATTTTGGACTACGGCTCCCAGGTTCTCCCACCATTGACTATGGTAGATAGGGCTGTTTGAAGTTGTAGTCCAAAACATCAGGAGAGCCGAAGGTTGCATACTCCTGGAAATGTTTCATATCGTTTGGTGGCCTCTGAATGTGTTTTTAAATTATTTTCCAGCCTCTATGTCCTACATTGACTGTGTTATGCGTTGGCATCTGGGGTACTGTAATGATTATTAATACTGAATTTCTTAATATCTAATTCCCCTTTCTTCTCACCCCTTGCATCTACATTATACTATAGGGGTGGCTTGTGTTTGTCATGATGATTTGCTGTTTCTATACATGCATTGTGTTTTTGACCTGTATTGTATGTTTGCTTAAAGTACCTATTGAATACTAGAGACCTATCCATATGTGTAACTTAATAAAGGTTGATATCTTTCTATAGACCAATGTAGTGCATTTCCTTTGAATATGTGCGTGGACTAACTATAACTTTATATCGGCCTACTCTGCCCCCTGCCTCCAGAGTTAAGCCCGAGGGCTCTGCCACATTAACTGTTGTGGAGAGGTGTGCCTTCCCTTTTTTTTTGGGCGTATTGCCCCACCTTAAGATTAGTTGCTGGTACAGCCTGCATTGCTCGCCAAGAGTGCACGGACAGTTATTTATCACCTGCACATTTACAAAGCAGAGCAAATACTTTGAACACAGATAGACGGAGCAATAACTCACAACCAGATACGCAGTTAGCAAAATAATGAGCACTTATACAGCTATTTATTCATAGCTAAGAAGCAGCAAGTGATATAACAGAAATAAATCACAGAAAGGATAGGGAATTCAAGAGAAAATACATCACCATGGGCGTAACTGAATCCCTCATCTCGCCAGAAGCGTCTGGAAGACCCGGGTAACAGCCAGGCAGAGAGCACAACAGCCCACAGGAAGGTCAGAACAAGGCGTCCCCCCTCTGACTGAGGTCTTTGTGTTTTTTCCACCTGACCTTTCCAGAGCTCCGCATATATGCCCTCCTCAAAAAGAGGTGGCAATTTTTTGAACCTTCTGGCACTAGCGCTTGTGCATTGCTGAGTGACCGTTGGTTGCCGGCCGGGTCAACCGACAGTAACCCCCAAGAAGCACATTTTCCCTCTTCTAAAGCACCACGAAAAACAATTCCATAATTCATCCTGAGCAAGACATAACAAAACCCTTTTTTTATATCTGGTGCCAGCCGGCACCTGTGGATCCCAGCTGCTTTCCCAGCACAGTGTCCTTGACTGAGGCCTGCATACCAGGCTCAGCAACGAATAACATTGAAAGCATGTTTTTTTAGCAAAAGCAAGTGTAGTTTTCACTGAGGCATGGAATAAATATCCATTATAGCTCCGAGTGCCCCCAGAATGCACTGCGCATCAGCTCCATGTTTTAGCTCAAGCATAACACAGCCCTGAACAGAGGGTCGAAGAAGAACCTCCTTAACGGGTGCATTGAGATATCGAGGAGAAAAGAGGCTGGAGAGTGGAAGTGCAAAGAAGACCGGAGAGATTGGGAACGGAGGAGAGGGATAGGGAGAGGCAGAATGAAGGAGTAAGGTGAAGAAGAAACACCAGGAGCGGGTCAGGAGTTGTGGAAACAAGGAAGAGTGGAAGTGTTGAGCAGTTAACTGTGGCAAGAGGGGAGGTGGCAACCACAGAGAGAAAAGGTGGAAAGTAGGGGAAAGGATGTGCAGAGGCAAGCGAGAGTGGAACAGAAGAGACCTAGAAAACACCACGACGGGGGAGAAGACAAATCAAGGACAGTGTGAAGAACCGCAGCAAGCCTGGATTAAAAGTCAAGTGGGGGGGATGGTGCGGAGAGAGTGAATTGCAGAGAAGGGGAACAGACTACAAAGGAGTGGAAAGGAGGGCTAAGTGGAGAGAGATGGTGCTTAAATTACCTAAATAAACGCTTAGGAAAGACAGTGAGGAAGCTGTGTAAATAATGGATCCAAAAGAGGCAAGAAAGAAAGATCCCCAGATTAAAAGAAGGATTCTAGGCCATATCACACAAAACGAAGAAATGTTGAAGGAATAGATAAATAAAGTAGAAATAGAAAAGGAGAACCAGCAAGAGGTGAGGGTTCAGCACTTCAAGTTAATCCTTACGTGACACTTGTATTATAGTCTTCATTATTTATAGTTTGTTGGCCTTATGAATTATCGGGCTTATCCACCCCAAACCCCTACGAGCCAAGAGAAAAGTACAAGGCTCCAAGATCATCAAGTAGGTCAGTGAGTCACAGCCAATAAAATGGTGGAGGGTGGGGCCACTGAGAAAGAGAGAAAGTAAACATGAGGATAGAAACAAAGAGGCAGGAACACCAATGTCAGTGGAGGTTCCAGACCTCAAGGACCAGGGAGAGCCCAGGAGAGCTTCAGCATGTCGACAGAGGGTTTACCGTGACAACCCCTAAAGCCCACGGTGGCTTGTACTGACCACAGTATCAGTTCGACCTGGACAGGAGACTAAGAAATTGGAAGGATGAGGAATAGAAGATAATCATCCTGAAAAGAAAAGATACAGCACCTATGAAAGACGTGCAGACACTCTAAACCCCAAGGACTGTGAGAGGCCCTTTCTGTTACTGCTATAGAGGCCGATACACAGGGAAAGAGAGAATGACTGCTGGACTACATCCAGTGATACGGACTGAGCTATTTTGATTCATGAAAATCTAGCTCCATGTTTCTACCATCCTGTTATCTATTGGGAATAATCAACCAATCAGAACATTGGCCCACAGTTTTTTTTGATAGGCACCACAGACTGGGTTGCAGACCTCAATGGAGAGAGGAAGGCGAAGAAGCCTTCATTGGGGAGCCTAGAATACTAGAGAGACCTACGTGTCTGCTGAGGGCTAGAACAAGAGGGGAATCTGAAGAGCTTTTAGGAACTCTATCTATTGGCCAGGAAACTTTGGGCCCTGAGGGTTACACATGGTGTGTGAGTTGGAGAAACACAGCGCTCACCCATAAGCAAGTGGGAAGAGTTACCTGGTGGTAGGAGTGTGTTAAAGGTATTGAGCCTGTCCGCGGAAGGCGACCTGCTGCTTGAGGGTGAGACTATCTATGTCTGATATATATCTCAAAGCAAGAGGCAAAGGTACTTGCTTGTAGGGGGTAGTCAAGAATCGCACTGGGCGATAATACTTTGAGACTACAAGTGAACCGGGAAGTGTGCTGAGCCCTGTATCCCTGGGACTGGTTAGAAGATTAGGAAGCCTGAGAAATGCCATTATTCCTATAGTTGGGTCCTTGGTACTTCAAGTTAATCCGTACGTGACACTTATATTATAGTCTTTATTATTTATAGTTTTTTGGCCTTATGAATTATTGGGCTTATCCACCCCAAGCCCCTACGAGCCTATTTATAGAAGCTCAGCCATTCCAACCCAACACTGACTACAGGGACAAATACCACATCAACAACACAACTCTCAACTCCTCAACAGACCATAACTCCTTGACATCCACTACACTCACAACCAAACTACCAGGACAAGTTCACCCCGGTTCAGTCAATGTTAGATCAGCAATGAAGAATGCATATAACATCTCAGCTCTTATTGAAGACTTTGATCTGGGCGTTCTGGCCATCACAGACTCATGGTTTACAGATGATTACATTGCAACTCTTGACACTCTTCTTCCCAACAATTTTACTATCAAAATGCTGAACATCAGAGGCCACCAGGGAGTGCAGGCAAGATGGCCGCTTAACTACTGCGCTCCATCCCCAGCCGAGAGCATAATGCAGAGTTACTGAGAAGAACCTGTCTGCATGCTCACAAGTAGTGAAATCTGTGCGTGTGAACTTGCAGCCTATCGATTGAGCCCGGTGCCAGATCCTGAGATACCTTCCGCACCTCGAAGACAGCCCGCGGCCCGTTGGCGCCCTTCCCCCCCAGCCGAGCCTAGTGACTACGGCAAGGGAGGGTAAAGCCACTTGCCTCACGGGTCTGCCGTCGGTGGAGAGCCGAGAAACGCTGGAAAGGACCCCGGGTGGGAGACTCTTAACCCTGGGCAAGCCCGGCAAAGCCCACAAACAAACTTTGCTGCCCCCCCCCCCTCAGTGCCAAGCCCCCTGCCGAGACTGACATGGGAGCGTGCTTTCCCCAGGTGCGGGGTAGTGGAAATGACGACCCGGCCTGCCACCAGACAAGAAGAAGGTGAGGAGGGGTGCAAGGTATCCTTGCCCCTCCCCCCTTGCGGTGGTGCTACGTTCTCCCCCGCGGCACCCGTGTATGATGTTGCTGGCCATGGGAATGCAGCAGAAGCCTCTAGAGAGCCTGACTGGGTGTCTTCTGGAAGCCCGGGAGGCTTCCCCACCCCCTCCTTAAATACACATGGACCCGGGCTATGACCGGACCTCAAGGCCAGTGCCGCTCATGAGCAAAGGAGAAGTCGAGAGGATAAGGAAAGGAGCTGGGGAGAGCCCAGGGCAAGGCACCACAAAGATCAGCCTATAACAACCAGCCATACACTGAATATTCACAACCTGGCAGTCAGGAGACACAAAGCCTCTTGTGCCAGGCGCAGAATAACCGGTGAAGGCCCAGCTAACTCGGACAGCTGGCCCATTTACTGAGGGGCACTCACCGACCCGGAGAAGAAGATGCTAGTTAAGGGCTCCACAGGAGTTACGCATCCCCTGACTTGACAACAGAGGGGGCGTAACAACACCAACCTGAAATAAGGTACTGGCAGGGGGACACCCTGAAGAAGCTGCCGGATGCAGAGGCCAGCCCCTTTGCAATGTGAGACACCCCCGGAGCTCCAGGTACAGAAGCTGACTCCTTTGCATTGTGCGACGACCCTCCGACCATATCAGTGCCCGTACACCTCTATGAAAATAAATAGCCCCCTCCCACTCAAGGACAGGGAACATCTCACCAAGGCCACTGCTGGTGGGCAGGCAAATACCTACCTGAGACCCCGGGAGGATGCTGAAGGGAGGAGGACTCAGCACTCCATGAGCTGGATGGAGACCCTGGCCAGGTTTCAGTTCCAACTAGAAGACACTGCGATGGATCCGGGGAATGTCCCTGCACAGCAGGCAGAGCTAGGCTCTATAGAAACAGACATCCAGATTATTCTGGAGGAAATTTTAGGGACATGGGGGCAAGACTAGCCTATCTGCCAGCAAAAGTGTCAATACTGGAAAACAGAATGGACAGAGGGGAGGCAAACCAAACCTCCACAGGGCTCCTGGAGACCCAGATGGAGGCACGCTTTATGGAGATAAGCCGCCGGGAAGTGAAGCTACGCCTCAAGGTGGATGACATTGAAAACTGTGCAAGGAGGAATAACCTCTTATTCTTCAGACTGATGGAGGCAGAAGGTGAGACACCGGCAGACCTCGAACACAAGGTGCAGGACATAATCAAGATGGTTCTCGGTGAGGAGGCAGCTGAGTGGGTCACGATGGACAGAGTGCATCGGGCGGGTGGCAGAGCACTTGGCCCACGCACTACTACGGCAACAAGGTGAAGATCCTGGAGAGGGCCAAACGCCTCAGGGAAATGCAATACAGTGATTCGGAAGTAGCAGTCTTCCAGGACCTCTCGGCTCACACCCTGCTGAGACGGAAAGAGTGTGGGGCCCTCACTAACTGGCTACAGGAGAAAGCGGTCAGGTACCGCTGGGGATCCCCATTCTCACTGGCTTTCGAATGGGAAGGGGAGAGACATCATCTTGTGGCCGAGGAAGACATTCAGAGGATCACAGAAGACTTGGTTGGGAGTCGGGAGGGCCCTTCATCGGAGCATGGTCGGGGTGGTCTAGACCCCACCCGGAGGCCCATTGGCCTGGAATCAGCTTGTGGAAAGCGACGAGCAAAAGGGGGCCGAAGGTTTCAGAAATTGAACACCCCCATCCCCGCGGAAAGAGGACACCTGAGGGGATGGAAAGCTAAATGATGCTGTTCACCTGCACCCTCTTGGGGTGCCTTTGATGTTTGTGGTGCCTGGTGGGGAGAGGGCACCCTACTGTTTGGCAGCCTATAGCTGGTGTGGAGGAAGCCCAGTGATATACATGTTGTGAGGTTTTCTAATTGTTTATAATGATTGATACTGCAAGGTTTTGGAGGGGTGGACTGGATCAGGGAGAAGGGGTTTAGGGGTTCTCACTCGACACCATAGTGGTTTAAATAACCCTCAGAATGGTCCAGCGTTATGAGAGCGATAGACAGGTTGGACGAGACCCCATAGGCTGGGGACAAGTCCCTGTTGGTTCATTGACCATGCCCAGCTCTACTGGGGGATGGAGACGGATGCCTCAATTTGGTGGGTGGGAGAGCGTAGATGGTGGTGGGGTGGGGATAGCGGGGGGTAAAGAGTTGAATAAGCTATGGAAATGGACTGCGGAGGAGGCTTTGTGCCTTGTGGATCACGAGCGGAGCAAGAAGCGAAGGGACAAAAGGGACGATGGTTGAGGGAGTGGTGGGTACACTAAACGTTAAGGGCCTGAACTCGCAGAATAAACGGTCTTTGACTAGTAATATGTTCCGCAGACAGAAAATGGTGGTTCTCTTCTTACAAGAGACACACTGCAGACAGGAGGCGGAGTCACAGATAAAGGGTAAGGAGATAGGGAGCAATTTTTGGGCCTCTCACAAAACCTCTAAGAAGGAAGGGGTTGGTATACTTCTGGGGAAATCATTCTGCCTCATGGAGATTGAGGTCAAAAGGGGCTTCGGGGGACGGTTCTTGGGCCTCAAAGGCACATACGAAGGGACACGAGTCACGCTAGCCACCCTCTATGACCCCAATGTGGGCCATGTGGGGTTCATTCGCCAGGTGCTCAGGGTAATGGACGACTGGGTGGAGGGAGTGATGTTGTGGGGGGGGGGAAGAGAGACTTCAACCTGATAACAATCCCCAAGTTAGACTGGTGGTCCGCAAACGGACTAGGGACAAAAGAGGAGACAAGAGACAAACAGACCCTGAGGGACCTGCTTCGGGACCATTTTTGGGTTGACGTCTGGCGACAATCCTGGCCGGCACCCGGGGGCTATGTTTTTCTCCCCTCCACATCAGTCATACACAAGAATCGATCTCCTGCTAGTACCTAGGGAATCGGAGGGCAGGGTGCTAAACCAGAGGGTGGAGGCTGTCACATGGTCAGATCATGAATTAGTAGTGGCGGACTGGAGATAGCCAGAGGTTAAGCGGGCGTATAGGTGGAGTTGTAACCATACTTTGCTCAGAGAACAAGTCTTCGGGGACTTGCTGAGAGGGGAGGTACAGGCTTATTTTGAGACCATTGTTGATTTGTATTTGTATTTATTTTTATTTATATAGCGCTTTACACCAAAGGGGAAAGTTATGTCAATGGTGTGGGAGTCAGCATAGCATCCTTCAGACGCCTTTGATCCCAGATGGTTCCCGTAAGAAATGTGAAAGGGCACTGATTGAAAATAAATTGCGTGGGGAACTGAGAGCCCTCCGCCAGCAACTTACCCAGCGGGGAGCGGAAAGGGGAGCCCTACTGAGCAATATGAGTGACAAAAGGCAAGAGATTTGTACGGGACTAATTGGGGAGGTGGTCAACAACATGCGATACACCCCGCAGAGATATTACAAAAGGGAGACACTGTGGGGACTCTCCTGGTGAACAGGCTGAGAGGCAGTAGAGTGGAATGGAGGGTGGAGGAAATTTGAGATGCAGGGGGTCGGATCCTGAAGGAAGGGGGTGATATTATGGCCTGCTTTGCAGAATTTTATGAGGGGTTATATGCTAGATCCGTGGAGGAATCGATGGAGGAAACACGACCATACCTAACCAAGCGAGACCTCCCCAGGCTGGCGGGTGCAGAGAGGGACCACCTAGAGGGGGAGATAACTGGAGAGGAGGTGCTGGGAGCCATCAAGAGGTTGAAGGTGGGGAAAGCCCCGGGGGAGGATGGCTTCACGGCTGATTTTTATCAGCAGTTCCAGACAATCCTAGCAAAACCACTGGCTAAGCTGTTTAATCCGATGGCGGGGCAAGGTACGATAGCAACGACATTCCTACAGGCCATGATAGCAGTCATACCAAAATCAGGAAAAGACTCTGCGAACTGTGCCTCTTATAGGCCAAACTCCCTCCTTAACGTCGATGTTAAAATCTTGGCCAGAATCATGGCAACACGCTTTTAGAGGCACATCTCCCCTGTCTTATCCATCCAGACCAGGTTGGGTTTGTGCTTAACAGTCAAGGAGCGGATAGCATGAGAAAAAACCTCCATGTAATGTACTCCCAGATGGTAAAGGAGGGGCGGGGGTGCTCCTGCTTTCCTTGGATGCAGAGAAGGCTTTCGACTGGGTGAGTTGGGCTTTCATGAGGGAGGTCCTTGTATCCTTTGGGATGGGCCCCCGGCGGATGGGTTGGCTGTCAGCCCTGTATTCAGAACCTGCAGCTAAGGTCGTGGTCAACGGGAATTAATCGGGGTCATTTCCACTGCCCCAAGGTACACGCCAGGGATGCCCTCTCTCCCCGCTGATATATGCACTACTGATGGAGCCGTTGGCAGCAGAGGTTAGAGGGAATGAAGGCATCGAAGGGGATAAGGTGGGAGGGGTACATTGCAGGATAAGTCTCTTTGCTGATGATGCCCTACTTTACATTACTAGACCGTCTCAATCTGTCCCCCATGTCCTGGCCAGCTGGAGCCGTATGGGAAACTGTTGGGCTATAAAAATTATCTTGGGGAAGTCAGTGATGTTCCCAATTGGAGGGCTCCCAGATGAGGAAAGGGTGTATGTCGATGGGCTCCTGTTCAGAAAGCAGAGGGAGATGTTTCGGTATTTGGGGATAGAGGTGACGCAGCATCCTGGGGACCTCTTCTCTAGTAACTTTCTCCCCCCTGTGGACGGCGGTAAAACGAGACATGCAAAGGTGGGCGAGACTGCGGTTTTGTCTTGGATTGGGCAGCTGAATTCTATCAACATGGTGGTTCTCTGCAAATTCCTCTTTTTCTTTCAAATGTTGCCTGTACGGGTGCCTGCTTCCTTTTGGTTAGAGATAAAGCAAAGTACGCTGAGGTTCCTTTGGGCAGGGAAGAAGCACAGGATCTCCTATGAGGTGCTCACCAGGCCGAAGGAGGAAGGGGGGGGTGGGAGTCCCTCCCCACCCCCGACCTCGCCACATATTACAAAGCATCTCAGTTGCGAGTCCTGGTAGACCACTTAAACCTGGGATCAGGGAAACAGTGGGTGGCGATGGACAATGAAGTATTGACCCCGGTCACGCTGGATGAGTGGCTCTGGGTCCCCAAGGCCTGCATCCCAAACAGGGTCCTGCACCATCCCGTCTTGGAGGCTCTGTGGTCCGTATGGAAAGAGGGAGGAGAAAACATATGGCTTACAACATGGCCGTCACCACTAAGTTGTATATGGGCGCCCCCTCTTACGGATGGGATCGAGGAGCCTTCGGCATTTCAATCCTGGTACGAAGCGTGGCTCACTAGGCTGGGGCAATTGTGGGTGGGCGACAAGTTCACATCCCTGGGGAGACTGGCGGAGGTCTTGAGAATAGGCAGGCGATCGCCCTTCCGCTTCCTGCAAATGAAAGGGGTCCTGACGGAAGGAAAGTGGGGGGTAAACCTCAGGAGGGAACTGACAGATTTTGAGCAATTTCTAATTACACAACAGCGGTCCAAAGGGCTAATAACGGGGTTATATAAACTAATACTCTTGGCGGCCCCAAGGGACCCCCCCGTTCGAGAGTCCACTGGGGTCAAGATCTGGGCAGAGATATCAAGGACTCACTTTGGACCCATATGTGCAGACAAGCCCATCCCTCCACTATGTCACTGCAATACAGACACCAAGCCCTGAAACTGTTCCACAGATGGCACTATTTCCCCCGGCCACGATAGCCAGAATGTGTGAAGGATATGACCCACATTGTTGGAAGTGCCACTGCGAAAAGGGAGACTATATACCTTAGTGGTGGGGTTGCCCCATGGTGCGGGTATACTGGAGTGAGGTTTTGTCATGGATGAAAGGGGTAGATGGAATTCAACGGGACCTTTCCCCTGGCTTATTCTTTTTGGGGTCACCAAGGAGGAGAAGCCTGAAGTGGACTCGGGCCATATGTCTCAGATAATGCTCGTTGCTGCGCGATGTTGTTTGGCCCAAAAGTGGAAAAACCCACGAATGCCTGGCCAAAAGGAATGGGTTTCCAAGATCAGGGCCATATATTACACAGAGTATTTAACCCACGTCCTAGCGGAATCCAAGACTAATATAGAGGGTATGTGGCTCCCTTTCTTTGAGAAATATGGACGGGCAGATCGCAAGGGCTGAGAAATGAAGGTGGAAGGAGTTGGTAGGGGGCAACTCACTCAACGAGAAGGGATACTGTATGGGGGTGCTAAAGCAGAAATATTCACCTGCCCTGCGGAAGGAGAACCTTGACTTTGAAAGGAGATTTCACTGTGCTGAAATCCATAGCATGAGGGGTGGAAGGGGAAGGGGACATTTTGTAATGGCGATATTGAGAAAATATCTTGAGGTTGTTTTATGATGTTAACACCAAAAATGGCAATAAAATGTGATTTTCAAGAAAGAAAATACTCCACATAATGCATACAAAAGGTGGAGACGTAGCACTATACCACAAGACATACACCCCACTTACTGTCACCACCATCCCAACAATCCACTTTGAAAGCCTTTTAATCTAACTCATAATCAATTCCAACACCGTCCTAACATATGTCATCATCTACAGACCTCCCGCCACAACCCACGCTTCCATAATGAATGGGACTCCTTTCTTTCCAACCTCGTCCATATACGATATCAACATCAGACTGGAAGATCACAACAACACAAACAACACCAGCATGTTCCTTCCACAACATCCCATCTGCCCATAAAATGAACCTCGTCTCTCAAGGCCCCACATACCAGAAAGGGCATTCCATTCACAATTTATTCTCTTCAAATCTTCCTCTCTCTAAAGCAACTTCTACTGCATTAGCATAGACTGCCAATTTTCTCCTAACTACCACTTGGTCACTGTCCATCTCGCACACGAAACAAAACACAGTCCAGAGTATTTCCTTCAGATCTATCAAAATCCTCACCCCCAAAACCTCAGAAAAACCTTCAACAACAAATTACTCTCCAACACTGTACAGTCTTTCACCACCCCCACAAACGTCTTGTAAAACATTTACCACGAAATGACCAGCACACTGGTGTCACGCCACATTGGAGACTGGGGTCCGCCGCGCCCGCTCTTCCCTTCACCTCCTGGCGAGTCTACCCGCGCTTCCGCGCCTGGGGGCTCGCCAGAGGGAGAGCGTTGGGTGTCGGGGCCGGAGGGCCACGGCGCATGCGTGGGAGACCTCTGTCTCGGTTCCGCGCATGCGCCGTGGACTGGGCTCGAGTCCTAGGAAGGGCTTGCCTTCCAGGACTCGCTTTGAGTACGCCGGCGCCCGGAGGTGAAGCGGCTTGCGTTCCAAGCCTCACGGGCGCCGGCGACCCATAAAAGGAGACGCAGATCGAGGCAAGCCGCGTCTCAACCCGTTTTTCTTCGTTCTGTGAGCTTTTCTACCTGGGCTGCCTGCTACTTACCTGAGCCCACTCTGAGCTGCCTGCTACCCCTCTGAGTTCCTCCCTGGGCCTGCCAGTATTCCTTACCTGAGTTTCTCTCTGGGCCTGCCAGCATTCCTTACCTGGGTTCTCCCTGGGCCTGCCAACTTACCTTGCCTGGGTTCTCCCTGGGCCTGCCAGCATACCTTACCTGGGTTCTCCCTGGACCTGCCAGCTTACTTTACCTGGGTTCTCCCTGGGCCTGCTAGCATACTCTACCTGGGTTCCCCTGGCTCTGCCAGCAACTTACCAGACTCAACTCTGGGCCTGCCGACATACTTTTACCTGGATCTCCCTGGGTCTGCCAGCATACACTTACCGGGGTCCCCAGCGATTGCTGCCCTAGGGTTACCTTTCGGGCCCCTTCAGTTTGGTCACCTGCTCAGCTTGGTTCCTTCCATTCCTGTCCGCCCTTACCCTCTACATCCGTTCCTGTGGACTAAGAATATATCTGCCACGCCGGAATCTTTGACCTCCGCTTCAGTTTACGTGCTTTTGGACTTGATTCCATCGGACTCCATCCTTGCCCGTGATTGGCAACAAGACTGTAGCCACTCCTGCCTGTGCTTGCACAGTCCCTTCGTCACGTTAATCAGGAGAGTGCTTTCCGTGACATTGGGAATCGGCCCATCCTCCACCCAGTATCAGTTTTTGGGTGGCGGAGAGGCTGGTCTCTCGTGCCACACGCTCGTCTTTCGACTGGATACAGACTGGCGACCTCGGCAAGATCAAAGACCAAGAAACCAGGTACGCAGCCCTCTCGTGCTTCCCAACTTGACAACTGGACACCTTCGCTCCCATAATAACATGTTGACCCAAACTACCAGAAAACAGATGGTTTGCCTCTGATCTAAACCTCCCTAAAAATGCACTTAGAAAAACAGAATGCAAATGGGGAAAACCCAAATAAGGAAAGAACAAACTTCATTTCAGAATCGCCTCCAGAGGATATAGCTTGATGCTCAAGAGAATACAGAAATTCGTCTACTAATCCACTATCACCAGAGCTCCATCCCAAACCGCAGAACTCTTCAAAATGTATTGCCTACTCACCAAATGTGAAACGTTGAACAACCTCCCTACTCCTACCCAAGACTGGGCAGACACTATAGCTTGAGCATTCATTCCAGAACACTTTAATTTCAACCTTAATAACTGTCCGACAACCCCACCGCTCAACCCCAGCATCGGCCCACCTACATTGAAAGCCTTCACCCCTACTTCAGCATGGGAAGTGGAAAAGATAATCTTAAATCTGAAGGCCCCCTACACTCAGACCGTCCTTTGACCACCCGCATAATCGAAGCAAGCAGATCCCTACTGGCCCCCCACATAGCACAACTCTGCAGTGCCTCATTCTCAACTGGACCGCACCTTATGGAGCACACAAGAGCCATAGTTAAGCCATTCCAGAAAAAGACTAATCGTGATTAAAACAACTCGGACAACTATAGACCAAACTCAAATCTGCCATTCACTGCAAAAATCGCGAGGGAATTAGAATACAAGCAACTCGCTCCATTCTCAGAAATGCTCAACCTCCTCCACAACAATCAATCTGGTTTCAGACCCCACAGAAGCACTGAAACCACACTTCTATACATGAGAGAGCACATCCTGCTCGCACCATATAACAACACTCCTACCTGCCTGATTCTTCTAGACCTCACTTCAGCACTTGGCATAGACCGTCACCCCACACTTCAACACCTGCCTTTCCACCTCGGCAGACAAGACTCTGCCCTGAAATATCTTTTCTTCAAAACGGCACCCCCACAGTAAAAGTCAGAGATTTCCTATCAACCCCCAGGGAAGTTAATCAAGGAGTGCCTCAGGAATCTGCATAATCCCAATGGCTCTTCAATGCCTCTATCAAACCCTTCCGGCACATTAATTTCCCACATTTCAAGGATGTGCAGACGAAACATAATGTGCCTCCTCCATTTCACCAAGCATCGAATCCGACAACTCCATCGACCAGTGTTTTACAGCCATACAAACATGGATGTCCCAAAATAACGTATGCCTCATCCCCAGCAAGACAGAAGTCTGTGGCAGCCATCCCATTTTCAACCTTCCTTTTATATGGCACGCTGACCTAGGAGCCCCCCTTCACCTACTTCAGAAGCACGGAACCTGGGAATCCTATTAGACTGTGATGAATCCCAAGATGTCGTCCCTTCTCCCCGAGGGGAAGCCCCTTCCCATGAGGCCAGGGAGATGAGGCCACTAGCCGATAGTCCCCCCGGGGATGGTACTCAGCGGGAGGATCTCATGAGGAGAGACTCCCCCACTGGAAATCATGAGGACATCTCGGGAGATCTCCGTTCAACACCACTCCACCACTTCCTTTACCTCCCCTCAGTCCATAAGGCCGGCCCTACGATCCCTCACTTCCATACCACACACTTCCATATATATATTTCTGATGTTTGTTAATCTGCTTAGAATCACATGCTGTGCATAGGTCCGACATCCAGTGGTCACTGCGGAGTATTGCATTTTGTTTTTCGTAGTCGAAAAGGGGACGTCGACAAGGCGTGTCTGAAACACTATCCCTATAGTGACGTGCGTTGTACCCACAATCCCTCACGCGTCGAGGTCCCTCAGATTGTTTTTTTCCGCCCAGCTTCTGGTCGCCTTCACGCGGAGCTCCTCGAGAGACATTGCAACTCCTCGACCTTTGGTCGTTTTTTCTCTAATATTAATAACCCTCCCTCGACGCAGTTGTAAGCTGTTCTCCGCCGAAAAGAATCTTCGACGGAGGGTCGAGCGGAAGAAATCCTTCGGCGCTGCCGAACACGTGGCCTGGCCTCGCAGGCCATATACAGTAGGGAGAGTGGGGTCGTGGGACATCTCTGGGTCTTTTCTGAGAATGCCTTTCCCTTTCCCCTTCCTTTCCCTTGGGGTGTTTATCGCGATTTATTGCCTCGGCTATGGAGAGGACACCGTTTAGGTTTTGCCCACTTTGTAAAGGCAAATTCACTTGGAAGGACAAGCACTCACGGTGTAACCGCTGCTTGCCCCTCGATCACAGGGAGGAAGGGTGCGCGGCTTGTCGGCTTCTTAAGCCTAAAACTCTAAAAGACCGAAGGGTTAAAAGGTGGGCGGCCTACGCGATGTCGAAGGCCGAAGGTTCACCCGCCGCTGCTACCACCGACAGTGACGAGGAACGCGATAACACGACCTCCGCTACGGAAGTCGAAACCCCCTCTAAGGAGCGCTTACGCGCTTCGTCGTCTGTCCCCGGCCCCGACGGGCTCGGCTCACGCCCTGCTTATGGGGATGAACACCCCGGCGACACAGACGCACACAAAGATCCACATAAACACACAACCCACGGCTCTTCTTCGACGAAGTCGAAAAGACCTTCGGCGCCCAAGGAGACGCAGGTTCCACCGGCGGCCTCCTCGGACCGTTCGGGTTCGAAGCCCCTCTCGCAACCGCAGCCGCGACCTGCGACTGGGCTTTCGGCAAACAAGGGCGCTGCCACCAAACCATCGGCCGGTGCGCATCAACAGAAAGCGCAGACCGCCGTAGAGCGTTCGATACCCATATCGTTGAAAACTCAAGCTTCCGCCGACAAACGAGTCGCCGACAAGCGAGTCGCCGATAGCTTAGCAAGGATCGCTGTAGCCGACGCCCAAAAGCGTACGCCGAAGATTACGTCGAGCGTTACGCATAAGTTAAAGGATACGCCGAAAAAGCCCGAAGGGAAGCAGGGACTACCCCCTTCAATCAGGGAGTCTCCCGACACACCTGAAGGTTTTTCGGAGGGCGACGGGACACTTTCCTCGACGCTTTGGGAGAGGTCGAGCCATTTCGAGTTAGATAACCCTATGTTTCCCCCGCCAGACCGCTCTGGGGTACCCCATGAAACAATGGAAAGACTCCACCTCTGTATGGAGAGGATGGAAAGGTTCATGAGCACCCAGGCCTCTCAAACTCACAAGAGGACCAGAGAAGGGCCTCAGGAGGACCCCAGGGCCAAAAATCCGAGGCTAGTCGATCCCCAGCAGGACACAGCCTCAGACTTCCAAGATGTATATGACCTCACTGGGGAGGAACAATACTTCGGGGAAGAAGATGATTTCATGGACAATGAAGAACAGAACCAGGAGGAATGTCTGGAAGACAGAACAGACATTATAGAAGAAGAAGAAGGCTTCGGGGTTAACCCAGAAGAGGGACCTTCACACCCCTGGCAATCACCATCAGTGTATTCCGACACTGATGTCCTAAACCTAACTCCTCCGGACAATTCTCCAGTTAGGAACACGTCTCCAATTGACGATCAGCCCACGTTCAATGCACTGTTGCGCAGAGCAGCAGCGCATTTCGAACTCGACACCGGGGAACTCTCTCCAGAATTGGACTTTGTAGAAAGAGTGATTAAAGAAAAACCCCCGGTCAGCCAGACCATTCCACTCCTCGCTTCAGTGAAGAGAAGGATCATACCTTCGCTGTCCACTCCCGCAATGATCAGAGGAGTCAATCCACGGATTAAAAAACTTTTCACTCCTTCACCCTCAGACCCCCTCTACATTAGGGGACATTCCATTCCGGATTCCCTAGTGGTATCTAATACTAGAAAGAGGGCAGGGGTACCACTTTCCATCAGTGAGGCACCCCCTGACAAGGAGGGCAAGATGCTATATGCCCTTGCAAAAAGAGTTACTTCCTCGGCTGCCTTCTCAGCAAGAATTGCCAACAACAATTCCTTGCTTGCAAGCTACGCAGACGCGCAGTGGGCCAAACTGCGAAAAGACGCAGAGGAAGCACCGGAGCCTTTACGTACGCGCCTACTGTCAACTATTGGCGAAGGAACCCAAGTGAACCAGAGCATTGTTAAAAACTCTCTGGACGCGGCAGAAACAGCAGGACGTTCCTTGGTACAAGGAATACTCCTAAAGCGCCATGTATGGCTGCGCAACTCAGGCTTTAAACCAGAGACACAGGCGTCTTTGATAAATAAACCTGTCGAGGACGCTAACCTCTTCGGAAAAGCGGTAGATGAAGCCCTAGAGATGGCTAAAAAAGAGTTCGACACTATCAAGACTCTTGACCAAATCTCTAAGCCCACTACCAGGCGCGGCTATGGCAACAAACGCTTTTTTCGTGGCCAACACCAACAACAAAATCAACATCAGCAATACCCTGCCACCAATTACCAAACCAATAGTGGGCAGTACAGCCAAAGAGGCCAACGCCGGGGCAAAGGGAGGGGTCGGGGCTCCACCCCCAGAGGCTCCCAAGCCCCCAACAACTCCAAGTGACGTGAAGATTCGCGTCCCCTCCCATGCAACACCGGTCGGGGGCCGGATAACATCCTTTCTTCCTGCATGGGAGGAGATAACTTCAGACCGTTGGGTACTTTCCACCGTAGCCCACGGATACTGTATCGAATTCAACAGTTCCCCATCCTACAAACCCCTGAGGGGACGTCGCATGACACCGGAACATCTTGCCATCCTTCTCCAAGAAGTACTACAACTGCTGGAAAAAGGAGCCATAGAGGTCGTGCCTCTATCTCAGGTAACAGAAGGTATTTATTCAGTGTACTTCCTTGTACCCAAAAAGGATCTAACCATGCGCCCTGTATTAGATCTGCGCCCAGCGAACAAGTTTATCAAACCCCAAAAGTTTCGTATGGTAACCTTACAGGAAGTAATCCCACTGCTTTCTCAGGGAGATTACATGACAACATTGGACATGAAAGATGCATACTTTCATATTTCAATGTTGCCAGCGCACAGAAAATACCTCAGGTTCATGATAGAGGGCAAACACTACCAGTTCAAAGTGCTACCCTTCGGCATAGCATCAGCACCAAGGGTATTCACGAAGGTGCTGGCAGTGGCAGCGGCCCACCTGCGCAGGTTGTCCATCCCAGTTTACCCTTACCTCGACGACTGGCTCATAACAGGGGATTCCTACGAAACATGCTTCTCCAATACCCAAAAGACAGTAGACCTTTTGTTTCAGTTGGGCTTCTCCATCAACGAAAAGAAGTCCAGTTTAGACCCCAGTCAAATCAAGCAATTCCTAGGGGCTCTAATTCAAACAAAGGACGGCCTCGTCTTCCCCTCCAGAGAGAGGGTCCAAAACATGCTGTTTCAGATCCCTCAATATGTAACCGGTCGAGAGGTGACGGTACGCAAAGCAATGCGCTTGCTAGGAATGATGGCGTCGTGTATTTATTTGGTACCTCACGCGCGCCTGCGCATGCGCCCAATGCAAGAGTGGCTCAACAGCCAGTGGTGTCAGGCCAGCGGACTATGGGAGGATCTAGTTGTGGTCTCGCAGGCCTTAGTTCTCTCGCTACGGTGGTGGACAAAGGAAAACATGGAAAAAGGGAAACCCTTTGCCACACCCGCGGCGGAAGCCACTCTAACCACAGACGCATCCCTCACAGGATGGGGGGCGCACCTATCCCATCAGACTGCTCACGGAGTGTGGACTCCGAACGTAGCATCCAAACACATAAATCTACTGGAGCTACTAGCTGTGTTCAAGGCGCTAAGAGCCTTCCAGGAACACCTACAAGGCAAAACAGTAATGGTCCTTACAGACAGCACCACAGCCATGTACTACATCAACAAGCAAGGGGGCACCCACTCTCCAGGCCTGTCCAAGCTGGCCCAGAATATATGGAAGTGGGCTCTCAAACAGGACATGTTCCTAATATCACTACATGTACCCGGGGAACTCAATCTGCTAGCAGACAGTCTCAGCAGAGATTTCCCCCTGCCCAAAGAGTACGAATGGCGCCTGCACGAAGACATCGTCTTCGACGTCTTCACACAATGGGGATTCCCAGAAATAGACCTGTTCGCAACCCTGGAAAACTCACGATGCCTAAGTTACGCCTCCAGGTACCCCCAGAACCAATCCAAGGGGAACGGTCTGTCGATGCAATGGTCAGGGAAATTTGTTTACGCTTTTCCCCCCGACTCCCCTTCTCAACAAAGTGGTGCACAAGATGCACCAGGAACAAGTGACCATGATACTAGTGGCCCCAATGTGGGCACGACAACCATGGTTCGCTCACTTGATGGAGATGTCTCTATCCCCCCCAGTAAAACTCCCCTGCCCGTACAACATGCTGTCTCAGGACAAAGGCAGGACTCTGCATCCATGCCCCCAGAACATGAACTTAGCAGCTTGGCTCCTGAGATCATAGAGTTCGGACATCTACAACTCCCGCAAAGATGCATGGACATCCTCAGGGAAGCCCGGAAACCGAACACTCGCCACTGCTATTCTAGCAAGTGGAAAAGATTTGTCATCTGGTGCAGGAGTAAAAGCATCAACCCTATTGACTGCTCTCCCACACATGTGGTCCTATACCTGACCCACCTATTGGATTCAGGTCTAGTGTTTAACTCCATTAAAGTCCACCTAGCTGCACTTTCTGCATACACCACTTCCCAACTCAAAGTGTCGTGGTGGAGGATCCCTGTTATAAAGGCCTTCATGGAGGGAGTAAAGAGAATACACCCCCCGATAGCTGACCCAGCTCCCGGATGGGACCTTAATGTGGTACTTACCAGACTCATGGGCTCTCCATTCGAACCCATGCACAAAGCATCTCTTAAACACCTCACGCTTAAGACTGCTTTTTTAATAGCTATCACCTCCATCAGGAGAGTAAGTGAACTTCAGGCTCTTTCTATTCTAGACCCCTTCGTTACAGTTCACAAAGATAAAGTGGTTCTACGCACTCACCCTAGGTTTGCTCCGAAATTTATTTCTAAATTCCACGTAAACCAATCTATAGAACTACCAACGTTCTTTCAAAATCCTTCCAATTTGGGAGAAAGGACTCTGCACACACTAGATGTACGCAGAGCGGTCATGTTCTACATGGAAAGAACCAGACCACTGAGGAAGACTAATCAGTTCTTCGTCTCGGTGGCAGCAGGAAGAGAAGGAGATGCAGTTTCAAAATCCACTATTTCTAGATGGATTGTTCAATGCATCACTCTCTGCTATACTCTTGCTAAGAGAGAACTGCCCTTTAGGCCAAGAGCACACTCTACTCGAGGCACGGGGGCATCCATAGCATTCATTGCAAATGTTCCCCTTGAGTCCATCTGCAAAGCGGCTACCTGGAGTTCTGTGCACACCTTTACAAAACACTACTGTCTAGATACACACTCTAGATCTGACTCCCAGGTGGGACAGGCAGTATTACGACACCTTTTCTCTACTGTTCCTTCTCATAACCCACCGCCAACTCCGGGTACTGCTCGCTAGTCTATGCACAGCATGTGATTCTAAGCAGATTAACAAACATCAGAAGAGAATGCATTACTTACCGTAAAAGCATTTCTGATGATTGTATCTGCTTAGATTCACATGCGCCCGCCCTTCCTCCCCGCTCGGATGGAAGGAACATAGACTTCCTTTATATATCTCTCTCTTTTCTGTACTCACTCACGTCTAGAAGGCTCCCTCAGGGCAGAAAAAATACAAACAGAGGGACCTCGACGCGTGAGGGATTGTGGGTACAACGCACGTCACTATAGGGATAGTGTTTCAGACACGCCTTGTCGACGTCCCCTTTTCGACTACGAAAAACAAAATGCAATACTCCGCAGTGACCACTGGATGTCGGACCTATGCACAGCATGTGAATCTAAGCAGATACAATCATCAGAAATGCTTTTACGGTAAGTAATGCATTCTCATATGGCAGACTGAATACCCTACAGTTACTGAGACGAGGAACAGTAGGAGTGACTTGATGAAGATCTCCTTGACAGGTACTGAGACTAAGAGGAGGCACAGACCAATGAAGAGTCCTCCTAAGAACTTGAATGAGCATTCTAGCTGTCATCGCTCATTCAACATAAAGAAAGAGGAAGGACTTACCTTTCTGTCAGATCTTCCCAGTAGGATCCGTGAGTCTGGAGGACATCCATCGTGTAAGAGAGAGGCTGCTGTTGAGTGGGACACGTACGAAGGAGCTGAGATTTCCCTATCTGGTCCGCCGTGCCTAGGCAGACCAAGGAACTCGAAGAGCGTAAGTCTGGGTAAAAGTAGTAACTGGATTGCACAGTCGTGGCAAGATGTGCAACCCGCCTGGAGAGAAGCGTTGCAGAGCCGCTGCAGATGCTGCTGAAGCAGCATCAGAACGCGAGAAGCCAAACCGGATGTCGGCGAAGCATGCACCTGACAGAAAAGTACCCAGAAGGTACATGGGCTGTCGGGATTGAGAAAAAGGGGCAGGAGAAACCTCAAGCGTGGGTCTGAGACCCAGTTATAACCAAAGGGAATACCTTAAGCAATTGGCCAGATGATACTACCTGGCAAGAGAGTGGCCCAGGTATATCGGGAACAAAATGCAGAGGAGTAAATAGGGTTGGGGACCTGCAACTTGCGGGGAAGATCCTCATTCGCCATCTTCTTTGTGGCAGTACCTGGAAGGTGAGTGAACCAGGTCTGCCCAGACGAAGCCCTAAAGAATCTCTTTTCTGGGACCCGTACCAACATGTTTATGTATGAGAAAGGCCCGGGGAAGGGAGACATTCTCCCTGGCACTGCAAACTGTAAAAGTAAAGCCAAGAAAGACCAGGGGAAGGGAGCCATTCACCCTGGTGTTGTGATCTGTGAAAGTAAAGCCAAGAAAGGCCAGGGGAAGGGAGTAATTCCCACATACGTTGTGAACTGTAAAAGTAGAAGCCAAGAGAGTGTGGGAACAAAGCCAAGGAAGGCCAGGGGGAAGGAGTCATTCCCCAGCATTGTGGAATCATGAAACCAAGAGCAAGGAGACACCAGGATGAGGGTGTTATTCTCCTGGTAATTGACTTTACAAGAAGAATCAAACCAGTGATCCAGGGGAAGGGAGTCATTCCCCCTGGTGAGAGACTTCCAAGCAGAATTGTGCTGTCCAGTCCAGGAGGAGGGAGTCATTCTCCTGGACCAAGAACATTGGTACAACATTAGTTTACTCATAAGTGTAAGATACAGAGATATGGATGTTTGACACAGGGCGGTGGACTCTTTTTAGTTCCAACGACATCCTGACAGAACCATTAGTACATTTAGTTGAGGGAGGGAAACCCCTCATACATATAGGGAAAGGTAGGGTTTCTTTTTATTTTGATCTTAAAGGTGTATAGCAATCATTATGCCACCTGTGTGTCAGACTCCTCCTTCTGTACCCTTACAAGACACTGACCTATCCCTTAAACCACATTAGAAACAACTCACTGCGAGGTGTCGGGAATGAAACTCAGACACAAGTTAGCCATGATTTTGGTTAAAGACATTTATTGAAAATAAAAGGGGTTGGGAAAATGCATCTCTGGCCCTGCTCGAAGAGGAATTTACCTACCGAAACCAAAAGTAAGGATCTGTCTGTCAAATGTGCAAACAAAAGTGTCCCATGTCCCAAGTTGTATTCTCATCCACCCACTATAAACCTAACTCTAAGGTGAAGATGGAAATGTGTTTAACCTTGCATGGTTTAGAAAAGTGTTCATAAAGAAAGAATACATGGCCCCAACAAAAAAGGTTCTTCAAGAATAACGAACCTTACTCCAGAGGGTGGTCGCCTTCCCCTGGATTGCTCTTTACTCTCTAAGGATTTACAAATAATAGTTCTTTGGGCCTTTCTTGGCCAACAACAACACTAGCACATGAAACTCTCTGGCTTTGTAATTTTGTCTCTTTCAGTACACATGCTATACGTTTCTGCCAGGTAGTGTTGCTCCTTCTCTCTTGGTTAACACAATACCTTTTCTCAGTCCTGATACTTCTTCTCAGGACTTCTTTGAATCTAATCAACATAATCCTGTTCCTAGACCTGATGTTCCTTCTCAGGACCTCTTTGGATCCAATCGACACAATCCCTTAATTGCCTGGTGTAGTCTCCTGCCACGGCTTCTGGTTCACACACTTAAAATTGCCTCCTATATGCTTCTGCCAGGGCTTCTTGTTCTCACACACTTGTAATTGACTGGTATACTCTCCTGCCAGGACTACTGTTCATACAGGGTCTTTCGCCGCTCCCAGAGTTGCATATATATGTTTTGCTGCATAATGTATCTTCCTGATGCACCATCCTATACAGGTTCCCCATGTACATGCACTGTATACATTTACATATGTGTAAAGGGTTTGTAGTTTAATTTCCCCTTTAACAATATGCCTGTTCGTATTTTCTCCCTCAGTTACGTTGTTCACAATTATTTGTCTTTGGCGTGTTTGCCGATACGCCCCAGTGTCACTGCTGCCTCTGGATGGACTCATTGGTGTCAGGTTTTTACACTTTTCTGAATTATTCATATTATTTCCGTTTTCTCCTGTTTATCTAGTAATTCCTCTCCTTCCCCCAGAAGCTCACTGTCTCCAGAGCCCTGGTTCTCTCTAAGCTGGACTATTGTAACAGCCTCTATCTAAATCTGCCTGTCTCTACTCTCCGCCCTCTGCAACTGATCCACAAGACTACTGCAAGACTTGTCCTTGGCCTCAAGCCCAGGGATCGTATCTCGACAGGACTGACATCTCTTGACTGCTCCCAGTGGCTATGAGGATTAAGTTCAAAACCCTCTGCATTGTCCACAAGGCCTTCTGGGGTCTGGGGCCGCAATACCTTCAACACTCTCTTCCTAAATATCTTCCTCCTCGAGCTCTTCGCTCATCCGCATCCAACTCCCTCAGGGTCAGTCGCTTCTCCAAGCAATGAGTTGGTGGTAGATCTCTCTCTTCGGCAGGGGCCTCCCTCTGGAACAGCCTTCCTGCTTCCCTGAAACTTGAGGAGAACCATCTCCGGTTCCGGAAGCACCTCAAAACCTTCCTCTTTGCTTCTGCTTTCTCTCCTCTCCTCCTCTGCTACAATCCGGGCAGAAACGGCACTGGTTACTTGGCCACCCTTTCTGATTCTTGGGCCCAGGCCCGCCAGTTGCCCACCCACCTACACTGCCTCCCTGGCAACCCCTGCGCCCGAGGACTGTTTTCTGTATCCCTACAGTCCCCCTACTGGCACCTACGTGTGCACTTACCTTGCACTTGCCACCAGTGGCCGTTTTATATTTATCTTATTTTATTCTACTATCCCATGTACTGCACTTTCCCATCTCCCTTCCCCACGCACTTTTCCCACCCCCCATGCACTTGCACGATCTGAATAATACCTGGCCTAGTAGGATTGTTGTTCTGTCTTCCCTTTGTTCCCCCTCCCTTGCCTCGTCGCGCCTTGAAACACTTGTGTATAGGCGCATTATACATGCTATATCATATCATATCATAGTTAGTTGAGGCCTTAACATTGTTATCTAGAGTATTGAGAATATCCCAAGCCAAAATGGTGGAAGGAACCTGGACTGCTGATTGGTGGAATGAGGAACACAGTGGCCAGGTGGAACATTCTAAACTGCCTTTCATTATGATTTGTCATTGGAATAGGTCCTGTGGTTTTTGTGTCCTGAGTTTTTGGCCTGGAGCTTCTGAAGAAGTGAAATGCTGCTTTCATCCTAAGAAGAAAAAAACTTGAATTAAAGGGCAGGAAGATATGTGATAATCTCTTCAATTTTAGATAAGTGGTACACTGTTACAAATAAATATATCTGTTTTAAAAAATATAATTAAATAGTTCTCAAGAAAGTATTTAAGAATTTATTTTCATTTAAACAAACTAATTGTATCTGTTGTAAGGTCTCTTTCTTTCTTTCTGATTCGCGTCGACTTTCCGAGGACAAACAGAGTTTTCGCTACTACGCATGTGCGTAGTCTTTGACTGACAAGAAGCAGCCTTCAGTTTCATAATGTAGTTTGCTTACTGATTACTTTTGTCGTGCGTCTAACGTTACTTTTCTTTTTGAAGGCTGCTTCCCATTTAACGTGTCCTGTCAGCTGTTGGTGCTTTGTGTTTTGTTTCAGAGTTCCTGACAGGCTTGTAGTTTCGTCGGATCGCGCTGTGACAACCATCCTATTCAAGGTAAGGCTTTTCTACATTTAACACAGCAACAGTTTTTTCATGTTTTCTCTCTGACTTGCCCGGCGACAGCTGTTTTTTTTCCCAGAAAATGTTTACATGTATATTTTATCCTTGTTCTGCGTGGCAGCAGCAAAGTAGACACAGCTGCTGTTTACTTGTTATTTTTTCCTTTAAAAGTGCTGCCTCCTTATGCAATTTAGCTACTACTTTTCTTTATGCCGGTAGCTATTAAGATTAACTAGATTTTGGATGAACAACTAAATAGCATGCAGTTAATATTGGAGGCAAAATAAGAAGGATTACAATAGTGCATCACAGGAAGTACTTTCAGTTCAGCAAGCACAACAAAAACATTTGGAAGGATTCTTCCTTGTTAGGTTTTTTTTTCCATAAGAATTAATTAGGTAACTTTCCTAGCTCTTCATTTAAAGCACCATAAATCCATCTAATAAGGATTTGAGCAAAGACGTTTTCAGAGCCTTTCTGAAGAGTAGTTAACTGGACAATAAACTTGGGTTTCATAAGATATTCAGAATACCAATTGCATACAAGTTTTACTGGAGATGAAAATTCAGTAAATGAAGAAATCACTTAAGGAATATTGTTAAGAAGGTACCATTGTGGCCTATCACTTTTTGAGCTCCACTCAGCCCTTTCTTCTTATCTGTCTTTTAAGAGAAGGTCAGAATAATTCCTCTAGGCTTTCAGCAGAGGAGTCTCAGGTACAGTGTTATTTCTTTGGGTTACTAGAGAAGGAGGTGAAGGTTGACTAAGGAAAGAAAACTCAACTTGTTGTCTTTTCTCATAGATTTCCATCTTCAGGAGGAAGATTAATTGTCTGAGTTTATTTTGTCCCATTCCCCATTCCCCCATGGGGTGTTACGAGCGCAGCTGTTTCTTATCAGTTGTGAGCGAGACACTTTTGTGGGTCTGTGGGGTTAAGCAGCTCCTGAGGAACTTTGAAGGCAGGATCTGACAGAATGAAAGGCCCAAGTTGTTAGTTCCCCCTGAGCTTCATGAATCCTTTTGGGGAAAATGTTAAAAGAATTAAGGGAGGAGATGAGAGCTGCCCACAGGGAAAATGTCAACCTAAGTAAGAAGGTGGAAGAATGGAGTATAAAGGTCAATCAGATTCAGGAAGTTACTGGAGCAGGAGTGAAATGATGAAATTAAATGATAGGGAATTAGTTCAGGGAATTAGTTCAGAAGCAAATCAAGAACCCACAGTTCTTGTTAGGAAAGTTGCTAGTGGGGCTGCGGAGCCGGGGATAGTAACTGGTAGAGTTTTGACAATTCATCATTCCTGTACGCTTAACTCCTCCAGAACGTTTCGGGAACTGAAGAAGTTCCAAAAAGAAAAAATAACAAGTAAACAGTAGCTGCGTTTACTCTGCTGCTGCCATGCAGAACAGGGAAAAAATATACACAAGAACAGTTGCAGCGTAAAAACAGCTGTCAGTCGGAGAGAAAACATGAAATAACTGTTGCCTTTAGACCTGTAGACCTTTAAGATCAAGTAGAAAAGGCTTGCCTTGAATAGGAAGCTCGTCGCAGCGCGATCCGACAAAACTACAAGCCTGTCAGGAACTCTGGAACAAAACACAAAGCACCAACAGCTGACAGGACTCGTTAAACAGGAAGCGGCCTTCAAAACGAAAAATAACTTTAGATGCTTGACAAAAGTAAACATTAAACAAACTACGTTGTGAAACTGAAGGCTGCTTCCTGTCAGTCAAACACTACGCATATGCGTAGTAGCGAAAACTCTATTTGTCCTGAGAAACTCAACGCAAGTCAGAAGGAAAGAAAGATACCTTACAACAGATGCAATTAGTTTGACTAAATGAAAATAAATTCTTAAATGCTTTCTTGAGAACTATTTAATTCTATTTTAAAAAACAGATATATTTATTTGCAGAGGCGTTGCTAGGGGGCTGACGGGGCTATAGCCCCAGGTCTTTTGGTTGTAGCCCTGGATAAAAGCTCAGGGACTACAACTAAAAGGGTACCTAGCCCCAAGTCCTGACACACCCGACATTAGCTTAGCCCCAGATCTTTTCCAGACCTAGCAACTCCCCTGTTTATTTGTAACAGTGCATCACTTATCTCAAATTTAAGAGATTATCACAGATCTTCCTGCTCTTTATTTCAAGTCTTTTTCTTCTTAGGATGAAAACAGCATTTCACTTCTTCAGAAACTCCAGGCCAAAAACTCTGGACACAAAAATTACAGGACCTATTCCAATGACCAATCGTAATGAAAGGCAGTTTAGAATGTTCTGCTTGGCCACTTTGTTTCTCATTCCATCAATTAGCAGTTCAGGTTCCTTCCACCATTCTGGCTTGAGATATTCTCAGTACTCTAGATAACAATGTTAAGGCCTCAACTAACTACTAGATTACAAACAGGAGAAATGTAAATAATATGAATAATTCAGAAAGTTCCAAAAAATGTAGATTACTGTCTGTAAGAAAAGTAGATTACTGACTAAATCTAGCAGGGAACCTGACAACCGGCTCCTGTTGGCCTTCATGGAGTCTCTCGCGGTCAGCCAGTGAACGGTTCCTGACCGCTTCCTTCTTGCAACCGCTTCTATTTAGTTCTCCCATCTCTAGCGGCTTCCACTTGACACATCTGCTTTGTTCTAGGCTTCGGTAAGTGAAGCGCTGCCTTCTGTGAACGCCAAGGAGTTTCTCACCGGCTCCTGGCATTCCCGCAGCATGTCTTGGTGCAGCATCTTTCTTCTTTGTCAGTGAGCCGCCTGTCCACCATGCCGGTTTCAGCCTTTCTGTCTCGCAAACCTTGCGGAGAGGTGCATCGCTCTTTTCCACAGTAGCCGCAGCTGCAGACCGCGACTCTCTGCTTCTGCTATTTACATTTCCTGAGCACAGGTGTTGGTGAACAAGAACTACAGCTTGTTGTCTCCTTTGCACTGCATTGCCGATCTCTCTTCCTCGTCCCAGTATGTTGAGAATTCCGGGAAAGGAAATCCATTGTTGACAATTATAATTATAATTGGTTTTTTATAGCGTGCT
Organism: Ambystoma mexicanum; assembly: GCF_040938575.1. Taxonomy (NCBI): domain Eukaryota; kingdom Metazoa; phylum Chordata; class Amphibia; order Caudata; family Ambystomatidae; genus Ambystoma; species Ambystoma mexicanum. Next base: position 1,285,125,052 of record NC_090926.1, read on the forward strand.
TAATACCAGCCAGTGGTTTTTTAAGAGCGGGATCAGGATTCAAACCTGTATTGCGCTCCGTTGTGTGAGAAACCAGAAGGTGTCTCACCCATTAGTCTCTGGGGATCTGTCACCCAGGTGGCCAGGACAAGCCCATCACTTTTGGATCCAGTTCCTGGGGGTGGACCAGTGCGGGAGGATCAACAGGGTGAGGGGTATTGTGGGAGTGGGATACTGGATGGTGAGACGCGGTATACTCTTTCCTGTAACATCTTTACCCCATCCTACTAGGTGGGATACTTAGGAACTCACAAGCACACGAGGAAACAGCAGTTCCAAGATGGCAGTTTGAAAACGATGAGAATGACGATGTGATACCGAAGGGGATCACAAGGAGGGAAGTTCACTTGACCTTTTCAACAAGGATCTGTTACTTTCATGAAGCCTCAAGAATAGAAAGCATAAGACCAGGAAACCAGGTTGAGGAATCCTGTACTGTGTCTCTACCGGGGCCCTCCCCTGTCCATAATCAAGTCAGGGAGAATCTCCAGCTGCCATGGTACTGTTCTTAGCTCTCACAACACAACAGCGTCAGTGAAATCAACACAACCGGTGAGTTGGGGAGACTGATACAAGACCGGTCTGTGGTGAAGCCAAGGTAGCAAGCAGCAACATTGTATGACGAGCACTGGATCAAACATTGTATGAAATGAGTGTGATAACCAACTTGAGTAAAGTTGAACTGCATATAAGTGATTGAACTTTGAAACCAAGATGTACGATACCTTTGACAGAGTGGTCTGGCACTGCGTGCATGCTTAATCGAAGGTCTTTCTTAGATGTCCAGCTGAGAGTTGACAAAAGTGAAAGAGTGGCAAAGGATTGTGAATTGAAGTGGTCCTGCAACGGGTCAATCAAAATCCTGCGCACAATCGAAAGTCTTCGATGTTGCTACAGTTAAGAAAATTGATGGCCAAATAGATAAAGTTGGTCTCAGCCTGGCAGAGGGAGACCAATTGAAAGCTTTGTGTTAAAGCAAGTTTGTGTTGAATATATACATTGGTCCGAGCCCGGCAGAAGGAGACTGATTGAAGCATTCGTGTGAGAACAGATCTGAGCCCGGCATAAGGGTATCCAGAGTGAACCGTGAATCACCTGAGAAATTGGATACGTGAAAATCCTGAGGCTCTGAGCTCAACAGAGTGGGGTCTGAGGTGAATAGTAAATCATGTAAGAAAATTGAGCATATGTCAAATACAAACTTTGTGTTAAAGTGGATCTGATCTGTTAACATCTCCGACCCACACGCCAGACACCCTTTCAAGAAAGAGGAACATTTATCTCAGAGTGCTAGTGACGTACTTTGAAGTCTGCAGCACCAAAGAAGGGCAATACAACCCAGTACAGACAACATGTAGAAGCATACGCACATTAACCTTCTAGTTGCACGACGATGGATTCTATGTTTTAAGAAGACAGAGTTTGCTATGGCAATCGAATGGATGTCTACATAGAAGACACATCTATAACCGAAGAATGGCTGAATAAATAACATTCTTATGAGGTTGAGAAGATCTTAAAGCCTTGGAACCTTTTAAGATAAGAAAGAACGTTTCAATCTTTTACTTGCTGTGTCAAGTTTCCCCTGAAGAAGGTCTCATTAGAATCAGAATTGTTAAGATAGAACGAAACATGTTGGGTATGATAACTCTGTAAAATAAACAGTGGATAGAATGTTTGCAAATTAGCAATACTAGAACCTAACTGGATTAACCAGCAGGATTCATTAAATAAGTTCAACTAATGATGCTTGCGATTAACCCTTGAAATAAGGGAGTCGTCCATATACCCCTGACTGCAGTATTTAAGATATTTTTTTACAAACATAAAACTGAAATTGTGAGATTTTTTAGAAATTTAACCATACGAAAGTTAGAATTGCACTTTATAATTCTTTGCTGCATTAATAACGATCAATTTGCTGCATTTCTACTTTTCTTAAACTTGTTTTAAGTAAGTAATTGTTGTACGTCTTTTTAAGAAAAATAGTGACCTAATAAAATTGTTTTATTTTAATAAGTGTTATTGTATACATTTTCGCAGTCTGTCGACAAGTAGGTATTACAACACACAGGCATATGAGATTCGTTTAGTCGAGAAACATACGTAAATTGTCTAATTGGGACAAATCTTTTGGCCTTTAAACTAACCCCACTGTCTTTTCTTGTGAAATGTTGGGTATCCCATTGTTTGTTGCTGTTTGTTGCATCAGGCCCTCTGAAAGAAAAGACTTTGAAGGGCGAAGAGTCTTTGGTACAGAAGGCTGTGATGTTGGAGTTTTGAACTGCACCCTCGTGCTAGAGAAGGCAGAGACTCTGCTAAGCTCGAGTGTGCCGCATTGTCCTGTGCTGAAAACGTGGGGAAGGGAAGCCAATGGCTTGGATATCCTGACCTATAACTTCTTGAACACTTTTCTTTTGCATAACATTTTTTCCCACACAATTTGCATTTAGAGGTAAGGATTGGTATTAGGTTTAGTAGTATAGCCCTTTCAGTTTGACAACTGGGACTGCATTATTATTATTTGATGGTTGTATCTTGCTCCCATCTTTAGATTTAAAAGGCGTTTTTCAAAACCAATTGAAGTTCAATAAACACCCTTGAACTGTGGTCACTTATGTCTGTCTTACTGTTGATACCATGCTATCCTTGCTGTTGTCTTGCTTCCAAGACACACGCATTGCCCCTGAGCTCTCCTTCCCCCTAATTATAATTAGTGTTCATAGGAGAAGGAGTAGATGATATGACAATAGGCCATGAGAGTTTCAGAAATGCGAGTGTTATTTTCAAGGGAAAATGGGGGATACCATGTCTCACCCGTTGAAGCCATGACATATCCCAGGAGGTTGTCTCCTCCCATGTGATCCTCCCTCATGCAGCAGCCCCCAGGGTCAGGATCAGGTAGCGTCTGCCGTCCCCTGGCCACATGGGAGGAGGCCACTGACGGGAAATCAGTGATGACTCCACCAGATTCATCGCATCACCAAAACAAAAACGACCTCCTCCTCAGAAAGACACCTCCCTACTTGAAACTTCCCCAAAGGATCAGCACCAATGCCCTAGTACTCTCCAAACTAGAGTAGTGCAATTCTCTCCATATAGGGTTGTCCTCAGAAAACCTAAAATCGCAACAAGTTATCCAAAATAAAACTGCAAGGTACGTACTAAACCTCTAGCCTTACAACCCTATCCATCTAGCTCTAAACAACTCAACTGGTTGCTCATCAGGACTAAAATAGAACTAAAAATCCTAAATATTACCCACAAGGCCATCCACTCTTTTAGCCCCTCATGCCTCCAATCATTGCTAAACTAAACTAATGCATCTCAAATGTCCGTGCAAAAAACACTGTGTCAAATCTTTCTCTTCAATTACCCACAACCTCGGACAAAAATACAAAACTACATCTCACAAGAACCCACATCCAACGACTTCAAACAACTATCCAAAGACTGGTACACTGTCCACCTTCAATCACAAACCTAACTCACCACCTGCTTCAACCTTTATGCGCCTAACACTTTACCTACATAACTACACTCCTCTTTCATTCAGAGTCCACCTTTTTCAACTATGTAAGCACTTAGACACCCCAGATGCCCCTTCCTACTCTTCCCCATCTCCATCATGTTTAACACTTTCCCTGCCACCCTTTCTCGCCTTCCTTCCATCTCCCTTTCACCACAATAGCACTTACCTGGATAGACACTTCCATACCCAATAGAACCTTTACCTCTTCAGTGAACAGAACTTAATTTCATTACGATCCTACCCTGCCTTGGGGACAAGGGAGGTGAGTCTGCTATGCTTCACACCCCTTAGGGGACTGGGCAAGCGGGATCCCACTATGGGTGACTCCCCCTTAGAAGACAAAGAGACCCCGAAAAGGGATTGCACTCAACCTCCCCCATCTAAAGAGTTCCATTTGTTTGTTGGCTATATGGAAATTGAACAAGGTAATGGGGCGCAGGGCCGTTTAAAAGTGGCTGATGAAGTTTGTGACTCTTGTTGGTCATCTTCCTGGCATGAGGCAGAGAACTAACAGGTTGCCTTACAAATCCTGTACACCGGACACAAAGAGGAAGCCAGAGAGAGAGAGAGAGAGAGAGAGAGACACAAACATATGGAGGGCCGCAGAAGAGGAATTATCCATCATGGAAGCGGAGCTAGTAGGCAGCACCACACAGACCGTGTGGAACATGGATGAGTGAGAGAGCCCACAGAATGCTGCTGCCTTCATCCAGTTCAATAGCTAGAGGCGAACACAAAAGAGAAACAAGCGGTCGACTAGCGCCTGTGGGAATCCGCACTGAAGTCCTGTTGTGCACCGACAAGCGGAACCAAAGAAATCGGTTTCAGGCTGACAACTGACTAACCAGAGAATACCTGCAGCAGAGAACAAGGTACACAGCATGAACTGGGAAACCAGCAGAGGGCCGTAAGGTCCCGAGGTGACCACAGACAGAGAAGTGTTGAGAAACACAGAAGCCCAGCACATGGAGAGAGACCATACCATATAAGAAGGGGCAAAAAACCAAGAAGCCCAGCATCGGCAGAGAAAACAAATTATACGAGTAATGGTGAGAGACCTAGAATTATGAAACTGGGTGAGATACCAGATAAGCCAAGAAAGGGTGAGAACCCCGAAAGCCCAAGAAGTAACTAGGTACATGCTAACCCCAGACAGGGTAAAAGGCAAGAAAGTGTAAGGTGAGGTGCAAATTCCAAGTCTCCCAGGCAAGGAGAAGGAAGAACAGCCCCAAGCAGTGGTAAGAGAGATTACACGTACTGCACTGACCCTCCCACTTTCCCCCTAGCACTTTTTCCCTTTCCCCTTCCCCTGCACTTGCGAGATCTCAATGTCATCTGGCCTAGTAAGATCGTTGACTGTGTTCCCTGTTCCCCCTCCCTTGCCTCATCGCGCCTTGAAACACTTGTGTATATGTGCGTTATAAATGCCATATCATATCATATGTCATACATTACAGGACCAAGTAATTGTAGGCAAATTTTTAAGGGAACGCCCCAAGCACGGGTGAGAGACAACAAGGCAAGACCAAATAATTGTACACAAACCCAATCTCATGCCATCTCAGGTGGTGAGAAAGAATACCGAATTATTGGGCAATTCTGAGGTTTAACCTGCACTACCAAGCAGGCAGCCTGGGAGAAAACGGAGAGTTGGCTGGGGGCCAGGACCAAGCACCACCAGGAAGAGAAAAAAGACTAAAAAAGAGACACTTTGGACTGAGTGATCAGGCACATGGCCTGAGAGAAGATATTTTGGTGGGGGTCATAAACCTGCCACCATTGCCGCAAAATACCCGTATGGACCCTACTTTTCTGTATTGGTGATAGAGACAGACCTTCGGTAGATCAGTTTTGGAAGGAGGAATAGCTTTTGTTGTAAGACATTGTGACAAGCACCCTTTATGTTCCTTAGATAGGGCAAATAACCATCGTAGAATTAACGATTGGTTGGGCATTATTTTCTTTGGTAATAAACTCCAGGTTGAAAAACATGACCTCTTGTCTGTCCCCTGAGTCTGACTTACACAAGGCCGACACCATACACAAGAGCCAACATCACATTGAGCAGCTGATCGTCTGTTTATGAGGCAGCTTCATAGGACCCAATCTAGAACCTTTCTTACGAAACTCTGTTTCTTTTTCTTTCTCTACCGATCACAGGAGTGGTGCGCTCGCTGCATGCTACTGGACGCCTGGCACATGTGTACTGCACAGAGACGCGTCCGTACAACCAGGGGGCCCGGCTGACTGCCTATGAGTTGGTGTATGAGAAGATCCCCTCCACGCTTCTTGCGGACAGCATGGCCTCTTTGGCCATGAAAGAGAAGACAGTGTCTGGTGAGTGTAATGCGCCACTGCTGGGCTCTGGTGGGCGGGTCAAATTATGATTTATAGAATTTTAAACCATGAAAAACACTCCAAGGCCTGTTTCTAAAATGTGCATGTGTGTCTTTTAGGTGGCAGGTTGCCATGGGTATATGTACTCTGCCAACGCATTCACAGTACACTCTATACAAGGATTTGTATGCGACTGGCAGGTATTTGTAGAGAGAATATTTATATATTGTCAACATTATTGGGTTGAGAAAAAACAGGGCTTTTTGCTGCAAAAGGGGCTGTGCCTTTCTGGAGTAGGAAGGGTGGTCCTGAGACTAGTCTCTCTTGGCACTGTTGGTTTGGGCTTTGGGAGGACGGCAGTTACAGGTAGCTATAAAGATGAGCCAAATGAAGGTTGCGCTAGACTGGCACATGCGGTACGGTCTTCATAGGGCAGAGGTTGCAGGGAGCTATATGGACTAGCCCTTAGGGTTTTCAGACCAAAGTGACTTCAGGAGGAATATATTAAAATGTATGCAGCATATGTCCTAGTCTGAATCTGGTGGTCAGAAGGGTTCTCGTTGCACACGGTTTGGGGTTTTTATAAAGCTGACAAAAGTCCCTTCTCAGGTGTAAACGGCACTTAAGACTTGCAAGACATTAGGCTCCATGCCAATCATTGAGCCTAAGGAGAAAATCATCTGCAGATAAGCAGAACTCGTGTTAGGTCTCCAAAATTGAAAATAACTCTAATCAGCCGCTCACACTCGGTTGCATGAGTAGATGGTGGCGAGAAGATCCTGCAGTAGAAATGGCAAAATGTGGTTAGTAGCCTGGAGGTCGCATCAAGGCAGGTGTCTCCTTGCAGTGGTCAGAAGCGGTGCTGGTCCTTATCCAGATATTCTTGGATAAGTAGAATCCTTTTGGCGAAGTGCGTAGCAATTTGATTGCATTGTTCTTGGGATGGGATTGGGGTTGTCTTGCAGGTTGGTGGTTTTTTAAATTCTTTACTGATCTTCAATATTTGCTTTTGGCTGTGTTGTGCTGAATTAATGTGTCTGGAGTAGCGTTCTTGATTGGCTTTAATGATTTGAGGCCTGTAGATATTTGTATGTTTGTTTGTTTATTTTATTTGTATAGCGCTCCAAACCCAGGGGTAGACGGGCGCTTAAGAAGACGGTTACATAGTTGAGAAGTATCTTTGTGTTACATACTTCGTACGTACATACTAATAGTACATGCATATATAATATAAGGAATACAATGTACAGTTTAAATGTTAGAATAATATACAAGTAGCAATATACAGTTTCAATATACAGTACATGCGCCAGTTAGTGGTCAGGTGTTAGGGGAGCTACTCTTTGTTTAGGAGCCAGCTAATGACCTGCCTCCTGAAGATCTGGAAGGATTCGATAGATTTGTTTTTGAGAGGTAGGGTGTTCCAAAGTTGGGAGGCAAGTACTGTGAAGCTGGCTCCGCCAGCTCTTTTTAGGTGGAATCTGGGCACTGTCAAGCATAGAGTGTTGGCAGATCTGGTGGTTCTGGTAGCAGGTTTCAGGGTGAATTTGTTAGCTAGGTATGGTGTTGCTAGGTGATTGAGGGACTTGTATGTGAGACAGATGGTTTTTAAATCAATTTTCTGGCATATGGAGAGCCATTTGCAGGCTTTCCTTGCAATGGAGATATGCTCTCGTCTGGTAATGTTGAGGGCTGCGCGCAGAGCGTTATTTTGAAGTACCTGTAGTTTGTTAAGTACAGATTGGTTAGCACCTAGGTACAGGCTGTTGCAGTAGTCCAGTTTGGATTGTATGAGGGCTCTGACGAGGGTGAGGCAGCTATTGGGTGATAAGAAAGGTCTGCTGGCCCTAATGAGCTTGCCAGTGTAGGCAGAGGCTGAGGCGATCATATTGGTGTGTTTGGAGAGGTTGGTGTTGGCATCCAGATAGAAGCCGAGGGTTTTCATGCTTTTGGCAATAGGGATGATGTGACCATCGATCGTGATGTTATTGTAACTGGGATTGAATTTAGTTAGGGTGTTGGGGGAGCCGACGATGAGGAGCTCTGTCTTCTCATCATTCAGGCAGAGACCATGCGAGGCCATCCATGCCTGAATGATGGAGAATATTTTGTTGATCCGGGCGGCGTCTGCTTGGTAATTGCCTGTGATGGTGAGGAGTATCTGAGTGTCATCTGTGTAATTTTTGTAGGTGACACCCAGACAGTCCAATTGGTCAAATAGAGGCTTTGTAAATATATTGTACAAAGTGGGGGATACACAGGATCCCTGTGGGACCCCGCATGAGATGGGTATTGGGTCTGCTGCAGCTGTTGTTGAGAAAACCCGCATGGTTCTATTTGCCAGGAAGGATTGTATCCATGTGATGGCAGAGGAGGAGAAGTGGGCTGCGGTGGCTAGGTGACTGCAGAGGATTTCGTAACTGACCAGGTCAAAGGCCGCTGAGAGGTCTAGGAGCAGTAGAATTGCGGCATTGCCTTTGTCTTTAATTTCATCAATCTGGCTTTTAAGATCAACAAGGGCGGTTTCTGTTCCGTGTTGGGGTCTGAAGCCAGATTGGCGTATTCCTAGTAATTGGTTGGATTCCAGGTATTCCTGAATTTGGATGTAGGGGACTCTGTCCAGGATTTTTAGTAGGAATGAGACTGTGGTGATGGGCCTGTAGTTGTTGGGTATGGCTGGGTCTAGGGATTGTTTTTTCAGGAGTGGGAGAACCCATGATTGTTTTAGGTTGCTGGGGATTGAGTTATTGGTGAAGGATAGGTTAATAAGTTTGGTGATGAAGGGGGAGAGCTCTCTAGCTGCGTCTTTTATGATTTGGGTGGGACAACTGTCTCCTTTTCAGTTCGAGGGTTTTAGGGAGGTGATGATTTTTTGAACTTCTGTGGTGGTAACTTTCTTGAATGTGAAGCCCGAACTGGTGGTGTTGGGCGTGGGGAGGCTAGGGTTGGTGACCTTGTTAATGGAGAGTTGTTGGCGTTTGTCCTCAATTTTGGTTTGGAGTCCTGTAATTTTGTTGTTGAGGGCGTTTTGGATGCTGGTGCACCAGGATTTGTCTTTCAAACAGGTGTCTGGGAGTGGAATAGGGTTTTCTAGTTCCTTCAGAATTTTAAATAATTCTTTGGTGGAGGATCCTGCCTGGGCAATCCTGGTGTTGTATACCTCTTTTTTGGTGCAAATTATCTCCCTTTTGTAGAGTGAGGGTTTGTGAGGTTGGATTTATTTTCCACAGAGAGGTTGGTCTTCCATGTGAGATGTGCCTTGGCTTTCTTTTTTCTAAGTAATTTGAGCTCAGGGGTGTACCACGAGTTCAGCTGAGCTTTAGGTTTGTCTTTACATAGTTTTGCACCTAAAAACCTAGTTTTTTAGGTTTGCACTTCTTGTTACTGTACTTGCATGATCTGAATGTCACAAGGCCTAGTAGTACCATTATTGTCATCTTCCTCCCTTTTTACTCCCCCAACCCCCTTTTTTGTCTTGTGGTGCTTTGTTATGTTACAGTTATTTATAAAGTGCACATCCACCACAGAGGCACCTTGGCACTAGGACACTAAATTGAGGCAGTCAACCACCACTCTAGAAGAGAATAGTTTTTAGCGCAAGTCAGAACTGCAGGTGATTTGTTAGATTCTGCATGCCCGTGGGTAGCCTGTTCCACATGGTACCTGCAGCAACTGAAAACGCACGGCCACCTAGTTGAGCTCTATGAAATTTTGTACTGATGACCAGATTGGCCGCTTCTGATCGTAAGGACCTAGTAGGAATATAAGGCCTACATTTGTCCTGTAGAAATTCAGCACCTAGCCCATAATACGCCCATTGTACTAGGCATAGGGCTTTAAACTTGATCCTCTTCGCCATGGGAGCCAGTGTAACGCACGAATCAGAGGACTAATATGGGCACCATATGGCGATCCTGTAGCCAATCTGGCTGCCATATTCTGTAAACGCTGAAGCTGTTGAATCAGGCCCTTTGGTTGAGCCAGGTAAAGGGCATTTCAGTAATCAGTGCGGCTAGAAATTAACGAGGCCACCACCTGAGGGCGCAAGCCTCCGGAACAAAAGGCATAATCCTGCGCAGAAGCTTCAGCAGATAGAGGCCCGTTTTACAGACCGTGCTCACTTGTCCAGCCATTGATAATGACGATGACAGCAGAACTCCTAAGTTTTTAACTGACGTAACCATAGAGGGAAGAGCTGACGGCCAGAACGCAGGGGTCCACATAGAAGTCTTAGAGGGGGGACCACCACCATCACCTCAGTGTTGCCCCCATTCAGTTTGAGCCAGTTGCTATCCATCCAGCTCTTCACAGCCGACAGACACTCGCACAGCCTCAACGACATCTCAGATTGCTCAAGATCTAACTGCACCTAAATCTGGGTGTCGTCTGCATAGGCGTAGTATCTGAAGCCGCGGGAACCGATGAGAGCAACTAGCGACTGAACATATATGTTTTATAACATGGGGGACAAGGAGGAGCCTTGAGTAACACCACAGGATAAAGTGTGAGACTGAGACAGAAAAAGAGGAAGGGAGAGTGACCAACCTCATCTTCATAAGAAGGAGGAGAACGAGGCCAGGACGGTTCCCCAGAGTCCTGCTGTGGCCGGACAGGACAGCAAGATGGATGGTCAACCGTGTGAAATGCCGCTGACGGATCAAGTAGTATCAGCGCACCCACGCTGCTAACATAGCCAGATCATCTATTGCCGACACCAGTACAATCTCGGTTCCCCATCCTGGCCGAAACCCAGATTGGAACGGATTGAGCTAATTTGCATATTCAAGATAAGAAAGAAGGGGGGACACCAAAAACTCTAACACTTTTATGAAGTAGTTGTTATTGTTATTGTTATTTTGCACTTATATAGCGCCTTATATACCATTGGTATGGTCTGAAGGCGCTGGTAGGTTGAACGCCCTTGGGAACCGAAGTTCAAGTCAGTAGAGAGAGTGGGGAGGGTCAAACGGCGCGTGTGCGCACCGGGTATGTGCGCAGCTGGTGCGTTATTCATGAAATAGCTGCTTCTTAGCGGTAGGTGTGGTGGTTGATGTCAGGGGTATGTGTTAGTTCTGGCAGGATTTATCCAGACCGACTGTGGCTGCGTTAGGCCTGAGGAGAACGCCTGGCTGGGGGGTGTGTAACCAGCGGTGTTTACTTAGAGTGATGGGGAGTGAGCTAGAAGTGTTCGTATGAGAACAGTTATACCGAATGGTGTCATAGTATCTCTGTGTTCTATTTGAGTGGTGATGTAGAGGAGAGAGTAAGCGTGGGGTGTGATATGGTGGGTTTACATGCTCCAAACGTTCCCTGCATTCCAGACCATACTGGAACCAGCTACACTTCTAAATACACATAGGCTGTTTGATACGCTTCTAAATGCAACTTTTCTCAGAGAGGCTATAGGGCACAACTTCTAGATGTCACTTTCTCAGAGAGGCTATTGGGCACAACTTATAAATACACATAGGCTATTGGGTACACTTCTTATTGCAACTTTTCTCAGAGAGGCTATTGGGTACACTTCTAAATACATAGAGGCTATTGGGCACAACTTCTAAATGCAACTTTTTTCAGAGAGGCTATTGGGCACAACTTCTAAATGCAACTTTTTTCAGAGAGGCTATTGGGCACAACTTCTAAATGCAACTTTCTCAGAGGCTATTGGGCACAACTTCTAAATGCAACTTTCTCAGAGGCTATTGGGCACAACTTCTAAATACACAGGCTATTGGGTACACTTCTAGATGCAACGTTTCTCAGAGAGGCTATTGGGCACAACTTCTAAATACATAGAGGCTATTGGGCGCAACTTCTATATACACATAGGCTATTGGGCAAACTTCTAAAAGCAACATTTCTCAGAGAGGCTATTGGGCACAACTTCTAAATGCAACTTTTCTCAGAGAGGCTATTGGGCATAACTTCTAAATGCAACTTTTCTCAGAGAGGCCATTGGGCACAACTTCTAAATGCAACTTTCTCAGAGAGGCTATTGGGCACAACTTCTAAATACACAGAGGCCATAGGTAAAAACCAAAGGGTCAAGCAAAAGTTTCATTGATAGTGGAAGGACGCTGGCCAGTTTCAACTTGGCAGGGATAATCCCTTGTTGAAAGGAGCATTTGACCAAGCAGTAACCAAAGTAATGGTTCTGGGGAAGGGGCTACCGATTTCAATTTTGCGATCACTTTTAGCACGTCCTCCTTAGTGAAAATCAGAAAATCAGACCAAGAATGTAGAGGTTTGATATTAGGTTCACCTAGATCTATGGATGCTCTCACCGAGCAGTTGCTCTGAATGAGGCCACGAATACCCTCCACCTTAGTGATACAAAATTTCACTCAGGAGTCACACAAAACCTGTGAGGGAGCAGTAGAAGTGAATGATTTGACAACAGAAAAGAGCTCCTTCCATTGATTGAGAGCCGCCCCAACTCTACCAGTGAAAAAAGACTGTTTGGCGAGTTTGATTGCACTATGATAATTATAGGTCCGCGTCTAGAAACAAACCTTTCCATGCATATCATAGTTTCTCCGGCATTTCCGTTCTGCCTGCCTTAACTCTAGGCGGGCTGTTTTCAGCTCCACTGAGAACCAAGGAGCAGAGGGGCTTTTCTGCAGGTGAATGAGGTTAATAGATGCCACCATATCTGCCACTTTGAGAAGAGTCTGAGTACGGAAAGACAAATCAGGTGTAGGAATTTAATTGCATTTTTCAGCCGTCAGAGCGGCCAATGCCCTTCGGTCCACCCAAAGCCAGTTACGGCGAGGTACGGCCGCAGGACATAGCGTGGGGGGCATAAGACATTCATGATACGGAATGACAGAAGATAGTGAGCCTACCAGATCACAGGGTAGCGGTGGTCACGTTGTATATTGACATTGGCTGTAAAAATAAGATACACAAATATCACCATATATTTATTTATATTTATTCATTTTAAAATGTATAAAGTGCAACTAAGGCCCAGAAGGGCGCCGTGCCTGTGGGTGGGCTCTACCACCAGCTGATTCAGACATAGGTCTGCCATTGAGTCGTGGAACTGGTCTGGGCCGTTGGCCAGAGGAAGGTTAAGTCTAGCATTAAAATCCCCCACAACCAAGAAGATATTTGGATACTTCAATTGCAGTGCAGCCACAAAGTCGGGAAACGTGTCGCAAAACTATGTGTATGAGCCAGGGGGGCGGTATACTGTGAGAATAGGTAATACCAACTTGTCTGGAACCTCAACACCTTGAAACACCATTTGTTGTATAGTCGTCTTACAAATATCCAATAAATAAATCCCCATAACTACAAGGATATTGGGATGCAGAGCGGAAAAGACCAAGAGTACAGGCTGCGCTGTAGTCCATTGGCGCGCATACCCATCGCCAAGAAATGTAAACAGTAACCACAGCTGACTGTGGCACACCATTTCTAGAAGGAGAAGGCTGTCTCTCTCGTTTGAGACAAAGAGACTGTGGGGCTTCAGGAGCAGCCATGGAGCCATCCGGCCCATAGAGGCAGAAGAGGAAGGTTGTCAGCAAAAGAAGACAGACTGCGAGAGAGCCAGAAGCCAACCCCTGTTGAGCGACACCGCTTACCTGATGGAAGCCTGACGCGGAGCAGAAGAGCCCATCCTGGACTGCAGCAGGCAGAATAACTGAAGAGCGAAAGCAGCGAGACAAGAAGAGACGCTGATCGGCTGTCACTGGTTTGCTGCAGAATGAAGGAAACACATGCCAGCAAGAGCCGGCGAGTCCCCAAAAGGGAAAGAGGGACACAGATATCTACGGACAGCTATGCCGCATGCAAATGAATGTTAAAAAAGCAAACCAAGTATTGAAAAGTGATGAGGCCAGTGGGCATTTTGTTAAATCGGAAAACCGAAGAGAAGTTAGACTTACCAGTCTGTGAGTGTATGCAATGCACATCTAGAAAAGGCCCTGGCATTATAGTATACCAGGCAGATTCAGTATTCGATGCCGCAAAGTCAGGAAGACATCACGGTTGGAAGTGTGTGCAAAGCCTGCATTAGAAAAGCCCAGGAGGGTAAATCAGACTAAGTAGAGCTGCAAGTGTGTTTATGAGAAGTCCTGACGGAAGAGTATACCAGGCAGTTTCAAGTGTGTTCAAGAAAGCCCTTCCAGTGGAAAGGATTCAATCTCTGGAACATGCAACTTTTGCGTTAAGACTTGTGCATTTTCCTTTTGAACATTTATCTATCATTCAAAGCCAAAGACACATTACCTGTTTCAACTTAGAGTTTATTGTGTTAGAGTGTGAGGGTCAGAATAGTACTTTGGACATGGGACGGTTTTGATTTGCAAGTCTGACAAAGACAGACTCTTAGTTTTGGTTTTAGTTAGGGAAACGCCTCTAGTGCAGGGTTAGAGGGGCATTTCTCCACCCTCCTCTATTTTAATAAAAGTCTTTGATCAAAACCATGAATCCCTTGTGTCCGAGTCTCAGACGCTAAACAGTAGAGAGTATTGCGAATACTGAAATATTCATCATAGTCGTCTCAGTACCTTTAGTAGTAGTAAAGTGTATAACGAATACCGAGAGACTAATCATATTCTTCTCAGTAACGGTAAATACAGCAGAGTATAACGACTACCGAGAGACTCGTACTCAGCTCAGCAATGGTAAGAGCAGCAAAGAGTATAATTATAATTGCTCTTTTATAATGCCCTTAATACCAGCGAGTGGTTTCTAAGCGCGGGATCAGGATTTGCACCTGTGTTTTGTTGTGTTATCTTGCTTCCAAGATAAATGCATTGCCCTAGCACTATCCTTCTAAGCAATACTGAGAGAATCATACTCATCTCAGTAAGTGTGACAACAGCAAAGTATACATCGAACCCAGAGGGACTTATCACATTGGTCCCAGTGATTACAAAAGCAGTCAAGATAGGGAAGAAAGTGAAAAGACTGGTTGTCACACCCTTCCCTCCTTCTCACCTGTTTGTCCTTGATTGCAGTCTTCTTGGGTACTCCTTCCTTCTTCCTCACCGATCGGGACTTGTAGAGGGAAGGACGTGAGTCTTCAGGTTCCAGTGTGAGGAGTGCCAACTGCCTATGCAGGTTGCGTTCAGTATCCAGGGAAGATGTTACGGAGGAATCCAGGAAGGGAAGGAAATTGATGTCCAATACTCAATGGGTGCCGGGAAGAAGGGGGAATGGCCTTGCCGAAGCGAGGCAGGAAAGAGAAGGGATTCCTGGAGGGAGGAAAGACAAGGTAACTGGAAGATAGACGGAACGATACACACGCCGAACAACTCGGATCAGTAGCGTTGAGACGCACAGAGCTGTGCCTAATTTCTAGGGAGCCGTGCATAGCGCGTGGACACTAGAGAGCAGCGTTCCCGTGCTGTCGGCCATGTTGGGAGGATCGCCGACCTGATGTTGCGGTACATCATGGACCACGAAGTCCAGAAGGGCCGAAATCGGTGGTTCATGACAGCATGCCCCCTCTTCTTGATCCACCGGGTTTGCCTGGATGGATTCGATGGAACCTTTGCACTAGACGGGGGGCATTCATGTTGGAGAGTGGTTCCCAGGTGAGTTCACTGGGGGGGGTATCCTTTCCATTCCACTAAGTATTGGAGTTGACCCCGTCTGTATCTAGAATCACATATCCTGGAGACTTTGAATTCAATCTGGTCATTGACAAGCACAGGGATAGGTCTAGGAGTCGATCTGGTGGACCGTACATACGATTTCAACAACAAAGTGTGGCAAACCGGATGTATCTTCTTCCAGGATTCTAGGAGCTGAAGCCGGAAGGCCACTGGATTGATGATTTCCTTAATGGAGAAAGATCCATAATACTTGGGAGCCAGTTTGTTTGGCCGTAGATGTCGAGGTAGGAGTTTCGAAGATAACCGGACCTTGTCCCCAACTTCATATGGAGGGCTGGGTCTCCACTTGGTATCTGCATATCTCTTGACTTCTGTCCTGGCTTTCTCCAGGTGATCTTTGGCATCCCTATGTACGTTTACCAGTCTTTCGATTCAGGAATCAACTGAGGGAACCGGGGTAGGATGTGGTAGAACAGATGGCAGAACCGTAGGGTGAAACCCTTGACTGCAAAAGAAAGGACTAGTCTTGATCAGAGTTGTTGTAAGAGAATTCAGCTTCCGGAATCAAAAGTGACTAATCATCCTGGACCTTGGTAGCAAAACAGCGTAGGTATTGTTCCAGGGTCTGGTTTACATGTTCTGTTGCTCTGTTAGTCTGTGGATGATACCCAGAGGACAATGCACGCTGGATGCCTAACATTTGGCATAGATGTTTCCAGAACTGGGATATGTACTGAGGAACTCGGTCGAAAATGATCTTGGTAGGTAATCCATGGAAGCCTGAATATATGTTTTAAGAATATCCCTGCCAATTCAAGTGAAGATGGTAGCTTGTACAAGGGTGTGAAGTGAGCCATATGAGTGAACAGATTGATTGTAACCATTACAGTAGTATATCCCCTGGATGAGGGCAATTCCACGATGAAGTCTGTGGCGATTGTCTCCCAAGGACGTGTTGGTAACATGGGTTGGTGTAGGAGACCTGCAGGTTTTCTGTTATCACACTTGTTCTGATTAGAAATAGTGCACGTTCGGATGTAAGTTCTTACAGCATCAATCATCCTCGGCCACCAGAATTGTCTCTGAATGAGGTGGAGAGTTGTAGTGATGCCTTGATGCCCCGAATGGAAGGTATCATGACAAAGGCTTATGATCTTGTTTCTCAATCTTTGTGTGGGTACCACCAATCTCTTATCCTTGAAGAGATAGCCATCCTTAGCAACCAGGCTCCATTGATTTGTCTTGATGTAGTCCTCCCAGAGATCAGAAGAAGGTGTTTCGGCACATACGTCTTCCAGGAAGGAATTGGCCTGGGCGACAAACACTGTATTAGGAAACATCTTGGGAAAGGCACGTGCTTCGACAGGCTCATAGTCAGGACGCCTGGATAAGGCATCTGCTATAATGTTGTTAGTTCCAGGAAAGTGGTGAATGCGGAACTGGTACTGGGCAAAAAAGAAGGCCCAACAGGCTTGACGACTATTTTTGCATTCCAAGGATTGTAGGACTTGCAAGTTTCTATGATCGGTCCGAACTTGCACAGGATGTTTGGCGCCCAAGAGTAGATGACGCCAGTTGGTAAAGGCTTGTCGGTTGGTCAGTAATTCTTTTTCCAGGACAGAGTAGTGGGTCTCACTGGGAGCCAAGCTGCGGGATAGGTAGGCAATAGGATGTTCCTTCTTGTCTTCAAATTCTTGTTCTAAGACCGCCCTTATGGCGTAATGTGAGGCGTCTGTTTCTACCAGGAAAGGCCTATTTATGTCAGGCTGAGCCAGGATGGGACCTTGAGTGAATCTTCGTTTTAGGTCTTGGAAGGCTGGCTCTTGAGCAGCAGACCAATTAAATGGTGTGTCTTTCTTTAAGAGTGTGACTATGGGATGCACAAAGTCTGAAAATGTAGGGATACATTTCCTGTAGAAATTGGCGAGTCCCAGGAAGGATTGAATCTGTTTTACTGTAGTATGCGCAGGCCAAGAGAGTATGGAGTCAACATTGGCAGGATACATTCCGATTCCTTTGGAACTCAGTACATATCCGAGGTAATGAACGGTCTGGACATGGAACAGACATTTTTCAGGTTTGGCCAGGAGTTTGTTTTCTCGTAATCATTGTAAAACTGCATTCACATGTTCCTGATGGACTTGGGGGTTGTTACAATAGATCAGTATATCATCTAGGTATACGATGACAAAAAGGAACAGCATATCTGAAAAGACTCTATCCATGAACCGCTGAAAGACCGCAGGGGCGTTGGCGAGACCGAAGGGCATCACTAGATATTCAAAATGGCCAAAAGGGGTTCTGAAGGCTGTCGTCCACTCATCACATTCCCTTATCCGAATGAGGTGATAGGCACCCTGAAGATCAAGCTTGGTGAAGATGACAGCACCCCGAACTACCTCCAAGATGTCGGAAATGAGCGGTAGAGGGTAACGATCCTTGATAGTGCAGTGGTTGACAACGCGGTAATCCAAACAGGGCCGAAGTTCTTTGGTATCTTTCTTTGGTACAAAGAATAGAGAGGCACCGGCAGGAGATTTTGAAGGACGAATGGTTCCATTAACCAGGTTGGTATCCAAATATTCTCGTAGGGCTCTTTTTTCAGGTTCAGATAGTATAAACATTCTGCCGAATGGGATTATTACTGAAGCATCTGTTTCGATGGCACAATCCTCAGGTCTGTGGGGTGGAACAGTTTGAACAATGGCTGTTGAAAACACGTCCAAGTATGGTTGATATATTTCAGGCACTTGGGTAATGTTGGACACACATAAAGGAGATTGTTCGGAATTCCGGGAGTTCACAGGAGGTTTATGCAGTGAGTCTTGAGACAAACAATGGGACAAGCAGAATTCAGAACCTAAAGAGAGGGATCCGGCTGCCCAGTTGATGTATGGGTTGTGTTTCTGGAGCCAGGGCATGCCTAAAACCATGGGGTAGTGAGCAGCCTCTATAATATCAAAACAGAGCTTTTCCTGGTGGTTATTTATAAAAAAGCAGTAGTTCCTTGGTCTGGTGAGTAATAGGCCCGGAAGATAACGGTCTCCCGTCAATTGTTTCGACAGGTTGTATTATTTCTTTAGGTTCTCGTGGAATATTATGTCTGACAGCCCAGTCATGGCCTAAGAATACTCCGATGGCACTGCAGTCCACCGGAGCCAGGATGGGAAATGAGTCTTTCTCAGAGGGTGACAAGATTGTTTGGAGAACCACTAAGGTGTTTTGGCCAGGAGCATTTAAGGAAGGAAGGGATGTGGAGCTGGCATCATTCTCCCGAAACTGTGCTCAGCTTAGGATCGGGAGCTGGCGTTTCAAGAGCGTCTGGGTGGTGCTATAGGTCATTCTCTTATAAGGTGTTTATCAGATGCACAACACATGCAAAGTCCGGTATTGATCCTACGGATCCTTTCTTGTGGAGAAATTGGTCCACGGAAGGCACCCACTTGCATAGGTTCCGGTTCTGATGAATGTTGGATGGGTGCTTCCTTAAGGCAAGGGTATTCCATGGATGTCTTTGGGGATGTTGTCTTTGTTTTTCTTTTCTCAGCCTTTCTCTCCTGGATTCTGAAATCGATCTGTAGGGATAAATCCATTAAGGCCTGAAAGGAACCGGGGCGAGCCACTCTGGCTAACTCATCCTTGACTTCGTCATTCAAGCCTCTCCGGAATAGTGTGAAACTAGCTTCTTGGAACCAATCAGCTTCTTTAGCTAGTTGTTTGAATCGGGTCACGTAAGTAAGCATATCCTGGCACCCTTTCTGGAATTCAAGAAGTTTCTCCTGGGCGCTGTAGACGAGTTCTGGTCGATCAAACGTGGCCTTAAAGGCTTCTATAAATCCGTCATAATTATCCAGGAGTGTGTCTCCCAAATTAACCAAGGGAGTCGCCCATGTTAAGGCATTGCCAGTAAGGTGAGATATTATAAACCCTACCTTAGCCCGGGGCGTGGAAAAATAGTAGGGCTTGAACGTGTAATGCACCAGACAGGAGTCAAGGAAGGAATGCAGGGACTTGGAAGAGCCATCGTATTTATCCACAATACCCCCGACCAGGGTGCTTTCTTTGAAGGCAGAATCCCGGGACAAGACTAGTTGTTTTAATGCCGCATTTTCAGCCTTGAGGTTTTGAACCTCTGTAGTCAATTCTTGCATTCCTCTCATGAGGTCTTGGACTGCAGCCTCCATGTCAATTCTGATATCATGTTCTAGGTGTCTCAATCTGTCACACCCTTTCCTCCTTCTCACCTGTTTGTCCTTGATTGCGGTCTTCTTGGGTACTCCTTCCTTCTTACTCACCGATCGGGACTTGTGCAGGGAAGGACGTGAGTCTTCAGGTTCCAGTGTGAGGAGTGCCGACTGCCTATGCAGGGTTGCGTTCAGTATCCAGGGAAATTGTCACAGAGGAATCCAGGAAGGGAAGGAAACTGATGTCCAATACTCAATGGGTGCCGGGAGCCCACGGCACCGAGCACGAGACGGATTCCGGGAAGAAGGGGGGAATGGTCTTGCCAAAGCGAGGTAGGAAAGAGAAGGGATTCCTGGAAGGAGGAAAGAAAAGGTAACTGGAAAATAGACAGGAACGATACATACGCCGAACAACTCGGATCAGTAGCGTTGAGACGCGCAGAGCTGCGGGGGCGTGCCTAATTTCTAGGAAGCTGCGCGTAGCGCGTGGACACTAGAGAGCAGCGTTCTCGTGCTGTCGGCCATGTTGGGAGGATCGCCGACCTGATGTTGCGGTGTATCATGGACCACGAAGTCCAGAAGGGCCGAAGTCGGTGGTTCATGACACTGGTAATACTTTTGACTACGTCCCAAGAAACTATCTCAGTGTTCGAAATTGAGATTTGATGAGCAGGAGCTAAAACCAACTCCTTGGTGTCAGGAATCACCCTGGAGCCAGGAGCTACCAGAGATGCCCCTTTAATATTTTGTCCATTTTTTATGAACCATTGTGTTTAAATTGTTATTAGGTGAGTTCTAATTCTTCTTTATTAACACAGATACTCAAAGTTAATGTCACATTTACATGTTTGGAAGGCACCAGCTGGCCATAGGAGTCAAAAGTAGCTCTGTGTAGCTGTTGATTCGAAGCTAACCAGGCCCTACTATGCTAGAAGCAGGAGCTAAATAGCTCCCAGCTGCCCTCAGTTTCGAACCCTGATCTCCAGATAAGCTATTAAGGCTGAGAAGTCCTGTCCAGGAGAAATTAGTAATTCTTCTGGAACCCCTTTTTGTTTTGTTAGTTTATAACTAGTGTTAGTGCCAGAGTTGGGTCGTTTTTAGATGGAAGATGAACTAGTTTGACTTGGACGACCTCACTGACGAACACCCTAGTTAGATTCTGTTAGGTAGGGAAAACCCCTGTTTGGTAGGGATAGATAGGCCTTTGTTTTATTATTTGGCTACAATTTCAGGTAGAAATGCCACTCCTTTGTCCGCCTCTTTCTGACCTACCACATCATGCAAATGTATGCAAGTGATTTGTAATCTGGGATGTTGTCAACTGATAGCGTTGAGACTTTGATCGAGTCTCTGAGGACTAACCCTATTCCTCAACCTCTAGTCTTGGAACAATTTGCGCATATCATTTTATATCCAACTGCAATGCTTTCATGGATTACTGGAAATTGGTCATCGATGACCCAGTTTTCGTGATGAACAGCAGGTCAATTAGGGCTTCTGATAATTCATTGAAAACGTCTGAGCAGTGTCTGGCGATTGATCTTATATTGAGTATGTGACATCTCGTGGCAGCCATATTATGACAGGTGTCAGCGGTAGGCAAAGTGTTGGTGGTAGACTCATTGATGTTTTCAGTTGCTTCCCAGCACTAAAGGCTGGTGGACTTTCAGGTAAAAAACCCAGTAAATTCTTCCTGTCCGTCAATGTCCTCATTACGCAGGGCCCGTGAGTGGTTTATTCTGTCATAGTTTGTCTTGTGACACAGGTTGTATTAAGCTGGGTTTCTAGTAGTTCTGGTTTTTATAGGTGGTCGGTTACTTAATAGGTTCAGTTGTAGAGGGGTTGTGGTTTCCGCTTGGTCAGTGTGTTCTGGTGGGTGCTTCAGAAGGTATCTGGATATGAGGTCATCCAGGGTTTTCTTAGGTGTGAAATTGGAAGTCCTCTGTGCTCTCCTGTCTGGTGGTGCCGTTACAGCAGCTTCCACCATTGTCCCCTTTCTTCCTTCTATCCTGTTTCTGCTGGGTTTGTGGTTTATTGACATGTTGCCTTTATTTCTTGCAGTAGCAGAGCTTGTTGGAGGTATTGTAAGAGGGAGGGAGGGATGGAGAAAGGGAGGGAGGTTTGGTTGGAGGAGGTAGGGCAGCGGAAATGCTTGTTTGTTGATGAGTGTTGTGGAGTTTCACGCTGGTATGTGTTTATTTCATGTACTAGGTTCAGTGCTAAAGACAGGCTGATGCGCCTAGAGCTTTGCTGTATGAGAGAAGATGTGATGCCACAGGGAGATTTTCTATCATAGTGCAATTGATGCAGCAATGCTCTGGACTGAAAACGGGCAGTGCGCAATTGATGCAGCAATGCTCTGGACTGAAAACGGGCAGTGCACAATAGGTGTGGTTAAGCTATGGGTTTAGCAGATCCCACAGGGAGGTTGATGCACTGAAGACCATTTTATGGCAGCCTGAGCTGTGTGGCTATGCCATGGGCCAACCAGCAGTGCCAAATAGATTTAGTTAAGCTATGGGTTCATCGGGTAGCACAAAGGAACCGATTCTGTCACCGTGCAGTTGATGAGGTTCAGCAGATAGCACGAAGAGGCAGATGCAATGGAGGACCAAGTTCTACCAGCTGGCAGTCCAAGCAGTGGATACAGGAGTCCACTGGTATCACAGTTCATGTGCTGCTTATATATGCAGTAGGCTCAAGACAAGCAGAACATACATCTGTGCAGTTAAGTACAAATCTGCAATCAAGAACACTTACTACCACAGTGCAGTTTATGTAGCTATGCCATTGGTCCTGGTGACACAGAGAAGCAGATGCAGCGTGGAATAGCAGATAGCAGATGCAAAGCAGTGAGCTTCCATCACAGAGCGATTGGAGTAGTAGCACAACAAAGGTGTGCCTGTGGTGTGGGTTCAGCGGGTAGTGCAAGGGTGCAGACGCAATGAATAGCAACTTTCTGTCAGTGTGTCATGGATGTAGCCATGGTTGGGGTAGTCCAGCAGATAACCCAAAGAATCTGATGCAAGTCTGTCTAGACGTACATGTAACTGATCTGTCCCGCTAGATGTGAGGGTAACAAAAAGCGACCGCTTACATGCGAGGGTAGCACAGCAAGTCTATCCAGGAATGTTGGTGATCAGAAACAGGCTGTCTGGGTGTGCAGGTAGCAGAGAAAAGCTGTCTAATTATACCGGATAATACAATGAATCCTTACTAGATGTGAGAGTGAGGATTATGAGGCAGTCAAGATATGAGGGCATCACAATGAGGTTATATAGGTATGGAGTTATACACAACGAGGTTATATGGAAGGCTACATAACGAGGAGTTCATCTTGTTCTGCAGGTCAGAACATACATCTATATGTAGTTAATTAATATATGTAGGGTATAGAGTGAAGCTAATATGCAGGTGGGACCAAGAGTCAAGCTAGACTTGCAGGTAAGCACAGGGAGGTAGAGGCTCTCAATCCATTTAGGTGAAACACTGAGTTTAACTTGGTATGCAGGAAAAAACCAACAGCTATCACGATGTGTAATTGAGATATAGATATATGCAGGTGATATCAAGGCTAACTGAATATGTAGGGGACACAAGGAGACCACCTAAATGTGAGGGTACCATCCTGATGTTATCTAGATATGTAGGTTCACACAATGAGTCAATCCAGCTGAGCAGGTCAAAACACAGCAAGGCTTTCTGGATGTGAGGGTAATATGCTGAGTTTGGAGGTATGCCATTTAACCTGGTGAGGCTAGCAAAACTGCAGCCACGGGAGGAGTCTATCCATATCCAGCTAAGCAGGTGAGTAAGCAAGTGAGTAAGTGAGGTTATTTAAATGTGCAGGAGACAAAGGGAGTTCGGCTAGGTTCAGGGTACCACAAGAGCCTATCTCAGAATGCAGATAATACAATGAGTCTAGCTAGATGTAAGGCTAAAGCAGTGAGGCTATGGTGGTATGCAGGTAACACAGTGAGTCTAGCTAGATGTAAGGCTAAAGCAGTGAGGCTATGGTGGTATGCAGGTAACACCGTGAGTCTAGCTAGATGTAAGGCTAAAGCAGTGAGGCTATGGTGGTATGCAGGTAACACAGTGAGTCTAGCTGGATGTAAGGCTAAAGCAGTGAGGCTATGGTGGTATGCAGGTAACACAGTGAGTCTAGCTGGATGTAAGGCTAAAGCAGTGAGGCTATGGTGGTATGCAGGTAACACAGTGAGTCTAGCTGGATGTAAGGCTAAAGCAGTGAGGCTATGGTGGTATGCAGGTAACACAGTGAGTCTAGCTAGATGTAAGGCTAAAGCAGTGAGGCTATGGTGGTATGCAGGTAACACAGTGGGTCTAGCTGGATGTAAGGCTAAAGCAGTGAGGCTATGGTGGTATGCAGGTAACACAGTGAGTCTAGCTGGATGTAAGGCTAAAGCAGTGAGGCTATGGTGGTATGCAGGTAACACAGTGAGTCTAGCTGGATGTAAGGCTAAAGCAGTGAGGCTATGGTGGTATGCAGGTAACACAGTGAGTCTAGCTAGATGTAAGGCTAAAGCAGTGAGGCTATGGTGGTATGCAGGTAACACAGTGAGTCTAGCTAGATGTAAGGCTAAAGCAGTGAGGCTATGGTGGTATGCAGGTAACACAGTGAGTCTAGCTAGATGTAAGGCTAAAGCAGTGAGGCTATGGTGGTATGCAGGTAACACAGTGAGTCTAGCTGGATGTAAGGCTAAAGCAGTGAGGCTATGGTGGTATGCAGGTAACACAGTGAGTCTAGCTGGATGTAAGGCTAAAGCAGTGAGGCTATGGTGGTATGCAGGTAACACAGTGAGTCTAGCTGGTTGTAAGGCTAAAGCAGTGAGGCTATGGTGGTATGCAGGTAACACAGTGAGTCTAGCTAGATGTAAGGCTAAAGCAGTGAGGCTATGGTGGTATGCAGGTAACACAGTGAGTCTAGCTGGATGTAAGGCTAAAGCAGTGAGGCTATGGTGGTATGCAGGTAACACAGTGAGTCTAGCTGGATGTAAGGCTAAAGCAGTGAGGCTATGGTGGTATGCAGGTAACACAGTGAGTCTAGCTGGATGTAAGGCTAAAGCAGTGAGGCTATGGTGGTATGCAGGTAACACATTGAGTCTAGCTGGATGTAAGGCTAAAGCAGTGAGGCTATGGTGGTATGCAGGTAACACAGTGAGTCTAGCTAGATGTAAGGCTAAAGCAGTGAGGCTATGGTGGTATGCAGGTAACACAGTGAGTCTAGCTAGATGTAAGGCTAAAGCAGTGAGGCTATGGTGGTATGCAGGTAACACAGTGAGTCTAGCTAGATGTAAGGCTAAAGCAGTGAGGCTATGGTGGTATGCAGGTAACACAGTGAGTCTAGCTGGATGTAAGGCTAAAGCAGTGAGGCTATGTGGTATGCAGGTAACACAGTGAGTCTAGCTGGATGTAAGGCTAAAGCAGTGAGGCTATGGTGGTATGCAGGTAACACAGTGAGTCTAGCTAGATGTAAGGCTAAAGCAGTGAGGCTATGGTGGTATGCAGGTAACACAGTGAGTCTAGCTAGATGTAAGGCTAAAGCAGTGAGGCTATGGTGGTATGCAGGTAACACAGTGAGTCTAGCTAGATGTAAGGCTAAAGCAGTGAGGCTATGGTGGTATGCAGGTAACACAGTGAGTCTAGCTAGATGTAAGGCTAAAGCAGTGAGGCTATGGTGGTATGCAGGTAACACAGTGAGTCTAGCTAGATGTAAGGCTAAAGCAGTGAGGCTATGGTGGTATGCAGGTAACACAGTGAGTCTAGCTGGATGTAAGGCTAAAGCAGTGAGGCTATGGTGGTATGCAGGTAACACAGTGAGTCTAGCTAGATGTAAGGCTAAAGCAGTGAGGCTATGGTGGTATGCAGGTAACACAGTGAGTCTAGCTAGATGTAAGGCTACAGCAGTGAGGCTATGGTGGTATGCAGGTAACACAGTGAGTCTAGCTGGATGTAAGGCTAAAGCAGTGAGGCTATGGTGGTATGCAGGTAACACAGTGAGTCTAGCTAGATGTAAGGCTAAAGCAGTGAGGCTATGGGGGTATGCAGGTAACACAGTGAGTCTAGCTAGATGTAAGGCTAAAGCAGTGAGGCTATGGTGGTATGCAGGTAACACAGTGAGTCTAGCTGGATGTAAGGCTAAAGCAGTGAGGCTATGGTGGTATGCAGGTAACACAGTGAGTCTAGCTGGATGTAAGGCTAAAGCAGTGAGGCTATGGTGGTATGCAGGTAACACAGTGAGTCTAGCTGGATGTAAGGCTAAAGCAGTGAGGCTATGGTGGTATGCAGGTAACACAGTGAGTCTAGCTAGATGTAAGGCTAAAGCAGTGAGGCTATGGTGGTATGCAGGTAACACAGTGAGTCTAGCTGGATGTAAGGCTAAAGCAGTGAGGCTATGGTGGTATGCAGGTAACACAGTGAGTCTAGCTGGATGTAAGGCTAAAGCAGTGAGGCTATGGTGGTATGCAGGTAACACAGTGAGTCTAGCTGGATGTAAGGCTAAAGCAGTGAGGCTATGGTGGTATGCAGGTAACACAGTGAGTCTAGCTAGATGTAAGGCTAAAGCAGTGAGGCTATGGTGGTATGCAGGTAACACAGTGAGTCTAGCTAGATGTAAGGCTAAAGCAGTGAGGCTATGGTGGTATGCAGGTAACACAGTGAGTCTAGCTGGATGTAAGGCTACAGCAGTGAGGCTATGGTGGTATGCAGGTAACACAGTGAAACTTTCATATGTAGAAGCAGTGTCAAAATCCCATCACCAGAGTTCCATTTGCAGGGGTGCAACAGGGACAGGGTTTTGGGGGCCAGCCAAAAAGGCAAACATACGGCAACGGCTTCCCGGCCAAGGGTGCACTGGGAGGCCCTGTGATGTGCATAGTAGTGAGTCAGCAGAGTTCTATATTTGGATGCGTGCTCATGTTTGTGAGGCACCATGGGACAAGTCTTGTTTCCAGTGTAAATGGAGCAGGAGTGTTGCTACAGAGCATCCACATGGACCTACATTGCTTCCTCGCTGCTGCCTCCTATCTGCTTCCTTCTGTTACCATGTCTTCTGCCTCTCCTTCCTGTGCCTCTTTCTCTTACCCGCTTCCTCTTCCATTTACCCCTCACAGCTGTCATTGTGGGCGCAGACAGGGTCGTTGCTAATGGAGATACTGCCAACAAAGTGGGCACTTACCAGCTAGCCATTGCAGCCAAGTACCATGGGGTGCCCTTCTATGTGGCAGCCCCCAGCACCTCCTGTGACTTGAGCCTGGAAGAAGGGCGGCAGATTGTGATCGAGGAACGGCCTGGCAAAGAGCTGACTGATGTGAACGGCATCCGGATTGCCGCCCCAGGTAAGGCCAGCTTTGAGGGTGTGGCACTAAACCAGGCCTAAAGACAGTATTAGTAGATCTAAATTTGCCCATACACTGATCGCTGGTGAGTTATTGTTCTGTAGATTGCATAGCTTTACTTTCTGTCAATGGGCAAGAGATAAGGGCAACCAGAACCACCCCCTGTGAAAGATGATCATGTTATTGTCGAGAAGAAAATGGGATCCTAAGAGGCATAGTTTACTGGACATATGTGTGTGGTTCCTAGTAATTTCGCTACTAGCCCGCAGAAGTTATTTTAGTTTTTTTGCATGTCCTTTATGCTACTTTTCTGCAATCTATAAATGTATAGCACAATTCATGAATGGCACTAAATCCCTCCTCTGTACCTCATCCGTGCCCTCCCATTTCTCCTCCCAGATCTCCAGGTACAACGCCCTTTCATCGACACCCGTTTTTTATGATGGGTGTTTTTATGAAGAGGTTTTGTCAAAAAAAGGTTTCAACATTTATTTGGGGGGTGGGAAACGGCATATAAAGGGTTGGGTCGGGAATAACAAAAAATAGGTAGAGGATGGGGGCCTTGTGGGGGGAACCCCCCAAAAAGAATGTGTCATGACCTACAGAACGCGCCCCTTTTTGGACTTCCTGGTCCGTGTCTCAACGGGGCTTGCACTCCCTGGTACTCCCAACATGGGCATCCAGCGTGAAACACCTTCCTCGCTCTACACGTTGGACGTAGCGTGTTCTATTAATAGACCACGTCCCCCGCAGCTCTGCGCGTCTCAATGCTATTGCGAAGTAGCGACCAGACGTGTGCTCCGTAGGTCACGGTATTGCTTCCCTGATTCTGTCCCTACTAACTCCATTCCTAGTCCCTCTCCTTTCTTTCTTACTTCCTGGGCTCATGTGCTGAGTAGTGCACTTTCTTAATTTCCCGGATTCTTGGATCGTTGCATCCCGGAACTTTGAATGCATGCTGGACTCGGAAGAGACTCATGCAGCCTTATTCAAGACCCAATCCGTCCGCAAGAAGGCATCGACCAAGAAATCCAGCAAAGATCGGACTCGGGTGAGAAGGGGGGAACTCCTTGACATAATGTTAAAAAGAATTCTTTGTCCAAAAACTGTTCGTAAAAAAACCTGTCATAAAAACGGGTGTGGATGAAATGACATAGAACCGATTTCCATACCATGTTCCTGACATCTCTTACAATTGCATGAGTAACAGGTAATCTCAAATACATTGAATGCCCTGAGTCTGACTGGACAAGAGATCTGAGCTGTCTTTTTCTTTTCTCCAAAAAGTTCAAAAAAAGAACCCATCTTCTTCAAATTAAATTATTTACTTCTCGGATTGCCACTGTTCTGATTCTATAATGCTACAATTACTTATATAGCAGCCAACAATAATTGACTTGTTAGTTAGCCTCTTTCTGGACTCCGAGGATATCATGCAAAAATCTGTCACACCCAAACAAGTAAGGAGAGGATATCACGCAAAAATCTGTCACACCCAAAAAAGTAAGGAGTGGCTCATCTGGAATATTGAGATTCATTATTTACCTAACTTTAGATCTAATCTCTAGCCATAAACCTCCTAATATGGGTCAATCCCAAAGCACTTGCAAAATCATTCCCCTAATAACCCAACCTCTGTAGCATCAGTCGGGTTTAGTTAGGTCAAAGTAATGCAATCTGTCCTGGGTAAAGTACCACCTCGATAGTATCTGCATTTGGGGTTCTACATAAGAGTTGCAAGCAAATGTCACAATTACCCTCCGTAGCATATCGTTCCAAGTCTCATAGTCACTAGGCACACCCATCTCCTTTTCCCAACTCCTCATGTGTATCCAAACCCTGGAAGATCAGTCCTGATGAACTCTTTATAAATATCAGAAATTAACTGCGCTCCCTTGCTGTGACATAGAATTATTCGAGCCTAGCTTAAGTGAGTGGGTTAATGTATACATTTGCGTCTCACTCTTCCTTTAGTAGCCATGGCTGAGTGCAAATCTCCCGTCTAGTCACTGCTTTTCAGACCATTTTTGCATCCATTCTGCTGCTATTCTACTTTGCGATGGCAGTTAATACTTTAGGGTATTAGGGCATACAAGTCATCATTTTTTGTCTGCCAACAGTATCTCCTTTGCAATACACTCCATTTTCCCGCTCAGATGAAGTTCAGAATCGGTGCTTGGCTTTCCTTCAGTTCCCTGTAGTGGTGGAGGATGAGTACAGCTCGATAAAGGTTTAGAAGCAGAGTTAGTAGGTTTATTTGTATCACTGAGAGCATGCCAAACCAGGACTGATATAGTTCCTTCCAGTCCGTAATATGTATTTTGATAGTCATAAATAGGGGGTATGGACTCCAAGCTGGCGGCCGGCGCAGGGAGACGTGTCTAAGTCTCGCTCCTGCCGGGCCGCACTAAAGCACCACAATTAGCGCTAAATCCGAGGGGAAAAACACAGCAAACTGCGTCTAATCCTCTCCTGGACCCACCGGTGTTCAGAGAAAAGAGAATCACCGCAGCGGAGAGAGCGCGTAGAGGCAGCCCCTTGACGGAGCGGTGCCCCTACCCCTCCGGGGATCGCGCTCGTCCAACGCGGCCCGAGGGAACGA
This sequence comes from Ambystoma mexicanum, assembly GCF_040938575.1. Taxonomy (NCBI): domain Eukaryota; kingdom Metazoa; phylum Chordata; class Amphibia; order Caudata; family Ambystomatidae; genus Ambystoma; species Ambystoma mexicanum. Next base: position 1,285,154,670 of record NC_090926.1, read on the forward strand.
AAGGCCGCGTCTGGGTCCCGTCAGCAGAGGAAAAGGACAAGATAGGCAAATCTCCAAGAGGCACACACCCACCTGGTGGCGGGGGTCCAGTGGCAGCGAAAGCGCACGGCGAGAAGGCACAGGAGTCCGTCGGCGTACAATGCACAATCCGCCCCTCCCCCACGGAGTATATCGCGGATCTCACTGGGGAGCTGGTCTACAGCAGGCGTACAGGGAACAGCAGCGAGGACCCCAGCAACGCGGCGCATACCTTGTGAAGAATCAACACGCATCCGAGGGAAAAGGAGACTCCCCTTTGAGCCCCGGAGCCGCGGATGGGCTCAGAATAGCAGCAGAGAGGCACGGGGGAGGGGGCAGCGCGCTACCCCTGGAACCGAAGAGACTCCTGGACAGGTCCGGGCAGGGCTGCAGAGCTGCAGGTGAGAGGCGCCTCCCCACATCCAACACGGTAGACACCGGAAGTACTACCCAGGGCTGGGGTCGCCCTCCCCCCCCGTATAGAGCGTCCACATAAAGCCATAGAACACCAAGGGGGAACCCCCCCCTACTCCCAATCCGGCGAACGAACTATCAAACAGAGGAAGGCCAGGGTGGATTGAAAGGGAAGAGGCAGACAAAGAGTCCACACACCCCGCCCCCCGGTTCCATTACCAGCAGTGTGGTCCTCAGGAGGCTGGAGGGGGATCAAGCTCCCAAGAAGTATTAAGCCAGAAGGCTCATCATCAAGCAGGCCCACCCCCACCAAAACCAGAACCGGCCAGCAGAGGCACAAACCAGTGGGCACAACATTGCCGCCCCACTAAGGAGCAGAGGAAATCAAGTGAAAACACCACTACACAAGGGCAATGTCCAGGGCGAAGGAAGGGGGGCGCGACCCAAATGAACCATCAATCGGCTAAACAAGACACAAGCATATTACAAATGTGGGCATCCGATACCCCTATATCTACCAGGGGAAGGACACAGGAAGACCCCCCATTTGACTCCATTCCCCCCACCACAAGCAATCTACCCCCCTCAAGGGATGACATGCACGCCTGGTTTGTGGAGCTGCAAGACAAATTCATGTCGACTGTACAAGACCAATTCGCCACAATGAGGAACGACATGAAACAGGTAATGCAAGACCTGAAACTGGATGTAGCCAAGTTGGAAGAAAGGACCGACACCTTAGAGAAAATTGTGCAGAACGCAGAAGAAGAAGCATTACAGAACAGCGAAACCCAAGAACACTTAGTGCGATTAACTCACAACCTAGAAATCCAATGTGAGGACCTGGAAAACAGGTCCCGCAGATCGAAAATACACATTAAAAATATGCCCGAGACCGTGTTGGATAAGGATCTCAAGAATGCGGTACAGGAAGTGTTCAGAGACATAATAGAAGCACAAGAAGCGGACACCATAGGGATCGACTGCATACATACAGTGGGCCCAAAAAGAACAGGCACTCCTGGGGAAAGACCTAGAGATGTGCTGGCAGCCCTTTCCTCGTATCCACAGAAATAACTCATCCTGAGGAGAGCTAGGCAGGTAGAACATATAAGGATGAATGGGGCAGACATACAGTTATACCAGGACCTGGCATCAGTGACGCTTCTAAAAAGGAGAGAAATGGCACCACTGATAAGAGAGCTGGTCGCAAAAGAAATAAGGTATAAATGGACATTCCCATTCGGGCTACTATTTGTGTGGGAAGGAAAGCAAAGGAGAGTGACATCCTGGGAAGAAGGGCTCCATATAATGGACATACAGGCAGAGGAGGAAGGTAACAGGGGCACAAAAGCAAAGGGGGAACAACAAAAAAGGAAGAGAGGTTGGGAAGTGGTTTGGCAGAAAAAGAAACTCACTGGACGGGGAAACTCCAAGCCAACAACAGTGGAGTAGAGGAAACACTCAGGCAAGGCGAAAACAAGGGGCATCCCCAGACCACAGAACCTGGAGAGACATGCAACGAAGGTACTCAGAACAGCAATTCTCAGCGGCCCAGCTGGGATCAGGTACGGACACACAGTATGTCTGAGGAAGATGCAGGGTTTAGGACTCCCCGCAAAGTTCAACCCAAGTCCACAGAGGGCAGGGAGCGATAGGCGCAATGCCCTAGCATCCATAGGTACCCGGGCCCTCCTCGGGTTCAAAGTTGGTTGTTTTTGTTTAAAGTTGGGGGGGAAGTTAGGAAGTTCAGGGGGGAGAGCGGGGTGGGTTACTCCTGAAGATAGCGGAGATCTCGGCACTCGGGTACACATGGCAACCAATCGGGGCCAGAAACAATGGGGAAAATTAGAATATTAACATTAAACGTAAGGGGCCAAGACGGTTTCTTGAGGGATACGATGGGGCAATTGGAGGGGTTTGTGAAGGGAGGGATAATACTGGGGGGCGATATGGACATGGCATGGCACCCCCGACTTGACAGGAGTGCGGGGGGACCGCCAAACCAGGGCGCCCCTTCCAAACACCTCAAGCAAAAAATGGAACAGATGGCACTGTGTGACGCATGGAGGGAACTGAAGGGTCAAAACAACGGATTCACTTACCACTCGCATGTACATAATACTATGTCGAGAATAGACTACTTCTTGGTCTCGGTGGGGATGATGGGCAAAGTTCAAGGGATGAAACTGGGTTCCATTGCACTGTCAGACCATGCCCCGCTCTGGCTGGACATCGGGACCCCGGGGAAGGGCAAGGGGCTATGGCAGTGGAGACTACCACACAATCTTCTCTTAGACCCGGTTATTGGAGAAGCAATTGGGGACAAAATAGCAGAGTATTTTGAACATAACGACACAGGGGACGTCCCATTGGGCACCGTATGGGAGGCGTTTAAGGCAGTAATCCGGGGACAAATGATAGCTCTGAAAGCCACCAAAGACAAACAAAGGTATGGCTGGGAAAGAGAACTTGAGAAGAAACTTACAGATATAAGAGAGGAGCTACTAACACACCCCACCAGAAGCCTTAAGAAAGCACTGAAACACGTGCAAGGGCAATTTGAACTGCTTTGCAATAAAAAGGCAGAGAAATCCCTCCTCTATCTCAAGCAGAAATACTATATCGAAGCCAACAAGGCAGACAGATACCTAGCAAGACAACTCTCCGCAAAGCAAAAATCACTGACCATTTTAAACATTAAAAATGCACAGGGAGACTCACTAACACGCACCAAGGATATAGGGGAAGTATTCAAGACTTTTTATGAAAAACTGTATGCGACTGAGCACCCAGATGAGGGCGACCAAGACAGATTCTTGCAATCACTCCCCATTCCAAAGATTTCCCAGGAACACAAACTTGCATTGGATACCCAAATCACGGAAGAAGAAGTGAAGAAAGCAATAACAGGACTTCCATATAACAAGGCACCCTGCCCAGACGTCTTTACGGCCCCCTTCTATAAAAAATATGCAGACATCCTAACCCCATTTCTTACTAGATTGTTAAACACCTTTAAGGGAAGCGGAAACGTAACCCCGTCCATGAACGAAGCAAAGGTCCTGGTGTTCCACAAACCCGGCAAGGATCCCTCCCTCCCTGGTTCATACCGCCCCGTAGCCTTGATAAATTTGGACTCGAAGATCTACACGAAAATCCTGGCCGCCAGGCTTTCGCCACTATTGCCCTCCCTAATAAACCCCGATCAATCAGGCTTTATCCCTGGCAGGCAAACACACGATAACCTAAGAAGACTGATACATCTAGTAGAAAAAGTGGGCATAACACACATGCCAGCAATACTACTTTCACTCGACGCCGAAAAGGCCTTCAACCGGGTGGAATGGTCCATACTCTTTAAAACTCTAGAGCATATGGGCTTTGGGGAACACTACATAAATATGGTCAAAGCCAACTACACCTCCCCATCGATAAGAATAGCGATCAACAGGGATGTCACAGACAGGGTAACGATTACCAGGGGAACTAAACATGGATGCCCGCTTTCCCCCCTTCTGTATGCCATCTTTTTGGAACCACTACTAATCAAAATTAGGGAAACTCTCCAAATAAGGGGGATTGAGATGGCAGGCAGACAACATAAGGTAATAGCCTATGCGGACGATATGCTACTGGCCCTGGAGGACCCTGGGAGGACTCTATCACTTACATTGCAAGAACTAGAAGCATTTGGGGGAATCTCGGGACTAAAAATTAATAGGAACAAGTCGGGAAATGCTACATTTAGCTGGGGATAGAGAAACTTTGGCAAGGGAGGCGGGATCTTTAGGTCTAAAAGTTGCGAAAGAAGGAATCAGGTACCTCGGTATTATGCTAACACACAGGGTGGACTCACTATATAAAGGGAACTACCCCCCACTACTAGCCAGAGTCAAGAAGGACATGGAGCGATGGTGCCCGTTAATGATTTCCTGGTGGGGTAGAATCCAATCGGTGAAAATAAACACTCTCCCCAAGATGCTGTACCATTTCCATGCCCTCCCGATAACAATTCCTAATTCATTCTTCAAGACACTATCAAAGACAATCTCGTCTTATATCTGGAATAGGAAGCCTCCAAGGGTCGCAAGATCAGTCCTAACGACACACGTCAGAGAGGGGGGATTGTCACTCCCACACTTTTTTTAAAATATTTTTATTTTAAAATCAAACAAACACACTATAACTGTTTCAAAACATAGAAAGCATCATATTCCAGCACATTTTCATCAAAACTCCCCAACTCCCCCTCCCCCCCCTTAAACTAGAGCCGGTTCTCACATGTCGTTTATGGGAGCATCATTGGGTAGCACAATACTTAGGCAGCCATCATCCGGGTCCTCTGTTTCGTTGTCACCCTGGTGAGGGTTTGCCAACGAGGCCACCAGTTGCCGCCAGGCCAGCAAGGGCCCTACTTCCTCCTCGCCCCCCCCCTGGTGACCGCTTCAAACCAAACTACAGATTCAGCTTCCGCCCACCTCAAGAGGTCTGTCCACCATAACTCCACCCTAGGTCTGTGGGCCGCCTTCCAGCCCATGGCAATCCTACGTTTGGCCAAAAACATAAGCCAGGTCCTTCATCTTGCTTATGTGTTTCAAATGCTGGGGTCTAGGAAAAGCCCAAGCATGCATGCCCAGGCCGATTCCACATCCAGCACCACCCCCCCACCAGCCAGTTTCGTCTTGACCTTGTCCCAAAATCTCTGCACCTCCGGGCAAGCCCAAAACATGTGTAGCAGTCCCGCATTCACCTCTCCACACCTGGGGCATTGCTGTGTAGCTGGTCCCCCAAACTTTGCAATCTTCCCGGGGGTTAAATAAGCCCTGTGGGTAACATACAATTGAAGCTGTTGGAATCTCACGTTTCGGGACACCTTTTTGTGGTACCTCTGGGCCCGTTCCCACTGCCCATCCGTCATGGGTCCTCCCACCTCCTCCTCCCAATCTTGTCTCAATTGGAGCAACTCCTTCCCTGCCCTTACTCGCAGGAGCTCATATATCCTCGATATTTCGTGCCCGCCCTCTGATACATCATACATGGTTTCCAGGGAGGTGTCTGGGTCTTCCGCTAGCACTGTCTCAGGCCATCTTTCTCTAGTCTTTCTCACAAGCCTAGTGTAGGTTATATATTGGCCACCATGTACTCCCGTCTCTTCCTGCAACCTCTGAAAGTCCACTGCCTCCCCTTCCTGCCATATGTCCCCGAGGGTGGCTAAGCCTACCTGTTCCCAGTATCTGCGGACCGATTCAAGTAGTTGAGAGTCGCTTCCGCACAGCGCCGCCAAAGGGGCCTGCTGGGAGTACGGCTCTGAGTCCCCCCCAATCTTCCATGTCCTGTGCCAGATCTCCCAGCCCAGCCTTAGTAGCCGCCCCTTGCCCACCAGTTTGTCTCTGCACAACCACACCACTTCCATCAGAAAGTATGGGGCTGTGTCTCCACGCAGGAGCCTGGCTTCCGCCGAGTCTTCAGCCGAGAGCCACCTGGCCACGTACTGCAGCTGCCCCGCCAGGTAATAGAGTTAAAAATTAGGCAGGTCTATCCCCCCCAAGTCACATGGGTTCTGGAGCTTCCACAGAGCAACCCTATTCCTAGAGCTGCCCCACACGAAACCCCTGCACACGCTATGAAGTTTCGCGAATAGGCTCCTAGGTATCAGAAACGGGACGTTTACGAAGAAGTGCAAAAGTCTAGGCAGGACCACCATCTTGAGCAAGGCCGCCCTCCCCATCATGGTCAGGGGCAATCTGGACCAAAATACAATGCTGTTCTTGATCCCCTCTATCGCCTTTTCCGTGTTGTGCTTGTGTTCTGCCTCGACCTTGTGGTAAATGTTTATTCCCAAATACCTAAATGTCACGGGCTGCCATGGTATTGGCAGGACAGGCAGCCTCTGCACCGGGACATTCCTATATCTGCCCAAAGGGAACAGACTGGACTTTCCAGGGTTCACCGATATGCCCGAGAGGATAGCGTACCGTTCTATTACCTCTAGCACGTACTGTAGGTTTTCCTCTGGGTAACGCAAATAAAGGAGCATATCATATAATGATATCAGATGCTCTCCACTGGCAGTGCTTATACCCACCTCCCCATATTGTTGTCGCAGGCATATTGCCAGCGACTCTAATGCCAGTATATATAGCATGGGTGACCAGGGGCATCCTTGTCTGGTCCCCCTGCAAAGTTGCCAAGAATCTGAGACTGTGGACCCTGTCTTGACCCTCGCCATCGGGGTGCTATAAAACAACTGAACCCATCTGCGGTATCCAGGTCCCATTCCGTACCCCTTCAGGACCGCTTTCAGCCAGGGCCATTGTACCGAGTCGAAGGCCTTGACCGCGTCTAACAACACTATAGCCAGCTCGCCCGTGTCTTCCTCAGTTTGGTCTATGACATGGTGTAGCCTGTGGTTATCGGTAATGTTCCTACCGTCTGATCTGGGTGTATCAGTTTCTTAATCACCCTCTTCAGTCTCTTCAGTCTATTAGCCAGCACCGCCGTGAGTATTTTGCTGTACTGGTTAAGCATGGACAACGGTCTGTAAGACCCACACTCCACGGCCAGCTTGCCTGGTTTCAGGAGTGGGATGATTACAGCCTCACGGAGGGACAATGGGAGTTCTCCCTGCTCATAGGCCTCGTTGAAAGTGGCAAGCAGTGGCTGAAGCAACTCTTGCTTGTATGTTTTGTAGAACTCGCTGGGCAGCCCATCCAAACTAGGCGCCCTGCAAGTGGGCAAGTTCTGAATCACTACCTCCAGCTCATCCGAGGTGACGGGTGCGTAAACTCAGTGCGTTCTAGATCATCCAAGGTGGGCAGCTCAATGTCCCCCAATGTGTCCAGTATGTCTTGACACATATCCTCCCCCGTGTCCTCATACAAGTGTCTGTAAAACTTAAGGAATTCCTCATTTACCTCTTTCTGGGTGTTGCATATGCAACCTCTCTCATCCTTGATCTCACTGATCACCGAGTGGGGGGTCTCACTCTTATACAGCCAGGCCAGCAGTCTGCCTGGCTTGTCGCCCCCTGCGTGTATCCTCTCCGTATATTTCCTGTAGTTGAGCCTGCACAGTCTATCCCAGAGTGCGCCGCAGGACAACTGTAGCTCCTCTACTTTGGTTCTATTACCATGAGCGGTGCTCTCCCAACGCGTGAGATCCTCTAGCTCCCTTTCCACCTCCTGAAGTTCCCTTTCGACCCCCCCCGTACCCCTTTAGCTTGGGAAATAGCTACCCCACGCACCACCACCTTAAACGCTTCCCACAGTGTGCCCACAGAGCCTACGCTTCCCGTATTTATATTAAAGTACTCTTCGATGGCATCCCTCAGGCCCTCCCGAAACCCCTCGTCCTGCAGAGCTTCGGTCCTAAGTCTCCATGTAGGGATCTGCGACCGTGGGGTCTGGTGTCTCCAGTCTACCACCAAGGGCGAGTGGTCCGATAGTACTCGGGCCTTGTATTCCGCCCCTTCTATGTCTCTCACTATCTCGGCTGTTACAAACATGTAATCTAACCTTGTGTGCAAATCATGTGGCGCTACGTAGTGTGAGTACTGTCTATCCGTGGGATGCAGCCTTCTCCACGCATCCTCTAGGCCTAGGTCTTTCAGTAAGGTACTCGGCGCTTTAGCCGCCGGTGCCGTTTTTCCTGCCCTGTCCTTGGACCTGTCCATTCTGGGATCTACGGTACAGTTGAAGTCCCCCCCCACACCACCGTACTCCCTGCCAGGGAGCCAAGTTTACCGTAGAGGGTCCTAAAGTAAGCCGCTGTATCATTATTGGGGGCGTACAGATTTATGATGTGTACTTCTCTGTTTTCCAAGAGACCCGTTACCACCACCATTCTACCCTCCGGGTCCACCGTAGAATCAAGCACCCGAAACGGCACATGGGGCGCCACCCAAGTAATAACCCCTCTAGCATACGCCGAGTACGCCGCCCCCACAACAGTGCCCTTCCATTTCCTCCTGACCACCTCCAGCCTTTCCCTAGTGAGGTGGGTCTCTTGCAGCAGGGCTATGTCTATCCTCTTTAAATACAACATCACTTTGTTACGTTTAAGGTAGCTGTTGAGGCCCCGTACATTCCAGGTCACAATTCTGAGATTACCCGATGCCATCTGGTCGGTCTATCTCCATCACATCCCTTCCCATAATGCTCCCTACGTAGGGTCGTTCCCTGGCTCTTTCCCTTCTATTCATGAACAGTGCCCTCCTCCCCCTTCCCCAACTTCACACCACTGCACACAAATCCTCCCCCCCCCCCGCCAACCCCCAACAATAGCCCAGCTCCATCTCCTGGATCTCAGGCCTACCCACGTCTGGACCCGTCCTGTGTCTGAGAACGAGGACCCTGCGGGGTGTCACCAATCTAACAGTGACCAACTAAATATACTACTATTGGGTGCAGAGGTTGCTCCCCAGGAGCTCCCAGTCGTCTATTTAGGAGAAGTGAGTTCAGCGGGACCCGCCGGCAGATACCGTGACTCCCCCCCCCCCCCCACAAGCACAATATCATACTATATTCCAGTCCCAATGTCATTACTATGGCCTTACGGGCGCCTCTGCAACGTGCTACTTATCTCCAGCCGCTTCTGTCTGGGCATCCGATTCCTGAGGTCGACCTTGCATGTCCAACCATTCCATCGCTTCAGTCGGCGTCTCAAAGAAGAGGGATCTGTTCTTATGAAACACCTTTAACCTGGTGGGGTAGAGCAACATGTAGCAGTGGACTGCCTCTCTAAGCCTCCTCTTCACCAAAGTTCATTCGACTCCGTTGTACGAGCAGCGTATAATCCGGGTACGCCGTTATATTCGCTGACCCCCTTTCTATCGTGCCTCCTTTCTGGAAAAATTCGAGAATCTTCTCACGGTCACAATAGTTCAGGATCTTCGCGATCAACGGCCGCGGGGGGACTCCTGGGGCCGGTCTCCTGGTCAGGGCCCTATGCGCCCTTTCGACCGCGAACCCCTGCGTCAGCTCCCCGCCTGTAATCTCCTGCAAGAGCATAGTTTCAACGAAATCCGTGAGGTTGGATCCTTCCATTACCTCCGGAACCCCCACTATGCGAATGTTGTTGCGCCTGGCGGGCCCCTCTGCCGGCTCTGCTCTGTCCTCCAAATTGCCCACTTGTTGCACGAGGGCATGAAGCTCCTTGGCGTGAGTATTGCACGCCTCTGTGGTCGGGACCAACTCCTTCTCCAGTTCCCCAGTGCGCTCTGCGATCGTTCGCACGTCCTGCGCAACAGGTTCACCTCTTCCCGGACCGTTCCGATCTTAAGGTTTAGGCCCTCTTGCAGCTCTTTCATGGCCAGGCCCAGCTTCGTCTCCCAGGCCACCTTCAAGTCAGCAATTGCCGCCAGCACCTCCTGGATAGTACCCGGTGGGTCCATCGCTGCCGCGGGGGTATCTTTGCTCTTGCCCCCTTCCGCGCCCGAGGGCGACCTAGCATAGGCCTCCATCGTGGGCTGTTTGATCCGGGGTCGCACCACCTTGGAGGACATCCTGCTGCGTCGGTTGGGCCCACGCACCCAGCTGTATCCTCGGCACTGCAGAGTACCCCACGGGGTTCACTCGCCGGCCCCTTCACAGCGAGGTTCTGCTGGACCCGGGTTCACTTTGCTAGCCCGCCACGATCCAGGGCCTCCTCAGTGGGAGCTCGCCCTTATGTTCTTGCCTCCAGCCAGAGGCGCATGCGACACGTCTATCTGGTTGGGCTCGCCCACATCCCGACCAACTTTGTCTTCCTCAGCTTCAAGGACCATTTATGGCCCTTTGTCCCCAGGCGGCCATCTTGGGTGCTGGCCTTCCATTGCGCGACCACCACCTTCTTCGAAGTCTAGTTCCGTGAATATGCAGTCTCGCTAGTGGGGGGGGGCACTCACCATGTGCCCCCCACTTTCATGCGCCCTTGGATGCACCATGGGCTCGAAAGTCCGCCGATGACCATCACTTCTTCCCAGGATCAGGATCGGATCATCGGGAGCTCCTCCAAGGAACGTCCTCTCACGTAGCCATCAAGCCACGCCCCCGTCACTCCCACACTTCAGGAAATATTACCAAGCAGCGCAACTGTGGGTGTTGAAAGAATGGCTTTGGGATGACCAACAAACGATCTGGTAGCCCATTCCCATTGCCAGCGTTAGGAGCAGGAGCCTCCAGGACCAGCCCCCACCCTTGCAGGAGCAACGGGCACATCGTGGGCACCCTGCACCATGGATTACTCTCCACTGCCAACATTAAGGTAAGCGCTAAGCTCGTAGCGCTATTTCCTGCAAATTCAACTTTTAATTATCGATCCGGCATTTTCTACCTATCCGCGGCACTCCTGAAGGAAGGCTTGGCCCCTGTGTAGCTGAAATCACCAGAAACGAAATTGAAATATTGCTGCAGTTCAGGAAACGCCATTAAAGTACACGAGGTACTTGCCTTTTCAAAATGGCCGCCCGCTTTACTATTGTAGACCTCGGTGCCTATTGAGGCTCCAGCCTCCACCCTGATAGGCTGCTGGGCCTTCTTGAGCCACCATTGGCCACTGGCAGGCGAAGCCGGCCCACACTCCCCAAGGCCCACTGTAACAAGGCCAGCACCTGTGGATGCCTGGCCCCATTCCCACTGCCAGCGTTAGGAGCAGGAGCCTCCAGGACTAGCCCCCTCACTTTCAGGAGCAACGGGCACATTGTGGGCACCCTGCACCATGGATTACTCTACACTGCCAGCATTAAGGTAAGCGCTAAGCTCGTTGTGCTATTTCCTGCAAATTCAACTTTTAATTATCGATCCGGCATTTTCTACCGATCCGCGCCACTCCTGAAGGAAGGCTTGGCCTCTGTGTAGCTGAAATCACCAGAAACGAAATTCAAATATTGCTGCAGTTCAGGAAAAGCCATTAAAGTACACGAGGTACTTGCCTTTTCAAAATGGCCGCCCGCTTTCCTATTGCAGACCTCAGTGCCTATTGAGGCTCCAGCCTCCACCCTGATAGGCTGCTGGGCCTTCTTGAGCCACCATTGGCCACTGGCAGGCGAAGCCGGCCCACACTCCCCAAGGCCCACTGTAACAAGGCCAGCACCTGTGGATGCCTGTTTGTGCCTGTGTCTGCCGTCTGCCAGACACCCTGTCTATCACATACCAGGTAACTTCTAAACCTTCACAACATCATCATTGCGGCATAACACTGTGGAGCATGGCCTCCTCCTAACTAACATTCACTTCACTAACTCTATCCCAAGCAACCACGACTTTGCCTAGCAGCATCACAACTGCATCTAGATTACTGAGTTTGCCTTTTGGCCACACTAACTATTGCTTTTACAACTAGATAAATTGACTTTAGACTGCCTCTCAGCAACTGCATTTAAACTGCCATAACCTGTTTGACCACTGCCTGTTTGCTGCATATCTATCACCTGTAGCCCTGAGTGCTAAAAGTCGAATTTAGGTGACCCATTGTTTGCGCATCCTGCTAGCGACCTATGTTCTTTGCCCTGATTGCTAAAAGTCGAATTTAGGTGACCCATTGTTTGTGCATCCTGCTAGCGACCTGTTTTTGGCCCTGATTGCTAAAAGTCGATTTAGGTGACCCATTGTTTGCGCATCCTGCTAGCGCCCTATGTTCTTTGCCCTGATTGCTAAAAGTCGAATTTAGGTGACCCATTGTTTGCGCATCCTGCTAGCGACCTATGTTCTTTGCCCTGATTGCTAAAAGTCGAATTTAGGTGACCCATTGTTTGCGCATCCTGCTAGCGACCTATGTTCTTTGCCCTGAGTGCTAAAGGTCGAATTTAGGTGACCCATTGTTTGCGCATCCTGCTAGCGACCTATGTTCTTTGCCCTGGTTGCTAAAAGTCGAATTTAGGTGACCCATTGTTTGCGCATCCTGCTAGCGACCTATGTTTTTTGCCCTGATAGCTAAAAGTCGAATGTAGGTGACCCATTGTTTGTGCATCCTGCTAGCGACCTATGTTTGATGTTGTGATTGCATTAGTGCATTACCTGCCTGCGCTGGATTATTGAACTTAACCTATATGTCCATTGTGATTGCATTAGTGTATTGCCTACCCGTGCTGGATTATTGAATTCAACCAATGTGCCTAAATGGTTTATTTAACTCTATCTCTGCCCACTCAGCCCCTACCAATATAATGCTGGCTCTCCTTACCACTATCATGTTCCCTTTTTGTATAGTTCCTAATGCCACACCATGCACAAGAGGACAATTCATCAAGGTTGGCGAAGGATTATCCAGACTAGGTTGTCAACGTCACTTCCCTATCCCCTGCCCTACCCCCTTCCTCCCCACACAACCCCCTTTCCCCATACTATCTTCTCACTCCCACATTACACCTGCCACCATCAAGAACGCAGCAACCTCAGACCCAAACTGCCCACATACAAACATACCAAACCTATTAGCATTAACGATAGGACCACACCCATCCTGGGTATTGAAAGATTCAATAGACTTATGTCTAGAACTAAAATGTCCCTATTAGCTACCTCACTCACCACCACACCCAACACACTGACCAAACTAAACACCACGCCCATTAATTTCCAACACAAAAGCCTCCACAATTCACCTCCCAAACACCAAATCAAGACCAAAACCACTGATTCTTCCCCCATCCTAGGTAACGCACCACCCCCTGCCCCCACCTCCACCCTCAAAAGTGCACTCATCAATGCCCGCTCACTAGGTGCCCATGCAATAGATATCCATGACCTTATCGAGGACCAACATCTTGATATGCTGGTAGTCACTGAAACCTGGCTTCACCCAGCGGCAGGACCACTACTAGCCCTTGCCATTCCCCCGGGATTCAGCATCTTTAGAACAGATAGGACAAACACCCAAGGAGGTAGAGTTGCCACAATAGCCAAAACCACCCTGGAAATCAGAGACTGCCCAATAGAACAGATACAAGGTTATGAACTCCTACTAGTAAAGTATACTTCCAACCCCAAAACCACTACCATCTTCCTTGTGTGCAGATCACCCAATAAAAATACACACCCTGATTTGGACATCCCGCTACTCCTATCTCCCCTCATCAAACCTAAAACTAAATGCATAGTCCTCGGTGACTTCAACCTAGGATACAATGACCCCCTTCTATATCATCTACATCAACCTTCTATACAGCTATATCAGAAATGAACTTCGTACAACTGATAGACAAACCCACCCACTCCAAAGGAAGAACCCTGGACTGGCTTCTCACTCTTAACTCTCAAGTCACCATTGACTCCATCCTCCCAGTCAAATGGTCAGATCACCATGTAATCATCTTCACAATAGACAATGTTAGTACAGATCACATCACTCCCAAAAAAAACAGACACCTTCGAAACTAGAAATAACAAAAAGCTCTCATCCGACAAACTCACTCCAGCCTTGAGTGCTGCTCTTGCCTTTACGGTTCTAGGCACCAACAACCCCTCCTATCTAGCAGAACAATACCAACAATGCCTTACCCAAACTATTGACCTACTTGCTCGCATCACCACTAAAACTCGTAGACCTGACAAACGATCCTGTTTTTGGTTTAATGAGGAACTTGTAGCCTTAAGACGCACAAAAAGATCACTTGAACACCTCCATAAGAAAAACAATACCCCAGAATCCGCATTAGCCTTTGCTGAAGCCAACAAAACATACAAATCAGCAACAATCACCCAAAAAGCCAATGCCTTCAACCTCCGCATTACTAATGCATCCTCAGACAGCAAAGAACTGTTTACCATCCTTAGAGAGCTTGAAAACCCCTGTCAAACCTCAGCACCTACCAACTCTAGTAAAGACTGGTGTACCACTATACAAAACGCCCTCTCATCTAAAATCCTCCTACTGCAAAATAAAATCGATAGTAAAAAAACACTCCTAGCTGACAAAACTCCACCCACCATATCAATGACCAAATCAAATACCACTACTGGCCCCCCATTTCAATTCTCACTAGTTTCTAACAAAGAAGTATTTGACACCATAACGAAACTCAAAGCCTCTAACTGTAAAGAAGACCAATTCCCTTCCCACCTAGTGAAACTCTGCGCCCCCACCTTTACACCCATCATCACCAAATTCATCAATGCCTCTTTCCTCACAAACACAGTCCCCACCAGTATCAAAAAAGCTTGGGTGACACCACTTCTAAAAAAAACATCCCTGGACCCGTCAATACCCACTAACTACCGACCTATTACAACTGTCCCATTTTTCCTAAAAATAATTGATAAAATAGCCTACTGCCAAACCATTTGGAACATCATCAACTATTAGGAGACCGTCAGTCAGGATTCCGTCCCAACCATAGCACTGAGACAGCCCTCCTTGATCTGAATATCCAAATGGATGCCACTAGAGAAGCAGGTAAACTCTGTCTACTGATGCTCCTGGACCTCTCAGCGGCCTTTGATCTGGTTGACCACGATAAACTCTGTAACACTCTATCAAACTATTTCAACCTAGCTCAGAACGCCACCAACTGGATTAAATCATTCTTGGCTGATAGGACCTCCAGAGTATCCATCGGCAAAGAATCAGCAGACCCGGTGCCTGTCCCTGCAGGTGTGCCGCAAGGCTCCTGCCTATCCCCCACTCTGTATAATGCCTACACCAAGCTACTATTCACAGCTTTGGACGCCATGGGTGTCATCTATACTAACTTCGCCGATGAAACCCAAATCCTCATTCCACTCTCAGGCAATCACGAACAAGGCTCTCTCCTGGTTAACCAAATCTACTCACTTATTCAAAACTGGATGGCCAATAACAGCCTTTGTCTTAACAACGACAAAACCGAGCTCCTCATACTAGGCTTCTCCAGCAAAATCAATACCCTTGAGCCCGCTTTCAAATCATTCATCATCGATGGCACCATAATCCCTGTTCTTAAACAAGTCAAGACCCTTGGCGTTTACTTAGATGCTACACTGTCCATGTCTAAACAAGTAAACATATTAGCCTCGTCCACCTCTTACATCTCCAAACTCATCTCCCATAGCCGCAAATTCCTCTCTGCCAATAACTGGGTTACTCTAGCCAGAGCACTCATACTGTCTAAGCTAGACTATTGTAATATCATTTTCCTTGGCACCTCCAAAGCCAACATAGCCAAACTTCAACTCATGCAGAGCAAGGCCCTCAGAGCAGCCCTAGGCATCACAAAATCTGAACATATCTCTAACACCAGAAGAGACCACCACTGGCTCCCTATCCAAGCTAGAATTTTATTTAAAACCCTGAGCATCACTCACAAATGCATGGCCAACAAAGCACCCAAATACCTCAACAACATAGTCATGAAGAAGCCCCAGACCAGACTCCTCAGGTCCAATAAAAACGCATACCTTGAAACCCCCAGATACAAAAGAGAGAAAGCAGGGGGTAGTAGCTTCAAAACACTGGCACCTAGACACTGGAAGGCGCTACCTACCCACATTATGAACGAAACCTCTTTCCCAAAATTCAAAAGCTTCCTGAAGACTAACTGAACCAGAGCACCAATCCGCTCCATTTAACTGTACATATCTGACTATTATGTATATTGTTGTATATTATTGACTGTTATTCCTGTGTTCCTCTGTGTTCGCTTTTAAGATTGCATTCTCCCATTGTCTGTAACTAAGCTGTGATACCCCCGGGTCTGGGCGTATAACAAATGTAATAAAATAAAATAAAATTAAAATAAAGACAGGGCAGTTGCTAGAACCCCGCTGGAAGATGTTCTATGGAAGCTTAAGCAACACAGACACCCGAATCTCCACATTAGTGAAATCATGAAATCCACACTGAACGCCTGGGACAAACAGACTCGGAAGAGTACCATGACCACAGAGACAGCCCCATTCACGCCCATCTGCAGGAACTCACAATTCCCACCAGGACAAGAACATGGGGCCTTTGAGAAATGGGAAGAGGCAGGGTGCAGGAGAATTGGGGAAATGTTCCATGACAAAGGAGTAAGGTCATTTTCAGAATGTAAAACCATGTGGAACCTAACAAAGGCGGACAGGTACAAATACGAACAGCTCAGACATTAGCTGATAACACCAGAGATAACTCAGGCAGCCACGAGGGAACTAACCCCTTTTGAAAAATACATCTTATCCAATTCAGGAGCTAAGAAGTTGGTCTCTACTCTCTACAACTTCATCAACACACAGGGTGAAGAAATAAAATGGACGTACATGAAAAGATGGGAAAGAACACTAGGGGTAGAAATACCAATACAGCAATGCCAGGCGTTGTGGGCGGGCATTCCAAAACTAACACGAGCTGTGCAGACCAGGAAAATGTGGATAAAAGTAGTCACCCAATGGCTCAGCAACATGTACCCGGGAATCTCTGACCGCTGTTGGAGAGGCTGCCCAGAAGCCGGCACTTGGAGGCACATTTGGTGGGCCTGCCAAGGAGTCGAGGGATTCTGGCCGGAATTGATAACTGAAATGATAAAGATGTTCCCAGAGGTGGACCAACTGGGGGAGAAAGTGCGGAATGATAGATCTTCAAACCAAGAAATACAACAAGGCACAACCGAGAAGCTTCATGGGCCTGGTCATTGCGGCATGGGCAACAATCGCCCAAAACTGGAAGAATCACGACCCACCACTAATATTCACTTGGCTGCAAAAGGCCTGGTGACAAATGACCATGGAAAAGATCACACACCATCTATAGGGCTCGAATGGATCATTCATGAAGGAATGGGGGGAGGTCCTGGAATACCTACAATCAGACTTAGGGGATTTAGGGGTGTTGCAGGAATTTTACCTTGTTAAAATGCATTATGTTTATGCTGTGAAAACAATAATAACATGTTTAAAAAAATAAATAAATAGGCGGTATACTTGCCTCTATATACATTTGGAATTTGGGTGTTCGGGGGGGGGTTATGCCGATACCCAAATATTTAATGCATTTCTGGGCCATTGAAAATTAACTTGCTTCTCCATGATCTCTTACTCCGAGACTGTTCGGTTCAGAACTGTGACTGCCACATCTCCCCTGCCTACCTTGCCTTTAGCAGTGTCTTCCCTATATTACAATCCACAAAGTAGGATTCTTACAGTTTACCATAATCATTGTGGTGTTGTTAGGACCCAAGTAAAATTTCTGCAGTGTGGCTTCTAAGAAACCTCAATCTACCCTGTCAAACGCCTTTTCAACATCTAAAGCCTAAAGCCAAAAGCAGTATTACTGCTGCGGCGCTATTAGTCTTACCAATAAAATGCACAATCTTCTAATTATCTAAAGCAATTATTTGTGTGATCAGTCCTGATTGGTCTAGGTTTGCATGGAAATGCTTAATCTGCTCAAGCCTGTTGACAATAATACACATGAACAATTTCACATCTGCATTTAATAATGGTATGGGTCTAGATGAAGGACATCATTTTTGATGTTTACCTGGTTTGGGAATTATTGTCACCTGTGCTTCTGATACTAAGTTTGTCTACCCATCCCGCTCCCTGAAAGAGGTAAACAAATCTGCGAGTGGCTTAGCCAGGGCACGGCCATTGATTTATAGAAGCTGGCATGTGACCCATACTTTCCTAATTGCTTGAAAGGCCTGTTTCACTTCATTGGGAACTTGTAAGGTCTCCTGTTGAGTGTCTGCCAATTGGGGTAAAGGAATTCCTCTTACGTAATCTCTCGAGTCGGTTTTGCTAATCTCATCAGCTTCACACAGATCTTGATAAAAGGCTTTGAAATCCATGTATAAGGTCCGTTCAGTACACTGAACTGTCTAATAGTTGGTATACGGATATGAGTGTGGTAGCAAGAAATGGAGTGAAAGGAAGCTGCCATGAGTGTTCGTTAATACTGCATACGTCACGGGCATCCAAGGTCCTAGTGCCACAGGAAGTAACACTTCTAGAGGCACAATACCTAGTACATCTTATGCCGTGTAGGCTCAGAGGTACTTTCCAGGCACACAATGTAAGGCTCGAAGTGGTTGCGTGAGAAACCAGAAAGTGTCTCACCCACTAGTCCCTGGGGAGCTGTCATCCAGGTGACCAGGACACAGCCATCGCTTTTGGATCCAGTTCCTGGGGGTGGACCAGTGCGGGAGGATCACCTGTGTGAGGGGTCTTCGGGGAGTGGGACGCCGGACAGTGAGATGCAGTATCCCCTTCCTTCTAACACCTTTACCCCATCATACCCAGTATGATATTTGGGAACTCTACCCCCCCTTTTACAACACAAAGACTTTCTCACTGACAGGCCGCTCTAAGGGAAAACAGATTGACACCCTGAGCCGTGTACCAGACGTGTCCCAATACAATGGTCAGGCGAGGTCAGGCAATTATTGATCATTACACACACCTGACTTCCATTACACTTCCCCACACGGATAAAAGGCGGAGCACGAGAGCACACTCGGAGCGAGGCAAAGCACAAGAGGAAACAGCAGTTCCAAGATGGCAGTTTAACAAGAGGACAAAAACTGCGAAACAGAAGGGTGTCGCAAGGAGGAAAGTACCCTTCACCTTTTTGACGAGGAACCGTTAATTTCATTGGGACCTCGAGAGAAAGCGTGAAACCAGGAAAACGGGTCAGTAATCACGGCTGGGAGAATCTGCAGCCACTGTGGTTCTGTCCTTAGCTCCAAGAACAAAGCCGCTTCAGTGAAAGCCAATGAGTTGGGGCGATCGATACAGGACCGGTCTGTGTTGAAGCCAAGGTTGTAAGCTGCAACATTGTTTAGCGAGTGCTGGAACGAACATATGTTTAAATGCGTGTGATAAGAGACGCGAATTAAGTTAAACTGCTGATGAGTGATTGAACTTTAAAGCAAACTACAATACCTTTGACAGAGTGGTCCGGCACCGCGTGGCTGCTCAATCGAAGCTCTCTGTAAGGTAGCAAGCTAAGAAGAGATAAAAGCAGATAAAGTTGGTCCAAGCCTGGCGGAGGGAGATACATTGAGAGAGAGCGAATATATGTGAATCTAAGTGGTCCTGCGACGGGTCAAGTCAAATCCTGCGCACAGTCGAAAGTCTTCGATTTCGATGAAGTAGATTCAAGTTTGTGTTAAAGTGGGTCTGAGGCCGGCGGAGGGGGGACCAGGGTGAGCCGAGAATCACGCAAGAAGTTGTACATGAGAATCCTGAGGAGACAGGAACTTTATAATGTTTGTCGCATCGGGCCCTCTGAAGTAAGAGACTTTAAATGGCAAAGGGACTTTGACATAGAAGGACATAGAAGACCCTGATGCTGAGATCTGAACTGCAACCTCGTGCTAGAGAAGCCAGAGACTGTGCTTAGCTCGAGTGTGCCGCCTTGTCCCATGCTGAAAACATGGGGAAGGAAGGCCAATGGCTTGAATATCCTGTCATATCATTTCTTGAACACTTTTCTTTTTGCATAACAATGGTTTCCACACTATTTGTATTTAGAAGTAAGGACTACGTTATTATTATTTGATGGTCGTAGCTTGCTCCCATCTTTAAATTTAGGATTAGATAGGCTTTTTTCAAACCCAATTGAAGTTCAATAAACACCCTTGAACTGTGGTCACTTGTGTCTGTCTTACAGTTTGATACTATGCCTTCCTTACATATTAAACTCCAGAGCTTATGTAAAAAAAAGAAAAAAAATGCCTTCCTTACATATGGTGTTAGTGGGATATGATTCATTTGATAAAAATTGAGAATCCATGCTGATAATCGTTCTACCACCAGAAGGGGAAAATAGAATCGTTGAACTCCTTGACTCTGACTGTATATCCACTCTAAAATAGCTTTTGCACTCCCAGCTGCACGTCCCAACTGGTTAACAGTATTTGTTTTTTAAAACCCAGTTGTTATTTGATACCCCTCCACTGTCCCGCTATAATATCCAACAGCGGGATCGAATAATCTTAACAATACGACCAGCACACACCTTAATTAGAACTAGCACTTTGAATCTCCCTTGTCCCGAACCTTTTTTTTTGGTACCAAATTAACTTTGGTCCCTTGTCCAAGTCTAGAAAGCAATCTATCTAAATCTGCCCCTTCAGCTGAATCAGACTCGGGGGAGGGAGTTGAGACCTATTTCTTTTCCGACGCGAAAGAACTACACAGGGAACCCTTACCCTGCTAGAAGAAATGGCCGATCTGGTAGCCGTCATGGCCCAGCTGGCCACCCATCAGATTCAGGCCGAGGCTAGGCTTCAAGAGAATTTAACAAAATTGGTCGAGTTACAGGGAAGACCCCTGCCTCAAGGGATACTCCAACCATACCAAGAGGGCAAAGATCTAGGGAATTTCTTTCTGAATTTAAAATGATTAGCCGAGCAGTTAGGATGGGAAAAAAATCTAAAAAAAGTTAACTAGGACCTCTGCTGAAAGGTGAGGTACAGACCGCCTACCAGTTACTTAATCTTACCCAGGGAGCTACCTTTATATCCATAAAAGAGGGGCTTTTAAAAAGGGTAGGCCAAACCTGCAACGTTTTTCAGCAAAAATTAAGGGCCATTAGACTAAACCCCCCCCTTGAATTGGGAGAACGAATTAAAAACCTGATCGCTCTTTGGATTAACAACAAAACCATGGAAGAATTGCTAGAAATGATTACGTTAGGATAATTCACCAACTCTTTACCCCCCTTTTTGCAAAAGGCAGTACTACAACTAAATAGACCTACCCTAGCCATGGAAATTGAGACTGCCCGAAACCACTCAGATGTAGCCAAACAGTTACCCTCGGTACACCGAAGTGAGGAGCGGGAAGATCACAAGCTTACTCACCAGCCCCAAACCCAAGTATTGGATAGGAGAGGAGGATCCTATAAAGCCAAGGAATGGATACCAAAAGAAAGACCTGACCCTAGAGGTAGAGAGGAAGGTAAAAGGGAATCAAACCATCTCCTCCTATTTGTTTTTCATGTAGAGAAACTGGCCACTTGGCCAGAAACTGTCCGAAGAATTTAAAAGAAGAACCCATGGAAATATGCTGTCTAAAAGGTGAAGAGTGGGAGGAACCAATAGAAGATCTGGAAAATGTCAGTATATGTTTGTCAGTCCGCGCAGGATTGGGAAGAGGAGGTGGGGGAACCTATGCAGGATGGACAATGGGAAAGACCCCCGAGGTACCGCAAGAAGGTGTCCCGGAATGCGTGGCTGCAGCAGATCCAGCTATATATCACCCACAGGTGATATGACCCCCAGTAAAATCGCTAGGTTTGGAAACTCAGTGACACAGAAATGCCCCAAGTGCGGGGAGGTGGATGCCGGGATGATTCACATGTTTTGGGCGTGCCCGGAGGTGGGAAGGTTCTGGGAGGAGGGTAAGCAGCGCCTGTCCCAGAAGGGGATCAAGTTGGAGGTGGAATCAGCGTGGGCATGCATGCTGGGGGGCTGCGCAAGACCACATAATTCAAAACACATCAGTAAACTGAAAGACCTGGCCTACATCCTGGCCAAACAAAGAATTGCTATGGGCTGGAAAGCAGCCCAAAGACCCAGATTAGAGGTGTGGTGGAACAACTTCCTGAAGTGGGCAGAGGCTGAGACGATGGCATGGTACGAAGCAGTCAGCAGGGGAGGGGAGGTGGAAGCGGGACCCCTGGTAGCATGGAGGCAATTGGTAGCTATCATGTCAGGACCCTCCCAGGCCGAATCCAGTGAACATGATACGCTTGAAAGATGATTAGGGCTTTGATGCTTAAAATATTCGAGAAAGCGGCCCAGACCCCATAGAAGTTGCCGTGTGGTGATCATGCCTCTACCCACTCTAAAAGTGACAGAGGGAAATCAAAATCTAAACACACGAGAGCCGAAAAAGAGTCGAGAGTGTCATCAAGGGAAAGTCGAAACCGTCGATGAAAATGGCATCGACGCCTTTGACTGTATCGAAGCCTTCTTCGACAGTATCGGAGCCGCCTTCGAAAATGTTGAAGCCAGCGTCTTCTTTATCGACGCCTTCAATGCCTTTATCGAGGCATTCATTAATTCTGATACCCAAGTCGACGCTGTTACCCATGTCGATACCCCCTCCTTTCCTGAAAAAGCCATGCTGATCCTAGTTATAGGAATCTTTGGAAAGGGTCATTGATTTTATGGGTTGGAAGGTAGCTTCCCTAGATTTCGACCAGGATGACATGACGGACATCCTGAGTGAAGGTCCTCTAAAAGATCCTGTTCTTCCATTCCATAAAGCACTTCAAAAGAGGGTGATGGTAAATTGGAATACTCCAGATTCTATTTTAGCAGTAAACAAGATATATGTAAAAAAATACAGACTATCTTTATCAGATCCAGAATATTTATCTAAACATCACTCCCCTGAAAGTCCAGTGGTTCAAGCTGCAACCTCCACTAGGCAATCAGCTTACCCATCAATACCACCAGATAGGGATGATAAAAAAGTTGATGCTTGGGCCTGGAAAGTTTTTTCTTCGGGCAGCATGGCCCTTAAATCGACTGTCACTTGCACTTTAGCAAGATTTATATATACCCTGTGGGACTGCATGACATCAGCGGCTGACCGCATCCCGGAAAGTGAGGAACGGGAGGGTGTCCTGGCTATAGTAAAAGATGGTAAAGAGGCTATGGAGGAATGCCTTCAGTCAGGACTGGACACTGCGGATAGTGTAAGCACGTCTATGGCATCTAGCACGGTCCTACGCAGGTTTGCATGGCTAAGGAAATCTGGCTTTGCACCTGATGTGCAGTCTAGATTAGTTAATATGTCCTTTGACGGCTTGAGGTTGTTTGGCAGCAAGGCGGACGAGAGCTTGGAGAAACTGCAGCAAAATCACTTCACGCTGCTATAAGGCAGCCTCAACAACACTCTTACGCAGGTTCATCTTCCTGTAAGGGTCGCCCCTTTCGCTTCTACTCCTCTTTTGGAAAAGGGAGGGGGCATTTCAGTCAGAGAGGCCAACAGAGAAAACCCTTTCGTGGTGGAAAAGGGAAAGGTGCTAGAACAGCCACAGCACCGGCTACTACCTCCTCAGCCACTGCTGCAGCCGCTGCAAAGCCACTTTGAGGTCTTCACCCACAAGACCCCAGTGGGAGGCAGAATCAATTGGTTTCTGGACTAATGGCGGGGCATTACGTCAGATGCCTGGGCACTAGAGATAGTGACCCATGGTTACTGCCTTCCTTTTCGTCAAAGAACTCAAGAACATCCACCGGGAGCCAACTCTGTAAAAATTCCAGACCCGCTCCTTGTGCAGGAGATTTTAACCCTGCTAGAGAAAGGTGCAATAGAACATGTACCTGTAGCGGAGAGGGACAAGGGTTGGTACTCCCCTTATTTTCTCATCCCCAAAAAGGTCAGAGGATTGAGACCCATCTTGGATTTAAGAAACTTGAACAAGTTCCTCAGGGAGGACAAGTTCAAGATGGTGACCCTTTCTCAAATCCTTCAGGCTCTTCAGCTTCAGGACTGGCTGGTATCATTGGACCTTCAGGATGCTTCCTTTCATGTGCCAATCCATCTCAAACACAGAAAGTACCTGAGGTTCGCAATTAGTGGTTCTCAGTTTTGGGTTCTACCTTATGGGCTAACCTCTGCCTGACGGCTTTCACCAAACTGATGCCGGTGGTGGCTGTGAGTATCAGAAGAAGGGGGATTCACATCTACCCTTATCTGGAAGATTGGCTAATCAGGGCAAGTTCACCCGAACAAGCCCAGGAACATCTGGCCTTGACCTGCCACTTCTTACACAGTCTGGGCTTCTCCCTCAATTACAAGAATTCACAAATGATTCCAAGCCAGAGACTCCACTTCATCAGAGCAGTCCTGGATACTTCCTCAGGGAAAGCCTCGCCTCCCGAGGAGAGAGCTCACCACATTCTGCAGGTGGTAACAAAGTTTTCAAAATGGCATTCGACTTTCTATGGTTGCTAGGCCTCATGGCATCCTGCATTTTTCTGGTGCCAGAGGCCAGATTGAGGATGAGATCCTTTCGGTGGACCCTCAGGACTCAATGGTCCCAATTTTCGGGGGAGATGTCAAATCTTCTGCAAGTCTAAGTGGCTCAAGATCTACTATGGTGGACTTGCAAGGAGAATATACTCAAGGGGGAACCTTTTTGGCAACCATGGCCAGAGATAACGGTAGTGACGGACGCCTCACTCACAGGATGGGGAGCCCACATCAACGATCTGACAATCAGCGGTCATTGGTCTCCATCGGAGTCCAAACTACACATCAACCTTTTGGAGTTGAGGGCAATCAGACTAGCGCTGAAGGCCTTTCTGTCCTCTGTACAGGGAAAGAATGTCCTAATAATGACGAACAACACAGTGGCCATGTACTAGCTCAACAAAAGAGGAGGCGTAGGATCACTCCCACTGTGCAGAGAGGCAATGCAGCTCTGGTTTTGGGCAATGCTAGAAGGAATCTCTCTATCGGCTGTTCACCTAGCTGGAGAGCTGAACACGGTGACGGATGTTCTGAGCATGCAGAGCTCAGTCTCCCACGAATGGGAACTAGCTCAGGAAGTCCTTCAAGAGATCTTCGCCCTTTGAGGAACCCTTTAAGTGGATCTGTTCGCGACCAGTGCCAACCGGGAGTGCAAACTGTACTGCTCAAGGGCATTTCCCCCAAGAGGAGCTCTAGGGGACACGTTCGTAGCGGACTGGGTATTTCCACTCCTTTACGCGTTTCCTCCTGTCCCTGTGAGTCCTCAAGTGATCAGGAGGTTGAGAAAGTTCAGGAAAACCATGATCCTAATTGGCCCGCATTGGCCCAGGAGGACGTGGTACCGGACCTTCTGGACATGTCCATCTGCCCTCCAATACGTCTTCCGCAAGAGGAAGTTCAGGTTCTCCATCCAGAGATTAAGACACTCCGCCTTCATGCATGGTTTCTGAGAGGCTGAGATATAAGGATTGGGACCTCCTGGATGATGTAATGGAGATTTGGCCAGAAGGCCAGCAACCAAATCCCTATATCGGTGTCGTTGGAACAAGTTCAGTAACTGGTGCAGGGATAAGAATGTGGATCCATTCCTTTGTAATACTCCAACAGTACTTTCTTTTCTCTTACACCTAGCCAATTTGAGGCTCCAAGTTGGCACTATAAAAGGATATCTGGCAGCGCTATCTATCTTTAAGCGTTCCTCGGAAGAGGTGTCCTATTTTAAAATGCCCTTAATCATCCAATTCTTGAAAGGGCTAACAAATGTGTACCTCCCCCCCCCCCCCGACACCTTTTCAGGTGCCCATCTGGGATTTGAATTTAGTCTTAAAATATCTCATGTGTGCCCCTTTCAAACCTTTACATTCTAGCCCATTAAGACTTCTCACTCTTAAAACAATTTTGTTGGTGGCTATAACATCAGCCCGCAGGGTAAGTGAGTTGCAGGCACTGTCTTGTAAGCCTCCTCACACCATTTTCCATAGGGACAAAGTTATTCTAAAAGTCAACCATCTTAACCAAGATAGTTTCTGATTTCCATCTGTCACAAAAAATGACCTTACCTTCTTTTTATCCTCCTCCTCACGCTAGTAAGGAAGATGAAAGATGGCATAGACTGGACCCAAAAAGGGCTCTGTTTCTACATTTCCAGATTGGCAAATCTTCGACAATGTGACCAACTATTTGTTGGGTATACTGGACACAAATTGGGCCTTGGAGTGTCTAAACAAACTCTATACAGATTGATAATTCTAGCAATCTCTGAATGCTATAAATTGGCTGGAAAAGAGCCTCCAGATGGATTAAGGGCTCATTCAACTAGAGACATGGCAACTTCCACGACTCTTCAGAGGGGTGTCCCGGTGCAGGATATTTGTGCTGCGGCCACCTGGTCGACAATGCACACCTTTGTGAAGCATTACTGCTTGGACTCTACTTCATATCAAGGAGGAGTATTTGCAAAAGGTGTCCTTCATTCAGTCCATAATTAAAATGTCTAGTACTCCCACCTCCAAAATGACCACTGCTATGGGAGTCTATCATAAGATGAGGAATAAGTGGGAGGACACAATCCATTCGAAGAACAAGTTACTTACCAACTGTAACGTTCTTTCGATTGGATGTTCCTCCCACGTATTCCTCATCGACCCTCCCAACCTTCCCCTCCATACAGTTTACGCCAGTTGCACTCTAACTTCCTTAAGAGCCTGAGGACTTAAAACCTGATCAGCTGATGCCACCATGAACACAGTAAAAACAGAACTAAGGTAACGGGCGCTGCTCGAGCCCTTTATCCAGCGGATGACGTCGACGATCGACGGCGGCCCTCGCGGGACTATGACTCCGTGGCCTCAAACACTGCGCCCTCTGGTGGAAAAAAAAATTCCGAAGCAGCAAAGCTGAGAGATGCATTATCATAAGATGAGGAATACGTGGGAGGAACATCCAATCGAAAGAACGTTACAGTTGGTAAGTAACTTGTTCTTCTCTATCTTTAGAGACCTAGAAACCCCCGCACCACAGAACTTTAACAAAGACAAGACCTGGTGTGAAGGAATCCATGCTTAACAAAATAAACGCACTCCAAATCAAAATTGAAACATCCAGACAAACATTGAGGACCACGCTCCTCCCACCCCCCCTGGCCTCTGCACCACCACCATCCAGGGACCCTTGCGTTCCCTTCTCCTTCAACAAAATTGAAGAAAAGGACATGATTAACATCATGAAATCTATTAAGCCATCCAATATCAAAGGAGACACATGCCCAGCCATTATCATCAAGGAATGCGCCACCCCTCTCGCACCATTCCTTACAGCCTTCGTGAACGCTTCATTTGCTACTGGCAAAGTCCCCACCTGCCTCAAAGAGGCTTGGATACGTCCTCTTATAAAAATAAACTACTCTGGACCCATCATCTCCCAATAACTGCAGGCCCATCACCACGGTGCCCTTTCTGCTCAAAATACTAGACAAAGCAGCATACCTCCAGGTGCAAAAATTAATTGAAGACAATAAACTCCTTGGGGTGCACCAATCAGGTTTTCGCCCAGGACATGGGATAGAAACCGCGCTACTGGACCTAAAAGACCAGATGGACGAGGCTAGGGATGCCGGCAAACCGGCTCTCCTCCTCCTCTTAGATCTGTCAGCAGCATTTGACCTTGTTGATCACAAGGTTTTATGCCACCACCTAACCACCACAGCCAAATTCTCACCAGACGCCACCGCATGGATATCTTCCTTCCTGCAAGGAAGAACCATGTAAGTCTTCTCGGACTCTGCCTCTGCCTCACCCACCATCATTCTGTGCGGTATACCACAAGGGTCATGCATCTCGCCCACCCTTTACAATATTTTTACGCGCCCTCTCTTCCTCATTCTAGACTGTCTGGGTATCTCGTATACTAATTACGCCGACGATGCCCAGATCCTCCTTACCCTAACAGAAGATTATGACGCCGACTCTATGACCGTAAATGACATTTACAACACAATCCAAGCCTGGATGGCAGTAAATGGACTGCTGCTCCTAGTCCGCACCAACGAAACACTCGGGACCCTCGACCCTAAGTTCAGCCACTTCAGCATTGACAATATCAGAATCCCAGTTGCCAGCGCAGTAAAAACTCTGGGAGTCTACCTTGACTCTAAACTATCGATGACCAGACATGTCAATGCCATCTCCTCTGCGGCGGCCTACCACGCAAAACTTATGACAGCAACTAGACCATTCCTATCCAAGGAAAACTCCATTACCATTGCACAGGCCATCACTGGCTCAAGACTGGATTACTGCAATGCCCTCTTCTTAGGAGCCTCCACAAAAAACATGGCTAAACTACAGGTCATTCAAAATAATACCCTACGCGCAGCCTTAGGCATCCCAAAAATACAGCACATCACAGCTGCAAGGAAAGAAGCCCACTGGCTTCCTATTAAAGAGAGTCATTTTCAAAGGCCTTGCTCTGACACACAAATGTATTCAGCAAACCGCTCCTACCTACCTCTCTGAAAGAGTCCACCCCATCTCCGTGACCAGACCCACAAGAACGCCTTATGCGAACATGCGCACAGTGCCCAAATTCAAGAGAGCTAGAGCTGGTGGCAGCAGCTTCCCATACCTAGCAGCTACGCAATGGAACGCCCTGCCACCTACTCTTCGTGGTGAAAGCTCACACCTAGCTTGCAGGAAAGCTGTAAAAACACTACTTTTCACCTAACCACGCCCACGCCTCAGCTACACCAAACCTACACCTGCCTTGAACACATAATGTAATGTTCTGTTTCACATATGCTCTGTAATATATTTCACTCCCTTCTGTAACTACGTGTAACTACAAGTAACAGCGCCGCGATGCCTAGGGGCTTCTTTGTAAGCTATACAAATGTAAAATAAATAAAATAAATGAGTTAGTGGTGTATGATCACGTGTGGCTGAACAGCAGCAGACTTGCATGCCTGACTGCCGTAATGCGCAGCCCTTACCAAGAAACGAGTTGAGTGATTGCCTGTAGCTGACCAGCAGACTCCGAATACTGTCACAGAGAGGGTACAGGCAATTGTAAACAACCTGCAGCCACAGCATGGGTCGAGATGAGGGACTGCATGACAGCAGACTCTCAGTTCTGACTGTCACAGAACAGGGTACAGACACCTAAATACAATCTGCAGACTGCAATTGGGTCAAGATGGATGACTGGCTTTAGCTGACCTGCAAACTCCCATACCTCACTGTTACAGTAACTAAACTGCAGGTTGGGTCGAGATGAGTGGCTATCTATAGCTGATCAGCAGACTCCCCGTAGTGACTGTACAGACAGAGTAACAACACTTGCATACAACCTAGACCATGCAGCATGGGTTGAGCTATGTGACTGCATATAGCTGCTCATCAGGGTAACTGAAGACTAAAGCTTGGAACGAGGTGGGTGATCACCTGTAGCGGACCAGACACTTCCAGTTGCGACTGTCACTGTAAGGTCACAAACACTTGTATCCAATCTCTAGACCGAGGCATGGGTCGAGATGGCTAACTGCTTGTAGATGATGTGACGAGGTCTCTTGCTTGACATTGGGTCCCAACAATGCAAGGCCCTAGGGAGAAGAATACGTCTGCGCTTCAGGATGGCGGCTCCGATGGAGGTTTGTGGGGCATCTCCTGGGGCAAACTGCAGGACACTTATCTGTGCTGGACACTGTCACAAGGAAACAACATCTCCCACAATCTGTCTGTTGCCAAACACCCAATCCAGGCCACAGCTATACAATCTGTAGTCTCTTTTATCCAGAACCCTTTAAAAGTACCTTGCAAAATTAGCATAGGTCCCTTTAAATCCAGACGAGCACACTGTGAACCTGGAATTGCTGTAGAAGTGAAAATGTAATTTCCACTGGCTGCTGCAGATGTTTTAAATCCAGTTGGATCTGTGGAACTGTTGCAGAGTCCACATACCTCAGACCAGAAAAAACAATGAAAACGACCAAATTCTAGGACCTGATGCAGGTTTGTGATCACAAAAATACCAAACCTGTAGGAATCCCTGGTTCCACAACACCTCAGGGAGAGCCCCAACTTGCATATTTACAAATAGACTTACAAATTCAACATAAAGATGATCACTACAAATCACAGGCAAATAGGACAAGACAGGCCACTGGCTCACTAGATGCACACCAGTGAGTGGCCAATGAACAGCCTAGCCATCCACACAAAATGCCATCAGTCGGAGAGCCAACTGAGGGGAGGGGCCAGAATACTATAAACATGCACAACTCCCATCGACGTATGGGTGGTTGGCACTGAGGAAGGGCAGCATTTGGAGAGAGTTGGAGAGCATTATAAAGGAGTGTGGAGACTGGAGTAAGAAGAGGGAGTAGCTAGTATGGGAGAATGTATAGGAGGAGGCTGGGAAAGCTCAGAAGGAGGTTGTTGAAAATGTGTTGGAGCGGGTGGAGCATTTTTGGAGGAGGTTAGAAAAAAGTAGAAGGAGGAGGTTGCAGAGTTATTGTAGGAGATGGGAAAGGATCGGAATGAGGAGGTTGGGGGTTTATTGGAGGAGATGGGGAAAACCTCAGAAGTAGGAGGTTGGAGAGTTATTGGAGGAGATGGGAAAAGATCAGAATGAGGAGGTTGGGGTTTTATTGGAGGAGATGGGAAAAGATCAAAATGAGGAGGTTGGGGGTTTATTGGAGGAGATGGGAAAACCTCAGAGGTAGGAGGTTTGGAGAGTTATTTTAGGAGATGGGAAAAGATCAGAATGAGGAGGTTGGGGGTTTATTGGAGGACATGGGAACATCTCAAAAGGAGGAGGTTGGCGAGTTATTGGAAGAGGTGAGAAATGATCAGAAGGAGATGGTTGGAGATTTACAGGAGGGAGTTTGAGAATGATTGGAGTAGGTAGTTTCATCAGGAGGGTTATGGAGGAGAGTTGTTGGAGGAGGCAGGTACATTAAGTGAATTGTTGGAGGCGTTTAGAAGAGAATTATTGTAGGTTGGGAAGTCACTGAAGCAGGAGATCAGATTGCATATGGTGGAGAATTGTTGCAGGAAGTTGTAAGAAAGCATGAGGAAGTTGAGCTGGGGACACCTCTGGAGAGGAATGGCGGGAAATCAAGCAACGAGAAAAAGAGGAGGTGGTTAAAGAGCAGGAGGCAGAGATTAAGGGGCTGAAGAAGGTTGGTGGGACACTACTCTAAGATCAAAGTCTGTGGGGATAGAAAGGTTCTTGTTGACGCTGAAGGATTAAAAGGAGAGCTCTCCACTGTTTCTTTTTCTGGTGTGAATTTGTTGTCTTGGGAGTTGCCACCTCTGCAGGTTTGTTCTTGATCTGCCTCATACCCTCTCTGTACTCTGCTTTGTCCCCAGGTATCGGTGTCTGGAACCCTGCCTTTGATGTCACTCCTGCAGACCTCATCACTGGAGGAATCATTACTGAACTGGGGGTCTTTCCCCCCCAGGAGCTCCGAGTGGCTCTTTCCAAGTCAGTGAAAGTGAACTAACCATGCCAGGGAGCAGTGTAAAATGCCTGGGTGAGCGGGCTACCTTTGGGGGGCTCTGACCTCTATACTAGATTAATTTGCCCTGATTGGACATAATGGAACAAGGACAAAAGTTGCTAGGGCTTACACCTCAGACATGATGTACGACACACTCTCCACCATCAAACCTTACTCGGAGACACATAGACACTGGTGTGCTGTACGATCGGAAGAGGATGGAGCTCCTACGGCCTTTTTCTAAGAACACTCAGCCAACTTCTTCCTGGCCCCGCTGGCCATTTGGGGTCACTGACCTTTCCAGTGAGCACCAGCTAGGGAGTTGATGCCTGCTGATCCTGGTATATCCGTAGGAGGACAAAGGTGTACTTGTGAACTGCACACAACGGTTTGAGACACTATGTGGACCTTCAATCATGAATTCAATAAAGTCACTGCTTGAAATGATCAGACACCGTGCTGTCTGTCATTGCGCCTGCTCCAGACATCTCTGTGCGTTGCGTGGGGTACAGGTTCACCTCCCAGTAGCTCTGATGCGCGTTTCACAATTGGTTAGACTTCATGCTGTTGAGATTGGTTGGAGATATGCCTGTTTTTTATCATTTGGGTATGGTTAAGAAACCATGCTTTTTGTAGGGCTTGCGATGCAGAGAGGATAAAGGGAATAAATGTAGGGTTTAAAGAAAACAACATGCACTTATTCAAAGGCAACCCAATGCACTAACCAATGGTGACACTGCGGGGCTCATTTTTAAGCTACCCATAATTTGAAGGAGGATCCATTGCGTGTAGACATACAGGTAGGCCACACCCCATCGCCAAATTATGGCCATTTGTGCAGCAGTGTGCTCATGTACAGGGCACTTTCGCACTTTCGCACTCTGCCGCACAAAATAAGTCAACGATGCCTGACAAGCAGGGATGGAGGCAGCGTTTACAATGGATACCTATGGAGTCTGCCTGCTTTATGCTGGTGCATAAAGGCAGCAGACTCATGGGGATCCCGAGCATTTCCGCACTCTCCTCTCCACAATGCAAATGGATAAAAATGAGCGTGAAAGTCTTACGCCACGCCATAATTATTATAATTGTTCTAATTGTTATTTTATAACCATTTTCTAAGCGCGAGCCTGGGATTCAAATATTGCTTCCAAGGCAAACGCGTTGCCGCGGAGCTATCCTCCCAGCCCATACATTTACGTTACATCTCATTCGAAAATGAGCTCCATTGTGTTGAGCAGAAGATCGCCACATTAGAAGAAAATGTCAGGACAGAGGGTTGTGGGTAAAACAGGACTGTATAGGGCAAGAGACTCCAGCTAACCTGGAAAGGCATGAGAGTAAGTTGATATGGCAGGTGTCCTTGTACCAGAGGAAAAGAGGGAGCGACCAGTAAGTAGTGTTTCAGATGCATGGAGATGGAAAGAGACAGACAGACAGACCATGAAAGAGAGGAGGCTTAAGAAAGAGAGTGCTAGATAAGCAAAGGCAGTGGGTGGTGTATGGAACTCAGGGTGGCAACAGTAAAGACCGAGACAAGTGATCACAGTTCAAGGGTGTTTACTGAACTTTATAATGGGTGAGAGAAACGCCTAATCTAAAGCTAAATCTAAGATGGGAGCAAGCTATGACCATCAAATAATAATAAGGCAGTCCTAGTGGCGTCTTGTCAAATAAAAAGGGGCTATACTAAAAAAACTATTACCAATCCTTACTACTAAATTACAAACAGAGGGTGGGATAATGTTGACCAGAAAAGAAGGACATGTTCACAAAATGATAAGTCAGGATGGTATGGCTGGATCTCCCTTCCCCACGTTTAAAGCACGGGACAAGGTGGGACTCCGGAGCACAGCACACTCCTTGACCTCATCAGCACGAGGTTCACAGTTCCAGTTCAACGATATCAAAACCTTCAGAGGCTAAGTCGCTTTCCTGCAAAAGTCTTTTGCCTTAGAAGTCTGGCTGATTCAAAGAAACAAACAGACAAACAAATAAAAATGTCCTTCGGTATTCCTGTACCTTGGGTGATTGCTCTTCAGCCTTTGGATCTCCATCTTCTGGGCTCAGATCCCTCTTGCAACGATGGCCTCCCTCTGTCGGGTTCACTACGGCCTTTCAAATATTGTTTGTAATATTCAAATGTACTTTTAAACAATTTCCCGCTGCGGGCAACCCTCGACCGGGTTCACTCTTGTCTGCTCACTGTTCACGGGTATAATACTCTTGATTCACAAACAATCTAATAAACAAAGGTTCTCTCTGTGTTCTTGCACCATGGGTGATTGGTCTATGCCCCTAGAATCTCCCACTGCAGGGTCTCGGATCCTCCTTGAAAAAATGGGCTTTCCTCCGTCGGGTTCACTATGGCCTTTCTTTAACACAGTTCATTTATTCCTAACACAGTTCATGTATTCGTAACACAGTTCATGTATTGCTCATTTTCATTATAAAGCAGGATTTTCCTTCTCCTAACTTTCTTGCGGTATCCAGTTCACAATTTGATTGGAAAGCAGGGTTCCCTTCCCCTAGCTTTCCCTCATGCAACGTGTCCGAGACTTTTGATTGTCCAAGGGATTTGATGTAACACTTATAGGACCACTCTGAGGCCTCACGTCACCCTTTCCTAGGGCTTTCTGGTTGTGGTAGTTCAAAACAAGTCCCAGTCAGTCTTTTGAATGAGTGCCCACGTGGCGCCGGACCCCTCTGCACCTGGACCTCAACAGGGCTTTCTTTAAAGTTCAAACACAAATTTCTGTGTCTTGCAAATTCCTTGCATTCAAAAATGTTGCTACTTGCAATGTTGGGCTCAACACAGCTCGGTTTGCTATCAGCCTCCGACTCACTGGCTGTACTGAACCCATTAGCTTCTCTGATCTCTGGAGACAAGGATAGTACCACATTAGTCAGCTTGCCTCTGCCTGCGTTATCAATGCGGGAGGCCCCTCTGTACCATTGATGTCTGCTGCTTCACACGCCAGCTGTAACTCCCGGTATTATGATTTCCCTTTCAGAGGTTTTGCGGGTCCGAGTTAAAAATGGTAAGGGCAACACCCCCTTCGTCGTCCTTCCAGGTCTCACCGCCTTTCTTCTCTGTTTGAACTGCCAGTTGGGTGTAGCTGTCTCCTCGTGTGTTCGGCCTTGCTCCAAGTGTGCTTTTGTGCTCTGCCTTTTATCCCTGTGGGGAAGGTAAAGGGTTGTCAGTTGTGCGTGTTTATTGTCAATTGCCTGACTGTGCCTGACCCGTGGGTTGGGACATGTCAGGTAAACAGTTTTAGTATTTGTCATTTGTTTGTCACAGTGTAAGAAAGTGTTTGTGTTGTAAAAAGAGGGGGGTAGGGTTTCTAGATATCCTACAGACTAGGATGGGGAAAAGGTGCCATAAGAAAAGGGGCGGTTG
Source organism: Ambystoma mexicanum (assembly GCF_040938575.1). Taxonomy (NCBI): domain Eukaryota; kingdom Metazoa; phylum Chordata; class Amphibia; order Caudata; family Ambystomatidae; genus Ambystoma; species Ambystoma mexicanum. The sequence goes on from NC_090926.1 coordinate 1,285,189,366, forward strand.
GTTAACTCAGAAAGGTGTTTTAGGGTTGGCGAGATGAATAAGGGGGATTGTGGGAACGGTAGTGGTTTATAAAAGCAGATTGGGAATTTGGGAAATAATAACCAGAGGGATGTGGATAAGAATGATTGGGAGTATTTGTGTAGAAAACAGGGAAACAGGGATTATGGGAGATGTGGTTTCCGAATGCAACAGGCTTTGGGCTTCTAGGGGATGTATCGGATATGGAGGGGTCGTTGGATAAAGGAGATTCTTTCGGTGGAAGGGAGGTAGATGTAATCCAGCCTACAAAAGCCTCACAGACCTCATCCTCCTCTCCCTCTTCCACGGTATAATACTGCATCTCGCCAGGGCCATTCCCCCAAGCATAACCCCGGGCTCCCCTACCCAGCTGATCCTCCCTCGCTCGTTCACCCCCAGGGTTGGGATCTGGGAATGCCAGCCCTTCCCTGGCCACCTGAATAAGGGATTCTCGGGTTCTACTTGGCGGAATACCCTCAGGTTTCTCACAGTGGGGTACGAAAGAAAGCAAACAAGACAGCAAGGGAGACCATGGACAGGAGGAGGGAAATAAAATGGTGGTAAAGACTGCAGTGTTATTGCCTTTTTAAAAGAGGAACCGAGAAGTGTGGGGGTAGAATTACGGCTTCCTACAGAACTAATTTCGGGATTTGCTAAACCTAGACATACAATCTATTGAAAAAGGGTGCAGGAGACTGGAGAGAAGTGGAGCGAGACTTGGAGGAAATGTCAGGGTATACAGGTTCCTTAAGAACATGGCCAGTAGGGAGCTCCTAGGATTGTGGAAAGGGACCGGATGGAGGACCAGAGTCAAGCCAGGAAAAACATCTGAGAGATATGACCTCTAAGCCAGCACTAAATTGAGGGAAGTTGTTTCTGAGATTTACCAGGATGAAAAGTTGGCAGTAGCATTGGGGTCTAACACATGACCCCTCTTAGACAACCTAAGGGTTCTTGCTGGGGGTGCCTGCTAGTAGGGTTCAGGAGAACAACCATGAGAGACAGGCGACCTCTGCAGCAACCAAGATGTGGAGTGTCTGCTGGAAACTGTCTAGGAGGCGGCCTAGAAATAAGGGGGAATGAGTGAAGGACTCAGGACCTCAGCCCCAAAGGATGGTACGAAGCTTGTTAACATTTCTACCCTTTGTTCCACTGTTGCCCTTCCCGTTACCTATGTTTCAGTCAACCCTAACCCTCCTTGTGCTAAGAATAAAACAAGTTGTGAAATTTAAATTGGTTTGAAGTAATCTGCTAGTCCCTCGGCTGCACATTAAATTGCCCTATTGTTGGACTTCATAATCCCAATCTGTGCTAGCATGAGTGCACTACACTATGGAAAGTTTTAGTTAGCTAAAATATGTGGATCTGTTCTGCATGCACTGATTCCACCTCTAGAGAGGCGGCAAGCATAGCATTGGGTGCAGGTGGACTGGGACATTATACGATTGGCCATTAGGCTAATGCAGTTATCAATGCAGGGGGCCTTGCTTCTGTCTGCTCCACTTGACTCTGGTGCTGCCTCCCCTCCCACCAAAGGCGACAAAGCTCAGGAATACATAGAGGGAGTCAATGCACTTTTCTGTGGGGAATAGCAATGTTTACTGGGTGGAGCCAATATTAAGATGACATAGGTGTGACAATGTCACAGTGTGGGCCACTTGCACAGGTAAAGGAAATTCCGAGGGCCTCCGAGCCACTCCCGAATGCCCAACATTATCCCTTGCGTCCCATAAACCTGGGTAGTGCCACTGTCACAAACCTTGTGTGGGGATCAAGAAGTTGCATAACCCCAGATTCTAGTGTAAAGATGTTTTATTATTAAGCAATAAAAGAAAAGGAGTTCAACTCGGGCAACTAATAGGATATCTAATATTCTGATGACTTACTTACCTCCTCTGTGTTATTTATTTCAAGTACCTTCCCATACTGTGCGCTCCTACTCCTGAGCCTTCTCTTTGTTCTACTCTCTCTGTCTCTGCTCTTGCAGAACTCTTTACATCTGTTTCCTTTCTTCGCTCATCCATCTCTTCTACTTCGCTACTCCACCCTCCTAATTCTTTCTTTCCTTCTCTTTCCTCTTCTATGATTTCTTTTTACACACTATCAGAAGTAAAGGGTGCTGCCTATTTATTTCAAGCCCATCCTATGGCTGTCCCTTTGGCCCCCCTTTTTTCCTCCTACATCCCAAAAATGTATTCTCTTATTCGTCCTTAATTAACTTCTCTTTGCAATATCTGCTTATGAAATGCTACCTTTCCTCTGGAATTCAAACATGCCTCAATATTACCCATTGTAAAAAAAACGTTCACTTGATCCATCTCTACCAGCAAGCTTTCATCCTACACCACTTCTTCCCTTTGTTTTTAAACTTTTTGAGTGTATAGTGTATGCTCAGGTCGCTGACTACCTTAACTGTTCCTCTCTTTTTTTACTGCTTCGTCAATCTGGCTTCTGCCCTTGCCATTCTGCGGGAACCGACTCACTGTATCTTTCCAACTGCCTTCTTTCCGCAAGCTATGCCAGGCACTCTTCTCTTCTTGTACTTCTTCATCTTATCTCAGCTTTGGACACAGTGGATCGCAATGTTCTTAACTTTACCCTACCCAGTCTTGGTTTTAATGGCTAGTTTATGCTTGGTTTTATTCGTTGAACTAGGCTGGAGAAACCTTTCAGACTTTTCCTCTTGTCTACGGTGTTCCTCTGGGGTCTGTTCTGGGCCCACTTTTAATATCTGTTAATACAATTCCTTTATCTCCTCTCCTGGTCTTACTCTTCACTTTTTTACACATATGATTCTCGCCTTCTTTTTTTATCATCTTTTACTAACTCTTTTGACTCTTCGCTTTCTGCCTGCTTGCAGATCGTCCAGTCCTTGATGGCTCACTATCTCCATCTTAACCCTTCCAAGACCAAGGTCTTATTCTTTCCTGCTTCTACTATTTCCCCACCCTTCCCTCTGCTCTCTATTTCTTTCCCTCCCTCACTTCTTTCCTTTTCTTCTGCTGATTGTAACCTTTGAGTAATCTTTGATTCTTTTCTTTTGTTTTCCTGACACATTCCTGCTGTTGCTAAATCCTGTTGTTTTCACGTATACAATATCTGGGAAGCTCATCCATTTCTTAAGCTACTGAGCTTCTTATTTTTGCTCAAATATAGACTATTGCCCTGATCTTCTTCTTGGTCTCTCTGCTAATCACTTGGCTCTTCTCCGCTCCATTTACCATTCCACTTTCCGCTTACTGTTTGGTCTCTACTTGTGCCTCTGTACATTCTGCTCTGGCTTCTTATCACTGGCTATCCTTTGAATCTTGCCCCCCATCTCTGTGTGCCAAGCTGTGATCTTCTTCTCTTCTTGCCCCAGAATATTGGAAAAAACATCCCCTCATTATCTTTTCTCTCTCCTTATTCCCCATCTTTCATTCTCACTTTATGAATAATTTATTAGCTACTTCTCTCTCTTAATTTGGTGATATTTATTGTATATTCGTAACATTGTAGACTTTTTCTCTTTGCTCAGCACTTTGGTACAAGCGCTTAATTAATACAAATAAATACAAAATATCTTCTCTGTGGGATGAAGCAGATGGTATATTAATTGCAGAAAGGCTTCTCCAAGGTCTGGGAGTAATAAGTCACTTTCTGGAGGCAACAGTCTCAAAGTGCAGGTCCAGCTGCCTGCCAACTCACAGGGGTTGACAGTCACTTAGAGTCCTTCACCAGTCCTCTGTCTCTTGTTATCTTCTTTACTGTCTCTCTATGGGGTTGTTTGAGGGGTTGCACCTTGCTGTACACCAAATATAGCTGAGCTTGGGTAGGACAGGGATCACCAAATGCAGTCTTAGTGGTCTAGGCTAGCTGATGTTTGACAGGTTATCAGGGACCTTGCCGATCTAGCTCTAGGCTCGCTGATGTTCGGCAGGTTATCTGGGACCTTGCAGATCTAGCTCTCCGCTCGCTGATGTTTGGCAGGTTATCTGGGACCTTGCAGATCTAGCTCTAGGCTCGCTGATGTATGGCAGGTTATCAGGGACCTTGCCGATCTAGCTCTAGGCTCGCTGATGTTCGGCAGGTTATCTGGGACCTTGCAGATCTAGCTCTCCGCTCGCTGATGTTTGGCAGGTTATCTGGGACCTTGCAGATCTAGCTCTAGGCTCGATGATGTTTGGCAGGTAAGCTGGGACCTTGGAGATCTAGCTGTAGGCTTGCTGATGTTTGGCAGGTCATCTGGGACCTTGCAGATCTAGCTCTAGGCTTGCTGATGTTTGGCAGGTTATCCTGGGACCTTGCAGATCTAGCTCTAGGTTCGCTGATGTTTGGCAGGTTATCTGGGACCTTTCAGATCTAGCTCTAGGCTCGCTGATATTTGGCAGGTTAGCTGGGACCTTGCAGATCTAGCTCTAAATTCGCTGATTTTGGCAGATTATCTGGGGCTTTAGAGATCTAGCTCTAGGCTTGCTGATGTTTGGCAGGTTAGCTGGGACCTTGAGATCTAGCTCTAGGCTTGCTGATGTTTGGCAGGTTAGCTGGGACCTTGGAGATCTAGCTCTAGGCTTGCTGATGTTTGGGAGGTTAGCTGGGACCTTGCAGATCTAGCTCTAGGCTTGCTGATGTTTGGCAGGTTATCTGGAACCTCGCAGAACTAGCTCTAGGCTCGCTGATATTTGGCAGGTCATCTGGGACCTCGCAGATCTAGCTCTAGGCTCGCTGATGTTTGGCAGGTTATCTGGGACCTTGCAGATCTAGCTCTCGAGGCACGCTGATGTTTGGCAAGTTATCTGGGACCTTGCAGAACTAGCTCTAGGTTTGCAGATTTTGGCAGGTTATCTGGGACCTCGCAGATCTAGCTCTAGGCTTGCTGATGTTTGGCAGGTTATCTGGGACCTCGGAAGTGTGACGCGATCACTAAAGTGTTAGCAATGATTTTGAGTTTAATACAATAAACATGAGTTATTTTTAGAAGCCTGAATCTGGGTTTCTTCAACAGGTTAAACCAAAAATAACAACAGTATTTATGAGGGATATGCGAGTAAAGACATAAGACGAAGATCACGTGACATTGTTTCGCCGATACCACGTGACCACTCAAGACGAAGAAAAAAGACTAAACCCTTTTTGCGTCAAAAACAGACGCGAAGAAGAGTGAACACAGTAAGAAACGTAGACGATCTGTACTAAAATTACCCTCCAAAATTGCAAATCCGAAAGGTACAACATAATGTATTAAAGAACTCTAAAAGGTAGAAAGCATTTTTAATGCACAAATGTAGGTACAGATATCCGCACAATAGCGGTACGCACAGGCAGAAGAGATCCCCATGATATTGGGACAATGATGCATGCCGGCAAAAAAGTAAGAAGAATATAAAAGTACACACTCTGATGGTACTTGTGTTTCTCCCCATAGATTGGGCTATATCGATCTACATATGGGAAAATAATTGCTGAATAAGGAGTAAAAGCAGAAAAAAGCCTCTGTGAGACATTGCGAACTAAGAAGCATTTGTAAGAAAAGCAACCAGTGGGGGACTTTTTTTGACGTCACTCTTAATCCTCTGCAACTCTAAATATAATACCAGCTTCTTGGTGTCGCAGTGGTGTGTGCAGAAAAACGAAGACACAGTGTTCCCCTACTTCGTTTGTTAGTACTGAAGAAACAAGAGGGTTTCTGCACTCATCTATTACAGCGCTGTAATAGATGGGTGCAGAAACCCTTTTGTTTCTTAAGAAGCATTTGTACACAGAATCTGTGCGGAATTTAACCTTACGCCAGGTAAGAAGTATAACAGCATTTCACTTGTATAAAGAAATAAAATGTGTGCGTTCATAAACTGAAAAATGAAAACCACTAAAATTAGAATAACTGAAAAGCCAGACTTCAAGCAAAAAGTCGTCTGCTTTCATAAGCTCAAGTCCCCAATTTGTCACGTATGGGCACCAGGTCAGTGAACGTGTTGGTTGCTTTACTGATATCCAAGACATCATCTCTAAAAGAAAAAGTTTTAAAGTTGTTTTTAGTTCGGTGTTTGTAATTGATGTATTTGTATTGTAGATCGGAATTGAAGCTATGATCATTGGGGGAAGAATTGAATTCCTATATGAAAATCTTATGTACTGAAGATGGCCTTAACAATCATCATACCGACAGCACTAATAAAGGGCGAAACATATGTCTACTTATAAGGAAGCACTAAAAATCTGCTTTCAGAATATATACCTTATCGGTTTCCACATAAACTGTATGTGACATTGACAAAATAAAAAAAGTATTAAGTATAGAGAGGATAGTTGAAAAACTACATGACTCCCCTATACCCCCATTTAACTTAATATAGAAGGGCAAACCTATATGTCACTTTTGTACCCTAAAAGATGGTTTTTCAATTTTGTTTCCATACATGTTGTTCTTTGAAATTGTGTTAATTTGATTGATAAATCCTGTTTTCTATGGGAAAACCCCACTGTATATACTAAATATTAGAGTGTAAGTGTATGTGTCTATGATATGATTGATCACGTCTTTTATGTGTTTTTTTTAAAGTATTAAAAGTCTTAATAGCATTGCAAACATTGTGAATACATGAAAATGGTTTAGAGATTTTGTCTATCTACCAAATTAACAAGTAGATAAACGTGGCCATGCTGTTGTCTATTTGGGGAAAAAAGCGATAAGAGTGTGTATACATAGATATATAATATGCACACAGTCATACACTTCTTTGCTCGGGAGTGAGACAATGGTGGAATTCTGAAGGCTGTAAAGGTGTGCCTTGGTCCACGGCAGAGTGTCCTTTGGGGGGTACGAAGCTTCGCCAGGTGTCGCTGTGGCTGATGGTACTGTGAGAACCTGCTGGTGCGAGAGTAGAGTAGAGGAAAGGACCTTGCTGCGTCAAGGAACGTGCTGATGTGTGCCCCTATGTAAAGACTGGTGGGGGGTATCTGTACCTCTGCCCTCTATATCGTAGGATAAAGGCACCGAACACCCCAGCCAAGGCTCTCAATGGGTAGCAATGGATGAGCAATCAAGGCTTAAGCTTTCAGGAGGTGATGCAGGCTGGTACTTAAGTACAGTAAGTACAGTCAGTCCCGAAGCCCCACAAAGGAATGTCCACACACTATGTCAGGTGATAACACAGCTTCTTTATATAAAATAATGTATAGGAGTAGATATACATTTAAATAATAAAAGTTTGTACTTTGGCAATACTTATTCAAATAATGGCAAATGTATTATGTGGTACCAAACTTAACTCCAGACAGTTTTAAATAGGCATGCAAATTATTAAGTGAGGTGTAACAGCATAGAATAGGGAAGAAAGACTGGTTAGTTGTGAATAGTGGCAGAATGCTTTCTTTAGGCTATATAAGTAATTCTGAGTGAGGATCCCTCATTTGGCCAGCCTGTATTAGAAAAGGTAGGGAGTAACTTATCTTGTCTTTTACAGCCCAGTCCAATAATGTGCAAGAACCCTGTACTTTCTTTGAAAAGGTTCTACCACCCCAAAGTACCTGAGATGCCACATGAGAACAGGATCCAAGAAGAATCTGGGACCCCTGGATGACTCCTGAGGCTAGAAGATGCTCTTCCTCGTCACAGTACCGTTGGTGCCTTGGCAGGCAAAGTGGCAGAGGTTCTCAGCTTTACTCGACAACTTCCTCCGAGGATGGACCCCCACTTGGAAGAAGGAACCACTGTGATGATGAGTCCAAGAAGAAAAATGGAACCAAAGTCTTTCTGTAGTGCAGCAGTTTGGCTCTTCGCCGTGCTCTTCTTTGGCCAACAATTTCTCTGACTGTGGAAGTCCTAGGAAAATAAACTTGTTGTGGGCTCCTTAAAGGCTTGGTAGATGAGAATAAGACACTGGGATCCTTCGATGACTTCTGGCGATGACAGGTGCATAGGTCACTTTTGGTGTTGGTTCCGTAATTAGGCGGTTGTTCGACTTTCGGTTCTGATGATGGCATGGATGTCCTTTGAACTGTTCTTAGGCAGTTGGGAACTTTTGCAGCTCCGGATGTCCGGCAGCTCTACTGGGCCAGAGACAGCAACAGCTTCCAGCGGTCATGAAATGCACTGCAAAACCCTAAGTGACACCATTGGACTTCTTCAACTCGAGATGTATGGGTACCCCTCTTCAGGACTCACAATGACCCCTTCTCTGGATGGCAGGCGCACAGGTCTGGCTACCAGGGCACTTCGGATGAAGAGTAGCAGTAGCTCGGAGAGAGGTCTCCTTTGCAGGTCCTCTCTGGATCAGTCCTTGGAAGAACAGGGCAGCTTTCTGATTACAGGGAAGAAATTGCTGCAGGAACAGACTTCTCCTCCAGCTGAGATTCAAAGAACACCTTCTTCTTGCTTCAACTTCGACTTCAGCTTCTGAACAAATTGGTAATTGAGAGGACCCCAGATAAACACACCTGTTCCTCATTCACTCTGGCTGAGCCAGGCTCAGTCAGCCAATCACACATAAGGGCATTCGTGCAGGCAGGCAGCCAATCAGGCTCACAGGCATTCAGGCCATTCACTCCACCCTGACACCCATAACAAAGAATGTGGATTGGGGTAAGCACCCAGCATCTAAGCACTCTACACTGCATGCATGTCAGTTTCACTCAAGGCAGTCTCAGGCATTGTGTGTCACACACCATACCCAGACACCCGTAACGCAGAATGTGAGTTCACACTCGGGTGCAATTTAAACATTAAAAAGAGAATTCGGTCTCTGCACACCACGAAGATCCAAAACTACAACATCTAACAAAATCAATGATGGAACTGCAAAATATACTCATGGCTACGCTGAACATCTCCCTAGCACCATTCTTAAAATTATACGAAGGGAATAATGAAGCAATGAAAGATCAGGCTACCTTGTTAGTACTGATACACACCAAACAAATATTCATGGAATCGTTCACAGCTAACTTAGATTAGACACTGAACAGAAAAATCAATGATGTGGCAAGGACGATTATTCAACTTGGCAAGGGCGGAACAGTCAGTTAAAAACATGTTGATGCTGCATTTCTAGAAACTACAAAAACTTTAAGAGCAGAAAGATTAACTTCCACAGCGAAATTTGCTGAAACTAACATTCTGGACAGAAATAATTCCATCTCTGACAATGTATTACAAAGAGACTCACAACCTACGCCACCTCTTGAGAGGTCGGTAGAGAGGGCTCCACCCACCAATAAGAAGAAAAGGACAACTACAGTAGCAAGAACTATAACACAGTAGACCTCACTTCTTCGAGTTCAGCTGGCGATAATGGAATTTCCAATAGACCAGAAACACCATTACCGAAACTGCTCCCTGTAAAGGAACTACAGGTGACATTATTCTCCAAAGGGAAAAAGTAGGTGATAACTTGCTCTGACTCTATAGTGCCTTCTCCAATAGCTACGATGACAGGAAACCGAGAGAAGGTTTCCTTTCCTATCTTTGTGAAAAAGCCCACATTGCCAACACAAGTTTATTTTGCTCAGAACCTAGTTCAAAAGAAATCTAAGAACCTACCTAACATTAAGAAATCTAGGCAGAACGGATCCAGGGTCTTTTTGCCAATCTCAAAACATCTCCTAGAGAATCAATGATGCCAGCTGATAAGCAAAGAAATATTAGAGAAGATATCCCTCAGGATCAAAGAGATTGTTCAGAAGACCAAGCTGAAGAGCTCTCTGAAGAAGAGCTGCCAACCAGGAAGGTCTTATTAGACCTTTCAACCTACAACTCAGATATAGACATAATAGATACAGAAGACCTGAGCCAACAAATAGAATCAAACTCCCAAGATACTGTGGAAATCGAGCTGATTCCATCGGATATTGACAATTCTGAGACATCTCTTATGAGTCCTACAGTGGACTATCTTGCTGCCTCACGTCAAAAACTGTTTTCCACCATTGAGCAGCGAAGACTGAAAATGACCACAACTCCAAGTCAGGATTCAATCAACATCGAAAATCATTTGTCACAACCAAAGGATCCCTAAGTTCTTCCAAAGTTGGAAGACCCAAGACAGCGGTCAATGTTATACACCATAAGAATTGAGAGATTTGAGAAGGCAAAAGATGACCTTATCCTAAATAAGAGAAATGTAATGAAACTGTGACATGCAATCCCAGCATTACATTCAATTGAATCAAGAGACATCAACATAGTCCAATTTCCAGATGAAAGAAGAACAGACCGAGTTATACTTCATTTTTCAGTAAAAAGGATCTTAGCAAAAATATTAGCACAGTGCGAAGCATTTCTATCTTTAGGTTTCGATATACTGCCTACAATCACTAAGAACGAGAGAAATGGTAGAAATGCAGTCAATGCCAATTCACGGTCCGGAAAGGAGCATCCATCTACTGCTCCCCACACTCCCTCCACCTCCCACCAATGACCATCATGTCAGTCAACCGAAAAGAGATGTAGAAAATACCTCTTATGTTCAACAGCTACTGATTAACTTTCAACCTCGGGACCCCAATTCAATAAGACGAGTGTCGAAACAAGGAAAACAGGTTGGAACTGTATTTCGGAATCTATAATGCCCCACAAAGTCCAGTCTCATCCATGATAACTTTCCTCAATAACCATCACAAAATGGTGACTCGTTAACATGGAAACTATGTGTATGGAACACAAGGGGATACACTCACTTATTTGCTGAAGACTCCTCAGACTTACAAGACTATGATATTGTTTGCCTACAAGAAACATGGGTCTGATATCAGCCATTGTGTGACGGATACCAAGCGCTCTTCAATCCAGCAATTATTAGAACCATGGGGCGCCCCTCGGCTGGTCTTTTGACATTGATCAAAGTAGGGAGTAGCCTCAAAGTGATAGAACATCTGACTCTGAATTGATATCCAGTCATTGCATTGACAACCAAAGCATCGACAGCCAAACCATCTAAAAAAAGCATCTTAAAAAAAAAGCAACTCATGCATTTTTTTAGATTGTAAAGTGTTTAGTTTAATAAAAATGGGTTTTAAAGGTTAAAAAAAGGGGGTTGGGGGAACCCCCATTAAAAAAAAAAAGAAAGTTTAAAAAAATGCATTAGATGTTTTTTTTTAAAATGCTTTTTTTAGATGGTATGGCATTAGATGCTTTGACTGTCGATGGAATGACTATAAACACTCTGAATACTTTCATCCAAATTACTATCCTGGAAACAACTAAGAGCTCTGAACAACTCAGGCAGATGATAATCATATACAATTTATACTGGCGCCCTACTGGAATAAAAGAGATCTTCATGGACTCTCTCCTCAACGCTATTTGTGTGCTACAACATCGCCACCTGAAAGCAAACTTCATTCTTTGCAGTGATTGGAACATGCACCTAATTGATTAATTTAGTAGATTGATACCGCCACATAATCTGCCCACCAAGGCTAAACTCTGGACTCAAGAACTGACAATGCAGTCAATATACCTCCCCAACGGGCAGCTGAATGGTGATATCCCACCGCTTCCAACGCAGCGAAGAGGCAATCTAAAGGCCTACTTGGACTACATTTTTGTATCAGCCGCGCTGATTATTGAACTTGACTCGTTATAAATCAGGTACACTATGAAAAGTGATCATATGAGGCTAGGAGTGAGCTGGAAAACTCCATACTCAAAACAACCTATGGTTCTTCTACCCCCTCTAACCTTAAATGCTGGAAAAACAATTGTCTGAGAATATGATCCGAAAATGTTGCCTCCTTCAATACCAAGTTTTTGAATATTGCTCAAATAGAAGGGAAGTGTCTAGATTGTGATTGGCTACTTGCTCCCCTCAGATCCATCTCACGGAATGCTTTAACTACTGCTCCTAACTACAATCATGTATACCATCAAGAGCTTGTAGACAAAAGGAAAAGCAAACGTCGAGCCTTGAGGAAGCTAATACATCTTCCAATTCAGCAACTGGCTATTGACTACAAAGGCCCAGCGGATTCAAATGGATGCAGAATCAATGCTCGCTGCCTTGCCAAATCGAAATACCAGATCCTTATGGTCACTTCTCAATAATTGGAAGAACCAAGCTGCACAACTAATTGCTGATGTCTCTGAATCCTAGTGGACTACCCACTTTTCATCCCTCTTTGTTTGGCCTAGCGAGCCCGCATCTGTTCTCATAACACCTGACATAAAGAGAAAAGAGAGCGAAGCCCCCAACCTCCAAACAAAGGCGACCACATAGGACATCCAATGGGAATCTGAAGAGATATTAGCGCAAATAAAACAGCTCAGCAATTCACGCACAACTGGGCCCAATGACCTATCAAACACCAATCTTAAAGTTAATCCAGAGGTGTGGACAACCTTTTGTCGTTCACTCTTTGAAATAATCAAACAGACTAAACAAGTACCTGACATTTGGAGAGAGGCGATCCACATTGTGATCTATAAACAAGGAGATAGATCTATATCAACAAACTACAGGCCCATAGCCCTATTAGACCCCCTTGGGAAGCTATTTGCGACCATGCTCCTCCGACGACTATCCACGTGGATAATAACCAATCGGTGCGACCCTCGTCAAACAGGGTTTGTCAAGGGGGTTGGGACTAATGTCAATTTACTCATCATGAATTTACTGAAGTTTGAAGCCATTAAAACCAAAACTAAACTATATATATATATATATATATATAGATTTTAGGTAAGCTTTTGACCTGGTCCACATAGATATGCTATGGGAAAAATTGCGAATATGGGGATACCCGGCAGATATCCAGGAACCCATCTGCGCTCTTTATCATAACACATCGATCCAAGTCTGATTATCATCCAAAGGAGAGGTGACAGAAAAAATTGAAACCTGGAGAGGTCTTAAGCAGGGCTGCCCCCTAGCGGAAACACTGTTTAATATGTATATATATATGACCTATCGGCTGATCAAGACGGAGTCAGAGCCAATCCGCCTATGCTGAACGGTATACCTGTTCTCTGGCTAATCTACGCGGATTACCTGATTATCCTTGACAAGACACAGATTGGGCTACAGAGAAGACTAGGTCAACTATCCAAGTATGTCAAAAACAACCATTTTATGATTCATTCTGATAAATAACAATTAATTACATTCGGAGAGCAACAGAAACCAAGGATACAATCTATGTCAGTCTTTCTTAATGGACCAAAACTTATACAGGTGCTAACATACAAATATCTAGGAGTTTTGTTCAGTACGAGTGTATGCAAACAAGCCTGGATGTCAGTTCTCAAAGCCAAAACGGATTCCCTTGCCAGACAAGGATTAATCCTCCATAGAAAATATGGAAGGTTCTCATTATGCCCCATTATAACATTGTATTGTCAAAAAGTAACTCCTATTCTAATTTACAGGGCGGAAGCAACCCTAAATGTGCCCTGGCAGATTTGGGACAGATTGGAAGGTCGCTTCTGGAGAAAAGTGTTATCCCTTCGCCAAAGATTCCCAACCCGTAAGAATACGATTTGAGTTGGCACTTCAATCATTACACTCCATCGTACTCTGGAAATCTTTGGATTCATAATGTAAGACATTAAATGAGGACAACATACCTCTGTTGGATATATTAAGAACAAAACTGAAGGCTGGGCATAATGAGTTACTAAATACATGGACATTTAATTGTAATAGATGGCTGAAGACTTTAAACACCACAGCCAAAACCCTTGAAAAACAATCCGATGTTAATTAAAAAGAAAATACAGTCCGGATTGGATTGAAACACGAGAACTTAAGGCCCGATACAAACTGTCAATCAACTATGCGCCTGATATCCGAAAACTAAACCAACTTCCAATGTACCTTAAACTATTTCCCTGCTTGAAATTGCGTAATCTATATTTACACCTTAGACTAAGCCTCTTACCAATAATAAAAGTCCTGGGATACAGAAAACTACTAGGAGATACTCTGAATACATGCCGTCTTTGTAAAAAGAGTACTCAGCTGGAGTCCTTATACCACATAATAATGGATTGCAAAGCCGCTGCAGACATGCGAAATAAATATCGAGTACAGATCCAGCGACCCCCTAACGTCACTTACCCAAGAAGAAAGATGGACTCAAATCTTGCTGGGCCAAGACAAATCTACAATATTTGTAGTGCTACGATTCTGGAAAGACTTATCCAGTTCCAACCTATGGAACGACCTGCAATAACGTGGAAACAGACTTTCTTTCTTTTTTTCATTATTTCTCTTTTGTGTTTTTAGAGTCTTGGAGCTAGGGTAATGACTCCAACTGTAACAGACTAACGGCATCTCACCATTTTGATATGAAATAGACTAATGAAAAAGTTTGTAACAAACAAAATCATTCAATAAAAAATAATAATAATAGAATGTGAGTCCACTTCAGACTCCATTCACGCAGGTCCTTCCCCTAGGGTGCACCCACAACACACAGCCCCTGGGAAGGCTCCAGTCAGCCTGACAGGAGGTAGCCCCAGAGCCATATATGGTATTTCCACCCAACAGGAGGGAAGCGGCAGAGTCAGGGCTTCCTTTGTGAAACAAGGTAAAAGGCAATAGAAACCAAGAGGCCTCAGGGGCCATCTTGCCTTCTATCAGCAATCTATTGATTCTTATTGCAGGGCCCGGGTGTCCCAAAAATGGAGGACACTCAGAGCCTCTCCCAAGTCAGCATGTAGCTGCCACCAGTGCATACGCTGCTCTGTGGGCAACACACAGAGGCCCCAAAACACACATAAGGGGCACAAGGGTGTACCGCCACCCATGGGTGCCATAAAGGTATCCCATGGGCGTTGTTCACCAAAAGGAAAACATGAAGAGCTGCACTGCCAGAGGTCCATGCTGGACATCAGTGGCAGAAAACATAGAGAAAAAACACACAGAGAAGTGGTAGGACAAGGACTAGGGGGCCATGTGCCTCCAAATGCATGTCCAGCATCACATTATCCCCACCCCCATACTGAGGTTAGGGCAACTGATCTACCACGAGATTGTTACCCTCAGGCAGATGGTCAACATACCTTCTGGAAAGGCCATGGGCTTTGTCATGACTCTTCCCTGGTCTGTGCTCTATGGTGAAGCCTAGCCCTTGCAGGCCAATGGACCACCTGAGCAGTTTCGGGTTCTCACCCTTCATCTGCATAAGCCACTTTAGGGGCTTATGATCCGTTTGGACCTTGAAGGTAGACCCCGTAAGGTAGGGCCTAAAATGCCTAAGGCTCCAAACTATACTAAAACACTCCTTTTCAACAGTGGCCCACTCAAGTTCCCTACCTTTGAGTTGCCTACTGATGAAAATGATGGGGTGTTCTCTCCCTTTGCCGTCTAAAGGAGACAAGACCGCTCCAATTCCAGTGTCATAGGCATCTGTTTGCACAATAAAGAGTTGGCTGTAGTCAGGTGCCTACAAGACAGGTGCTCTGCACAGACTTTCCTTCAAGCCATCAAAGGCCCTTTGACAGTCTTCACTCCAATAAATATTCTTAGGCTGTTTGGGTGATGTCAGAGCTGTCATAGCGGCAGCTATGGTGCCATAGTCTGCCATGAAGTTTCTGTAGTACCCACTGAGGCCCAAAAAAGCTCTCACCTGGGTCTGAGTAGAGGGGGTCTCCCAGTCCTGTACAGCTTGTACTTTACTAGGGAGAGGTTGGATTTGACCCGCTCCTACCTCATGGCCAAGGTAGAAAACCTTCCCCTGTGCTCTCTGGCACTTGATTGCCTTGATAGTGAGGTTGACCCTTTTCATAGCCTGCAACATCTTATCCAAGTGGGTCAAGTGTTCTTCCCAGGTGGAACTGTAGACAGCAATGTCGTCCAGGTAGGCCACACAAAAGTCCTCCAGTCCACTGAGATCATGATTGACTAACCTTTGGAAGGTGGCAGGGGAATTCTTCAACCCAAAAGGCATAACCCTAAACTGGTAAAGCCCTTCTGGTGTTGAGAAAGCCATTTGCTCCTTGGCCAGGTCAGTCAGAGCTTTTTGCCAATAGCCTGATATAAGGTCAATGGTGCTCACAAGCTTGGCAGCACCTATCTTGTCCACAAGCTCATCTGTGGGTAATGGGTGTGGATCAGTCTTGGTGACTGCACTGAGTCCTCTGTAGTCCACACAGAACTTCCGATCCTTGGAACCTGCCTGGGAACTTGCCATTGGGGACAAGGACCACTGGGCTGGACCATGGGCTGGTTGAGGGTTCAATGACACCCAAGTCCAACATCTTGGCGACCTCTGCCTGGATGTGGTTTTTAACAGTGTCTGACATCCTGCAGCATCTGCTTTTGATGGGTACACTGTCACCAGTGTCAATATCATGCTTACACCATGGGGTGAGGCCTAGTGTCAGTGAGAACAGAGGGGCATACTGCTGGAGCAAAGCCCTGCATGTCCTCTTGCTGTTCTGTTGTTGTATCTGGAGAGAGTTGCACTGCCTCCACTGAGCCATCCTGAGGGTTGCTATGCAGCAAATCAGAAAGGGGCTCACTCTCATCCTCTTCTTCCTCTGAAGCTAGCAAGAGGCATGAGACGTCTCCTCTTCTGTGGAAGGGCTTGAGCCTGTTGACATGGAATACCTGAGGGGCTACCCCAGGAACACCCATGTTAACCAGATAGTTGACTTCACCCATCTTGGAGATTATTCTGAAGGGTCCAGTCCACTTATCTGCCAAAGCTCGAGGCTTGGTATGCTCCATCACAAGAATCTCATGACCAGAAGTCCAATCCAATTATGAGGCCTTAAGGTCATGCCAGTACTTGTTCAATTCTTAGCTTGTCTTAATGTTTGCTGTTGCCTAGCTCATCATCTGTGCCATCCTCCTTCTGAGGCCTAACACATAGTCCCCCACTTGCTTGGCAGGACCTGGACGGTCGTTAGGCGATCCTCTGCACACCAGTCCGCTACACACCAGGACACTGCTCACCTTTCCCCAACATCTCCTCCCACGGTTCGAGGCTCAAGTGATTCGGTGAACCCAAAGGACCGGAAACTCCGTACCAGCTATGGTGTACGGGCTCGATTGCAACCCTTTCTGCATTGGCAATTGCCTTGGAGAACGTATAGCAGAAGGGGCGGTGTTACGTCTCCACGTCGATCACGTGATCCAGAGTGGCGTTCCTCACGTGACCTTGGTGGACGTCACATGACCCAGAGACGTCACATGACCCAGAAACGCACAGTATAAAGGTCTGAGAGACAGAACACTCATTGCTTCTCAGCTGTCTTCAGACTCTGTTTGGCGTTACGTATTGCTCCACTGTTACCTTGATCACGGAACTCTACCTCGGACTCCTTCGGATACCCTTTGTACCTTTGCTTGGAACTATTTACCTGGTGCCGGACTTTGGACTACATCCTGACTTGTCTTTGGATCATCCCTTGGTACTTCACTGAACTCCTACGCCATTTCCCTTCTGGGGATCCAAGTCACGCCTTCACTCCTACAGGTGGCTGATCCTACATCCACGCTATCTTACGGTCCTACTATTTCAGGGACCGCCGCATCATCTGAGTCTCGAACCTCTACTAGGTTCCTGGGTTTTCCTAACACCCGATAGGTAAGACCTTTTAGATCCTTTGATTTACTGAATATGTATTGTAGTTGCCTGGTACTTAACCTCGTTCCTTTTTGACAGCAGCATCGGTGTTCCAGAGGTTCTGTGGATCTGGGAAGTCATCTCCCACCTGTGGCCTCAAAGCTCGTACAGCGGGTTTCTTTTAGTTCCCCTGTACGTCACTTGGGGACGGAGGTCTCATCGGTCTACACGACACTCAAGTCAGAACAACGGGTGGCCTCCAAACCTTCTCGTACTAAGGCAAGTGTCCTCCTCACTGGATGTCCAAAGAGGAGCTTAAAGGGGCTGAAACCAACACCCTCTTGATGCACCACTCTATAAGCAAACAGTAGGCATGGTAGGAGGAGGTTCCCATTTGCCCCCTGGGGGCTCTTCCAAAGCACCCAACATGCCCTTGAGAGTCTTGTTAAATCTCTCAAGCAGACTATTGGTCTGAGGATAGTAAGAGTTGGCGAACAGATAGTTTACACCATATTCCTTCCACATAGTTTGCATGTAACTAGACATTAAGTTGGTTCCTCGCTTACTTAGGAAATCCAACTCTGGTGAAAATGCCCTGGAGAGCCCTGGCAACCACCCTGGCTGTTATGAGCCGCAGGGGTATATGCTCAGGGTACCTGGTGGCATGATCTACCAGGACCATGATGGACCGGTGTCCAGTGATGTTGGTGAGTCAAATGTACCAACAATGTGGATGCCAATCCTTTCAAATGGTGTGACAAACACCGGCAAAGGATGCAGTGGGGCAATGTCACTGCCTCCAGTCTTTCCAGACAACTGACAGGTGGGACAGGTCTTTCAGTGAGCTTCCACTTCTACCCCATCCTTGTCCAACAGAAGTGGGCTGAGAAACTTTGCTTGATCTTCTTAGTGCCAAGATGACCAGCTAAGGGTGCCTCATGTGGCAACTGCAAAAGGAAGGGTCTGTGTACCTTGGGTACAACCAATCTCTTGACTGCACCTGGTTCAGGCTGAGTGGGCTCACTCTAAAGGAGCTCACCCTCCCAATAAATCCTAAAGGACCTAGGCACTTCACCTTGTGCCTGGGCCTGTTTTCTTAGACCCTCAAGAGAGTGGCACTCTCTCTGACCCTTACAGAAATCCACCCTAGAGGCCCCACTTTCAGCCAACAAGCACTGGAAATTTGGGTGATCCTCTGGGATGAGTACCTTTCCCTGAGTAGGGTCCTCTGGCTCTTCTGCCTCAGGAGGTGAGTGTTCGGTCCCTCAGGAGCTAGGTCCACAGTGGGTGCTGCTGAAACAGCAGGAAGCGAAGGAGCCCCCTTCACAGTTGTGGTCTTCTTACTCTTCCTCCTAGCCTTGGGTTTCCCCTTTGGTTTGGGGACCTGACTGTCAGTCACGCTCTGTTTGACCTGTGACCTAGTGACTGCAGCAGCAGTCAGGGGTAACCCATCAGAAATTAACCCCATCTCTATTAAGTAATTCCCCAATATAATGTTGGCAGGTAGATTGCCCTGAACCAGGAGCGAAAGCTTTGCTGTCTTGTCCTCAATCTGAATGGTGAATAGGGCTACAGGAGACCGTTTGGAAGGCACACCAGCTAAACTGGTAGTTCTCAGAGGAGCACCTACATAGTTCTCTGGCATGAGCAGGGTCCTGTCCACCACTGACATGCTAGCCCCAGTGTCTCTCAAACCAGTGGAAGGCTGGCCATTTATGAGGACACTTCTCAAACATCTTCTGTGGGATAGTAGCCAGTGCTTCCGAGTACTAGTACCAGGTCCCAAGGGACACTAGGAAAATCTCTGCAGAAGCACCAAAGGTGATTCCTGGAAAGGAGTGGAGGACAGTGGCCTCCACCTCAGGCATAGGGTAAGGGTAGGTCAGGCAGACAGCTTTGACACCAAGTGCCTTACCTTTACACTTGGGGTCACCCTTTCATTGGTCCAATGCCCCAAAATCCCAACATGTGTCAGGAATGCGAGGAACTGAATTGGATCCACTGGGAGCCTGTTTTGCAGCAGGTGCGCCCCTACTCTTACTCCCACCCCCATGAGACCTATCCCCACTAGATTGTTGGACCTTAGAGGGAGAATGTTTATGCTTATTTGAATGTGGCTCCTTCTTGGACTCCTCAGCCTCCTGAGGGGTCCCTTTGTCTTTGTCCTTGTCCTTCCCACTGGGATCCTTAGGGGACACCCTTTGGGAGACCCACTTATCAGCCAACTTGGCAAACCTTCAGCGGTCTAAGATATTCTGGTCAGCAATGTACTCCGTCGTCTCGGGAGGATAGCTCAGGGGCAATGTGCTCGCCTTGGAAGCAAGACGACACGGAGCAACACAGGTTCGATCTCCGGGTCCACGCTTACTCTGGGTATTAAGCGCATTATACATAACTTATCATATTATATATCATATCATGATACCAGAACTCGCACATAAACACCAACCAAATATTTCATAAACTTGTTTGCAGGAGACCTCACACTCTTAACTGGTTTGGCTGAAGTCTCCACCCTAGCTTTCTCTAGCTAGCGTCTCTGACATTCAGTGTCTCTGTCTTTGAGTTCAATATCTCTGTTTTTGAGTAATACTTGTTGTGCTAGCTCCTCCTTCTTCAACTCAGCTTCAATTTCTAACTTGTTGTATTCAAAGGCTAGTTTCATTCCCAATAACTCAAGTTCCTGGGCGCTTTACTGAGAAATAATACTTGGTTTTGTAATAGAAGTGACAGGAGAGGTGTCAATCCCATTGACAACATCTATGACTTCACCAGGGGTAAGGACCCCATCAGATCCCCCCACGACCCCATTTTCATCATGAGTATCACAATCTGCCTAGAAATCCACAGGGGCTATAAGCTGCGCCCCAGACTTATCTTCAAAATCTAAATATTTTCCTCTCACTTCACAAGCACTCTGGAGAGCCTCTAGCCTCATCCTGGTCAATTTACCATTTGCAATAGTTTCCATTGTTTGTAGTGTAGTTATCAGTATACTCTAATAAAACCTAAAGTAATAATGAAGTGTGGATATTTTGTAGTAACTAGGCTTAACACTGTGGGCCTCATTAACTGTCAAATTTGCAAATTTTTCCCGCCGGACCCAGTAATTGCCCATTCGCGGGCGCCTGTAAATATTCTTCCCCATTCCCATTTGAGGGGGCTCAACGGGAATGGGGAAGCCGGATGCACCGGCACCATTCGTGAATGGTGTCTGTGCATCCGACATGCTCTGCTCGCATGTGCCGGTACGCCCGCCTGGCCAGTCCTGGTGGGCATGGAAGGCACCCGTGAGAGAACTCATAGTTTGTCGGTCCGGTAACAACGGTACGGGCAAGCTTACCCTTACCGTAGTTACCAGACCTGCAAACTTGTAATGAGGCCCTGTGTCTTAAAACCAATGATTCCACAGCTGTACCACCAGTGCAAAAACTGGAGTGGGGTATCCATACTTCTACCTCCTATATGGTAGGTTAAAGGCACAGAACACCTCAGCCAAGGCTCTCAATGGGTAGCAATGGACAAGCAATCTAAGCTTAAGTTTTCAGGAGGTGATGCAGGCTGGTCCTTATGTACAGTAAGTACAGTGAGTCCCGAAGCCCCACAAAGGAATGTCCACACACTATGTTAGGTGATAACAAAGCTTCTTTATATAAAATAATTGGCTGTCGCCCGCCATGCGTTGCTGTGGCTCAGTCTGGTAAAATGGAAAAGAAAGAAAAGAGAAAGCGCACGTTTCTAATATCTTTAATTTCACAATGCTTGTGGGTAGTTTTTAATGGCTCTGGTGGTTCTCCAAGTTGACACATTCCTTTCGTTTCTCCTTTAAATTCCAGAGCTTTGCAATAAGGACACACTTCAGTCATGGTACCGATGAGAACATGCCGACTCCAACTATAATCATCAGCTGGGTTGTACCGGAATGCAAGGCGATTGTAATCGTGTGATTGCTGAGCACGGAGTCGTGTTTGACGCTGTTCAGCTGTTTCTCGTTGACGTCTTTCAGCCACACTCAGCCTGTCGCGTTCGAAGCAAATCTGAAGCTGCAGAACGCGATCTCCGTGCTCGCAACCGTGCATTCTAAAGTCTGGCACATCACTCTGCTGCTTCCTCAGGGCGTATTTGAGCTAGCGTGTGTTGCTTTTACGTCCAACAGATGGCACTGTTTTTCAGAAAAAACATGTTTTTACCTGTCACAGGTGTGACATCTATGTATAGTAGGTGTATAAAAACACACGCCTATTCGAATGCAACATTGTGTCAAAATTTCAAAGCAATCAGTCAAGAACTTTCAGAGATTTAAGATTTTGAACAAACGAACATTTACATTATTATTTATATAGATAGATGTTCAGGAGTATATATATACATTAAAATAATAACACATTGTACTTTGGCAATACTTATTCAAAGAATGGCAAATATATACACTCTATGTGGTACCACACAATACTTAAATTCAGTAATGGATGCACTAACTGCAGACAGGGAAGAAAGGTGGGTTAGTTGTGAACAGTGGCAGAATGCTTTCTTTATGTTAGGCAAGTAAATCTGAGCGAGGATTCCCCCCACCTGGGCAACCTGTAATGGAAAAGGGTATTGTACGAATTTACTGACTATAAAAGTCCGACCCCACCAAAAGACCTAAAACACACACCACGAAAAGTTCTAACTACCAAAAGTTAGAACCTTTCGTGGTGTGTGTTTAGGTGTTTCGGTGGGGTCAGACTTGGGGCTGGGGGTATCACCCGCAACACCCCGCTCACTGCAGTGAGCAGGGGTTGCTGGCGACATCCCTCCAGCCCCCCACCAAATGGGGAAAAAAAAACAGGGGCTGCGGGGCTGTATACTTTATAGTATAGTGAGCGGGGGTTGTGGGGGAAACCCCTGCAGCTGCCCAGAAAAAAAAAAGAAAAAAGAAAAGGACCATGTGTCGCCAGTTCCTGATCACGGAAGTGAAAGGGAATTTGCGCTGCAGGGACTCAGCGCGTCTTCATAGGTAAGTAGGTTGGGGGTATGTTGGGGGTGTGTTGGGGTGTGGTGTCGGTGAGGGTGTTGGGGTTTGTTGTGTGTGGGGGTGTGTTGTGGGTGTGGCTCTGTAGGTTTATTTTATGTATGTTCACATGGGAAATGTACAAACCTTTTGTGGTTCGTACATTTCTCATGCAAACTTTTCCATCGCGGTAAAAGCAGCCAGGGTCAGATCACGCAGATCCTGGAAAAGCTAGGGAGTAACTTATCTTGTCTTTTACAGCCCAGTCCAATAATGTTCAATAACAGTGTGCTTTCTTTTAAAAGGTTCTAACACCCCAAAGTACCTGAGATGCCACATGAGAACAGGATCCAAGAAGAATCTGGGACCCCTGGACGACTCCTGAGGCTAGAAGATGCTCTTTCTCGCCACAGTACCTTTGTCCTCCGAGGATGGACCCCTATTGGAGGAGGAGCCAATGGGATGCTGAGTCCAAGAAGAAGTCTTTCTGTAGTGCAGCAGTTTGTCTCTTTGCGGTTGTTAGGATAGTAGATCGCTCATGGTCCCACTGACCATCCCGACCAGCATTGATTACCAAGCATAATATAGTCATGGTTACGTCTTGACATGCAATAACTATCAAGCATTGTACACAGTTAATGTTGTCTGTGACATGTAATTAAGTTCACTGTTGTTCTGCTAAGAGGTTCACTCATGGAACCTGGAGCGTTGGTAAAGGTCTAGATTGTGACCTAATGACCTGACTGCAAAAGAGCTCTACTAGTCCTAAAAATGAAGCCACCTCACTCTTGTTCTTCGGTTCTGGCATGCTCTTAATAGTCTCTACCGTATAATTTTTGTGTTTCTCACCATTACCAGATATCTCATGACCCAAATATGTTACTTTATCTGCTCTGAATGTGCACTTCTCCATGGCAGTTGTTAACCCAGACTCTTTAAGAATTTGAAGCACTCTTTTCAAACGACCATCATGTTGCTCTGCCTACCACCACAGACCAGCACTCCTCTTGTTAAAACAGTAAGCAATTTATGCATTTCACTCTGAAACACTGCGGCAGCCGACATCAGACCAAACAGAATCTGCCTGCATCTAAACAGACCAATGGGTGTTATGAATGTTGTCAATTCCATTGAGTCCTGATTCAATTCTATTTGGTGATAGGCTGCCCTTAGGTCTAAGATGGAAAATGTCTTTGCTCCAGCCACTCCTGCAGCAGGTCATCAATCCTGGGCAATAGAAATTTTTCTGTGACAAATACTCAAATGAGATTCCTAAAATCGATGCACAACTTTACAGTACCATTGGACTTCCTCACTACTACAATTATGCTGACCCATTCTGCAGCGTCTATTTTCTTAATGATTCCTTCACTTTCCATAAGTGTAAGCCACCCATGAAGGTATGTTAGAGCCCCAAAGTGCCATGGGATGAGATTGCACTAGATCTGTTGGGTCCCTTTAATATTAGAGGGACCAAGGACACTTATATACTTGTTGTTATGGACATGTTGTCTAAGTGGCCGGAGGTTTATGTATTGAAGGATGTGATTTCCAGTAGTATCATCAGGTTTTTTGGGCCTCATTACGACCCTGGCGGTAGCTGTGCCTGTAATGCAGGCACGGCTGCTGCCGGAGTCATTTTTTTCCCGGCACCCTGGAATGGGCAATTACTGGGGTATTACAACCTTGGCGGACCCGGTAATTGCCCATTCCAGGGCGCCGGAAAAGATTCTCCCCATTCCCATTTGCGCCCCATAGGGCTCAATAGGAATGGGGAAGCCGGATGCACCGGAACCATCCATGAATGGTGCCGGTGCATTCGACGTGTTGTGCTCGCGGGTGCCTTTGGGCCTGCCAGGTCAACAGGCACCAGCGAGCGAAACTCATAGTTTGCCGGTCCGGGAACTACGGCAAGCTTACCGGTACCGTAGTTCCCGGACCGACAGACTCGTAATGAGGCCCTTTGTTTTGGCGTGAA
Organism: Ambystoma mexicanum; assembly: GCF_040938575.1. Classification (NCBI taxonomy): domain Eukaryota; kingdom Metazoa; phylum Chordata; class Amphibia; order Caudata; family Ambystomatidae; genus Ambystoma; species Ambystoma mexicanum. The sequence goes on from NC_090926.1 coordinate 1,285,213,842, forward strand.
GGATTCCAACGCAAGTGTTTATCAGATAATGGGCCTCAATTGGTGTTGATGGAATTTAAAGAATTTTTGGAGAGGTATGGTATACAACAGGTGAATACTGCTTTGTATCATCCTGTGATGAGTGGTGCAATTCAATCTCTTTCTCCCCCGCAAGCACACTCTCCTCACCTGAGTTGTCTGAGTTGTTCTCTTGTAGGCGTCGTCGTGCAAGGTAGTCTCTTCCCTTCTTATGATGAATGTGCTTGTCACGGAGGGAAGCCACAGTGACTGCTGGATAAACAGCTGTCCCGTGACTCCCTTTCCGGAACCAAGCCAGGAATCAGGGAAAAACCCGAAAGGGAAAAAACCCTGAGGTGTAGTGTTGACTCTTCTAATCTGGATTTCGAAGATCAAGCTTGGTAAATACTCTAGCCCCTTGCACAGCCTCAATGATGTCAGTGATAAGGGGCATCGGATACCTATCATGAACGGTAACCTTATTTAGATCCCGGTAGTCTACACAGGATCTAAGATGGGTGGAGTCTCTTTTCTTAATGAAAAATAAAGGGGCTCCTGCAGGGGACTTTGATGGTTGTATAAGGCCATTCTCCAAATTGGTATCTAAGTATTTCCGAAGAACCTGTTTCTCCGTCTGCGTGAGAGAGAACATCGACCAAACGGAACCAGGGCATTGGGTTCCAAGTCGATGGTACAGTCCTCTGGCCGATGAGGCAGCAATTTGGCATGAAGGCACTCTTGAAACACTTCGGAAAATCCTGAGCAAAAACTGGGTAATGCATGGACTCCCACGTGATTGTTGGGACAAATCTTAACCGGCTGTAGATCTCCCCGACACTCCAACCGAAAATAGTTGGTAGCGCAATACGGGGAATTGAAGCTCAGCTAATTCTCGGACCAGTTTATCAATGGATTATGTCTACGTAGCCATGTGATGCCCAATATAACGGGAAAATGGGTGGCCCTGATGATGTCAAAACATATGATTTCCTTGTGTAGGTCTATCATCAAGGAAAGTTCCTCCGTGGTATGGGTAATAGGACCAGAGGACAATGGTGTTCCATCCACTCCTTCAACCTTCTAACCTTCCTTCCGTGGTATCCGGCGGAGACCCGCCGCTCCACAATCCAGTAGGGCTAGGGTCTTAACTTGTCTGCTCTCTAGGTCAAGATGTACAGGAATCACCTGGAGTCCTCTTTAGACTTGGATGAGGAAACTGAAAGAGAGACATAGGGACGGTGAAAAATGTGGGGAGACCCCCGGTCGTTTGTCCCTACTGCCGCCGAGGGTATTCATTTCCCGATCTCTTGTTTGGCAATTCTGTGCAGTCTTTGAGAAGGTGTTGGTCTGAACCACAGTAGGCACATAATCCTTTTTCTCTTCTGCGACGTCTTTCAGCAGCGGATAACGGTGCTCAGGTGGCGCCGATCTGCATTGGTTCTTCGGAAGAAGTAGCAGTAGAGCGACCAGGGAGTGAGTGTGCAGAGGATTCTGTAGTATAACCAGGGCTTCTTTGTTTGCGACGCTCCGCCCTTCTTTCCTGTAGACGATACTCTATGTGAAGAGCAGCCGCTAGCAGGTCTGAAAAAGTGGGTGAACAAGGAGATCTGGCCAGCTCATCTTTGATTTCTTCCTTCAAACCTCTCCTGAATATGGCATATTGTGCTGTCTCAGGCCACCCCGCTTCAGCAGCCAAGGTTTTGAAGGAGGAGATGTAAGACAATACATCTAGAGAGCCTTGTTTGACATCCAGTAAATCTTTGCAGGCGGTAAAAGACAGCTCTGGCCGTTCAAAGGTCTGCTTCAGTAGATTCTGAAACCCTGGAAAATCCTGCAAATTGGCGTTTCCACTGGTCACCAATGGTGTAGCCCAGGACAGTGCGTTCCCTGTAATATTTGAAATTAGGAAACCCATCCAGGCTTGATCTGTAGCGAATGTACGAGGCCTAAAGGTGAACAAAACCATACATGCTTCCAGAAACTCCTTAACCTTTTTGGGAGATCCATTGAATTTCCCAGAGGACAGCGCCATGGGTGGTAATTCCGGGGGGGCAGGTTCTCTAGCTGATATCATCTGTTTAAGCAAAGCATTCTCGGTCTTTACTCCTTGTAGCTCCTGAGACATTGCTTGAAAAGCTTTCCACAGCTCTTGAACCTGATCCTCAGCAGACATCTTTGAAGCTTTTGGGCGTTGCAATCTGTGATGAGTTGTGCAATTCAAACTCTTTCTCCCCCGCAAGCACACTCTCCTCACATGAGCTGTCTGAGTTGTTGGTCTCTTGTAGGCGTCGTCGTGCAAGGAAGTCTCTTCCCTTCTTATGATGAATGTGCTTGTCACGGAGGGAAGCCACAGTGACTGCTGGATAAACAGCTATCCCGTGACTCCCTTTCCAGAACCAAGCCAGGAATCGGGGAAAAACCCTGAGGTGTAGTGTTGACTCTTCTAATCCGGATGACAGGATAATCGCTGATGAGAGCAATGGAGCGAGGCGGATGGCAGAGTAGAAGATGTCCAACAGTCTAAACCAAGGAGTAGCAGAGTCAGGGGAGACAGAAGCTCCTTGTGGCAGTTTGAATATATGGCACTGGTTCCAGGAAGAGGAAAATAAAAGTATGCGGCAAGCACAGCTCAGAGGAGCCCAGCAGAAACAGAGTACGGGAAGGATTCCCGAAATCAGAATAGAGAGGGAGAGAAACGGATAAAGCACACAGGAGTACCGTCGGAGCGCGGCAGGAAATAGAAGCGAGGAGTAGCGTTCCGAGGAAAAAAGCAGGAACACAGGTGGACAGGAAAACCCTCTGGCAGATCCGAAAGGTGGACGGCAGAGGATCGAAGCGAGGAAACCCGGAAACAGGAAGCATCCAAAGTGGGTTGCAACGCAGTGTCTACCAGGAGGCGGGGAGTTAAATACTCTCAGCAGCGCTGCGTCACGTAACTGGGGCTGGTAGCAAGAACACAGAGAAAGGACTAAAACACCCTACCTCTGTGTCTCCAGCTCCAAAGCGGAAACATCCGCCAATTTCGGCTATGGCCGTGACGGCGGATGACACATCCACAGGGCAATGGGTGCGTGGAGAGGTTTAGTCACATGTTGATGGATGTCATTAGGATTGCAGTGGCCACAGGTGGGGATTGGATAATATTGGTTATGGAGAGGACCTTTCAGTATAGTTTGGCACCCCACACTGTCACAGGAGTGGCACCTTTTGGGTTTTTCAGAGGGAGGAAACCTAAAGTACATTTGTGTCCTGGTTGGATGAGCCGATTGAGGTGTGAGAAAACAGAACTGAAACTAATAAGAGAGAAGATGCGTCTGTCTGGTGAGAAGGCCAAAGAAAGATTTGATGTGACGAATTGCTGCAGGCTGGTCTGTGTGAGTCTGGATGATGTGGTCAAGCTGAAATTATCTCTCAAGGTGAGGAAAGGAGATTCCAGGTTTTCAGAGGGAATGGAAGTAGTCAAGGATTTGGGTGAATCTATCATGGTCAGAGGTGGAGGTGTGTAGAGCAGGGAGAGGATGGCAGTGATAAAAAAGAGGTGAACAGAACAGTGGTTGGCAGAAGAAAGGAAGGTGTTAGGATAGTAGATCTCTTTTGTTCCCACTGACCATCCCGACCAGCATTGATTACCAAGCATAGTAGATCTCTTTTGTTCCCACTGACCATCCCGACCAGCATTGATTACCAAGCATAGTATAGTCAAGGTTACTCCTTGAATGCAATTACTATCAAGCATTGTACATAGTTAATGTTGTCTGTGACATGTAATTAAGTTCACTGTTATTCTGCCAAGATATTCACTCATGGAACCTGGAGCGTTGGTAAATGTCTAGATTGTGAGGCAGCTCCAGGTTCCAGGAGAAGCAGTTGAAGTTGGTGCTGAGCTGGGAAGTCGCTGCTCAGGACCTCACTTAAATAAATGTGAGAGTTAAGGTAACTCTCAACAACTGTGCTCTCCTTTGGTCGATGATTTCTCTGACTGGCAGTCCTGGGAAGATGTAACTTGCTGTGGGCTCCTTAACAACTTGGCAGATGAGAGTAAGACCCCTGGGACCCTTCGATGACTTCTGGCAGCGACTGGTGCAATTGTCACTTTTGGTGTTGGGTTTCGGATTCATGCGGTTGTTCGACATTCGGTTCTTCGGTGTTGCAGCCACAGCACGGGCCTCTGGACAACATCTGGCGATGTGGAATCGACCACTGGAGTGGACCTCGGACCCTCACCAAATATGGACCCCTGGGACATCTTTGCTAGCTTCTGGTGGTGTGAGAAACCTGACAGTGTCTCCCTGGCTGGTCCCCGGGCATCTGTTATCCAGGTGGCCAGGACACGGCCATTGCTAGTGGATCCAGTTACTGGGGGTGGACCAGTGAGGGAGGATCACCTGGATGGGGTTACTTGGGGGAGTGGAAGTGGAACACCGCCGGGTGAGACGCGGTACCCCCCTTCTTTCAACACCTTTTCCCCACCCTACCACGTAGGATATTCCAAGGCACTGCCCCCTCCTTTTCCGATATGAACACTTTCGTATAACACGAAAGACAATGAACTAAAACCTGTGCCGTTTACCTTACATGTCCCAAATCAAGGATCAGGCAAAGTCAGGCAATTGGCCAGAATCACACACACCTGACGGCCCTTTCCCTTCACCAGAGGGATGAAAGGTGGAGCATGAGAACACAGGATGAGCAATGCAGACCGCACGACGTGAGAGCTAACGGCAGTTCAAGAGGACACAAAAGACAGCACATACCGAGAGGATGACAAGTAGAGAAGCGACCTTGCCCTTCCCGTCCAAGGCCCGTGAAATCTCTGCAGATGGAAACATAAGACCGAGAACAATAGTCAGCGTGTATTGCAGAGGATGTCACCGATACACAAGACCCTACTCTGTGGATTACCAAGCCGGGGAGATACGCTTGTCTCAGAGGTGTCAATCTTGACTTCAAAGAGGAAGTAAGGCCAAGTGGTACATCACAGCCAGTAAGTAGAGGGGAAAATCGATAAGCAACTGGGCTGTGTTGAACGAAAAGTAACAAGCAGCTAATTTGAACTTTGTAAGGCTTAAAAGAACCAATGATAAAGGAAAGGGGTAAACCAGCAACAGAGCCGACCGGGACCATGTGGGTGCTCACTCAAGAAACTCTGGCCGATTACCTTATGGTAGAGGCTACAGTAACCAGAAGGCCTTGTGGAGAGGCAAAGAGAGGTCAAAGTGGTCATACAGAGGTCTTGTAAAATCCTCTGTACCGTCGAAAGTCTTTGACTCACAAATGAGTGAGAAGGAAAGGGAGATGTATTCTGCATTGTGAAGTTAGCGAATGAACCCTGTGATACAAAAGTTGGCAAGAGTGAATCCGGCGGAGGGATGCTAACAAGAAGGAATGAAATCTGAAGTCCCATGAGCATTGTGTTGACAGGAGTGAACCCGGCAGAGAGATGTCCACAGTGAATTGTTTTGACATTAAGACTTGTGATGTCTTTGACCACTAGATAATGATTAAGAGAAGGGAGATGAGTCCCGTATGGTGAAACTAACATATGAACTGTGGGTTGTAAAAGCTGGCGAGAGTGAACCCGGCAGAGGGAAGCTGACAACCAGGGGCTAAAATTGTTCAAAACATAGATTCTTAAAAAACAAGTAGTCTCAGGCATTGGGTCACACACGCTCCACACCCAGACAACCATAACACAGAATGTGAGTTCGCTTTAGACTCCATTCACGCAGGTCCTACCCCTAGGGTGCACCCACAACACACAGCCCCTGGGAAGGCTCCAGTCAGCCTGACAGGAGGCAGCCCCAGAGCCATATATCGTATTTCCACCCAACAGCCAGTCAGGAAGAAGGGGCCGAGTCAGTGCTTCCCAGGACTTTGGGAAACAAGGTAAAGGGCAATAGAAACAGAGAGGCCACAGGGGCCCTCTTGCCTTCTATCAGGTATCCCTTGATACCTATGGCAGGGCCTGGGTGTCCCAAAAATGGAGGACACTCAGAGCCACTGACAAGTCAGAATGTAGCAGCCACCAGCCCATACCTTGTTCTGTGGGCAACACACAGGTCCCCAAAAACAACATAAGGGGTACAAGGGTGTACCCCCCACCCATGAGTGCCACACGTGTATCCCATGGGTGGTGTTCACCAAAAGGAAAACATGAAGGGCTGCACTGCCAGTGTTTCAGGCTGGACCTTAGTGGCAGAAGGCATAGAGAAATCACACACAGAGAAGTGGTACGACCAGGACTAGGAGGCCATGTCCCTCCAAAAGCATGGCCAGCATCACCATGATACACTGTAACTGATTGAGACAGAGCATGGTATTTCTATCCTCAGTTCAGAGGCAAGAGCTATATTATATGAATAATAATATCTGAAACTGAATTAAACAGACCCAAACGCAGTGAAGACAACACGCCAAGGTAAATCCTGCAACTGTTTATTGTAGTGCGCTTGAATTGGTCCTGTTGTATTAGGCCCCTGTGATGAATCCTGCGGAGTCATCACAGATCCCCAGCCTACGATCTCCTCCCATGTGACCAGGGGAAGGCTCCTGCTACCTGATCCTAACCCTGGGGGTGATATCAGGAGGGAGGATCACATGGGAGGAGATGGCTGTCAGGGGGAAGTGCTGACTCCTTTAGGAGAGACGTGGTAGTCCTCCTTTACTGAGGATGAAAATCCTATAATGCCCAAATACCTAATGACATGCTGTCATTGTTCAATTCCCTCCCATGAAACTACCCAGAGAAAATATTGTGAGAAGTCATCTAACCAGAATAAGTGTGTACCATGGGAGTTCAGGACTTAGCTATAACATCATCCAATTGTCTTGACACTATCTTAGAATACAAACCTTTTTTTCAATATTCCCTAACTCTGACAACTCTCAGTTTATAAAACGAAACTAACTAGATATCAAAGGACCAAAATCATTATTGACTTAAAGATCCATAATGATGTGGTACTGGGACAAGGAAGAAGGGCTCCGAGTTAGTAAGCATCCAAAGTGCAATTGACCAGAGTGAGCTAGTTGTTGTAAAGGAAAACACCTGAGTGGGACATTTATATGGAGAAATTAATTGCAGCTGATAGAAGATGTGAACAGCGTAGTTGAAGCAGGCTGGAGTGATGAGGTGGCTGTGAAAACAGCAGGAAGCCTAGCTGGTGCCGATGCAGAAAGGGAAGCTGTGCTACTGTGCAGATTGTACGCAGCGGGAAGTGGCATCAGAGAAGGAAGGCCAGGTGAAGGGGAGACGTGCTCCCATTCAGGCGAGCTTCAGAGAAGGAAGAAGCAGTCCACTGAAGTTAAGTGGACTCTGTCAGCAGAGCGGCCTGGACACGAGAGGTCAGTCTCATCAGTGAATTAAGAAGTGGAGACAGCAAACCAGCCCTGTGAATTGGCCTACACCAAAGGTTAACCCTGGGGTGCTCTGAGAAGGCAATTTGATAACAAATGATAATTTTAAATGCTGTACAAACAAATTGATACAACGGCTACCAGGGCGTAATAAACCGCATTGCCAGCAGCCATGAAGAGGCTGTAAAGAAGCAGCACAGAAGAAACAAGGACGCAATTCCTCTTTTATGGGACAACAATTGGGGGGAAACCTATAACCCGCACTACCAACAGCCAAGAGGTTGTAACAAAAACACACAGAAGCGACAAGGGCAATACTCCTCTTTTGTGAGACATCAATTGGGGGAACCTACAATCCATTTGCCAAGAGTCAAGAGGCAGCCATTGTTCAAATTTCCTCAAGTGGGATACTGGTGTGGAGAATCTTGGAACAACTATTGCCACTAGGAACAATTGTAGTTGTAGGAGTTTTTATCCTGGCAGACAAGCAAACCAGAAAAGGGATCAATTGTAATTAATCCTGGCAGGCGAGTGGGCCAGGAAAGAAGATCATGTTGTGGAATAATGTATTTCTGGCAAAAGGTGTGGTAGAAAGAAAGTGTTTACCAGTATTATCATTTTGACAAACTGTTGCTTAACAAGAAGACATTGTTTGCTATCCTGACAAAAGTATTCAGTTGGAAGAAAAAGTGTGATATGCTAATAATTGCTTTGTATCCTGAAGAAAACATTTTTCTTGGTTTATGAACTTTTGTTTGGTGAGAAAGACATTGGGCCTCATTACAAGTTTGCTGGTCCAGAAGTAACGGCGCTGGTAAGCTACCAGCGCCGTTACTACCGGACCGGCAAATTACGAGTTCTGCTCGTGGGTGCCTTCGAGCCCGCCAGGTCTGACCAGGCGGGCATACAGGCACCCGCGAGCAGAGCATGTTGGATGCACCGGCACCATTCTGAATGGTGCCGGTGCATTCAATCTTCCCATTCCCATTGAGCTCTGTGGGGCTCAATGGGTATGGGGAGTAATTATGACTGGCACCCGGCAATGAGGATGTACCGGGTCCGCCGGGGCTAGACTGCCCCGGTACATCCCCATTGCCGGGTGCCGGTATAAAAGCAGCTCCAGCGGCAGCCATGCTGGCAATTACTGCCACGGCTACCGCCAATGTCGTAATGAGGCCCATTGACCTTACCAAGAAGGATATCGTGGAAGAAATCAATACCTTTGAATTTAAACAAGTGTATTGTGATAAAGACATTTGCCTTGCCAAAGATGATATTGTGGAAGCCAACACATGCTCTGCCTTTTTGAAACAAGTGTTTATGAAAGAGACATTTACTTTACACAAGGGGAAGGCCGCATTACGAGGAAAGGAACATTTGTGTTGAACTGAATAGAACTTTTCCAGGAGTGTTCCTTCATTGAACCAGGGGAAGGGAGCACAGCCCTGGTTACAAGGAGTACTCTTTGAAATGTATACGTTTGAACGTATGCACTGTGGTACTGGATTGAAGACTGCCAAATATTCCTTGTATCATTTTGTTATTTGTATGTGTGTGTCAGTGACTTTATTGGACACTAGGTCCTCCTTCTTTCGTTAGTTTGCCGGGTAGGGGCATCCTGGTTCGGATAGTGAAAGATGGGCATTTATCTCCCCCCTTTTTATTTAATAAATGGCAAACTCTGATAAAACTATACATTTGTGTCCGTCTCACATTTCTGACCCATCAAACCCCTACACCCAAATGTGAAAGAGTTGTATTACACGAGAAAGCCATGGCAGGAGAGAATACCAGGCAAAGTCAAGTTTGCAAGTGTAAGAAATGAAGCACAAGAGAAAGCCCCGCCGGAGAGTATACCAGCCAAAGTCAAGTTTGCAAGTGTAAAGAGTGAACTGTGTAATAAAGGGACATCCTCTCTCATTTGCCTCCAACAGTAACTCCTCCCTCCAAACAAATAAACACAATTCCCAACTGTAATTCTAGAACAGAACCTTTACAGCACATCAACTATATACATGTTTGTATGCTATTCACAAACAATCCATGACACCATCCTAGAACACTTAAAGATATATATACATAACTGTTGTGGTGAGCAGCAGGGAGAAGAATGGATGAAGACAGCAGCAAGTAACAGTGCTGAATGCTACTTTATTGATAAGTCCTTGCGTTGGAGCCGTGCCCGACTGGCTCGGCTCTGCTCTGTAACAGTTGTCAGCCACCCCGCCCTTGCCAATCACAGCCCGGGGTTTAAATCCTGCACTTCCTCCGACATGGCACAGGGAGGGCAACAGCCACACGGGACACAGCGTGGACCGAGCCCTGACTATTCTGCTACACACCTTCCCCCTTAGACAACACACTCAACACAAAGCCTTTTAACTTAGAGGGAGCTTTGATGAATCTGATTATGTTAGCACTCCTTTCCCGGAGGTAGCCTCTTCCCATGTGGTCAGGGGACAGCAGCCGCTACCTGATCCTGACCCTGGGGGTGGCTATTTGAAGGAGGACCACATGGGGGAGAGGCGACCCTCAAGGGGATAACGCGGCATCATCAGACAAAAACACATGTCTCCCTTTCCCTTTTAGGTATATTCACTCCCTTCCTCATACCTTGATGTCATATTGTAACACTCTCCCAGAAACACTTACCAAATCTATAGCCAGATTCCCTCAAAACTACATGTAAAAGAGCATGACAGAAACTGAGGTATGAGTAATGACTACTCCCAAAAAGAAGCATTACCACCCGCATCAATATTGCATGTAAAACAACGTGACACAAACTGAGACGAGGAAGATGGCTTGAGCCAAACAGATCACTGGTGCTGAGAAGCTGGAGATGCGCTGTAGTGTTGTAGGTGTCTAACAGGCACCTGGGACATTTAAAAGGATTACATCTGGAGAATGGAGAGAGAGAGAGTCATCACTCTACCAAATCGGGTCGGGGAGCGTGGAGGAAGCAGACTGTAATGCAGAAGGAAGCGACTTGAGGAGATGGCGCTCGTGGAAATCCGTCTGGGAGAGAAGACCTGTGTAAGCGTTGAGAGCAAGGGAAGAGGAGAAGCCCCTCTGATGCCACAGGAACCATAGAGCAGGAGAAACGCCAGCCACCCCTGATGACCAGAGAGAGGAAGCAGCGAAGACCGGGAGGAGCTCCGGAGAAGCCGGCGAGTCCATAGCTGGGAGCTGGGAAACCGGACTGCTTCGCTCTGAGCATCGCATAGGAAAGCAAAGCACTAAGCAAGTGGAAGCAAGCCCACAGAATGGATTTGAGACACTGGGGTGAAGGTGTAGAACTGATGAATGTGAAAACGGGTTGGGACCCAATATCTGTGAAAAGAGAAACCAATTGGAAGAGTGAAGTAAGGAGAAAAGGGTTATGAACCTGAAACCCACACCCAAATGTGAAAGAGTTGTATTACATGAGAAAGCCCTGGTAGGACAGTATACCAGGCAAAGCCAATTGCATGAAAAGAAACATGGGGAAGACACAGGCCCTGGGGATTGTGAATTGAGTGAACTGTGTAAGAAAGTCCTGGCAGGAGAGCATACCAGTCAATGCCAACTGTGTGAAATGAATCTTAAGAAAGACCCATGCCCTTGGAATTATGAATTGTTTGAACTGTGTAAGAAAGTCCTGGCAGGAGAGTATACCTGGTGGAGCCAAGTCTGTGAAGTAAATTACAAATTTCAGGAAGATGGACCTATCTTCTTGAGATACAAGGAACTTGGTTATCTTTTTGGAACTTTTGTTTGGCTGGAAAGAAACCTGGGGAAGGGAGACATTCTCAGAAACTGTGAACACCATCTAAGTGGAAGCCTTTTTGTTGGAGTTGTACGTTTTGTTGAACATGACCATTTGTGCACTTTCAAGGCCAGAGATAATATCCTTAACACCTTATAGTTACTTTTAGAGTGTGAGGGCTAGGATAGGATTTCGGACACAGGACATTTTGCTTTGGACATCTTGGCGCATGACAGACCCTTTGTTTTGGTTGAAGTAGGGAAATACCTCCTAGAATAGGGATAGTGATACATTTCCCAACCCTTTTTATTATTTCAATAAAGGTTTGTAGCAATAATTATGAGTCCTCTGTGTCCACGTCTCATCCCTAGTTTTTCACAGAGCTCGCTGCAACCGTGCATTTCTTCTTATTTTTCCGCCACTATGCTCTTGAGCTTCTGGTTCCTTTTCTGATGCTATTTACATACTTCTACCTTCACTTCTCTCCTCTGGAAACAGAACTCTGATGCTCTACCTTATTTCCTGTCACCACACCAGGCTTCTCACATACAATCAGTGTCATGCTAATGCGTAATTGCCTTTCCTCCTATGGCAATTAAATAGGTGTCTTTTTCCATTGAACCCACATAATCCTGGGCTTAGCAGTGATGGGCTGGAAGGGTGGAAGGGACTGGATAGTAGCCTCCATGTTTACTTGAAGCTAACACAACAAGCTAACATAATAAGACAAAACAATTACTCACACAGGCACAGGCTTCCTACAGCCACGGCTCCTTTAATGTCTCGGTGTGATTGCATAAGGACCAGGTTCCTTTCCTTTGTTCCACTGCCCGCTGATTTGTCACTGCTCTCGCTGAAATGCTCTATTTTTTTTTAACTTTAGTTTTTATTGTAAAATTAGATGTTCACATTTCAAAGCAAACATCTCCACATCTCAAAAACATCAACCCACTCCAGCGCCCCTCCTACTCCCCAACATGGACTAGTTATTTCAAACTAATAGATCTTAGTGGCTACGTAACCAGACAGCAGTAACAGATATAAAACTCCAACTATGTAAATTACAAAGTAAAAATCACTTTTCCCCATTCCTCCCTAAAGGAACCCATATGATCATTGACCAATGCCATCAACTTTTCCATCACGTACATATCTCTCACATTTCAAAGCCAATTCGATTTATCAGGCAGCCCTGGGCTCTTCCATTTCTGTACCAATGCCACTTTCCCTGCCCTGAAGATAGCTTTCCAAATTCGGGGGTATCTGTAAGTATCAGTACACTTTGGGGGAGCCCCAGCAGCATATGGAGTGGGTCCAGCAAGAGGACCTCCTCTGTTACCTCCGACATCCATCCCAACAGATCCCTCCAAAACATTTGAACCTGTGGACAATGTCACCACATGTGCCACCTGGCCACGTCCACTCAGACACTAGGGAGGCACTGGCAAACATTCTGAAAATCTTCAACGGGTCCCTGTGCCAACCTTGTAACATTTTAAAATGATGCTCCAAATCTACCGTAAACAAATGTCCATGAAACATAATTTTATATATCTTTCCCCAAGTCTCTACTGGGAATTCTTCTTCCCCCTGCTTGTTCCAGAAGATCTTAACATTTTGTCTATCCTTCATTTCAAAACCTAATAGATTCAGGATAGGATTCCTTTTCTAGTCTCTGAGGCATCAATGTCCCTTTCGAATGGTGTGAGAAATCATTTTCGTTTATGGCCCCTTTTCTGGTTGGAAAATATCCCCTTCAGGCACAGATATTCAAAGATGGTGATCTTGTCTATACCCAGCACCTTTCTAAAGGCTTCATAACAGGGACGTCATTTCACCAAAATGCCTGGGGTAGAGGAAGTGACATCACATGACTCGTGACCTCTGATGATATCACAGGAAGTGATGTTATTTGACCTCACCCACAAGTGACATTGCCGGAAGTCACCCTTTGACAAAACAGGAAGTGGCATCACTTAGCATTGTTCCTCAGTACACTAAGACAAATATGGTCACAATATCACTGTAACATAATATACATTTCATACAAGAATGGATCACCATATGTAGTATGAATACCAGTGTGTATACTGGCAACAACCGTAGGGCAATAAAGCACCGCTAACCGGCCGGGGACAAACTGTTGCTGCTGAAACCAAAAACAGCGTATTAACAAACAATAAAGTGAGAAACACTGAGATCAATATATGCCCAGAACGAAAACATTTTAAAAAGCTTTTTACAGCCTGCAAACTCAGCTTCTACCCAAAGAGAAAGGGAGGCTGGCATGTTCCTGCTATAGGTGGTGGCTATTGGGCACAACCAACAAGTGAATATTTTTCATTTTTGAATGGGCAGTCAACAGCCAGGTTATCCTACGAAAAATAGGGGTTTTTTTGTTGCTGCTCTTTCCCTCCAAGGACTGCCTGTTACACTTGGCTTTTCAATGGTCCTTACACCCTTTTATTGCATGCCTGTCCGTAATAGACAGGTTGTTTTTCCACAGATACTTTATGTGTCTACAAAAGCTCATTTAGCCACAGCCCAGTACATTGAATATTAGCAGTGGGTTGTACTGTGACCATTGCACATAGTGTGTGTGTGTGTCTATTTTTGTGTGCATTTTGGTCAGGTTATTTTCTGCATTTTGCAGAAAGAATATGTACAAAGCATCGCAAGGCTGGACTTGCAAGAAGCTCATTCGTCAATTATGAGGTGCAATAACAGAAAATGCAATATTGCCACTTTGTGAGAGGATCTCTGTGGCCCCAATATTTTTCTTGAAAGCTGAGCAAAGAGTTGGAAAGATCGACTGACCGTACAATGATTTCCCACACAACCTCAACGCAGGGCTCATTCCTTGGGCTATTTGAGATGCCTATGCAAGTCTGTTGCTTTTCTCCAAGGTGCAACTGGGGATTGACCTCAGTATAAAGACATGCATGGGCGTGGCCCAATAAGAAAGAAGAAAGCTGTCACAATACAGGCAGCATTTGCAGGGAAAACCTAAAGCACCAAACTGATTAAACATAGAACAGAGTCTTCCAAACTAACCTTTTAATGCCGCCTTTGTACACATTGTCCTTTGTGGGTTTCTTTGGAAGCATATGCATACCTCCATTAGCATCTGGGGTTGTGCATACCATCTAGGCAGATGCAGCAGATGTTGGTGGCATGGTGTTTAGTCTGTGCGGCTCCATTTGTATTGGTTTCAGTTATTATTTCTCTGACTGTATCTAGAGATGGATGTTTAAGGCCACCACCTCCTGCATTTCTTCCGATTGCTGCAGAGTCGGCACTTCTTGCAGGTGATCTATGTTTGCATGCATGGTTGGATGGATGGTTGGATGGATGGTTGGATGGATATGAGGATCTAAGTAGCAGTCTGATGTCTAGCTTAGTGGGAACACCTGAGAGAGGGTCCTGCGTTGGAGAGATGGTTTGAGGGCCAATGGCACTCGGTCTTCCGAGTTCGTCAATGCGAGATCTTCTTTTAATTCCGCCGAGAATCTGTTTGTTCCCAGACACCCATGTATCTTCCAAGGTAACATTGCGGCACAGTCCGAATGTGTTGGTCTGAAATTCCTTTGGCTTTCCTGTACAGTCTCATGTTCAAGGCTTCACCTCTGCAGAGCATGGATGGAGGTTCCTGACCAGTGGCATGTTCTGCATTTCGGTAGGACGTTAGAAACCTCGATTGGATTAGGTTGGGGGAATCATTTGTCTTGGAAGCAAGACAACGCAGAGGTTCAAATCCTGGTCCCGTGCTTAGAGACTGGTGCCCGGTATCAAGCACGTTATTTAATTGGATAAATGTGTTAGCGTGTTCTTTGCATCTCACTACAAGTCAAATAACCTGTACTAATTATGTCAGTCGACTCGGGCAGGGTACTCTGTATGAATTGTCAGAGGCCAAAAGAGTTCTTGATTTTTCTGCCTATTAAAATGGGGCTCATCCAGGTGCCACCTGAAGGGCCAAGTCTACGGATGGGCATGATTTCTCACCCTTGGGCGACGCATGCATAGCCTGGCCGGCAGGAACACCAGTGCACAAGATCCTGCATTGCCATCCCTGAATTGTTCAGTGCATTGATCCTTTGCATTCTTTGATTCAATTATACATTAGCTTTTTCCAATAACAACTGAAATTGGAAAAAAAAAGTACTATGGCTACCTATCATGATGGCTTGGTACCTCTTACCCCTTCTCGCCCATATAAGAAAAACACAGCCAGTCACTCCTGGTAAAGAAGGTGAACAAAAAAGCTGACCCCTGACCAAATAACTCCAGACAGAAATGCTAATGCGATTCAGAATGGCTGACTGAGGTTCTATAACATACCTTCCCTAGGCCACGTGACTATAAATGGGGAATGAGAAGAGACCTTTAGACCCATGAGACCAGTGAGACTAAGCTCTGTGACTGTAGGGCAATGGGCGTGGGGCGTCACGACAGGTATGAGAAGGGGAAAAGAAACATCCGAAGAAGAGAGAGAGCGCTGGACAAGAGAAAAGCTCAGTGCATTCTGGGCGGCGAAGTCCCCAAATGTATACAGGAGACTGTGTACATAAAACAAATTCAAATGCTGAAACTTGCATCTGGGAAATAAAAAGGAACGTCCCGCAAATTAAAAAGCACAATCCTGAAAAAAAATAGATTTCTTAAAGCTAAATAAAAGTGTCACAAAGTTAAAACAAATCAGTTTATATAGAGTTTTTTGCTATTTCACGACAGGGCGGAGTCTTGCAACAAAGGTATATGCACAAAGTGAAGAGTGTAGGGATAAAGAGGGAAATGAGCGATATTCCGGGTTCTGCTTGGTTATGAATGTGTTGCCACAGATATTCAAAAAATACTTTTCCTATTTTTGCAAAAGTGTTGTCAATGTAGAGATGTAGTGAGATACTGTAACTGCTTGCTTGCTTGCTTGCTGTATGGACTGGAGAGAGACCCTGTAACTGCTTGCTTGCTGCATGGACTGGAGAGAGAGCCTGCAACTGCTTGTTTTCTGCATGGACTGGAGAGAGACCCTGTAACTGCTTGCTTGCTGCATGGACTGGGGAAAGACCCTGTAACTGCTTGCTTGCTGCATGGACTGGAGAGAGACCCTGTAACTGCTTATTTGCTCTATGGACTGGAGAGAGACCCTGCAACTGCTTGCTGTATCGATGGAGAGAGATACTGTAACTGATTGCTTGCTACATGAACTGGAGAAAGACCCTGTAACTGCTTGCTTGCTGCATGGACTGGAGAGAGAACCTGCAACTGCTTGCTTTCTGCATGGACTGGAGAGAGACCCTGTAACTGCTTGCTTGCTGCATGGACTGGGGAAAGACCCTGCAACTGCTTGTTTGCTGCATGGACTAGAGAGAGACCCTGTAACTGCTTATTTGCTCTATGGACTGGAGAGAGACGCTGCAACTGCTTGCTGTATCGATGGAGAGAGATACTGTAACTGATTGCTTGCTGCATGGACTGGGGAAAGACCCTGCAACTGCTTGCTTGCTGCATGGACTGGAGAGAGTCCCTGCAACTGCTTGCTTGCTGCATGGACTGGAGAGAGACCCTGCAACTGCTTGCTTGCTGTATTGATGTAGAGAGATACTGTAATTGCTTGCTTGCTGCATGGACTGGAGAGAGAACCTGCAACTGCTTGCTTGCTGTTTGGATGGAGAGAGATTCTGTAACTGCTTGCATGCTGATCGATTAAGAGAGAGACCCTGCAACTGCTTGCTTACCGCATGTACTGGAGAGAGACCCTGTAACTGATTGCTTGCTGATCGATGGAGAGAGACCCTGCAACTGCTTGCTTGCTTGCTGCATGGACTGGAGAAAGACCCTGCAACTGCTTGCTTGCTGATCGGTGGAGAGAGACCCTGCAACTGCTTGCTTGCTGCATGGACTGGAGACTGTGCAACTGCTTGCTTGCTGCATGGACTGGAGAAAGACCATGCAACTGCTTGCTTGCTGCATGGACTGGAGAGAGACCCTGTAACTGCGGGCTTGCTGCATGGACTAGCGAGAGGCCTTGTAACTGCTTGCTTGCTGCATGGATTGGAGGGAGAACCTGCAACTGCTTACTTGCTGGATGGACTGTTGAGAGACCCTGTAACTGCTTGCTTGCTGCATGGACTGGAGAGAGAACCTGCAACTGCTTGCTTGCTGCATGGACTGGAGAGAGACTGTGTAACTGCTTGCTTGCTGCATGGAGTGGAGGGATAACCTGCAACTGCTTGCTTGCTGCATGGACTGGAGAGAGACTCTGCAACTGCCTGCTTGCTGCATGGACTGGAGAGAGACCCTGTAACTGCATGCTTGCTGCATGGACTGGAGAGAGACCCTGTAACTGCTTGCTTGCTGCATGGACTGGAGAGAGACTCTGTGACTGCTTATTTGCTGCATGGACTGGAGAGAGACTCTGCAACTGCTTGCTTGCTGCATGCACTGGAGAGAGACCCTGCAACTGCTTGCTTGTTGCATGGACTGGAGGAAGCAGACCCTTCCCTTTAGAATAGATGCTGCTGACCGAGCAGACGCTGCCTGCAGTAGATCGATGCGTTCTGATGAGCTCTAAATATCTACTTATACAATACCCAATGTTTATTAGGGAATAGGTTAAGCCCTAATGCCTGGTATAATTGATGCACAAAACGCAACTAACAGTATTCCAGCAGAGAGCATGTGGCCATGCACACAAGAATGCATTAATGCGAGCTCTATTTCGTGTTTGATTTTGTGTGTGGTTTATATGTTCACTTCTAACCTTTAGTTAATTGATTTAGCACTCTTTTTTAACACTTATTTATTTATTTTCAAACAGCAAAGAGGCATAGTGGTTCAGTTACTGCACATATCTACTTCTCTCTACCATAGTTACTTACATGTATCTGCCCTCACATTCCGTGCACTCTCTTTCCGCTTTATAAACACATATCCTCCCCATACATAAACCTACACCCATCCACAGTAACAATTTCACGGCAAAGCACCGCAATCAGCCTCCACCCAAAGCACCCCAATAAGCCTCCACCCAAAGCACCCCAATAAACCTCCACCCAAAGCTCCCCAATAAGCCTCCACCCAAAGCTCCCCAAGCAGCCTCCACCCAAAGCCCCAAGCAGCCTCCACCCAAAGCACCCCAATAAGCCTCCACCCAAAGCCCCAAGCAGCCTCCACCCAAAGCACCCCAAGCAGCCTCCACCCAAAGCACCCCAATAAGCCTCCACCCAAAGCACCCCAAGCAACCTCCAACCAAAGCACCACAAGCAGCCATCACCCAAAGCACCCCAAGCAGCCTCCAACCAAAGCAGCCTCCACCCTCCACCCAAAGCCCCTCAAGTAGCCTCCACCCAAAGCCCCCCAAGCATCCTCCAGCCAAAGCACCCAAAGCACCCCAAGCAGCCTCCACCTAAAGCACCCAATAAGCCTTCACCCAAAGCCCCCAAGCAGCCTCCACCCAAAGCACCCCAATAAGCCTCCACCCAAAGCACCCCAAGCAACCTCCAACCAAAGCACCACAAGCAGCCATCACCCAAAGCACCCCAAGCAGCCTCCAACCAAAGCAGCCTCCACCCTCCACCCAAAGCCCCTCAAGTAGCCTCCACCCAAAGCCCCCCAAGCATCCTCCAGCCAAAGCACCCCAAGCAGCCTCCACCTAAAGCACCCAATAAGCCTTCACCCAAAGCCCCCAAGCAGCCTCCACCCAAAGCACCCCAATAAGCCTCCACCCAAAGCACCCCAAGCAGCCTCCAACCAAAGCACCCCAAGCAGCCTCCACCCAAAGCACCCCAATAAGCCTCCACCCAAAGCACCCCAATAAGCCTCCACCCAAAGCACCCCAAGCGGCCTCCAACCAAAGTACCCCAAGCAGCCATCACCCAAAGCACCCCAAGCAGCCTCCACCCAAAGCACCCCAATAAGCCTCCACCCAAAGCACCCCAAGCAGCCTCTACCCAAAGCACTCCAATAAGTCCACCCAAAGCCCTCCAAGCAGCCTCCACCCAAAGCCCCCAAGCAGCCTCTGCCCAAAGCACCCCAAGCTGCCTTCACCCTCCACCCAAAGCCCCCCAAGCAGCCTCCACCCAAAGCCCCCCAAGCAGTCTCTGCGCAAAGCACCTCAAGCATCCTCCACCCAAAGCCCCCCAAGCAGCCTCTGCGCAAAGCACCCCAAGCAGTCTCCACCCAAAGCACCCCAATATGCCTCCATCCAAAGCACCCTAAGCAGCCCCCACCCAAAGCCACCCAAGCAGCCTCGACCCAAATCCCCCAAGCAGCCCCACCCAAAGCACCCCAAGCAGCCTACACCCAAAGCACCCCAAGCAGCCTGCACCCAAAGCACCCCAAGCAGCCTCCACCCAAAGCACCCCAAGCAGCCTCCACCCTCCACCCAAAGCCTCCATACAGCCTCCACTCAAAGCACTCCAAGCAGCCTCCACCCAAAGCACCCCAATAAACCTCCATCCAAACCACCCTAAGCAGCCTCCAACCAAAACACCCCAAGCAGCCTCCACCCAAAGCACCCCAAGCAGCCTCCACCCAAAGCACCCCAATAAGCCTCCACCCAAAGCACCCCAAGCAGCCTCCAACCAAAGTACCCCAAGCAGCCATCACCCAAAGCACCCCAAGCAGCCTCCAACCAAAGCACCCCAAGCAGCCTCCACCCAAAGCACCCCAATAAGCCTCCACCCAAAGCACCCCAATAAGCCTCCACCCAAAGCCCCCAAGCAGCCTCTGCCCAAAGCACCCCAAGCTGCCTTCACCCTCCACCCAAAGCCCCCCAAGCAGCCTCCACCCAAAGCCCCCCAAGCAGCCTCTGCGCAAAGCACCTCAAGCATCCTCCACCCAAAGCCCCCCAAGCAGCCTCTGTGCAAAGCACCCCAAGCAGTCTCCACCCAAAGCACCCCAATATGCCTCCATCCAAAGCACCCTAAGCAGCCCCCACCCAAAGCCACCCAAGCAGCCTCGACCCAAATCCCCCAAGCAGCCCCACCCAAAGCACCCCAAGCAGCCTACACCCAAAGCACCCAAAGCAGCCTGCACCCAAAGCACCCCAGGCAGCCTCCACCCAAAGCACCCCAAGCAGCCTCCACCCTCCACCCAAAGCCTCCATACAGCCTCCACTCAAAGCACTCCAAGCAACCTCCACCCAAAGCACCCCAATAAACCTCCATCCAAACCACCCTAAGCAGCCTCCACCCAAATCACCCCAAGTAGCCTCCACCCAAAGCACCCCAAGCAGCCTCCACTCTCCACCTAAAGCCCCCCAAGCAGCCTCCACCCAAAGCCCCATGCAGCCTCCACTCAAAGCACGCCAAGCAGCCTCCACCCAAAGCACCCCAATAAGCCTCCATCCAAACCACCCTAAGCAGCCTCCACCCAAAGCACCCCAATAAACCTATAGCCAAGAGTAATAACGGTGCCGCCGGCTTTCTCCCTCGGTATCACCTAGCAGGACCTAGCAGGACAACCCCTGGTAATGGTCCCACCCTCTCCCCTACAATGTCCCTCATTATCTCAAATACCTTCTCCCCAAAATGACAGCACCACGGGGCAGCTCCACGCTGCATGTAGAACATCCGCTAGCGTGGCCGCACAGCGGGCACAACCTTCCGAGGCATCAGGGAAAAGCCTAAGTACAATAAAACTGGTGCAGATACAAAGGGCAAACAACAATATCGCCATACCTCCTCGGGTGTTGCGCCCCCCTCCCCGCCCAAAGCCATCTCCCATTTCCTCCGAGAGCGCTGTGCCCATCCCTCCTTTGTATCCTGTATGGGCCTGTACAGAGTAGGTCCTGACTCTTTAGGGAAGGTCGCACAATCTAAAATATAGAAACAAGTCCAGGGGCGTCATTGTGCCTTTGCTCGGCATCTCCTCTACCGTTATAAACGGTCAGTGTGGGCAGAAACCCCGGGAGCAGGGTCTACCCAGTCGCTTCAGGAGCGCACAGAGCCCGGCTCGCTAGTCAGTGGTAGGTCCGGGACATACTTTGCCGTAAGCTTTGGCGGATAAATGACCTCCCCCTTCTTCCTTTCAATATGGACCCATGATCTACAGGTCAACTCCACCAGGTTTTCCACCGTGGGTGATCTACCCGGCGCTGTCAATACAACCACGCACAACAAAAACATGGTGGTGCTAAAGCACGTGTCGTCCATCTGCATCATTGCCAGACCAAGACACTGAAAAACCCTGCAACAGCCACTTTATAATACGTTTCAAAATCAGGCAGCGTCAGCCCACCTCTGTCTAATGGCGCGACCAGTCTCTCCTAGGACACACATGCTTGCTTTCCCGCCCAGATGAACCTCACAGAAGTACGACCTCGGCAATACAAGGGGCACATTGAGGAGCACATGTTAGGCAGAAACCTGTGCAGTTCCCTCTGGGACCACTGCAAAAAATTTAGGACTACAGGTGTTTGGCAGTAAACCCACTTGGTAGCAGTCTGTACCACACAGATTCACTTGGTAGCTGTGGCTGAGCAGTCAGACTTCCCTCAAGAAGAGTTAGGCAGTATACAGAGTATTCACAATAGGTCAAGAGAACACAATAGAACAAGTAAACACTGACCAGAGCTTGGTGTAAAAGAGATATAATTATTTATTTAAAACCACATCTAGAAAAACACACAGGCACTAATAGTAAGCAATTCAAAAACACGGTCACTAAAAGATATACACTCCCTTAGAAGAATATTAGACAAGTCTTAAGTAAAGCCCCACTTATTTTCAGACAGCGGTGAGCGCTTAACGTAGATGGCACTCTAATAATTCGTTTTAAAAGGGAGAGAAGAGCAGAGTATAATATGAAACAGATCCCAACACTTTCGTAAGATCAAAGCAAGAGAGGAAGGCAAATAAAACCGTGAAGTTAGAGTTTAGTAGGCCGGATCCACTTTAAGAGGATCAGAACGAAATGTGTCCAAGGTCACACGGTTGAAGTGCACAAGAGTCTTGCAAAGGTTCAAAAAGAGTTGGACCAAAAGAAAGGGACCAGTTAGAGGGTCAAGGCGGCCAGCCCAGTCTAGAAGGTTAAGCGGTTATTATTACCTTGTAGCAATCTTTACAAAGGGAGGCCTGGCGGACACGGTACCTTAAAGTGGTGAGAATATTCCAGCGGGGCAGTTGTTCCTGGCAGTGGATGCAAGTCGGTGCTTCGTCCCGGGGAAGAGGGGATCTCGTCGGGGAGGAAGACAGGAGTCCGTTGCACTGCCAGGGAAGAAACCAGCCACGGAGTTCTCAGGTAAAAGGAGCGGTCCTTTTATTTGCGGTCCAGTGGTAAGTGGCTATCCGGTTGCCGGGGTGCTTGGCACGGGCAATTCGACCACAAGACGGTCTGGGGTGCGAAGAGAAGAAGGTAAACTGGTTGTGCCCACCAGTCAGGGGAAGAAGCCTCTCCAGCCGGGAGATCTTCTCTGTCGTCGGGAAGTGGTGAGTCGGTTCCGCAGGGCTCCACCGGTGGTGTCGTCGTGGTAGGTCGGCTCAGCTTCTCCCTCATCGGATTCTCAGGTCCTGTGGCGACTTCTGAAGTTCCAGTCCCCAAAGCCCTGCTTTTATGCAGCACATCCCCATTCACTCAGCCTAGCTGTCAATCGAACATGCTAAGTGGTAAGCCGGCCGGCTCACCACTTGGGCCAATCACACAAGAGTGCGACTTGAGTTACCAAGGTAACTCAGTCCAGGGTGCCTAAACCCCCTCCCACACCCCCTGTGGTACCCAGACAGAGTGGCACCACTTTTGGAGGCTTCTGTGGAGAAGCCCGCCAAAAAGTGGAACAAAGGGCTCGACTTGAGTCACAGAAGAGAACACAAACGCCATTTTAGAATCGAGTCCTGGCAAAAAATACCAACCGGCGAATTAATATTAAATAAATAAACCGGCGGTATGTTCGAGGCTATGAGAATTAAATAATTAAAGTTGGTAGCCTCGAACAATGGGAAAATCCCATAGGGATATATTCGCGGTCGAATATAAAAAGTAGTATCCACTGCCACCAGCCAAAACTCGATCAGGGGGAACGGAGACGTGCCCCCTCGACTAACAGACCCCGGGGCAATCGAATTGCCCCGAATAGTACGTCCACAATATGATGGTTGGTACCGGTTTCTGTTAATAATTTGGGACTAGTAAAGCCAATGGTGACTTTACATGCCCTGGGAGACAGTAGTCAGTCCCAGGGTATGGAGTCTATGGTGGGGTGTCACGATGACACCCCTGTGTTACTGCACGGAGGGTGCTGTGTAACACACATAGTAAAAACACATCAGACCCTATGGAGTAAAGGACCCCCTAGCCCATAAAACACATTAACAGTCAAAGGAACACCATATATCATGTCCAAGAGTGGGAAAAAAGAGTCTCACTCTTGGCAGGAGAAAAAAACAAACTCCAGAAATCCAGCAAAGCTGCTGGGGGACTCACTAGGTTAGGAAATTCAGCCTGAAGAGAGAATTCTCCCTAACACTCGCCCCCCCCAGACTAAGGGACAGGAGGATTTAATCCACTCCTGGATGAATCTCATACCTCTAGTCGATGACATACATCCTAGAGAGACCATCAGCATTTTGGTGGTGACGCCCTGACCTGTGCTCAATGGTGAAATCAAACCCTTGCAGGCAGATTGACCATCTCAATAGTTTTGGGTTTTCCCCTTTCATTTGCATTAACCATCGCAAGGGTTGGTGGTCAGTCTGAATGACAAAAGTAGAACCATACAAGTATGGCCTAAACTTCTTCAGAGCCCACACAATAGCAAAACACTCCCGTTCAATGGTTGCCCACCTTGTTTCAGGATCCTTCAGTTTTCTACTGATGAAGCAAATGGGGTGCTCCCTACCTTTCCCATCCAGTTAACTGAGGACTGCACCTATTCCTACATTTGAAGCATCTGTTTGCACAATGAAAGTTTGGTGATAGTCAGGAGCTCTGAGTACTGGGGCTTGGCAAAGAGCCTTTTTCAGGGTTTCAAAGGCCTGATTGCATTCCTCATTCCACCTAACCTCTTTAGGGAATTTAGGAGAGGAGATGACATTCAGTGGAGAAGCTATGGACCCATAGTTCTCAATGAAATTCCTGTAATACCCAGTGAGACCTAAGAATGCTCTCACCTGGGTCTGAGTAGTAGGTGTTGCCCAATTTTGCACAGCTTCAATCTTATTGGGCAAGGGTCTTATTTCTCCACCTCCTACCTCATGTCCAAGGTAGACCACTTTACTCTGTCCAATCTGGCATTTACTTGCCTTTATGGTCAGGTTGGCCTTTCCAAGAGCCTGCAAAACATATCTCAGGTGGTCCACATGATCTTCCCAGGAATTGCTGAACACTGCCATGTCATCCAAGTATGCCATGCAGAAGTCCTCCATCCCATTCAGAACCTGGTTTACCATCCTTTGAAAAGTAGTAGGTGCATTTTTCAATCCAAAAGGCATAACCTTAAACTGGTATAAGCCAACTGGGGTAGAAAATGCAGTTTTCTCCTTGGCATGGTCTGTCAGGGCTATTTGCCAATAGCCTGACGTCAAGTCAAATGTGCTGAGGAACTTGGCTGCACCAAGTCTATCCACCAACTCATCTGTCCTGGGCAAAGGGTAGGCATCAGTCTTAGTGACTGCATTAAGAGCGCTGTAATCCACACAGAATCTAAGTTCTTTAGATCCTGCCTTTGGTACTAGCACAACTGGGCTAGACCATGGACTAGTAGAGGGCTCTATTACCCGGAGATCAAGCATCTTGTTGACCTCACCTTTGATGTGGGTTCTTACATTTTCTGACATTCGATATCCTCTGCTTTTGACTGGCAGACAGTCACCAGTGAGTATGTCATGCTGTCCCCAAGGGGTCAAGCCTGGTGAAAGTGAGAACAGAGAGGCAAACTGATTCAACATAGATTTGCACTCTTCCTGTTGCTCAGGTGTCAGATTTGAAGAGAGATTTACTCCTTCAATCTTTTCGTCTAAAGGTAAGCCTCTGAGGAGATCAGGAAGAGCTTCACTCTCTTCTTCTTCCTCTGATGATGCTAGAAGCAAAGCTCCTACATCAGGTCTGGAGACATACGCTTTTAGTCTGTTGGTGTGGAAGACTGTTGGAGCCTCCTTGGGATTGTCCAAGTCCACCAGATAGTTGACCTCTCCAAGTTTACCCACAACTTTGAAGGGTCCCATCCATTTGTCTTGCAAGGCCCTCTGTCTTGTGGGAATCATAACGAGAACTAGCTGGTCCTGAGTAAACTCAACCATGTTAGCCTTTTGGTCATGCCAGTGCTTGACCAATGCTTGTCCAGCTTTCAAGTTATCACTTGCTTCTGCCATCATTTGTGACATTCTCCTTCGGAGACCTATCACACAGTCAGTCACTCTGACTAGCTTGGGGGAAGGAGCACTCTCCAACCCCTCCTTGATCAGGGCCAATGGACCTCTGACCGGATGACCATAAAGAAGTTCAAAGGGAGAATAACCTACTCCCTCCTGAGGGACTTCTCTATAAGCAAAGAGAAGGCATGGCAGTAGAAGGTCCCACTTTCTTTTAAGGGGATCTTCTAAAGCACCTATCATGCTTGTCATGGTTCTGTTGAACCTTTCAACCAGCCCATTTGTCTGAGGGTGGTATGCGTTTGAGAACTTGTAAGTAACTCTGCAGGTTTTCCACATGGCTTTCATGTAGTGGGACATAAAATTCGACCCCCTGTCAGAGATTACTTCCTTAGGAAACCCAACCCTGGTAAAAATACCAAGGAGGCCCTTAGCTACAGCCGGAGCTGTAACAGTCCTCATAGGAATTGCCTCAGGGTATCTAGTAGCATGGTGTACTACAACAAGTATAAACCTGTTGCCTGAGGAGGTTGGAGGATAGAGGGGACCAACAATGTCGATCCCTACTCTCTCAAATGGGACTCCCACTACAGGGAGAGGCACTAAAGGTGCCACATTCTTGGAGCCAACCTTACCAGAAGTCTGGAAGGTGAGGCAGCTCCTGCAATACTTATCTACTTCAGCCCCCATCTTTGGCCAATAAAAGTAGAGTGAGAGCCTTTCCTTAGTCTTCTTGAAACTCAAGTGACCAGCTGACCAGCCAAAGGAATTCCATGGGCTAACTGCAAGAACTGTGGTCTGTTCTCTTGGGGTACTACAAGTCGTTTGTTGTCCCCAGGTGCGGACTCTGTTGGTTCACTGTAGAAGAGGCCATCTTCCCAGTGTAACCTATATTTCCCAGGCTCTTGCCCTTCAGCCTGAGCATCTGCCTGGTGGTGAAGACCTTCCAGAGTTGGACATTCTCTCTGTCCCTTACTGAAGTCTGCCCTGTTGGGTGCACCTTCTGCCAGTAAAGACTGCAGCTCAGGATGGTCAACAGGATCCAGATCTCCAATGTGTTCCTGGCCTTCCACTAGCTCTTCTTCAGAGTCTAGTTCAACCACACAGGGTTTTACCTCCATCTCAGCCTCAGCTGGAGGGGGAGTTACTGGTGTAACCTTGAACAACCTAGGGGAAGTCCTTGTTGGATGCACTGGAGTGCTGAGTGTGAGGTTCTTTTTAGAAGTTTTAGGTTTCCCTTTTTCTTCTAGTTTCTTAGAGACAACAGCTGACATCTCCAGTGGAGCAGGAGTGATCTCTTTCTTCATCATCTCCTTGGGAGTACCTCTCATGGTTCTCTCCCTTGCAGGTCTGGTGAGCTCCTGTAACCTTTTACTAGGAGGTCTGGGGGTATGTGACACTACTCCAAGAGTTTTCAAGTCATTACCCAGCAGAACCCCTCCTGGCACCTCACTTTGTATGCTGACAGGTATCTTCACAGTCATGTCATTACACTGGATGAGAACTGGTAATTGAGGAAGCATCTGCACAGGCCCTCCAGCTAACTTGGTGAGGCGTTTGGGTGCCTTAGCAACATCCTCAGCCTGAAAAAATGATTTGTCCACCACAGTTATGCTGGCTCCAGTGTCCCTAATGGCAGGAGTCTCCTGACCATTCACCTGGACACTGTCCTTATAATACTCTTTAGTATTATCTGGGATAGAATTATAGACATCCAAGTTCTGTTGTTCCCACAAACCCAGAGACACTAAAGAAACACTGGCTGAGACTCCAATGGGTTCATCAGCCAGCAATAGAAATTTTCCACTTACCATTTGTACTTCCTCCTCTGGAGCGAAGGCTAAGGAGACAAGCTGGACCCCTGAAGGTTTACCCTTACATCTGGGATCTCCTTTCACGTGGTCAGTCGAGCCACAAACAAAGCATTTCCCGAATGCTTTCTGGAATGGTGGCTTGTTCTGGCCTCCTTCCGGTTTGGCACCAGAAGTCACACTATTCTGCTGCGGTTTTCCTTGTGGCTTACCCTTCTGGTTTTGGTTGGGGCCCTCTTTGGAATTTGAGTTATTTGAATTCTCTTTTGAGTCTTTCTTAGGCTGTTTTCCCTGCAGCTGATCCCCTGCATCAAGTCACGTCCGTGCTATTTAGTGACCCGCCATTGCCTACCATGAGGCTTTCACATTTAAAGATGGCCACCCGCCTATTTTGAACACCAGCACCCTTGTGCTTGAACTTCCACCAAGCAAGCTGCCTGTTGATTGGCTGCTGCCCCTGATATCACTGGCCAATCCAAACCGGCAGGCGAAAGCCGGCCCTCCCTACGAAAGCTCTACCTACAAAGGCTTACCCTGTCCCGAGCCTGTCGGAGCCGAACGCCGTAGACCCCTGCCCGCTCACGGTCCTAGGTAAGCGTACGCCTATTGTGTACCATCGACACTGATCAATCAATCTGACTTAACATTAACTATGATATCAGTAGTGTACCCAGGCGTACCGCAAGTGCCTGCAAGTGTAGAGGCTGTTTGGCTGTAGCCCCTGCTGCTTTATTCTCCTGGTCTGACTGACTGCTGGAAGTATTTCTATCACTACGTGTCGTCGGCAAGAAGAAGCATTTTCCATTCGAAACATGCTTTCCTGGACTACATCAAGTAAATAACTCTGCTTTGAACTTATTAGTGTGACTCGTTCACTAGAGTCAGTGATAGTTTTCTTTGCTTTGTAGCTTTGAACCTACATCTGTGACTCTTTCACTAGACTCAGTGATAGTGTTCTTTGCTTTGTAGCTTTGAACCTACATCTGTGACTCTTTCACAAGACTCAGTGATAGTGTTCTTTGCTTTGTAGCTTTGAACCTACATCTGTGACTCTTTCACTAGACTCAGTGATAGTGTTCTTTGCTTTGTAGCTTTGAATCTACATCTGTGACTCTTTCACTAGACTCAGTGATAGTGTTCTTTGCTTTGTAGCTTTGAACCTATATCTGTGACTCTTTCACTAGACTCAGTGATAGTGTTCTTTGCTTTGTAGCTTTGAACCTACATCTGTGACTCTTTCACTAGACTCAGTGATAGTGTTCTTTGCTTTGTAGCTTTGAACCTACATCTGTGACTCTTTCACTAGACTCAGTGATAGTGTTCTTTGCTTTGTAGCTTTGAACCTATATCTGTGACTCTTTCACTAGACTCAGTGATATTGTTCTTTGCTTTGTAGCTTTGAACCTACATCTGTGACTCTTTCACTAGACTCAGTGATAGTGTTCTTTGCTTTGTAGCTTTGAACGTACATCTTGACTCTTTCACTAGACTCAGTGATAGTGTTCTTTGCTTTGTAGCTTTAAACGGACATCTGTGACTCTTTCACTAGACTGAGTGATAGTGTTCTTTGCTTTGCTGCCGGCCACTTTGCAGCTTCTTTCATCACTTACTTTTTTTCTTTGCAGCCATAATCCTCGGTGCTGCCTGCAGCTCCACCCCCCTCATTTTAGGATTGGTGTTTGGTGTTTCAAAATAGCCGTGAACGCGCACCGCGTGCGCAACGCAAGTGCCTGCAAGTGTAGAGGCTGTTTGGCTGTTCGGCCGTGTGGGCGTGTAGGTGTGTGATTTAAGAATTTAATGTTTTTGGGGTTTTTTTTTGCCTCCAATGTTACCATTGCCTACGCTAGCGAACGTTTCATGCCGTGCCACTTCAACAGTACTAAGGTATGAAGCGTCTGTCCATGATATTTGTGTTTATGTAATAACGTTGGTAGCCTAATGTTATATTTCTTTGCATTTAATAATACACACTGCAAATCGTATACTGTTAAGTTTTAGGTCTTTCATTTTTCTCTCATACACATTTAAAGGTTGGCTAATGGGCTAGGAAGTGGCAAATGTACAGGTATGGCGTAACCAACTGGCATTGGTAATATGACTGAGAAAGGTTCCATATCCACTCTAGACTGCGATGTTGATACTGGTAACATTAATCCTGTTTTACAGGAGGCGATATCTAACACATTAACCATTGAGTCTCCAGGTTCGACCAAAAAAGGCAATTTGCTTAATTCACTTAATAGCGATTTTGATATCAAAGCATTGGAGTCTCGCATTAGATTATCTATTGGTCTGTTGACTCCACTCGTTTCAAGAAATCACGAACTACAAGATAATGCATCTGGAAATGATGCACACTTGCCACCTAACATTACTCCGCCATTATCTGGGGCAAATATTAGTAACAGTGGCGCGGCTTCCTATCTTAATCCTCCAATAAGCCCCGATCTTGTCATCTCATACCCCCAGAACAATGGTAGTGTCTCTAGCATGCCTCTTACTCCTAAAGATCAAGAACCCTTTACTTTTCCAGTAATAATAAGAATTCTTGACCTATTAGGCATGACGTCACCCATTTAGAACCGAGATATATATATATTTATTTTTTTCAATTTGTTTTATACAGGGAGGCCTTGATAAATGTATCAAAATCTTCTGTTCTTCATTGCTTATGTTACTTTGTTCATAATTCAGTTGACTACAGTTGCCTTATCAATGATGAGTTTGTCCTTTAAGTTTCAGGTAAGAGACCTTCAAAGCTCGAGCAAAGGCTCAAACAAAGACTCCGTCGGTTGAACCTCAGTTGGAATCCCTTATGTTGGATGGCTTAACGTTGTTTGCCTCAATCAGGTTTGCTGTAGCCATTGACCTTCTGGTGGATTCACCTGATATTAGTCTGTTCCATAGATCGTTTTCTTGGAAAATCCATGGGCTCTCCGTCAATGGTAGTAGATAGATTGTTCTGTTGTGCTTGTTCTTTTCGCAGTCTAAGATTAAGTGCCTTAAAGTTTCTTTCGTTGCAGGCTTTTTGCATAGTCGACAGTCTGTCACGTTGAAGGGGGATCTGATAGTAAGTATTTCCTGCGTTGGTAATAAGTTAAGTATGGCTTTCATCAGCAAGTTTCTGTTTCTTTTATCTGGGAATTTGGTGCAGTACTTGATTGGTGCTTTAACTTTGTTAAAGGTTGGAGGAAGATGGGTAAGGAGTTTGTTATTAGCTGCCAGATCGAGGGTTCGTATCCAGTCAGTCCTTATTATTTTTTCCTTGATTCTGTCGGGATTTTCTTTGAGCTCTTTGACAGAGCATGCAATTTCCTGCAACTTCACTCTCCTTTTTTCTTTCCATTTTCCCAGCGCTGCGCACTTAGTGTTGCTCATTTCGTCATTGATAATGGAAAAGGCCGGCAAGGGATTGTCCAGGATGGTTTTTTTGAAGAAGTTCATGGCTGCTTGTTCCACCATGGATTCTAAAGATATTAGGCCCAGCTCCCTTCGGATTGCTGCCATCGAAGTCGACTTGGGAAATCGCAAGACTGCTTTCCAAATTAAGCCTTCAAGTTTGGTCCAAATGTTAGGGGGAATTACGAGCGAGACTTCCATCCCGTAGATCAGCGCAGGGATGATTTTTCCCTTGTAAAAGTTTAAGGCAGGTGTTAGGGAAAATTTGCCAAATTTTTTGTCAACCGATCGTAATTGCGCCGTTGGTCGTTTAGCTTTGTCCCTTAATGTCCTTTGCATCGCCAATGATGTCTTTGAGCTGTCTAGGTTGACTCCCAAGTATCTTATCGATTTAACTGTCTCGATTTTTTCTTTTTCCAAGAACCAGACTGGTTGTTTCGATCTTTTGTTTGCCACTTTTTCAATTGTCAGAATTTTAGTTTTGTTTTTATTGATAATCAGGTGATTTTGGGCAATGTATTTGGCCAAGTTATTTAGTTTCCGCTGAAGACCGATTATTGTCTGGTCGATTAAGATAATATCGTCGGCGTAAAGGAGCCTTGGTACAGTAGTTTTGCCTAATTTTGGAGGAAAGCATCTTGTTTCATTTTCAGCATGTTGGAAATCACTTAGGAACGAGATGAAGAGAGATGGTGCTAGGGGGCAGCCTTGCTTGACTCCTCTTGTGATCCCAATCTCTTCTGATAGTGTTCCTTCTTGGCTGAGTTTCACTCTTACAAAATGATCTGAGTGCAGGGCTTTAATTGGGTCTAGAATTGAGTGGGGACAGTTGCAAGTCTCAAGTTTTGTCCAGAGAGAGTTGCGGTCAATTTTATCAAAAGCCTTTGATAAATCGATGAAGGCTAGGTGGATCTTTGGAGCGCCTTCCTTTACCTTCGTCGATAAGATGTTTATAATCATGATGTTTACCAAAGTCGATCCTTTCTTTTGAAATCCCGTTTGGAGATTGTCCCGGTGTTGGCTGCTCTTTTCCCACAGTCGAAAATGATCCAGTAGAAGGGAAGCGTAGATTTTGCCAATGATGTCTAAAAGGGCGATGTGCCTATAGTTGGCCGGGTCTTCGCGGCTTCCCTTTTTATAGACGGGGACAATTACAGCTTTCAGCCATGATTCCGGGATTTATTTTTTTTTCACACTCTTCAAAGATTTTGCTTATCACCTCCGACCATTGGTTAGGAAATTGCTTTAGCATCGCGTTGGTTAGTCCGTCGGGACCAGGAGCTCTGGAAGATTTGAGCTTCATGATTTTAGCTTCTATGTCCTCTCTGTTTGTGAGGTTAACCCATCTGAGATCCTTATTAGTTGTTTCGATGGTAGGTGAATCCTTAACCTCCTCAAATTCTGAAGTTATGTAGGATATCCATTTGTTTTCTTCTACCGCGTTGCACAGAGACTTATGCTGGGTCTTGGTTGACTTGTTAAGAAGCGACCAGAATTCGTTAGATTTATTTGGACGTCAGGCTTTTCATCATAGACTCTGCGTCAAGTTGGTATTGTAGAGCCTTGTGTTGTTTTTGCCAAATGAGATATTGTTTGTTCTCCTTACGCCAGAGCTCCCAGACAGATGGGTCATTTGATTTTTTTGCTCTTCTTTTCAGACAGCGGCTCAATTTTCTTTGATTGACCACTTCTTTGTTGAAAGCATGTGGAGGCTGAGCTGATGTGTGATTTCCTCCACGGTTTTTTGTAGATCAATAGGAGTGGTGTGTAATCCGGTCTTTCATTTCTCTGAGTTGTTGGACCCGACTTTCTTGTCCCATGCGCGACTCAGTTTTAGAATATCATTTTCCGTTAATCTTAGTCGCAAGCACTGACTGCTGAGTTCGGTTTCTAGAGGATACGTAGGCTTTGCTTTTCTCTGTCCCTTCCATGAGCACGAAACGAGATTATGGTCGCTGTTGGTTGTTCTTTCGACTCCGAAACTCGTAATGTGATCTATCAGGCCCGACGAGATGCAAATATGGTCAATTGTGGCACTCGACTCTCCCCTCTCCCAGGTTGGGATATTACTTTGGTTCGGGAAGAGGGTATTGATGATTTGAATGTCCCTTTCAGCGATTAGTTCTTGCCATGCTTTCCCTCGTTTCCTCGTGGGATCTAATGTGGTGGATTTGGCCAAGTGGGAGTCGGTGCAGGAGGCGTTGAGGTCGCCACAAATGATTATTCTGATGTCTTTAAAGGTCTCATATAGGTGATCAATCGTGGAACCCATGTTCACACAAAACAATTCCGTTGACATTCTCTGTGGGTTCCAGTAGCAGTTGATAATAGCCAGTTTTTTATGGTGACCTCCGTCGAGATTACCGTCCTGACTGTGCCACGATGTAACGCACACCAACATTTCGTATGCTTCCTTCCATTTCTTTGGTTCGTCTAAACCCACGCCTATTTTAAAGGCAGTCAAAAGGCCTGCTGACGGTCTTCCCAGCGCACCTTTTATCGCTGGGGAAACTTGGACGGTGAAGCCGTCAAGCGTAGGTTTGGCCGTTAACCATGTCTCTTGCAGACACAGTATATCAAAGCTGCCCAGGTTCACGTCACTCAGCTGGGTTAGATGAGCGTGTCCTCGGGTGTTCCATGATCCCAGGCAGAAGTTCTCTTTGTTGGGCCGCTCCTCTTTACTCTTAGGAATGGTGCTGTTCGAGAGGGTTGGCCCTGGCCGTTGCTATTTATTACTGTTTTTAGACCACTTTGAACGGAGCCAATTCCAGGGACCTTGTGGCTTGCGCACTACAGGATGTGATTCCGTGCGTTTTATCCCGTCGAGGTATCTAGAAGAGTCCTCTCGTCGGTAAGGGTGGAATTCATCCTTTCTCAGGCTTGGGTCGCGTGTTTCTCCCGAACAACTAGAGTTTGTTTCCCCCTTTTTTGCAGGTATCTGTTGGTTTACGTTCTTGTTTCTGTCCTGTTTCTTTATTTCTGTAATTTTGAAACCCATTTCCCTCCGTTCTTGACAAGCATTTTGATAAATTTTTTTCCTGCTCTCTGATTCAATATGGATGTAGGCTTTGGGTCTTCCGTTACTGTGGTAGGGCTCTACTAATTTGATGTTTTCAGTTTTTAAGTGGTTTAGCGTTTTGGATCTTTACATAATCTGCAGAATCTTTGGCCTATTGAGAGGGTCTTGGTCCTTCATGGGCTCTAGCTGTTCTATTTTGAATATCTCTGACCGACTGTGTCTTGGCTGGCCCTTGACCCCCCTAATTCTCTTTTGTTGCTCTCCAGCCTCTCGTGTCTTCTTGTTTTGTTAGAGAGACTTGTGTGTTTGTTATGATCACTCGCGACAGTAGAATTTTGCCTTTCTATTGGCGCGGTTTTGGGTCTTGTTTTTTCCTCTAAACTTGAAGGTTTGACGTTTTCGCACGTGACTGTAGAGATTTGCCTTTCTATTGGCGCACTTTTGGGGATTGTTTTTTCCTTTTATCTTAAATCGGGTGATGCTTTCTCCTCTTTATTTCCTCGGGCTATTAGTTCCGTTAATACGAACCCCAACTGTTTAATTTCCTTGAAGGCTTGGCTGTCGATGTTGCTAAGTGCTTCCTCGTTCACGTGTAAATATGCTTTGGCTAGGTTTCTGGAGTGGTAGGGTTCAACTCTCTCAAGATCGTCAGATCTGATGTTCCTTAAGGCTCTTGTTTTTTCCATGAGATGAATTACTGTTGAGCCGTTAAGAATGAGGTGGTTTTTTCCTTCTTCTTGTTGCTCCAATTTGAAAGTCTGTCTCGCTCTCTTTTCGTTTGAGTGCTGGAAGTCGGTCCTGCTTCTCCATTTCCTCTTTGATTTTTCATGGTCCTTTTGCAGGATGTGCCTTCAATCCTTCGGAGTTGTGATAGTGAGCTGATCTTGACTTTTTTCCCTGTTTGTTTCCAAGCGATGAGGTTCTGGTGTTTTTGTTATAGGGTCCCCTCTCTTTGGGCTTGTTTTGCTTGGGGTCGTAGAGGTGCTATCCTCGTCTGTGCACGTTGAGGCGTTTATATGTTGGGATATGTCTATTAGGACATTGTCAAGCAAGAAATCTTCTGTGGTTCGAGGTGAGTTGATGATGATTATTTCTTCTGTTTGTGTATCCATCTTCTGCGTGGTCGGCGATTTGTTTGTAGGAACGAAGTGTGCCGATTCGTTCCTTACTTTGTCGGGAGCCAACCTTCCGCTTTGTGGCGCTTTGGTTTGAGTTTGATCCACCGAGAGATATTAAATATACTATGAATGAGATTGACTCTAACATAAATAGGATGGAGGGTTTTATTCTTCCCCTGGAAGGCCTTTATTCAAAAACAATGACACTTTCAGGAGCCAAGATTAAGATTTATTATGAACAATGTACTCAGACAAAAAAAATATTTTTCCGATGACACAGCAAGCCATGGGCCTGAATCATCAAATGAAATTGTGTTAATACGAGGTGAACTAGCGACTATTAATTCTGCCCTATTTGATCTTAGGGATATGCTTAATCCATCTATGCCTGCTTCTCCGCTAGAAAAAATGGTGAACTCCACTGACAGTCCATCAGTCTTACTTAAATGTAATGATGAACAGAAACTCTCTACTGGCTCCACGGAATCTGAATCTGAATATATGGGTTACGCATCCAGAAGATTCTGCAAAAATCAAAAACGCTGTGTCAAACGTGCAGAAAGAAAACGCAGATCAGCAAATGAAAAAAAAACTAAAAAAAATCACTAAAAAAAATACAAATTCAGTGAGTCCTGAAAGTGGCAGTGAAGATGCGACTGACGTGGCACAGCTTTCAGTGGAATGCCAATCACATCTGGGAGCAGATCACAAAAATGAAACCAAATTAAAGGAAGTCAAACCAACATCAACTCCTTGGGCCTCATTACGACCCTGGCGGTAATCGCCCGTCATTACCGCCATGGCGTAATGAGCGTTTACGCCGTGGGACGATGGCGTAAAGAGCGCCACATTACGACCCATCGCGCACGAGCATTACGCCATGGCGGTAATGCAATTAACGCCATGGCGGAAAAGGCCCCTACCGGCATCGTTAAGCGAGCAAGGTGCACTTCCGCCACCGTAAGTAGCGGCCACCGTAAGTAGCGGCCACCGTAAGTAGCGGCCACCGTAAGTAGCGGCGGCCGTAATTAGCGGCGGCCGTAAAAAGTCGAACCGGAAATAGCGTCATCGCGCCGGAACGGGAAACAGCCCGTCGGCCATCTTGAAAAACACAATCCATCGCCATCCTACCAAACAACACCAGACCCAACCCTGACACCTGTCCCAACCAACCACCCACCCATCCAAGTACCCGAAAATGCCTAAATGTGTCAAAAAGGCATGTGACCGCCAGCGCCAGGAGAGATTCAGCCGGGAGGAACTCTGCATGCTTGCGGAGACCCTGCAAGACAACGCAGGTGTCGTTTTCTCCCCGGACATGACCAGGACAGCGATCGGGAAAAAGAAGGCCATCTGGGCCCTGGTGGCTGAGCGCGTCAGCGCGTTGGGGACCGTACCCCGCACCCCACAGCAGTGCAGGAAGCGCTGGGATGACCTACGCATACGGGTCAGAGCCGTCATCTCAGCAAACCGCAACCTTGCCCTGGGTACCGGTGGAGGGTCGGAATCCCCCCTGAAACTCCAACCGTGGGAGGAGATCTGTGCAACCACGATTGGCATGGAATCCATTGAAGGCGTCGGAGGGATGGAAAGGGGAGCTCCGACATCAGGCGATGAAGGTAGGTGCCTCAAACAAGACATGCCATAGTCACAGCAGTCCAATCATGTGTAGCACAAGGTTGCCCTAGAGTGTAAATGCAACACATATCAACACTGCCCATAGCCACATGCGAGCACCACCCTGCATACACTGCTGGCACCCACATACCTGCATCCACATTCCACACCAAAAGGAGACAACCTGCATGGCACTGCCTGAAATCTTCCTCATCCACTGACCACAATAATGTCAAACATTTCATTCCAAAGTACGCAGACCCATCAATAACGCCCTCCCTCCTTTGCTCCACCACAGGCACAGATTCACACCCAGAGGACCAGGACACCCCTGCGCCAAAGAGAGCCAAGAAGGCCATCAACAACGGCCCTGCACCCTCAACCTCAGCTGCAGTGAGGCAGACCCCACAACAAGCAGGTCCCACTGCAGGCATACCGGAGGTCCCACCGGCAAGCACCCCTGTTGGCAGCAGGCCAGCAGCAGCTGCTCCACCTCCACCGACATTGCCTGCCACAGGAGGCAGGGGGTCAGCGGCCAGCAGCAACATCGGGGAGACAGCTGCAACAGCTGCATGTTCAGACTCGGACATGGAGCACGAGGTCAGAAGCCCCACTGACCTACTACATTCCCCCTGTTTCTCAGACGCCAGCCCCCATGAGGGTCACACACAGGGGCACACAGAGGTAGAGGAGTGGCCATCCACCCCATGCCCTGTCCAGAGGAGGGGAGCAGCCCCTCCATCACTCCACCAGCACTGGCCATGGGCCAGCACGGCCAGCAGTCCCTCCAGGACATCACTCAACGGCAGCATCAACTGTCCGCAATGCTGGATGAGCATGCCGCGGAATGTGTGGGGGCTAGGTCTAGCATTGAACAGGCCACGGAGACCCTAAGGGCCGAAGTGGCGCAGAGCACTGCCACCCTGAGGGATGCCATGCAGGCCATGTCCAGGGACATCTGTGCAGAACTTGCGGCCTTGCGTCGTGCGGTCACTGGCCTCACCCACACACGACAGGACGTGCATGCACAGGGGCAGCCAGGGACATCCTCCACTGCCAGTTCTGCGCAGAGCAGCCCCGTGCGACGTTCCGGTCGTAACCTGCGCTCCACAGCCAGGGGTGCCCCGGGAGCCGGGAGAGGGGGCTTGTAACAGCCTGTGGCCACTGTCACAGGCATCTGTTGACACCTAGAGGGTGTGTGTTGGGGTGTGCAGGGGGGAGGTGGGAGGGGGTGTGTTGGGGTGTGCAGGGGGGAGGTGGGAGGGGGTGTGTTGGGGTGTGCAGGGGGGAGGTGGGAGGGGGTGTGTTGGGGTGTGCAGGGGGGAGGTGGGAGGGGGTGTGTTGGGGTGTGCAGGGGGGAGGTGGGAAGGGGTGTGTTGGGGTGTGCAGGGGGGAGGTGGGAGGGGGTGTGACACGACATTTCATAGTTTCAATACACTTTATTCTTTCAAAAAAAGTAATGTGTGGACATTTTCATTGCGTATCTGTGCTTTATTGGTGTACAGTCCACAGTGTGCATGTCCCAGAGACACACAGTGCCCCAAGTGCAGTCTCCATGTGATAAACACCAGCCGTGTGTGCTAGAAGCAGTGGTCGATGATACTTTGGCGCATTGCACGCCCCTCCTGTGCATCGCCTCCTCCATGGGGTGCCGCCCCATCTGCACCCTCCTCATCCTCATCGTCAGGTGGTTGCAGTTCTGCGTCAGGGGGCAGGGGCACATTCCGTCTGACGCACATATTGTGTAGCATGACACATGCCATGACGATCTTTGCCACCTTCTCATGGCCATACAGGAGTGCGCCACCAGACCTGCTGAGGCTTCGGAACCGTGCCTTCAATAGTCCGAATGTCTGCTCTATGACCACACGAGTACGGTATGTGCACGGTTGAAGTCCTCCTCGTGCTGGTTCTGCGGGTTCCGGACTGGTGTAAGGAGCCACCTCTTCAGGGGATAGCCTGCATCACCTGTATGTAGGCGAGAATGTATGTGTCAGTCATGTTGTCTGATCAGGAACATGATGTTCCGCCATGGCTCGCATCCAACTGTTACTTTGGCTCACTTCTTCATGCACTGATTGATTCACACAATGCAACCAGTATATGCTCATGGCTCCCATGGCCTGTTTTGCATGCCATCACCCAATGTATGCAGAGGGGTTGTGTGCATTGTGAGTGCCCATCCGCTGTCTCCGTTCTCTGTGTTACTCACAGCCAGGTGGAGTATACATCATCCCCCCCCCCCTTTCTGCCAGGTGGAGTATGCATCACCCCCCCCCTTTCTGCCAGGTGGAGTATGCATCATCCCCCCCCCCTTTCTGCCAGGTGGAGTATGCATCATCCCCCCCCCTTTCTGCCAGGTGGAGTATGCATCATCCCCCCCCCCCTTTCTGCCAGGTGGAGTATGCATCACCCCCCCCCCCTTTCTGCCAGGTGGAGTATGCATCGGTACGTCATTCACCTGCCCACTTCCATGACATTGGACTCACCGAGTAGCCAGGATCTTGGGCCTGCATGTCGCTCCATGTAGCGTGGTATTGTGGAGTTCCTCAGGACCATTGAATCATGGGTTGATCCGGGGAGTCGGGCACAACAATGTGTGATGATCTTGTTGGAGTCACAGACCATTTGCACGTTGATTGAGTGGAACTGTTTCCGGTTGCGGTACGGTACCTCCATGGCACGTGGAACCACCAATTCCACATGGGTGCAGTCGATGGCACCAATGCAACCGGGTATGCCGGCTAGTGCATGGAAACCCACTTTGGTGTTTGCAATCTCCTGGGCAGTCCGTGGTAATGAGATGTGGTCGTCTGTGTGCTTGAGGAGGGCATCGAGCACTTGGATGAGTGTTCGTGAGAATAATGGTTGTGAAATGCCATGCAGGTGCCCCACTGTGTGCTGGTAGGTGCCTGTGGCCAGGAAGTGGAGTACAGACACTACCTTCAGTAGGGGGGGGATGGCGGTTGGACTTTCTATCATGCTGACGATGTCGTTGTGTGTCATGTCTACGATGGCGGTGATGGTGTCCCGGTCCAAACGGTACAGGGTGTGGATCTGCTCAGCAGTGAGGTTGAATGGATTGGCTCTGATGCGTGGGATTGGGGGCTGCCTGCGTGGTGGCACTGGCTGTGCTGGTGGGGCTTGCTGGGCCTGCCTTGCCCTCCTTCTCCTCCTGCGTCTCCTCTGTGCTGCCTGTTGTTGTTGTTGTTGTTGCTGTTGTAGCACATGCATTGCTATCAGGTCCTCCAGCCCCAACATTGCTAGTCGTATTGGCATCATTGTGGAGTGTGACTGGGTGTGGGAAGGGGTGGGGTGTGCTTTTTTTGTGCTTCCCTGAGTCTGTATTGCCTTCACCTGTGCTGTTTCTGTGCACCTGTGGCAGCTGCATTCACTTAACATGGCCCTTTACGGTTGGTTCGCGATGGCGTTATTTGCACCATGGCGGTAAGGTACTTAACGGGCTGGGTGATGGCGTTAGGTGCATGTCCGCTTGGGTCGGCATTTGCGTACCTTTCCGCCATGGCGTTAAGTACGGTGTGGCCGGTTGCGTGCGCGCACCCTTGGCGCAGTTAGCGCCAGTGTTAACTACGATGCCGCTAATGGCATCGTAGTTAACGGTCACGGGTCATGATCGGACCTGGCGGAAAACGATGGCGGTAACCATTTACCGCCATCGTTTTTCACTTAGCGCCAGGGTCGTAATGAGGCCCCTTGTGTCAATCACGATACAATCACAGTCGAAGTACATAAAGAACCTGCAGCTACCATGCCCCAACGAGATGTGAAACATGATTTAGACAATAAGAGCGAGACTGAAGGGGCTGTACCCAAAACTCAAAAAATACTTTCTAACTATTTTCAGAGTGCAGGAAGGAAAAAAACATCGACCAGTTTTACAACCTCATACAATCTTACTAATAACCAAAATGAAGCACCCAACCAACCTACTGGTGGAATGGTTAAAAATGTTTCCCAGTTTTATTCGGAAACCGTACAAAGAAATCTAGTGAATGCGCAGGTTTTGATTCCCAAAAATGCACCATTCATTTTAAATGAAAGAGGTAAGCTTACCAAGTTATCTAATGGTAAGACTTCCGTACAGAATGAGTCTGCAATGGGTGCGTCTGCCTGCGCTGTACATTTAAAACACAAACAACCATCACAGAGTAGCAGTTTAACTGTTCCCAACATACAAGAGTCCATGCACATAGCGTTAACGGCTGGCATCCCCCAATTGAAATAATCAACCAGCTTCTAACTACACAATCGTTTGAAAAGGAACCTAATGCGCACAGTGACTCAACTGCCATTCAATTTGAATTTGCGGGACTAGAAGGTGGTCCCACTAGTAAAAATCCAAATGACCTAAAAAGCATTCCCAATCTCAAAGATCTTACATCTGATCATAAGGACCAGCCCAATGATACCCATACAGGAAGCATCGTGCTTGCAAACGATAACATCGATGATGCCAGACCCCCATGTCCTAATGCGAACAACAAGAAACATACTAACATGATTGGGCTCGAGGGCAAGCAGGAAATATTACATGGTGCACGAATTAATAGAAAATATCTTCTAGATCTTCTCTATATAATTCCATCACTAAGAATTATATCTTCCAGTGATATTGATCACATCGCATTAGCTCCTACCAACAACTTTCGTATGACATGTCATTTGTTCTCTGAACACGTACTCAAGCTTATTTGGTCCTTTAGAAGGGAACTTTCAGAAATGGGATTCTCACTGTTCACCTTTAACGATGAAAAACTGGCAAATTAATTTTTATATGCTAATCAGCGCAGCAACTCAAATGAGCAGAAAATGAAGGATGATTATTCAAGCAGTACCAAAAATGATACATTTTGCATATCTCAACTTTTGACAATTAGTCGTACCAACAATGAAATGGCATGGTTACAACCATTGCTTAAAACGATATATACGGCCAATCAAGACCTGTTTACTTCATAAGCTAAGGTTAACTCTGTTCTTACTGTTCTTTCTTGGAACTCATGTGGGTATAATAATATTTCTATCTGGCTTTCCACGCTTGAAAAATTACCAACCATTTTTTTGTTCCTTGAAACAATGAAAATGGATCCATTGGTCATTCCTGATTACCATTCATACTGCTCTCCTGCCTCCAAAGGTGGGGGTGACAGGCCCTTTGGGGGTCTAGCCATTGCAATCAATAATGCTGTTGAACGTAGGGTAACCTTGGTCTATTGTTCTGTTCATGTTTTAGCTGTAATTTTGTGCCTTGAAAAGCGTGAAACAAATGTAATTTTAATAATCAATGTGTATTGCAATCCTCTGAAATATTCTATCTTAGATATCTTTGATGATCTAGATTGCTGTTTTGACCAAGCCTCAATGATATACTCTAAATATGAGACCATTGTAGGTGGGGATTTTAATTTGCATTGTAATGGACAGCCCACAAATGACCCTATGTGTAAGCAATCCAATTCAAACAGTTATAAAAGAGGAGCAAAGTTTCGAAGATACTTTGAAAATTGGGGTATGTCATTTGTCACGTTCAGTCCGTCCTCGAATGTACACACCTGTAAAAGAGGCATAAATGGTTCTGTGATTGATTTTTTTTGTGTCTCCGATTTACTGCCATCTAGAATTGACCCGGTCAAAATTGGGGACATTATTTACAGTGATCATGCCCCCATTTTTCTTACATCTTCCCTTGATACTGATCAATGGCACTCTAACATCATTTTACTTCCCATTGAAAACAAAAGGGATAATATTTCCTTAAGATGGAACCCAACCTTATGTAGGAAGTTAGCAGACGGGTACATGACCACCTTAAGAGCCTGATGAATTGGGATTCTATTAATTCATATTCCATCAATTATGTAAATGCAATAATCAATGATTTTATTGAAGACGCCCTCAATCAGTACAGAACTAAAATTCCTCTCAATTAATCCACCACAAACATAGTTTCAACTATAACATCAAAATGTTGAAAATATATAAAAATCGTGATATTAGACGATTAGAAAAGGGGAACATTTCTGTTTTGCAATACATGTTAAAAAAGAAGCGCATCATTCTTGAATACAAATTTAAAACTAGAGGTGCACATTTGCAGCAATACAATGAACAACATTGCAAAATGATCGAAGCTATTTGTTGTCGTAATTCATGAGACATTTGGACTGCATTGAAAAAGGGAAATGTGTTAGACAGATCTGATAAGTGTGAAATAAAAGCAGAAACATGGATATCCTATGTAAAGGGAAAATATATGATACCTGCCCGTTTTGCAAATATGACACAGTTCCTGTCTATCTTGTCAACTACTTTGCTTGGTCCACATATGACATCATGTGGGCCATTAAAAAATTGTCTCATTCCCGTGCTCCGGGCCCTGATGGGATACCTAGTTGTGTATACAGATCAGATCCCTTTTTTTGGAGTAAGATCCAAAACATCAAATTTGATAGAATTCTTCAAAAGGGCCTCATTCCGAATTCCTGGGTCACATCTATTCTTATCCCTCTTTACAAAAAGGGGGATTCCAGCTTACCTGAGAATTACCGTCCCATATCTCTTACAGATGCTGCAGCAAAGGTTTTCTCCATTTTAATCATCCATGGCTTAGAAAAATATCTATCTACTCACAAAATGTATTCAAAATGTCAGGTTG
Source organism: Ambystoma mexicanum (assembly GCF_040938575.1). NCBI lineage: Eukaryota > Metazoa > Chordata > Amphibia > Caudata > Ambystomatidae > Ambystoma > Ambystoma mexicanum. The sequence continues at coordinate 1,285,256,892 of NC_090926.1, forward strand.
TATTCAGCCGCCAGATGGGCACAACTTTAAATTCTACAATCATGGCCCATTTGATTGCTGGTGTTAAAAGAAAGAACTTGGCAATGTTTATATTGCCTCCATTGAGATATCTTCCGGATTTGACTCAGTTGTGCGACAAGTTTTATGGAATAAAATGCAGAAGTTTGGAATCCCAGAACTCTTTATACATTGGATCACCAAATTCCATACAAATACATCATGCAGAATTTGCTTAACCCGGGGAGGTTCTCTAACTGAGTCTGTTCCCTTTTTTCTTGGTTTGAAGCAAGGATGCAATTTTGCATCCATGCGCTTTAATTTGTATCTTGCTGACATAGACACCTTTGGGAATCTGTCATCACATATCCAGCAAGGCTCTGTTCACTTCGACTACACTGGTTAACCTTTGCTGATGACCTGATTCTTTTTTGACTTAACTCCATCTAGCCTCCAAGCTAAATTGGACATATTTTCTATGTTCGCCCATAATCACAACCTTATTCCCAATCCAAGCAAGACCTATGCTATGATTGCAAAAAAGCTTAATAAATTTAGATGGCGTATTGGTAATACTGTTACCTTAAGAGCTTCAAGTCGAAATCGACTTTCTGAAAAGTAAAGAAAGTCTCACCTTGGCAGTCTGGAGATCAAGGAATAACCAATGCAGCATGTGAGAATTACCCCGCCTACCGCAGCACCTGCTTCCCGGTATTAGAACCCCGAGAGAAAGTATGCAACCAGCAGGGAAACCCTCTGGGGAAGAAAACCCTGACGATTCAGACTTCGGAGTGTTGATCACGGAGTGAAGAGGGCGTAGTCAATGATGATGCGGGAAGGCTTCTTCTGATGGCAATAAAAAACAAGGTAAGATGATAGCAGGAGAGGAGAGCGGTAAGTAAATAAGAAGATAGAGAAATCCCTGACCTCTTAGATGGCTAATCCTCGAATACCTGAAGCGATCCCTGAGAGCGGGGGGTTCGAAGAGAGCTGAAGGGCACGAGACCTAGGAAGTAATCAAGAGGTGAAAATGTGCACAATGGAGCGGGAATAGTAGACGCAAGGGCGAACACCGTTCATTACATCGGAAAGAATTACCCGGAAAGAACCCCAGAGAATGGAATAGAGCTGAACTTCAGAACGGGATAGGAGGAAAGGGTCCCGAATTAGACCAGACCGAGGTGGCTGGGGCGAAATTCTGAAATAGAGCCAAAGTTGAATTAGTACACAGGATGTAGGAAAGCGGAGGTAGAAATCAATGAGGAATCCTAGGAGCAAACTCACGGAGCGTCTGCCAAGACAGTAGCGACGCAAAGTGCAGTCAAACTTCGTGCCGTACATGGAGTCACGTGAGTGACTCGCCGCGTTCTCGGCGAACGTGAAGAGACTGTAACGTTGTGTACAACGTGGACTGTGCTGTGGTCTGCCATCTTGGAAGTCCCGAACCGGGTTACCCCGCACAATCAGTTACGGGACCATAGTGACCAGCGTGATGTGTGTGTAACAGATACCCCCATACTTCAAATAAAAGAGACCATCTATTTGGGATATCGTCTGAGTAATGTGACTACTTATAACTCATGGGTATCCTATCTCAAGCAAAATTCCAGACCCTTACTGAGTCAAATGAAGTTCATTTTTTCTACTCTCTGTAAATTTTCAATTATTCCGCTCCTTGATTTCTTCACATTGAAAGTGGAACCAGTTCTTTTATATGCATTGGACATTTGTCCCAGTAGCATGCGTAAAGAATTGGATTTATTACAGGGCAGTATGATAAAAAAAGCTCTCCGCCTGTCTTTATTCATTCCTAACTGCATTATTAGACCTGAGATGGGTCTTATCTCCTTATCTACCAGGTTTACATGGCGTGCTCTGTCAAACTATTCCAAAATTCTGAATTGCCCTGATAATTCAATTTTTCAAGATTTCTTGGATTTTAAAAAGGGCTGCTCTTCTAGATCTATTAACAGCTACTTTGTGACCATGGAGAATACTCTAATAAATTTGAGTGTTAATAGCGAAGATCTGTATAGGCGTCCAAATTATGTGAAACAAAAGTTATTTCAGTATGATTGGTGTCATACCATTGATCAAATTGCCACTCTGTGTACATACAGGGAATATGCCCAATTTCCCCATAAAAGAGATGGTTGCAGTGATTATCTCAGGATGTTTCCATGTAACATAACTAGGAGATACTACATGCGTTTTAGGTTAAACCAATAGCATACCCTTTATTTATTTATTTATTTATATTTATTTATTTCCACTAGAAAGCGCGCATCTGCCCTAGGGCATCGTGGCGCTGTTACATCATATTCACTTGGGTGCAGGCAAAAGCAGTGTACAGTTCTCCGTTCAGGGTCATACATATTAGGCGATGAGAGGGTCATGCATATTAGGCGATAAACAGTTCCTTGGTTACAGTGGAACAAACAGTTATTTGAATAATATGGTTTTCAGAGCCTTTCTAAAGGCTAGGAGTGATGTTTCCTTCCTGGGTTTGGGGGGTAGTAGGATCCAAGATTTTGGTGCCAATACTTCAAAGCTAGTACCGCTGGCTTTGGCTCTGATAAAGACAGGGACCGGGAGTTGGTCAGAGTAGAGTTCTCGCTTGGGTCTGAGTGATTGTGCAGGGTGTATCCGATCAGCTAGGTATCGGGGCGCTGATTGGGAAAGACATCTGTGTGTGATTGTGAGCGCCTTGAACAATATGCGGTCTTTGATAGGGAGCCAGTGGGCGGTTTGTATGGCCTGGGAGATATGCTCTCTCCTGGGGATACTGAGAGCAGCTCAGGGAGCATTATTTTGCGCAATTTGTAGCCTGTTAATTTTCTTGGCAGATGTATCTAGCAGAAGGACATTGCAATAGTCCAGTTTGGCTCCTATGGTGGCTCTGGCAATGTTGAGACAGTTCTTGGTGGAGAGGTAGGGTTTTACTGCGTTGATGATTATAGTAGTGTGAGCTGCTGATGAGGAGATGTAGCTAACTTGTCTATTCATGGAGAGGGTTGTGTCAAGAAAGACTCTGAGTGTTTTCACTGCAGCTGAGACTGGGATGACAGTGTTTTCAATGCTGAAATTGCTGTATTTGGTGTCCAGTTTTTTTAAGGTTTCCTTGTGGCCTACAATTAGGAATTCCGTTTTATCCCCGTTAAGGCATAGGCCGTTTGCTGCCATCCAGGCCTAGATGATTGCATATGTCTGCTGTAGTGTTCTGAGGTCTTTCTCGTAGTCACCAGATAGAGGGAGAAGGATTTGTGTGTCGTCGGCATAATTGGTGAACGTTATGCCGAGAGATTCCAGGTCATTAAATAATGGTAGGGTGAAGAGGTTATAGAGGTACATGAGCCTTGAGGCACTCCACAGCTGATGAGCGAGGGAGTGGCTGATGCCTGGTCTGAGAAGACCCTCATGGCACGGCCCTCTAAGAAGGAAATTATCCATGTAGTGGCTTTGTGAGAGAAGTGGGCAGAGTTAATGAGGTGGTGTCCTAGTGTTTTGTGGTTGACCAAGTCGAACACTGCTGATAGGTCAAGGAGCAGGAGAAGCGCGGCTTTGCCTTTGTCCATGTTTCCTAGGAGCTGTTTTTTTTATTCTAGCAAGGCTGATTCTGTGCCGTGCCGTGGGCGAAACCCTGATTGTCTCTTGCCCAGGATGTTGTGCAATTCCAGGTAGGCTTGTATCTGTAGGTAGGCAGCTTTATCAAGAATTATGAGAAGGAATGGCACGGTGGTGATCGGTCTGTAATTGTTGGGGGAGATTGGATCAAGTGTGGGCTTTTTTAGCAGTGGACAAACCCACGCTTCCTTAAGGGAAGAGGGTACAGTGCCCGAAGTGAGTGACGCATTATTGAAGGCTGTAAAGAAAGGTGTTAGGGATGCAGCACAATCCTTGATGATGTTAGCCTTGAAAGAACAAAGTATTGGGTGACAGGTAAAAACAAGCTGGCATTTCGAATTGTTGGTTTCCTGAATGTACAGAACGGAACGAAACATTAAAACATCTTATTTTAGAATGGCCCTTTTTTAGGGATCAAAGGACAAAGTCCTTCTTAAGATTTATTGATGTGAACTATGAAGATTGCATGACTTCACTTTGGAATAGACTTATGAAAGGCAATGAGAAGGCTTTCATTTTTGCTTTGGTTGTTTTCCTGAAGGTCATTGACAAAGAGATTTTGTTACTTCATTGTTAAATTGTTTTTAACTTGAGTTTAATTTTATCTGGCACTTTTTATACTGCAATATGTTGATACATTGTTAAATAGATGTTACTGTGTAATTTTGTAAATGTTCTTTGAACTATATACAAATAATTTTTTTTTAAAAAGTAGTGAACCCATACATGCGCACAGCAACGTAGCCACTATCAGTACGTCGCACAGCCCGAACCTCATCCAACCAGTAGCGCATTTGTATACTGCAATCACTATACTGTACTATATTTGTATACTGCAAGTTCTTGTTCAATCTTAAAAAATATATTTAATGCCATACAATAATGTGCTGCCAGTATGTCTATCATAAATGTGTATGCACTGAAATATGTTCCTGCCTGTGCCTTATGCTCTGCATAACTCTCAATCCACTACTGCAACCTCCTACCCAATCTTACTAACCAAGCTACTACAGGGCATGTTTAGTTGAACCATCTAATTCAATTTACTTGATGCTACCCTGTACTAGTTTGACCCTATGCTATTGATGCTAGTCTGGCCCTATGCTAGTGCTGCCACACTGTACTAGCCTGACCCTATGCAATGCCGCTACACTGTATTAGTCTGGCCCTATGCTACTGATGCTACACTGTATTAGTCTGGCCCTATGCTATTGCTGCTACACTGTACTAGCCTGACCCTATGCTATTGCCGCTACACTGTATTAGTCTGGCCCTATGCTATTGCTGCTACACTGTACTGGTTTGTCCCTATGCTATTGATGCTAGTCTGGCCCTATGCTATTGCTGCTACACTGTATTAGTCTGGCCCTATGCTACTGATGCTACACTGTACTAGCCTGACCCTATGCTATTGCTGCTACACTGTATTAGTCTGGCCCTATGCTATTGCTGCTACACTGTACTGGTTTGTCCCTATGCTATTGATGCTAGTCTGGCCCTATGCTATTGCTGCTACACTGTACTAGCCTGACCCTATGCTATTGCCGCTACACTGTATTAGTCTGGCCCTATGCTACTGATGCTACACTGTATTAGTCTGGCCCTATGCTATTGCTGCTACACTGTACTAGCCTGACCCTATGCTATTGCCGCTACACTGTATTAGTCTGGCCCTATGCTATTGCTGCTACACTGTACTGGTTTGTCCCTATGCTATTGATGCTAGTCTGGCCCTATGCTATTGCTGCTACACTGTACTAGCCTGACCCTATGCTATTGCCGCTACACTGTATTAGTCTGGCCCTATGCTACTGATGCTACACTGTATTAGTCTGGCCCTATGCTATTGCTGCTACACTGTACTAGTTTGATCCTATGCTATTGATGCTAGTCTGGCCCTCTGCTATTGCTGCCACACTGTACTAGTCTGGCCCTATGCTATTGCCGCTACACTGCACTAAGCCTGGCCCTATGCTACTGATGCTACACTGTATTAGTCTGGCCCTATGCTATTGCTGCTACACTGTACTGGTTTGTCCCTATGCTATTGATGCTAGTCTGGCCCTATGCTATTGCTGCTACACTGTACTGGTTTGTCCCTATGCTATTGATGCTAGTCTGGCCCTATGCTATTGCTGCTACACTGTACTGGTTTGACCTGATGCTATTGATGCTAGTCTGGCCCTATGCTATTGCTGCCACACTGTACTAGTCTGGCCCTATGCTATTGCCGCTACACTGCACTAAGCCTGGCCCTTTGCTACTGATGCTACACTGTATTAGTCTGACCCTATGCTACTGATGCTACACTGTATTAGTTTGACCCTATGCTATTGATGCTAGTCTGGCCCTATGCTATTGCTGCTACACTGTACTGGTTTGTCCCTATGCTATTGATGCTAGTCTGGCCCTATGCTATTGCTGCTACACTGTACTGGTTTGTCTCTATGCTATTGATGCTAGTCTGGCCCTATGCTATTGCTGCTACACTGTACTGGTTTGACCTGATGCTATTGCTGCCACACTGTACTAGCCTGACCCTATGCTATTGCTGCTACACTGTACTAGCCTGACCCTATGCTATTGCCGCTACACTGTATTAGTCTGGCCCTATGCTATTGCTGCTAGTCTGGCCCTATGCTATTGCTGCTACACTGTACTGGTTTGTCCCTATGCTATTGATGCTAGTCTGGCCCTATGCTATTGCTGCTACACTGTACTGGTTTGTCCCTATGCTATTGATGCTAGTCTGGCCCTATGCTATTGCTGCTACACTGTACTAGCCTGACCCTATGCTATTGCCGCTACACTGTATTAGTCTGGCCCTATGCTACTGATGCTACACTGTATTAGTCTGGCCCTATGCTATTGCTGCTACACTGTACTAGTTTGATCCTATGCTATTGATGCTAGTCTGGCCCTCTGCTATTGCTGCCACACTGTACTAGTCTGGCCCTATGCTATTGCCGCTACACTGCACTAAGCCTGGCCCTATGCTACTGATGCTACACTGTATTAGTCTGGCCCTATGCTATTGCTGCTACACTGTACTGGTTTGTCCCTATGCTATTGATGCTAGTCTGGCCCTATGCTATTGCTGCTACACTGTACTGGTTTGACCTGATGCTATTGATGCTAGTCTGGCCCTATGCTATTGCTGCCACACTGTACTAGTCTGGCCCTATGCTATTGCCGCTACACTGCACTAAGCCTGGCCCTATGCTACTGATGCTACACTGTATTAGTCTGGCCCTATGCTACTGATGCTACACTGTATTAGTTTGACCCTATGCTATTGATGCTAGTCTGGCCCTATGCTATTGCTGCTACACTGTACTGGTTTGTCCCTATGCTATTGATGCTAGTCTGGCCCTATGCTATTGCTGCTACACTGTACTGGTTTGTCTCTATGCTATTGATGCTAGTCTGGCCCTATGCTATTGCTGCTACACTGTACTGGTTTGACCTGATGCTATTGCTGCCACACTGTACTAGCCTGACCCTATGCTATTGCTGCTACACTGTACTAGCCTGACCCTATGCTATTGCCGCTACACTGTACTAGCCTGACCCTATGCTATTGCTGCTACACTGTACTAGCCTGACCCTATTCTATTGCCGCTACACTGTACTAGTCTGACCCTATGCTACTGATGCTACACTGTACTAGTTTGACCTGATGCTATTGCTGCCACACTGTACTAGCCTGACCCTATTCTATTGCCGCTACACTGTACTAGTCTGACCCTATGCTACTGATGCTACACTGTACTAGTCTGACCCTATGCTACTGATGCTACACTGTTCTAGTTTGACCTGATGCTACTGAATTTACACTGTTCTAGTCTGGCCCTACGCAATTGCTGCCACAATGTTCATTCTTGTACTGTGTAGCCCCTGGCACTGCTATTCATTGTACTCATAAGAAAGCAGATGTTGTTCCCTCGCGCCCTGAAACACTTGTGTATGGGAGCGTTATAAATGCCATATCATATCACCTCTGATAGTTTCCTATTTAGATACATACCGTACCCTGAGACTATCCACGTCCCTCAGAGACACCTCTGACCCAGTACATGTCTGAGCCAGTACATGTCTGAGCCCGTTCATTACCAACCTTCAGCCCCCTTAAGCTTGCTCCTCTAGCCATCTATTTTTGAACACCAGCACCCTTGTGCTTGAACTTCCAGACTTTAGGCCCCATTACCCCTGCCACTACGGCAATCATTAGGCCAGGTACCTCAGTTACATTGCAACAGCCTCCCACCATGCAAATCTGGCTCACCCTCATCATGTTCCCATTTTGTGTCTTGCAAGATAGTGTACCTTGCAGCGGCAACAATTATATAGTTTACAAAAACGGTCTAGCCAAACTTGCCTGCCCTAGGCACCACCCTATCACTTGCCCTACACCATTCTTGCCCTCCACGCCACCCTTCCCATTGGGTTACTTCTACTCCCACTCCATCTGTGGCAGTGACCACTTGGCTGACACCCTAGCCAAGTGTAACACTGGCAGCTCCAAGTATCACCGCCATAGACCGAGTTCATCACGCCCTGCCCCTGGTTACAGTCCCAACCACAACCACCCCACACCTACAATCAAGCTCCCAGCAACCAATGACCAAGTAGCCACACTCACCGCCATCCTTGACCTTACTGAGCGTAACAACAGACTAGGTGCCAGAATCCCTCAGAGGAACAGCAACCAACTAGTCAAATCCCACACCAAGACCAACAATCAGAGCATAGTCCCTAACAACTCTAAACTCCTCCCTTTAAAAGGAGCACTACTAAATGTCAGGTCCCTAGTCGCCCACACCACAGAGACCACCAACATCATCCTGACCAACAACCTTGACTTCCTTGCCGTGACAGAAACCTGGCTACATGACGCAGCGGCCCCTCTCTAACCCAAGCTATTCCTGATAGCTACTCCATCTTCAGAGCCGATAGACCCAACGCTCGAGGAGGAGGTATAGCCATCATCTTTAAATCCTCTCTAGACATTAGACTAGCCTCCTCTTCTCCACTAAAATCATGTGAACATCACACAGTCAAATTTCAAACATCCCCCAAAAGCACAATTACGATTCACCTAATATACAGGCCCCCAGGTCCTCCTGGATCGTTCGAAGAAGATATCACATCACTAGTAGCCGAGAGCTCTAAACCTTCAGCACAAATTATCATCCTCTGGGATTTCAACCTCGGTTACAATGACCCCCAGCTACTTCCCTGGCTAGTGCACTAGCAGAGCATGGCTTCTTACAATTCAGTTCTCAACCCACTCACTCGAATGGAAGGACTCTCGACTGGGTAGCTGCTCTTAATTGTAATATTACCCTCAAAGACTCCTTACCACTTGTATGGACTGATCACCATCTCCTTTCGCTAGATATCAATATCAATAAGCTTGAGCCCAAAAAGCCCCCTAATGCACCAGCTTGCCCAACCAGGAACAAGCGCAACATTACAGCTGAAGCTTTAATACCCCTGGTAGTCCCCACTCTTAACGCACTATGGTCACAGCTGACCTGAACCTGTTGGTCAATACCTACAACGAGCCCATGTCTAAAGCTATCGACACTGTTAGGGAGAATTCTCTGTTTAGGCTGAATTTCCCTACCTAGTGAGTCCCCCAGCAGCTTTGCTGGATTTCTGGGGTTTATTTTTTTTCTCCTGCCAAGAGTGAGACTCTTTTACCCTCACTCTTGGACATGTTGAAGTGTGTTTTCTTGGTTAAAACCTTGTGTTGAATGGGCTATGGGGTCTCTTACTCCATAGGGCCTCATGTATTTTTGTGATGTGGGTCACACAGCACCCTCTGTGCCGTGACCCAGGGGTGTCCTAGGGACTCCCCAACATAGACTCCATACCCCGGGACTGACTACTGTCTCCCAGGGCATGTAAAGTCACCAAAGACTTTGCTAGTCTTGAATCCTGAACAGAACCAGTACAAACCATCATATTGTGGACGTACTGGCTGGGGCAATTCGATTGCCCCAGGGTCTGTTAGTCGAGGGGGCACGTCTCCGTCCCCCCTGATCGAGTTTTGGCTGGTGGCAGTGGAAACTACTTTTTATATTCAACCGCGAATATTTCCCTATGGGATTTCCCATTGTTTTAGGCTAACACATTTAATTAATTATTTACGGTAGCCTTAAACATACCGCCGGTTTATATATTTATTTTTATAACTCCGGTTGGGACTTTTTGCCAAAACTTGATTCTAAAATGGCGTTGGTGTTCGCCTCTGTAACTCTGACCCAAAGTGGAGCCCTTTGTTCCACTTTTGGCGGGCTTCTCCACAGAAGCCCTCCAAAGTGGTGCCACTCTGTCTGGGGTACTTAGGAGGGGTGGAGGGGGATTTAGGCACCCTGGACTGAGTTACCTTGGTAACTCAAGTCGCACTCCGTCCTGATTGGCCCAAGTGGTGAGCCGCCCGGCTCACCACTTAGCATGTTTGAGTGACAGCTAGGCTGGGTGAATGGGGGTTTGCTGCATAAAAGCAGGGCTTTGGGGACTGGGACTTCAGAAGTCGCCACAGGACCAAGAATCCGACGAGGGAAGAGCTGAGCCGACCTGCTTCGACGACACCACCCGGTGGAGCCCTGCTGAACCGTCTCACCACTTTTTCCCGACGACCGAGGAGAACTCTTAACGGAGTGGCTCCTTCCCTTGACTGGTGGGGACAACCAGTTTTCGCCTTCTTTCCGTTCTTTGAGGTATCTCGTGGCCGCCTTGCCTGTGCCAAGCACCCCGGCAACCGGAATACCACACTTTACCCCCATACCGCGAAAGTCGGTACCAACCCTTTAACCGGAGGACTCCGCGGCTGGTTTCTTCCCGGGCAGTGCAACGACCCTCTTCTTCTGCTCTTCAGCGAGAACTTCTTCTCCCCTGACCGACGTCGAGCCCTGCTGCCACTGCCTGGAACAACTGCCACCGCTGGAGGATCCTTTCCGCTTAAGGTACTGTGTTCTGCCTGGCTTCCCTTGCTACCGACTGTACGGGGTAGATTTAGTCCCCGGCTTTCGAACCTGGGAGTGCCTGGGACACTTTGGCTAAACTTTCTGAGCCACTCTAACCTCTTTTTGACTCTTTGCAAGACTTTGAATCTCTAACTAACAGTGTGATCTTGGGCACATTTTCGCTCCGGCTACTCTAAGAGTGGGCCCTGCCTAGTGACTTTTGCTCACCTGTGACTTTATTCTTCTTTAAGCCTATTGCAAGTGCTCTGGACCTTAGAGTGGTGTGTCTAACCCATTTCTGCTTTTTCTCTCCCTTTCTTGGAAACTACTAGAGTGTCATCTAACGTTAAGCACTCACCTCTGTTTTAATTAAGTGGTGTTTACTTAGAGTTGTCTAGATAGGAGAAAGGATTGAATCTACTTTCATTATAACTGTGTTGAAGTGCTTTTACTATATTTTTGCTAGAGTGTTTTTAACTTATGTGTATTTTAAATAAATAACTATATACTTTTGAAACCAAGCTCTGGTCAGTGTTTGCTTGTGCTATTGTGTTTTGGTACATATTGTGTATACTTTACATACTGCCTAACTCTTCTTGAGAGAAGTCTGACTGCTCAGCCACAGCTACCAGGTAAATCTGGGTGGTACAGACTGCTACCAAAGGGGTTTACTGCTCTACCTGTAGTCTTAAATCTTTTGCAGTGTTCCCCAAGGGAACTGCACAGGTTTCTGCCTAACACTGGTGTACAGCGGTGGGATTTGTATTGAGTATACATTTTATTGTGCTTTAGATACCTTAGTGCAACTAACCACAAAGCTTAGCACTGAAAAAGTAAAACCTCTAACATGTCAGTTATAGAAAGCTATAGTCAAGAGTCCCTTGCAGCCAAAACTGCTGATTGTTTAAGAGTGCTCTGTAAACATAAGGATCTCCTGACTAAGGGCAAGAAAATGGAGCTGATTGAAAGATTGTTAGCTAACCAAAGTCTGGGTGATGGTTCAGAGGAACCTACCACTCCAGCAACTGTAGATGACAGTGTGGAAGTTAACATGGAGCAAAATGTTGATGATTCTGAGGAAGAGTCAGAAGAGGAGGGTGAGGCTGTTGTAACTGTCCCCCCTAGGCCTCTGCCTGCTCTACCTGCTGTGCCTACTGGACCTTTACCAGGTCCCACATTTAGTCCTCAGTACTTTGAACTGGAGAAAATGAAGCTAGAATTGGAGTATAAGAAACTTAATGCTCAAACTGACAAAGAACTAAGGCTAAGGGAAATGGAGCTCAAGTATGACTTAGAAATGAAGAAATTATCTGTTGAGAATGTTTCTCTCTCTGGCTCCTCTAGAAGTTCCAGTCCTAAAAGACCCCGGATGCCTAAAGAATTGGTTGGTATGTATGAGCCCAAGTTGGATGTGTTGGATTGGTTGTCTCTGTTTGAATATAATCATGGGCTCCAGAACATCACAGGAAATGACTTACTCACCTGGTTGTTCTCTAGGCTCCCCCCTGTTGCAACTGATGTGGTAATGGAGATGGGGGAGGAGGATAGGAAGGACTATGAATGTGTGAAACTAGCTTTGATAGCTAGGTTTGGGAAGACCCCTTCCCAGTATCTTAAGAGGTTTAGGAACCTCAAAAAGCATGATGGTACCCCTTGGGCTACCTGGGTGAGTGAATGTTTGAAAAACTTAGAGGGATGGATTAAGGGTTACAAGGTGAACACTTATGAAGGTATGAAGAATTTGTTTATGTTGGAGACTATTTATGATGCCTGCTCTCCTGAGCTCAGACAACACTTGGCTGATTCCAGGGAATTGGATTCCCGGAAACTAGCTAAGGCTGCTGACTTGTGGGTTGCCAACAGGGCCACTCACAAGGATTCTGGGGTAACTCAGAAGAAGGATGGGGAGAAACAGCCTAAAAAAGACTCCAAAGAGAATTCTAATAATTCCTATCCCAAAGAGGGCCCCAAACCACAAAATAACCAGGGTAAGCCACATGGGAAACCTAGTCAGGCTACTGTACCTTCTGGCCACAAGCCAGAAGGAGGTCAGAACAAGCCACCCTTCCAGAGAGCATTTGGACAATGCTATGTCTGTCAGGGTACTGACCATATCAAAGGAGATCCCAAGTGCAAGGGTAAACCTGCAGGGATCAGCACAGTCTCCTTAGCCTTCACTCCTGAGGATGAAGTACAGATGGCTAGTGCCCACTTTGAACTCTTTGCTGAAGAACCCTTGGGTCTTCAAGCAACTGTAAACTTAGAGCCTATGGGTCTGGTTAGTCCCCAGAATAGGGTTGTGTATAACTCCCTACCTGTTAACTCTAAGGTGTATTATGTGGACAGTGTTCTTGTCAATGGCCAGGATACTCCTGCCAGGAGAGACACTGGGGCCAGCAGAACAGTAGTGGATGAAAGCTTCTTTCAACCTGAGGATGTGGCCAAAGCACCCAAAGGTCCCACTAAAATGTCTGGAGGCCCTGTCCAAATGGTTCCTATTCTACCAGCCCTCATTCAGTGTAACAACATGACAGTGAGGATCCCTGTCAGTGTTCAGACTGAGGTACCTGGGAAGGTCCTGTTGGGGAATGACCTAAGAACTCTAGGAGTAGTGTCACATACCCCCAGGCCTCCCAGTATGGAGAAGCAGAACTTAACCAAATTGGCTAGACAGGCTACCTTGAAGGACCCTTCTAAGCCTGTGGGACCCTCTACTGAGAACCCCACTACAAGCCCTGGTGTTAGTAAGTTGACCTCTAACCCAGGCACATTTCAGGATAGTATGCTAGGAACATGGGAGCCCCAACCAAGCTCCACCCTTGTTCCCCTAGTTTCCGAGTCTCTGACCCCCCCTGCTTCTGAGGAAGAGGTGGATAGACCAACTAGGCCCCTATCTGGACCTGAGAGAACTGGTAATTCTCAGTGCTGGTGGAAAACCAGAAAAGAAAAGTCTAAGGCCAAAAACCTTCAGACTGTTGGACCTTCTACTGAAGACCCCAACTCAAATCCTAATGTTAGGGGGGAAACTCCTAAAATAGGTAAGGGTAGATCTAAGAGGAAGGGGAAGCAGGTGCAGTGCCTAACCCCAACCCCTCCAACCAAGAGGCCTAAGACCCAACCTGCTCCCACAAGAGAGGTGGTGAGGAACCTTGGAGGCCCCTCTAGATCTAAGGGAATCCTTTATAAGGACCCCTTGAAAAAGCCTAACATAGGTTCAGAAGTTGTACCAACTTCTGAGGGACTGGTCAACCAGATCCCCTATAACAAAAAGACTGATGTTCCTCAAAGGGTCTGTAGGTCCGTTAGCTTGCAAAAGAAAACCTTTGAGTTCTCCATTGAACATAGGTCAAGGTGTCACCATCAAAATGCTGATGGACTCTCTAGGATGTATATCATCGACTAGAGGTATGAGGTTCATCCAGGAGTGGATTAAATCCTCCTGTCCCTTAGTCTGGGGGGGGCGAGTGTTAGGGAGAATTCTCTGTTTAGGCTGAATTTCCCTACCTAGTGAGTCCCCCAGCAGCTTTGCTGGATTTCTGGGGTTTATTTTTTTTCTCCTGCCAAGAGTGAGACTCTTTTACCCTCACTCTTGGACATGTTGAAGTGTGTTTTCTTGGTTAAAACCTTGTGTTGAATGGGCTATGGGGTCTCTTACTCCATAGGGCCTCATGTATTTTTGTGATGTGGGTCACACAGCACCCTCTGTGCCGTGACCCAGGGGTGTCCTAGGGACTCCCCAACATAGACTCCATACCCCGGGACTGACTACTGTCTCCCAGGGCATGTAAAGTCACCAAAGACTTTGCTAGTCTTGAATCCTGAACAGAACCAGTACAAACCATCATATTGTGGACGTACTGGCTGGGGCAATTCGATTGCCCCAGGGTCTGTTAGTCGAGGGGGCACGTCTCCGTCCCCCCTGATCGAGTTTTGGCTGGTGGCAGTGGAAACTACTTTTTATATTCAACCGCGAATATTTCCCTATGGGATTTCCCATTGTTTTAGGCTAACACATTTAATTAATTATTTACGGTAGCCTTAAACATACCGCCGGTTTATATATTTATTTTTATAACTCCGGTTGGGACTTTTTGCCAAAACTTGATTCTAAAATGGCGTTGGTGTTCGCCTCTGTAACTCTGACCCAAAGTGGAGCCCTTTGTTCCACTTTTGGCGGGCTTCTCCACAGAAGCCCTCCAAAGTGGTGCCACTCTGTCTGGGGTACTTAGGAGGGGTGGAGGGGGATTTAGGCACCCTGGACTGAGTTACCTTGGTAACTCAAGTCGCACTCCGTCCTGATTGGCCCAAGTGGTGAGCCGCCCGGCTCACCACTTAGCATGTTTGAGTGACAGCTAGGCTGGGTGAATGGGGGTTTGCTGCATAAAAGCAGGGCTTTGGGGACTGGGACTTCAGAAGTCGCCACAGGACCAAGAATCCGACGAGGGAAGAGCTGAGCCGACCTGCTTCGACGACACCACCCGGTGGAGCCCTGCTGAACCGTCTCACCACTTTTTCCCGACGACCGAGGAGAACTCTTAACGGAGTGGCTCCTTCCCTTGACTGGTGGGGACAACCAGTTTTCGCCTTCTTTCCGTTCTTTGAGGTATCTCGTGGCCGCCTTGCCTGTGCCAAGCACCCCGGCAACCGGAATACCACACTTTACCCCCATACCGCGAAAGTCGGTACCAACCCTTTAACCGGAGGACTCCGCGGCTGGTTTCTTCCCGGGCAGTGCAACGACCCTCTTCTTCTGCTCTTCAGCGAGAACTTCTTCTCCCCTGACCGACGTCGAGCCCTGCTGCCACTGCCTGGAACAACTGCCACCGCTGGAGGATCCTTTCCGCTTAAGGTACTGTGTTCTGCCTGGCTTCCCTTGCTACCGACTGTACGGGGTAGATTTAGTCCCCGGCTTTCGAACCTGGGAGTGCCTGGGACACTTTGGCTAAACTTTCTGAGCCACTCTAACCTCTTTTTGACTCTTTGCAAGACTTTGAATCTCTAACTAACAGTGTGATCTTGGGCACATTTTCGCTCCGGCTACTCTAAGAGTGGGCCCTGCCTAGTGACTTTTGCTCACCTGTGACTTTATTCTTCTTTAAGCCTATTGCAAGTGCTCTGGACCTTAGAGTGGTGTGTCTAACCCATTTCTGCTTTTTCTCTCCCTTTCTTGGAAACTACTAGAGTGTCATCTAACGTTAAGCACTCACCTCTGTTTTAATTAAGTGGTGTTTACTTAGAGTTGTCTAGATAGGAGAAAGGATTGAATCTACTTTCATTATAACTGTGTTGAAGTGCTTTTACTATATTTTTGCTAGAGTGTTTTTAACTTATGTGTATTTTAAATAAATAACTATATACTTTTGAAACCAAGCTCTGGTCAGTGTTTGCTTGTGCTATTGTGTTTTGGTACATATTGTGTATACTTTACATACTGCCTAACTCTTCTTGAGAGAAGTCTGACTGCTCAGCCACAGCTACCAGGTAAATCTGGGTGGTACAGACTGCTACCAAAGGGGTTTACTGCTCTACCTGTAGTCTTAAATCTTTTGCAGTGTTCCCCAAGGGAACTGCACAGGTTTCTGCCTAACAGACACCATTGCCCCATTTAAAATGCGTAAAGGGAAACCCAGAGCACATTTGAACTCTTGGTGCACCCCTGAACTCAAACTACTTAGACAAAAAAAAGTAAACTTGAAACACTGTGGAAAACGGTTCCCTCCTCAGAAAACAGAACCAACCTCACTAATATCACCGCTCTATACAAAAATGAGATAATGCGCACCAAAAAAGAAACTTTCACCTCCAGGATAAACCAGGCAGGTTCTAGCACTAGAGAACTATTCAACATTCTAAAGGAACTAGAAAACCCTAATCCTCCTATAGATACCTGTACGAAGGTCAAACCCTGGTTCACTAGTATCCAGAATGCCCTCGCCAACAAAATCACTGGGCTCCAAACTAAAATAGAAAACAAACGACAACAACTTACCAATGGCATAACTACCAGTCCAACCACACCACCGCCTATTGATATTAATTCAGGCTTTACATTCAATAAGGTAACTATACCTGAAGTACAAATAATGATAGCATTCTTGAAACCATCTAACTGTAAAGGGGACAGCTGCCCTGCTCCGATTATAAAAGATGCAGCTAGGGATCTATCCCCTTCCATTACCAAACTAATAAACTTGTCATTTACCAGCAACTCAGTCCCAAGCAATCTGAAACAATCATGGGTTCTCCCACTTTTAAAAAAACGAACACTAGACCTGTCTATACCTACCAATTATAGACCTATCACCACTGTCCCGTTCCTACTGAAAATCCTAGATAAAGTTGCTTACCTACAAATTCAACACTATCTAGAGACAAACCAACTACTAGGAATCCGTCAATCTGGTTTTAGACCTCAACATGGAACAGAAACGGCCCTTGTTGACCTCAAAAGTCCGATCAATGAACTCAAAGATAAGGGTAGTGTTGCCATCCTTCTTCTTGTAGACCTCTCAGCAGCCTTTGACTTGGTTGACCATAAAACCTTATGCAACCACCTGTCATCAGCAGCACACTTCTCCCACTCTGCTGTCAAGTGGATCCAATCCTTCCTCGCAAATACAACCATGCGTGTCTTCTCACCCATAGCAGCAGCTGACCCGTTTCCCATCACATGTGGTGTCCCACAAGGCTCCTGTGTTTCGCCAACTTTGTATAATATATTTACAAAGCCACTATTCGACAAACTGGACCATCTGGGTGTCACCTACACTAACTATGCAGATGATACCCAGATACTCCTGACTCTATCAGGTAACTACAGCTCTGACGTTGGCCGGATTAGCAAAGTCTTCACCATCATTCAGGCATGGATGGCCAAACATGGCCTCTGCCTGAATGATGATAATGATGAGATCCTTGTCGGCTCTCCCAACAACCTCCTGAAACTCAGCCCTAACTACAACAGCATTATTATCGATGGAAATACTATACCCATTGCTAAAAGCATAAAAACCCTCGGTTTCTACCTAGACGCCAATACCAACCTCTCTAAACAAATCAACATGACCGCCTCAGCCACTGTCTACACAGGTAAGCTGATCAGGGCCTGCAGACCTCTGCTGTCCTATAACAGCTGCCTCATATTAGCCAGGACACTTATACAGTCCAAACTGGACTACTGCAACGGCTTATATTTAGGCGCAAACAAATCCATAATCAGCAAACTGCAGGTTCTCCAAAACAACGCACTCCGAGCTGCACTAAATATTCCCTGGAGAGAGTACATTTCTACTATTAGAAAATCTTGCAAATGGCTCTCCATACAACAAAAAATCGACCTAAAAACTATTTGTCTCACCTGCAAAGCCCTGAATCACCTAGCCGCTCCATATCTCACCAATAAATTCACCATGAAATCATCTACCAGAATCACCAGATCCACTAACACACTATGCCTGGTGGTGCCCAGATACACCCTAAAAAGAGCCGGCAGAAGCAGTTTCCCGGTTCTAGCCTCCCAACTTTGGAATACACTTCCACTGGACATCAAATCTATCCCAACCTTTCAATCATTTAGAAGCCACGTCGTTACCTGGTTACTGAATGATTGATTGATTGATTGATTGTTTATTTATATAGCGCCTATACACAATGTGTTTCAAAGCGCTTCAAGGAGGGAGGGGACATAGGAAAATACAGTTACATTCAATTAAAGTCCTTGAACCAATACAGAATGTGAATAATAACCATCGTACTAGGCCTGGCGACATTTCAGATAGTGCAAGTGCATGGAACAGATAAGCCAAAGAGGGAAGGGAAAAGAAGGAGAACAAAACAAGCAGTAACATTACTATGCCTGGCGACAATTGATGTAGTGCAAGAGGTAAACAGGAGGAGGGTCCAGAGGGGAGGTACGGGGGGGAGATAAGAGTGGGGACAAGGCGATGAACAAGACACGCTACAGTGCAAATTTGTCGGCGACAAATTAATAGAGCAGGGGTGGGGGGAGGAAGGGGAAGACAAGGAGGGGAGGAGGAGAGACAGACAAGCTGCTATCAAAAGTCACAGGAACAAATGATAAGAGTAAGTGCTAAATTGGGGAAAGAATGAGAGGAGGGAGAAAGATAGTGGGGTGAGAAGTAGGAAGGTGGCAAAAGAGGGGTGAGTGGAGGGTCAGGGGGCAGAAGGCAGATAAAGGCTAAATAACAACTAACACTACCTCATGTCACTCCGGACACCATATACACACACCCTAGCATGCACTCTCTCCTACCTATGTGTTTGAAGGTATTATTTCTGTATTATTCCTGTGTACATACTATACAAACTGTATAATTTCTATAATATAATCTGTACAATGACTGTATTACTGTAAATTGTATAATTCTGCACAAACTGTCTAAATGTATAAACTGTATCCTGTAACCATTACCTTAAGCGCCCATTTACCCCTGGGTCAGGCGTGCTATATAAATAAATAAACAAACAAACAAACTGTGGTTCCCCTTGTTTATTGATTACCGATAAGACATGCGCCTTCAGTGTTTTAGTTCTCGTGGCCCTTGCAAGTAGTCTACCCGGCCGCTACCCCTCCCCATACTGACAGACAGCCACCTTCCTCGACAAAAACTTCACCTCTCTCTGTGCTTAGTCCCTAAACCTATGCATTTACTCCCTACTTTCTTTCGGTTTAGAGGGCGCGCTCATAGACTCTGTGTCCAACTGCATACACTGTAGTTGCGTCTCAGTATGCTCTAGTTCTCCCCAAATTTGCCTCAGTACCCCAGACTCCTTCGAGATGCACTCCCCTCAAACAACACATTTAAAGCTTTCCCACAGCATTGCATAGGACTCTACAGAGTCCACATTCTCCTGAAAAACATATCAATGGCATGCGCAATCCCAGTCTGAAACAACTCATCAGACAGCCCCTCGCTCTTGGCCAGCCTCCCACCCAGCCGTCCCCCCAACTCCAGGGACAATAGAACTGGTGCATAGTCTGAAAGTGTTTGTGCCAGTATTGTACCCTCAGAGACCCATCCCACAGCTGTATCCGAAATCAAGAAGTAATCCGATCGGGTTGCCGACTGAGGAACGGTGGAGTGGAACGTATAGCCTTTCTCATCCCCTGACTCATCCTCCAGATATCATTCAACTCCCAGGCCCAGCACAACTCTCTCAGTTTACAAGTTGACTTCAGAAGCGTTCTATGGACCCCTCCAGTCCTATCATAGTCGGGCTCCAATACCGCATTGAAGTGCCCTGCCCATACTATCACTCCTGACGGAGTCTCATCCACTCCAGCATCTCCACTAAGTCCTGATTGGGGCCATAGTAGTTAATGAAGGTGACGACCTGGCGATGAATGGTTCCCAATACCAACAAAGCCACCCCTCTCGATCCTGCATCACCTTGGTGAGGCGGAACCTGACCAAGCTCCGTGACAGTACACAAACCCCCCTGGAGTAGGAGGAATAGGAAAAAAAGTAGCGGTGACCCCCACCCCTGTCCAAAACATACTTCCCCCCCTGGGTGTGTAAGAAACCTGAAGGTGTCTTACCCGCTAGTCCCCGGGGATCTGTCGGTCAGGTTGCCAGGACATGGCCATCAGTATTGGATACAGTTCCTGGGGGTGGACCAGTGGGGGAGGATCACCTGGGCAAAAAGTCTTCGGGGAGTGGAAGTGGGACACTGAGGGTTGAGACATGGTATCCCCTTCCCTGTAACACCTTTTCCCCATCCTACCATGTAGGATATTTAGAAGCTCTACCGCCTCTTTTCCTGCACACACACTTTCTTACACTGTAACAGACAACGGATTGACACCAGAGCCATTTACCTGACATGTCCCAATAAACGGGTCAGGCAATTGACAATAATCACGCACACCGGACTGCCCTTTACCTTCTCCACAGGGATAAAAGGCGGAGCACGAAAGCACATTTCCAGCAAGGCCGAACGCACGGGGACACAGCTACACCAAACCGGCAGTACAAAGGGAGAAGAAAAGCGGTGAGACCTGGAAGGAGAACGAAGGGGGAATTACCCTTGCCCTTTTCAACTCAGACCCGCAAAGCCTCCAGAAGGGAAATCGTAAGACCAGGTGTTACCGCTGGCGTGTGGAGCAACAGAGACCAATAATACACAGGGGCCACCTGCTTTGATAACGCAGGCGGAGAGGCAAGCTGGCTATCGTGGTACTATCCTTGACTCCAGAGAACAAAGAAGCCAACGGGTTCAACACAGCCGGTGAGCCAGCGGAAGCTGATATCAAACCCAACTCTGTTAAACCCAATGTTTGCAAGTAGCAACCTTTTGAACACAAGAAGAAAGAACTTGTGTGTATGTTTGAACACAAATCCCAGTTGAGGTCCAGGTGCCTAGGGGTCCGGCGCCATGTGGGCGCTCATTCGAAAGGCTCTGACCAAGACCTTTTTTGTTTGAAAACTACAGCAACCAGAAGACCCCAGGAAAGTGTGGCGTGAGGCATCAGAGTGGTCCTATGAGGGTTACACCAAATCCCTTATACAATCGAAAGTCTCTGACCCGTTGCCAGAGAAAAGCTAGGGGAAGTGAACTCCAGCTTTCCACAGCGATTGTGAACTGTGATAATTGCCAAGTGTGAACACGACAGAGGGATGCCGAAAGAAAGCTAAAGAGAAGGAAACCATGCTTTCTCATAAAACGGAGCAATACATGAACAGTTTTAGGAATACATAAACTGTATACAAGAAGGGGGCCATAGTAAACCCGATGGAGGCCCATGTGTACAAGAAGGATCTGAGCCTGACAGAGGGAGATTCCAGGAGCAAGTTTGTACAAGAAACCCGGTAGAGGGAGATCACAAGGGTGAAGAACAAACCCACACGGTACAAGAGTACTGAAGAAACCTTTTGTTCGTTTGTATGTTTGTTTTCCATTGTGAAGCACCACAGGCCTTCTGAGGCAAGAGACTTTTGCAGGAAAGAGACTTGGCCTAAGAAGACTGTTGATATCATTGAACTGAACTGTGAACCTCGTGCTGATGAGGCCAAAGAGTGTGCTGTGCTCGAGAGTCCCACCTTGTCCCGTGCTTCAAATGTGGGGAAGGGCGACCCAGCCTTAGCATCCCGAATTATCATTTTGAGAACACTTCTATCTTTTCTGGTGAATATTATCCCACACTCTTTTTGTAATTTAGTAGCAAGGATTGGCAATCATTATTTTTTTTGTATAGGCCCTTTTTACTTGACAAGATGCCACTAGGACTGCCTTATTATTCGTAGCTTGCTCCCATCTTAGATTTAAGTTTAGATTAGCTGTTTAGCTATTTATCTCACCCATTAAAAGTTCAATAAAGACCCTTGAACTGTCATTACTTGTGTCTGTCTTTACTGTTGCCACCATGAGTTTAGGTACCAAATGTGTTTTCTGATGAAACGCTACATCAATCTGGTGGTGTTGCATATGCAATACCACCTTGCAACACTTAGATGGACGGTTCAATCCCCTAATATTCCATGTCATGCATTTGAGTGCCTTAGCCATACTCCTGCAATCTGATGACGGTAATATCCAAAACTCCCCAACCATATCAATAGCAAAGAGAAAGCAGGACTTCAACATGAGCAATCCCTAGAAACACCATCCTCTCCCAATACCCAGTTGCCCTCAGGCATGAGGGCTGAACTAGTGCCCGGCCGTTTTAGCACCCCAACATTAATTGTATTTCCCACTCATCACCACAAGAACAGACATCGTCATAACTGTCATCAGCCACTTGACAATATCTCCACATCATGGGGAATGGCCCCCCTGTTCATTATTCCCTCATCGCCTCGGCACTTTAGCAATGATTCAAGAAAAATATTGTCTTCATCCGGGCATCAAAAAAACAGTGCATGCCCCTCATGCTGCACTCTGAGCTTGGCGGGGAAGAGCATGGCATAGTTCATCCACCTCTCCAGAAGTCTCTTCTTGACATTGATATAGGTCCTCCGAGATGCTTGCACTTTGTCTGAGAAGTCGGGAAAGAGCCGGATGGAATCACCCTAATGCAACAGCGCCTCTTTTTCTCTAGCTTTACGCAGGGCAAGGTCTCTATCATGATAGTTCAACAACTGGGCTATAAACGCCGCGAGCAAGCGCACCAGGCGCCGACTTCCTCCCACTTGGAACCCAATGAGCTCTCTCCATGATGAACACTGCCGAGAAGTCCTCGCTACCAAGACCCTCATGCAGAATCTCTTCGACCATGGGTTCCATATATCTGCTGCTTCAGGTACCCCAACTATCCTCCGGTTGTTCTGGCGCGATCGAGATTCAAGATACTCCTGTTTGTCAGCCAGATCTTTAAGGGTCTTCCGAACTTGAATAAGTTCCCGAGATGCGGCAGAGGATTCATCTTCAATCGTGGAGACACGCCCCTCAACCTCATCCAGCCATGTTTGTCTAGTCGCACCTGCATGTGGTCTACTTTACAAGTTAGGTCCAGTTTGCCATCCAGGGATTGTATACCCACTTGCAGCTGACTAAGCATGTCTTTGATGTCACTAAACGCCCCACTGGGATCCAGAAAGGGGAACTGTAATACGGCAGGTTCCAGGCTCACTAAGGTTACTTCTTATAGCTTTATTTCCAGTTCTTAAGATACAGTTACAATAGGACATAAGGACATACAACACCGTCTCCCATCACCTAGGCAGAGAGGATCAAACTGCCACCACAGGGAACCTTCACCATAAACAATCCACCACTCATACATCAACATTCCACATGACATCACATGACATCATCAGCCACAGCACATCACAGATAGGCATTACACAACACACCCCCCGCCTTTACCAATCCACCAATACACAAGACACGCCACAGGCAGGCACTACACAACACACCTCCCTCCTTTACCTGTCCACCCATACACAAGACACACCACAGATAGGCATTACAAAACAGGGACTGAGATGCCACTGGGGTCTCCTCCATTACTGTGTGATGTTTTGCCTGGACAGAGGTTTCACATTGCAATTACGACTTCTGCTTTCCACCCTTCTGTGATTTAGACATGGCGTCTCCTTGCTTTTGCCTGGTTCCTTCCCTCATTCCTGTCTCCTGCCGGTACTTCTGCTGCCTGGCCCCAGCGAGCAAAGAAACCCTCGTCGTGTTCTCCCCCAAGTATCTCTCTAATTTTGTGTAGGTGAAAGCCTGCAGCCAATGTGTCCTTCTCGTCTCGCATGGGACATCGACTTTAAACACTGCATTTTGCTGCCCCTCCCCGCAGGTGATGTACACTCTAGTTCCCCAGACTCCTTCAGAAGTGCAGTCTGCCTCTCTCCTCCACACCACTAGGAAAGGAGTCTTCAGTACTGCCTCCCGCTCTAGCAGGCCTACCTTTTATCCAAATAGGGTGGCTCACCTCAATAAGCGCAGCCACCAATCTGGTCTCCACTGCAGGTACTGTATATAGCCATTGCAACTGTGGGGCACTGAGATGGAACCCGTTGCCATATCCTAGCCTCGCCACACAGCTATGCCAGAACAATATCTTCCTTGTCAGGCAAGTCCCCACATGGGGTGCATCTATACAGTGTACATGCAAAACCTTAAAGTCCCATGGCATGGGCCCCCCAAGAACAGTAGTCAAGGAGCAGGTTCTATAAACAAAGCCACTACCTTGAGGGAAGCGCTGCCAGGCGCAGGTGTATATTCAGTAGGTTAGCATACATAGGACCTTGCAGCACAGTGAATGCAAATGGGAGGCCCAGTAGCCAGCGTGGTGCTCATTCACTACCCGCTTCCATCTCACTGTCGTTGCCACCGCATATCAGGCCCCACTGTTTCCTGCACAGTGTGGTGCTCATTCACTACCTGCTTCCTGCTCACTGTCGTTGCCACCGCATATCAGGCCCCACTGTTTCCTGCATAGTGTGGTGCTCATTCACTACCCGCTTCCATCTCACTGTAGTTCCCACCGCATATCAGGCCCCACTGTTTCCTGCACAGTGTGGTGCTCATTCACTACCCGCTTCCATCTCACTGTAGTTCCCACCGCATATCAGGCCCCACTGTTTCCTGCACAGTGTGGTGCTCATTCACTACCTGTTTCCTTCTCACTGTCGTTGCCACCGCATATCAGGCCCCACTGTTTCCTGCACAGTGTGGTGCTCATTCACTACCTGCTTCCTTCTCACTGTCGTTGCCACCGCATATCAGGCCCCACTGTTTCCTGCACAGTGTGGTGCTCATTCACTACCTGCTTCCTTCTCACTGTCGTTGCCACCGCATATCAGGCCCCACTGTTTCCTGCACAGTGTGGTGCTCATTCACTACCTGCTTCCTTCTCACTGTCGTTGCCACCGCATATCAGGCCCCACTGTTTCCTGCACAGTGTGGTGCTCATTCACTACCTGCTTCCTTCTCACTGTCGTTGCCACCGCATATCAGGCCCCACTGTTTCCTGCACAGTGTGGTGCTCATTCACTACCTGCTTCCTGCTCACTGTCGTTGCCACCGCATATCAGGGCCCACTGTTTCCTGCACAGTGTGGTGTTCATTCACTACCTGCTTCCTTCTCACTGTCGTTGCCACCGCATATCAGGCCCCACTGTTTCCTGCACAGTGTGGTGCTCATTCACTACCTGCTTCCATCTCACTGTAGTTCCCACCGCATATCAGGCCCCACTGTTTCCTGCACAGTGTGGTGCTCATTCACTACCCGCTTCCATCTCACTGTAGTTCCCACCGCATATCAGGCCCCACTGTTTCCTGCACAGTGTGGTGCTCATTCACTACCCGCTTCCTTCTCACTGTCGTTCCCACCGCATATCAGGCCCCACTGTTTCCTGCACAGTGTGGTGCTCATTCACTACCCGCTTCCTTCTCACTGTCGTTGCCACCGCATATCAGGCCCCACTGTTTCCTGCACAGTGTGGTGCTCATTCACTACCTGCTTCCTTCTCACTGTCGTTGCCACCGCATATCAGTCATCACTATTAGGCTAAGTAGTGTGGGCACCCGGACTCTCATTCATACCCCTACCTCGTAATAAAACAATACATACCATTCTGTGTGGAAATTAATGTTTGGCCCGTAGGCATTTATTTCTAATTTACAATCATAATAACCATACGATAACAAATAGGTGTGCTTTTGGGCACACCGTGTCCAAGGTGAGTGATGCCTTGCTTCCGTCGGCAAGTCCTTTCCTTTGCGTACCTGCAAGCCTCTATTTTTTGCTGGTTCCTTTCTTTCAGTCCAATTGGCATCCTCTCCTTAGACACGTGCCTCCTACGACTTTACCGAGTACCGACCCTGCTACCCGGCGTTTTATATCCATATACTCCCTCTTTCTTCAAGGTGGGTTGGGTGGCCAAACGAAACAATCCTTCGCCTTCCCACGAAAGCTTTATCCGAACTGGGTGTGTTTACTTTTGGTTGTGCCGATATCTTCTAGGAGAGTCCTTATATCCCCCCTATGCTTTTGTTATGCCACTGGGGGCTGCGCCATCCCCTGGCCCCCTGCAGCTTTTCCTCACCTTGTTCTTTTGTCCCTGTCCCTGGCCACCTGTTTGTCATGTTGCCATGGCTATTGACTAAGAGCCTACATAGCAGCTGTCCCGTCTGGCCACCACCTTCCGGGGGGTGGCCAGCCTCTACTCTTCCTTCCCAGTGGAGGAAGAAGAGGCGTCCCCCAGGGCCTGACTTCCGGTCAGGTTCCTGGGGGATGCGTATAAGGTGGGAGCTGCGGGCAATCAGTCTCTTTGTCCTGCAGCTCCTGCCATGTTTTGATCCCCACCCTCCCACACTCTATATTATTGAAAGGGAGATATTAACATGGGTAAAGTGTTGAGTAGCAAAGAAATAGTTGTGTGACGCGGTAGTAGCGTGTGGTTAATACAGTTAGAATCGTTTTTAAGCAACATGGTGAGGCCTTCGTATCACCAAACGAGTTCAGGTAGATGTTGTAGCAATTACAAAGAAGAGATACATTGGTATTGTGTTGTGTAGGTTGTGTCTAATTGTCCTTTTTCTGTTACAGGTGGAGTATCAGTGCGGTCCTAGCCAATGAGGGACTTTCACGCTGCAGCTTCGGCAGCAGTGGCTCAGGACTGGCCGGGCTCGAGCCAAATCCATCGACGGGCACTGACTCCCCTTTTTGGGCTCTATGCCAACAACCTCCTTGTCAGTGTCCCTAAGTGTCCTACTGGTAATAACCGGTGTTCGCCTGGTAGTAACCAGAAGCCTGTGCCTGTGGCGAATAGGGTGTCACGGTTCACCCTTACCTGACTATAATGTAATATGTGGCTGGGACCGTCCCAAGTTTATTGTTTGCTCCAAATAAACTGTGACCTTGTATATTCCAAAGAACCTTACGAAAGTTGTCTGCGGTTATTTTATCATGAGTGTGTGTTATACTAGCCACATGAGGTGGGGGTGAACAATGGGGATCTTCCCGCTATTTCGTCGCCTTGCGGCTGCCCTTCCCTTATGTCCTCCTTTCTGCCCACATCCTATGCCTAACTCCCCATGCCCTCTAACGTTCCATTCCTTCGTGCCGGCCCGGGGCCTGTGGCCTTCCTGCAGTGTTCACTCCTGGAGGCCCAGCAGGTGAGCCTCCATGTCCGGCTTGTTCTTCCACATGATTGGTGTATTGCCGTTACCTCTGTTGCAGGAGGACGGCCCAGGTCCCCCAGGGCCTCAGCCACCGTCGCAAAGGTTGCCCGCTGTCCTGTTGGCAGCCTCGGCCAACTGCGCACTCAGTCCACTGCTGCACCAGTTAACGGGTAGCCGCCTCCCGGGGCAGATCACGCAGGCCACAAACCTGCAGGCTAACGCTCGGGGCCTCCTGCACACTGTCACGATCCGGACTCCATGGAGACTGTGGGAGCATTGGAGAAGGAGATGAGCCACTCGCGATCATCGCAATGTCGGCGTAATGTTCCAGTGTTGCGGCCGACTTCGCGATGTGCGCGATGACGTGTTTAAATATGCGTCAATTCTATCACTCGGCGTGTTGCAACCCTGCTCTTCCGGTTGGGTCTAAGTGCTGTTCGAGTGTTTTCGCCTGGGCTTTCCTCTGTTGTGTTTTTCCTTTGCTGCCCCTCTGAAGCGTCTCCTACAGGGCTTGTTCCCCTTCTCCTTCTGTGACGCTTCATTCTGTTTTTCCGGCCGTTTGGTGCCGCTTTCCCTGTTACCTGTGTTCCTTCCCGCTCCCAATTTTTTCTTCCGTTTGTTCTTGGGTATCCGTCCCTCCCGGTTCCTTCATAATTACCTTGCTGGATCCTCCTGTGCACCACCCTGCTATTTCCAGTGCATTCTGGGACTTGGAGTTTCCTCATTCCGAATTACACCATCTTGGAACAGAAGACCAACATCAGGGTTTTTTCAGCTGAGCTTTTTCCCTGAAGTGGGGTGGTCTCCCTGGGAGCCCCTATTGCCGCCTTCTTGTCATTAGGCAGTGTGGCTTCCAGAGGAGCTTATCCTAAACCCAACAAAGAAAAGCCTGACGACTCTTGGCGTGAAAGAAGACAGATCCCCTCGGAAGATTCATCCTGCGACGAATCCACAGGTGAGGCAACGGAGGAGGAGGTGAATTCAGTGGGTGAATCTTTGTTTACTGTCAAACCTGAGACACACTCCCAGCAAGACCCCGTTTGGGGTCCACGTGATGCCACGTAGACGGCTGTCCTGCAGGCCCAGCTGCGGCCTCCTCTGCGATGCTCTCAACCCCCATGATCGGGCCGCCCAGCATCAAGATCTTGGCCCCACGGGGCGCAGGAGGTCGGGGGAGATTCTCTCAAGCAGGCCCTTGTACCAACGTGCCCAGAGCCTGGTCGTGCCGCAGCCACCACTCTGCCAGCAAACCCCCAACAGTAGATCCCAGCTCAGATCTCAGCAGCTGCGCAAGGCACGAGCACTGGATTTCTCCTACAATCTTTCTCATAGTTGATATGCTACCAAGTACTAGGGTGAAAGGTCGGGATATATCAGGATTGTTCCCTAATTTTATGGGGTGCTTAAGAGATCACAGGCAGGCAGCCATTTTAGCCGGGCTTTAAGAGCAGTGTGCTCAGGTCTGAACCAGAAATCTATCTCCAGTGGTTGGAAAACTAAGGTCTTGGGGGAAGTGTAGGTTCATAGCCCAAGCTCCATGTGAAAACCAATGTTTCTTGCCTATGGAACCACCTTTGTTGCAGCACTAACACCTTGGGAGGTGCCATATGGTTAGGGAGAAAAGAAGTGGAGCAAAAGAAGTGGTATGTTACAAGGATCCCTTTACACAATATGTAGTCTAGAGAATGCAATTGCTAAGGCTGTTGCCAAACCGTAAGGAAAAGATAAAACTACTAATTGGAGTGTGCTGGACTACGAAACTGTCAGCCCATTGCCTACTAAATCTAAATCGGGTGCTAATAAGAAAAGTGCTATTGTCCAGAGCAACAACACTTTTCCTTCTTAAAACCCTCTTCTTAATTGGACCAGTCTATGCTGCATTGTGATGATACAGTATTAACTCATTATGTGCCAGGCTCTTATGCAATTCTATTCAAAAAGGATGAGCATACTAGATCTTGGCACTTAGGTCCATGGGGAACTTAGTGGAAAAGAAAACCTACTTTACACAAAGTTATATTAGTTGCCCATAGGGTGGCACACACTGTGAAGTGTGTGAATATGCATGTGAATATGTCAGATGAAAAGTAAAATGGGAAAAATGAAGATGTGTATAACGTTGAACCAAATGTGAGGAAAGCACCAAAGCTTATTTATGAGAAGCTGAAGAATGGGACAGCAAGAAGAAAGAAAGAAGCATAGAAAGGAAAAGTAGCTGCATGTGTGCAGGACCTAAAGGATACAAAATGACATAGATGTGTTTGGAAAGTATCCAGCAGCAGTATCACTAGTGCAATAGAATTGTGTGAAGAAGTGAAAATGGTGGAACCAAACGTTAAGGATGGGGTGGAAGTTGAAACGCCCAGCCCAAGGCAAGTTGATGGAGAAGTGTTGAAATATTAGTGGATTCAAGGGCAACATACACCCTAATACCTAAATATATCCTTGAGAAAACATATACATAGTGTGAGAAACCTGAGGGAATCCTCACTCCTACTTCCCCAGGATCCTTTGCTCAGGAGGCCAGGGAAAGGCCATCGCCCTTGGATCACAACCCTGGGGGTGGAGAAGCGAGGATCACCTGGGTGGAGGGTCCTCAGAGATTGGGAGTGGGGCATCAGCAGGCAAGACATGGTATCCCCCTTTCCCTGTTGATGGCCAACCTAACCATCTCCAGACCTTTATGGGATATTGCAAAATCTATCCCTTCATTTCACCACACTTGACATTTAAAAGTACTGGGACGAGGAAGAGGAGACTCAGAGTAATGAACACTACACATACATTTTCCAACTCTGGTACTGGGACGAGGAAGATGCCTGCAGAGTATGGTGAGATTCAAGCATGCCCCCTTAATTATAGTCAGGCAAACCTAATGAAGGGCCCACACCTGCAACCTGTTAGAGGGTTGCAGGTGTATAAAATGAGAGCCAGAGAACGGTACCATGAGAAACCGGGAAGCTTGTGGGAAGGAGACCAGCAGGGAACCCTTTCCAGGAGGCAGCTGCGGTGGGACCTGTTGAGGAACCAGGACAGCCAAGACAGGGAACCTCTGTGTTGTGGAACTGTGCAGAAGGAAGGAGGACGCTGTCCGCGTCTCCATCGAGGCAGGGGTGCACCAGTGTGCGAGCGGCGGACCCTGCTGCATGAGCGGAGCTTGCTGGAGCTGCTCCACTGACCTGCAAGCAATTAAGAAGCAGCTGTTTGGGAACAATGCCAAGTACCGGTGAGTGTCGGGGAGAGGTACTTGATAACTGGGGCTTTTCTAAGCGGGCTGTGAGTGGGGAATGAATGCATTCCAATTACCGAACTGCACGGACACTTGAAAATAAACACAATAACGAATACTTGTTGAATACTGAACTGGATAACTACTTGAAATTAAACTATAATGAATGCATATTGAATACCAAATTGAAGGAAAACCTCAAACAATGCAAATCTATTGGATATCGAACTGAAAACATATTGAGTGCATATTAAAACATCAAAGTGAAGAAAACTTGAATTCAAGCATAACAAATGCACATTGAATACCATACAGAATGAAACCTTGCAATTATTTGAACTGAATATGGAACTGAATGACGCTTTTTATTGGCAGCGAAAAGGACAGCCAAGGAGAAAGTGCCCATGGGAAAACAGCACACAGGAAAGAGTGCAAGTGTGTTATAAGAAGGTGGGACCTAAGCAAGGCCACCATACAGTGACCTTTACGGATAATTACAGTGTGGCAAGGCCAAAGACTGGCAAGAGGTGTGTGACACTTTGGGGCATAGCCAAGAGGCTAATCAAGAGTGCCAAAGGAGTGTGAATGTTGCACATAAGCCACAAGGCCAACCAAGAGTGGCTACAAGAGCACAACTCTGTACACAGGGGCAAGTATAGAAAACATGTGTGGGTTGAGGAGCCGAGGGATCCTAGTTGCGTGAGCTGTGATGGATGGACTGTGCATAGACCATTGAGCCTGGAACTGTTAGAACCAAAGACATTGTGTAAACTAAAGACTTGGGGAAGGGCACCCTGAGACTCAAGGAATTGTGAACCTTGACTTGAGAATGAAGCCTCAAGACCCTCTTGCTTTGAACTTTGTTGTTTGGAACATGGGGAGGGGGAGCTGAAGAAGAAGCTCAGAACATTATGTTGATCACCATTATTTTCATTATTGACATTCCTACACATGTTCTAGCTTTAGTTGTGAAGGCCAGGATAGGTTTTGGAAACAGAGAGACTTTATTTATTTTAACCTTTCTTTATTAACGCACTTGACAGTACATTTCAAATCACATTGTAGCTTTATCATCAGTCCAGGCAGTAAGTCCAAGAGGAGGATCAGGATGTTATATACTTCGTTAAAGCAGTGATGTAAACCAGGGGCGGGAGGGAGAGAGGGGGTAGGGAGCACAGGGTGATGGTTGATAGGGTGTATCAACGCCCAGTAGGCGACATAGATGTAATTGTATTTGTATAATTCAGGACTGTGTCTAGCAATCCATACTCCCAGATATCGAATAGTCGAAGAAGTCCATGTAAATTCCTGTAGGTTGTGTGGAGGAGTAGTGGCGTCTGCAAGGGGAAAGAGCCCTGATGTGCTGCAGTTGACTCAGAGGCTCGATAGTTCACTGACGTAAGTGACATCGGCCTGGTTCACTGATCTACTAAAAAATGCTCGTCTTCAACTTAGACAAGCCGAACGTAAGTGGCGGATTAATTACAATCCAGCGCTTAGAGACCTATACAAGATCAGTCTCTCTACCTATCTAACCAGCGTTAAACTTGCTAAATCTACGTTTTTTGCTCAGAAAATTGAAAATGCCTTACTTAAGCCGAAAGCTCTATTTTCTATTGTTCACTCTCTTGCTGCCTCTGAATCGTGACCTCTATGGTTAAGCCATCACAAAAACTGTGCAACAACCTTGCATCTTTTTTCTCCACTAAAATTGATGTGATTAGATCAAACATTGCTAAATCCTTGATGACACTGCCTCCTGACACCACCAGCTTTGTGCCTCCCCCCCCTACTGATTCTTCTCCCAGCTGGTCGACCTTCCCTCTGTTTAGTGAGGTAGAAGTCCTGGCAGCTATATTAAAGATTAAATCTTCCTCCCCTGAGGATGCCATTCCTGCTATCATCATGAAAACGATTGCCCCTGACATTTTGGCTGAAATTACTGTGGCTATTAATAACTCCTGCCAATCCGGACTGGTCCCCCTGGAATTGAAATCTGCCAGGGTTATCCCTCTCCTCAAGAAGCCCTCTCTTGATCCCACCGTCCCTGCCAATTTCCGCCCTATCTCTCGACTCCCATTCCTGGCTAAACTCTTGGAATCTCTGGTCATGCCTCTTCTGTCCTCCTTCTTGGAATCTTCTAACATTTTTAACCATGCACAGGCAGGTTTTAGGCCAGGAAGAGGGACGGAAAGTGTGCTTGTCTCAATACAAGACGATATGTCCAGACTAGTCGATGCGGGCGGAGTAGGGGCTCTGATCCTGCTAGATGTGTCTGCCGCTTTTGACACGGTGGACCATTCTATGCTTTTATCACGCCTTGCACAGATTGGGATCTCCGGTTCTGTTCTTGCTTGGTTTACTTCTTTTCTTTCTAATCGCACCCAGACTCTCGCCATGCCCCCTTTCTCTCTGCCCCCTGTGTCCTTACCTGTGGTGTCCCTCAGGGATCCTCTCTTTCCCCGATTTTGTTCAACATTTATATCTGGGCACTGGTCTGCCTTATTCGCTCCTATGGACTTAACTGTTATTCCTACGCTGATGACACCCAAATCCTGATCCAGCTTGATCAGGATCAATCTGTGGTCTCAGCTTACCTTCATGATTGCCTTAAAGCAGTCGGTGTCTGGATGGACCAAAACTGGCTTAAGCTCAATGGCGATAAAACGGAAGTGATGCTGGTAGGCTGTCCTTCTAACCCTTCACTATGGACCACCGCCTTTTGGCCCTCATCGTTGGGTCCATTACCCTGCCCTGTTAACAAGGTAAAGAATTTGGGGGTTATTCTCTCTGCCTCCCTCTCCATGTCAAACCAGGTTTCGGCTGTCTGTCAGTCCGCCCATCATCAGATCAGGGTTTTAAAGAGGGTCCTACCTATGATCCCGGAAGCCATGCGCCCCCCGGTGGTGGCAGCACTGGTTCTCTCACGGCTGGACTATTGTAATTCCTTGTACTTATCCAAACCGACTGGCCTGCTCCAACGGCTCCAACGTATGCAAAATCTGGCAGCCAGATTGGCCACTGGCTCCCCCTAAAGTTTAAGTCATCATGTATTGTCCACCGGGCAATTCACGGCTTAGGAGCGGAGATCCTTCAATCTAGATTTTCCCGATATGTTCCGGAACGTAACCTCCGCTCCTCTACAACCAACCTACTTACGGTCCCCAGGTTTAACCGGGAAAGACTTGGCGGCAGAGCCTTTTCTATTGCCGCGGCCAAGCTTTGGAACACTCTTCCATTACCACTTAAATCTTTTGCTAATCATCTGGCTTTTAGGAAAGCCTTGAAGACCACTTTGTTCTAGCTTTCTGCCCCTATTGTTTTTCCCTAGCTTGCAGCTTCCTTACCAGCGCCATGATGCCTTTGGGCGACCGTGCGCTTTATAAGTGTATGTAACATAACATAACATAACATAACATAACTTTAGGTGGGTGCAAGGGTCCCGTATTTAGAGCAGTGCATTGTCTGTGTAGAGAGAAATGATTACTATCTTCCCGACTATCCTGATCCCTCGGGTTGATGTTTATGCCGTGACAGTGGGCAGCCCTGACGAGAGCCTCTTTCTGTGGCAAAGTGCAGGTACAGTATTTCGTTGCTGCTGACCATGGCAACTGGGGATGTATATAAAAAGCACAGGGAGGCTAGAAAACCCGGGAGAACCCAGCGTTTGGTTAAAACTGCATACATGAATCTCCAGGACACCGAAACAAATGCCTTTTGGACATCTAATGCTGCGGCTAGCGCTTGGGTGTCAGGATCTATCTGGGCTAGTACAATAAAGAGACGTTGGGTTCAGACCTTCCAGGGATAAACCCCGACTGATCCGGATGAACAATGTGTCACATAAATGGCATGAGTAGTGTGGCCAGTATCTTCGCAAATATTTTCACGTCCGTATTAATTAGGTAGACGGGCCTGTAGGAGCTGCAGACTTCTGCCAGTTTATCAGGTTTTAACAACCCTATGATGACGGCTTTACGCTTGGTTTCTGGAAGTGTCTGTGATTTGAGGGATTCCTGCCACAGTTGCAGGAGATATGGCGACAGGCATGTCTTGCAGCGCTTGCAAAATTCGACCGAGAGGCCATCAGTGCCAGGGGTCTTCCCCGGGGTCTTCCCCGAAGGTTGATGATCAATTGCCTGGGTGATGTCAGGGTGATCAGCAACTCCAGAATGACTTTGGGGTCTTGGGAAAGTTGACTGAGTGGTAATAAATCGAGAAATCTATCAATGTCCTCTGGTGAGCGAGTGTCAGAATTAGTATAAAGGGCCGAATAGATTTTGGCAATTATCTCATTGATAGTTATTGGTGTGTGAACTAGGTTACACATAGAGTCGGCAATCAGCGGGATACACCCACTGCCCCGCTCTTGGCTAGACATGCAGGCTAGTAGTTTGCCGGGTCTATCACCTTTGCGATATCTTCGTGCTGCCATAGGGATATCAAAGAACTTTATTTCCCGCTCAGCATGCTCTCTAAAGGAGTCAAGTGACTCTTTAATTTGGGCTAGTGGGGCTGTGGGGAGATCTTCTGTCAGCCCGTGCTCAAGTTCTCTCAGCCTACTCTCCGATTTCTGTATGTCTCGCTGAATCGTTCAAAGGACTCCAAACTCTGTGGACATTGCGATCCCACATATATATACTTTGAAGGATTGCCAGACTGCGCTGGTCAAAGGAACCAAGCCCGCATTGATTTCGGAGAAGGATTCTACGTGTTCATCCAAGTGGATGCAAACGCCACATCGAGCAGCGCCTTTGATTTAAAACACCAGTTATTCCGGTGTCTGTGGGGTGCGGTCACTGTCAAGCATATGCAAGTCAGGGAGCGGTCAGAGTAGGTTCTGGGGAGCATGTAGGTCTTCTTGACCCCCCGCCACCGTTAACACATCAGAAATGAGCCACATGTCAATGCGGGAGGAGGAGTCATGGACTGACGAGTAGTATGAATAGGTGCGATCATTTCCATGCATCACCCTCCAGGCATCAACCATACCCAGAGAATGCATACCTTTATTAATTGTGTGGGCTGCTTGTGTCAGGGGCCACTGGAATCATGTGGATCTTTCAAGGAGCTGGTCAAGGATCGTGTGTAAGTCTCCGCCCATAGGATCGGGACCAGTGGATACTGAGCGAGTTTATCAATAACATCAGTGTAAACCTGGGGATCATCCACATTAGGGCCATAGACGTTCAACAGTAGTATCTCCCTTCCAGCCAGGAATCCGTATACCATCACATAGCTCCCAAGAGGCTCAATATCAACGTGTCTGCGCTGGAATGCGAGGGACTTGCGCACAAGGATCACGGTGCGACGTCCTTTCCTTGCCGGGCATTTCAAAGCCTGCAATTTAAACGTGTAAAGCATAACGAAAAAGTTCATAGAATCTTTTTTGGGGCGGTGGAAAGGGCAGATAAGGGGTTGGGGTATAGTTACAAATACGTGGAGGATGGGGGGTTTGGGTGCCCCGCCCTCCCAAAAAAGAAAAAAACAATTTCATGAACTTTTTCATTATTTTATGCATGTTTAAAAAGGATATGATATGATATATTTTATTTGTATCGCACTCTTACACAAGTGTTTCAGATTGCGAGAAAAGCAGGCTTTGTAATGCCTGCAGATGAAAGGACATAGAACCAGGATCATGACCCCCTGGATTGGGTGGAATACGATTCCCTACCCATTGCCTGGTAAACCCCTCACATATCGCAGAGAGAGCATGAGTTTCTTGCAAATAAAGAATATTGGCCTTGTTTCTATCTACAGGGAGGTGTATCTTGCGTCTCTTAATGGGATTCCACAGGCTGCGTACATTCCAGCTGAGGCACGTCACGTCACCCATCCCGACACAAGCAGTAATATTCTGCGTCCCCCCATGGACCCTTCACCATCCGCCCCCAATTTTGGTTGCTTCGCGGACCCCGCCATCTAATTGATTGTGATCCCAATACATGTCAAGTGTGGTTTTATCTCTTAATTCCACAATCCTGCCCTCCACCCGCATCCACCTCCAAACTTGGGAGAAGATTACCCTCCAACAACATAACCAAAAAGCAAACAACAGACCCCGTTTTACAGCGCAACTTTGCATGGGGAGCCAGTGCGCAGCCCAACCTGGCAGATCCCGGACTGAGTTACATGAAAAAAGATATACACTTGCGAGCTTCCTTTAGCTCATCGGCCAACCAGAGGGCTATGTGGCATAGGTCACCCCTGAGTAGAAGTATAAACTGTCTCTACTCCCTGCAACATAGGAAGCAATAGATTAGCCAGGGGGTAACTAGCAGGTAATGTAGAGGGGATCCCTCGGGTACATAAACATTGAAAGTATTTTTCTTCCTGCATGAGTGTTGAGGTCGGCTGGTATAATCAGGATTCAGGGTGCTGCCAAAATCCTGTCTAGGAACTTCATCACATCGTCAGGTAGAGTGAAGAAGTAAGTCTTGTCCTTCCACTTCACGCGTAGCTAGGCAGGGAGTACCATGGCATATTTCAAGTTTCTGTCCCGTAGTCACTTTTTCATCTCTAAAAATGATTTTATCTCCTGCTGTACTGCAACTGAGAAGTCCGGGTAAATGTGGATTCTGCTCGATCCTAGCATTAGGTCCCCTTGTTCATGGGCTGCACGGAGAAAAGCGCCTCGATCCCGATAGTTTCGAATACGAGCAATGATTGGACGTGTAGGCGCTCCTGATTTTGGTTTGAGGGCTAACGATCTATATGCACGCTCGATGCTGAATTGGGGTGACAGTGTCAGGTCGCCCAAAAGCGGTAACAGGATTGTCGTAATCCAATGTTCTAGGGAGGATTCAGTGTTAGTCTTGGGGAACCCGACAATGCAAATATTATCATGTTGCGATCTTGATTCCAGGTCATTGTCTTCTTTTCCACCTGGTGCACTCGCCTAGAAAGCGTAGTAAGTTCTGTTCTGAGCGCAGACACATCATCTTTCACCGTCCCCACTCTCGTCTCTGCCTCTTCCAGTCATTGGTCCGTCCTATCCATCTGTGCCGTAATAGAATCGATGGTGCTAGTCATGTCATCCAGTATCCATCTGTGCCGTAATAGAATCGATGGTACTAGTCATGTCATCCAGTATCCATCTGTGCCCTAATAGAATCGATGGTGCTAGTCATGTCATCCAGTATCCATCTGTGCCCTAATAGAATCGATGGTGCTAGTCATGTCATCCAGTATCCATCTGTGCCCTAATAGAATCGATGGTACTAGTCATGTCATCCAGTATCCATCTGTGCCGTAATAGAATCGATGGTGCTAGTCATGTCATCCAGTATCCGTCTGTGCCGTAATAGAATCGATGGTGCTAGTCATGTCATCCAGTATCCATCTGTGCCGTAATAGAATCGATGGTGCTAGTCATGTCATCCAGTATCCATCTGTGCCGTAATAGAATCGATGGTACTAGTCATGTCATCCAGTATCCATCTGTGCCGTAATAGAATCGATGGTGCTAGTCATGTCATCCAGTATCCATCTGTGCCCTAATAGAATCGATGGTGCTAGTCATGTCATCCAGTATCCATCTGTGCCGTAATAGAATCGATGGTGCTAGTCATGTCATCCAGTAGCCATCTGTGCCCTAATAGAATCGATGGTGCTAGTCATGTCATCCAGTATCCATCTGTGCCCTAATAGAATCGATGGTGCTAGTCATGTCATCCAGTGTACTATGTACCTTAGCAAACCCCTCCTGCATGCATGCCATCATTTGCTGTGTCCCGGTAATCTCTCTCGGTATGGGATCTGACTTCATGGCAGTCGGCGCCTGTATGACAGCTGGGGTCGCAGACGTAGATTTGGTATACTGATTCAAGGAGCGTTGGTTCTTGGAATTCCCTTTAGTCATCTTTTGTGGTATGACGTGGGGCTCACACTGGAGAGTGGGCCTTTCTGACGAAGTAACTGCCTTTAGCAGGTGGGATGTTTTGTACTGGAGGTGTCAGTGTACCGGCAGGTTAAAGTGAGGATGTCAAAAACACCAACTTTTCCTTATCCATGCCCTCCGGGGCATCACACTGGTCACTCAGAAGGACATAGCTACATATCCCAGAAGCACGAGGCTTTGCGAATAACAGGCAAGGTTGTGTCAGTGTCTCTTGACTGTATTGCCGATACTCACGATGGTCACAGGCCCCCGGTGGCAGAGCAGCAGTTTGCACCCTCAACTGGTGGTCCAGGTGGTGTGCAGGTAGGCACGGGCCCCACCATTCAAATATTATATGGAGGAAGGGTTCTCCCAGGATCCGCGCAGTCTTGGAAGGTAGCGGACTGGTCAAATCAGTCGACTTTTAAATGATTGTATTTTCGACCGATTGACTAGGTGTCTACATTGGTGGTGAGTAAGCTTTAAACTAGCATAATCCAAGCCTCTGGGTCTTTAATAGAATCATGACCTTCTATTACGATAGTATTGAAAATCTGTTTTATCGTTAATGTGTTCTTTTGTCTAATATTCTATGCATTTTCATAGTATATTGTGGCTCCTCCTGTGTACCTGCAGCCTTGTAATTAATATATACTTTCTTACTTTGACATTTAGCTTTGGCATATTGTCTCCCTCTGTGAGGGCCTTCGGCATTAGATATGTAATGTCTACTGTTATCAGTGTTGAACATACAATAAAACTTTTAGAACTCAAATATAGGCAGACCTGTCACACACTTTAAATAGGGTGACCAGATTTTTAAAATAAAAAACCGGGATAGGTTAGAAACATAAAAATAGGATTAGCACCCTAAGCACATTCAACCCGCCCTGGGAGTATGCATTTAAATAAATATTTCCTGCACCACTCATACATATATATATTAGTATATGTCACTATAGCACTTTGAGGAGGTTTTGCTTTGATTGTTGTTACAAGCTTTGCTACACTCTTTTTTTAACCAGCCTTAGTGCCGCAATCAGATGCATGTGGTTATGGACAAAAAGGTTCGAGGTCGAGGCTAACTTGGCTGATGCTAGAAAACAGTTTGTCATGTAAAATGCTTGAATTGTTGCATTACAACGGCAGCAACCCTCCCTTTCCCAAAACCGGGACATGTATTTTAAATTTTAAAAACTCTCTGGACAGGGACATAGGGGTCCTAATTACGGCACGGTCCTGGCAAAACTGGGAAATCTGGTCACTCTAACTTAGATGACGTTGGATATCCGACAGTTCAGATTTTCAACACATACGTTACAAAAAGTCATCATTCGATTAAAGACACAGAGGTGAAGGATTAGGCTTTCTCTTAACCTTTACTTCTAGAGCAGCTCATAACCAATAGTAACATTAACAAAGCACAAACTAAA
Organism: Ambystoma mexicanum; assembly: GCF_040938575.1. NCBI lineage: Eukaryota > Metazoa > Chordata > Amphibia > Caudata > Ambystomatidae > Ambystoma > Ambystoma mexicanum. Next base: position 1,285,296,624 of record NC_090926.1, read on the forward strand.
AATCCCAATTTGTTGGAGACTTTGGTAGTTCACGTATTATTGGTCCATGAAAAAACCATGTGCTAAGGTCAACCAATCCACAACGATATAGTCCCATAAACGCTGGTACTCTCTTAGAATTTCCTCATTCTTTCGCTGTACTAACTTCTGCGCCCCAACCGGTAAACAGTAACTTCAATGAATATCCTCCAAAATCAGTTCCCAGCTGGCTTCTTGTCCACATTGGTACCTACAACGAAACTTCTGTCTAAACGGGTGGGAAATAGTGACAAACATCAACATCAGCATCAGTACAAAAACATATCATAGAACTATGATATGCAGATGATAGCAGATGATACCCAGATCCTCCTCCCGCTTTCTGGGGATTATGAAATGGATTTGGCCTTGGTGAACAGAGTGTACATCATCATGCAGGCATGGATGGCCAGACACTGTCTATGCCTGAATGATGATAAAACCAAACTCATCATCCTGGGCACCACCTTTAGCCTAAAAAAATTAGGACCCGACTATTCCTCATTCACCTCTCATTTGCCAAACAGGTTAATTCTCTAGCATCCTCCACAGCCTACAAGTGTAAATTAATCCGCACAGCCAAGCCATTTCTATCTTATACTAGCTGCACAACCTTAGCCAGAGCCCTCATCCTGTCTCACCTGGACTATTGCAGCGCCCTCTATCTAGGGTCCACCAAAGCCACTATTAGAAAAATCCAAACCCTACAAAATAATGCCCTTAGAGGAGCATTAGGCAACTCTTAAAGAGACCACATTTCCGAGAGTAGCCAACAGAACAACTGGCTCCCAATCTATAACATAATTCTCCTAAAAACATTGTCTCTCACGCATAAATCCCTCAACAACGCTGGACCCATCTACTTGGTCAACAGATTCCACAGACAGACATCCTTGAGACCCTCTAGAACAGCTTACAAAGATTGCCTCTCTATTCCCAACTTCAATCGTTCTACAATCGGTGGCAATAGCTTCCCGGTGAAAGCAGCCAAATTGTGGAACTCCCTACCTCCCACATTGAGAACTGACCTCCCCTACCATAATTTCAGGACCAGTACCATCCTGTGTTTGAAAGCGAATGATCACTAAATTCAACAAGCAGCTTGGCCTTATTGGGAGGTGGTAGAACCCCCCACACCCTTTTGCACATCCCCATACTCTCACCTTACCATTACTACAACTGTATATATTGTTGATATAAGTAAACCACATGCATCCTCTATATTTTTGTGTTTTTCTTTTTGCTCCTGTATCTTCTGTCTGTATTAGGACCTATTTTGGATGCACCTCGTATTTAATATCTGTATGTAAATAATAACGCTCCTATTTGTAATAGGACCTATTCTGTATATACCTCTAGTTGATACTTGTATGTAAACAATAATGTTGTTGTAACTAAGCTTTGCATATTCATGTAAACTGCTGCGCCCTGTTACCCTAGGCCTAGGGTATGTTCGTGCATTATAAATAATAAACAAACAAACAAACAATTATAAACGTCAATAGCATTCACTATCACGATTGCAGGGTGGGATAATCCTTCACCTCAGTGTCTTTAATAGAATTATGACTTTCTGTAACATATGTGTTGAAAATCCGAATTTTATGTCAAGACATGGAGGCTCGGATTATGCTTGTTTAAAGATTACCACCAACAATACCGCCTTTTCAATCGGTTTAAATTAAAATGTCTGCTGATCTCATGATGTCTTGTAACCTGGCTCTTACATTATAAGCCTTTGGGGTCATCGCTCCCCTCACTGAGTGAGCGCCGTAACATTGTACATTGATCCCAGCTTGCATCATCACCCATCTCAGCCATTTCGCTGGTCGCTGGGGGTTACTTCCCTGTAAGTTTTTCGAAAAAGGTAGCAGGCACTCCTCTCCCGAAAGGAGAGGTGAAGATGTGCCTCTCTGAGCACAATGAGCAGGGAGTCCACGTCTGGTTGCCCTCAGGTAACTCAGGGTGACAATCCTTGCAAATAATTCAAAAATGGTAGCAGGCGCTCCTCTCCAGAAAGAACATGACATGATAAACTATTGTGAGATGAGAGTTTGCAGCACACACTTTTTGCTCACTGTACCTTTCACAGATGGGAAATATCAATTTGCATATGTCTTTGTCCCGCCCACATGGGCAGTCCAGCACCAAAATGCTATGGCAATTCCTCTCAGAACAAGAGTACCAACACCCCATACACAGGTTTCAGCCTTGTTGGGCCTCATCAGTGAGGTGAAGCTGTGCCTCTCTGAGCACAGTGAGCAAGGGGTCCACGTCTGGTTGCCCCCAGGTAACTCAGGGTGACCAACCCCAAGTTCCTTGCAAATATTTCCAAAAAGGTAGCAGGTGCTCCTCTCCAGAAAGAACATGGCAAGATAACCTGTTCTGAGATGAGAATTTACAGCACATGCTTTTTGCCATGCATTTCGGTGCTGGACTGCCCATGTGGGTGGGACAAAGACTGATATGCAAATTAATATTTCCCATCTGTGAAAGGTACAGTGAGCAAAAAGTGTGTGCTACAAACCCTCATCACAGAACAGGTTATCATGCCATGTTGTTTCTGGAGAGGAGCGCCTGCTACCTTTTTTGAAATATATGCTTCCCCATAAGGACTACGTAATGCTATGAACAGCTGCGACACTCCCACTGGTTTTACATTTTTGCGATGCACTCATAGGCTCTTAAACATCTCACAGGTCAAAGTTTAGGCTGATTCAGGAAGGTTTCGTAGGAGATGGACCTTAAATCTGTTTTTGTCCTTCTCGAGATAAAAAAGGTCCCTCAGGTTGGAGGTATTGATTTCCTATTCACCGCTAATGCTCTGATATTAGACGTTCTTTTACAAGAAAGAAGGCATAATAGCATAGTTTAGCTGAAAGAGCCTTCCTAGACCACTCTGAATTATCCGGCCACTCCACAAAAAGCTTCAAGACTGTGTCCACATCCCACAATTGTGAGTATTCCTCACTGGAGGGGGGGGAGGCGGCTAATCATTCTTACACCTTTCAAGTGTTTGCAAATTAGAGGATGCTCACCAATCGCTACCCGCTCAAACTTGGGGTGGCCTACCGATATTACAGAGCGTGCCGTGTTAGCGGTCTTATACGCCATCCCCTGTGCTGCCAACTGCGCTAAAAATGTTAGCTATTTGTACCGCATCTGTTCCATCGGGACACACATCCCACTCCATGCACCAATTATGCCATCTCGACCATGCAGCTTTATATGTTTAATGTATTCCTGGGGCCCATGCTTCCTTGATAATGTTCTCAGCCTTGCCCGATAATCCCAGACTAGTCCAAGATCCTCTGAAATCACCCAAGCAATCAGATTAAGGTTTCCTGCTCGCACCAGTGGGTGACTGCCTCCTCTGGGATCCTGCACGATGAACTTGTCCCTTGTAAGAGATAGCGCGTGTTGTCATTTGTCAACTCCAGAAGACTGCAGAACCACTCTTTCACTCTGGAGTGATCAGAATCAGAGAGGCCTTCTGCCTCCTTGCCTGTGCCAACGTTCACACAATGCGTAATTTTTGTCCTGCCCCCAGGGTTGGAGGAAGGCGTCCACTGCTTCCGCTTCTGGATCTAGTTTCCAACTGAAAAAACAAGGTAGTTGGTTGTTCAACCTCGACGCAAAGAGGTCGACCAGGCACGGCCCCCAACGTGCCATAAACTCATAAAACACCTTCTCGTCCAGCTTCCAATCGCTGGCATCCCTGAGAAATCTGGAGTTCCAGTCAGCAACCTCGTTCTGACGACCTGGAAGGTATTTCACAGTCACCAATACCTATCTTTGTAGATAAAGGTACCAGAACCACTTTGCTAGCTGTGCCAGCAACCTGGATTTCATGCTGTCCAGTCTGTTTATATAGCTGACGGCAGAAATATTGTCCATCTTCAGGAGTACGCAGCACTGTGCTTTCTCTTGCATCCAGCAATTCACTGCGAATGATCCTGCTAACAGTTCTCGACAATTGATGTGCAATGAAGTTTACTACTCTGGCCAACTGCCACCTGTCGACAGGTCCCTGCATCGGGCTCCCCAGCCCCTTCTGTTGGCATCCGATTCTATTATTAGGTCCGGGGATGAACCAAATATAGCTCTCCCGTTCAATACATCCATGTGCTGGTGCCACAATTCTAGCTCTGATCTCACTCCTGTGAAATCGGGATGCTTTGCTCGTAGGATACGCCCCTCCTTAGGTGTTGAATTTGGAGTCTTTGCAATGCTCTCTAATGTAAAGGCCCTGGGAAAATCGCCTGTATTGATGAGGCCAAACGCCCCACCAGGCTGGCAATCTCCCGTAATGACATCTGCTCTCTCGCCATGGTGTTCCTTATCTCTCTCTTGATGTCGTTCACTTTGGTTACTGGTAAACTCAGGGATCCTTGGATCATGTTCACTCCAAGCCCCAGGAATTCTATGGACTGGTCTGGTTGTATGCTGGATTTCTCCCAATTTATTAGAAACCCAAGTTGTTGAAGTAGTTCTATTGTGGTGTTAACCCTGAATTTCGAGTAGCTCCCTGCCCTGACACATTATGCAGATGTCGACCAGGTATATTATCAATTGAATGCCCTGTTCTCTGAGGTGTGTCAACAGGCATCATCAGCTTGGTAAAGCACCATGGTGCCGACGCCAAGCCGTAAGGTATGGAGGAGAATTCCCAGGTCTTGTTCCTCCACACTAACCACTGGAATCCCTGATGTTCTGCTGCTATGGGTACCATGAGGTATGCTTCTTAGAGATCTATTCTGGCCAGCCAATCTCCATTTTGCAGAATGTCTCTCAGGGGGTGTATCCCGTCCATCTTGCAATGTCTGTAGGCTTCAACGCTGTTTAACCCCTGCAAATTGATAATAGGTCTCAGCTTGTGTTTCCCTTTTACCAGAAACACATTGCTTATGAAACCCACTGCAGGCTACGTTGCTTCTACTGTGGCTGCTTTGCGCTCTAAGGTTCTCAGTTCTGTTTCCAGCAACTGCTGATCTTCCGGGCTTAGCACTAGTCACTGCAGAAGAGTTGTTTGCCTTGGCAGAGTATAAAAATCTATGCGAGAACCTTGGCTGTTTCCAAAACCCATGCATCTCTGGACATGTTCTGGCAAGATTTCAAATGTTTCGCTATCCCCCCGCCAACGGGGGAACTCTCTAAGCTTTAGGCGTACGCTCTCACCCGAGTTACTCTGTTGATGGTCTGTGCACCAGCCTCTGCCCCGTGAGGGGAAAAAGGGGTTTGGTTTTCGATGCTCCTGATCCCTCCATTGCGCTCTGCCGGTGTAGGACCTCGCGTATGGGAATCGGCTGGCAGAACGATTCCTGCCTCTGCCAGCCCTACTGAAAACATGCTGGCCGAAAACACTTTTCAGGGAGGCCTGCGCCTTGTCCTAGGCAGCATACGAATTGGCAAATTTAGTCAGTTCTTTAATGAAGTATTCCCCGAAAAGGTTTCTTTTCGCTGCTGCCTCAGAGTTAGCAAGTTTGCTCAGTTTTGGGTCTATCTTCACTAACAGTGATCTCCTCTAAGTTGTGATTGCGCTGTTAGTATTCCTTAGCATGCAGACAGCTATTTGAGCCCATCCGGTTAATACCACCAGATCCAGTAATTAATTCTTCTCCCAAACCTCCTCCGCCATCTGAAGGATTTTTGTGTGCAGGCCCACAATGTCCAACATCTTGTCCTGGCAGGATCGCCAGGATCTGTCCAGGCCTTTCCGTACGTCCTTCACGTACTTGCTCATAATGGTGACCACTTTCTCATCTATCTCGGGAGTGTCGGCAATCCCCTCTGGGAGATGCGCTCTAGGGCATTTTGCCCGTTATATATTTCTTACTTCCTTCACCATTGGCGCCCTAAGGTGTTTTTTGAGGTAAGCCGCTACTTTCTTATGCAGTTCCCTTTAAGACTAACAAGGGTGTATGAGTGCCTCAGGGTCAAATTCATCGCCCTCTAAATCGTCTTCCTTAGCAACCTTTCTTTTCTTTGGTGCTTTCCTGCGTTCATCGCTTGAGGATGTTATAGATACACCCTCATCCTCTGTGTAATCATCCTGCCAGTCATCCTCACCCTGCTCCCCAGAGCTGGTAGATGATCTGTCCTGCCACCTTCTAAATCTTACCCTGGATGGCACTGCTTTCCTCTTGCCACTTTTCTTCCTCTGTGGCATGCCCAGGGGGATCTGGGCACCATGCACCCTGCGGGCTGGTTTTCATCCCCCTTTATCTCTCCCCTGCTCTCTCATTTCCTTGAGCTCCTCCATCAGTGTCATCTGTTGGGAACATACCTGCCTAAACTCTAGAGATCCCGGGTTTTTAGCCTCTTCTCTGGGTTTCCGGGGAAGACCCTGGAGTCTCCGGGTTTTCGGGCCCTGTCCAATCCTCCATCCGATTGGCTACAAAAGACCGCTGCCGGTAGCCAATCGGATTGAGGTGTGGGCAAGACACGGGCGGGACCAAGAAGAATGCAGACTGGAGCAAAATAATCACAGTCATCCTGCTGGATTGAAAGCAGTATCACCGCGTTTGTTTTGCTTAAGCTTTCATTCTTTTTGGCCAGTTTGCCAAGGCTCAAGTCGAGGGTAAAGTGGGAAACATTGAAGATCTGCTTTGAATTCATGAATTAAATCCTACCTTAGGGATTGAACCACAGTCATCAAGTTTGCAAGCTGGACACCTCACCACTGCACTATATAACCTCCTGAAAAATAACAACTGAGGTGAAATGTCCAATTTCGGTTCTGCAAGTTCCAGAGAAAACCTTTGTATTGGTTCTTGGAGTTTAAAACATGCACACATTTTAATGTTTTTAAAAACACTATTTGAAGAAAATATCCTCTCTTGGTTTTGTGTGTGTGATGATTTCATGGCAGGCATATGCCATTCGTCCTATGCAATTTGGGTGGTTATGAATAGCCAATTTAATTACATTTATTGCATTCCACTCTTAAGTGCAAACTGCAAACGTGTTTCTAACGACAGCTACAACCACCGAGTTTACCTTTTTGGCGTGTTTGGTCGGAGCCGTGAGCAAAGGGGTGGAGTGTTGTGTGGCTGTTTGCGGGGCATAAATCTCAGGGTTTTTCATTGGGAACCATGCCCCATATTGGCTCCTAAAGCCTTCTGTAATGCTTGCCCCATGCTGGGGTGAACCCTGTTTTGACTGACATGAGTCTTGCCTTCTTCGCTGGAACTACTCATGTTAGAGCTTAGCGGGAGGGTGTAAGAAAACATGGATACAGGGATCTTGGGCCTGTTCCTCCGGCTGACTAACGGTCCCACCGGTCACGGAAGTGTGCTGAGGAGCGCCGGAACTTAATCAGGATCTGTCGGGCTCTGTAATGCCTTGTGGCCCTTGTGCCCCCTGTCAGCCTGCCTCACGTACTCTGGTCCCCAGTGAAACCGGACATCCCAAAATCAAACCATAACTAACACGGATATGCTCCACCAAACTCATGCTATTTGAGCTCCCTCTCCATGACAAACGCAAGTGCAGTCACCAAATAAATCACAAAAAAGCATAAGATCAATAGAAAAATCAGTAGAGAAAATAACAAAATACTTAACTCGCTGCTCGAGCAGCAAAGAAAGAGGAAGTTCTAAGAGCGTCCCAGAGTTTATGGGACTACAGCCTCGTGGATTGGCTGACCAAATCACATGGTTTTTTCATGGACTACCTGCTTTGTTACGATTATTATTGATGTTTGTTCATGAGCTGCTCCAGCAGTAAAGGTTAAGCGAAACAGAGAGTCTGTTTTACTCGGTTCTGACATGTTCTTCAAATTTTTGATGTACTTTTTATTTAAAATTAATACAAATTATTAAACACAAAAAAATAGTTAAGCGAAAGCCTAATCTGAGCATCCAGGCCTCTTGACATAGAATTCTATGTCAAGACCGGAGGCTCGGATTATGCTTTCTCTGCATCTTTACTGATCAGCAGCAAAGAAAACAAAAACCAAAGAACATGAGAATACAAAACTAGTAAAAACTACAATAACCATGTTTTTTCTGAGTTTTTGTAGTCCATTTCGATTGGTCCTCGAACTGACCATGTGATAAGTCTCTAAACCAATAAACAAGTCCTCAATGAATAAAACCTCCTGTCCTCTTTCCACTCCTCCTCTTTCTTTGCTGCTCGGCAGCGAGTTAAGTACTTTTTCATTCTATCTTTATACGGTATGAGTGATCGTGAGAGAGTGTTTACATAGTGTTATTAGACTATTGTTTCTTTAACACGCACACGCGCGCGCACTTGAACAGGCGGAGCATATCCGCATTCGATCAGTCGGTTCTTGGGAGTTGAGGCCCCGACGGGGCTGGTGCACCGGCGGCCGCAGCTCCACAGACCCGACACAGAGGGCACTACGGCACGGAAGCGAGAGCACGACGGGACCACGTAGTTCCAGCGCTCTCTCTCCCATTTTCCTCCATTCGAATCCCACGGTGAACGTACGAGTGATACGCGCATTGAAAATACTGATTTCCTTCAGATCGAAAGATCCATTATTATCAGAATCTTCATTCCGCTTCAGCACGCATCGTTCCATCGGAGCGTAGCGTCCTGTCAGGAACACGACAGCGCCCCTGCAGACCATCTCAAGGTACCGCACGATAATACGGGCACAGTCCCATGTAAAACCTGTCAATTGGCAATATATTTACATATAATTACGAACCAGGTGAGCTATACAATATATATACATATTAATATATATGTATTAGCTCTCTTTACAGAGGGTATATAAAGAGTCAAATCCCTGGTATATATATTATATACATACATTTGAATTCCCCAAAGTCTGCGAACCATGAGCTCCTCCAGTGATGAGGGGAAGGCTAGTGTTAGCCAAAAGAGGAGCCACTTGGAAATAACTAATGTCCTCCATAAAGCCCTGGGGGCTTCGCTGGGACATGGACCTCAGCAAATAGCGCTGATGGAGGACTGGCTCAGATGTCCGCAGGGCCTGGAGGAAATCAAGGGCCTTAAGGCACGGAAAAAAACTAAAGGGGGCAGAAAAGCAGCCCACAGGGCGGAAGAAGCCCACACCCCCCCTAGGCACACCACCGAAGAGGAAGGGTGGTAAATGGAAGAGGAAAGGAAAAGCGGGGCCTAGCAGGGGACAAGAAGGATCCTCTAATACCTCAGATGAGGGTGAGGACGACTGGGAGGAGGAATACTCAGAGGAGGTGGAAATACTATTTATATCTTCCTCAGAGGAAGAAGGCCACAAAGCGCGGAAGAAAAGGAAGAGTGAGGAGCCTGAGGAGGATGGTGCGGAGGACCATGATTTCGATCCGGAAGCACTAATTCACCCCAGATCATCTAAATGGGAGCCGCCCAAAAAAATAGCGGCATATCTAAAGAAACGCCTGAGAGCGCCACTAGCCAAAGAGGCTAGGAGCAAGATGAGGGTGGAATGCCCTAGACCTCACCTCCCAGAGGGTGCAGCAGAGACACCCGTCATAGATGAGAAGATGATAACCTTCATGAGCAAATTCACAAAAGATGTGAGGAAGGGTCTGGATAGATCCTAGCGGTCATGCCAGGATAAGATGTTAGTTATGACAGGACGCCTCACGAAGATTCTCCAGATAGGAGAGGAGGCTAAAGTCAAAGGAGAGCCGATAGACCCGTCAATTTTAATCAGGTGGGCCCAGAGGGCAATATGCATGTTGGGGAACGCCAATCATGCCATTACCACGGAAAGGAGGAGATCTTTGTTAGTGAAGATCGACCCTAAGTTGAGTGAGTTGGCCTCCTCGGAATCTGCATCATCTGCAAAAGGGAAATTATTTGGGGACTCCTTTATCAAGGAGCTAACCAAATTTGTCAACTCCTATGCAGCCTTGGATAAGGCTCAAGCCTCTCTTAAGAGAGTGTTCGGGAGGCACATTTTTGGACGGGCTAGCAGAGGCAGGGGTCGCTCGGCTGGCCGGTTCCAATACAATCGATCCTATCAGGACAGAGCTCAATGGCGAGAGCAAGAGGAGCGTAGACAAACGCCTTTCTTCCCATCGAGGAGTAGAGGAAGAGGCAGAAACTGGCAACAAGGGGAACGTCAGCAGAATAACCCAGGTGAGAATAACATACCCACGTCTAAATACCCCAGAAGAAAGGGGGAGGACTGCTCAATTTCTACAAAATTGGTTGAACACATCGGGGGATTCCTGGGTGATACAGACCACTCAAGGTTTCATATAGATTTTCTAGATACACCACATCAGGAAAAACCACCAAAGGGGCTGGAAATGAGCAGGGAAGCCTTACTGGAAAGAGAATTGCGAGGGCTAGAAAGCAAAAGAGCTTTACGACCCACATCAGGTCAGGCAGGAGGTTACATAAGCAATATGTTCCTAGTAAAAGGGAAGCACAAGACAAGACCAATCATAAACCTGAGAGGCCTAAACGGATACGTGGTGTACAGACACTTCAAGATGGAAGGGATACACCTGTTAAGAGATACCCTAATTCAGGGAAACTGGCTAGCCAGGATAGATTTGAAAGATGCATACCTGACTATTCCCATAGCAGAAGAGCACTGCAGATTTCTGAGATTGATCTGGGAGGAAACAACATGGGAATTTCGATGCCTACCCTTCGGCCTGGCATCGGCACTATGGTGTTTTACCAAGATGATGAAACCAGTTGTATCACACCTCAGAGCTCGAGGGATAAGACTTATAATATATCTAGACGATATATGTCTGATGTGCCAAGAGAAGGAGATGCTGATAGAGCAAGTACAGATAACAATAGATTTGTTAGAGAGTCTGGGTTTTATAATAAATTGGGAGAAATCCAGTATAGTACCAGTACAAGCAATAAAATTCCTCGGTTTCATAGTGGACTCAATTCAGGGAACGCTCAGTCTACCCATTCACAAGGTGAACGATACCAAAAAACAGCTGAGACACACACTAGCGAAGGGAGAACTGCCGTTGAGGGACATTGCGAGATTAGTGGGTCGCCTAGCGGCATCAATCCAAGCAATTTTCCCAGGACCTCTACATTACAGGGCACTCCAGAGGCAGAAGATCTATCACCTCAGAAGGGGCGCTTCCTACGAGTCAAAGGTGACTATTTCACAAGAGGTGAGGGAAGAGTTAGAATGGTGGCTCATTCATATGGATGCATGGAATGGGAGAGCGATATTTGGTTCATCCCTGGACCTGATCATCGAATCCGACGCCAGCAAATGGGGCTGGGGAGCCCGATGCGGAAACCTGTAGACAGGGGGCAGGTGGTCGGATCAAGAGACGAGCCTCCACATCAACTGCCTGGAGTTGCTAGCAGGGTCCTTTGCAGTGAAATGCTGGACTCAGGAGAGGGCTCAATGCTGCGTTCTGCTAAAAATGGACAATGTCTCGGCAGTCAGGTACATCAACAGACTGGGAGGAACAAGATCAAGATCCAGGTTACTAGAAGAACTGGCAAAGGAGTTCTGGGAACTCTGTCTGGAGAGAAGTGTCTCAGTGACGGTGGAATATCTGCCGGGCCAGCAGAACGAAGTGGCCGATTGGAACTCCAGATACCTCAGAGACATCAGCGATTGGAAGCTGGACGAGGTAGTGTTTCAGGAACTGATGTCTCGATGGGGTCCATACCAGATCGACCTATTTGTATCGAGACTAAACAGGCTATTACCCCGGTTCTTCAGCTGGAGACAGGATCCAGAAGCAGAGGCGACGGATGCATTCCTGCAATCATGGGGCCAACAGACGAACTATGTGTTCCCTCCTTTCTCCATGATAGCGAGGACGCTAGCTCAGGTGAGACGCCAGAGAGCATCCCTAATCCTAATTATGCCGGACTGGAAGGGGCAGGTGTGGTTTCCCAGCCTGCTGGAATTGACTCATCAGAACCCAGTGGCCTTACCCAACACAGTATTCATCATTCGAGATCCCAGAGATCTCAGTCATCCACTAGTGAGGTCAGGAGGACTCAATCTCTTAGCGTGGGCGATTTCAGGAGGTCTTGGGTTAGGCCATAATAATCAACATGGATATCTCATTAAACATGATCAAAATATCAACTTTACATAAATTATAATACTTTACATTCATACGATTGATTGAGTGGGATAATCCTTCGCCTCCGTGTCTGTAATAGAATTATGACTTTCAGTAACGAATGGGTTGAAAATCTGAATTCGATGTCAAGACCAGAGGCTCAGATTATGCTTGTTCAAAGCTTACTCACCACTAATGATGTCGCACTTTCCATAGGTTTAAAATAGAAAGTTTTAAAATTCCATTCATTCAACCAATCTGCAGCCCTCATAATATCCTCTACTCTGGCTCCTATATTATACGCTTTAGTAGCCATCGCTCCTCTAGTGGAGTGGGCGCCATATCTCTCAATATCGATGCCCGCTTGTACCATCACCCATCTAAGCCATCTAGCTATGGTGGCCGGTGTAACCGCTTTATATGGTTTACAAATCGCTATTAATAATTGTGACACTCCCAGGGGCCTAACCTCCCTCGTCATCTCCTCATATGCCGCTATGCATCTGACTGGACACAATTTTGGTTGAGTTGGGAAAGGTTCCTAGGAAATAGATCTCAAACCTGTCTTGGTCCTCTTTGTTATAAGGAAAGTCACTCCGTTCGGGGATATACTTTTCCTGTTGACCTCCAGCGCTCTAACATCAGAGGATCTTTTAAATGCTAGAAGACATAAGAGCATGGATAACTTGCCTGAAATCGCTTTCCATGTCAACTCTTGATTATCCGGCCATGAGAAAAATAATCTCAAGACTTTATCTACATCCCATAATTGATTATACTTTTCACTAGGGGGTCTCAGCATCTTTACTCCCCTTAGCAATCTACAGATCAAAGGATGTTCACCAATCGCTAAGCCTTCTACTCTAGGGTGCCCTGCAGATATCGCAGACCTGGCTGTGTTGATAGTCCTGTATGCCTTCCCCTGCGCTGCCATCTGAGCTAAAAAATTGCCCACATGAACTACATCCGTTCCATCGGCATGAATATTCCTTTCCAAACACCAGCTACTCCATCTATCCGATGCTGATCTACAAGCGTTGTGAGTCCCTGGGGCCCAGGATTCGTTAATGATGTTCTCAGCCTCATTCGATAATCCTGGCCTAGCCCAAGATCTCCTGAAATCGCCCACGCTATTAGATTGAGTCCTCCTGACCTCACTAGCGGATGACTGCGATCTCTGGGGTCTCGAATAATAAATTCTGTGTTGGGTAGAATTACTGGGTTGTGATGCGTCAGTTCCAGTAGACTGGGGAACCACACCTGCCCCTTCCAGTCCGGCGTAATTGGATTTATGGTTGCTTTTTGGCGTCTCACCTGCGCTAGCGTCCTCGCTATCATGGAGAAAGGAGGGAACGCGTAGTTCGTCTGGTGACCCCATAATTGTAGGAAGGCATCGGTTGACTCTGCTTCCGGGTCCCGTCTCCAGCTGAAGAATCGGGGAAGCTGTTTGTTTAGTCTCGATGCAAATAGGTCGATCTGGCATGGACCCCATCGTGTCATAAGTTCCCGGAACACCACCTCGTCCAGCTTCCAATCGCTGGCGCGTCTCTGAAGTATCTCGAGTTCCAATCAGCCACTTCGTTCAGCTGGCCCGGCAGATATTCCGCAGTCACTGAGACTCTTCTCTCCAGACATAGTTCCCAGAAATCCTTTGCCAGTTCTGCTAGTAACCTGGATCTCGTCCCTCCAAGTCTGTTGATGTACCTGACTGCGGAGATATTGTCCATCTTTAGCAGAACGCAGCATTGCGCTTTCTCCTGGGTCCAGCATCTCACTGCAAAAGACCCCGCTAACAACTCCAGGCAATTGATGTGGAGGCTTGTCTCTTGGTCCGACCACCTGCCCCCTGTCGACAGGTTCCCGTGTCAGGCTCCCCAGCCCCATCTGCTGGCGTCGGATTCGATAATAAGGTCCAGGGATGAATCAAATATGGCTCTCCTGTTCCATGCATCCATATGAATGAGCCACCATTCTAACTCCTCTCTCACCTCCTGTGAAATATTCACTTTTGATTCGTAGGAAACGCCCCTCCTGAGGTGAGAGATCTTCAGCCTCTGGAGTGCCCTGTAATGAAGAGGTCCTGGCAATATCGCTAGAATTGTGCCGCTAGGCGGCCCACCATTCTCGCGATGTCCTTCAACGACAGTTCTCCCTTCGCTAGAGTATGCCTCAGCTGCTTCTTGATATCGTTCACTTTGTGAATGGGTAAACTGAGAGTTCCCTGTATCGAATCCACTATGAAACCCAGAAATTCTATTGATTGAACATGTACTATACCGGATTTCTCCCAATTTATCAGGAACCCCAGACTCTCTAACAAATCTATTGTTACCTGAACCTGCTCTATCAACGTTTCCTTCTCTTGACACATCAGACATATGTCGTCTAGATAAATTATAACCCTTATCCCTTGAGCTCTGAGATGAGATACCACAGGTTTCATCATTTTGGTGAAACACCATGGTGCCGATGCCAGGCCGAAAGGTAGACATCGAAATTCCCATATCGTTCTCTCCCAGATGAATCTCAGAAATCTGCAGTGTTCCTCTGCTATGGGAATAGTCAGTGTGATGCTGGAAATGCATCAGAGGGACAGGGCCTCTGAATCCTTGTCCTTTACTGTTTTTTTATCGTGTGTTCTGTCGTGTTTTCTGCCCAGGAGTCCATGTGGGACTCCTGGCAGTGCAGCTCTCTTTTGGTTTGGTGAACAGACCCATGGGATACCCTTATGGCACCCATGGGTAGGGGTACAACCCTGTGCCCCTAGTGTATGTTTTTGGGCACCTGTGGGTAGCCCACAGAGCAGGGTATGGGCTGGTGGCAGCTCCATGCTGAAATTGACAGGTGCTCTGGGGTGCTCTGGGTGTCCTCCATTTTGGGATACCCAGGCCCTGCCATTGGAATCAGTTGATTCCTGATGGAAAACAAGATGGCCCCTGTGGCCTCTTGCTTTCTATTGCCTCTTACCTTGTTTTCCCAAAGTCCTGGGAAGCCCTGACTCTGTCCCTTCCCCCTGACTGGCTGTTGGGTGGAAGTTCCATATATGGTGTTGTTGTGAAGGCCCAGCTAGACTGACTGGAGCCTTCCCATTCACTGTATGTTGTGGGTACCTCCTGTGGGTGGGACCTGGGTGAATGGAGTGGGTGACCAATATACACTCCTTGTTGTGGTTGTCTGGTTTCTGGCATGTGAGACAAAGACTGAGACAGCCCTGCCCGAAACTGGCCTGAATGCAGTGTGTAGTGTTGAATGGCTGGGTACTTGTCCCAATCCACATTCCTTGTTGTGAGTGTCTGAAAGGGAGGAGTGTGGCCTGAATGCACTGTGTGCCTGATTGGCTGACTGACTGCATGAATGCCCTTCTGTGTGATTGGCTGCTGTGTGTGTGCCAGCAGTGTGGATGAGAGACAGAATAGTATATCTGGGACCTCTCACCACTGGGAATTGTTCAGGAACGTTCAAGCACGTTCAGAAGCATCCTGGAGCTGAGTCTCCACTCTACGAGTAACTGGAACTGCTGGTCCTCGACGCCCAGCTGGAAGAAGAAGACTTGCTGCTGCATTTGCTTCGACCGATCCGAAGGCTGCCGTGCTCGTCGAGGACTGACCCGAGAGAGGACCTGGTAAGGCGCCCTCTTCCCGTGCTCCGAGGGACCATCGAGCACCGCTACATCTTCGCCGAAGCGCCCTGGAAGTCAGACCCTCGAAAGGCTGCCGACCCGAGACGGGACCGCCGAGGAGATCGAAGTGAAGCACCCGGACATCGACGCCGTCGAAGTCCATTGCCGTCGACCAGGGTTCGCAGGTTTGTGTAACCGCTGGAGGCCCGTCGAAGTTGTGTTGCCCAGCCGTGGGAACCACTTGACGCCGTGCCGCGGACGACCGGAGCCGTCCGCTCCTTTGCCTAAGAACATTCGAATCGAAGGACTCCCTCGTCCGCACCGTCGACCGCTTTATCCTGCCGGAGAAAGTCGAGGACGACCAACGCGCCGAGGAGAATCTGCCGGTGGGTTTCCCGCCACCTCACGACCCCAAAGACTCGAGCGACTCGACGCCCTTGCTGGGCCACCGTCATTCACAATCTTTGCGGTCCAGAACTAGTGTCGCCGAGGTGCCCCGCACGCCTCTTCCTCGCAGGACGCCGACGTCTCGACGCCGACGAGCACCGCTCGGATCGAAGCCTGCCGCCTCATCGACGCCGTTCTACCCTGTTTGTTGTCGGACGTTCGACGCCCCGTGTCTCCCGCTTGAAAGGGAAGGCATTCAAGAAGGGCCGTCGATTCCCCGACACCGAACACCGAGTTCCTCGACGCTTCTCGACGCCTCTCGACGATCCGTGACTCCTGCTTTAAAGGGGGTCATTCAAGAAGGATCTGTCGACGCCTCTTCGAAGAACTCGACTCCACCAGGTACATTGGGGGGGTAAAAACATTGTAGGAGAGAATAAGACTATTGAACAATATATGGACTGGGCTTGTGTTATATCTCTTTATTTTACAGGTTGCCCAGGTGGGGGGATCTCCACACAGAACTGTGTCCAGTAGCAAGGGCCAGTCTTCTGCCTATTGTTTCAACCCTCTGGTATCTCTCCTCTCTCTATTTGCTGGTTTCCTTCTTATTGATCTGCGTGCCATTTCTACAGCATTGTGAATGCACTGTTATGAGGTCTAATATTAGTGGTACCACTTTAGAATTGTAGATATTTATCATTATTGGTTTTCCTGAGCACAAAGTGCGTTATTGTGATAAGTGTACATAACCCTTGAATATTAATTATATAAAGACTGTGTTTTCAGTAATACAGTGTGTGGACATTCCTTTGTGGGGGTTCGGGGATACACTGTACTTAAGAACCAGCCTGCATCACCTCCTGAGAAGCTAGGCCTTGATTGCTCGTCCATAGCTACCATAATCGAGAATCTTGGCTGGGGTCCTCTGTGCCTCTCCTCTACCATATAGAGAGCGGAAGTACAGACCCCCCCACCGGTCTTGACAAGCTGGTGGCAGCGGTGGGATGCTTATGGTTTTAAGACTCAGTGTATAACCGTGCCACTTACAAAATATCCGCACTTTATTAGATTAAGGTTTGGGTGTGTTCCAAATAACTGCATTACAAGCAATGGAGCCCATTGCGAATGGTAAATTGACTCGGATGAGCTTAGAGGCTCTCCAGAGTGCTTGTGAAGCCAGGGAGATAGACTTTGTGGATAAGTCTAGGGCTGAGCTGATAGCTGCCCTGGTGGACTACCAGACTGATGGTGAAACACTTGATGAAGGGGGGGATGCAACCAGTGAGGACTCTGCCCCTGGGGTTGTCGCTGAATCTGTTTCTGGGAATGCCACCATTCCTGCTGCCTCTGTTCCAAACCCCAGCAATTCCATGGAACTTGAGTTATTAAGGATGAAATTGGCCTTTGAATATCGCAAGTTGGAAATAGAAGCTGAGCTTAAGAAAGAGGAGCTGGCACAGCAAGTGGAACTCAAGAATAGGGATCTTGCGCTCAAAGACAAGGACACTGAATGTCAGAGAATCCAGCTAGAGAAAGCTAGAGTGGAGACTTCAGCTAAAACCAGTGAGAGTGTCAGGTCCCCAGCCACCAAGTTTATGAAAGACTTGGTTGGTGTGTTTTTGGAGGGTTCAGATATCCTCCAATGGATTGAAGCGTTTGAAATGGCTTGTGCAATTCATGATGTAGATAAAAGAGATTGGGCTAAGTGTTTGTTAAGCAGAGTGCCTCAAACTGGATATGACTGTATTCTGAAGCTGAGTGTGGAAGAAAGGGGTCAGTATGAGTGTATGAAGTCTGCTTTAATTGCCAAGTTTGGCAAGACACCTACCCAATATCTTAAAAGGTTCAGGGATTTTAAGAAAAGAGAGAATATGTCTTGGGTTGACTGGGTGAGTGCTGCACACATGAACATGATGGGGTGGATTGATGGTTACAAGGTGAAAACTTTTGCTGAATTATCCCACCTGTTGTTTTTTGAGCATTTTTCTGAAGCCTGTTCACCAGAGCTGCGTCAGTATGTGGCTGACCAGAACATTTTGGACCCCTTTAAGCTGGCTAGGTTGGCTGACAAGTGGGTCTCCCACCGGGTGTCCCCTAAGGACTCCAGTGGGAAGGACAAGGACAAAGAAAAGGGGACCTCTCAGAAAGCTGAGGAGTCCCAAAAGCAATCACAGTCGGGTAAACCAAGACCTTCCTCTCCTAAGACCCAAAAACCTAGTGGGGATAAGTCATCTGTGGGTGGGAATAAGAGTAGTGGTCCACCTGCTGCAAAGCAGGCTCCCAGTGGTTCCAGTACCGTACCCCGCACTCCTGGCACTTGTTGGGACTGTGGGGCCCTGGATCACAAAAGGGGTGACTCCAAGTGTAAAGGTAAGGCACTTGGAGTACAGGCTGTCAGCCTGAGCTACCCTTACCCCATGCCTGAGGTGGAGGCCACTGTCCTCCCCTCCTCTACAGGAATCACCTTTGGTGCTCCTGTAGAGATTTCCTTAGTGTCCCTTGGGGCCTGGGACCAGTACGCAGAAGTACTGGCGACTATCCCGCAGAACACCCGTAGGTTTTTGAGAAGTGTCCTCTTGAATGGCCAGCCTTCTACTGGCTTGAGAGACACTGGGGCAAGCATGACAGTGGTGGACAGGACCCTGCTCAAGCCAGAGGACTATGCAAGTGCTCCTCTGAGAACCACCAGGTTAGCTGGTGGGCCTCCCAAATTATCGCCTGCAGCCTTAGTCACACTCATGATTGGAGACAAGACAGCAAAGCTTCCTGTCCTGGTTCAGGACAATGTCCCTGCTAACATTCTGTTAGGAAATGATCTAGTAGAGTTGGGGTTGATCTCGGATGGTCTTCCCATGACTGCGGCTGCGGTCACTAGGTCACAGGTGACACCGGGTCTGGCTGTGAGTCAGGTACCCGAGCCAAAGGTGAGGCCTAAGGCAAGAAGAAGGCGGAAGACCAAGAAGGCCACCTCTGTGGAGGGAGCACCTTCTCTTCCTGCTGCACCCATTGGGATCCATGCTCCGGACGGGCTGGGTCCCGTGGAAAACCCAAACTCAACTCCTTTGGGAGAAGAGGCAGAAGACTCTCCTGTGGGAGAGGTTCTCAACCCGGAGGATCATCCCGACCTTCAATGCTTGTTAGCTGAAGGGGGACCCTCCCGGGCAGACTTCTGTAAGGGACAGAGAGAGTGCCACTCTCTCGAGGGTCTGAGGAAACAGGCCCTGTCCCAGGCACAAGGTGAAGTGCCTAGGACCTTCAAGATTTATTGGGAGGGTGAGCTCCTTGTTAGTGAGCCCACTAAGCCTGAACCTGGTGCCCTCAAGAGGTTGGTGGTACCCCAGGTTTACAGGCCCTTCCTGCTGCAGTTGGCGCATGAGGTGCCCTTGGCTGGTCATCTTGGTACCAAGAAGACTAAGCAGCGGCTCTCTGCCCACTTCTACTGGCCCCGGATGGGAGTAGAAGTGGAGTCCCACTGCAGGACCTGCCCAACTTGTCAGTTGTCTGGCAAGACTGGAGGCAGGGTCATTGCCCCACTGCAGCCATTGCCAGTGGTTGGCACACCGTTCGAGAGGGTGGGCATCGACATTGTCGGTCCCCTGGACCCTCCCACTTCCGGTGGACATCGGTTCATCCTGGTCTTGGTTGATCATGCCACCAGGTACCCTGAGGCTATACCCCTTCGGACTATTACTGCCAAGGTGGTTGCCAGGGCTCTCCTGGGCATTTTTACCCGTGTTGGATTCCCCAAGGAGGTTGTCTCTGACAGAGGATCCAACTTCATGTCTAGTTACATGAAGACCATGTGGAAAGAGTGCGGGGTAACCTACAAGTTCTCCACCTCTTACCACCCCCAGACCAATGGTCTGGTTGAGAGATTTAACAAAACTCTCAAGGGCATGCTAGGTGCTTTGGAAGAGCCCCTAAGGAGGAAATGGGATCTCCTCCTGCCATGCCTGCTGTTTGCTTACAGAGAGGTACCTCAAGAGGGTGTTGGTTTCAGCCCCTTTGAGTTACTCTTTGGACATCCCGTGAGGGGGCCCCTCGCCTTGATCAGAGAAGGCTTGGAAGCCACCCCTCCCGGTCCCGCCAAGCAAGTGGGGGACTATGTGTTAGGCCTCAGGCGGAGGATGACACAAATGATGGGTCAGGCAACAGCAAATCTCAAGGCCAGCCAGGAATTGAATAAGTACTGGCATGACCTTAAAGCTTCGCAAGTGGATTGGACTCCGGGGCAGGAAATCCTTGTGATGGAGCCTACAAAGCCTAGAGCTTTGGCCGATAAGTGGACTGGACCCTTCCGGATAATCTCCAAGATGGGCGAAGTCAATTATCTGGTTGACATGGGTGCCTCTGGGGTAGCCCCTCAGGTATTCCATGTCAACAGGCTCAAGCCTTTCCACCGGCGAGCAGAGGTCTCATGTCTCTTGCTAGCTTCAGGGCAAGAAGAGGATGAGAGTGAGCCCCTTCCTGATTTGCTGCATAGCAACCCTCAGGATGGCTCAGTGGAGGGAGTGCGTCTCTCTCCAGATTTGACAACAGAGCAGCAGAGGGCCTGCAGGGCTTTGCTCCAGCAGTATGCCTCTCTGTTTTCACTGACACCGCGCCTTACACCGTGGTGTAAGCACGAAATCGACACTGGTGACAGTGTGCCTGTCAAAAGCAGGTGCTACCGTATGTCAGATACCGTCAAGAACCACATCCAGGCTGAGGTCGCCAAGATGTTGGATCTGGGTGTTATTGAACCCTCAACCAGTCCCTGGTCCAGTCCAGTGGTCCTTGTCCCCAAGGCAAGTTCCCAGGCGGGTACCAAGGATTGGAGGTTCTGTGTGGACTACCGAGGAGTCAATGCCGTCACCAAAACTGACGCGCACCCATTGCCCAGGGCTGATTAGCTTGTGGACACCATAGGTGCTGCCAAATTTGTGAGCACCTTTGACCTTACCTCAGGCTATTGGCAAATAGCTCTGACGGACCATGCCAAGGAAAAGACGGCTTTCTCAACACCTGAGGGACTCTACCAGTTTAGGGTCATGCCTTTTGGGTTGAAGAATGCCCCTGCCACCTTCCAGAGATTGGTCAACCATGCGCTCAGTGGGCTGGAAGCCTTTTGTGTGGCTTACTTAGACGACATTGCCGTCTACAGTTCCACCTGGGAAGAGCATTTGACACATCTGGATAAGGTGTTGCAGGCCTTGAAAAGGGCTAACCTCACTATCAAGGCCACCAAGTGCCAGATAGCTCAGGGGAAAGTTACCTATCTTGGTCATGAGGTAGGAGGGGGTCAAATCCAACCTCTCTCCAGTAAGGTACAGGACGTACAGAACTGGGAGACTCCCACTACTCAAACCCAGGTGAGAGCCTTTTTGGGCCTCACTGGGTACTATCGCAATTTCATGGCAGACTATGGAACCATAGCTGCACCCCTGACAGCTCTAACTTCGCCCAAACAGCCTAGGAAGGTTAATTGGACCGAAGACTGTCAGAGGGCCTTTGAGGGCTTGAAAGAAAGTCTGTGTAGGGCACCTGTGTTGTGTGCGCCTGACTACAGCCGACCCTTTATCGTCCAGACGGATGCCTGCGACACCGGAATTGGAGCTGTCTTGTCCCAGTTAGATGACAAAGGGAGAGAACATCCTATCATATTCATCAGTAGACAACTCAAGGGTAGGGAACTTAAGTGGGCTACTGTTGAAAAGGAGTGTTTTAGCATAGTTTGGAGCCTTAGGCGTTTTAGGCCCTACCTTACGGGGTCCACCTTCAAGGTCCAAACAGATCATAAGCCCCTGAAGTGGCTTATGCAGATGAAGGATGAGAATCCGAAATTGCTCAGGTGGTCCATTAGCCTGCAAGGGCTAGACTTCACCATAGAGCACAGACCAGGGAAGAGTCACTATAATGCAGATGGCCTTTCCAGAAGGTATGTTGACCGTCTGGATGAGGGTGTCTATCCCGTGGGAGATTAGGCACCCTCCACCTCAGTCTGGGGGGGGCGACTGTGATGCTGGAAATGCATCAGAGGGACAGGGCCTCTGAATCCTTGTCCTTTACTGTTTTTTTATCGTGTGTTCTGTCGTGTTTTCTGCCCAGGAGTCCATGTGGGACTCCTGGCAGTGCAGCTCTCTTTTGGTTTGGTGAACAGACCCATGGGATACCCTTATGGCACCCATGGGTAGGGGTACAACCCTGTGCCCCTAGTGTATGTTTTTGGGCACCTGTGGGTAGCCCACAGAGCAGGGTATGGGCTGGTGGCAGCTCCATGCTGAAATTGACAGGTGCTCTGGGTGTCCTCCATTTTGGGATACCCAGGCCCTGCCATTGGAATCAGTTGATTCCTGATGGAAAACAAGATGGCCCCTGTGGCCTCTTGCTTTCTATTGCCTCTTACCTTGTTTTCCCAAAGTCCTGGGAAGCCCTGACTCTGTCCCTTCCCCCTGACTGGCTGTTGGGTGGAAGTTCCATATATGGTGTTGTTGTGAAGGCCCAGCTAGACTGACTGGAGCCTTCCCATTCACTGTATGTTGTGGGTACCTCCTGTGGGTGGGACCTGGGTGAATGGAGTGGGTGACCAATATACACTCCTTGTTGTGGTTGTCTGGTTTCTGGCATGTGAGACAAAGACTGAGACAGCCCTGCCCGAAACTGGCCTGAATGCAGTGTGTAGTGTTGAATGGCTGGGTACTTGTCCCAATCCACATTCCTTGTTGTGAGTGTCTGAAAGGGAGGAGTGTGGCCTGAATGCACTGTGTGCCTGATTGGCTGACTGACTGGATGAATGCCCTTCTGTGTGATTGGCTGCTGTGTGTGTGCCAGCAGTGTGGATGAGAGACAGAATAGTATATCTGGGGACCTCTCACCACTGGAAATTGTTCAGGAACGTTCAAGCACGTTCAGAAGCATCCTGGAGCTGAGTCTCCACTCTACGAGTAACTGGAACTGCTGATCCTCGACGCCCAGCTGGAAGAAGAAGACTTGCTGCTGCATTTGCTTCGACCGATCCGAAGGCTGCCGTGCTCGTCGAGGACTGACCCGAGAGAGGACCTGGTAAGGCGCCCTCTTTCCGTGCTCCGAGGGACCATCGAGCACCGCTACATCTTCGCCGAAGCGCCCTGGAAGTCAGACCCTCGAAAGGCTGCCGACCCGAGACGGGACCGCCGAGGAGATCGAAGTGAAGCACCCGGACATCGACGCCGTCGAAGTCCATTGCCGTCGACCAGGGTTTGCAGGTTTGTGTAACCGCTGGAGGCCCGTCGAAGTTGTGTTGCCCAGCCGTGGGAACCACTTGACGCCGTGCCGCCGACGACCGGAGCCGTCCGCTCCTTTGCCTAAGAACATTCGAATCGAAGGACTCCCTCGTCCGCACCGTCGACCGCTTTATCCTGCCGGAGAAAGTCGAGGACGACCAACGCGCCGAGGAGAATCCGCCGGTGGGTTTCCCGCCACCTCACGACCCCAAAGACTCGAGCGACTCGACGCCCTTGCTGGGCCACCGTCATTCACAATCTTTGCGGTCCAGAACTAGTGTCGCCGAGGTGCCCCGCACGCCTCTTCCTCGCAGGACGCCGACGTCTCGACGCCGACGAGCACCGCTCGGATCGAAGCCTGCCGCCTCATCGACGCCGTTCTACCCTGTTTGTTGTCGGACGATCGACGCCCCGTGTCTCCCGCTTGAAAGGGAAGGCATTCAAGAAGGGCGTCGATTCCCCGACACCGAACACCGAGTTCCTCGACGCTTCTCGACGCCTCTCGACGATCCGTGACTCCTGCTTTAAAGGGGGTCATTCAAGAAGGATCTGTCGACGCCTCTTCGAAGAACTCGACTCCACCAGGTACATTGGGGGGGTAAAAACATTGTAGGAGAGAATAAGACTATTGAACAATATATGGACTGGGCTTGTGTTATATCTCTTTATTTTACAGGTTGCCCAGGTGGGGGGATCTCCACACAGAACTGTGTCCAGTAGCAAGGGCCAGTCTTCTGCCTATTGTTTCAACCCTCTGGTATCTCTCCTCTCTCTATTTGCTGGTTTCCTTCTTATTGATCTGCGTGCCATTTCTACAGCATTGTGAATGCACTGTTATGAGGTCTAATATTAGTGGTACCACTTTAGAATTGTAGATATTTATCATTATTGGTTTTCCTGAGCACAAAGTGCGTTGTTGTGATAAGTGTACATAACCCTTGAATATTAATTATATAAAGACTGTGTTTTCAGTAATACAGTGTGTGGACATTCCTTTGTGGGGGCTTGGGGATACACTGTACTTAAGAACCAGCCTGCATCACCTCCTGAGAAGCTAGGCCTTGATTGCTCGTCCATAGCTACCATAATTGAGAATCTTGGCTGGGGTCCTCTGTGCCTCCCCTCTACCATATAGAGAGCGGAAGTACAGACCCCCCCATCGGTCCTTACAGTCAGGTATGCATCTTTCAAATCTATTCTGGCTAACAAGTCTCCCTGAATAAGGGTATCTCTTAACAGATGTATCCCTTCCATCTTGAAGTGCCTGTACACTATGTAACCGTTTAGGCCTCTCAGATTTATGATTAGTCTCGTCGTGTGTCTCCCTTTTACTAGGAACATATTGCTTATGTAACCTCCTACCTGACTTGAAGCGGGTCGTATAGCTCTTTTGCTTTCCAAAGCCCGCAATTGTCTTTCCAGTAAGGCTTTGTCTTCCCTGTTAATTTCTAAACTCTTTGGCGGTTCTCCCTGATATGGCGTTTCTATAAAATCTATATAAAAACCCTGAGCGGTCTGAAGTACCCAGGGACACCCCGATATGTTCAACCAATTTTGTAAAAATTGAACAGTTCTCCCCCCTACCTCTGGGGTAATTGAATGCTAGCATGATATTGTCACCTTTGTTATTCTGTTGATGTTCCCCTCGCCAGATTCTGCCTCTTCCCCTACTCCTCGATGGGAAGAAAGGCGTTTGTCTGCGCTCTTCCTGCTCCCGCCATTGTACTCTGTCCTGAAAGGATCGATTGAACTAGAACCGGCCAGCCAAGCGACCCCTGCCTCTGCTGGCCCATCCAAAAATCTGCCTCCCGAAAACTCTCTTAAGAGAGGCTTGAGCCTTATCCAAGGCTGCGTATTAATTTACAAATTTGGTTAGCTCCTTAATAAAGGAGTCCCCAAATAATTTTCCTTTCGCCGATGTGGCTGATTCTGAGGAGGCTAATTCGCTTAATTTAGGGTCGATCTTCACTAACAAAGATCTCCTCCTTTCTGTGGTTATGGCATGATTGGCATTCCCCAACATGCATATCGCCCTTTGGGCCCACCCGATTAGAATTGCCGGGTCTATCGGCTCCCCTTTTGGTTTTGCTTCTTCTCCCATCTGGAGAATCTTCGTGAGGGGCCCCGTCATGTCAAGCATCTTATCCTGGCATGATCGCCAGGATCTATCCAGACCCTTCCTCACATCTTTTGTAAACTTGCTCATGAAAGTTATCATCTTTTCATCTATAACGGGTATATCGGCAGCACCCTCTTGGAGGAGTGGTCTGGGGCATTCCGCCCTCATCTTGCTTCTAGCCTCTTTGGCTAGTGGCACTCTCAGGCGCTTCTTTAAATATGCCGCAATTATTTTGGGAGGCTCCCATTCAGAAGATCTGGGATGTATCAGTGCTTGGGGATTGAAATCATCGTCCTCTGCACCATCCTCTTCAGCTTCCTCCTTCTTCCTTTTTTTTGACGCCTCGTGGCTTTCTTCCTCTGAGGAGGATATTGATAAGACTTCCTCTTCTTCAGGGTATTCCTCCTCCCAATCGTCCTCACCCTCATCTGAGATGTTAGAGGATGATTCCCATCCCCTGCCAGGCACCGCTTTACCTTTTCTCTTCCTTTTACCACCTTTCTTCTTCGGTGGTGTGCCCGGGGGTGTGTGAGCTTCCTCCGCCCTACGGGCTGTTTTACTGCCCCCTTTGGCTTTCATCCGTGCCTTAAGGCCCTTGATCTCCTCCAGGCCCTGCTAGAATCGGAGCCAGTCCTCCATTAGTGCTCTTTGCTGAGGATCATGTCCCAGTGAAGCCCCCAGGGCTTTGTGGAGGACATCAGTCATGTCCGAGTGGCTCCTCTTTTGGCTCACACTAGCATTCCCCTCATCACTGGAGGAGCTCATGATTCGCAGGCCCTGGGGAATGCAAGTATCTGTATGATATATACATATATATACCAGGGATCTGTCTCTTCAAACTCTCTCAGTACAGAGAGCTAATATATGTTAATATATTGAAATATCTCCCCTGGTTCTGATTAAATATAAAGATATAATAATATCAATTCACAGGTTTTACCTGGGACTGTGCCCGTATAATGTGCGGTACCTTTATGACAGCCTGCATGGGCGCTGTTGGATTCCTGAACAGGACGCTACGCTCGTTCGAACGATGCGTGCTGCGTTGGAACCAAAAAAGCAATAAAAGATTCTTCAATTTACAAAGAATAATCCGAGCCACTCGCGTATCACTCGTGAGATTCGAATTCGGAATGGAAGAAGAGAGCGCTGGAAATACGCGGTCCCGTCGCGCTCTCTCTTCCGTGTCGCAGTGCCCTCTCTGACGGATCTGTGGAGCTGCAGCCGCCGGTGCACCAGCCCCGTCGCGGCCGCAACTCCCGAGAGCCGCCTAATCCGTTGCGGATATGCTCTGCCTGCAAAAAGCATGCGCACGCATCGGAAGTGGATCAGAAGTGGCTGTTGGGCTGTAGCTGTAGCTGCCCAAAACCCTGCTCCTCGCTTTTTCCTTGATGTTGGGATCGTCGTCGGTGAGAGGAAGTTCCTGACCCGCCGTAACAGTGTTTCAACTTTCACTCATTTTGGACTGAACGTCCATAGGCACGCCCCCTGCCTCCCGCCTCCTGCGCCATTGGCCACAATCCACTTCCTATAATTGGGCTGATGCATGCGCATCGCGCGCGCGCATCGGAAGTGGATCAGAAGTGGCTGTTGGGCTGTAGCTGTAGCTGCCCAAAACCCTGCTCCTCGCTTTTTCCTTGATGTTGGGATTGTCGTTAGTGAGAGGAAGTTCCTGACCCGCCGTAACAGTGTTTCAACTTTCACTCGTTTTGGACTAAAGTATTTTTGGCATTAGTTACTGTTTTGAGGTCATGCATCTTGCATCTTGTGAACTCTTGAACACTCTTTAAATCAGTGTTGAGCCGCGGCTTTGCCGCGGCGTCTGACTTGTGTCTGTGTGCGCGCTCGTAATATTCAAGCGTACTCAAGCGTGACAGTTTCCGTCTCTTTTCTTGTTTCAGCGTCCATAGGCACGCCCCCTGCCTCCCACGCCATTGGCCACGATCCACTTCCTATAATTGGGCTGATGCACGCGCATCGTGCGCGCACATCGGAAGTGGATCAGAGTGGCTGTTGGGCTGTTGGGCTGTTGGGCTGTTACGCGTGGAGGCGTGCATGCGGGCAGAGTGCTGGTATTCTATATTTAGTTTCCCTAATAAGGTTTATATGCATGGTTATATGTGTTCTATTCCTATCTATTTGATACCTATAACGGACAAATATTTTTGTGGTTGTTCCTGATCCTGTATAGCACGAGTTCTGTATTTTGGTGATAGGTGTGCAGACCTTTTATAAGTACTAAGTCTATATCTGAGGGTTGCTGCTCCAAGTCCTATGAATATGGTTAACGGGCTTAGGAGTGGTAGGAAGCTTAAAGGGGCAATGAGTCCCATCATAAAACCTTTGGATTTGTCCAATGAAAGATCTTCACATGAAGATCCGGGTAATCTTGATGTCAATTTCGATGCCATTCAGGATGCGGTGGTTAACTACGAATGTAGTGACTATAGTCTCAATAATTTGCCTCTGCCCCCTGCTGTGATTGAGGATGGTATTATTACTCCGAATCCTTCAAAAAATGATGGAGTTCAGTGTTCAAATGATGAAGTGGTAACTTTGAATGCCTCAAAGATTGAACAAATACAGAGTATGAATGAGGAAGGGGGGTAACCTTTGAAGCATCTAAAATTGATCAGATGCAGAGTACTAATGAGGAAAGTGCTCTATTAAAGGACGTTCCTAAAATGGGATATCTCGCATCCTCACCGACTAAATATAATGTTAAGGAGGTAAATGAATTCAATGTGCCCTTGAATATGGCCCCCAGTGAGACTGAGCTGGATGAGTGGATGAGAAGTAAGCTCGATTCTAGAAATCGTAATAATCGAGTGTTGGGGGGCCTGAACGACTGTTCTATTCTTGGTCCGGCCATTGAGATGGAAGTGGGTAAGAGAATGAGATTCTCTATGGGGCCATCTACTCCTGTCTCAAATAGAATGATGGGTAGAGAGGATGTCCATATGTTTAGTTTACCAACCCATTACGGACACGACCACCACTCTTTTGTGGGAAATTTGAGTGAAGATGGTGACTATGATGGTAAAGCTTGTAAAGGTGATAGTCTTGAAGGCAAACTCTTGCTAATCCCTAAAAAGCCATTGGTAACTAAGAAAAACTCCTACATGGACCCTAATGAACAAATTGAACAATTTGAAAAAAATAAAGGTATGAGTTTCAAAGGAAATAATTGCGATGATGCAAAAGTGGATGAAGAATTGGACTTGCGTGCTCGTGATGCCCCAGGTTTTGGTATTGACTTTCCAGTTTTTTCAAGGATACTGGATTTATTAGATAAAGTACATGAACGAACGCATGGTGATTTAGTTGATTTGAGATCAATTATAACTGAGCTCTTGTGTAGGGTGAACAAAGTAGAGGGGCTGTTGTTTACCTGCGACGCAGTGTCTAATCTAGTTTACAACAAAAATAGATTAAATACTAAGGATTGCTCTACACAAACTCCAGCGGATGGAAGAATGGTGAATGCTGAATTGAAAACATTTGCAGAAATGGCGACTCCTTCAATAGTTTGTTTGCCTAATTATGAATCAAAAGCTTCTGTTTCTTTAATAAAAGCTATAGGTGACTTAAGTAGCGATATTAAAGTTTTGAAAATCGACATAGAGGAGGTAAAAAAATCTCTTGTGGGAAAATCAAATATCGAAAATAAGTGCCTGCTCTCGCCAAAAGTAGAACCGATGTCTCGTGGGGAAGTGATGGATAGTCCGTCACTGCTTTTAGATTTATTTGATCTAACGGAGGACAGAAATGAAGAGATGAGTGACTGTTTGAATGAGTCCAAATCTGAAAATGATTGTGTAGAGCATAAAGTGGTACTGACAAGGAGAGAAAAAAAAACATTAGCACGTGCACTGAAAAGGGAAGCAAAGAGAAATAAATCCCAAAAAGCAAATGAGAAAAAGATGAACGCTAAATCCAAAAAGGGGGTTGAGACCGTAGCTTACAAAGAAAGGATTGGTGCCAGTGAAGAGAAGGGCATTGATCTTCATCAATTGGATGATGAGTCCAAGGCCCATTTAAATTTGACTTCTGAGGGCTCAAATGAAGATATATTGCAGCCAAGAAAATGTTTGAAAAAATGCAAACATCTAAATGTTGACAAGAATACTAATGCCAGCAAGTCTGGTAAAGAATGCAATTGTTTACTCTCTACAAAGGGCCAGTCTACATCGATAGGTATGGGTACAATGGGTGTGCAAACTGCCCTCTCTCAATTCTATCCTGTAAACAATAAAAGAACTGAAAAAAAACCCAAAAAAATTATGGAGACTAATAACCTCATTGTTAATGGTAATAACATGAAGGAGGTTATAGATGAAGGTCGCAAAACTGTGTTGGACAGTGGAGATAATCATTCTGATGATGAAACAATTGAAGAAGTGAATGGCGATATGGGTTCTGTAACTAAAGGAGTAAGTAAACCTGTGGGTTTAGGAAATAAGGGAGTGAAGAAACCTTTAACTAAGATAAAAAAGCAAGCTCCGAGTGTGATATCTGGCCCCAGTCCCTTAACTGGTGAGAATGATGTGGAATTGGAATCCGAGTCAATCTATGAAGATGATGATTCCAAGTCATGTATTGATAAAGTGGAACAGGATATGAAATTGACTCCTGGTATGCCGGTTATTATGGGATGGGAAGATAATGTGCAAATAAACGGTAGAACCAGTTTGAACAGAACATTTATGCTGAAAACTTTTCAATCCATCCCCCCACTTAGAACTCTTCGTTCTGATGACCTTGACTGGATACGGATGGGTATTCATTGTAATCATCGCATGTTATGTGGCTTTCAGTCAATGTTAATTATGAAGATGGTCTGGGAGCAAAGGGAAAATTTCATGGAACTGGGTATTACGCCTTTTGTTTTTATGAACGTTAAGGATGCAGACGAATTCTTGGCAACTCCACTCAAAACTGATATTCCCAAAGCTGTGAATACACAAGTGGTCCCGGAACTAAATGTTAGTGCTGATACATTGAAACAATTGGTCGCATTAGTGGTTGCTCTTAATGGAGTTACCTCGGGATCTTGTGGTGTTGTTTGTCCTACTGCAAAAGCTAACAGAGATGAGATAGCGTAGCCATGGTAAACTGAGAATTACATCCTGGAATTGTTGTGGACTTGCAAATTTCCAGCAGTGGTATGGAAAAGATAAATCCAGCAAAAACCATGAAATAATTCTTTTGCAGGAAACCATGCATATGTCATCTTTTAATATTGAGGGCTTTGTTTCCTATACTATGGAAGCTACTAGGGGTCCAAAGGGTAGGCCGTCTGGTGGTTTAGCTGTTCTCATAACCAATCGTTGTAACTTTGATGTTAAGTTGTTGTTAAGGGATGATAGCTTACTGGTAATCCATCTAAAAGTTAAGGGATTTTATGATACAGCTTTAATAATTATCTGCCTTTATTGGAATAAAGCCTGTATCACCTGGGATCGAATTTTGCAAGTACTTGATGGAATATTGGAAGATATATTCTCAACTATGCAACATGTGCAGATCATTGTTAGGAAAGATTTCGTAATTGTAGGTAATTTCCTTCCATGTGGCAACCCCTAAACTTTTTGCTGTTGTTTTTCACCTTGTTCTTGACTTTGCCAGAGAAGTGCAGCCTTCTGCCGCACTCCTCTGGGCTTTCGCTCCTTTCTTACGGGGAAACTGACATGCCCTTAAGACAGTCAGTACCAGGGAACGCTGTTTCCCGTAGTTTCTTTTATCATGTTGCGGCTTTCGTGCAACATGACACAAGAGGGCACTGTAAGCTAAGTTACAGCTCTCTTGGGTCTCTAGCCTTCTACAGGCCCTAGATACTCGTTTAGGATTGTATCTGATCGGTGCAAGTGATTCAGGGACAGTAATGGTGGCAGCGATCGTTTCTTGTGTTTTGAGCTCCTTTTGGCGTTCTAAGCGCGTTTCTCGCGCTTAACCCAAAATGGTGGCCTGGCTCCCAAAATGGCCAGACCACGGGGCTCCTTTGTCTTGTCCGCTGACCGTCTTGCTCCCTTCACTTTCCCCAGGTCGAGCCGACCCGGGGCCTTCCTTATTTGGGCATGTACTTTCCCGCAAAACACGGATGCTTTTGCGGGCTTCTACACGTCTTGTGTGTGCCTCCAGGATGTGGGCTGGGATGTCTGGTCCCAATACACATCCTGGGTGCCAGAGAGTCTAGGGTGGTGTGAATGCCTGGGACCACCGTGGTCCGTGATTGGTCCACGAATGGTGTGAGTGTTGATGAGTGGATCTCCCATTGGGTCCCCTCCGTTTTGGCGCGAAGGGAACCGTGGATAAGAGGGGGCTGGAAACACCACTACCATGTCGATCTCCTGAGTTCTCACGAACGAAGGAATACAGGAGCCAAGTATCCTGCAACCAAGAGGCTGGACCGAGGAATCGCTGGGGACCCGCTGAAGGACGTCTCCTCTGCACTGCTGTCACCTTGTGAAACCCTTTTCACCTTTGATCGAACCAGAAGGCCTGTACTGGTACTTCGACCCTTGGAATAGCGGGAACAGCTATTCTCGGCATCTTCACCATCTCCTGCCAGTAAGCCTTCGGAAGCGTCTCTGGGCCATCCAGCTGACTGACCAGCTTACACGGGAGTCTTGCTCTGTAACCGCCGCCAGGTTGTGTAGTATTTCGAGCCCTTGTCACTCTCACATGCTTCGTACACTTGGCGTTCCCAGGTCTGAAGTGAGTAGTGTACATTTGGCTCAGATACACACGGCCGCTCCGTTGCCCTGCTGTGGTAACAAACTGTGCGGGTTTCTTCGATTGGGACGTCTTTTTACTCAACACGACGACGAGGCGTTTCCTGCTCTTCTGAACCTGCCAGCTACTGAAACTGACGCGGAGAAGCCTGGGTCTGCTTGCATCGGGGACCGGTGAGTAGCATAGCTAGGATCTGGTCGCCCTCCTTCAGGAGCCCATTGCTTTTCCCCGCTGTGTAAAACATCACCCTTTTCCGTACTCGCGCTCTGCTTCTGCCCACTGTGGAGGCTGCGCTTGAGTCGCAGAACTTGTTCTTCTTCTTTTGTGCACTAAACTGAACTGCCTGATTTCCCTCGAAGAGCTTCTCCTTTTGCCCGTTGGCACCAGCGCGTGCAGGTACTTTTGAGCACAAGGCTCCACTCTTCGCAGGGCTCGAACTTCCATCTAGTTAGGTGCCTCTGAAGGCGAACTGGGTCTAAGCATTATTGCGCACTGCCTGTTTTCCCTCCCTTTTAGGTGGACTACACATTTCGTGTATATAACGCTTGAGACTTGTTGTATTTGTATATATATTGTGTTGATATGGTATGTGTTGGTTTACTATCGTTATATTGTGATTTTCTCGCTACGGTCATTGTTTTAAAGGCCTTGAAATAAATGTGTATATATTTTTAATATAACAACTGTTTGAAGTAGTTTGTAAGTGATCTTGCTTTGTGTGCTCATTGCGGGCTTTCAGTCACCCTCACCCCTCTTGAGACCTAGTCTTGACCGCCGCGATCGCTACCTTGATTGGTCTGGCTCGTCCAGAGGTTACCCTGTTCCAAGTAATTAGGTTGGCCTTCTGAACTTCTGCGCCACCAGGACAGAGTTCAGAAATCCGTCTTAACAAATTGGTGTACAGCAGTGGGATACGACTGAAGGTATCCAGTGTTGCGCATGAACTAAGACATTTCAGGTTATTCCAACCAGGACACGTAGTGAATTGTTGAGTATAACTTTAAAAAGGCCATAGTCCTATCTAACAGTATGGAAACAAATACCTTGTTAACTTTAAATGCTTCCAAATCAGAAACATTGAAAAAGATGTGTGCGGAGAGAGGTGTTGCCTCTCAAGGCACGAAATTGGAAATGATCCAAAGAATCGTGACGTGTCAAGAAGCGCAGCTTGACGCTATAACTTCTGAGGACAGTGCGGAAGGAGGTGGGGCTGCTCTCACTGGTAGAACCGACGGTTCTGCCGCTGCACTGATCCATCGCAACCACAAGGACAGGTGCTGATGGGGAGGCTATGCTTGAATTCAAGAAGCAAGAGCTGCGGTTTAGGCAGCAGAAGCTTGAATTCAGCATAGCCAAACTAAAAATCGAACAGGCAGAAAAACAAAAAGACAGGGATCACCAGTTGGAACTGGCCAAGCTTCAGTTTGCAAATGGGTCCAAGGGTCCTGGACATGGGTCTGGGGCTTCCTCTCATCCACGGTTTCCGAAAGATCTGCTCAGTGTGTATGAAGAAAGGAATGACATTATGGACTGGCTGAATGCGTTTGAGTATGCATGCGAAGTTCAACAAGTTGACAATGCTGATAAGATTGCCTGGTTACTCAGCAGACTGCCCCATTCTGGCTGTAGTGCCATTATGGAAATGTCGAAGGCTGAGCGAGCTGATTTCGCAATGTTAAAGCAAACTCTCATTTTAAAGTTTGGGAAGACTCCGGCCCAATATTTGAAACGTTTCGGAGAGTATAAGAAAAAGGAAAGTGGTACTTGGGTATCTTATGTCACTGAATCCTTGAAAAACTTAACTGGCTGGGTCGAAGGTTATAAGGTTTCTACCTTCGAAGGCATGATAAATCTTGTCATGCTGGAACACATTTTTGCATCTTCTTCCCCGGAGCTTAAGCAGCATTTGGCCGATTCGAAGGAGATAGATCCTAAGAAGCTGGCCATTGCAGCAGACTTATGGGTGCCACATCGAGTGTCCCATAAGGACAAAACTCATCCTGGTAAGCAGGAGGAAGGGAAAAAGTCCAAAGATATGGAGGGTGGAGAATCTGATAAATCTTCTTCTCATAAGGGCCACAAAAAGAAACATAAGGGTAAGACACAAGAGAACTCACAGGGTAGTGGAGGTCAGCCTCCGAAACAGAACTCTGGTTACAATAAGCCTCCCTATGTAAACAGACCCAATGGATCTTGTTTTGCTTGTGGAGCAACTGACCACGTGAAGGGGGATCCCCGGTGTAAGGTTAGACCTTTGGGGGTCCACTCCGCTAATCTGGCCTTCTCCTCCTACGAGGAAGAAGAGATTACAGGAGCATCCTTCTCCTCAGACTCATTTCCCAGCGGGATAGAGGCTGAGGTAGTTTTAGTTTCCCTGGGTTCCTGGGAGCCTAAAGTCGCAGAGGCTTATGCTAGGATTCCGGATAATACCAAGCACTACTTTAAAGACAGTGTGCTGATCAATGGAGTAGATACTCCAGCTCTTAGGGATAGTGGGTGCAGTCGCACTGTAGTGGATTCTACGTTGGTAGACTCAGAGGAAGTTGCCAGAGCTACTCTGATGCCCACTAAGTTGGCTGACGGCCCACTCCGTATGTTCCCAGTAATACCTGTAAATCTTACTTTAAATGGTACAGCAGTCAGGATTCCAGTGAGCATTCAGAGAAACGTCCCGGGAAAGGTCTTGTTAGGTAATGATCTCAGAGCTTTAGGGCTCGTAGGAGACACTGCCGAAAGACCCTACACACGGTCTCAAGCACGGGCAGCATTGGCCAAGACCAATACGCCGCCCCAGTCGAAGGGGAAACCCAAGGCGAAAGGAGTCGACAAGTCAAGACGAGGGAAAGAGAATATTCCCCCGAGCTTGCCTACTACTGCGGTGGAGGAAGTTGGTCAATCGCCCGGGCCTGACGAGGAGGTGGCGATGCCTGAAGTATTTGACCTCAACGATCATCCTGAACTAAAAGACTTGTTAGTTGAAGGAGGTCCTGATAGGGACGAATTCAGTAAAGGCCAACGTGAGTGCCCATCTCTGGAAGGCCTAAGGAGACAGGCCTGCTCCCAGCTTGAGGGTGAACCTCCTGGGACGCATAGGATTTATTGGGAAGGTGGACTCCTGTATAGTGAGCCCACAGAGTCTACAGAAGGAGACCATAGAAGGTTGGTGGTTCCCCTTGCTGTTAGGCCCTTCCTCCTGCAGTTGGCGCATGAAGTTCCCCTTGCTGGTCACCTTGGTATGAAGAGGACCAAGCAAAGGTTATCTATGCACTTCTACTGGCCCAAGATGGGGGTGCAAGTAGAAAGTCACTGCAGGAGTTGTGCCTCCTGCCAGTTATCTGGTAAGGTTGGCGCGACAATCCAAGCTCCGTTGGTACCGCTCCCAGTTGTGGGGGTACAATTTGAAAGGGTAGGGATCGACATCGTTGGTCCCCTTGACCCGCAAACATCCTCGGGCAATAGGTTTATCCTGGTGCTGGTCGACCATGCAACCAGATATCCTGAGGCCATCCCATTGAAAACTGTAACTGCCAAGTCAGTTGCAAAAGCTTTACTTGGCATATTTACTAGGGTTGGCTTCCCTAAAGAAGTTGTGTCGGATCGTGGCAGCAACTTTATGTCGAAGTATATGCAGGCTATGTGGAAAGAATGTGGGGTCACCTACAAGGCCTCTTCTGCATACCACCCCCAGACCAATGGTCTGGTGGAACGTTTCAACAGAACGTTAAAGAGCATGATTGGGGCTCTGGAGGAACCTCAGAGAAGAAAATGGGATCTTCTTTTACCATGCTTACTGTTTGCCTACCGAGAGGTACCACAGGAGGGTGTTGGCTTCAGCCCCTTCGAACTTCTGTTCGGTCATCCCGTACGGGGACCCTTAGCCATCGTCAAAAAGGGATGGGAGATGCCCACTCCCCCTGTTACTACCAACATAGTTGATTATGTGCTAGGGCTCAGAAAACGGGTGGTACTTCTGATGGGCTTGGCTAGTGATAAATTGAAGGCAGGACAAGCGCTGGTGAAACATTGGTACGACCAGAAAGCTTCCCTCATCAACTTTACACCTGGTCAGCAAGTCCTGATCATGAATCCCATAAGGCCTCGAGCTTTACAGGACAAATGGTCAGGCCCTTACACAGTGGTGGAGCCCCTGGGTGAGGTTAACTATTTAGTGGACCTTGGAAGGCCTGGACAGGCTCCAAAAGTGTTTCACGTGAATAGGCTGAATGCTTTCGTCCCAAGAGTCGAAATCGCAGCACTGCTACTGGCTTCAGACGTTGAGGAAGAGGAGTCTGAACCTCTCCCCGACCTGTTCCAAAGCGGTCTTTCAGATAGCTCCTTTGAGGGTGTCCGAGTGGCCCCTCACCTGACTTCTGATCAGCAGGCTGAGGTGAAAAGTTTGCTTAGGCAGTTTTCCCCCCTGTTTTCACAGTCGCCTGGTTTGACACATTGGTGCAAACATAACATTGATACAGGAGACAGTGTACCTACCAAAAGTAGGGGATACAGGATGTCAGACAAAGTACGGTCTTATATTAAGACCGAGGTCAACAAGATGTTAGACCTTGGGGTGATTAAACCCTCTAGTAGTCCTTGGTCCAGCCCTGTGGTTTTGGTTCCAAAGGCAGGCACTTCTGAATTGAGGTTCTGTGTGGATTACAGGGCGCTGAATGCTGTCACCAAGACAGATGCACACCCCTTGCCTCGAACAGATGAGCTGGTGGATACTTTGGGTGCCTCCAAGTACCTCAGCATGTTTGACCTCACTGCTGGCTATTGGCAAATAGCTTTAGCAGAGCATGCCAAGGAGAAGACAGCATTTTCTACTCCAGACGGCCTCTACCAATTCCGGGTAATGCCGTTCGGGTTGAAGAATGCACCTGCCACTTTCCAGAGGCTTGTGAATCATGTGTTGAATGGGTTGGACAAATTCTGTCTTGCATATCTGGACGATATAGCAGTTTTCAGTGCCACCTGGGAAGACCATGTGAAACACCTCGGGATTGTGCTCCAGGCTCTTCAGAAAGCACACTTGACCATAAAGGCTAGTAAGTGCCAGATTGGACAAGGCTCAGTGGTTTACCTTGGGCATGAAGTAGGTGGAGGGAGGATACAGCCTCTTCCCAGTAAAGTACAAGCAGTACAAGACTGACCTACCCCCACTACACAGACCCAAGTGAGAGCCTTCTTAGGACTCACGGGGTATTACCGAAACTTCGTGGCAGACTATGGCACCATAGCTGCCCCTCTGACTGCCCTCACAACTCCGAAGAAACCCAAGAAGGTAACTTGGACCGACGAGTGTGAGAAGGCCTTCAATGGCTTAAAAGACTCCTTGTGCCAGGCCCCTGTCCTCAGGGCCCCTGATTATCAAAGACCTTTTATCGTGCAGACGGATGCCTCTGACACTGGGATAGGAGCTGTACTATCACAAGTAGATGAGAAGGGTAAGGAACACCCTATTGGTTTTATTAGCCGCCAGCTTAAGGACAGAGAACTCAGATGGTCCACGGTAGAGAAAGAATGTTTCTCTGTTGTGTGGGCCCTAAGGAAGCTGAGGCCCTACCTCTATGGGACCCACTTCACTGTGCAAACTGACCATAAGCCCTTAAAGTGGCTAATGAACATGAAGGGGGAGAATCCAAAGTTGCTTAGGTGGTCCATAAGTCTACAAGGCTTCGACTTCACTATTGAGCATAGGCCAGGTGTCCAACATAGCAATGCTGATGGGTTGTCCAGAATGTTTAACCGACCTGAACAAGAGACTCATCCAGGGGTGGATTAGTTCCCCCTGTGCCTAGTCTGGGAGGGGCGAGTGTTAGGAAAGATTTCATAATTGTAGGTAATTTTCCTTCCATGTGGCAACCCCTAAACTTTTTGCTGTTGTTTTTCACCTTGTTCTTGACTTTGCCAGAGAAGTGCAGCCTTCTGCCGCACTCCTCTGGGCTTTCGCTCCTTTCTTACGGGGAAACTGACATGCCCTTAAGACAGTCAGTACCGGGGAACGCTGTTTCCCATAGTTTCTTTTATCATGTTGCGGCTTTCGTGCAACATGACACAAGAGGGCACTGTAAGCTAAGTTACAGCTCTCTTGGGTCTCTAGCCTTCTACAGGCCCTAGATACTCGTTTAGGATTGTATCTGATCGGTGCAAGTGATTCAGGGACGGGAATGGTGGCAGCGATCGTTTCTTGTGTTTTGAGCTCCTTTTGGCGTTCTAATCGCGTTTCTCGCGCTTAACTCAAAATGGTGGTCTGGCTCCCAAAATGGCCAGACCACAAGCTCCTTTGTCCTGTCCGCTGACCGTCTTGCTCCCTTCACCTTCCCCAGGTCGAGCCGACCCGGGGCCTTCCTTATTTGGGCATGTACTTTCCCGCGAAACACGGATGCTTTCGCGGGCTTCTACACATCTTGTGTGTGCCTCCAGGATGTGGGCTGGGATGTCTGGTCCCAATACACATCCTGGGTGCCAGAGAGTCTAGGGTGGTGTGAATGCCTGGGATCACCATGGTCCATGATTGGTCCACGAATGGTGTGAGTGTTGATGAGCGGATCTCCCATTGGGTCCCCTCCGTTTTGGCGCGAAGGGAACCGTGGATAAGAGGGGGCTGGAAACACCACTACCATGTCGATCTCCTGAGTTCTCACGAACGAAGGAATATAGGAGCCAAGTATCCTGCAACCAAGAGGCTGGACCGAGGAATCGCTGGTGACCCGCTGAAGGACGTCTCCTCTGCACTGCTGTCGCCTTGTGAAACCCTTTTCACCTTTGATCGAACCAGAAGGCCTGTACTGGTACTTCGACCCTTGGAATAGCGGGAACAGCTATTCTCGGCATCTTCACCATCTCCTGCCAGTAAGCCTTCGGAAGCGTCTCTGGGCCATCCAGCTGACTGACCAGCTTACATGGGAGTCTTGCTCTGTAACCGCCACCAGGTTGTGTAGTATTTCGAGCCCTTGTCACTCTCACACGCTTCGTACACTTGGCGTTCCCAGGTCTGAAGTGAGTAGTGTACATTTGGCTCAGATACACACGGCCGCTCCGTTGCCCTGCTGTGGTAACAAACTGTGCGGGTTTCTTCGATTGGGACGTCTTTTTACTCAACACGACGACGAGGCGTTCCCTGCTCTTCTGAACCTGCCAGCTACTGAAACTGACACGGAGAAGCCTGGGTCTGCTTGCATCGGGACCGGTGAGTAGCATAGCTAGGATCTGGTCACCCTCCTGCAGGAGCCCATTGCTTTTCCCCGCTGTGTCAAACAGCACCCTTTTCCGTACTCGCGCTCTGCTTCTGCCCACTGTGGAGGCTGCGCATGAGTCGCGGAACTTGTTCTTCTTCTTTTGTGCACTAAACTGAACTGCCTGATTTCCCTCGAAGAGCTTCTCCTTTTGCCCATTGGCACCAGCACGTGCAGGTACTTTTGAGCACAAGGCTCCACTCTTCACAGGGCTCGGACTTCCATCTAGTTAGGTGCCTCTGAAGGCGTACTGGGTCTAAGCATTATTGCGCACTGCCTGTTTTCCCTCCCTTTTAGGTGGACTACAAATTTCGTGCATATAACGCTTGAGACTTGTTGTCTTTGTATATATATATTGTGTTGATATGGTATGTGTTGGTTTACTATCCTTATATTGTGATTTTCTCGCTACGGTCATTGTTTTAAAGGCCTTGAAATAAATGTGTATATATTTTTAATATAACAACTGTTTGGAGTAGTTTTTAAGTGATCTTGCTTTGTGTGCTCATTGTGGGCTTTCAGTCACCCTCACCCCTCTTGAGACCTAGTCTTGACCGCCGCGATCGCTACCTTGATTGGTCTGGCTCGTCCAGAGGTTACCCTGTTCCAAGTAATTAGGTTGGCCTTCTGAACTTCTGCGCCACCAGGACAGAGTTCAGAAATCCGTCTTAACAATCATCTTAGGTGGCGATTTTAATTCCTCTTGTTATGGGACCAAATCTTTTGGAATGTGTATGGAAATGGGAGTTTACCAAGAACTGTGATAAATGGCAAAAAATGGGTACGGCATTTGTTAGGTTGGGACATGCAACTAGTTAAGCCCGAGCATGGATCCCCCTTGTATTCTTGGAAACGTGGTGATCGTAGGTCTTATTTTGACAATTTTTTCATATCTTCCTATTTTTATAATACATGCAAACCAACCCAAATATTAAACTTTGGTTATGGGGACCATCTTGCCATCTCTATTAGCGTAAATATGAAAGAGTGGAGTTTAGTTAAGGAAGAATCGTTGCAATTGTCGGAGACTGATAGACCCGGTCTGTCCATACGGTGGAACAGATACATTTGCAGAAAATTGATTGATAAAATCAAGAATGATGTAACTTTTCTATCTATTAATTGGAATCATGAGCTACATAAACCCGAAATGGAAGATAAACTAAATTATATCATTCAAACAAATTTGTTAGATATAGCATATGCCCTTAGACCATCTGTTACTTGGAGTGAACATCGGCATGCTTTTGACTTAAGAATTTATAATCTAAAACTCAATAAAAAGTCCAAAATCAGGGAATTGGCGAGATTGAATTTGAGTTCCACAGCGTATGGCTTGGAAAAGAAACGTATCATGGTTTCCTTCAAGAATCAGATCAGGCTTTACAGGCATGAAATGGCCATTAAGGATAATATTGGAACATGATACTAGGAATATCTGGTCTCTCATTAGAAATGTGCATGTTACCAGTGTCTCTTGTGACCCTTCCATTCTAGCTGCTACTTGGGTTACCTACATACGTGAAAGGTTTTTATTACCAAAATCATTCCGAAATACTCCTCACGTTGAATATGCAGAATTTATTTTGGAATGTTGTCCACGGTCATTTGAGGATGTGATAGATGCTATCCTTGGGCTGAAAGACACTAAAGCTTCTGGCCCCGATTTTATCCCGGCATGCGTACTTAAACATGACCTGCATTTCTGGGCTCCTATCCTAAAAATTAAATTTGATTCAATTTTTGCTACTAAAAGAATTCCATTCACTTGGTGTTCTGCAATTATAGTCCCCATCTATAAGAAGGGTCCCTCCAACGATCCCCAAAATTTTAGACCAATTGCGATTACGGATGCCTCTGCTAAGGTTTTTTCTCAGCTTATTCTAAAAGAACTTCAAGAATACTTATTTCAGAATGATATTCTGTCCAAATTTCAGACTGGTTTCCATAAGGACATGGGGTGTACCTTGAATGCCACTATTTTATCTATTCTCCAGTGTCAAACTAAAAAAAGGGAATTGGAGCAGTCTATATGGCTGTGATAGACCTCAGTTCAGCTTTTGACACTGTTATAAGATGTCTCTTATGGAAGACTATGATCCATCTAGGGATTCCAGTACATCTGGTGGCGTTGATAGCCTTACTACACGCCAACACAAATTATATGGTTCTTGTTAATAAAATAGGAACCCTTACAGATCAAATCCCTACTGAAATTGGACTGAAACAGTGTTGCTCTATGGCCGCGATACTATTCAATATTTATCTCTCCCAAATTGAAACTCTCTGGAAAGATATAATCTGTTATCCGGCTAAACTTGGTCATCTCAAACTGAACTGTATTAATTTTGCAGATGATTTATTATTCCTTGATAGAACCCCGTTTGGGTTACAGAACAAGCTGGATGCATTTCATCTTTTTGCAGAGGAACATCATTTGAAAATAAATTGGGCTAAATCTAAAATTTTGGTTTTTGCGGATGGGAAGAAAAATATCAAAAAGTATGATTGGGTAATTGGTATGGAAAAACTAAAGGTGGTTAAAGAACTGCATTATCTTGGTTACTCTATTACTGATCTGTATTCTAAGATATGGTGGTCTAAACTGTTAAGGGAAAGAACTAAATCCTTGTTATCTCAAATGAGCATATTATTCAGGAAATATTACAATTATTCTCTGATACCAATCATTCAGTTTTATTTGCTGAAGATTGAACCTTGTATACTATACATCCTTGATTCGTGTATGTTCGATATGGAGGATTTTCTTGACATGGTTCAAGGGCAAATGTGGAAAAAGGTTCTGGGTATTGCTAGATCAGTTCCAAATGCAATTATTCTCCATGAGATAGGATTGTTGCCATTGTCTGCTAAGTGGAATTGGAGACGTTTGAACAACTACAGAAAGATGTTAGATCCACCTATGAACTCACTCTATGGTAATCTTGATCAAATAATAGAACATGGTTCCTTATTGGAATTAGATAACTTTACTAAGAAAATGGATGACATTCTAGAAATTACAAATATTCCTAAAGATGATTTTCTACTGTGTCTACCTGCAAACAAACGTAAATTCCAACTCTTGGCTTGGTGTCGGCAATCTGACCAAATTGGTAATTCTAAGATGTATAAAGAATATGCGCCATTTAGAAGGACCATGGGGGTTTTACCCAGGTATTTGTTCCAATTTCCTAATTTTTTAGAAAGGAATTTATATATGCGGTTCCGTTTGAACCAATTTCCTACTTTTGAGCAAATTCAGAGCTGGGTTTATAAAGGTGTGAAGTTTGATACACAAGGTGCAGATTGCAGATTTTGTCAAATATATGGTGTCATTGAATCACTGAAACATTTGGTAATATATTGTAAACACTTTGATGAAGTAAGAAATAGACATCTAAGAAGCCACTTGCATTCTGATAACGAATTCTCCAAACTAACCCTATGGAATAGTTGTATGTGGGGGAACAGTTGTAAGTTACTTATTAATCTGACTAATTTTTTAAAGGTGATAATGAAAGCGATTTCTGCACAAAATGAATTAATGTAAATTGAAGTAATTTTATATTCTGTTGTCTTTTTAATATGTAATGAATTGAGAATTTATACTGTTATATGTTTTCTTCCTTTAAACAAACAAAAATGTGTTACAAAATTGTAAAGTTTCTATTTTGAATCAAACACAATTAAAAAAAAGCATGCGCACGTGTCAAAAGCAAATGATATTACACTGTAAACAAACACATGCAACATTCACATCTAATAGAGAGAAAAAAGTACTTAACTCGCTGCCGAGCAGCAAAGGAAGAGGAGGAATAGAAAGAGGACAAGAGGTTTTATTCATTGAGGACTTGGTTTTGATTGGTTATTTGAATATCACATGGTCAGTTTGAAGACCAATGGAGATGGACTACAAAACTTAAAAACGTCATGGTTATTGTAGTTTTATTAGTTTTGTATTGTTGTATTGTTGCTGAAAAGTAAAGATGAAGAGAAAGCATAATTCAGATTTTCCACACATTTGTTACAGAAAGTCATAATTCTATTAAAGACACGTAGGCGAAGGATTATGCTTACTCTACAACTTTACTGTTCAGCAGCAAAGAAAACAGTAGCAAAGAACATGAATACAAATCTAATAAAAACTACAATAACCATGTTTTTCTGAGAATTTGTAGTTCATTTCGATTGGTCCTCAACTGACCATGTGATAGATCCATAAACCAATGAACAAGTCCTCAATGAAACAAAAACTCCAGTCCTCTTTCCCTTCTTCCTCTTTCTTTGTCCTTGCGAGGATGAGTTCTGTACGTCTTTGATATGTTCTTCCATTCTCAAATTCCTGCTTGTTTGCTATCTGACGTCGTCCCTAAAGAAACATAAATTAGAAAGGTGACTATAAACCGACACAGGGTGGGTCAATTGAAATTCCACATCTGGTAATAACCTGTATACTTATTGATCATTAGCAACATCTTCATAGTTATTATACATCCTGTATGATT
Organism: Ambystoma mexicanum; assembly: GCF_040938575.1. NCBI lineage: Eukaryota > Metazoa > Chordata > Amphibia > Caudata > Ambystomatidae > Ambystoma > Ambystoma mexicanum. Next base: position 1,285,340,500 of record NC_090926.1, read on the forward strand.
CATTACATAAATAACAGCAGAAACATGACATGTAAACATCTCATTCTTACGATTGATCGGGTGGGATACTCCTTCGCCTCTGTGTCTTTAATAGAATTATGACTTCTGTAACGAATGTGTGGAAAATCTGAATTCTATGTCAAGACCGGAGACTCGGATTATGCTTGTTCAAAGCTTACTTACCACTAACGATGTTGCACTTTCCATGGGTTTAAAATAGAAAGTTTTAAAAGTCGATTCATTCGACCAATCCGCAGACCTCATAATGTCTTCCACCTATGTTATATGCTTTAGTAGCCATCGCTCCTCTAGCTGAGTGGGCGCCATACCTCTCAATATCTATGCCTGCTTCTGCCATCACCCACCTAAGCCATCTGGCTATGGTAGCCAGTCTAACCGCTTTAAAAGGTTTACAAATAGCTATCAATAATTGAGTTATCCCTTGAGGCCTTACTTCCGTCGTCATATCTTCGTATGCCGCTAGGCATCTGACTGGACATAATTTTGGTTGGTTTGGAAAAGATTCATATGAAATAGATCTCAATCCTGTTTTGGTCCTCTTTGAAATGAGAAAAGTCACTCCGTTAGGGGATATACTTTTCCTATTAACTTCCAGAGCTCTAACATCAGAAGATCTCTTACATGCTAAAAGACATAAGAGCATGGCTAACTTTCCTGAAATAGCTTTACGAGTCAAGTCCTGATTATCTGGCCATGTCAAAAATAATCTCAAGACCTTGTCTACATCCCATAATTGACTATATTTTCCACTAGGAGGTTTAATCATCTTTACTCCTCTTAGTAGTCTACAAATTATTGGGTGTTCCCCAATCGCTAATCGATCAACTCTAGGATTCCCAGCCGATATCGCAGATCTGGCCGTGTTAATGGTCCTATATGCCTTACCTTGCGCTGCCATCTGCGCAAAAAAAATTGCTACATGAACTACATCCGTTCTATCGGGATGTATGTTCCTCTCCAAACACCAGCTACTCCATCTAATCCATGCTGATCTATAAGCTTTATGTGTCCCTGGGGTCCAGGATTCATTAATGATGTTCTCAGCTTCGTCCGATAGTCCTGGCCTAATCCAAGATCCCCTGAAATCGCCTACGCTAAGAGATTGAGTCCTCCTGACTTCACCAAAGGGTGACTGAGGCCTCTGGGATCTCGAATGATTAATTCCCTGTTGGGTAAAGCCAGTGGGTTCTGGTAAGTCAATTCCAGTAGACTGGGAAACCACACCTGACCTCTCCAATCCGGTGTCACTAGGATTAGTGATGCCCTCGGACGTCTCACCTGAGCAAGCGTCCTCGTTATCATGGAGAACAGAGGAAACGCGTAGTTCCTCTGATGGCCCCAGGATTGCAGAAAAGCATCCATCGCTTCTGCTTCCGGGTCCGGTCTCCAGCTGAAGAACCGGTGTAATTGCCTGTTCAATCTCGATGCAAATAGGGCAATCTGGCATGGACCCCACCGAGACATTAGTTCCTGGAACACCCCTTCGTCCAGCTTCCAATCGCTGCTGTCTCTGAGGTATCTGGAGTTCCAGCCGGCCACTTCGTTCTGTTGGCCCGTCAGGTACTCTGCCCTCACTGAAACTCTCCTTTCCAGACAAAGTTCCCAGAATTCCTTTGCCAGTTCTGCAAGAATTCTGGATCTTGTCCCTCCCAGTCTGTTGATATATCTGGCTGCCGAGACATTGTCCATTTTCAGCAGAACGCAACATTGAACCTTCTCCTGGGTCCAGCATTTCACTGCAAAAGACCCTGCTAGTAATTCCAGGCAGTTGATGTGGAGACTCGTCTCTTGATCCGACCACCTGCCCCCTGTCGACAGGTTTCCCCAACGGGCTCCTCAGCCCCATCTGCTGGCGTCGGATTCAATGACCAGGTCTGGGGATGAGCCAAATATGGCTCTCCCGTTCCATGCATCTATATGAATGAGCCACCATTTCAACTCTTCCCTCACTTCTTGGGAAATGTTCACCTTTGATTTGTATGAAGCGCCCTTCCTGAGGTGATAAATCTTCAACCTCTGGAGTGCTCTGTAATGAAGTGACCCTGGAAAAATCGCTTGTAGTGATGCCGCTAGGCGCCCTACTAATCTCGCAATGTCCCTCAGCGATATTTCTCCCCTTGCTAGTGTGTGTCTCAGCTGTTTCTTGATCTCGTTCACTTTGTGAATGGGTAGGCTGAGGGTTCCCTGATTTGAGTCCACTATGAAGCCTAGGAATTCCATTGCTTGAATTGGAACTAAGCTGGATTTCTCCCAATTTATAATAAAGGCCAGGCTTTCTAATAAGTCTTTTGTTAACTGTACTTGTTCTACCAATGTCTCCTTCTCTTGGCACATCAGACATATATCGTCTAGATATATTATGAGTCTTATCCCTTGAGCCCTGAGATATGATACTACTGGCTTCATCATCTTGGTGAAACACCATGGTGCCGATGCTAGGCCGAATGGTAGGCATCGAAACTGCCATGTCGCTTCCCCCAGATGAATCTCAGAAATCTGCAGTGTTCCTCTGCTATGGGGATAGTCAGGTATGCATCTTTCAAATCTATCCTGGCTAGCCAGTCTCATTGAATTAGAATATCCCTTAGTAGGTGTATCCCTTCCATTTTGAAGTGTCTGTACACTACGTAACCGTTTAGACCTCTTAGATTGATTATTGGTCTTGTCTTGTGTTTCCCTTTTACTAGGAACATATTGCTTATGTAACCTCCTGACTGATCTGATGCGGGGCGTATAGCTCTTTTGCTTTCCAGACCTCTCAACTCTCTTTCCAGTAAGATCTTGTCTTCCCTGTTCAATACTCTCCCTCTTGGTGGTTTCTCCTGCTGAGGTGTATCTAGAAAATCTATATAGAAGCCTTGCGCAGTCTGAATCACCCAGGAATCCCCCGATATGTTCAACCAATTCTTTAAAAACTGAGCAGTTCACCCACCTACTTCTATGATATTTAGGTGTGGGATTGGTAATCTCACCTGGGTTGTTTTGCTGACGTTCACCTCACCAGTTTCTTCCTCTTCCTGTACCTCTCGATGGGAAGAAAGGTGTTTGTTTGCGCTCCTCATAATCTCTCCATTGTGCTCTGTCTTGGTAGGATCGATTGTATTGGAACCGGCCAGCCGAACGACCCCTTGCTCTGCTGGCCCGTCCAAAAATCTGCCTTCCGAAAACCCTCTTAAGAGAAGCTTGAGCCTTATCCAAAGCTGCATAGGAGTTTACAAATTTGGTGAGCTCCTTGATAAAGGAGTCCCCAAACAACTTTCCCTTCGACGAAGTGGCGGATTCTGAGGAGGCTAACGCGCTCAATTTTGGGTCGATCTTTACCAGTAAAGATCTCCTCCTTTCTGTGGTTATAGCATGATTAGCGTTCCTTAACATGCATATCGCCCTTTGGGCCCATCCGATAACGATTGCCGGGTCTATCGGCTCCCGTTTTATCTTCGCTTCTTCTCCCATCTGGAGAATCTTTGTGAGGGGTCCCGTCATATTAAGCATCTTGTCCTGACACGAACGCCAGGATCTATCAAGGCCCTTCCTCACATCTTTAGTAAACTTGCTCATAAAGGTTATCATTTTATCATCTATTACCGGCGTGTCTGCCGCCCCCTCAGGGAGTAGTGGTCTGGGGCATTCCGCCCTCATCTTGCTTATAGCCTCTTTGGCTAATGGCGCCCTCAGGCGTTTCTTTAAGTATGCTGAAATTCTTCTGGGGGGGTTCCCATTCTGATGATCTTGGATGGATCAGTGCTTCCGGATCAAAATCCCCCTCATCGGCAACATCCTCCTCCTCCTTCTTCCTTTTCTTTAACGCTTCATGGCTCTCATCCCCTGATGAGGATATTGATAACACTTCCTCAGGGTATTCCTCCTCCCAATCATTCTTACCCTCATCTGAGGAATCGGAGGATGACTCTCGTCCCCTGCTAGGCACGTCTTACCCTTTCTCTTTCTTTTACCACCTTTCTTTTTTGGTGGAGAGCCCGGGGGTGTGGGCTTCATCCGCCCTACGGGCCGATTTACTGCCCCCTTTTGTTTTCATCCGTGCCTTAAGGCTCTTGCCCTCCTCCAGGCCCTGGGAGAATCTGAGTCAATCCTCCATCAGCGCTATCTGCTGAGGATTATGTCCCAGAGAAGCCCCCAGGGCTTTCTGGAAGACAACATTCATGTCCGAGTGGCTCCTCTTTTGGCTGACCCCAGCCTTCCCCTCATCACTAGAGGAACTCATGATTCCCAGGCCCTGGGGAGTAGTATTATGATATTATATACGTATATATATATAAATATATACCAGGGTTCTCTCAGTACAGAGGTTCAGATATTGTTTTAAATTGTAAATTATAAGTATTCCCTGGTTCTGTTTATATCAAAGATATAACAGTATTTTCACTTCACAGGTTTTACCTGGGACTGTGCCCGTCTTAGGTGCGGTGTCAGAGGATTGCCTGCAGGGGCGCTGCTGAGCTCGTAAAACAGGACGCTACGCTCGTGCGATGCGTGCTGTTATAAGCCCTTATCAGTATAAAAAGAATCTTTCTTTCGGATCAATATCACTCGTGTTCAACTCCCAACGTACAAACTTTCGCAGTGAAAAACGAAAGAGAGAGCGCCGGAACTACGCGGTCCCGTCGCGCTCTCCCTTCCGTTATGTAGTGCCCTCTTTGACGGTTCGTAGGAGCTGCGGCCGCCGGAGCACCAGCCCCGTCGCGGTCGCCGCCCCTTAGAACCGCCTAACCTTTGAGGAATGTTCCGCCTTATAAAATAAACACGCTCGTCACACGTAGGTGAAAGTTATCATGCACACCAACATTCACAATAGAGTAATAAAAGAAAAGAACTTAACTCGCTGCCGAGCAGCAAAGAAAGAGGAAGAAGGGAAAGAGGACTGGAGTTTTTGTTTCATTGAGGACTTGTTCATTGGTTTATGGATCTATCACATGGTCAGTTGAGGACCAATCGAAATGAACTACAAATTCTCAGAAAAACATGGTTGTTGTAGTTTTTATTAGATTTGTATTCATGTTCTTTGGTACTGTTTTCTTTGCTGCTGAATAGTAAAGTTGTAGAGTAAGCATAATCCAAGCCTCCGTCTTGACATAGAATCCGAGCCTCCGGTCTTGACATAGGATGAATGTACACTGGCATGGCTGCTTCTATGGGCCACCTGATTGAGCCATCACTGGGTGTTGCAGGCCAGCAATGAAGTTCAATAGTGGAGGTGTCTGTGCAAAAATGCTAAAAATGTTGGTGATATGCAAGTGGCCTGCGTTCTTACACTTTACACTGCACACATTTGGATGAGTTATATTGTGTGTTGTTCCTTGTTGCACAATTCCACACATTGATCATAAAGATGGATTTTCGGACATGTCATTGTATCAGTTTATTCTTGTAGCCCATGTGCCTTGTTGGGGGTGACTGGCGCCCCCCGCGCGCTTCGCCGCAAGCCCCGGCCCCAAGAACACAGACCAACACGCCCGTCTTGGTTCGGGCTTCCCGGTCGCTCTGACGCGGCCGGGAAACGCCCCGTTTATTTATACTGCACGCGACGGCGTGCAACGTCACGCCGCCGCGTGCACGCGCGTCATCGGGCAGCGCCACACTCCTCCTTTTTCGGGGAGAACCAACAACCATCATTAAACTCTTCACTGCAAACTACAAACAACTGCAACTGAAACAAGTCATGAGAACAATGGGACAACACAAACAAATCACGCAAACCCTGTCCCGTGAGCACCCCTTTATTAGCACCCACCCGGGTCCCCTTAACTAGACTTTCTCACCCTCGGGATTCTCAGCCAATTGTCCCAGCACATAATCGGTGAGGCGAGCTGGTTTCCCTCGCCCAGTCCTCTGGGGGTACCTCCTGCTCGCCTCCGGCACGGGTGATCGGTCCGCCGACAGACCCCGCACTGGGGACTCCGGCATGCAGGGTGGGTCTCCCTCGTTCTCCAGGACTCCTCCCAGGTCCGTTGTCAGGAGGTGGGTCAGTTCTGGGGTCTCTGATCTTTTTAAAGAAACTCACATTCCGCGTCACTTCCGACCGTCCATCCGACGCCGTCACCATGGAGCCCCGGACGGCCACGACATCCAGCGGCTCAGGCTCATACGGCAAAGAGAGTTTCCCATGCGGGTGTCGATTGCGAATGAGCACCTCATCGCCCGGCTCCAGATGTTGTGGGCGAAGCCCCCTCCGCACGTTTTCTTGCTCAGTTCTTGCTTGCCGGTCCATCTCGACCCGTTGGTCGTCAATCACCGCAGGTTCCCGCTCTCCGACCTCCGGCAATAGCCCTCGCGGACATCTCCTGAACATCGCCTCTGCCGGGGCCACTCCCGTGGACGCATGTGGTGTGGTGCGGTATACTCTCAAGAATTGGTACAGGGCTCTCTGTAGGGACTGCCCCTGGCCTTGGGCAATTCTAAATGTCTTATTGAAGGTTCTCATCAGGCGTTCTGCCTCCCCATTCGCTCGAGGCCACAGGGGCATGATCTTTCGGTGCACCACCCCGCAGCTCACCATCAGTTCAGCAAATCGTTCACCCTGAAAAGGCACACCATTGTCCAAACACAGCGTGTCAGGGAATCCGTGAGCCGCGAACAATTTCTCCACCGCCACCACCACGTGTTCAAACGCCACGGACTCCACGAACTCCACCTCGGGGTAGCGGGAGTACTCGTCCACCAGGACCAGGAAGTGGGTGCCCATGGTGGTGGACCCAAAATCGGCATGAACCACCTCCCACGGATGGGTCCCCCTCGGCATCACCTCGATGACCGGCTCCCGCTGTAAAGGCGATGCTGCCTGACACTAGACACAGGCCGCCACAAACTCGTCCACCTTGCGTTCCAGCTCGGGGAACCACACCTTTATCCGGAGGCGGGCCTTGGTCTTGGCGGCCCATTGGTGGCCCCGGTGTGCCAGGGCGATCACCTCACCCACCTTTGACTGGGGAACCACGATCCGGTCGCCCCGAAGCAGCAGGCCCGATGCCGAGAAGGACAGTTCCTCACAAACCTTCCATAGTTGTTCTAGACCAGTCCGGGCCTCCTGAGTGCGTCCCGCCAGGGCCTCATGCACTGACTTCCAGGAGCCCTGCTGCATGGACTGCCTCAATACTTTGAAACACTCATCCTGTGCCGCCACAGCCTCCAGCTCCTGGAGAGGCATGGCATTCGGCGTGGCAGCCTCTACCACGACCTGGACATGCTCCTCAGCTTCTTGCTCACAGACGTCACGATCTCCTTCTCCAGGTGCTCCGGGGTGTCTGAATAGATAGTCAGCAGCGTTGTTTACCCCTGGCCGGTACACCAGGGTCACCCCATACTCTAAGAGAGCCAGCATCCACCTCTGAATGCGTGCTGGCGGTTTGGATGACGACCCTGCTAGGATTGGCAGCAGAGGTTTGTGGTCAGTGACCACCGTCACCGGGCGTCCGAGTACATAAAGCCGGAAATGGCGACATCCCCACAGCACCGCCAGAGCCTCGCGCTCAATCTGCGAGTAGCGTTGTTCGGCGTCTGACAGCGCCTTGCTGGCATATGCGACTGGCCGGACACCGCCATTACGGTCAATCTGTGTTAACACCGCCCCCAGGCCGAATGAGCTAGCATCAGCGATGATTTCCGATGGTAGGGCGGGATCAAAGAATGACATCGTGTCCTTGGCCGTGAGGGCGCCCCTAATGTCATCGAAGGCCGCCTGTTCCAGCGGACCCCAATTCCAGACGGTGTCCTTTCTTGTCAGGGCTCGGAGGGGCTCAGACCTGGATGCCAGGTTCTTGATGAACCGGCCACAGTATGTGACCATGCCCAAAAAGCTTCGCACCTCCGACACAGATTCCGGTGGTTGGGCCTTCTGTATGTCCAGTACCTTTCTGGGGTCAGGAGACACCCCCCTTCCCTGAACACAAACCCGAAGAACTCCAGGGAGGGGCGCAGAAATTCGCACTTCTCCTTATGTAGTGTGAGTCCCAGCGACTGCAGCCTCTCGAAGGTTTTCGCCAGACGCCTCAGGTGGTCCACCTCGGTCCTCGCGAAGACCAGAATGTCGTCGCTTATGTTTAGGACGCCCTCGAGGTCGGCCAGGGCACCCCGAATGATGTTCCGAAATGCTTCCGTGGCCGAGGACACCCCAAAACTCAACCTCTTGTAGCGATACAGCCCCCGGTGCGTGGTGAAGGTGGTAATGTACCTTGAGTCGGGGTGGAGGACGACCTGATGATATCCAGCCCTGAGGTCGAGCTTCGAGAAGAACCGAGCACCCTGCACCTCAGCAATGATGTCATCCAGTGTCTGTGTGAGGTGCCTCTCTCTCCTGATGGCCTTGTTGGGGATTCTCATATCTACGCAGATCCTGACTGCGCCTGGTTGCTTGAGTTTCCTTGCCACCACTATGGGGGACACCCAGGGAGTCGGTCCCTCCACCTTCTCGATAATGTCTAGATCAACGAGGCTTTCCAGTTCTCTGTCTACCTGCTCACGGAGGTGGAAAGGTACCCTCCGATGTTTGAGGGCCACCGGCTGTACCGACTCGTCAATGTGCAGCCGTACCGGCTCTCCGACCATCTGCCCAATCCCCTTGAATAGGGCCTGATGCTTCTCTAGCAAGTCATTAATGTCCTCCAGGTAGACGGAGTACGCGAAGCTTACGATGCCGAGAGCCTCCGCCGCTGCACAACTTAGCAAAGTGTTCTTACTCACTGGCGTCACATAGAAGCGGGCTGTGATGTGGGAGCCATCGTGTTCCACTTTTGCCACAAAGGCCCCGTCCAGAGGGATGGGCTCCACACCACCGAACGCGAAGATGCGGGCCTTTGGCATGACCAGCCTGGGCGGCCGATCCATGGCGTTGTAATGTTCTCGGGCCATGACGTTCACCGATGCCCGTGTCCACGAGTACAGGGACCGGAGACTGGTTCACCTCAACCATGCACCTGGGTTGCTGTCGATTTCTGGCTCTTAGGAGCTCCACACTTGATACGAAGAAAATGTTCTCTTCATATTCCTCCTCTGCTTCTTCTTCCTGAGCCTCCTCCTCGCCCTGGTCCACCTGGGCGACATTGGACGGCCGACCCTGGTGAATGGCGATCGCTCGGCCCTGACCCCTTGGCACCAGTACGGGCAAGGCCGCCCTACACACTCCTGAGAAGTGGTCTGGCAAACCGCATCGTCCACATGTCTTTCCAGCTGCAGGGCACTCCGCTGGGTGAGGCAGGTCGTACCTGCATTTTTGGCAAATCTCTCCTGCCCTCCCAGCTCTGTCCCGTGTGCCACCGCCATACCTCCTAGCACCTCTTCCCCCTCGCCACATCGCGCAGATCTCTTCAGTCTTTATGGGGCGTGACCCGGCTTCCATTCTTGCCGCTCTCGCCTCTGACACCTCGTGGCTCCTTCTTAGCTCAAGGATGCGCTGGAGCGTTATTCCCGGTTCCCTCAGCACTTGGCGCCTGAGCTTGCCTGATGAGCACGCCTGGATAAGCATGGTCCTGATCATGTCCTCCGCATCGCCCCAGGCGCAGGAGAGCGACAGACGCCTCAGGCGCCCGTAGAACGTGTCCAAAGTCTCATCGTCCTTTTGTTTGGCAGAGAGCATCACGAACCGCTCATAGTCCGCGTTGGCTAAGGGCAAAAAGTATGCCTGGAGGGCGGCCTTTGCATGATCATAGGTTCCATTCCCTTGTGGCAAAGATTCGAAAATCTCCTGGACAGAGGGCCCTGCCGAATACAACATCGTGGCCAGCCTGGTGTCATCATCAACCACTTGCGCAGCCCTGAAATACATGTCCAGGCGGTCCACCCACCTTCTCCATCGGGGCCCCAGGCTGGATGGCGGGCCCGACACATCAAATTCGGGGATGGGCTGCAGGGCAGCATGCGCACGTACCTGCCCCATGGCAGGCGCTGCCTGCTGAACACCAGGAGCAACAGCAGGTTGAACTGGGGGTTGAAGGGCGGGAACCGCTGCCTGACCATCTACTGGAGCTGCTGGTTGCTGCATTGGGGGTAAAGACCCTGCGGGGCCACTGGTGCACAAGGATGAAACTGCGCCGCCACACTGTGTGCTCCGTCCTGGTCCTCGGTGTCACTCATGAGCTTGAGCGCACAGGCACCCCCATAGTGCTGATCGTGGCCGCAACTCAAATCTTCAGCCTACAGTGACTCTCAGCATGGACCACCCCTGGATGCAGTGACTCCTGCCACCTCTGTGATGATGAAGAGGATGAAGATAGATGGAGTCAGCAGGACGATGATGAAGGGGATGAAAAAGCAGGATGCCTTTCAGTGTTCCAAAAATTGGTAGCAAAATAGTAACTGGATGCAGCAGGCCCAGTCAAGATAGGCCTTCTCCTAGCTTCCACTCGACGTAGTAAACCCAAAATTGAGTTAATGCACTAAATATGCATACCTCCGTGTAGATGTAGCTGTCAGCTACTGAAATGTCCAAAAATTAGGCCTGGAGTCGTTTCAGGGCCCAAACCGGAGCTCCTTGAAGTCCCACAGCCGTTGCACAAAATGGCTGCCAGCCGCGTGGGCAAACGTATTACCCGCGGCCTGAAAGTCATAGGCTGACCGGCCCCCGCAGGGGGCGCTAGAGGGACAGCCTACATAGCGGGCTGTCCCTTTTGGCCACCCCCTTCCGGTCGCTGGTCAGGCCTCTCTCCTCCTCTGAAGGGGAAGATGCGTTCCTAGGGGGACCTGGCTTCCGGTCAGGTCCCCCTGCGGACACTTATAAGGGCGGGAGCTGCTGGCCATCAGTCTCTTTGCCCAGCAGCTCCCGCCTCACTGCTGCACCAGCTTGTAATTGGCAGGACGCAGGTTCGAGTCCCCAATGGGGATAAAATACAAAAGAAGTATTTTACACGCCCCCGCATCCCGTCACATAATGGGGAATAATTTAAAGGTGCCCAGATACCGCAGGTTTTTTTTTTTTTTTTTAGCGGGGATTGATGCACAATCAGCCGGGTTGATGGCACAGCGAGGGGAGCGCCCGCGGTTCAGGGCCTGCCGACGCAGGGCCAAGTTCCTCCCTCATCTTTCCGAGCCGAGAAATGAGCACTGCACACCGTGCATGATAAGCTGCAGCGCTTGATACCTGAGGGTTTATAGCGCTATATCAGTGCCAAATTATCAAACGGTAGGGGTTATAGCTGCAGGACATTCTGGCGCAACGGTGGCGTGCATGAACCCAGATCGGAAGGCTGCGTGTTAGAGTCACATCTGGGTCAAATGGACGGAGGTTAGCACATCCAGCAGTGGTGCAACTGGTACGTGATTGCTCTCGGAACGCTGGGGGACCGGAGTTCTAACCCAACGTCCGGAACCTCCTGTGCATGTTTGCTTTTCTCTAAAATGTAATTTTTTGGCAAACGATGCGGCGGGGTCGCCTGGTCGGGTCTTTAATAGGCTGAGGAAAGTAGTTAGAGGGGAACCCGTGGTATAGATTAGGGCCGCCATGCCCCACAATGCGGAACACGTTAACACAGCTGCTGCTCCAAGAAAGGGAAGCAGGGTTGTTTCTCAGGTTTCTTCTTTTGGGCCTTAACTGGTCAAGTGGCACAGCGAGTAGAGCACTCGCTTTGACATCCCTGCAGAGCCTGCAAACGCAGGTTCTAATCCCAGCAGGGCCGAATCTCAGCCTTTCCTCCTTCCGAGGTCGATAAATGAGCACCACACACCGTGGGTAACAGCAGGCAGCGCTCAGACACCGGAGGGTTTGTAGCGCTTTATAAAAGCAAAATTATTATGATGGAATAATTTAACAGGATAAAGCCTCTCAGTGGTGTTTTCATGTTTATTCTGTTTTGCCCATTATGTTGAACGTCATGCTTTATTTTGAATACAGGTCGGGCAAAGAAGCTGCAGATAAGCAGGCAGCGCTCAGACACCGGAGGGTTTGTAGCGCTTTATAAAAGCAAAATTATTATGATGGAATAATTTAACAGGATAAAGCCTCTCAGTGGTGTTTTCATGTTTGTTCTGTTTTGCCCATTATGTTGAACGTCATGCTTTATTTTGAATACAGGTCGGGCAAAGAAGCTGCAGATAAGAGGGATCTAACCCCCCCCCCTTTTTTTTTTCCAAAAGACAGAAGAGTGGTAAGGTACAGGGCATGTAATACTGTTTTTTCATCAAGTTGGCGACAGGGGGCTAGTCAAGGCACTTCTTGGGCCCAGCACCGTTTAATACACTAAAGAGGGTATTGATTGAACTCTTTCCCATTTCCAGTATAGGATGTCGTCTGTGGAGGATTCTCAGGACCTGTTCCACTCAATTGAAGAAGTGCCCAACACCCCGCGTTCAAGTGAGGAAAAGGACGAAGGGACCATATGGGCGTTATTCCAAGAAAGGATGCGCAGTGAGGGGAAGGGCTGGGCTGAGAAAGTGTTAGCCAGGAAGCAACCGCTGCCCCCCCAACAAGTGGTGGTAGAGGTGCAAATCTGTCCAACCCCCGTGGTTGACACCCCCCCCCCAGCGAAATCACACTAAAGCCCTTACCTGCAAAAAGAAAACGCCAGCAGAAGGGTAAGAAAACAGAGGTGTTGCAGGTGTCGCCTGCTGTTCAAACTACAAGCGAACTTGGGCAAGTGGCGATGGCGGGGCCAGGGGTTATGAGTATAAATCAAGCGCAATTGACCATAGCACCACCCCTGTTACAGGTGTCTGCTGCTAACTCAGAGGTGACACCATCAGTCAGCGGTGCAGTTGGGAATGAAAGGTTTGGGATGATTTTGGAGGAATTGTTGTTGTTAGTTAAGGGCAGTGGGGCGCCTGCTGTGGTGGCAGCGGACAAATTACCAGTGGCTAGGAGCGTGTGGGAGGGTACCAATGTGGGCACTACTAATAACAATCCACCCACCGCTTCCACACCCACCGCCCCTGCAACAGCCCTGGGGCCAGGCATCAACCCGGTCATCCCACCTCTTCCCCCACCTACTGTACCTTCGGGTGCTGTGCAGCCCGTGACAGTTGCACCTTTGTTGTCGGGCAGGTCATCCTTGGCATGGCATATACCACAGGACATTAAAGAACAGATATGGGCTAGGAAGAATATTGACATATTCAGCCTTTTGGCAATAGAAGATGCCGGTCCCAATGTCACCTTAAGTGCGGAGGAGAATAATAAGAGGCACCGTAAGTATCATCCAGAGGAGAACATCGCTAACTGGGAGAAAGCGTTCGCTATACTGTCAGTAATAGTGATGGAAAAGAACCTTGAGCATGGACCAGGTTTGGTCAAATATAGGGAATCCATTGTAGAGGAGGCAAAAGAGTATGGTTCTACCGGGTGGATCGATTATGACAGGAAATTTAGATTTATGATGGAGCAATGCCCCGAGATGACTTGGGACCAAAAGATGATGGATGCTTGGGTCTCTTTCATGGGTGGTAAGCAAAGGAAGAGCATTGGATGGGCTGATGTCCAAAAAAGCGGTAAGAGTAATTGGTATGGTAAGCAAAATAGTGGGGGTAAGGGGCAACCCTTTCACAATGCCCCCCAGGGACGGGGGGGTCAAGAGTCAGGAGCCACAGGATCTGGTGTTGCAAAGGGAACTAAAGAGGAGAAGAAAACAGGGAACAGAACATGCCGTTATTTTAATAAAGGCAGCTGCAAATGGGGTCCGAAATGTAGGTACAGCCACAAGTGTGGGAAATGTGGTGGGAACCATCCCCTGGTCAAATGTTTCAAGCGGGAAGGTTTCTCCGCTGGCAGAGGTCAGCGGAAAGGCCAGTAAGTCCACTACCATTTCCCTCCTGCCCCCGGCAATCAGCGCAGCAGCACAGAGACTGGATTTGTCCACTAAGGGCCCCTCTCCAGTTAACTTACAGGTTTTAGGTGAACATCTAAACCACTACCCCAAACAGCGCGAGAGGGATTTGCTATTTCGGGGTTTCACGGAAGGGTTTGTTATCCCTTACGAGGGACCCCACACCTGCCGCTTTGCCAAGAACCTACCTTCAGCAAGGGACCTGCCGGGGGAAGTTGATAGAAAAGTGAGCAAAGAACTGGAACTAGGCAGGATTGCGGGGCCATTTGATGCCCCACCCCTCCCTAACTTCATTGTGTCACCACTGGGCATAGTTCCCAAAAAGGAAAAAGGTAAGTACAGGCTCATCCACCACCTTTCATACCCAAAAGGAGAGTCTGTCAACGTTTGGTTGAGCCCTGAGACATGCTCTGTCCACTATGCTTCTTTTGATCAGGCTATGCTGGTTGTTGCCAATATGGGGAAAGGGGCTCTGATGGCCAAGGTGGATATAGAATCTGCATTTCGCTTATTACCTGTAAATCCGGCCAGCTTTCATTTGTTGGGATTCCATTGGAAGGAGGGTTTCTTTGTAGATAAATGCATGCCCATGGGGTGCTCAGTGTCTTGTTCCTCTTTCGAAGCATTCAGCATGTTCCTTGAATGAGCGGCGCGCAGAAGAGAGCAGCGGGGGGCTATGGTCCATTACCTAGACGATTTTTTATTTACTGGCAAGGATGGGTCCGATGACTGTTCAAGTGCAATGTCTGCCTTTCAGCAATTGATGGGAGAGATGGGGGTTCCCTTAGCGCCTGGGAAGACAGAGGGTCCATTTAGGGTTTTAACATTCCTTGGCATTGAGATTGACACTGTTAAGGGGACTTGCAAATTACCAGAGGAGAAAGTCAAAGGCCTAAACGCTGAGATTATGAATAATTTGTCGAAGGACAGGACCACCCTGGAAAAGATGCAGCAACTCCTGGGTAAGCTGAATTTTGCGGCCAAAGTCATCCCAGCAGGGAGGGTCTTTACACGAAGGCTGGCCAGGGCAACAGCTGGTGTGGCTCAGAAGCAACACCACATTAGATTAAGCGCTGCCCTCAAAGAGGACTTAAAGATGTGGTGCAGATTCTTAGATAGCTTCAATGGGGTTCAGATGTGGCGAACCCCGTGGGAAACCAGCGCCGAGCTACAGATGTTTTCGGATGCTGCAGGAAGCGAAGGTTTCGGTGTGATCCTAGGGCCTGAGTGGTGTGCTCAGAAGTGGCCACAGCAGTGGCACAAGAAGGGCAGAACAAAGAACATAATGGTCCTAGAGATGTTCCCCATTGTTGTCGCATTGTGGTTATGGCCTACGATTCTGGCCAACAAGAGAGTAAGTTTTTGGTCCGACAACAATGCGGTAGTACAAGCCATTAACTTACAGTCTGCTTCTTGCCCAGCAATGTTGAGCTTGCTCAGAAAACTAGTGGAAGTGTGTTTATATCATAACATTGAATTTAGGGCTCGACATGTGCCGGGCACTGCAAATGTTGCTGCTGACACTCTTTCTCGCTTTCAGTGGTCCAAGTTCCGGAATGCCCACCCGGAGGGCAAGCTGGAGGGATCACAGTTCAAAAAGGAATGGTGGCAGTTGGTGGTGTGGACAGGGCACTTGCAGAGTTGAGTGAGCGCTCACTCACGCCCGGAGTAAGATGCAGATACCAGCAAGGTTATGGTAAGTTCAAGAGCGTGATTTCTTATCTACAGTGCGAAAAACAGACCGCGGAGGAACAGGTATGCACTTTTGTGGTTTGGGCACACTCAGAAGGATTGTCAAAGAGTTGGGCGGCGTCGCATCTGGCGGCGGTTGCCTTCCACTCCAAATTGGAGGGGAGAGGTGATCCCACAAAGGGGTTTTTGGTGCGCTCGGCATTGAAAGGCTGGGCCCGTTTGGAGCCAAGGTCTGAGGATGTGCGCAAACCAATTGACTTTGGGTTATTGGTGAGGTTGTTGGCCACATTACCTAGCATATGCTTTAGTGAATACGAAACGGCGCTATTCAGGTTGGCGTTCGCATGGGCCTTTTTTGGGGCCTTTAGGATTAGTGCGCTAGTTTCTGCATCCAAGAAAGACACATCTGGGAGGGCCATTGCTTTGGGTGATGTATCCCTGTTCCTTCAGGTGAAGGGGTCAGTATATGGTTGAGGAAAAGCAAGACGGATCAGCAGGGAAAAGGTTTTCACATATGCCTACATGGGGCCCCCCTGGCGGATTGCTGCCCTGTGCACCTTTTCAAGAGGTTTATACAAATAAGAGCTACAAGCGCTGGCCCCCTGCTAACCCACGCCGACACTTCCCCCCTCTCTGTATTTCAATTTCGCAAGGTGCTGACAATGGCCTTGAAGGCCTTGGGAATTCAGGGGGAGGGATGGTCCACCCATAGTTTCAGGATAGGCACAGCTACCACTGCCTTTCAGCAGGGCATGTCTCCACGGGCGATCAGGAAGGTGGGGAGGTGGGAGTCGGGCCGTTATCGATTGTATGTCCGCCCCCAGCATAATGCATCCCCTGAATAATACTAGATACAGAGGGCACTCAAGGGCGGGGCGGAGTAGTGTATGTGTTGGATCCGGGCGGATCAAAGAATTTATGGTATGGTATGTTTTTTCCCCTTAGATGATGCAGTATGGCTGATCGGCCACTCATTTGTGACACGCGCTGAAAAAAGGGCCAGGCAATGGATGATTGGCCACAACCTGGGTTTCAAGGGTACCGAGTGTGTGTGGATGGGCACTCCTGGCATGAGGTGGCATTCCTTGCTGCCGGCAATTCACTGGCGACTCCAGTGGCGGCGGGCACCAAGGTGGATATTGATTCATTTGGGGGGCAACGATCTGGCCAAGTTGGGTCGCGGACGCTTGCTCGCACAAATACAGGTTACATTGCGTATAATGGCGCACGAGTTGCCAGGCACAGAAATATTCTGGTCAGAAGTCGTGCAAAGGCAAGTATGGAGAGACGCCATTTCTGTAGCCGGCATGGAGAAATCCAGAAAGCGCCTCAACAGAAGTGTTGCAAAATTCACCAAGGCAGATGGCCTGGGGTACGTAGGGCACTGCTGTTTGAGCTCCTTGCCTTCCCATTTTGAAGCGGATGGGGTCCACCTATCGGATAAAGGCAACGATGTTTTCCTAACGGCTTTATTGGGAGAGCTAAAGAGGGCAGGTTACAGATGAATTCAATGGTGAGTATGGTAAGCTGTAATTGTCTAGTAAATTTGAAGGAGAAGCAAGGTCCTAGGGTTTGGGGGCATTGATGGCAGCGTCAGCCACCATCAAAGCGTGGCGGAGTATCGGGGCGGTCCTAGCCAATGAGGTACTTCACGCTGCAGCGGCTCGGGATTGGCCGGGCTCGAGCCGATCCCTCGACGGGCACTGACTCCCTTCCTTAGGGCTTTAGGCCAACAATCATCCTGGTCAGTGCCCCTGATTCCTGCTGGCTGTGCCAGTGTAGCTGGAATAACCAGCAGTTTTGTCAGTTTGGCCAGTGGCTAAAGTGGTGACATGGTTCACCCGTATCTGACTGTTTGTAATGTGGCTGGGACCGTCCCAAGTTGTCTTGCTCCAAAATAAACTGTGACCTTGTGTTTTTCCAAAGAACTTTAATACAGTTGTCTGTGTATTCATTTATTCATTTCATTGTGTTATGATAATGACCTAAGGAGGTGGGGGTGCCCAATGGGGATCTCCCCGCTATGTCCTTCGACCTCGTTCCGGTGAAAAATTGTTCAAGTTGTCACCGCCGGGCCCGGGCATTGTTTCCCCCACTCGTCGCCACTGTTGGGGGTGACTGGCACCCCCAGCGCGCTTCGCCGCAAGCACCGGCCCCAAGAACACAGACCAACACCTCCGTCTTGGTTCGGGCTTCCCGGTCGCTCTGACGCGGCCGGGAAACGCCCCGTTTATTTATACTGCACGCGACGGCGTGCAACGTCACGCCGCCGCATGCGCGCCCGTCATCGGGCAGCGCCACAGGCCTTAGGACTCTATAAATACCACATGCATATAAAAGGAGGACGTGGGTGAGGAGGGCGCCTGTGACATGTGCACTGTGGCTAATGCCAAGCAGCTGTACCCCTGGGTGGGGTAGTTCAGGGCTGTTGTGTAGTGAAACATCAATCCCGCCTGACAGCTGATGCATATGGACACTGCCTTGCCCATAGCTCCCAACCTTTTGTGTCACTAAGGCGGGTGAAAACACCCGATTTTCTTTTTGGCGGGTGAGAGGCCCATAGAAGTGAATGGGCGTAGGAGGGGCTTGGCGGGTGATTCATCAGCTTTCAAGGCAGGTGAGTTGAGAGCTATGCTTGCCACTTGATATGACCCATAATGCACATGGCATATTATGCAATGACGTCATTTAGCTATTTCTAGCTACTTTTAAACCAGCCAATAGCTACTTTTCTTACTGAGGAGTGGGCAACACTGCTGGCGACATTACCCAGTCCGTCCTCTCTGTCCATTACTCCAGGCAATGCGTGTTAGTTACTGCTCGCGATGGTGCAAGGAAAGCAGAAGTTTCAAGCGCAGAGACCCGGCACCAAGAAACCGGCTAAGGGGGCGGAGCTAGAGCAGCGTGAGTGGGTGAGTGGGGAGTGGACCGCGGTGCAGGGCACACGAAGCACGCCGGCTAGAGGTTCTGGGAGGTGGAAAGAGGCACGATTTAGTATGTCCTCTCTGTCTATGACTGGCCTCCTATGACTGGCCTCCTTTTTGTCCTTCCTCTCGGTCTGTGGCCCACTCCAGTTCCTTTTACTCTCTACTAGTCCCTCCTTTGTGGCTACTGGCGACATTACTCAGTCCGTCCTCTCTGTCTATGGCTGGCCTCCTTTTTGTCCTTCCTCTCTGTCTGTGGCCCACTCCAGTTCCTTTTACTCTGTACTAGTCCCTCCTTTGTGGCCACTGGCGACATTACTCAGTCCGTCCTCTCTGTCTATGGCTGGCCTCCTTTTTGTCCTTCCTCTCTGTCTGTGGCGCACTCCAGTTCCTTTCACTGTACTACTGGTCCTTCCTTTGTGGCGACATTACCCAGTCCGTCCTCTCTGTCCATTACGCCAGGCACTGCGTGTTAATTACTGCTCGCCATGGCGCAGGGAAAGCAGAAGTTTCAAGCGCAGAGACCCGGCACCAAGAAACCGGCTAAGGGGGCGGAGCTAGAGCAGCGTGAGTGGGTGAGTGGGGAGTGGACCGCGGTGCAGGGCACACGAAGCACGCCGGCTAGAGGTTCTGGGAGGTGGAAAGAGGCACGATTTAGTATGTCCTCTCTGTCTATGACTGGCCTCCTATGACTGGCCTCCTTTTTGTCCTTCCTCTCTGTCTGTGGCCCACTCCAGTTCCTTTTACTCTCTACTAGTCCCTCCTTTGTGGCTACTGGCGACATTACTCAGTCCGTCCTCTCTGTCTATGGCTGGCCTCCTTTTTGTCCTTCCTCTCTGTCTGTGGCCCACTCCAGTTCCTTTTACTCTGTACTAGTCCCTCCTTTGTGGCCACTGGCGACATTACTCAGTCCGTCCTCTCTGTCTATGGCTGGCCTCCTTTTTGTCCTTCCTCTCTGTCTGTGGCGCACTCCAGTTCCTTTCACTGTACTACTGGTCCTTCCTTTGTGGCGACATTACCCAGTCCGTCCTCTCTGTCCATTACGCCAGGCACTGCGTGTTAATTACTGCTCGCCATGGCGCAGGGAAAGCAGAAGTTTCAAGCGCAGAGACCCGGCGCCAAGAAACCGGCCAAGGGGGCCAAGGGGGGCGGAGCTAGAGCAGCGGGAGTGGGTGAGTGGACCGCGGTGCGGGGGGCACGAAGGGTGCAGGCAAGAGGTTCTGGGAGGGCGGAGGGGGGCAAAGAGGTCTGGGCAGGAACTTGAAACGGGTCCCCATTGGTGTGGGAGGGGGACACCAGCTGTGTCAGGTATGGTGCATGTAAAGGGGGGGAGGGCTAAGCTGTGCCTGGGATTATGCACGTAAAGGGGGGGTTTAAGTGGGCCTGGGCTGGTGCAGGTAAAAGGGGGGGGGGTTAAAGTGGGCCTGGGCTGGTGCAGGTAAAGGGGGGGGTTAAGCTGGACCTGGGGTGGTGCAGGTAAAGGGAGGGTTAAGGTGGGCCTGGGCTGGTGCAGGTAAAGGGGGGGGGGGTTAAGCTGGACCTGGGGTGGTGCAGGTAAAGGGAGGGTTAAGGTGGGCCTGGGGTGGTGCAGGTAAAGGGAGGGTTAAGGTGGGCCTGGGCTGGTGCAGGTAAAGGGGGGGGGGGTTAAGCTGGACCAGGGGTGGTGCAGGTAAGGGGGGGGCTAAGCTGTGCCTGGGATTATGCACGTAAAGGAGGGGTTAAGGTGGGCCTAGGCTGGTGCAGGTAAAGGTGGGGGTTAAGATGGGCCTAGGCTGGTGCAGGTAAAGTAGGGGTTAAGATGGGCCTAGGCTGGTGCAGGTAAAGGAGGGGTTAAGGTGGGCCTGGGGTGGTGCAGGTAAAGGGGGGGTTAAGGTGGGCCTGGGGTGGTGCAGGTAAAGGGGGGGGTTAAACTGGACCTGGGGTGGTGCAGGTAAAGGGGGGGTTAAGGTGGGCCTGGGGTGGTGCAGGTAAAGGGGGGGTTAAGGTGGGCCTGGGGTGGTGCAGGTAAAGGGGGGGGTTAAGGTGGGCCTTGGGTGGTGCAGGTAAAGGGGGGGGGGTAAGGTGGGCCTTGGTGGTGCAGGTAAAGGGGGGGTTAAGGTGGGCCTTGGGTGGTGCAGGTAAAGGGGGGGGGTTAAGGTGGGCCTTGGGTGGTGCAGGTAAAGGGGGGGGGTTAAGGTGGGCCTTGGGTGGTGCAGGTAAAGGGGGGGGTTAAGGTGGGCCTTGGGTGGTGCAGGTAAAGGGGGGGGGTTAAGGTGGGCCTTGGGTGGTGCAGGTATAGGGGGGGTTAAGGTGGGCCTTGGGTGGTGCAGGTAAAGGGGGGGTTAGGGTGGGCCTTGGGTGGTGCAGGTAAAGGGGGGGGTTAAGGTGGGCCTGGGATGGTGCAGGTAAAGGGGGGGGGTTTAAGGTGGGCCTGGGATGGTGCAGGTAAAGGGGGGGGGTTTAAGGTGGGCCTGGTATGGTGCAGGTAAAGGGGGGGGGGTTAAGGTGGGCCTGGGATTGTGCAGGTAAAGGGGGGGGGGTTTAAGGTGGGCCTGGGATGGTGCAGGTAAAGGGGGGGGTTAAGGTGGGCCTGGGATGGTGCAGGTAAAGGGGGGGGTTAAGGTGGGCCTGGGATGGTGCAGGTAAAGGGGGGGGTTAAGGTGGGCCTGGGATGGTGCAGGTAAAGGGGGGGTTAAGGTGGGCCTGTGCTGGTCCAGGTAAATGGGGGGTTAAGGTGTGCCTGGGCTGGTGCAGGTAAAGCGGGGGGTCATGGGGATAAAGATGATGCTGGTAAGAGGGAGTTAAATGGGCCTGAGACGTTGCGCAGTTTAAAGGGAGAGGTGGGAGTGGTTAAAATGGGCACATTAGAAGGGGGTTAGGGTGATACCTGATACCTGGTTGGGGGGGGGGTGCTAGGAGGTGACTGGGGGACTTGGAGTGTGTTAAGGGGGGGGGGAATGAATGGATATGGTGTAAGTTGGGCAGGCCTTAGACGGGATGGGGCCACGTGAGAGGTAAAATGGACATGGGCTAGTGCAGGTCATGGAAAGTGGGGCTTTGGGTGGGAGCTGAAGGGGAGAGGAGGTGTAAGTGAAGGCAAGTGGTCCCCAGAAGGGTCCATGCAACGAAAAATAGGTGAGGAGCCAAAGACGTGTGGATGGGCCCAGTTGGACGTCCGAGGAGGCTTGAAAATTTAAGAGTGAGACATAAGGTCACAAAGCAAGGATCAGGGCTGTGGTGAAAAGTGGGCAGTAGGAGGGGTCTAGCAAGGAAGTGGGTGAGGTGAAGCAGGTGGTCCTATGGCAAAGGTGAGTCAAGTGAAGAAGGGTGGAGCGTGAAATTCTAGTCTTGGAACTTAAATAGCACAACTCTCTCCCTCAGGTCGAATCATAGCTCCGAAGAAAGCTCGTGTGGTTCAACAGCAGAAACTGAAAAAGGTGAGCCTGGGCTTATCCAATACCTAAACACCGCAATGCAAACAGCTCTTAATTTATTTTATTTGTTATTAAATGTATAAAGTGCACAAACGGCGCTGGCGACTTAGTTACACGACAAAGGCATAAGGTTACATGTACAATATTATAAACAGTAGGGCACTAACAACTGGCTCTTTTACAGTTCCTCTTACATGGCATATGATGTACAACGGCTAAAACTGTCCGGTTAGGCAAGTGGCAGGGTTTTGATGGCTTTGTGGAACAGAGAATGGGATGTTTCCCCTCTGAGGTCGGGTGGTGGCAATGAAAGGGAAGCTAGAGCCCCCTTCTCTGGCTCGTTTTATTCTGGGCACTGTCAGTAGGTTGGCATAGGGTGTTCTGGTTGGTCTGGCAGATGAGGATATGATTATTGTTTGTGTTAGGTATTGAGGGGCTGTGAGATTGATGCATTTATGGGTGAAGGCCAGAGTTTTGAATAGGACTTGTTCTTCAATGGTTAGCTTATTGGTCTGTTTCCTAGCTGTGATGTGGTCCCTTCTGGAAATGCTGATGGCGGCACAGAGTGCATTATTTTGATTGCCTTGGAGTTTCGCCAGGTTTGTCGCAGATGTGCCCGCAAAGAGGACATTGCAATAGTCCACTTGGGATCCAGTTATAGCTCTGGCTACAGTGAGGCAGTTTTCCTTGGTTAGGGAGGGCCTGGCTGCATTTAGGAGCTTTGAGTGGTAGGCTGCTGATGAGGCGATGTCGTTAACTTGCTTGGACATGGAGAGGTTGGCGCCTAAGTTCACTCTGAGAATTCTACGCAGCATCTGAACGAACCGGCCAGTTCCATAGATATGCCAGTTATCGTGCAGCTACACCATTGTATGCTCAATCCTCCTTGCTGTTCCAGTATTAAGATGCACATATAGCTCTGCCACGGCACCTCATTCCATGCCATTATATAATGCAAACCTGCCCACTCACAGCCAATGACTATTCATCCCACTATCTGGCACAGGGGTCTCCAACCTTTACGTTAGCTAGAGCTACTTGTAGTGGAGGCCAACAGTGGAGAGCTACCAGCGGGCGATATCGGGGTGGGGATGTTTATAAACCGCAAAATTTTTACCAATATTTTTTGGGCCTGATTATTTCCCCTCTATAAATAGATGGAATAACATATGCCTTCACGATTATATTAAGAACTTCACAAACCTTTGTTGCATTATTATTTATTAGTAGCTGTCTCATAAAAAGACAGGTATTTGTTGGACTACCACACAAATATCCTGTAATTTACGTGCCCCTTCCTTTGCGTGTTATGCAGGCTCTCTAAATGCTGGGCACACTATTGTTTTCCAAATGTGCATTTCACGCTTCCATAAAAAAACAAAAGTAATTTCCAAACTGAAAAATGCTGCTTGTGTTCACTAGTTTTCTTTGAATTTTTTTTCATCAGACACCACACGTACTGTTATTTGTGTGCCCCTCTGTGTTTTAGCACAGGTTATATTTATAAAGATGTTATATGCTTGTAAAACTGGTTAATCAAAGACTTAAGAGAGGTGAACATGTCACTGCTACCAGACCTTCTCTCAATTGGTTATCTGAAACTCAATATCATGTGCCCACTACAGAAACAACTCTGTAAAGCCTCCCCAAATATTTCAACCATCGAGACCAACTCTATAGGTCTGGGGGGGGATCATCCGATACACTTCAACCAACCTCCTTTCCATCTGCAAATTCCAATATGAAGCTATTGCTGGCACACTAGTTTACATGTTTTGTACCCAGCAGTGGAGCTGAAGTCCAAGCAACCTGAGATGCCAGCCATCCAATGTTTGCATCCTCAAAGCCCTCGCATCTTCTAACATATGCCACCTCTTTAATCCATAATTGGTTTACGAGCACCAAAGGGTATTGAGCTCTTGATCAGTGCAATAAAAATATCACTCACTCGCTCACTCATTAAGTCATTGACTCACTCCCTAATTCATATCAAGACCAGTCCGTAGAATGGAACGTTATGCTATGCTTGTTTAGAAATTATATCATTCATATTAAATACAACGGTGTGGCCGGCACAATGTAAACAAAGCAAATGTTCACACATAGTGCCGAGAAAAAATAAGATTCCTTGGTATTTCACTGACTCAATTTAACATTGTGGGGATGTACAGTAAATGTAAAGTAAGAACAATCCTTTATGATATTTATCTGTTTTGAAATGTGAAATTGTGTATCATGTAGGTAGAACTGCAATTCTGTCTGTGTAGATCCTTATTCAAGACGTTGCCTTGAATAGCGTTAAGTCACATACTGAGTTTAAAATAAATGTTATCAAACCGAAACAATAACTTCTAATAACACGTGTTTCCTTTTTTGTCATACACTTCAGCTAGAATTAATTGAAAATGTGTTCGGCTGACCTTGCAAATCTAGATATGTCTCGTCCTTAATGGATTCCATCTAACTGCAAATGCTATCAAGATGAGATCATTTCTGTAGAACCAGGAAGAGAGCTTACCAGGCACAAGCTGAGGCTTACAAATTCAGCTTGATGATGCCATTTGCGTGCCGGGAAGAAATAAGAAAGAAATGGCTTTCAGTATGAGGTAAAAGAGGTCATTATGGAAAACAGTAAATTATGCAACTGGGAGAAGAAACGCATTCCACCCGCTAGAGCAGCTTCTGATGATGGTGCGAGATGGTGCGAGTAGAAGGCAGGAACCTTTCCTGAGAACAATTAAGGGCGCAGAGCAGACAGCCGCGAATCCGAAGGGTGCACAGTGAACAATTACACTAATTGTTCACTGGAAATGGAAACTTCAGAGGAAAATGTCACTCCACTTTAGAAGCACTGGTACAATTGTCACAAATGGAATCGAAGTAGGGATAGCTGACACTGTGTGGCTCACACTGATCTTGCCTCAGCCCCTCGGACATCTCTGGCAAACAAGAGCGAGCTCGCTCAAGCAAGACAGTGTGGATAAGGCCATCTGTAGTACTACAGGCGGCCACAGAAGCAGAATGTGATACTGACATCTGTCAGTGACTTCACAAGCAGCTCCAGTGGCACAACAGGCAAACTCCTCGCCTGCAAGCTGGACGACCATGGTTAATTTCCTGAACATGCACAGTAACCGCAAAACGCACCAGAAAACAGTTGTGTTCAGATAGTGTTTATTTTTCAGAATCTTCAGCGCGGGCGACTGAAGAGGCTCAGGCGAGCTACTGGTAGCTCGCGATCGACCGTTTGGCGACCTCTGATCTGGCAGCTCCCATTTGGAGACCCACAACCCGCTCTCGACAATTGCCCCATCAATCGTGCCCTACATTTAAAGTACTGTTACTTCTCACTGTGCTCCCCCAACTCTGCTGTGACTCGTTGTCTGACCCAGCTTCTTTTCGCTCTTATCCATCTAAGCATTCATCCAGCTTCTCCAAGCAACAAGTTGTTAGTAGATCTCTTTCTTCGGCTGGAGCCTCCCTCTGGAACAGCCTCTCTGAAACTTGAGAACCATCCTTGGTTCTGGAAGCGCCTCAAGACCTTGATCTTTGTTTCTGCCTCCTCTATTCCACTCCCCTTTTGATCTGTCTGCTTTTGCTCTGGACATCTGGTTACCCTCTGATTTCGGGCCCAGATCCCTGCCCACCGAGCTGAATACCTGCACTGCCCCCTTGCATCCATTGCACTTAGGTCTGTGTCTGCAACCCTAGAGTCCCCTTACCTGCACTTATTTATACCCGCTGTTCGCGCTTAATTCATGCACTTGCTGGCAGCACTACCTTTTTATTTTTTTTTTATCATGTGTTCAGCAATTCCCCCCCCCCCCCCCTCCCCTCCCCTTGCACGTTCTCAATGTCACTGGTCCTAGTAAGATGTTTTCTGTCCTCCCTTGTACCACTCCCTTGCTTCGTCGTGCCCTGAAACACTTGTGTATGGGCGTAATATAAATAAAATATCATATCCCCCTTTTGTTTCTGCACCCCCCACTGCCTACGCAAGTGCTGTGTGAGAAACCTCCTTGCATACACACCCGCTAACCCCCTGTCCCTCCCCCACAAACAGTTAGGCCAGTTGAGTTCAGTTGAACCAACCTTATTGCTTGTACAGGGCTTCCTCCAAGTTAGTCCAAACTCACTGTGGTAAATGTGGCAGAGCAGCCAGACTTCAATTTTACGCAGCGAGGGCTGGTACAAGATACAGTTACTTGTTCAAGCACTCAACAAAATTTACAGAGTGACATATTGAAAAAACATGTACTCTTTATAATAAAGTCATGCATTAAACACCAAACCTGTAAGATAGTGTTGATAATGCAGTCTTTTCCTTGGCATGGTCTGTCAGCTATTTGCCAATAGCTTGAGCTAAGGTCAAAGGTGCTCTTCAGCCCTGGGCAATCGATGCGCGTCAGTTTTAGTGACAGCATTGACTCCTCTGTAGTCCACACAGAACCGCCAATACTTGGTACCTGCCTGGGAACTTGACTTGGGGACAAGGGCCACTGGACTGGACCAGGGACTGGTGAGGGTTCAATACACCAGACCAACATCTTGGTGACATCAGCCTGGATGTGGTTTTTAACCGTGTCTGACATTCGGTAGCACCTGCTTTTGACAGGCACACTGTCGCCAATTTTGTGCCTGCACCACGGGGTGAGGCCTGGCATCAGTGAGACCAGGGGAGCATACTGCCGGAGCAAAGCCCTGCATGCCCTCTGCTGCTCTGGCATCAGATCTGGAGAAAGATGCACTCCCTCCCCTGAGCCATCCTAAGGGTTGCTATGCAGCACATCTGGAAGGGGCTCACTCTCATCCTCTTCTTGCTCTGAAGCTAGCAAGGATGAGACTTCTGCTCGCCTATAGAAAGGCTTGAACCTGTTGATATGTAATACTTGAGGGGCTACCCCAGGGACTCCCATGACAACCAGATAATTGACTTCGCCCATCTTGGAGATTATCCTGAAGGGTCCAGTCCACTTATCTGCCAACGCTTTAGGCTTGGTAGGCTCCATCACAAGGATCTCCTGTTCTGGAGTCCAATCCACTTGTGATGCTTTAAGGTCATGCCAGTATTTGTTCAATTTCTGACTGGCCTAAAGGTTAGCTGTCGCCTGGCCTATCATCTGTGTCATCCTCTGTCTGAGGCCTAACACATAGTCACCCACTTGCTTGGCAGGACCTGGAGGGGTGGCTTCCAAAACTTCTCTGATGAAGGCAAGGGGCCCCCTCATGATGTCCAAAGACCAACTCAAAGGGGCTGAAACCAACACCCTCTTGAGGTGCTTCTCTGTAAGCGAACAGCAGGCATGGCAGGAGATCTCATTTCCTCCTTAGGGGCTCTTCCAAAGCACCTAGCATGCCCTTGAGAGTTTTATTAAATCTCTCAACAGACCATTGGTCTGGGGGTGCTAGGAGGTGGAGAACTTGTAGGTTACTCAGCACTCTTTCTACATCGCTTGCATGGAACTCAACATGAAGTTGGATCCTCTGTCAGAGACCACCTCTTTAGGGAATCCAACTCTAGTGCAAATGCCCAGGAGAGCCCTGGCAACGACCATGGCTGTTATGGCCCAAAGGGGTATAGCCTCAGCGTACCTGGTGGCATCATCCAGGACCAGGATGAACCAAAGTCCATGTGAAGTGGGTGGGTCAAGGGGACTGACCATGTTGATGCCAACCACTGGCAACGGCTGCAGTGGGGAAATGACACTGCCTCCAGTCTTGCCAGCCAACTGACAAGTGGGGCAGGTCCTGCAGTGGGACTAACTTTTACTCCCATCCGGGGCCAGCAGAATTGTGCAGAGAGCCTCTGTTTAGTCTTCTTGGTCCTAAAATGACCAGCTAAGGGCACCTCATGCGCCAATTGTAGTAGGAAGGGCCTGTAAACCCTGGGGTACCACCAGCCTCTTGAGGACCCCCCCCCCAACCTGGGAAACCTGTGCATAAACAAGCCCAGTCCATAGATTGTTTAAAATAGTCTTGGTTCCTTCTAAAAAAGGTTCTACTACCCCAATGGACCTGGTTTGGCAGATTTTGACTTTGGGTCATTGACGAAGGAACCTTCTTGAGTGAACTCCCTTTTAAGACAGGAGTCCCGGATCGTCGAGATTCCTTGAGGAAAAGGTGAACCGAGGGCGTAGCTTCGACCTTCGCAGTGCTTGTCGACAGTTGGTCGTGGGTGTCCTGTGAAGAGGAGGCGTGCGGTGCACATCGATGACAAGTTAGTTGCAGCAAAGAGTACTTAATGAAGAACGTAGGCCCAGCAAAGGCGTTGGGTTGTCTGTGTTTGGTGATTGGGACTCGACCACGGCTGGCTTTAGGATCTTCGGCGTCTTTGTGGACTTCGGTTGGCAGGAAACCCACCAGCAGATTCTCCTCGGTTCGTCAGCGACCTAGACATTCTCTCCCGGGACAAAGCGGTCGACTGTGATGAGCAAGGGAGTCCTTGATTTCAAAGTGTCTTAGGCAATGGGGCGTTGCGGCTCCATTCGACGAGGTTGCATCCATCCTCAGAACTTCGGTCGACTGTGATGGTCGTTGATGGCCTCGATGTCCTGGCGCTTCGCTTCAGATTTCTCGGTGGTCCCGGTCGGCAGCCTTTCGATGACTGACTTCCAGGGAGCTCTTGTGAAGCTTAGCTGGTGCGTGATGTTCCCTCGTAGCTCGGGAAGAGGTCCCCTAGCCAGGTCCTCTTTTGGATCAGTCCTCGAAGGCATGACAGCCTTTTAGATTGCGTTGAAGGAAAGTAGCAGCAATCCTTTTTCTTCCTGCTCGGCTTTGAGACTAAGCATCAAGTTTCGACTTCGCTTCTGAACAGTTCCAGTAAGTGAGAGGTCCCCAGATATACTGTTTGGTCTCTCATTCACACCTTTGAACCAGGCTCAAGCAGCCAATCATTCAGAAGGGCATTCAGCAGGTAGCCACTCAGGCTCACAGTGCATTTAGGCCATTCCTCTCCATCCAGACACTCGAAACAAGGAATGTGGATTGGGGTAAGTACCCAGCCATTCAGCACTCCACACTGCATTCATAACAGTTTCTGGCAGGGCTGTCCCATTCATTGTGTCACACACCAGAAACCAGAACCCATAACATTAAATGTATATTGGTCGCACATTTCACCCAGGTCCCACCCTAGGGGTGTACCCACAATATAAGTCACTGGGAAGGCTCCAGCCAGTCTGGCCTGGACTTCCCCACAATACCATCTATGGAACTTCCACCCAACAGCCAGTCAGGGGGAAGGGACAGAGTCGGGGCTTCCCAGGACTTTAGGAAAACAAGGTAACCGGCAATAGAAAGCAAGAGGGCATAGGGGCCATCTTGTCCCCTACCAGGAATCAACTGATTCCAATGGCAGGGCCTGGGTATCCCAAAATGGACGATAGTCGGAGCACCTGTCAAATTCGGCATGGAGCTGCCACCAGCCCATACCCTGCTCTGTGGGCTAAACACAGGTTAATGTTAATGGATATTTGTACCGCGCGGAGTGGTCCCTTGGCGGCTCTGAAAAAGGGAAGGGGTGGTTGAGTTAGTGGGATTAAGCTGCAAGAGAACAGTGATGTGCTGTTGGCAGCCTCAGCCCGGTGGGTCAGTTGGCTGGGCTTGGGGTGTTTTTACAGTCGGTAGTCGTGTGCTGTTGTGCGAGTCTGTGTGGTTTGTTTTGTTGTTGCAGTGTAGTGAAGTTGTGTTGTAGGCTTGTGGTTGTGTTTGGTTAGAGTTTGAGAGGTGTATGCAGAGGGGTGAAATTGTTAGTGGATCGGTTAATTGGCACTTTTGTCCTTGCAATTATGTCTAGGTGTGATGCTTGCTATCATTCACTATTCCATCTAAGTGTGGCGCATGCTAACATTCACAATCCTATCTAGGTTTGACAGAGGCCAATCTTCACAGTTCTCTCTAGGTGTGGCACTAGTTAACATTGGCAAGTACGTTAATGTGTAATGCAATGCAACATTTACAGTCCAACCATGACTAGGTTTAGGCTGGTGGTCACAAATCTCTCCAAGTATGTATGGTGTAAGTCTATGGCAGTCTACGTTATGGAAAGGTAAGGTAGAGTGGCGGGGGCTTTCTGGAGTAGAGTAATTGCTCTACACCCCACCCCAGCCACACTTAGAGTTTTGTTGGTGTCTGTTCACTGCTGGCTTCACTGGCTTCCCCTGCAGACACTTTCTGGAGCCGCCATTGCAGGAGCCGCCCTTTGCCTTGGGATCCTTAGCCGCGGGGGCTGCCGGGCAGACGCGCTGCCCTGGGAAGGTCTGTTATGACCAGGTGGACGTACCAATCGGGGAAGATGGGTGGGTTGGAGGGCGGGAGGGTGGGACTGGCAAAAGGCCAGACACAGAGGACTACACCCTGCGGACTGCACCCTCTGGATGCAGCTCAGCATGGGAAAAAAACAGGCTCAGAAGCCACAAAAACACTAGACAAACACTCCAGAATAACACACCAGATTAGCACACAGCGTCACCAAAAAGAAATACATTTTAAAAAAATGAAAAAAACACTTGCACCACTCCAATAGAGTACATAAAGCAGGTCAATCATTGTGAAACTACTCACTCAGCAGCAACCAGCCCCTAAAGATGCTTCCAAACTGGTTTCCCTGCCACATCCTTCCACATGGCAGTCCACAAAGGTCCCCAAAAACATATACTAGGGGTACAGGGTTGTACACCCACCCATGGGTGCCATAAGAGTATCCCATGGTTCTGTTCACCACAACCAAAAGGAGGAAGAGCTGCACTGCCAGGAGTCCCACATGGACTCCGGCGCAGAAATCAACACAGAACACACATGATAAAGGAGTACAGGACAAGGACAGGGAGGACCTGTCCTCCCAATGCATTTCCAGCATCACAAGCAAAGCATATACATAAACAGATGTGATGGAGGATGGAGCCAGATCACAAGCCAGTAACCTAACACAAGCAGCCCAACCCCTAAGAGAAATTGTGGCCTGTGCACAAAAGTCACAGGAGCTGCTATGTTTCTACCCAAGTGAGTCTCTGCAGGTAAGTGACATAGACAGTGGAAATCTTCTTGAGGCTCAGAGGCCTTGAAGCTCAGCTAGATTGTCATTATCATGGAAATGATCTGCGATTTCCGAATCCATCAAAAGTTAGCTAGAAATGTGAAAACGGCCACTGGGGGATGTCTCAGTTAACACAAATGGGATTGACCAAAGGAGGACCTGTCCTTGGCAGGGAGAACGGTTTCTCCTTGCCAAGAACGATTGAAGTTAAGTAGGGGCATTCTCAGACACCTGTGATTTGAACCATTAAGGACCACATCTCCACTCTCGTCCCGCCTTTGCCGACTTCTGTGACCACTCTTCGCCTCTGGCTGTTTCCCACTATCCCTCAAGCACTCCCGTGTGCACTCTCTTAAAAACAGTCTGCTGACCCCCTACTGCCCGGCTAACTATCGTCCTATCTCTATTGCCCCCTTCTTGGGTAAACTCTTGGAAAAGTTAGTCCTTCCCTCAACTGAGCCTCCACACTAATCTTTTTGGCTGCCTTCATGACCACCAATGTGGATTCTGGGCATCCATAGGCATGGAAACCGCTCTCTTGAACGCCTGTGAAACCATGCTTGCAAATCTCGACTCCAACTCTCCTTCTGTTCTCATTCTCTTCGTTCTTTCCTCTGCCTTTGACACAGTCAACCCTTCCATCCTCATAAAGCGACTCCATGACCCCCTCAGCATCACTGGCCTGGCTGACCTCTTTCCTCACTAACTGCCCTTCCCAGGTGCAATTGTGCCCCTTCTCCACCACCACCCTTTCTACCGGTGGTGTCCCCCAGTGCCCTATCCTATCGCCCTGCTCGTCCATATCTATCTCGCGCTTATTGCTGATCTGATCTCCTTCTTTCCTCATTTCCAGTGTTATGCCGATGATGCACAGCTTTCCTTCAAACTTCCCTCTACATCCCAGATTGTCTGTCCGCCATTCAAGCATGGTGTTCAGCGAACAATCTGTCTCCATGCCAGTAAGGTGGAGTTCCTCCTCACCGGGACAACTGCCATCTTTTCCTCCTACCCTTCGGCCACCCTCTTTGGGCCCTCTACGCCTACTATCCTGTGAAGCCAAAAACCTTGTGGCTATCTTCGACTCTGCTCTCTCCTTCACCCCTTGCATCGTGTACCTCCCACTTACAGCTCCAGCTCCTCGGAGGCATTCTTCCTTTTCTCACCTTACCGCAGAAGCTCAATGTCTCCAGAGCTCTGGTCCTTTCCAGGCTGGACTACTGCAACAGCCTCTTTCTCAATCTCCCTGTCTTCACCCCTCCAGCTAATCCAGAATAAGGCTGCAAGGTTTATCCTTGGCCTCAAGCCCAGGGACCGTAGCTCTCAGCCCTAAAATCTCTACACTGGCTCCCGGTGGCAAGACCCTCTGCATCGTTCACAAGGCCTTCTGTAGCCTGGGACCACGCCATCTTCAGCTTTCCCTTAATATTCCCTGGCTAGAGCCCTACGCTCCTCTAATTCCAATTTTCCGACTGTCAAACTTTTCTCTAAGCAGAGAGTGGAGGGCAGATCTCTCTCCGCTGTTGGTGCCTTCCTTTGGAACAGCCTCTCTTTTTGCTTTCAGATTTTACCCAGACCTCCTTAAGTTCCAGTAACTGCTCAAAACTCTGCTCTTCTCTACCTCTTTCCCTCTTCCCCTTCGGTGTTAATCACCCCACTGCTGCTGTGACCCCACAGTCTCTCTCTGGCCCTTCCTCCCAGTCATTACTAGCACCCAACTGCATTGCCCTGTGGGTCCCTGCATGGTGGCTCCACATACCACCCTTGAGAGCTGCCTGTAATAGCACTTAGCCTGAGGTGCCCCCCTGGCTCCCTCCTCCAGCACTTGTCCACTCTCTGCTCCCCATTTCTATCCCTCTCCCCTGCACTTCTCATCGATGCACTTGCACGTCCGAATGCCATAAGGCCTAGTTGGACCACAACTGCATATATGTTAATGTTTTCCTGCTTCTTGCCACTGTTATTTCCCCTGTTCCCTTCCCATTTAGCCTTGTGGTTCTTTGAAACACAATCTTGTTGTATAAAGCGCCTTACAAATGACCAGTAAAATAAAAATAAACACTGCCCAGGTAGCATTTGCTTTGCTAATGACAGCGCATCAAGGTGTTCCCATCAGCCGTAGATGGGAACCCTCACAGCAAAGTCTCAAAGCCATCAGGAAACATGGAGGAGTGCTTAGGGTAGCAGAAGTCGCCCAAAAAATGTAATTCTGCCCACCCAAGGAGAAACACAGCTCTATCCATGGACGCTAAATCCTGTCATGGTGCTAGCTTCAAATTCTCAGTTGTTTGCGCCTTGCTCCATTCCTGCCATACATCTTGCAATGTCAGTAATGCAAGCCGCACCCTTTCCATCAGTGCGCCTCAATCTATGCGTGCAGTGCCAGATCAGCGCCAGTACGTAGGTTACCATGGCAAGCTTTCTACATGAACCAAGTCCAATAATTGCTGCTAGTTTATGCAGCTCCTTTGGGATCCTCTACGTGCTGTCCCCAGAGCCATTTTCCACTATCCTGGCCTGGCCCCCTGTCTCTTTGTTCACCCCCAATAGGAGTCCTGCGATTAAGGAAGGGAACTTCATCACAGTATCTATACTTCAATTTGAAATGGGCACATTCTATGAAACGGTTTTAAGGCTTCCTTGTCAACCTGAACCCAGGAAGTAATCTGTGCTCTTGTCCTGAGGCCTTTCTACAGATAAGCGACAAACACAACCCATATCTCTATTGTGGCTTCTATATTTCCCCCAGTGCCCCTTGTGTACGTGGCCCTGGTGGAAAAGTAGAACATTTGCCATCCCACCCTGCCATAAGTGAGGAAGGGTGGCCGTTCAGAGGCTGACGTCTTTCCTCACTAACTGCCCTTCCCAGTTGCAACTGTGCCCGTTCTCCACCACCACACTTTCTACCTGCGGCGTCCCCTAGGGCTCTACCTACTCGCTGTGGTTCTTAAATATCTATCTTGCGCCTCTTGCTCACCTGAACTTCTCCTTCTCTCCTCATTTCCAGTGTTATGATGACACACAGCTTTCCTTCAAACTTCCCTCTACTACCTCATCCTCGATTGTCTGACGGCCATCCAGGCAAGGTGTGCGGCGAACTATCTGACTTGATGCCAGAAAGACGAAGATCCTTCTGATTGGGACACCCGCGCCCTACTACCCTCTGGCCACACTCCTTGGGCCATCTACCCTCACCATCCTGTGAGGCCAAAAACCTTGGTGTCGTCTTCGACTCCGCTCTCTCCTTCACCCCTCACATCTTGAACCTTGCCAAGAAGGCCCACTTCCAGCTTCGCCTCCTAGAGGCATTCACTCTTTCCCCACCCCACCGGAGAAGCTCAATGTCTCCAGAGCTTTGGTCCTCTCTAGGCTGGACTACTTCAACAACCTCTTCCTCAAACTCGATCTTTCCTCCCTAAGGCCCCTACAGCTAATCCAGAATAGGGCTGCAAGCCTTATCCTTGGCCTCCAGCCCTAAAATCTCTCCACTGGCTGACGGTGGCCGTGAGGATCAAATGCAAGACCCTCTGCATCATCCACAAGGCTTTCTGGGGCCTGGAACCACGCTATCTCCAACTTTCCCTCTCTAAATACTCCCCTGCTAACTCCAACTGTCTGCTTGTCAAACGCTTCTCCAAGCGGAGAGTGAGGGGCAGGTCTCTCTCTTTGGCTGGTGCTTCCCTTTGGAACAGCCTCCCTGCCCGTCTCATACTTGAGCCGCTAAGTTCCAGAAACTTCACACCTGTTTCCATTTCTTGCTAATCATCCCACTGCCCCTAAGACTGGTGTCCTGGCTCTCATGAATCTCACAGGATACAAGGCCCTACGCAGTCGACACCAGCACCCACCCCTCTCTCAGCACTGCCCCCTCTGGGCCCCCTGCCTGGCGACTGTGCATCCCACCCTTGGGATGCGTCCACCCCAAGACTTGGCCTGAGGCCTCCTCCCTTGGATCCCTTTGGCACTCCTCCCGGGCCCCTACCAGCACTTTTCAATTCCTGGCTCCCACCCTCAACCATCCCTATCACCTGTCCTTCTCTTCGCTGCACTTGCCCACCTGAATGTCACAAGGCCTACTTGGAGGACTGGTTGCTGCATGCCATGGCTTAACATCTGCTATTAGTTGTGTCATGGTTCTGAAACGGCTGGAATTTGTGTGCCTTATTTTGCATGGATTTGGGAAAGTATTCTTCCGGCTGCCCGAGGTCTGTAATTGCCAGTCTTTGGTTGGTTTGAGAATGATGATTTCCTACAGCGTCCTCGGATGTATACCTTTAGCCGCTTTTCACTTTCTATTGGTTTTTGGAGGCTCTTGAGCTTTTACCATTTATCTGAATCTTTAGAGGAAATCTCTGTTGGCAAATCTACTCTTCTTGGCTGCTATGTGTGTCTGCATTGCGACAGGAGAAGGCGGCTTCAGGTGGTGCAGGGGATGTGACCGCCTGCACGACAATTGTGCCATGGCGTGATTTTATCTCGAGCCCATAGTGCACCACTAGAACTGATCCTGCAGGGTTCCCAGAAAGAAGTAACTACAGAATCATCCGTTATTGGCGGTATTGAATTCAGAAGAGCGAGGCAGGGGAGGGGCTCGAGAGAACTGGTGGCTTCAGGGAGCGCATTTAATTGGCTACATGCCTTAAAGTAAAACGTTTTCTTTGACGAATAGCCAAGTGGAACCCCATTTTTCTGCCATTTAAAAAACATCTTTTTTTTTCCCACCCCTGCCTGCCTTTTCGAAGCAGTTTTTACAAACCTTCCTATTCATCCCTATTTTCCATTTGTCATGAATAGCTGGTTGGTAGAGTGTATATGTGTGTATGTGTGTGTGTGTG
Organism: Ambystoma mexicanum; assembly: GCF_040938575.1. Taxonomy (NCBI): domain Eukaryota; kingdom Metazoa; phylum Chordata; class Amphibia; order Caudata; family Ambystomatidae; genus Ambystoma; species Ambystoma mexicanum. The sequence goes on from NC_090926.1 coordinate 1,285,376,176, forward strand.
TATATATATGTTTCATTGTTCGCATGGAGACATGCATTATCTGACATGTAGTAAAGTGGATCACTGGAAAGCTTCCTTTCCGACTTGCGTGGAGTTGTTTTCTATGGCCCGAGTTGTTCTAGACAGAGATGGATCTATATCATATGATCTCTTTGCTGCAACATAAAATCCCTTTTACTGTATTTTTGGTCCAGAGTCAGTACAAGGAAGCCTATGTAACAGAAGCGTGCTCTTTCAGATGGCACATGCGTGTTATTAGCATGCAGGACCCTTGGGGGAAGACAAGATGAGGAAAACTAGAGGAAACTAATTTGCTGGTCTGTCCGAAAGATCTCTCTTCTGACGGGTGTCCAATCAAGCATGGACTAGTTGGGAGCCATGTCCGTTCAGGGTCTTTACTTCGCATGGACTAGTTGGGAGCCATGTCCGTTCAGGGTCTTTACTTAGCATGGACTAGTTGGGAGCCATGTCCGTTCAGGGTCTTTACTTAGCATGGACTAGTTGGGAGCCATGTCCGTTCAGGGTCTTTACTTAGCATGGACTAGTTGGGAGCCATGTCCGTTCAGGGTCTTTACTTAGCATGGACTAGTTGGGAGCCATGTCCGTTCAGGGTCTTTACTTAGCATGGACTAGTTGGGAGCCATGTCCGTTCAGGGTCTTTACTTAGCATGGACTAGTTGGGAGCCATGTCCGTTCAGGGTCTTTACTTAGCATGGACTAGTTGGGAGCCATGTCCGTTCAGGGTCTTTACTTAGCATGGACTAGTTGGGAGCCATGTCCGTTCAGGGTCTTTACTTAGCATGGACTAGTTGGGAGCCATGTCCGTTCAGGGTCTTTACTTAGCATGGACTAGTTGGGAGCCATGTCCGTTCAGGGTCTTTACTTTGATAAGAATGGACTAGTTGGGAGCCAAGTCCATTCAGGCTCTTTACTAAGAATGGACTAGTTGGGAGCTTTTGGTACTCTTGTTCAGAGAGGAATGGCCATAGCATTTCGGTGCTGGACTGCTCATGTGGGCGGGACAAAGACTGATATGCAAATGGATAGTTCCCATATTTGAAAGGTACAGTGAGCAAAAAGCGTGTGCTGCAAACTCTCATCTCAGAACAGGTTATCATACCTTGTTCTTTCTGGAGAGGAGCGCCTGCTACCTTTTTGAAATAGTTGGGAGCTATGTCCATTCAGGCTCTTTACTTTGATAAGAATGGACGAGTTACTTTAATATTTTACCAGAGTTATTGGTTCTTCATCTAGGTCCCCAAGGGATCTTCCTTTCATCTAAAGAAAGATTGTTCTGCCAACTTTCTTTTCTTTCGGCTCCTGAAGATATTCCTTTCACTGCCTGAAAGGTGGTGACAGTTTTTGTCCAGACAGTGTTTGCAGATGCACTTTTTGTCTGGCTATAAGGGCATACAAACACTAACCCCATTATAGATCATCAGTGTGGCATATTTTGTTTTGGGATTCTGGAGCCTTCAGGAATCCAAGCAAAATACACAAATGGGGTTTTTACTTTGAGCAAAATGCAAAGGAGCCTCTCCTTTGGGCATTTGCAAAGCAGCAACCTGGTGTCAAGATCTGAGGTCCACGTAGATTAGTATACCTCTGCCCCCAAGCACCAGTCAGAGAAGTATGATTAACTCGCTGACCGGTTATTGGTTATTGAGGCCACAGGTGGTGGAACAGGAAACGCCGGATCCCAGGTGGCTGCAAGAAAAGCACTGGGTTAGGAAAGTAATGAACAGTGACTAATGACAGTGTATGATATAGAAGCGAAAGGCACCTACCCGTGGGAAGACCGAGGATGACTTTACACCTAGCGGTTCCGGTAGTACCTCTAACAGGGCCCACCTGAAGAGCACACTAGATGAAGCACTTGGTGCAAAGCAGGGTTCTTAGTTTCGTGATTCTGGGATTAGCACATGCCAAAAATAACAAAGAGAAACACAATCCGTAGAGATGATCCAGAGGTTAGCAACATTCAGGTAAGCAGTTCCAAGTTAACAAATCCAACAAGGGCACACCAATAACAATCCAAGGTACCAGGTCCAGAGGGTAGCGGCAGTTCAGATTAGCAGTCCTAAATTACCAAATCCAACAGCAATCCAAAAAGGCAAAAGACGAGGTCCAGAAGTCCAGGATTCAAAATAGCAGGCACAAGATGCAAGAGTGGCCACACGCCGTCAGGACAGCTGCGAAGCGTTTGAATGAAGAAACCAGTTTCTTTTTATGGCATGATTCGTCTTTGCATGCCCCTGATTGCTGGGCTTGTATCACATGATGGGCTCGCGTCACGTGACCGCGTGAATACTGTTCAGTGTTACGCGCGTGGTCATATGAGCGGCTGGGAAGCGGGGAGGTCCAACGTGACCACAAGTGCCTTGGCTGCCCCCAACTGGGTTGGGACCAGCAGCGCCACGGATGACGCAACGCTGGGGAGCCAGCAGGGCGCTGAGCTGCCGAGGGCAATCGTGGCCTGTGGCTAGGCGTGGCGACAACTGAAGGCAGGCGCAACCCCTGCCGGCAGTGGGTCGGGCCACCAGCACGCTGCCGCAGTGAGGTACGTGTGCATGACACCTGGCCCTCACCATGTACACACTGCAGCTAAGAACAACATATTCTATAGAATGCTACAGTGTTGCAAGTAGCATTACCATAATGTACTCTCCATATACACGTGTAATCGTCTTTCCCTATTTGTATTTCCTTAATGCGCTTTGTGGTTGGTGCGCCCTCTGGACAGAAATCCATGTATGGGAGATGGCAAGAGTTGTTTAAGAGGCTTATTTGCATTCTGCCAGGTTAGGACATAGGCGCGTTGGCTGGGCCCCAGGAAGCAGCCTGGAGGTCAGGCACATGGGTTGGTGATGCTGGCGGATTAGGGTATAGTGCTAGCGCAGGAGATGCGATGTGTGCCCAGCTAGCTAGACCAAATTCTTACCGTAGGTTATCGCTGTATACTAGTGACAGAGGTGTTGAGGTACGTCTGGAGATTCAGTGTGGACTGCTACGAGAGCTGCTAGACTAAGTCCAGTTGGGCAGTGCGTACTGTCCTCTTATATATGCGTACATCTATATCCCCAAAAGTGTGGCAGTTGATTTATTGCTTACTACATGCTCCTAGTATAATGGTGGGATGGGTTAATGCCCCTAATTAAGTGTAATTAAGATTACCATATGTCTAATCTCTCTCACCCGTTGGCTGTTCCTCTGACTGCTCTTCCTGCTTGTGGAAGAAAAGAAGAAAATGAGCGGATTGAGTTAACCAAGGCCTTATTGGATGGGGGCTGTGCTTGAAAGCATTTTGTACATGTTTGTTTTTCTTTTTTAGTTCAGTCATTCGGAAGCCTGTTTCCCTGGCGGGATACTTGGTATAGAGAGCTGGATTTAATTGGGGCATTCATGAAGAAACTCACCTTTTGCCTGTCCCTGAATTGTATGGTTTCTTAGTATTCTGATCATTACATTGCTGTTAATGCGAAGTGGTGGTTGTCCGATCTGCACTGAAAGTACATTTGAAGTCTTGTCATTTTTGCTGCCTGTGCTAACCTGATTCCTCTCTTCTCCCCCCAAATCTCCTACAGAGCCTGGAGGTGGCGATTCGCAGCCAGATCGAGCATGACGTCACCATGAGGGCCAGCGCCAACTTGCACAAGAAGCTGTCTATCCTGAAAACACCAGAGACTGGCAAGAAGAAGGGTGCGCCAGGGGCTAGTGGTAGCGGAGGGGGTCCATCCACCTCCAAGCATGGCGGCTCCTGAGAAGAAGCCATCGCGCGCAGTGGCTGCCGCTTGTCAGCGGCAGAGGTAGTAGCGGCTGCTCACAGAAGAAGATGGAGGCTGCTTGGAGATATGGCCGTGGTGGCAGCTGGGAGACTCGACAGGTCGCCTAAGGATCCACTGCTTGTGTGGATACGCCTCCAGTAGAGTGGACATTGCCTCGGGTGGTTTGCTGAAGGGAAAACGTCTGGAGTCTAGAGTCATCATCTGGGTTCTTTTTAATAATCTATATACCATATACCATATATAAGAACTTCAATGTTCTAATATTGCAACTTCATTCATTTGATCTTTTTATATAAAATCCTACACACCCCTCTCTATTACTTTAAACACAGGCGGACTTTTTGACCACCAAAGGGTGGAAATATACATAGGAATATACAAAGAAAGGAATTTAATTGTTATTGTCTGTGTATGCTGCTTGTTAATTACCTTTTGCACACATCTGTCAAATGTCAATCTGCTACATATACTATTCTGTGTGTTGCACATAAATGTGGAAGAATAAATACACTGCTGTACCTAGCGCACAATTTTAGCAGGTGCCGCAAGCCTGTGGCCAGGGACCTCCTGTGCAGAGGAAAGTGACAGCCTTGCTATAACGAGTTAAATGGAGTGCAATTTGATGTAGCTTAAATCCTTTCAGTAGAGACCCTGGCTCATTAGTTGATTGCATACTGTATTACTGTCCAGTGTGACTTAATATCAGTATACTGTAGCGCTTGTCTATCTCCTGGCGGTGTGCCCTTTTTTATACACCTTTTATAGGTGAGGATCTCTTCTCATGTCAAGGTGGCTAGTAAAGCCGGGTTGTGATTTCCATGTCGACCTGATTTTGAACAGCACCTTTTGCCCATGTCTCTGCCCACAACATACGCTTCCGGTTAGTCCCCTGGTGGTTCCACGTATATTCTGGAATCCTACTGCCACCTGCGCCAATTCTGATTCCCAGTAGTAACGCAGCACATTCAGGATTCTGAACCTGACATGTTGTAGTCTGTCAACCTTTCATGTTTCAATCTGTGTGTTTCACCATAAAAGATGTTTGTGATTGATGTGATTTTTATTTCTGACGTAACTGGGTGTTTTGGTGGCATGATAATGGATGTGACCACCTCATGAATGAGAGGCACTATTTTACTCCCAATTGTGAGTGGACAAAAAGTAATACGATTAAGGAATGCCTTTTGGTTTTCCATATTTGAAGGCTGGTATTCTGCTCTGGAGATGGGTGAGGGTGGGAGGCTGGTAAGCCTTAACATACTTGCATCTGGTTCTTTTAAGGAGTTGACTCGCATTGGCTCCTTTTAAGGAGTTGGGTAGGGGGATGTCTTTTAAACATCAGAACTCTCCCTTGACTGAGAAATTTGTTTTTTAGTAGATGTGACCGGAAAACCCACTGTGCATAAAGAGTTAATTTCTCACTCAATCCCTGATACCTCAGGCTGCTTTGTCCCTCCACTCTCCTTTTTACCATCTCCTTACTGCCTATCAAACTCATATTCCCTGATGTACACAGGCCGCACACCCTCTTCTACCGATGCACAGTCCTTGGTCCCATAGGCTCCTGTATCACTCCCCCTGTTCAAATTACCATTTCCTTACTGGACTTAATCCAAGAGGCACATTTCTTCACCTCACTGGCAGAGACCTTTAGAGCAGACTGCATCCCAACAGAGTTCCAGGTTGAACCCTTCCTGTCTTGAAGTCCATTGATGAATTAAGGAAGGGTTCCCCCACCACTACATAGAAACCATGCTCTAGTATATGGTTCAGAGCAACCCTGTTGTCAGAGATCCAATTCAGGCTGCTGTAACAAGTGTCCTTTACCTGCTGATCCCATACCCAGAGTGCCTTGTCCTCAGGAAGCGGGGAGGCGACAGGAAGTTTGGGAAGCCGTAGCAAAATCCAAGTTTGTGACCCCCCCCTCCTTGTGGTCAGAACTTCTCCCCTGCTCTAAAATCACCCCCTTCCTCTGTCTGCTTACTTCAAAAGGACTTGGGGACCTTGTTGTAAGAGGGCCATTGTCGGCAGGACTACCATTGGCAGCATTGGTCCTCGGAGGACCTTCTGTGGTGGATTTGTGGCGACACGGTGTGCATCCTAGAGTCTATGCATGTCACTGCATTCCACTTTAGAATGTTACAGGGTATTTTATTGCCAGTGTTCTCAAAGAGTTGGTTGAGAGGGTGATTGGACTAAAGCTAGCCTGGGTGGTGGTGCCGGTCTTCTATACATGTGATACCATCTGCCTGTGGAGACATGTATCACTCAATAAAGAGACTTATTGTCATTCATCCAGACTCTGCTGTCTTCATTGGTTACCCATAACAGGTTTGCTATGCCCTGAAGGAAGATGTTGAATCTGTGTGGGGATTAAAAGAAGAATGTTCTTGGGCTATGATCCAGCCAGGGCGTACACTCGGGCAGACATCTAATGCACCCCAAGCCACCTCACAAACCTAATATGACATCCAATGCGTGACTGTATAATTGTGTAATCTCAGCAGACCTATGTCCCAACCAAACATGGCTTCTACTATGTGTAGATATTAATGTGCCACCATGCTGCTTGGGTGCACCATTATGAGAATTTAACCCAAAAGTGCAGGTGCTTAAAAAGCCACCTCTGTCTTTTGGAGCATTGTATTCCAGCAGCTGTGTCCAGGATTGCAGAGGTACACTTTGAAATTGTCCTGTTACCAATGCAGGGCCGCTGTTGTAGATGTCAGAAAACATCCAAAGCAACGGCACATGGTTGCAATTATGCTTTTTGGCATGTAGCATTATGAAGAAGCGTTCTGATTAGCAGATGATACTTTCATAAATGGAATACCTTGGCCGGGTCCCTCACTTCCTCTCAGAATGGGCTGACCTCGCGTCTTCTCTTCTAGCTGCCTCCAAGCTCCTCGAGGACTCTGATGTGGTCTCTCGGCTCTTCTGCAACCTCTGTGACTCTTTCCCTCACCATTCTTCCCACCGGTCCGACACACTCAGCTGGACACACCTTTGATGCTCTAATCTCTTCAGACATCCCCATCTCTAACACTCTCATTACGCCTCTCTCCTGGTCTGATTATGCTCTCCTCTCACCTGGGTCCCCCAGCGAAGCCACTGCCCGCACTACCAGCTCTCTTCTCCGTCATTCGACCTAGGAAGCGAGTTTAGTTGCTGCCACTCCTACTCCTGCCACTGACTCTCACTCTGACGTTGCCCTTACTAACCTTCAACTCTCCATCTCGACCACCCTGGACATCCTTGCCCCGTCATGAGGATCTGCATGGAACCTGCCTCCAAGTGCAACTCTTGGCATGACTCCGATCTGGCTGCTCTGAAACCCAAGTGCAGAGCAGCTGAGCGGAGTGGCAGGCTTCGAGCACACCCTCTGATAAATTGGCCTGCCACCGGCTCCAAAGGCAATAGACTCTCCGTCTGCTCCAAGAAGGCCTATATGCAAGCCTGCATCTCTGCGGCCACTAACACGGCTGAACTTTTCAAAATCTGCAAGGAACTCGCCAACACTACTGCAGTCTCCAATTCTTGTCTGCCTTCCCTGGCTCTCTGCACTTCTCTTGCCTCTCACCTCATTTCTAAAACTCAGGACATCTTGTCCTCCCTCTACTCCTCACCTGCTCTCGGGCCTCCCTTGGCCCCCCCTTATACCCACCCCTCCTACTCTTCTCTTTCTGAAGGTTGACAAGTCCGCTCTATGATAGTCTCATTCATACAGGTGCTCCCCTGCTCCTCCAGAGCGATCAAGGACAACCTTGTCTCCCTTGCTCCAGCCTTGGCCGATTTTGGCAATCCCTTCTTTGCCACTGGATCATTCCCCTCACTCATAAATCACTTCCTTGTGCACCCTCTACACAAAAAACCTTCTGCCGACCATTCCTGTTTGGCATACTATCGCCCTATCTCCATTGCATCCTTCCTCAGCAAACTCTTGGAGAAGCTGGCCATCTCCTAGCTTACCCACCACACCGAATCTTGGTTTTCTCCATAACCACCAGTCTGGCTTCAGACCTGCCAGAGGCATGGAAACAGCTCTCCTGAACACCTGTGAAGACTTGCTCTCTAATGTTGATTCCAGCTCTCCTTCCGTTCTCCTCTTTCTTGACCTTTCCTCTGCCTACGATACGGTCGCTCATGCCGCCTTGATAAATTGGCTCCATGATACCCTTGGCATCACGGACCTGGCTCTGGGCTGGTTGACCTCCTTCATCTCGGACCGACCTTTTCTCTCCTCCATCTCACTCTCCACTGGCGTTGTCCCTCGGGGCTCTATCCTCTCACTGGCTTTTCAACATCTCCCCGGCCCCTTTAGCCCGTTCGATCTCCACCTTCTCTCCAAACGTCCAGTGTTAGGCGGATGATGCACAGCTCTTGTTCAAGGTTCCCTTCCCTACCTCCTCCGGTTCCTCTCTCGTTCCTTACTGCCTGTCTGCTATTCAGGCATGGTGCACGGCGAATGATCCCTGCCTTAATGGCAGTAAGGCAGAGATCCTTCTCACTGGGACCCCTGCACCCTCTTTCCTTCCCACACCGGCTGCCCTCTATGGGGCCCCTCCCCCTCCTGTGAGGCAAAAAACCTTGGTGTCATCTTGGACTCCTCACATCACTGACCTGGCCAAGAAGGACCACTTTCAGCTGCACCTCCTCAGAGACATTCTCCTTTTCCTCGCCTTCCTCCAGAAACTCAAATGTTTTCAGAGCTCTGGTCCTCTAGGCTGGACTACTGCAACAGCCTTTCTCAGGCTCCCTAACACCCCCCTTCAACTAATCCAGAATAGGACTAGGAGACTTATCCTTGGCCTCAAGCCCAGGGACCACATCTCTCCAGCCCTAAAATCTCTCCACTGGTTGCTGCAAGGATCAAGTTCAAGACCCTCTGCATCATCCACAAGGCTTTCTGGGGCCCCTCTACATCCAACTCTCTTTCTAAATACCTCCCTGCTATAGCCCTTCAGTCATCTAGATCTAACACTCTGCAGATCAGATGCTTTTTCAAGTAGGGATTGGGGGTGTGTGGGCGGGGGGGATCTCTCCTGTGCAGGTGCCTCCCTCTTGAATGGCCTCCCTGCCCCTCTCAGATTTGAGCTGGATCGCCTTAGGTTCTGGAAGCTTCTCAAGACCTTCCTTTTCTCTTCTTCCTTCCCTCTCCCCCGCTAATGTCCCTGTCTGCCTCTTGACTGGCTGCCTGGTTCCTTCAGAGTCTTAAAGGGCACCAGTCCCCCATAATCCAGTCTACCACTGCACTTGGTCTCCCCTGACCCCACCCTCAACCTGCACTTACTCTTCCAGGTCCTGCACCCTTGTAGCCCTTCCAGCCCCTTATCTTGCACTTTGTGGACTCTCCTCCCCCTGCACAGTCTGCTTTCCCCTTGCTCTGTCCACCTGGCTTACCGTGGCACTCGCTGTCTCATTGGCCCTGCCATACTGACTTGCACTCTCCCCTTTATTACACTTGCATCTGAATGTCACAAGGCCTAGTAAGATTGTTTTGTTTCTCCCACTCTCTCGTCTTGTTGCGCCTCAACACGTTGTGTCTAGGTGCATTATGAATACCCAATAAAATAAACACATTACCTACATAATTTGTATGCTGAAACTCATGAACTGCAGCTTGTGCACCCTCGCAGATGGCACTGCGTCAGTTACCCACCAACCATTTTAAACGTTATGCACTCATAATCTTTCTTTGTCCAAATCAGTGCAACTTTGCCTTTTTCACTCCTTGCCCCGCCATTTCACTTGTTATCCTCTACTGCACCCCCATAATGACCCATAGTTTCCTACCACTGAGCTTCTGCCCTCTGGGTTCTATCTTATTACAACACTGTTTACCTGTTACTCTGACATTTGTTGGTGCTTTAACAAAAGGCTTTATCTCATTTACAATATCCTTTGCAAACTCCAAACAAGAACTCAATGTACTTGAAATGCATTCCTAAAATAACTTCAAAGAAGTTACTCGAGAACAGGTTCTATCTACCACCCTTTTCCTAAAACCCTCCAATTGCAAAGGCGGCTCATGACCAGCCCACATAGTTGACCTCTGTGCTCTCCTTGACCCTGATCACCACCTTTGCCAATGCGTCCTTCTCTACCTGTAATGAAGCTGCCTGGCTCACACCCCGCCTTAAGAAACCCTCTTTCCATCACTCTACCCCCCACCAGCTATCACCCCATCTCTATGGTCCCTTTCTTGCTCAAAATACCTGACCGCCTAGCCTACTTAAAAATAACAGCTCCTTGAGCTCGACCAACTGCTAGGGCCAAGACAATCTGGCTTCCGCCCTAAACGCAGCACAGAAACTGCAACATCCATTAGTCGGGCAATCTATCGTACTGTGATTATACTTGTCTGCAGCCTTTGATCTGGTGGATCATGATACCCTTTGCTGTAATCTCTCGCAGCACTTTTCCCAGGATGCTACTTCTTGGATCATTCATTTCTTAGTGAATGCACCACCAGAGCGTTTATTGGGGAAGCCTCAGCTGACCCCACCCTGGCTCCCCTAGGCCTCCTGCAATGATCCTGCCTCTCACCCACGCTGTACAGCACATATACGAAGCCACTGTTTGACTTATTGGACGCATTGGGTTTCATCTACACTAACTTTGCTGATACTCCTGCTAATCGTCATCTCGGGTGATTACACTCAAGACACATCCACAATCAAAAATGACAGCATGTACAGTACTGGATGGCGTCTCATAACCTCTGCCTTAATGATGAGAAGATTGAACTCCTCATTCTGGGCTCTTCTCACTGTCTATAAACACTTTGATACTAATTGCTCTATTTCTCTATTTTTGTTGCATAAACTGTAGTAGCATCCCACTACTGAAACGAGTGAAAACACTGGGAGTTTACCTTGAAGCTGACCTGCCCATGACCAACACATACATGCACCTCCCTCTGCTACTGCCTATACGTCAAGGCTCGTCACACCGAGCAGACAATTCCTCTCCCAGAGCAACTGCCTTACTCTCGAAAGAGACCCCAGAGTCCCCAAGTTGGATTACTGTAGCATTCTACTCATGGGCACTTCAGCATCTAACCTGGCTAGAATACAACTACTACAAAATTAAACAGTGCATGCTGCTCTTGGTTTGAAATTATCCAATCGCGTCTCTGCGACAAGATGAGAAGTCCACTGGCTTCCAATCAAAGCACACCTGGACTTCAAAACTGTGTCTATTGCCCACCGTTGCATTTAAAACGAAGCCCTGTGCTACCAATTGCATCACACAGAGAGCCCCAGTGCGCACTTTAATATCTAATTCCAGCATCTTGTTACACACACCGTTTTAGGAGCAGAAGAGTCGGGTGGGGGAGGGTGCTCTCTGGAACTCTGCTGCCTGCCTTCAGGAAAGAACCCTCTTATGCTGCCTTCAAAAAGCTGGTAAAACCTGGCTTTTCGACAAATATTATTTTAAGCCTGCTGTTACTGCTCCATCACTGTCCTGATGTCAACTTGATCTCGGACTATTCCATATGCTGTGATACCCTTGGATCTGGGCGTTTCAAACAAGGTATAAAGGAATAAGACGCAACTACATCTAACTTAGCTGAAAGACTCTGTCTTTAATAAACCGAGCTCTGTCTTCCATAACTGGTCTTCTAATCTGGCACTCATCGCAATGCCTGCCTTCTTTTATAATTTAATCTATTAATGCGTCGTTCTAGTCCTCCCTACTGTGCGTTCACTCTACTAAAGCACCGTAGATCTTGCTACAGGCTGTTTGCCATCAAGGTTTATCTCTACAAGACCAATTCCATTGTACAACTGCGTCCCTCTAACCTGTGACTAAAACACCAGAGACCTCCAGATCCCATCTTGGAGTCTCCCAAGTGGACGCGGTGCCGAGGCTCCCTTTGGGGCATTCCCAGCACAGCCTTTAACGATTTCCTACAAGGGGGATCCACCACTCCTGCCCCCCTCCGCTCCCACAGAAGAGAGTAGGAGCACTAAGATTAGGAATGCTTCCTTCAAAGAGGCTGTTTCTTGTGGAGGATTGAAAGGCAAGTCTTATTGCTATCCTGGGGTGATGAGGAGCAACTATTTCTTGAAGCTTTCAGAGGAAGTCTGGATTTTTTTTAGTCACCCCCGCACCCCTCTGTAACCATAAGAATGAGCCGTAAGTACGTCACGTGCTGCCACTGGTCCCACAGCTCTAGTTTAAAGCTCCTGACCATATGACGCTTGTAGAAGTCCTCCTTACATTAAAAGGAAAATGCAGCCCCTTTTGTTTGGACAGAATAACCAGGAAAATGTTACTGACCAATAACAAAACACAGGGATGATTCTTCTCGAATGTTCTGCTCCCAGAGGGGCACAGTGAGCCCCTTGACACCTTGCATTTTCGCTTCCATCTAAAAGAGCACGTATGATCATTGCATAGGCAAAGGCTGTGGCAAAGGGACACGCGTCGGGGCCAACACAGATACAATGTTCATAACCAGATTACCATTTCATACCACTGTTGGGATGTTGTTTGCGGAACCGTCTGGCGAGGGCTGTGTTAAGCATCTAACCTGACGGTAAAACTGTGACGCCAAAAAGGAAAGACTGTAATCACTGGTGAGAACTATAGCCGAACAGCCTAGCTTAACTTCAGGAGGGCGAGTAGCTAGCATGGAGGCGCAAGTATTACCAGTAGTCCTCACAAAAGAACACGCCACACTGGTATACTGAAAAATAGAGACTTCACACATAGAATACTGAGTGGAAACACAGCACAAAAAGCAGGGGAGCCTACCACCATACCTGGAAATATTTCCGAATATGGGATTGAGGCATCAATTCATAGAGCGTGAGAGGTGTTTCGATGTAATCTTTAGATTGGAGTATAAACATTCTAACAGTTCTGCATTCAGAACTTACACCATCACTATACACCTATATAGTAATTGAAAGTGATTGGTACAGCATCAATGAAGACCTCTTCATGCAGACAAGGCCGGGTTGGTGGTGGATGCATGTATAGTCCTGTGCACACCAATGTCTCTCATACAACACAGAGAAGAACATGTCCATGTGGTTAGGGCAGTGTAACACGATTTACTCCTCATGGGTGGTATATCAACCCTTGTAAACGAGAGATTTACCCCTAAGAAATCCAACTCTGGTGAATAGTACAGCCAGGTTACAGTTCTGTCCTGGAATAGCTCTGCCACGGGAACTGCCCAACCCCCGCACCCTTAGGATCTGCCCTACCCCAGAAATAGCTGCGCCCTGACACACCTAAGTCGTAGTTTGTCATTTTTATAGCGTGTTTATCCCATTTGTATGGCATCAACACGCTTGTAGGAGGAACACCCTAAGTCCAAGGTATGGGAAAGATTGTCAAACAGGTTTGTAATGCGTGTGTCCATATGACCAAAAGTAATTTATTGGTGGTATGGCCGAGCCCTGGTAAGCTACCCGGGGCCAGGAGAATAACTCGGGGGCAATGCGCTCGCCTTGGAAGCAAGATGACACGAAGCAACACAGGTTCGATCCCCAGGTCCGCGCTTAGAAGCCTCTGGGTATTAAGCGCGTCATAAATAGCCAATTACTATTACCCATGATGGTCAGGCATGTGACCTCCGCACCTTGTTCTATCCAACTCGCTCCCAGCCCTCTCACGCTGGGAAGGCCACACACCCATCAAACTCTTTGACCACTGGCTCTACAGCGCCCTCACCCCAACAAAACAGACCTCTCAGATCAGGCCCCACACCCACATGGTACACCGTCCACCTCAAATCTCTGAAAACCCTCAATCACCATCTGGAAAGGACCTGGAGAACCAACCCAACTCCCCAAAACAAAAGCCCCCTTGTAAGACTAACCAGGGCCTACAGATCAGAAATCATAAAACAAACTAAAGCATTCTATAGGAACAGAATCTTGAACTCCCACAACCCAGGCAAGGAACTGCATAGAATCTTATCTGAATTCAAATTGCCAGGTTGCTCAACCCCACTCATCTCCCAATCCCTTTGCAATGCCTTATCAGAACATTTTCATAACATCGCTACCAACAGACATTCTGCCATCATCTCTAAAATAAATATAATGCCACTGCCTGTTGCCCGCCCACCTCTCATCCCCTGTCCCAACTCCCGCATGATGCAAACTTTTGCCTCTTTCTCCTCGATCTCACACCAGGAGTTCCTCTCGCTCCTAGCACAAAGCCACCTGTCAGGATCCTCTGAGGCCCTATGTCTACCCACCCGCCTCAAAAACATCCTAACCTCGACCTGTGCAGGCAGTATTGCACGCGCAATCCTGATCTAATCCCTTACATCGGAAATCTTTCCGGAACCCCTAAAAACCTCTTACATCAAATCCCTCCTCAAAACCTACGCTTGACTCACTGCTTCACTGAACTACCAGCCCCTTTCCAACACCTGCTTCATAGCCAAACGCATAGACCGCACAGCATACAAGCAATGTGGTCACTTCACTGAAGCCAACAACCCCCTGGACCCTGACCAAGCCGGCTTCAGACCCCAGTGAGGAACCGAGTCCTCCCTAGTATCCATTTGGGATGATTTTAAGAAAAACAGCGGACGCGGAAGGATTGCTGTACTGATTCTCCTTGACATCTCTGCCGCCTTCGATACCATTGACCACACCATTCTCCTAGACAGGCTACACCCTTCTGGAATCAAAGACCCTGCCCTCACTTGGATCTCCTCCTCCATCTCTAAACGCTTGCAAACCATGCTCCTCCACCCTTTCACCTCTTCACCTCGCCCAGTGCCGAAAGGGGTCCCATCTCCCCTCCTCAATGTCTATCTGAGCCCACTTCCCACACTCATCCGCTCCCACAATCTCACCTGCTACAATTCTGTAGACGATACCCAGATCATCCTCAAAATCCCCAAATCGCCAGGATATACCCGTCCAGCTCTGTCATCATGCCTCTCAGATATTGACCACTGGATGATGACCAACCACCTCATCCTCATCTCTGGAAAATACGTGCTCCTTCCCCAACCTATTCCCCTGGCCTCGCTTTCCAGGGCTCACAACGGCAAACTCCATTTTGGTGAAAAACCTTGGATGCATGCTGAATACTGATCTATCCCTCTCCCAACACATCGAGAACCTGTTTGTTCCACCCATGCGTCCTCAGGCATATCTCCCCATACCTCACTGAATCTCTGCCGGCCTCACCATCCTCTTTCACCTAGATTACGCAAACGGCCTTTATCTAGGCGCATGGGTATTATTCACCGTGGCATCCACAACACAGGTCCGGAATTCCTCCAAGACAAACCAACACTCTACCGAGCCTCCAGGACACTCCAATATAACTACACTAGACTGGACTTATCCTCCTCCGTCCAAGCTCCCACCATCTGGAGCTCTATGCCCCTCCACATCCGAGCATTGACAATCACCTCGCATTCAGAAAGGCCCTCAAAACCTGGCTTTTTCCTTCCCCTGCTTGAATCTCTCCCACTCTAGACTGTTACTGGCTGAGCACACAAGTACTGGCCCAGGCCCGAACACCTACTCTTCCAAACCACTGCATATGCCGGCAGCATTCGTAGTGGCACACTGTCAGATACTTGCATTCTCATCCTCCCTACCCTCCCCCTCCCAATGACGATCATACATCACCTGTCCCTGCCCGAACCACCCACTCTCTAACTGGTGAAATCTGGCCACTAAACAGCGCCGGTAAATCTGATGCACCGTAGATGTGGCAACTTAAAGAGCTGGGACAGAATGCTCGTTCAGACGGGCCTCTAGAGAGGGCAGCGGTAGCAGGATCAGTTTGAACTGGGGTCAGCTATGATTTGCACACTCTCATGAAAGGGTTTACCCAAGCACACAACGCTAAACCCATAGATCACCCTGGGGGTAGTGAGGAAATGTGCCAGTTCAACTGGGGCTATTGGGCACAGAACACACTTTAATAGCTGTGGGGGTAAGAACAGAGACACACCAAGAAGCACTTAGACTGTTCTTTCTGTCAGGGAAGGGAACAATACCTGTCAGGGAAGGGAACAATACTATTGGTTTCGGCCATAGGTGGCAAGGTCTATTTAATTTGAATGTATTTCCTATTGCACTCAGAGAGGCACCAGCCGAATCCTCCACAAAGGTAGTAAGCAAACATCACCAAAGATGCACTCAAACGGCCAATCTATCACCCGAGAGACCTAAGAAAATGACACTGAACAAACATCTGCACGAGAGTAAGGTATGTATACCTCGCAGCATGTCTGTGGACACATGCCGCAGGCAAAGCTCCCCATCCATGCCCTCTAGTCTGCCGCTATGGCTATGCAAATCCGGCCTAGCAGCTTGCATCGCTGCCCACACTGAAACCCCTGACGTACCTCAACACCTCTGCCATTAGTATACAGCGACAATCTACGTAAAAAAAGAAAATTGATCTAGCTGGGCACACTTCGAATCACCACCAACAGCACACACACACACACACACACACGTGCCTGACCTTGGGGCTGCTTACGGGGGCTCAGCCAACCCTCCTAAGTCCAAACCTGGCAGAATGGCATCTTAAACTGAGCTCCTAGAATCTCCCGACTTCGGTCCCCGAAGGCGTTCCAACCACAACGTGCATTGAGGCCCTACAAATGAGGAAAGGGCGCCATATAAATTAGGTTGGGGGGGACACGACTAGACCTACAGCCATCAGCCTGCGAGTTGCTGAAAGCGGGGTGCTCCCTGGCACATTTCGGCATGGGCAGAAGGTAGGAGAGATCAAGGGCATTGCCTGGAAATCATGAGTATACAGTACTGCTGCAAACTGAGGGGCAAGGCTTGGCTGGTTGTTTTTCTATCTGGTGAGTATTTTTTGCAGGAATTTTGTCTGCAAATATCAGGCGTGAGTGTGGCTAGACTGGTCTCCTTTTTTCCAGTGGTTGGTGGAAGCCACTTCAGACACCCCACTTGCCAAAAGGCACTCTGAAGAGCTTCCATGTCAGGGACATTCTAGGTTTTCACATGACTGGCTAGACCTTACCTGGGCCTCCATCCTAGAAATAGGATTCTGGAGCTCTCTAGAACATTTAAGACACTCCCTGAAATGTCAGCGGCGTGATCTATACGGTATGCCTGACACACATCTGGACGCACACACTCAATTCACCAATTTTACTTAGGGAAAGTGTTATGATAATCTGCCTTCGTGCTTACTGGCGACACTTAAAACGCATGGCATCCATCTTGCTCCAACAGTTGCGTTATGTAACATTGCTGCATCTTCCCCTGCCATCTCGCAGCCTGCGCTCTCCCCTGCATTTCCCCCCACACTCCAGATACACCATTTGCACCTGTGGATGAGTTGGGGTGATGTGGATTCATGCTTCTATGGGAAACTCTGGCCTCTTTAATGTAATGTTTTTCATTTTTATTGTTTTTGTTCTTTGGCTGCCCTAGCACGCCTTACTGACTCCTAATTGCTCCCTATTTATTCTTCTCCTAGCTTTGCTGCGCGTCTGAGGCAGACGTTGGAGGTGCAGCAGATTGCCCTGGGGAGTTCTTCCTGGTGTATCTATACCAGCAGTTGTACCGCTGCATCTGTAGTAAGCCTCCCTATGTCGCTGCTGCGCCTTGCGCTGAGGCCTGCGGAGCGGCGTGGAAGCAGATTGCTGTGTAGGTGGGCCAGCTGCATCCTTGTGGCCTCCTGCTGGGCTGATGACCCTGTTGGCGGTTGCTGGTGGTGGATTGCTTACTGTATTGGAGTGCTGAGTCATTGTGTCCTTAGCCCCCCCCCTTTTGTTTTCTTGTGCCTGCAGCCGGCTATCGCCTACCTTCGTTTGCTCAGTGGAGGAGGGTGGATTGCTGCTGCTTCACTCAAGCTGGAATCGACTAATTGCAGCGTATCTTGTAGCTGGGATCTGCCGGAGAGCTGTGGATTGTGTTGACGTGGCTGCATGTACCCCTCTTCCCCCAGAGCATCATGCTCCAATTAGTTGCCAGGTTGGCAAACTGTTGCGTGTGTGGTGGATTGCAACTGGCATGGTCCCTTCCGGAACCGTGGACAGCCGCGCAATGCAATAATGCCGTTCGTTCTTTGCGATGACTGGCGCAAGTTGATTAGTTCGTTGGATGGCAGAGTACTGGAGGATTTGTGTTTGAAGCATGTGGCAGCGCCCAGGAACTCAGCTGCTTCACTGGGGTCAGTAGATGAAATGGCAGTGAGTTTCTGCAGGGTTCTAGAGGCTCAGCGGGCTGCTGTTATTTGCACTCTTTGGTGCTGGCGTATGCCTTGCTTGTGGTAGTTGGGAGCGTGGCGAGGAGGGAGAGTCCTATACACTGGAAGCACGATGTTGGTGGACGTGCTCTTCCCCCGGGTAAGTGTGGATGTGTCTTCTGGACCCGCGCTTGCAGGCAGGCGGTAGCCTGCAGCGGGTTCTCATGGATGTTGGTTGGCGGATCGCTGTATGGAGTGGTCAGATTTCCTGTCGCAGGACAGTGGTTTACCTGTTGGGGGAATGACGGAGTGGAAGGCGGGATCAGCAGAGGGCAGAATGCCTGTCTTTCTTTTGCTGGGTTTGGCGGTACCCTGTTCTGATGCCTCTGGATCCGCATAGTTGCACTTGAGGCTTTGGCACCAGTTGTTGTAGCCCTCTGTAGCTGGGCCACGTAGTGTACATAGGACAGAGAGGAGCTCTGGGAATAGCTCATGCCTAGACCCGGAGATGAGATGGGGCCATGTGTGGTTATGACACTTTCATTTCCCTCTACAGGATTCTGCCCGGGCTCTAGTAACCTCTCCTCTTCCTCCCTCCTTCCCCGTGCTGTTTACTTCCATCAGCTCCTTATGGTTGTACCAAGGGGTATGGAGCAGTCTGGTCAACCTCAAGTTCAATGCAGTACCAGATGCACGACGAGAGGCTACTATTGCGGTGGAAAATGACCCCACAAAGCTTTGCCACGTTGCTGAGGTTTGTGATTATTGGCACCAGTGGTGGAGCTGTCAGAAGGTCCAGACATATTGGAAAGAAGTGCAGGGGTGGATACAGGCCATTGATGGGATACACAGAATCCCATCTCCACTGCTCTGGGTGGAAGCGGGAGAGGAATACACAGTGCTGTCGCACATGCCCAGGAACCTGCTCATAGCAGCAAGAGTTTGCCGGGCGATCCGATAGAAAAGTAGCAGGCTACCTTCGAAAAGAGAGTGGTTAACCAAAGCAAATGAGATATAGCAGATGGAAAGCATCATGGCCGCCTTGCTGGAATCACACTCCACATTGACGTAACCTGGCTACCCTTCCTTGAATATTATGCAGCACACAACAACACACAGAGCAACGTACTCGGGATAAGGTGATAAGAAGATGTTTGATAAATGTCTGAAACCATGAGCGGACGAGAAAGACTTGCAGTACGATGTCTCTCGGAACTGTGTAGCCTCGCCTGCAGAGAGGTCAAGCAGACCAACAAAACAAAGAGCGCTTCTGCCATTTTGGCCCTGGCAGCGACCAGCTGTAGAGCCACAAAGGGCCTTCTTTTGTATTATTACTGTTATGGACTTTTCATTTTGCCTCACAATGTACTGTAACTATATGCGACATCTGTCCTGGCTGTACTAATGTATTCTCTCTGCAACACTGTCCATGTCGCTTTGCCAGAGTTTGAAGCAAAAATACAATTAAATCTAATTTCAGAAAAAAAGCCAGAGGGGGCAGAGGCCTTCCC
Source organism: Ambystoma mexicanum (assembly GCF_040938575.1). Lineage (NCBI taxonomy): Eukaryota > Metazoa > Chordata > Amphibia > Caudata > Ambystomatidae > Ambystoma > Ambystoma mexicanum. The sequence continues at coordinate 1,285,395,641 of NC_090926.1, forward strand.
AGAAACAGGAAGGCTGCCATAAAAGCAACTCCCAGAGTACCCATCTATAGGTCCTTTCACCTCCTGCCTCCTGGCCTGGTCAGGTAAGCGCCCGTTCCCTCGCCCTCTGTGCCCCCCCCCCACCACTTAGGCCTTCTCCTGATATTTCCCATGTTTTTTCTCGCTCTCGTGCTTTTCCCCAATCTGCTTTCATTGCACTCTCCGCACGCGCTTTGGGGATCTTGAGAGCCGATGAAGGGCAGCTTTGGGTATTGGCAGGAACTGGGGTACTGAAGAGCGCCCTGATTAATGGCAGGTCTGCAGGTGCTCGTGGCCCTGAACCTCATGATTTTATTGCGGAGCATGCAATGGAGGTTTTTTTTGTAACAGAGCCCTGGTTTACAGATGGTCCGCAAGCGTCTTCTCCAGATACAATTCCTGATGGTTTCCCACTAGTCTATAAACCGTGAGAGTAGGAGAGGGGGAGGTCGAGCAGTGATGGTCTCTCATCTATGCCTATTGGAGTGGGATGGGGGTGTCACAGGTGGGCCAGGTGGGCCAGCTGGTCACATGGATCACCCCCTCACCCTCTCTGAAAGTTGGTGTTGGTTATAGACTGCCCGGCCAGGCTAAGGCTTTAGTTTTTAGAATAGTTCTGGTTCTCTCTTTATCTGGAAGTCAAAATAGAGAGATTTTGCTTTTCGGGGACGTTAATATATGGCTGGATGATCAGAGCAATCCGGATGCTATGGAATTCTGGGAGATGATTGATAAGTACCTCCTCCGCTCATACGGTGACTTTTGCTGTTTGTTGTGTTTCAGCCATACTATGGCTCATGCTAGTTACCACCTTCCAAGTTCCAACATGGCGGTTTCTACCAACATTCCCTTTGTCTCTGCCTGCCCAACTCTTGCCGTAGTACGATTGGTCCCTGGCTGCTACTTATAAGCCAATCCCACGCCGGCAGGTGGACGCCGGCCCTCCTCCCAAGGCCCGCCTTCTAAGTCCCTGTTTGTTTTCCCTGTTCGTTTTGCTGGTGAGTCCCCAACCGCCGCCACTCCCAGTATGTATGATGACCCCCCTACCTACCTTCCTGTATGTATGCTACCCATCTAAACCTTACCCAGTAAATATGTGTAGCTGCCCATAATTACATAAGACCTGAAGCGCGCCACTGCTCGCAGATTTTAAACCATACAATAGTATGCACTTGCCACCCCGCATATGGCGGCTGGCCCCATGCTATTCTGTGTTAATCTCCTCCGTGCTTATCTGCGCTACGTGCCTCCTCTGTACTATTATGCACGGCACCACACACTTACCCTTGATTACGACGTCACACATATGGGCCGCTGCCGCCATGCAACCTATGGCTGACACCCTGTATGTGTTGACTACTATGACCAGGCAATTGCTTGTAGCTACCGCCATACAAGACATGGCAGGCACCATGCTTTTGCCCACCTACTTGACAACGTAAACTATGTGATGTGATGCTACCATAAAAGATGTGTTTGTATCATACAGTCCACCACTATAACCATGCATTCTACGCCATGCACTTTTAACATTCACGAAGCAACATCTTTGTGTGCCTGCTATTGCACTTAAGTAACCAAGTAAGCCTTCTTAACAGCGCCACGATGCCCCGGGGCAGTGGGCGCTTTACAAATTCAAATAAATAAATATCAAAGGCCACTGTCTAGATATTTTACTATTAAGAGGGAATACGGGGACTGTGACGGACACGCTGCCAGTTCACTGGTCAGATCACTTTGCGCTGCTTTTTCTGCTGAAGCATGATGTAGAAAAGCTATTCTCTTTGAATGATAAACCCACAGCCCTAGTACGTAGAGTAAAGGACTTAGCACATATCTTAGGAGAGGAAGTACAGCGAGCTTCAGCAACTATTGCTCCTGCTTCACAATGCGATGACTTGTTTTCTTGCGGGGCCACCATCTTGCACGATATAAATTCATTCAAGTCATAACAATCCAAAGCATGGTTTACCCAGAATCTTCTGCCCTTACAAATACTGTGTAGAGCCACAGAGTGGAAATGGAGAGAGGCCAGCACCCGATATAGTCACATTAGGGCACAAAATGCACTAAAGATGTATACGCAGGCGATTTTTCAAGCGAAATCTGCTTCTTTTTGGGCAAAAATGGATGCTGCAACGAATCATCCCCTATAGCTCTCTTCAGTCATGCTCATCCCAGGGTGCACCTCTTTCTCTATGGAACCATCATTCAGGCAGGCTAACATGTTCCATGTATATTTTAAGGAGAAGATGGAAACGATTCAAAGTAATATTCTTTTGGGTCTTCAATCTTCTCCTGACGAAGGCCCAAATCAGATTGGACCTAGCCCTGCGGGGCAATGGACATAGACCCGCGGGGCAATGGTTGGCTCCTGAGTGCATTTTGATTTGAATCCAGTAACGGCGGAAGGAGTGTCCTTATCAAACCTACCAATGATTTGTTATTCCCATTTCCAGAGTGTGCAGCAAAACGCTTAGCGTTGGAGCTCACCCCTTTTATTACAAACTTTATAAATAAATCATTGGAGCAAGGTAGCGTGCCTCAGCACCTCAAGAAAAAATGTATCACGCCTCTATTGATAAAAACTAATTTGGACCCATCTCCGTTACAGAACTATCAAACAATTGCAGGTATGCGGGAGGATAGCTCAGGGGCAACACGTTTGTCTTGGAAGCAAGACGGCGCAGAACAACACAGGTTCCCCGGGTCCGCAATTAGAAACCTCTGGGTATTAGACACGTTATAAATAACCAATTACAATTGCAGGTATCCCATGGCCAGGTAAACTGCTGGAGAAAGTTGTGGCCAGCCAACGTCAGAGCTTTGTTGAAAGGGAGTCCTTGCTGGACCCCTTTCAGCTGGGATTCAGAGCAAGGTTTGGGACAGAGACAGCACAACTGGCAGTGCAGGATGACTTGTTGGAGACCGGACAACAGAGATCTTTCGCTATTGGTAATGTTGGATCTCTCCGCTGTCAAGGAGTCCCCCCCCCTTCTCACCTTAGTTCGATCTTTGCTGGATTTCTTGATCGATGCCTTCTTGCGTACTGATCGAGTCTTGAATAAGGCTGCATGAGTCTCTTCCGACTCCAGCGTGCGTTCAAAGTACCGGGATGCAGGGATCAAGGAATCCGGGAAATAAACAGGGTGCGCAAGTAGCACACGAGTCCAGGAATCAAGAAAGGAAGGAAAGGAACTAGAATTGGGGTAGGGTGGAAGAAGCAAGGGAAACAATACTGCGAGCTACGGAGCACACGTCTGGTTGCTACTTCGCAATAGCATTGAGACGCGCGGGGCGTGGCATATTTATGGGACGTACTACATCCGCCGTGAAGTCTGGTGCGAGGCGTGTCATGTGATACGGCCATGTTGGGAGAAACAATGACTGCAAGCCCCGCCATGACAAGGACCAGGAAGTCCAGAAGGGATGCGTTCTGTGGGTCATGACAGCATGCCTTCTCCGAAAACCTGTTCCACCAGGTGTATAAGGTGAAATCTTCTGAGTATTCAAGGGGCCTTGAGATTAGAAAGTGGTTCCCACGTTCTTTCACTAGGAGGATATCCTTTCCATTCAACCAGGTATTGAAGCTGACCCCATTTATACCTGATGTCACATATTCAAAATACTTCATATTCCAATTGGTTGTCGACCAGTAGAGGAGGAGGTCGGCAGGATTTCCGGGAGGATTGGTGGTAGGGTTTTAATAAGGATGTGTGGAATACTGGGTGAATTTTCTTCCAAGAGTCTGGTAGTCTAATCCGGTATGAAACTGGATTGATCATTTCCTTGATGGGGAAATGGACCATAGTACCGAGGGGCCAACTTGTTTGGCCGTAGATGCTGGGGTAGTAATTTCGAAGACAACCAGACTTGATCACCGATTGCATAAGAAGGACCTGGTCTCCTTTTTAAATCTGCATACCTCTTAGTCTGTGTTCTGGCCCTCTCTAAATTTTCTTTGGCCTCTTGGTGTACGTTGATGAGGGTTTCAATCCAGGAGTCGACAGTAGGTACTGGTGTAGGATGAGGGAGAACAGAGGGTAGAACCGATAGACCGATAGATGGAAACCTTGGCTACAATAAAAGGGACTGGTCTTAAGTGCTGAATGATTGGAATTATTGTAGGCGAATTCAGCCACGGGTATCAGGAGCGACCAGTCATCCTGAACCTTGGTGGTGATACATCGAAGATACTGTTCCAGGGTCTGATTAGCACGTTCTGTGGCCCTGTTGGTTTGGGGATGATCACCAGACGAGAGGGTGCCATTGGATTCCCAAAATGCGACAGAGATGTTTCCAGAATTGAAAGACGTATTGAGGTCCTCGATCAGATATGATCTTGGAAGGAAATCCATGTAAACGAAATATGTGTTCCAAGAAGATTCCAGCAAGCTCGGACGAGGATGGTAGCTTACACAGGGGTGTAAAATGAGCCATATGAGTGAACAAGTCTATGGTAACCATGATGGTCGTGTACCCTCGGGAAGGTGGTAATTCCACAATGAAGTCTGTAGCAATAAATTCCCATGGCCATGTTGGCAGTGATGGTTGCAATAGAAGACCCGCCGGTCTCTTGTTATCATGTTTTTTTTTTTACTACAGACAGCACAAGCTTTGATGTACTGCTGTACATTGGTCTTCATTCCAGGCCACCAAAACTGTCTTTGTATAAGACGGAGGGTGTTGGTTATGCCACGATGTCCGGAGTGAAGGGTATCATGACAGAGGTTTATCATTCTTTGTTGTAATTTCTGTGTAGGAATGACCAGTGCATTCTTCTTGAATAAGTATCCTTCCTTAACTCTTAGGTTCCATGGATTCTTCCTTGAAATATCCTTCCAGAGGTCAGAGGATTGGGTTTGCACTCAAATTTCTTCCAGGCGGTTGACTGCTTGAGCTACAAAGATTGTGTGGGGAAACATCTTAGGATAGGCCTTGTCTTCAGTGGTTACATAGTCAGGACGTCGAGATAAGGCGTCAGCAATCATGTTTTGTGATCCGGGAACATGAGTGATTTGGATTTGGTACTGGGCAAAGAAGAAGGCCCAACGCGCCTGACGACTGTTACTGCACTCCAGCGACTGTAGAATTTGAAGATTCCGATGGTCCGTGCGGACCTGAACTGGATATCTAGCACCCAGAAGTAGATGTCGCCATTCAGTGAAGGCCTGGCATATGGCTAACAGTTCCTTTTCCAGGACGGAATAGTGTGTCTCACTGGGAGTCAGGGTTCGTGAGAGGTAAACAATGGGGTGTTCCAGTTTATCCTCAAGTTCCTGTTTAAAGACCGCTCCTATGGCGTAGTTAGAGGCATCCGTTTCCAGTAGGAATGGGCGATTTATGTCGGGTTGGGCCAGGATGGGGGCTTGCGTGAACTCTGTCTTCAATCGTTGGAATGCTTTATCTTGCTGTGTAGACCAGATAAAGGGGGTGTCTTTCTTCAAGAGAGCAATGATCGGCTGAACGTCCTCGGAAAAGATAGAAATGAACTTCCGGTAGAAGTTGGAAAGCCCCAGGAAGGATTGAACTTGTTTCACGGACGTGGGAGCAGGCCATGCCAGTATGGCCTTTACCTTTGAAGGGTCCATACCAATTCCTTCTGGGCTAAGGATGAATCCCAGGCAGTGAACAGAAGTAACGTGAAACAAGCATTTTTCGGGTTTGGCTAAAAGTTTGTGTTCACGGAGTCGTTGTAGTACTGCCTTTACATGCTCTTCATGCTTTAGAGGATCCTTTGAAAAGATCAATATGTCATCCAGATAGACAATCACGAAGAGGAATAACATGTCAGAGAACACCCTATCCATAAAACGTTGAAAAACTGCAGGGGCATTGGCTAGTCCAAAGGGCATGACTAGATATTCATATGACCAAAGGGTGTTCTAAAGGCTGTTTTACATTCGTCTCCTTCCCGGACACGGATCAAATGATAGGCACCCCGGAGATCCAACTTCATGAATATTATGGCGCCTCTCTCAGCTTCCAGGATATCCGAGATCAGGGGCAGTGGGTACCGATCTTTGAGGGTGTATTGATTTAAGCCACGATAGTCGAGGCAAGGTCTAAGTTCCTTGGTGTCCTTCTTGGGAACAAAGAACAACGAAGCACCCGCTGGAGATTTTGAGGGTCTTATGGTGCCGTTTTCAAGGTTGGTATCCAGGTATTCTCGGAGGGCCTTTTTCTCTGGCTCAGAAAGAATTAACATTCTGCCAAAAGGAATCACTGCAGAGGGATCTGTATCTATGGCACAGTCTTCAGGTCTGTGAGGGGGTAAGGCCTGGACTATGGCAGTTGAAAATACATCAGCATATCCCTGATAGGCCTCTTGGACTTGTATGATATTGGAAACAATGAGTGGTGTTTTCTGGTCTCTTGGTGGTTCTTTAGGGGGTGCCGAGGAGGGATTCAGGATTAGACAGTGGGACATACAAAACTCTGAGCCTAGGAATAGTGATCCTGTTGTCCAATTGATATACGGATTGTGTTTCTGTAACCAGGGCATATAGCCCACGGGGTAATGGGCTAATTTAATGATGTCGAATGTTATCCGCTCTTGGTGATGGTTTATGGAAAGTTGGATCTCTTTTGTCTGCAGGCTTATGCGTCCTGAAGAGAGGGGTCTTCCGTCGATTGCTTCCACCGGCTGCATGGTGCTTTGTGTCTCGTACGGAATATGATAACTAACAACCCAGTCTTGATCAATGAAAATTCCCATGGCTCCGCAGTCCACCAAGGCCAGAATGGGATAGGTCTTATTCTTGGAGGGCGACAGGAAGGCCTGTAGTATCACCAAATTGTTTTGTCCAGGAGAGTTCAAGGATGGAATTTATGTGGAGCAAACATCTCTCTCCTGAAGCTCTGCTCCATCTAGGATCGGGAGTTGGCGTTTCCCGAACGTCTAGGAGGCGCTAGAGGACACTCCTTAACCAGGTGTTTGTCTGAGGCACAATATATGCACAACCCCATATGAATCCTTCTCATTCTTTCTTGCGGGGATATAAGTCCACGGAAGGCTCCTATCTGCATGGGTTCTGGTTCAGAGACTGAGCCTTGGTTTGTGTCCGCCTTGGTGGTACTCTCAAAAGACGGCTTCGGAGGATTAGCTCTGGATTTCTTCTTCTCTGCCCGCCTTTCCTGGATACGAAAATCTATTTGCATGGCAAGGTCCATTAGTGCCTGGAATGAGTTTGGGCGAGCCACTCTGGCCAACTCATCCTTAATCTCCTCATTCAGTCCTCTCCTGAAAAGGGTAAAACTCGCCTCCGTGGACCAATCAGCTTCCTTGACTAATTGTTTGAATCGGGTAACATAGGTGAGCATATCCTGGGATCCTTGCTGAAAGTCGAACGTTCCTGGGCACTATTGACCTGCTCTGGACAGTCAAACATGGTCTTAAGGGCTTGTATGAAGCCATCATAGTCATCTAGAAGAACGTCGCCGGAATTAACGAGGGGCATTTCCTGAAAGGTGGGAAATTATGAAGCCCACTTTAGCCCTGGGAGTTGAAAAGTAGCAGGGCTTAAAAGTAAAGTGAACCAAACATGAATCCAGGAATCCTCGAAGGGTTTTTGCTGAGCCATCGTATTTGTCCACTATGCTGCCCAGCAATACACTTTCTTTTGTGGCAGAATCACGGGATAGAACTAATTGTTTGAGAGCGGAGTTTTCCGCCTTTAGATTCTGCACATCGGTTGATAGCTCTTGCATGCCACGCATCAGATCCTGGACGGCCGCTTCCATGTCCATATCGAGTTCGGTCGGTTGGCGTCTCAAACTGTCAAGGAGTTCCCCCCCCCTTCTCACCTGAGTTCGATCTTTGCTGGGTTTCTTGATCGATGCCTTCTTGCGTACTGATCGAGTCTTGAATAAGGCTGCACGAGTCTCTTCCGACTCCTGTGTGCGTTCAAAGTACCGGGATGCAGGGATCCAGGAATCCGGGAAATAAACAGGGTGCGCAAGTAGCACACGAGTCCAGGAATCAAGAAAGGAAGGAAAGGAACTAGAATTGGGGTAGGGTGGAAGAAGCAAGGGAAACAATAACGCGAGCTACGGAGCACACGTCTGGTCGCTACGGAGCAATAGCATTGAGACGCGCAGGTCTGCAGGGGCGTGGCATATTTATGGGACGTATTACATCCGCCGTCAAGGCTGGTGCGAGGCATGTCATGTGATACGGCCATGTTGGGAGAAACAATGAATGGAAGCCCCGCCATGACAAGGACCAGGAAGTCTGTGGGTCATGCCATCCGCGGCCTTCCACACTGTAGACCACTCAATACTTCTTAGTCACCTGAAAACAATTGGCACGCTCTCTGTCCATGCTATGAAATGGTTTGACTCTTTTCTCTCAGATCCGTGTCAGCAAGTAAAAATGGGAGATTTTCTTTCATACCATGCTTATATTGGTTGTGGGGTCCCACAGGGATCGTCTCTTTCGACCTTACTTTTGAATCTCTATTTGCGGCCACTGATGAATACCCTGAGGAGTCATCAGATTAATTTCCATTCTTATGCCGATGACACACAGGTCTTCATTAAAATAGCAAATGCTGAAGATACATTTCTAAAGGCTAATGAATGTCTTGAGGAAGTCAGTCACTGGATGCTGGCAAACCAGTTTCTATTAAATCTGGCTAAGATTGAGGGTGGCCTTTTTGGGCTGAAACACCTTCTCACTGCAGGGAAATGTCCCCAACATTCTCGCTTTTTGGGGATGAACTTAAATTCGCCACCAAAATAAAAATCTTGGATTTATATGGCAGAATAATCTTGGCAGCGAAAGTCAGGTCAGTGCCAAGGTTCAGGCAGTTTTCTATTCCTTGCACCTGCTTTGGCAAGTTCTGCCATTTGTCCCTAGCAGCGACCATGCTGTTGTAGTGGGGTCGCTAGTAAATTCACATCTAGATTACTGAAACTGCCTTCTTACTGACATTCCCGCTAAGCAGCGGCAGAGACTGCAAAAGGTTAAGAATGCAGCTATCAGACTAGTTTGCTGTCTTAAAAGATCTGATCATGTCTCGATTGCACGCCAAACCCTCCATTGGCTGGCAGTGGATGATAGAATCAAATTTAAGATCACATGTGTGATTTTCACGAGTCTGAAGGGTCCGCCACTGCATACCTAGCGGATAAACTAGTCGATGCCAACTGACCAGACTGTTAAGCTCAAGGGACCAATTGCTGCTGAGAATCCCCTGTTCCCGTTGTGTTACCAGGGGCGATGGAGGATTTGCTGCCTACTGTCCCAAGCTATGGAACAGCATACCTTGAGAAATCAGGACTCTGTAATCATTTTACCAGTTCCAAAGAGCCTGCAAAACCTTCCTTTTTAAATAATAAGGATATCTGTTTTAGTTTTTTTTTCTTGTTCCCCGGTATTGGCTCTGGGTTCTTGATAAACTGACCATCGCTGACTGATGCTCTTCATTTACTTTTGCTATACCTTCCAAAGATCATATGTGCCTCTATACGATTGAGTTCGTCCTCGAGTGCGTTTACAAGCAAATTAATTCAAAAAGCCCCTCCTCTCGCCCTACACACTCCTCCCCTGCCCTTGATTGGCTGCACCTGCCTGGAAACCAAAGTACCTCTCTCGACCAAGGCCAGGATGCGCTTTCCCATGTTATTTTACACTCTTTCTCCACCTGCCGCCTCACTGACCCATTTTCTGCCTTCCCCACACCCCTTGAGCCTCCTCCTGCTCCCTTCCTCCCTCTGCCCGCCCCGACCCTGATTGCGCAATAGGGCCTATTTAACTTGAGCACTCAGGGCAGCCCCATTGTCAGTTGCAGCCCCCTTTGGCAAAGGCCCCCGAGGCAAAGGCCAGCTCCTGAAGAAGCAGCTACAGACCGTGTTAGCCTGTGGGGCCTACAGCCGTCAACCAGCAGCTACTGAAAATGTAAGTGAGGTCCTGGGCAGGGGGTGCAGCCATCATTGCTCCCCACTAAACTGGCCAACCCAATTCTATACTTTCTCATACTATCCCATTCTCTAATAGCTGGTTGTCTGATGCGCCCACCCGAAGTTTGTATAGTAATCTTACCTCCCTTTTAGCTTGATTGTGTCTAGTCAGCCATATCTCGCATTTAGCCTGGTTGCTTCATAAACCATACCTTTTAAATGTTACTGTATTTACTACTGTGCCCCCTTTTCTGCCCATTGTCTCCCTATCCAGGTGTGCCAAATATAGGAGTAGCTACAAGGCCTAGTAAAATCGCTTGTCTCATCCTCCCCTGTCTTCCCTTCCTTGCCTTGTCACGCTTAGCAACACTTGTGTACATACAGGAGGGTTATAAATCACTTATCATATCAAACATTTAGGTGAATTTTGCTAATTAACCATATCACACTCTTAGGCAAATTGTGTTCTAGCACTGCTTGATTTAAACCAACTGTGTTAAATAGCCATACATTACACTTAAACTGTGTGGGTCTGATGCATGTAGCCTGCCTTCAGCTGTATGGTGACCATATCCCCCATCTAGGCCGGGTGCACTGCTTAGGGATATCCCCCATTTAGGCTAACTGTGTTACTACCTAGGACATACTTGCGATGGAATTCAGAGGTAGGACGTCAGATGCACTTACAATGGATTTTCCTCGGGTAGGAAGTGTTTCTGAACTGAAGCTCCCAACTGCACATCACAGCTCTCTTGCTCTTCATCTACTGAATCCTACTAACCACCCTCTCTCCTTGCATTACAGATCCGCCTGACCACCCTCTCTCCTTGCATTACAGATCCGCCTGACCACCCTCTCTCCTTGCATTACAGATCCGCCTGAGCGTTTAACATTAACACTAACCCCTTACACCAGGCCCTGAGTAATAGACGGTAAGCCCCAGGTGGGTGCTGGCAGTGTGTTTAAGGGATTCCCAATATAAGGGTAAGAATGTAGGCGTTCAAAAGTCCAGACTCGAGGACACGTCCACAGTCCTACTGTTGGATTCAGGGTGTGTGTGAACAGCCAAACCGAAGTTCTCAATTTAGCCACTAGATGGCAGCAGCTTTCAAAGTAAAATCCCTACAGGAATACAAATCAAAATTGCATGTTTAAAAAAAAAAAATGTTATGAACATGAATACTTAATTAACAATTGTAATTCAGCTCGTTTTATAATACGAATAAAAGCATTAATTCAGTGACAATAGTGTGATGATAAAACACTAAACATGAGCGCATCTAGTGGCAAGAGCCCTGCCCAGGCCCGGCTGGAGGAGCGAGGGACACTGGCCCTGAAATCCCTTTCGAGGTATCACTGAGCGACGCCATGGGATTAGTGCCCGCCATGCAGTGTAATTCGCGTGAGGTGCTGCACCTTCGCCTCTTCGCATGCAGAGTCGTTTTTGGGGACCCCCTAGCCAGCCAGGGACCCTGACTTAGGCCCGAGTATGCAGGAGTGTGCAAGCAGAGAAAGTCCCTGGCCAGCCCCACTGCCAGTCCAGGCCGGATCCTGCAGACTGAGGCCTGCCTGCCTGCCTGCCTCCAGTGGGCCGCACACTCTGAGCATTAGCAGTACAATCTTTGCCCTCACCTGTCCCTGAGGGTTCTGGCAGCTCGGGCTCCACCCTGTGCACAGCGTTGCACCCGAAAGAACAGCCCTCTGCTCTGATATTACACCCCTGAAGTAGCACATTTCTGGGGCTTCTCTGACATCCAGCACCACCGAAAGCGAGGGGCGCCCTGTTTCTTGGTTGGAGGGTTGGAGGATGGGTCACACCCCCGCGTGATGTTTGAGCAGGAGATTATTAAATCCTACCAATGGCATAGAGAAGAATTTGTGGTGTCAAGATGAAGTGAGTGCATCAATGTTATTGCATGGTAGGCCAGTCTGGCCGCGCAATAACACTTCACTTGCTTTACCCTTAATACACGGTACTGTGCATCGAGGGTAACGCCAAAAAGAATGCTGTGCCACCACATGCACAAACACTTTCTCCCATGCATTCATACATCGTTCATACAATTCCTTGCATGCATACATTCACAAAACCAAACACCAACGTACATACATACATGCATACACACACACACAAATGGTTACCGTACCTGTATGCACCCTACACCGTGGGAAGGAGTGGATGATCCCCCTCCCACCCCCCACCCCCACTCTCTGCAAAGTAACCACGTTGTCTGACAGGAGAGGACACCCCTCCTGACAGACGTGTCTATGCAGCTTGTGCAATATTGAGAGGCGGTGGGACCAGTCTTTCTCCGCCTCCCATTATTATGCTGTACGTTTGTGGCAGAGCCCAAGCGCTCCGAAAAAAAAGAAAAGGCATAGCAGTGACACGCTATGGCTCAGAGGCAGGCGGCATAGGCCCCGTGCAAATAAAGCCCCACACCCATGGTGGCCACCACTGATGTGTTCTAAACAGCAGAGACTATGCAGCGTGATGTGGCTGTGACTTTTCTTGGGTCGCCGCAATTCCCAGCGCATCCAGTAGGCCACTCAAGACTGGACTAGTATTTACACACTACAATCTACAGCAGAGCCCCCAAGGTGGGGAGGGTCACATGCCCTTGCAGCATCCCCAGTAGCTGAAAGGCAAAACACCAATATGTTATGTTAGGCAGAATCACCTACAGTACCCTTGGGGAACACTACAGGTAATTAGGGCTACAATTGTAAGCACAATTTCACCTTTGGTACAAGCCTGTACTACACAGTAAAGTGGTAGCGATGGCTGAGCAGCCAGACTTATCTCAAGAGTTAAAGTGAGCAGTAGAACAAGTTACACAAAGGGCCAACAAATACAGTGATTCAGATAAACACTTACTCAAGGTTTCTCAGTAAAAGAATATACATTTATTTACTCAGCCATTTATAAAACATTACACTAGCACAAGCAGCTCAATATCACACGCTAATACACCACAAAAATCTAACCGGTAAGTAACTAAACAAGTTTAGCTCAAAAATGAAGTGTGAGCAAAATGGCACTTCAGATACTTAGAAAAGGGAGGGGAAAGACAAGGTTATAAGAATAGACAGCCCAAATACAATCATAGGTAGTGCAAAGGGTTCAAGATAAATACAACCAGCAATTCTTCTCAATAGGACTGGGCCAAAGTCAATGGTTCAGACTCTCTTGTATAGGAGAGCACAGTTCTGGTAGTAACGGTTAGTATTTGCCAGAGATTTCTTATAGGATTTGGCTCGGCGAAAAGTTTGACGAATGTTAAGGGAAGGACAAGCCTTCGTAGTTGAGGAAAGTTTCACGCACTTTCTCGATGAGCGAAAACATTTCCGGACCGCGTTTGCACAGTACCCTTTAAGTGAAGAAAGCTGTACCTGAGGCAGTTGTTCCTGGCAGTTCGGGCAGATCTCGCTGTTCCTGAGCTTCAGTCGTGGGGGCAAGAAGGAGGACGTCGGGAGGTTTCTGCACTGCCCAGGGAAGAGGCCAAAAGCTGTAGCAACACGTAGGTTTAAGGTGTAAGTGCCTTAAAGTCCCCCTGGTTTCCTTCCCTCTGGCTATCCGGTTTTCAACAGCACTCTGAAGAAAATTCGACCAGAATAGGACGGTGTCCAGGTGGCTTGCGAGTTGGTTGTTCCCACAAAACTCAAGGGAAGAAGTTAACCTTGAAGGGCTTCTCTGTCGATGGAGTTTCAGGCAATTCAGACCTGTAGCAGGGCTTCACTGGTGGACCAGGAGTTGCAGCAGTCCTCTGCTTCCTCTCCTCTTCGGTTCTTTCGTTCCAGCGGTCGACTTTTCTTTCCAAGTTCCAGAGACCTGCTTTTAAGCAGTTTTCCCCCATTCATTCAGCCCGGCTGTCACTCACCCAGCAGGGTGGCTGCCCTTGCCAGACAGCCAGCCGGCCAATCACACCAGAGTGCATTCAGGTCTCCTAGGAGACTAAGCACAGGGAGTTTGGGGGACCTCCCTCACACCCTGTCCACCCCAGACACTCAGGTGCCAGAGGCGGTCTTCAGTCCTGAAGCCCGCCAAAGGGCATGAACAAAGGGACCAAACCTGTTTTGGCGCACAGAGACAAACACAAGAAGGACCTTTCCAAAAAGAAATAGTGAAAAAAGATGACCGGAGTCTGTTTTTACCGATAGGTCTTGGGTGCCATATTGAAAAACATGGCTGACCTGATTTTTAGCTACCGTTGTTAGCGGTCGGGAAAAATCATGTTCGTTTGATCTAAACCGCTGCCACCAGCCATTTAAAGTAGGAAAGGGTAACATTTTACTGTTACATGAGTGTTTTGACTCAGGGGAAGCTAAGCAACCCCTCCAGCACTCTATAGGAAGATAGTGTTTGCTGGGTCAGTCAATTTAAAGAGACTAGGAAAGTCAATTTAACTTTACATACTCTGGGAGACGGTAGTCAGTCCCAGAGAAGGTATTTAAACCTTGGGGAGTTTAAAAGACACCCCTGTGCCACTGCACTGAAGGTGCTGTGTGACACACAGAAAAAGATGATGCCATGAGTTTGTTTCAAACACCATAACCAAAGAACACAAAAATAAAACACATTGAAAATGAAAAGTTCATAGCCCCAAGATATAGCAAAAGAGCTGGAGGGCTCTAAGGTAGCGGGAATTAAGCACTTATGTGAGCAGTCTCCCTAACATGTTAACACCAAGTGTTTCTCACAGAACCCCACTTACAGACATGTGCAAACACAATACCTGAAACCCAGACTTTCAGCACACTCTGCCCGTTACGGAATTCCAGGGGCTCAGGAGTTTAGTAGTGTGCAGAAAAGCCTCAAAAAGCCCAAATAAAGAAGAGCCCCTTGTCCACCCAACACAGAAAGAAAAGAAAACACGGAAGGTCAGCGCGGTCCTGAGGTCCACGGGTAAAGCAGGAGCGCTGCACACTTGTTCGGGCCTGTCTTTCGCTGCGTGCGTGCCCTTGCGTCAGGAGGCAACGCTGCGTGCCAGCGTGGCTCTCTAAGAAATGCGTGCAAGCCAATACCGTGGCCGCGCACAGCCTCTCAACACAATCACCCATTGGGCCGCTGCCGGCCATGTGATGTCACCTTCCTGGCTCCCGACCTCCTGGCAACCCTGGCAGAGTGTCTGTACTAGGGGGACTTATGCTGTCTTCACTCCTCTCTAGCGGACACCACATTCCACTTGCCCTAAAGGTTCTTCCGGGGAGGGGAAAGCACAAGAGGTAAGGCTCCCTAGTCCTTAGGCTCAAATGGAAGAGCCAAGATCTTTACCCTAAGTGTTGTAAAGGAAGATCCATGACTCTGCAGCTAAGTCCATTTACGGCACTTTTTGAAGTTACAGCGTAAATCCATTAAGATACAGGAGAAGGAACCCAGTGGCTCCCACCACCCAGGCTATATCCTTGCACACATACATGTTCCAACACTCCATCATTCTCTCTGATCTCATACGTTCCAAAGCTGCCTGCATCCATCCATAGGCAAAGCACATCACCACACACCTCCCTTCCTTGGCAAAAAAAAAAAAAAAACTCTCTCTCTCTCTCTCTCTCTCTCTCTCTCTCTCTCTCTCTCTCTCTCTCTCTCTCTCTCTCTCTCTCTCTCTCTCTCTCTCTCTCTCTCTCTCTCTCCCCTCCAATAAAATGAGTACCATTTAGTTGGGTAACAATAAACATCTGCTATCTGTCAATAGCGCCAAGAGGCCCTTCTAGGGGTGAACGTGCGCTTTGCAAATGTTATGTTATTAAATGGAAAAATAGAATTCTTTGTGAATAGGAATTGGCCAACAATATTGCAGCAGCCAGGAACAAGTGGAGGGCATGTGCCCTCAGACATGCTCACTGTTATGTTGGAGCCGTCCAACCATCCCGATATGCCTCCCACATCATATACAAAAATTCAAACTTGACACACAATTCACATACGCACTGCAACACAGGGTGGCCCCTCCAATGCTACAAACACCATGACACGTAACCCACCTCCAGGTGTAGTCACAATTACTAACAACCATACACACAATAAACAACAGTCGTGCCTCCTTAACGTCCTACATTCCACCCCATACCCATTACCCACCCCCATGTGAAGTCGCGATAACTGAGATCACTATGCTCTGTAACCTCGGGCGTATCTAAGGTGCCTCCTCAACAACATCTGGTCATTGCAGCACTCTCTGAGATGCCTTATAATCATGTCTATCTCATCCGTGAACCGGGCAAGCAGGCTATGGCCCCTCCTTAACCAGTAGCATCAAATGCATACATCAGGCCCACTTACAACTATGAAGCCTTACATATATCATCTATATAGTGCGCTGAAAGTTTACTGTGTTGTACTCTGACTCTTAAGACTGTGCCACATCTAGATAGCGCACTGAAAAGCTGACTGAGTAGTATTCTACTGCTTTAGACTGTGTCACATCTAGATGGTGACCCCGTCTCGCAAGTATCCACCTCTCACACCCGTCCAGATCCCTAGAAACCCCGCTCCCTCCCTCCCTCCCGTCCTCACTCAGTCCCCACGGCTCGCCACCCGCACTCTAGCACCCACCTTCTCGAGCCACCCGCTCGCCATCCACACTCTAGACCCACCTTCTCGAGCCACCCGCTCGCCATCCACACTCTAGCACCCACCTTCTCGAGCCACCCGCTCGCCATCTGCACTCTAGCACCCACCTTCTCGAGCCACCCGCTCGCCATCCACACTCTAGCACCCACCTTCTCGATCCCCCCATCACTCCTTCCCTGAGCACAGCCGTAGAAATCCGCCTGCCCACCTCACTTCAGCATAATGCCACTCGGCCAATCTCCTACCACCACCCTGCACCCAACTCTAAAATCAGAGCTGCGCTCTGGCGCGCCAACCACCTCCCTCCTCAGAAGACCATTCCCCCCTCGCGTTCCCACCCAAACCCATCGCTCCCCTCCATCTCTCTGACCGCTTTGGAGAACTCCCCAATAACGCATGCCACGACACCCCACCCCCTACCAAACTCTAAAATCAGAGCTGCACTCTGGCGCGCCAACCACCTGCCCCCCCAGAACCCTATTCCCCCCTCCCTTCCCACCCAAACTCATCGCTCCCCACCCTCCCTCTGACTGCTATTGAGAACTCCCTAATACCTCTCGTCATGACTCCCCGCCCCCTATCAAACTCCCAAACCAGAGGAGCCCGTTGGCGCCGCAAACAGCTCAAACCCTCACCTTCTTCCACCCCTTCCTCCCTCCCACCAGCAATCATCCTTCCCCTCCTTTTGACCCCCATACCTCAGAACCCCTATCCCCTAACCCATCACAGAACTGCCCACCCTCCCGCCCACATCCCCCTCCATACCCCCACACCTCCACAACCTTCCCTCGACACCTGCCAACAACCCCCACCACACCCCTTCCCCTCTCTAAAAGCAGCACGTCTCACCCTCGCAAGAACAGTAGCTTGATCTCCTTCCCCCTCCGACCCCCCCACCCTCTCTCGCACCCCTACTGCACAGAATCCCCTGAAAATACGAAAAGGTGCTTGGCCCCCCCCTCCATGACCATCTACTCCTCACCACTTGTACCTCTACCCAGCCTCCCCAACCCCACTACACTCCCCCCTGCCCTCACCCTGCTTCCTCCCCCTCTCCCTCTCTCTCTCTCTCTATCTCTCCCTGCACACCCGGCTCCCCCAATCCTTAGAGAATCACTCGAGACTCTCCCTCCCCAAATCTCCCTTTGTCCACTGACCTTCTGTCCACTCGCCCACCCCTCCTAAACTCTACCCACTCCCCCACATATCCTCCTCCGCCCGCCTACTCTTCCTAGCCTCCACCGACTTGCCCCATCCCTCCATCCCCCTGACCCTGCTGGCACCCTACCTCCCCACTACCCCCCTCTCCCTGCCTCATTGACTTTGAGCACCCCTCCTGTCCCAACCCTCTTTCCCCCATGCACCTCCTTCTCACACTCCAACAACCTCAATGACCCCACTCCAAAGTCAAGGGCTTTCTTTTCAATGCCCGCTCTGTAGCAACAAACAAACACATCCTTGACCTCCTCTGCTCTGACAAACCTGACCTAGTCTTTATCACTGAAACCTGGTTCTCCGGTGACTTTGCCCCTGTTGCACATGAGGCATTCCCCCCAACTACTTCCTCATGCCGCTCAACAGACCCTCAAGAGGAGGCGGCGTGGAAATGCTCTTCAAATCTCACTTCTCCATCTTACTCGTTGATTCTCAGACATGCATTCCATCATGCAAATCCCTTCTTGTTAAACTCTCACTACCTCTGACTTTCTCCCACAGCTTCCTAATCATTTACAGACCTCCTGGTTACGACAGGCATTTCACAACAAACCTCTGTGACTCTGTAGCCACCATTCAAGTAAATCACCCCTCCCTGACTCTCCTAGGAGACTTCAATATCTGGTTGGACAGCCTCACCAACCCCATGACCCATTCACCGGTCGGCAGTCTTGATGCACTCAACCTCTCCCTTCATATGAATGGTCCAACCCACTCTAAAGGGCACACCCTAGATGCTATCTTCAGCTCCCATGACCTGATACATCTAGCCCCCCTTGTCCGACCACTTTGTCGTCCCTTTCTCCATCCTCCTCCCTTTCACTGCAAATGCTGGAACAAACTTAAGATTGTTTCTGACCTAGCCGAAACCCTTCTTCTTAGACTCTCTACAACACCTCCCCCTGACAGATCCTTAACCATCGACTCCTTCGACTCATGGCTCAATGATTCTCTAACTCCTCTCACCCTCTCGCGCTCCTCTTCTTCACGCATCGGACCATTTCCCAAATGATTTACTCCCAAACTGAGGAATGCCATAAAGGTAAATACATTTCTGGAACGCAAATGGCGAGCAGAAAAAACAGTCTCAGCAGATCCATGTTCGCCTTGCACCATAGCAACTACAAAGCAGAATACGGAAAGCCAAAAAAGCCCACTGCAACAATCAGATTCTCAACTGTAGAAACCGCAGCAAAGAACTCCACAGAATCATATCTGAATTTGTCAAACCCACTTGCACCTCTTCCCAATCTGCTCCATCACAATCGCTCTGCGACTCCCTCACCCTCCACTTCTACACCACCGCTCTTGACAGGACGACTTCCCTTAACAACAAACTGTGCCTCCTCCCTCCACCCCAACTACTGACCAATCCAATCCCCCAGCGGCCCCAGCCCCCACCTTACCTACCTTTGATTCCTTCAAACCGATCTCCAGAGAAGAATTTCTTAACCTTCTATATGCTAGCAAACCTTCCGGTTCGCCCTTAGACCCCTGCCCCGCCTCAGTCCTCAAAGAAATGTTCTCATCCACCTGCGCAGGAGAACATACAAGAACCATCCTAAATAACTCCCTCAGCTCTAGAATCTTTCCCAATGGCGTCAAAATTGCACATGTCAAGCCTCTCCTTATAAAACCATACCTTGACCCCAAAAACTACAGACCCATCTCGAACACCAGATTCCTTGCACAATTCATCGACCCAACAGCATACTCCCAACTAAACGCCTTTGTCAAATCCAACATCCTTCTTGACCCCGTCCAATCAGGCTTCATGAAACCGAAACCAAACTGGCCTCAGTCTGGGATGATCTTAGGATCACTGCAGACACTGCAGGATGCGCTGCACTAATTCTCCTCGACCTGTCTGCAGCCTTCGGCACGATTAACCACTCAATCCTCCTTGATCGTCTCTACTCTCTTGGAATCTGCAGCACTGCTCTCAAATGGATCGCCTCCTTCCTCAACAACAGGAAACAAATAACGCTCCTCTCCCCTTTTGTCTCAGCTGCTCGCTCAGTTAATAATGGAGTACCGCAAGCCGCAAGTCTATCTGCTCTCCTATTCAACCTCTACATGTCCACCCTTCCTGGAATCATCCACCTGCACAATATCTTGTGCTGCAACTACGCCGACGATACCCAAATAATCCTTAAAATCCACAACTCAGACTCCAACTCCCACCCAACCTTGCAGCCTGCCTCCTAGATATCGACCATTGGATGACTATAAACCACCTCTTCTTAAACCCCACTAAAACCGAAATCATGGTGTGCGGCAACACTGAGCTTCTACCTCGTCCACTTCCTTGGTCCCCTTCCAGGGGCCAACCCCTCACCCCCTCCGTCACAGTAAAAAACATTGGGTGCACTATGGACTCTGGCCTAACCCTCTCCCGACAGGTCAACAACGTATCTGAATGTTGTCACTACCATCTCAAAATTCTCAGGTGCATTTTTCTCTACCTCTCCTTCCCGAACACACTTGCCCTTGTTATGTCTATTGTAATGTCGAGACTGGACTATGCCAACTCCCTTTATTTAGGAAACCCGGCATACCACCTTAATAAACTCCAAAGAGCGCAAAACGCTGCTGCTAAACTGCCCCCACCCTGGGTCCAAGAGACCACACCTCTCCAGCCCTCAGAACCCTCCACTGGCTCCCAGTCGGACGAAGGGTCACTTTCAAGACCCTGTGCATCACTCATCGTGCAGTGCACAAGACCGGGCCACTATACCTGCAAGATAAGCTAAAACCTTACCTCCCACCCCGCACCCTAAGATCAAGCTCTGCCCTCCTTTTAGTGATCCCAACCATTAACTCTGTCAGGATCGGAGGATCCTCTTTCTCAACATTGGCCCCAACTCTGTGGAACTCGCTTCCACCACACATCCAACACGCCCAAGACTATACGACATTCTGCAAATTATTAAAACATGGCTCTTCCCATAATACCAACAACAACCTTAAAGCTGCGTCTGAACTCCCAAAAACCCAATGACTAAATACACAATGGGAGTCCAAACCTGTCTTCAATGAATACGCCCACTGATGTCATGATACCTACCCCCGGGGACCCAGACCATGTGCAGCAACCCCGGAAGCAGGCATCAAGTTATCCTAAGCAAGCCCAACAACCCCTGCTAGGGGCTATTTGGGTCCAGTCCTGGCGCCTATGGCACCAGGCTCATATGGAGAGTCAGTCCTGGCGCCATAGGCGCCAGGCTCATTGATTAAAACTTACCTGATGCAGACCATGATGCAAACTTACCTGATGCAGACCATGCTGTAAGAGCTCCAAGCCAAAAGAGGCTTGGAAGGGACTACTTTACTTAGGGACTATTTTTTTACTCGGGTGGGGCTGGGGTGGAATACTTACCTGGGACTACTTTGGGGCTATTTAAACCACGCCCGAAGAGCAGCACACGCTTCGTGTTATTCTGCATCCAGCAGCGTAACGCTCACTGTGCCTGCAAGTCTGCATTCAGCATTCTGCCACGCCCGCCTCGAGTTTGGAGCTCCTAGAAAAAGGGATAAAGAAGGAGAAAAGGTTAGAACAAGAGCAATACCTTTAATCCTTACCTGAATTCCCGATCTATCGCGCCTTTGAGCTGGAAGAAAGAAGTTATTTTATGCATGTCGCCTCGCCTGCTGCAGCGCCACGCTGAACTCACCGGCCTTCGCAGCATCTTCACATTCCACCACAACCTCCTGCATGTTCCCGCCGCACTCCGGCACCTAAGGAGAAGACAAGAACAGCAAGGTGAGCTAAGGGAATACACAGAGGAATATTAGTTACCCCCCCATAGACTTACCTGATTTTACCACCGGGGTACTATTCCTCTTCACGGATCGGCGCAGCTTCCACTGCATCTTCGCCGAACCCCGGCCCCTAAGGGGAAACAAAAGGACAGCAAGGTGAAACAAAGGGACTAACAAGGGGAACCCTCCTCACCACAATAGACTTACCTGATTTTACCGCCTGAGGTATTATTTCCCAAGACTTCATACTTTCTCTCAGCGCCTGAATAAGGGAGAAAGCAACAGGTTACATATTGACTTTATTTTATCGAACTGTGTTGGAAAATACAAATCCTTACCAGAATACTACCGGTTGCCATGAGGAACTCTTCATTAGGGTCAAGCTGCAACCTGCAAGGAATTGGACAAGAGTGAAAGTCAGGCATTTGAACTCTTACGAACTTTATACTTATGGCGTCTTGCCGGGAATCTCGGAGTCAATATTGTTCTGGAACTCACCAATTCCTTCGAGCCAGTGAAGCAACTGGTTATCAACGCGCCCCTGCGCTCAATGCAGGATGGAGAGCTCATCTTTTCAAACCATCAGGTGAGACTATAAGAGGGGACATCAAAGGCGATCTGTGGGGAGAACAGCGGGGGTGGGGGATTTACGCTCAACTCCACGGGTGGTTAATTCCCTTTCTCCATTTGCAGAAGAATATTCCTACGGGCCAAGCAAACGAAGCTAGGTGGGCCTGTTCAGTCCGTCGTCTCGGCCCTACGTGTCACATTGGTGGAGACCGCAGCTGTCCAGTTCCGATCGACGCCTCTGTGTGAGCCAGGTGAGCGTAACACTGATCGGGCTATAGAGAGCCGTATATGAACACTGAACAAGGATATGTAGATCCTACCCACAAGAAGGATGGAATGGATAGATTGAATGGATGGATGGAATGGATGGATGGAATGTATGACATGGATGATTGTGGAATGAATGGAAGGTATGCATATGGAATGGATGGAATTGGATGAAATAGACAGAATGCATGAAATGGATGGAATGGATGGATGGAAAGGTTGGATGGGTGAAATGGATGGCGGCATGGATGGATGGAAAAGATGGAATGAATGGAATGGATGAAATTAATAGAATGGATGAATGAAGCGGATGGATGAACGGATGGATGGAATGGATGAAATAAAATGGATGAAATGGACGGAAGGGATGAAATGGTTAAAATGGATAGAATGGATGAGATGAGATGGGATGGATGGAATGGATGGAACGGATGGAATGGATGGAACGGATGGAATGGATGGAACGGATGAAATGGATGGTATGGATGGAACGGATGGAATGGATGGGATGGATGACATGGATGGATGAAATGGTTAGAATAGATTAAATGGATAGAATGGATGAAATGGATGAAATGGATGGAATGGAATAGATGCATGGTATAGATGGATGGGATGGATGAACAGAATGGATGGATGGAACGGATCAAAACGACGGAATGAATGGAATGGATGGACGCATGTGGAATGAATGAATGTATGTATATGGAATTGATGGATGGAATGGACTGAATGGATGGAGTGGGTGGAATAGATCGATAGATTGGATGGACGGAATGGGTAGAATGGAAGTGATGGGGACGGCATTGGACGGATAGAATTAATGGATGGAATGAATGGATGAAGAAATTGAAGAAATGGATGGATGCACTCATGGAATGGACAGATGGAATTAATGGGTGAAGAAATGGAAGAGAATGATTGATGCATCGATGGAATAGGTGGATGAATGGAATGAATGGATGAAGAAATTGAAGAAATGGATGGATGCAGTGATGGGATGGATGGATGGATGGATGGATTGAATGGATGGAATTCCCCTACCCTCTAGTTCCCGTGTGTGCCCACTGTGCACCCTGCTTTCTTGTTCCCCATGTCGTTGCTATATATCCGTATGTCCCCTCCTGTCGCTGCAAGCCCAGCCCCCTGTCGCTGTGTGTCCGTGTGTCGCTGTGCTCGCTGCCATTCTGTTCCCGTGATGTCGCTATATATCCCAATGTATTACCCAACCCTCTCGTCACCATGCGTGCCCACTGTGCGTCACTGTGTACTCTGCTTTCTTGTTCCCCATGCAGTTGTTGTATATCCCTATGTCCCATCCCATCGCTGTAAGCCCAGTCCCCTGTCGCTGTGTGTCCGTGTGTCGCCGTGCTCGCTGCCATTCTGTTCCCGTGATGTCGCTATATATCCCAATGTATTACCCAACTCTCTCGTCACCATGTGTGCCCACTGTGCCCACTGTGCGTCACTGTGTACTCTGCTTTATTGTCCCCCATGCTGTTGCTATATATCCGTATGCCCACTCTTGTCACCGTAAGCTCAGCCCCCTGTCACTGTGTATCAGTGTGTTGCGTTGTTCCCTATCATCCTGTTCACGTGCCTGGTCTCGGACGCTTTAAAAATGAACCATCATATCATATCACATCGCTACTCTACTATACACCATCACACAACTAGAACACAGCTATACCCCTGATAAATTTGGCATAGCTGTTCACATACAAATACGACCCCATGAACACCTCATCACCCTAATAAAACGTAGCTATCCCATGACATTCTGGCCTAGTTGTTCACATAAGCGTCCTTCAGGCCTAATGCAGCCAAATCCAGCCTGGATGTCCACCCAACAGACTGCACACATTGAACTAATGTCTTCAACACCACACCTAACGCTAGAATGCAGCTACCATCCGACAATGACATCAGCTGCACTCATAACAGGTGCACCCACGCACCCTGCAGCACTATCTCTCTCTACTGACCTGAACTGTGGCTCCCGAGGGCGTTCAACCTACCATCGCTTTGAGATCATACCAATGATATATAGAGCGCTATATAAATGCCAAGTAACATAACATAACATAACATATATATTAAAGGGGAAGTTCTCTCAGGAATTGTATTGGCCCAATGGATTGGGCATGAATTTTTAATCATATATCGATCGATCCGAAAAAAGAAATTCGGTTTTCTCACATTTACACATAACTCACGGATCGGAATCCGCCATCTTGGGCAAATCTTATCCATCGCCCTAAGTTCGAGTGTCCTTGCAGCAGTAAATCATATCACCTGCTCCTCAAGCTGACATCATTAGACGCTTACTCCCCTTGTCACAGTACCAGGGCACGTCTCATTTGAATGTACTCTGTGCGCAATCAATAGATGCGTCTCCATGGAAATGCCAAGATGTCTCTTTCCTTGATAGGTATCAATAAACCCTTTCTGATCAGACGACAGTGGACTTTTCCTTCCTGTCAGTCTATTTCATTCCTTGCCTCCACAACCTTTTTGCTGTGTTCAGCAATCTACCAAGTACTTCGTACTCAGAACAGGTACTTGCACTACCTCAAATGAATTAACTGGGTTTGTGCTTTCTATTTAAAAGTCTTTTATATAATTACTAAACCATTAATGTGGGTTTTTGAACGTACTCATTATTTGGAGAACAAGGGTTTCTTCCCATACGTTTATTTAACATTGCATTTTAAACTAAAATCTCATTGCCTTACTTTAGCCAAATTACAAATGTTTTACTTTTTCTCCCATGTTGCTTTTATGCTTCTTCAATACTCAAGAATTATGGCAGCAATTCAGCTCTACCTATGCCAGCAAGAGTATACAGAAGAGGAAATGCTTGACAGAGATAGAAGGTGAAAGGATGGGTAATGTACTGGTAGTGGTGACGATCAATCACAGGATCCTGATCCTATTCGCGTGGAAGATGTTGCCACCTGGTGTACCTGCCTTTGATGTGAGCTGATGCCAATTTTAGTCGAGAGCTGCTGTTGCAGAGACAACTCTGGCTGCTTGGCCTACGTAGCCGAAGAAGAACCGCCACTGCTGTGCGTTACCGAGCTCCATGACTTCGCGGCCACGTACCGTACAAGATCCAAGCTGCGAAGGATGATGGTCCTGATGCACAAACTTAGAGCAATAGTTCACCCTCGTTCTCCAAGTACTGAGTATGTTTTGTGTTTACATTTTATTTGTGACAACCTTGAACTGTAGCCGTTTATAGTGTTCTCCTACTAAATTGTGAGGGCAATGGGTCACTGACGATAAACATTTTCATATGTTTGAAAAAAGGTATAGTTCTTACTTAAAGCCTAAACTATTCAACATTATATTTAACGATGTTGCATTAAAATTTAATTTCCTTTAAAGATAAACAATTGTTTACATAGGTTCCTATCTTATATTGTTGGAAAGGACGTACATGTTTCTAAATCACCCTGACTTGAAAAGAATTGTACTGTCAGTAGTTTACTCACAAGGTATTTTTTTCAAACCTACTATTCCCTTGCATGTGAGATTATAGGCCAAATAAGATAAATGCAAATATTTAATTAATTCCACAAAATCTTTTCTGTATTTGTTACACAGATGGTACAGGCTTGTGGCCTATCAAGCGGGTTACATGGTGGGTTCATGGAAGACTGGGATTCCGTGTTCAACGAGTGATACCTGCATGTGTGGTTCGAGCCATTCGTGAATAATTCCCTAGTTACCACGGACAATACAGTGGCCACCAGGGGGCACGCTTATGGCTGCAGCCTAGACGTTTGTCTCTGGGACCATCGGGTCGCAAAGTGAATAGATCCCCCACTTTGGACCCCCCCCCCCAGACAGTTGGATTCCTGTTCGTCCCGTGTCTGAGCACCTTGGGCACACTTGTGCAAAAGATACAGGCGCATTGGCCTGCAAGGTGCCGAGAGATATGTGGTAGGCGGTTTCTCGTGAAACCGAAAGTACTTTCCCAGACGCAGTGTTCCATGGGGACGGCGTGCCGGAGTGAACCGAGGGTGGACTGGGGCTGGTAATCGGATGTGGAAGAGCGGCCTTAGGGCTTTAGATTGTTACCACTTGGCGCCCAGCACTCGTCGCTGGGGACCCTGGCACAGTTGATGAGTGGCTGTGAAGGGTTCCATGTCATAATATCCTCCCAAAAATATTGCCATATTTTTGCGGCGACATTGAGGCATGGACCCTGCAGGGGACACCCCTGCAACCCCAGCTCCCACAAATGATCCCCCCAAAAATATCACCTATGGCGAGACAAACGACCATATGTACAGCAATATTTCTGGTGGGGATAATATGTAATAATAAAAATAATAATAATAATTTGCCATTTATATAGCGCTACGAACCCTGCCGCCGGGATTCGAACCTGCATTAGCAGGCTCTGCACGAATGTCAAAGCGAGCGCTCTACTCTCGCTGTGCCACTTGACCAGGGATACCCTGTGAAGATGGGAACGGGAGAAGGTGCGTCTGAGCCACGGGTTGCTACCATTGAAGCAACTGGAGCTCCGGGGACATCCATGAAGAATGATGATGGGGATAGCAGTAGCGTGTGAAAGGCCCTAGGAGACGGCGAGTCCCGGGCTCAAGGAAATTCAGGAAACTTAATATTTCACCAGTGACAGAAAAAAGAATCTTCTAGATTGCAATGCTTTGTCCTGTTTGGGAGATAACCTGATTGGTGTAATTGGAAAAGGGAAGTGTGGAATGTTTTCTGTGATGGAGGGAGGTCCTGATTTCGGGTTCACAGGGAGGACGGTGATATGTGTCAGGATAGAGAAGAGGTTTTAGATTCTATGGAGGGTTTGGCGTTTGGTTCGGGGGCAAAGGTGGGGAGTTAATGTGGTTATGACCCTGGTGTTCGGGTTCTATTGGTGGTCCGGTGATTGCCCAGTGATGGTTACTGGGGAGGACTGGGTGCTTAAGGGGTATGGGGGAGGAACGGTATGTGGGGCTGTTACAGGGGTTAAGGGGGTGTTTATGGATGGAGGTGGGCACTGTTCTTTTTACAATTGTGACTTATTTTGGTGGGAACTTCCTTGGTCGAATGATGGGGGCGGAGGGTCCCGAAAGGCCATGACTTTCAAATGAAGGGATCCAAAGAGGACTGCATGCAAGTCTGCAAATGAAATGTAAAAGGAGTCAACTACCCAACTAAAAGGCCCCTGGTTGCCAGAGAATTTCAGAGAATGGAAATAGTCGTACTCTTCTTACAAGAGACCAAGTCCTCTGAGGAGATAAAGGGAAAATCCCATGTGGCCTTCTGGGTCATGCATATTGGGGCTCGGGGAATTCCAGGAGGGGCGGAGTGGGGATCCTGATTCACAAGAACCTTTGGATGGAGGTTACAAAAGCGTGGTCTGAGGTTGAGGGAAGAGCATTGTTGATCTCAGGGGTGATAAAAGGGATACTTTTCACATTTGTAATTGTATACACCCCGAATTAGGGCCAGATGACGTTTTTGAAAGATATGTTGGTGAGCGCGCTGAATGAGGGTGAGGGACATTTGATCATTGGTGGGGATTTTAATATGTGGGTGGATTTTACCTTGGATAGACAGCCCAGGGCCCCGGGGGAACAAGGCCCTCCCGGAGGGGCTCAGAAGACCTCCCGGACAGGGTCAGACTGACCCATCTGCCACTCGGTGAGGCCGAAATCATGTGTAGTCCCAGGGGGCCAATTTCTGGCCACGCCTGGGCCAGTTTGAAGAAACCAAAAAAGTTTGGAGAAAAGAACATTCTTTTTTTAAAATAGACAAAAAGCACCCGCAATAGCATAATCCATCAAAGCAAGGTAACACGTTACCTTGTTTTGATGATCGATTTGCATGCATCATAAATTATGAAGAATGCATCATTCACGTGCTGCTGCAGCATGCGGCCATCTTTGCACCAGACCTGCAGATGAACTTAACTGGTCTGCTGTTAAATCTCAGTTACCAGTTTAATGGTATCCACTACAGAGTAATTGCTCATTTTATTATAGCTGATATGATAGCTCTGTGGGTTGAACGCTCGCTGCTCCGATATGTATGTGTGATCTGCAGGTTCGAATCCCAGTAAGGCCATCTCAGCCTTTCATCCTTCTGAGGTCGATAAATGAGTAACAACACAGGTTGGGTGATATTGTGTGCATATTTGCACTATAAAAAAGAACTTAAACGTAAGTGCTATACAATAACATATTATCATTTGGCCTTAGATGTCTGCTTGCATTCACAGTAATTTGACAATATGGATCTATACACACAGGGCCTCATTACGACCCTGGTGCTAATAGGTTAATGGCGCCCTAAAAGGCTGCGGCGCCGTTAACCCATTAGCGCCTGATTACGAGGTCCCTTTGCGGGACCCGACCTTAACGGCTGGTCTACACCAGCTGTTAAAGTAGGGACCCGCAAAGGGACCTTGGTGCTATGTACGGTACCGCAAATTGATCCCTATGGGGCAAAAATGGGAATGGGGAAGGGCCATGGAAAAAGGGGGAATTACCGCCCTGCCAACCTTGTAATGGGGTGGTAATTCCCCCTTTCTCCATGGCGGAGTCGGGAAGTTACTGGCATGGACCATGGTGCAATTAGCACCATGGTTTTCTGCCTGGGTCGTAATGAGGCCCACAGATATTAATGATATATATGGTGATCCATTCTTGTATGAAATGTATATCACATTAGTGAGATCATAACCGTATTTTTCGTAGTGTACTTAGGAACAATGTTATTTGATGCAACTTCATGTTTTGTCAAGGGGTGAAAGGACGTGTTTCATCGCTTCCCGGGATGTCACTTTCGGGTGGGGTCAAATGACATCACTTCCGGTGATGTCCTCAGAGGTTGTGAGGCGAGGGGTGGGCCACTTTTTCTTGGGTGTCCGGGCTTATTTCTTGTCCCAGTCCGACCCTGCTCCCGGAGACTCTAGATCTATATGGATTGCGGAATATATGGCACTTCTTCCATCCTCAAGAACATGGTTTTACTTTTTACCTCCCCGCCCCCACATGGGACTTTTTGTCAAAACTTGCAACCGTGGTTCCCCTTTCCAACTCCTCCTCACCTGAATCTCTGTTGGATTCTTCTCGAAGTTCCGTCTTCTCTTTCTTTCGTGTCTTTCTGATTTCTTTACTCCTTCTTTGATGCAAGTACGGGCGTGACTCCCCAGAGGCCACCGTGACCGGATAGGAACCAAATCCCAGGAGCCTCCCAGGAGCCAACCTGCTGTTTCAGGGAAAAAGCTGTAAGCTGAAAAAACGCTGTGTGAATGGTCTTCTTCAGGTTGGATAGAAGAGTAGAAGCGAGTCCAGTTCCTTCTTCGGTGTAGTATATTCGAGGAAACTGAGATATAGTGTCCAGAAAGCAGTTTATAGTAGCCGGTGGTGCCGAAGGTACAGAGGCACAATTGAAGCACAGGATACTGGCCGAAAGGTAGAAGAACGCCAAGGCAGCGAGACCACAAACTGATGATTAGTAGCCTGGAGAAGCCTAGAAGGTTTGCCTTTAACAAGAGAGAAGAAACTCCAGGCAGAAGAAACGGAGTAAGTAGAAAAGAAACGGTAGTCAGGAAGAAAGTTAAACAAGGTACTAGCAGGAAGGAAAAATACAGGGACTGAGGAGTTTAAGAACAAACCTCAAAGTGCGATTAACAGGGATCAAGCCGTAAAAGAAAAAAAGGCTACCCAAAATAGTACGTTTACCTCTGTGTAAGATAGTGTAAGAGAGAGGTAAAAGCAACAGGAAGCAATAATAGGTAGCGAGGAATTCAGCAACACAGCATTGGTAAGGTACGAAAGTACTAAGATACAACGCATCGGAGCACTGGTGCGTTGTGCGTAAATACGTGCTGGCGGCCATCTTGGATGATGCATAGACCGCAACACAAAGTTTCCAGCATCCATGTTAGGTGTACTTCCATCGGTTCCAAACCTTCCAAGGTCGATGCATTACACTTTTACTTGTATCGACTATTTATGTATCTCGAGAGACTTATGGGAATGCACAAGGATCAGAGATCTGTCCAATTAGTTGGTCTGATCAGGACTTGGTGCTATTTGATCTCCGATGGCTGCGTTTATGCCTCTGGAAGGACCCATTATTTAGGGAGGAAATGGAGACCGAGATCAGAGAATTATTCCTAGTGAATAACACAGGTGAAGTAAGGACTATGGTCTGGGAAGCGGGTAAGGCTCCCTGGAAGGGGTTATTAATTCAGAAGGGGGCGCGGAAAAAAAGGGAAATAACTCTCTTGGAAAATAAACTAAGAAGTGAGAGGGATTCTGGAAAGACGTGCGCAGATGCCAACTGAAGGGAAAGAAGACTTGATAGTGGACGCGAGGGGTAAGAGGGAGGAGTTGAGACTATCGGAGGAGGGGAAGATTATGTTCATTTATCAACATCAAGTTCACTCCCCTTTCAAGTAATATTTTTTCCTAATCTACATTTTTAGGCAACTATAGTATAGATGTATAAGGTCAAGTTCAACTTATACAAAAATTGATAATTGTTATTGATGATATTTCCTATTGATAATAATTACAATGTAGGATCTTATCAAATTATCTATGCCCTTTTTTACTTTATTTTGCTATACTTCTTTTCCAACCTTACAAATGTAAAATAAAAAATGTATATACAGGGTGATGCAGGTACTTTGGCAACACACTCTTCTTCTATTGCAACCGGTGAGGCTGATGAGGTATGACACCTGTTACATTATTGAATGATATTAACGATTACTGATTAATAACATTTTGTTTCAAAGTCTTAACATAAATGATAATTTCTTTAGAACTAATATTAATAATAAAAAATCAGAATGCATTCAATCTTGTTGAGTCATATTCACCTTCCTACATGCAACATGGAAAGTAATCCATCCCAAAAACTATAATTGTAGAAGAATTACATGGACTTTTTTATTCTCAAAACAGTCTGTTTGTGTTAATATACCATTGATCGACATATTAATGTAAATGAACATTACAATACAGCATATTTTTAGTGTCAATAATGTATTCTCTTTTTGCAGGTTGTGTCCTGAACGCTAGGTGTCCCATCAATGGGATCCTCCAAATCCGAATAGTTCTCCACCTCCTTCTCCTCACCTGAGTCTTCCGTAGACCACCCACGCCTCCTGTCTTTCTTCCGTCGGAAGGTCTTCTTTTTCTTATAGAGAATTGGCCTCCCTTCGATGGAAGCCACTGTTTCGCTGTATTAAAAACGGTGACCACAGGACCTCCTTCCGCTAGGACCCGAACAAGAGAAAAAAAGCCAGTGGCTTGAAAAAAAGCTCTTGAAAGAATTCAATCGATGTAACAGCAGGTGCTGGCGTGTAATAACAGCCCTTCCTCATGAAAATGCAGAAAACAGGCCAGCAGGAATGAAGGTAAAGGCAAGACTGGGCTCAAGGTGTCCAAAGCCGGTAAACCGGAAGACAATGAAATCCACAAAGCTAAGCAGGTAAGTAACTGGTCCAAAGAGGAGGAGCGAGGTAGAACAATAGTGCCGGAACAAGGGGAAAAAATAGAAGGACTGCAAGAAGACAGCAAGTAAGGAGGAAATAAATGGAAATAGAAAAGACTAGGGACGCGGAAAGAACCACGGAGAGACGAAGAGGGACGAGCAGCAGGAGACAAGGAAAAAAGTCAGGCCGCAGTAAAAACGGCGGCGGAAGGCGCACAGACGCAGCACGGAAAAAACAAGGGCAGGAGAAGCAAGTAAACAGAAGGCAGCAGCAGCTGCAAGAGTAAATAACAAGGGAGCGTATAACCCAAAATGAAAGCAAAGCTCCAAAGGGGGTTGCTACACGAAACCAGAGACGGGGCTAAAGTAAGAAACAGGAAGATACGGCCAGAAAGACTAGACCGTCACAGGGAAGAACGTTAAGAACGTAAAGGGAAATTCAATGGCGGTGTAAACGCCAGGCATGCCACAAGCGCCAGGATGGCAGCCTCATGACAGGATGACAGCATAGTGCTAACTGTAACGCTAATTTCGTGTGACATCAGCAAAGTTCAATAGGTACATTTCAAAATCGATTGTTAAAATTGTATATTTACTTGCAATGTTCAACTTTATCTTTTTAAAGAATACATTTTTTAACGTTTTTACTAAAAATCTCTTTAAGTGATTTACTGCTTCTGTGTTCTATTCATATTCATAACCTATTTATTAACTAATGGTGGATTTACTGCTTCTGTGTTCTATTCATATTCATAACCTATTTATTAACTAATGGTGGATTTACTGCTTCTGTGTTCTGTTCATATTAATAATACTTTAATGTGATATAGATTGAAAATTCAAACTTTACACATATTACTTTTACATAATCAAAATACAAAAATTAAATTATACAATTTATACAATTATATAAGTATAAAAAGATAAGAAAAATCAGGTATATGCAAAAGGGAACTTCATAATAAAAATAAAAACATTCTAAATCATTTCAGTCATTTAAATCAGGATGTCCATCACTTTTTCAATCTGGAGCCATACATTATATAATGCAATATAAAGATGCATGTTTACTGTATTAGTACAGTATAACCAAAATTGATTTTCCGGTATGGATCCCAGATTATGGGCAAATTCTCCTAAGTATTTAACAATTGTGGGTCTCATTATAGTGCATTCAGTTAATAGATGCTTGGCTGTCTCCAGACTTTCAGGTAGGTTACATATACGACATATTCGTTCAACAATTGAGATCTTTTCCCTAGGTCCCACATTACACAGGGTCGGAAGTTGCTCCAGACGGAAGAGAATAATAAACCGTCTTAGCCTTGTGGAAGGGCATAGGTACAGATATGCCTGAGGTTTCATAAAGTTGTAGAGTCGATACTTTACAAAGGCACAAGACTTTAGACACCCTAGATGAGAAAAGTTCTCTAACCAATCCCAGAGATCTATCTTTTTCCCCAGTGCTGTCATGACCTCTTGGGAAATAGATGTCCCTCTGTCTGTCCAGCCAATATCTCTCAGGAATTGAGTCATACTTTTCTGAAGAGGAGAGGTAGTATCTTTTTTACTTATTTCTATCTGCATGGTAACCAATAAAGGGTTCAGATAACTATTCTTCATCTTGAGATAAAGGCCCGCCCTCTTTTTCAGTACCATTGCTTTAAGTGAGGGTAAACCCAACTCCAACCTTATGAGGGCCATAGGAACACTAGGGGGTAACCCCAGAATGCGTCGCCAAAATTTTCCCTCCACCACTTGCAGCCAGGCTAAATCAGAAGAGGTTAGTGCTTCCAGGCCATACGTAATCATAG
Organism: Ambystoma mexicanum; assembly: GCF_040938575.1. Lineage (NCBI taxonomy): Eukaryota > Metazoa > Chordata > Amphibia > Caudata > Ambystomatidae > Ambystoma > Ambystoma mexicanum. The sequence continues at coordinate 1,285,429,247 of NC_090926.1, forward strand.
GCACAAACACCTGTATATACAGGTGTCTCGTCCCCCATAATGTAAAACCAGCTTGCCTCCTGGTAAATGACGCAATTAAAGCTGTAACTTGCTGCGCCCTAGTTCTCCTATTTTGTCTACAGAGAGAGTAATCACCCCATGGTTCAATTTCAACTCCTAAATATCGATAGGAAGGGGAATAGAGTATATTATTATTCTGCACCCAAAGCTCAACACGAGAGACTTTTTTCCTCGTGAATCTAATCACTTTGGTCTTGTCTAAGTTAACAGTTAACCCATTGATCTTTGCATACTCCCATAGTGCTACCGCTGAGCGCCTAATACCAGCAATAGTGTTGTCGAAAATGACCAGATCATCTGCATATGCCAGTACTGCACATGTTGTATCTCCTACTTTAGGTGGGCAGTTATTCACTTCGGCCAACACTATTGGGATATCGTATACGTACAGATTGTATACCAGTGGAGCAGTTACACATCCCTGTTTTACCCCCCTATCTTGTCTCACTTGTCTAGTCAAGGATCCTTCTTGATTTAGTCTGAGGCACACCATGGTGTTATAGTGCAGCTGTCTTAAGTAGTACAGCAGACTAGGCGGGCAGCCCATAACTTCCAGCTTTTTCCACAGCCTGGCTCTAGGTATAGAATCGAATGCTGCCTTAAAGTCAATATATAGGGCGTATAACGGGGGCTGTCCTTTGGTAAGTGCCCGAGTTCGTAATGTGTCCATCACCCACAGATTATGCGTGGTAGAGAATCCACGCCGGAATCCACATTGGAACCTACTAAGAATATTAGTCTGTTCAGCCCAATTCTGTAATTCCGTGAGCAATAAAGCTGCAAAAAGTTTTCCCGTGGTGTCCAGCATGGAAAGAAGCCTGTAATTATTTGGATCCATACGGCATCCCTTCTTAAACACCGGCACCAATATCGCCTTTTGCCATGAAAGGGGAATCATCCCCTGAGCTAATACCTTTTTAAAAAGTGTTGACAGGAGAGAAGCCCAAAATGCCGGGTGGTTCTTAATGACTATATTGGCTAGTCCATTCGGGCCAGGAGCTCTAGAGGCTTTCAAGGATGCTATTTTATTCAGTATGGCCTCTTCCGAGGCCTCAAAAGGTGGAGGGAAGGGATTCTTCCCTCTAGATATTATGGGTACATCTGCCTCTCCAGAGTTACTGTCCAGAAGAAATCTTACCCAAGTTTCCTCTCCTATAGGATTATCCAGCTGACCCTTGGCCTTCTCTCTGTTATCTTTCAGAAGCTGCCATATATTACGCGAATTTCCAGCGCAGATAGTGTAAACCAACCTCTGATTTCTAATATTCCTCTCTGTATTTCTGATGGTTCTTATACTGGCTCTATATTTGTTTTTAGCTTTTCTAACTTTGTCATAGTAAAAGGAACCCGCTATATTCAGTCTCCTATACCCCCGCAATTCTGCTCTTAACCTTCTCTTAGCATCACGAATATCCTTATTATACGGCTGAATAGTACCTCCGGGATTTGTCATAACGTTTTTCCTTGAGGTCGCATGTAGTCCTGAGAATTCCAGGATCCATTCCTCTATTTCATTTACGGTCAGCTGTTCAAAATGGGGTAGGGGACCTGGGCCTGAGATGAGAGTGCTTCCGTAGCCTTTTTAATATTTCTCTCTGACCAGATAATTCTAGTGCCTGTGCAATTGGTTTGTATATTGCCTATATTACACTTAATGGCGGGAGAGAGAGAAAGTTGAAGGGAGCACTCGAGAGCCGCATGGTCACTCCATTCATTGGGTATGATTCTCATATCATTTACTATAGGCAACATTTCAGGACACATAAATATGTAATCTAGGGTGCTGTATGATGTGCCATTGGACCATGTCTGTTTCCCTGGCCTGTCACCCATTGTTCTACCGTTAATCATATATAAATCCCATGTCTCAAAGAATTGCAGCCATCCCAACCCTTCACTCTCTCTTTTGTCATGAATCATAAGACATTTTTCACTCAGGGCAGGGTATTTGGCAACCAATTGATCATCCTTCATATGGCAATTAAAATCACCCATCACCACCACCGCTAAATTGCCAGATCTTTGAGTCCATAACGTCAATATCTCATGAATGGCTTCTTGTAGCGATTCCCTTATTAATGCTCCCGGGGGATTATAGAGGTTAATCAGTAAGAATCTACTGTGCCCATTATCCTTGGGATAGTCAACCTCAACTGCCAGATGGTAATCAGTGGCGTTGTCCAGGATCTTCCGCGAGTTGACCGTATTAACCACCCCTATAATAAGTCCCCCGTATGGGCGACCCTTATCCCCTCTTTTGGCAAATGTCTGATGTACTACAAAACCGTCCAATAATAGAGAGTTCAATGCCCATGTTTCCTGGAGACATATACAACTATGCTTCAGCAATAAATCCATAGACCCTTCTGATCTCAGGAGATGGGCAAAACCCCGATAGTTCCAAGAAACGAAGGAAAAGCTTCAGCGGTTCTGTATCATTCGCGGTAGAGCTTCCAACAATGTTTTAAGGGCTTGTTGTATTTCAGACATCGCCATATTTTCTGATGCCTCTTGATTGACCACATTATCTGGCACCACTCGCTTGTCCGATGAAGTTTGTAGCTCCTTGATCATATAATCCTTTGTTTCATCAGTAAGATCTCTCTCCTGTGGATCTACATCAATAGCAATATCTACTGTTATTAGTTCTTTTTTAAATTTTCTGATCAGCTGCGCTGAGGCTAGGAAGGTACAATGGATGGCGGAAACATGTGGATTAGGGACCTGCAAGGGTTCGATGAAAAAGAAGTCGTCAGATTTCATGACTCTCAACTCCGGAATATAATGTAGTCGGGTTAGAAATTCTGATCTCGCCAGCCAGGGATTTTTACCACTAGGGTAGAGGTTCTTAATGTAGCAAATACGACTCACATTACATTCCTCATCCGTGCTAATTTGCACGGGCCGTACCGGCTCTGGTGTTTCATCTGTACCAGCTGAGCTGATTCGTTCCTCCAGTTCGACTGTGACACTCTCATCTTGGACATTGTCTTCATCAGAGAGGCCATCTAGATCTGCCTCCTTAAATTTTTCTCCTGGTACTAACCAATCGGCCAATGACCCCTTAGCTTCTGCGGCTCGAGCTACTGCTCTCGCCTTTCTTTTTCTAGCTTTTTTGGAACGTGTTTCCATGGCTGCTTTAGATCTCACACTGGGGGATATAGGATTCGTTGCTACTTTCTTACTTTTCAAAGCCCTTTTGGCCAATCTTCGTTGTTTCCTCGTAAGAAAAATCCCAGGGCTGTGCACGATTTCTAGATCCTCTACAGTTATTTTCGAAAGATCTTCTGCAGGGGGATTGCCCTCCAAGTCCTTATCCAGGATCGTCTGTTCCGCCCCTTCTTCCATTCTCTCCTCTGCTGCTTTCATCTCCTCCATGGTATGAATAACATCCGAGAGGTTCGCTTCTATCCCACCTTGCTGGTAGTCCTTCTGTTCTAGTGCCCTCGTAATATTATTCATGTTTGTCAGTATACTCCCCGTCATTTGCAACAGTATTTTGAGTGCAAATTGTACTGACGCTACAGATGATTGGAGCTCCATAATGGCCGTGTTGTTAATGTGCAGATTTGAATCTTCGTTATCCTCCTTCTCCGGATCATCTTCAATGGAAGCCATCACTAAATTAGGAGATGCCGAGAGACGTCCACAGCTAGACACAGGATTGGCTTCCTCTAGTGTTATATTATTACTTTCTTTATGGTGAATAGCATTATTAGATAGCTTTGCTGAATTCTGCGTTACCATCCCTCTCTGGATACTCAAGCAGAGGTCAAGTAGTGAGTTGTTATCAATATCCTCATAATTTGAGGAATTTAGCAAGATACTCTCCTTATTCCCTGGCTCAGCCATTGCCTCATTTATTGTTGAGTTAATCTCTGGAGGAGGATTTACTCCAAAAAAGTCTGTAATGGCTCCTTGTGCCACAGGCGTTGTGTTAAGTTTCTTTTTACTTTTACTGCCTTTCTTTCTATTTTCCTTGCCATCATTCAATGGCATAGTCTTGCCTTTCCGCAGATTGTAGTTTGACTGTGGTGCTTTTTCCCCTCGCTGCATTTCCTCAGCGTGACACTTCAATCCGTGGGAAAATACTGAATTGGAATCCCACTATTTATTTTATCCTATAATAGTCACCACAATTCTGGGCCTGAGAAGACCAGCCACCTCAATAAGTCACGTGTCCCAGGCAACCTAGTGGTTAGTGGGTATCTCACGGAGGAATATAAATGATGAAGGCAGGGAGAAAGGGCAGGGGGGGGAGAGGGGGGACAAAGGTGTGTGTGTATACTGCAAAGTTCCCAGTGGGCCCGTTAATCTGGGGCCTACACAAGGCACACCACACCTTAGCAGTCGTCCAGGTCTAACTGTATTCCCCTACTCCAACCCCAATCTCCCCCGCCAAAGCACAGCCCACACCACTGCCGCTCCCGTGGGGGACAATCACGTATGCCAGCGCACTGGGGGTACTCGGGTCAGGTCAGGTAACCGGCTGTACAAGCAAATCCGTTCCTGTCACCCAGTACTCACCCAGTACTCTACCACCTACTTGTGAGGTGTCGCCACGTCTCGGTACACAGCAGGCTCTTGTGTGGGCTGCCTCCGTCCTGCTTCTGAGCTTCTGAGCTTCTGAGCCCGTGCCTCCTGTGCTTCCCGCACTGCCAGCGCCGTCACCGACCCGCAGCACACAGCACACAACAGCGCCGTCACCGACCCGCAGCACACAGCACACAACAGCCCGTAGCCGCCCGCCGCCGCAACCGCAGCCGCCGTCGCAGTGATGGCGGGTTAGAAAAAAGGACCTTCCAACCACAGAGTCAAGCCGCACTGTCGTACTGCCTCAAACCGAGACGCAGCCGCTTCCGACTCTTCAGTAAGTAAGTTGGCATAACAGGGAGGTGCACCTCACAAGTTAATATATCGCGATCATAACCTATTTATTAACTAATGGTGGATTTACTGCATCTGTGTTCTATTCATATTCATAACCTATTTATTAACTAATGGTGGATTTCCTTGGTGGAAAATCAACAATCGGACAACTTTACTTATGAAGATGTAATCGTTGTGATCAAAGATGTTAACATTACATAGTCTAACTAGTATCCCATTTTTATTGAATATGTTATGTATAAAGAGCACACTACTGAAGCGGTTGAGCTAGAAGAGACACATGGACCACAGGTATACAAACAATAGTGATAGTCATCATTTATCATCAATTGTACCTTTAATGGAACTTTGATTGTGTGTGAAGTGTCTTCCATACTGACATTGTGTTATTGTTGTAATTGTATTTATGTTTTGTAAAATGGACTAGTATTACGGATGTTAACAACTTTTTGTTAATGCTCTGTTACAGTTGGGTGATGAAATCTACGATTCAAGATTGACTGTATCAAAGCACACTTGGAAAGCAAGGGTAACTACCATCCAGGGTTTTTTAAACTGACTGCTTAGAAATTGTTTAATTGGTATTACATAGTAAGATTGATATTCATATGTTCAGTAAGTGTGAACGAAATAACAATTGTTTTTTATTGTAATAGCGGCTTAGGAAAAAGGAGTAGGAAGACTCAGACCATACCACTAACAAATGATATCGCTTGCCAAGCGATGTGAATTGCAAGCAACTAATGTTTCACGTTGAGCATGCTTGTCCCAAGGTTCAGCGTCGTGATGCCGATGTCCAGTGGCTGGAACTTGAACTGAATATCACCAGCGAACCATGGAAAGTAACAATGGATCTTTGTTACATCACACAACCTACACAAGAAGTGATGGACAACACCGAAGTTGTTTTGTCATTAATTGCAGATCCTCTTTTACAATCCACGCCCTGGAAACAATTTCAATCAAAGAAAGACATAGGCCCTCATTCTGACTCAGGCGTTAAGGGGTTTACGGCGCCGTAAACGGCGCCGACCCTTAACGCCTGATTACAAGGTTGCCTTTGCGGGATGGCTTTTAACGGCTGCTTTTTTGCAGCCGTTAAAATCCATGCCGCAAAGGGACCTTGGTGATAATTACGGCACCGTAATTTACAGTGCCGTAATTATCGCCTTTCCCCATTCCCATTATGCCATATGGGGCGAAAATGGGAATGGGGAAGGGTAAAATGGGAAATGGGGATTTACCTCCCCACTCACCTTGGAATGGGGCGGTAAATCCACCAACCACCATGGCGTAAACATAGTTTACGCCATGGCGGTAAGGGTACGACCCAGGCGGTAACTTACCGCCTGGGTCGTAATGAGGGCCATAATGTTCCCTGTTCCCTCAATACATTCTGAACATCCCGAAATATCACAGATTGAAATCACTGAGGCATCTTCGCAATTGATCGATGATGTTCATGACCCTGAATTCACTATGCCTAGTGTGGAGGACTTATCAACCACCATAGAATCGCAATCCACTGTACTGCATGATGATTGGCTATTACGAGAGCCCAAATACCTTGCATTTTACAGCTGCCTGCTACAGATTATACAAATGATTAAATGCAACCATAGGATACGTAGAAGGATTTGTGCGGAGCCATTGGTAAAGTTTACTCAAGTAGTCAAAGGCGCCAACCTGAAGATCAAGGGCAGCTGTGTCCACCAACAGAACACATTTTCGTGGTCGCTGCAACCCATTCTTGGAAAAGTGTCTGCTGGAAATGTACTCTGTTCTTCTGCTCTGCTCTTCAGTGGATGAACGTTCAGTAAGATTTCACATTTCTGTAAATTTGTAGGAAATGTGTTCATTTAAAAAAAACAGAGAAAGTTCTTGTTCCCCGCTATTAATCAGGCATAGAATCTCAAATATGCATAGACAATGCTCTCACAGGCAAAAGGGCCGGCTAGCTGGTGATGGACAGTGCGACAGCCCTGGTTTTTAAGCCAAGTATTGCACTTACCAGTTCCACCACATGTACACCCAAAAAACAGTGAGGTCTGTCATGCTGCAAGTGTCTGAATGCGCATCTTCTATTGCCATTGAGAAATATGGATTCATTAAATCCGTTTAACTTCTGCAATCAAGGGGAATGCAAATAGAACTGATAGCCACTGACAGACACATCGTAAAAGCAAAGGCCATGCTAGAGAAGTTCCTGCACATAAAACATCAATTTGATGTATGGCATGTCGCAAAATCAATATCCAAATAAATAACCGCTACTGCTAAAAGAAATGGGTTCTGAGGAAGTTTTAAAATGGTCACAGTCTATCAGCAACCATCTTTGGTGGAGTTCAAAAACGTTAGAGGGTTTCCTAGATTGGCATTCAATGCTCCACCGTGGTTCAAACCTTCACTCACTAGAGGAAATGAGCATTTTCACGAGTGTGTACATGGACCTTTGAGTGAGGAGCACAAACGCAAGAAAAAGTGGTTGGTGCAAGGCTCCCCTCCTAACAGAACTCGTGAAAAGATTGTGTGCGACAAAACACTTACCAGAGATTTGAAGAGCTTGACAGAATTTTCACACACTGTTTATTTGGAGGTTTTCCATAATATGTGCCTAAAGTTCAGGCCTAAAAGGTGGCATTTCAACATAGATGGGTATGGAGGCCAGAACAAGGCTGGCTGTACTTGCACACAATGAGAACATTGGTAGGGAACAAGCAAAAAGTCTAGGCACTTTCGGCATGCTTCGTTACACCATGGCTTTTGCAAAAAGAACAAAACAATGGGTAGCAAAGCCAATATTACAGCACATGGAATTTTACCTCATTGAAGATGTGACGTTGGCAGTGATGGCCATGCAAATGCACAAACTGGTGCCAGAATATGTTTCCACAGCCGAGTCTATGCCATAGAACATTGCTAATGTGGTTCATCCACCAAAACGTGAACTTGTTGAAAAGTTGACTTCAAGATTCAAATGAAGTGGTGTGGTCTTTACAATTGATCCAAAGCAAGCCTCATCCATTTACTTTATGTTGATAAACTGTATTGTTAAAACATATTTGTTAAAAAGTAGAATTGTAAATATTTTGGAATTTTTATTTTTCATCTATTTACTATTTTTTATTAAATGTTAGTCGATATTTATTACTGAAGGGTGTTTAGCTCCTTTTCATTATTTGCCTCAATAGTATCAATTGATACTATAATAATACTATAATAACAAATGAGAATGTCCATATTTTATGTCTGTACCTTTTTTATTATTAAAATTCTATATACATATAGTTCGTTTATTTTGCCTCATTTGTAATCAGTCTTTTTTTTTGGTTAGTTTTTTTATTTACTTGTGTTTAATCTTTAAGATTTTTACAAGACCATGGAGCGACAAGAAAGAAGAAGAAGAAGAAAAGAAATAGAAGAAGTGTAAGAGGAAGTGAAGAAAGGGAAGGAATATTCCAATCTGTGACATTGAAGAACCACAACTGTTCCAGTTTGTATAAGAAAAAAAAATATTTGGGGCCGGCGAGCTGATAGACAATGTTACATCAAGGTCGTTCGCGGTTTGATCTTTTTTAGTGCTATGTCTAGCAGCTTAACGGTTGGCAAAGTCCATCTTGTGGTCTCTCCAGCGATCAATCGGTTCCACACAGTATCTTCTTCAGCAATGAGTGATCCTGCCAGAAACGGTGATAGATATGAAATTCTTTCTTGTCTCATTTGTGCGCATGTCATCACCAATTGTCTTATAGTTTCAGGTTGATCGGAGCTCTTACATAGACAACGTCCGTTAGAGCCAGTAGACGATCTGATAGCCAAAATTTAGTGGGTCATTAGTAAATTCAACCAAGCTCTCATGAACATTTTCCTCATGGGTTTATCTGGACATTTTACACAGTAGTTCAATGGGACTTTTACTTTATTAAACGTTGAAGGTAGATGATCCAACAGTTTGTTTCCTTTTGCTTTCTCGTTTGTGGTGATCCAGTCTTGGTTTTCCATTTTGACTTTCACTCTTTGGGGATTACATTTCAGGTCTTCTTCTGTGCATGCTACATCGTTCAGTTTGTCTTTTTGAGTTGCCACCCATGCATTTAGTGCTTTGCATTTTCCACCTTTGATTTCTTCTGCGATCAGTTGGTAGATCGGCAGAGTGTCCGTCAACAGCGTTTTCCTGAATAATTGTATTGAGCTCTGCTCCACGGTCGAGGCCAAGTACAGGATCCCCAACTCGTGCCTGATAGCTGCCATAGAAGTCGACTTGGGAACTTCCAGGACTGACTTCCATAGTAGTCCTTCCAATTTTGGCCATGTCGATGTTGGCACGTTTAGGGTGGCATCCATTCCATATATGAGCGAGGGCACTACTTTAGTCTTGTAGAACTGGATGGCTGGGAGAATTGAGAATCTGCCGAATTTGGTGTCGATGGCTCTTGTTTGTGCAGTCAGATGTTTTGCTTTTTCCCAGAGCGTCTTCGGCATCGTGGTCTCCCATGTAGATCCGTCGATCATCACTCCTAGGTACTTAAAGTGAGTCACAACTTCGATTTTGGTTTTATCTAAGAACCAATTCAAATTGCTATTTACTGGCTTTGAGTTTTTCCTTGAGTTTTTCCGATGATCAAAATTTTTGTTTTTGTTTAGTTGATTTCTAAGTTGTTTTCTTCTATGTATCGTGCTAAGTTTGTGAGTTTACGCTGTAGACCACTTTGGGTTTGATCTACGAAGATCAAATCATCTGCGTACAGGATGCGTGAGACTACTACTTTGCCGATTTTTGGTGGAAAAGATCTTATCTTTGCTTCAGAGTTTTTGTAGTCCCCTAGGCGATGAATAGTGCTGGAGCTAAAGGGCAACCTTGCTTCACTCCTCGTTCGGATGGTATTTCATCAGACAGAACGCCTTGTCGATTTAAGCGGACACGTAGCTTTGTGTTCGTGTGAAGGGCAATCACTGGCTCCAGAATTGAGTTTGGGCAGTCCCAATTTTTCAATTTCGACCATAGTTTTGAACGGTCAATTTGTTGAAAGCTTGTGATAAGTCGACAAATGCTAGGTAGACTTTGGGGGCTCCAGACTTGACGTTTGATTTCAGTATGTTCAAGTGCAGGATGTTTACAGCAGTACTTGCATTTTTTTGGAAGCCCATTTGGAAGTGGTCTGCAAACGGCACGGCCCAATTCTGAAATAGACAAAACCCAAGGTGGGAACCTCGACAATCACTGGCACCGTGAGGTGAGAACATACAATGAAACATAAGGTGGTGCCAGGAGAAAGAGACTTTTCTGAAGAAGGAAGGCAGAAAGCTAGAAAAATCAAATCATTATTTCATTTTATTTTGATTTGAATATGTAAAAAATCATTAAACATTTTAATCAATTATGTTAAAAAAGCATCCTATATATCACGCATCCATACATTCATTCAATCTAAGTCAATTCTTAAAACATTCAATAATTTGTATATATTAAAGAGGAATATACAATTCATTTCCAATTCATTTCACCTGTACAATTCATTTTCAATTCATTTCACCTATACAATTAATAATAGTTCATGAATTGAAAATGAATTGTATAGGTGAAATGAATTGGAAACGAATTGTAATTAATGGTGCCGCTAAAAGCACCAAGGGCGCGGGCACGTGACCTCCCATGCCGCAAATACCGGCATGGCGCAAAGTGGGGAACATCACGAGTCGGGTGGACATGCAATTAACGCCATTGTGAAGGGCGTAAAGTACCTTACCGAGTGCTAATACCGCCATCGCGGACCAACCTTAAACGGCCATGTGCAGTGTTCCCAACTGCCACATGTGCACACAATCAGCACAGGTGGAGGCCATACAGACTAGGCAAGCACACAAGGAGCACACCCCACCCCATTCCACACCCAGTCACACTCAACAATGACCCCAATACTACTAGCAATGCTGGGGCTGGAGGACCTGATTGCAGTGGAAGTACAAGAAGAAGAAGAAGAAGAAGAAGAAGAAGAACAGGCTGCACAGAGGAGACGCAGGCGGAGAAGGAGGGCAAGACAGGGCCAGCATGCCCCACCAGCACAACCAGTGGCACCACGCAGGCACCCCCAATCCCACGCATCAGAGCCAGTCCATTCAACCTAACCACTGAGCAGATCCACACCCTGTACCGTCTGGACCGGGACACCATCACCGCCATTGTGGACATGATACATGACCACAAAATGCAAGATGCAAGCAGCCCTACCATGTAAATGAAGCTGTGTCACAACCATTCCACAGCCATCTGCATGCGCACTGTACCAAATCAGATTGCAGCCCCCCATCAAAATGCAGGTACAAGCAATGACAATGGCCAATACACAGCACCAAAAACCATCTACTGAAAGGACAGTCCCCCATTACTGCGTGCAAAGGAGTCACATGAGGGTCAAAAACATCAATACACCACTACACTGACACGGAGGCCCAACTGAACCGTATGACAACTTTTGTTGTGCGTAGTGAGATCATCATGAGGCTGACATCAACGGTGCCAGGATGAAAGCATACAAATCAACGGAAATCTTCAACATCACAGAAACAACCACTGTGGACTAACACAGTGCATGGGCACTCACAAACAACTTGACTCCCTGTACCCACTAGTAGATGGCATGCAAACCAGTCCATAAGAGGAATACACACATACCAGCCACATTGTGTGTCATAAGAAATACATGCATGCCATGTCGTCACTCAATGAGGTCAATGATGAAGTAGTAACTTACACATACATTGTTACATTGTTGGCCACATGCAGATGATGCAGGCTGTCTTGAAGAGGTGGCTCCTTACCACCTACCACCGTACCCGTGTGGTGATGGAGCAGACATTTGGCCTTTTGAAAGCAGGCTTTCACTGCCTCATCAGGTCTGGTGGGGCACTCCTGTATGGGCATCAGGAGGTGGGCATGAACGTCATGGCATGTGTCATGCTACACAATCAGTGCATCTGACGAAATGTGCCACTGCCCACTGACGCTGAACTACGATCACCTGACAATGAGGATAATGAGGGTGAGGATGGGGCAGCACCTCAGGGACGTGCCATGCGTCTGACTCTGATCAAACAATGTATCTAGCAGACATGTACGGGAGGGTTACATGGAGATGGCACTTGGGGCACAGGGTGTGTCCGGGACAGGGCACTGTACACTGTTAACCAATTAAGCACACTTACGCAGTAAGCAATGTCCACACATGTGATTTCTGATTAACCAAAAAGTGTATTGAATAGGGAAAACTAAGTGAACAGACCCACCACCCCACACACCCACTCCCCCCTCCCCCCTCTACTCCCCACCACACCCACTGCCCCCTCCCTCCTCCCCCCTCTACTCCCCAACACACCCACTCCCCTCTCCCCCCCCTCTACTCCCCAACACACCCACTCCCCCCTCCCCCCTCTACTCCCCAACACACCCACACCCCCCTCTACTCCCCAACACATAGTGTGCAGGACTGTGCACAAGTGGACCACGTGGCACGAGTACACAAGGCTCTGCCTACTGGCATCCCCCTCTCCCAGCACCCGGTGCACCCCTGTCTGATCGCCGCAGGTTCCTGCCCGACCTGCGCACAGGGCTGGTCCTGGTGGAACTGGCAGCCGAGGAAGAACTCGGTTGCTCAGATGGACGCATGTCCCGCATTGCTTGAACCAAGTCGGACAGTACGTGCCACACAGCGGCCAGTTCAGCACATATGTCCTTTGAACTGGACTCAAAAGCAGACCTCAGGGAAGCAGCACAATCACGCATATCCTCCCTAGCACTACCACATTCTGTGATATGCTGTGTCAACATGCCAGTTAGTTGTTGTTGGCGCCTTATTATTTCCTGCATCCCCTCTTGGGTGTTTCTGGCTGTGGTTGATGGTTGAGGGGTGTCCATTATACTGTTAGCCTCCTGCACAGGTGTGGTTGAGCTGGGAGTAGCCGGCCACAAGTTTGCTGGAGATAGCCCGTGTATGGTGTTGTATGGTGTTGTCGGGCAGGCTGCACGGGGACAGGTGGGGGGAATGCAGGGGGCCAGTGGGGGGAGTGTCAACATGCAGCACATCCCCTTCCTCGCCGTCCGAGATTGCTGCAGTGGCTGCTGTTTCTCCAATGGTGCTGCTTTCAGCCGATGCAGTACCTTCAGCGCACAACACTTGGCAGATGCTGGATGTTGGTGGTGCCAAAGTGGTGGACGTGAAGCACATTGGTGCCGTGGCCTGTGGGGTGCTCTTGGCCATTTCCTGTTTTAGGGGTTTCCTTATTCCCCTTGAAGTGGAGGGCCGGTGTTGTCCCTCTTCGGCCCTGGCCATCTTAGCTGGGGTGGCACCGGTGTCGTCATCGGCGCTGACTGATTGTGAGCCTGTGGTGGACCAAAGGAGGGAGAGGGTTAGTGATGGGTCTACGGGCATTGAGCATGCATTGTGATGGCTGCATTGATTTTGATTAGTGGATGAGTCACATTGGAGGCAGTGACATACAGGTAGTCTCACTCTTGGGTGGGTGATGCATGGAGGCATGTGGGTAGCTACAGAAATGGGGTGCATTATGCATGTGGACAAGGTGACTTGAGACACCTACCTGCATCGGCTGATGACGGGGATCCTCTCTCCATTTCCCCAACTCCCTCTATGCACTCCGTGCCTATGTTGGAGGCACATATCTCCTCCCATAGCTGGAGATTGAGGGGCGACTCAGCACCTCCACCTGTCGCCATCCCGATATTCCGGTTTGCTGACAGTATGCTCCTCACGCGGAGATGTAGATCGTCCCACCGCTTGCGGCATTGTTTTGGGTTGCGGGGTGTTGTGCCAACAGCACTGACCCTCTGGGCGACCATAGCCCAAATCTCCTTTTTCCTCAGCAGCGCCGGTTTGGTCATCTGAGTTGCAAACACGACGTCTGCATGTTCCTGGAGGGTTTCTGCCAACATGGTCAGCTCCTCTCTTGAGAAGCGCTCCTGGCACAGCCAATCTCTGCTTTTCTTTACAACTTTTGGCACCCTGATGTCAAAGGGGTGGTGGTGGAGGTGTGCGGGAGTTCTGGGGGTTAGATGTCTCCTGGTTACAGAGGATGGCAATGGATTGTGTTTTTAAAGATGGCTGCCGTGCTCTTTCCCGTTCCTGTGCGATGACGCTACTTCCGGATCCGCTTATTTACAGTCACCGCTAATAGAGGTTCCCGCTATTTGCGGTTACCGCTATTAGCAGTGACTGCTAATGTCGATAGATAGGGTGCCGGAGGTGCTATTTGCACTGCATAGGATGCCGGTTAGTGGGATTTTACGCCCTCTAGCGGCATGGCGTGATTTCATTACCGGCATGGAGCAATGCTCGTGCCCGAGGACTCGTAATGTGCCACTTTTAGCGGTCTCTTGCCAGCACGGACACGTTATTTGCACCATGCCGGTAATGACCGATGCTTACCTCCAGGGTCGTAATGAGGGCCAATGTGTGAGGGTGAGCAATCGATGGGATTGATGCCCTTGGAATTGCACCAGATACCAAAACGTTTCCATTTGCTGGCATAGCAATAACGTGTATTAGGTTTCCTTGCTTCCCTTAGTATGTCCATGCATCTCTGAGGGAGTTGCAGGTGTCCAAACTCTATGATCTCAGGAGCCAGGCTGCTAAGTTCAGAGTTTGTGGGCATGGGTGTAGGGACTCCCCCCTGTCCTGAGACAACATGTTGTACGGGCAGGGCAGCTTGCAGGGGAGTTGCTAGGTCTGGAAAAGACCCAGGGCTACGCTGGTGTTGGAACTGTTGGGACTGGGGGCTAGCTAGTCATTTAGCTGTAGCTCCTGAGATTCTATCTGGGGCTACAACCAAAAGATCAGGGGCTATAGCCCCCTTTGCCCCCCCCTAGCAATGCCCCTGGCAGCTTGACTGGTGGGGAGAGGGACATTTCCATCAGGTGAGCGAACCAGGGTTGGCGGGCCCACATGGGGGCCACCAGTATCATGGTAACTGGTTCCTGGTGCATCTTGTGCACAATCTTGTTGAGAAGGGGAGTCTGGGGGGGAAAAGCGTAGACAAATTTCCCAGACCAAGTTATCCAGAGACCGTTCCCCTTGGATCAGTTCTGGGGTACCTGGAGGCCTAGGGCCTCATTACGACCCTGGCGGTAAGGGGTTTACGCCAGCGTTAGCTGCGCCGACCCCTTACCGCCAATTACGAGGTCCCTTAGCGCCATGGAGGTTTTAACACCCGTTTTTAGCGGGTGTTAAAATCCATGGCGCTAAGGGACCATGGAGTTAATTACGCCACCGTAATTTACGGTGGCGTAATTAACGCCTTCCCCACTCCCATTATGCCCTATGGGGCAAAAATGGGAATGGGGAAGGGTAAATGGGGATTGGGGACTTACCGCCCCGCCAAGGTCGGAATGGGGCGGTAAGTCTGCCAACCACCATGGCGTAAACATAGTTTACGCCATGGTGGTAAAGTCACGGCCCAGGCGGTAACTTACCGCCTGGGTCGTAATGAGGCCCATAGTCTTGGCATTGGGCGTTCTCCTGAGTAGCGAACAGGTCGATCTCTGGGAAACCCCATTCTGTGAAGACGTTGGACACAATGGGCCTCATTACAACTCAGGCGTTAAGGATTAACGCCACCGTTAACCCTTAACGCCTGATTCTGATTTTAACGCCTGCTTTTAGCAGGCGTTAAAATCCATGGCGCTAACCTGCCATGGTGCTAATTACGCCGCCGTAATTTACGGCGGCGTAATTAGCGCCTTCCCCACTCCCATTATGCCCTATGGGGCAAAAATGGGAATGGGGAAGGGAAAATGGGAAATGAGGATTTACCGCCCCACTCACCTTGGAATGGGGCGGTAAATCCGCCATCCACCATGGTGTAAACGGAGTTTACACCATGGTGGTAAAGTTGGTGCACTTAGCACCAAGGTTGTAATGAGGCCCAATGTCTTCGTGCAGTCGCCATTGAAGATTGAGTTCCCTTGGAACATGTTGGGACAACAAAAACATCTTGTGTTTGAGAGCCCATATCCAAATGTTTTGGGACAGCTTGGATAGCCCTGGAGAGTGAGTTCCCCCCTGTTTGTTTAGGTAATACATTGCTGTAGTGCTGTCGATTAGGATCAGCACTGTCTTCCCTTGCATTTGCACCTAAAAGGCTTTCAATGCTTTGAACACCGCTAATAGCTCCAGTAAGTTTATATGGTTGGACGCTACTTGAGGGGACCACACTCCGTGTGCTGTCTGCTGAAGCAGGTGAGCCCTCCTCCCCGTGAGAGATGCATCTGTCATGAGAGTGGCTTCCACTGCAGGGGTGGTGAAGGTCTTCCCTTTCAAGAGGTTTTCTCTTGACCACCACTGCAGAGAGAGTACGAGGGCTGGCGAGACAACTAACAGATCTTCCCATTGTCCGCTGGCCTGACACCACTGGCTGTTGAGCCACTCTTGCATGGGACGCATGCGCAGCCGCGCGTGGGGAACCAAGTATATATACATGACGCCATCATTCCTAGCAAATGCATGGCCTTGCGTACCGTCACCTCCCGACTGGCTACATATTGAGGAATCTGAGAGAGCATGTTCTGAACCCTCTCGCTGGAGGGGAAGACAAGACCGTGTTCCGTCCGAATTAGCGCTCCCAGAAATTGTTTTACTTGGCTGGGGACTAAGCTGGATTTCTTTTCGTTGATTGAAAAACCCAGGCTGAAGAGGAGATCTACTGTTTTTTGGGTGTTCGAAAAACAAGCGTCAAACGAATCCCCCGTAATGAGCCAATCGTTGAGGTAAGGGTAAACTGGGACTGATAGTCTCCGCAGGTGTGCTGCTGCCACTGCCAGGACTTTGGTACACACCCTTGGCGCTGAGGCGATGCCGAAGGGGAGTACCTCGAATTGGTAGTGTTTGTCCTGGATCATGAACCTTAGGTATTTTCTGTGCACTGGCAACATCGAAATATGAAAGTATGCATCTTTCATGTCCAATTTTGCCATGAAGTCCCCCTGTTTTAGCAATGGGATCACCTCCTGCAGTGTTACCATGCAAAACTTCTGGGGTTTTATAAACTTGTTCGCTGGGCACAGATCTAGAACAGGACGCATGGTGAGATCCGTTTTGGGTACACGGAAGTACTCTGAATAAATACCCTTGTTTACCTGAAGAATAGGGACGGCTTCTATGGTGTCCTTTCCCAGCAGTGCTTCACCTCTTGGATCAGGATCTCCAGATGGTCCGGTGAAAGGCGCCGTGAGCGCGGCGGTCTGAACTGTGGAGGTCGGGCGAATTCCACACAATAACCATGGGCGACCCTCTTTAAGACCCACTGGTCGGAAGTTATCCCCTCCCATGCCTTGAGGAAAGATGTTAATCGCCCCCCGACCGGGGAGACATGGGAGGGGACCTGGACTTAGTGGTCATTTCTGACCAGAGGCTGTGGCTCCTCTGGGATTGGGGCCACTGCCTCTACCTCTACCGCGTTTCTGACCCCTTGAGGGGTAGTGAGTAGGGCTTCCAGATGTTTGATTTGTGTTGAAGTTACCCGTGCCGTAGTTGTTTTGACCAGCATGGGCTTGCCCTCGAAAGGACCGCCGAGAATTATTACCCCTCTGGGAGGAGGGATTCTGTATAATTTGGTGCAAGGACCTTATAGTCTCATGCTCCTTCTTGGCTGTCTCCAACCCTTCATCCACTGCCTTCCCGAAGAGGTTAGTCTCCTCAATGGGTTTATTAATGAGGGAGCCCTAAGTCTCAGGTCTAAATCCCGATGAACGCAGCCATGCGTGTCTTTTCAGAAGAGTCCCTTGTGCAAGAGACCTGCCTGCTGTTTCTGCAGTGTCCAGGGTGTTCTTCACCACATTCTGGTTAACCAGTTTTCCCTCCGAAACAATGGCGAGATGCTTTGTTATGGTGGGTTCAGGAACCTCCTGGAGGCCTTCTTAGAGCAAGTTCCATTGGGCATCAGCATAGCTTGCTAATAGCGTAGTATTATTAGCAACCCGAATGGTGTATGCAGCTGCTGATGTGACAAGTTTTCTGCAGGGCATACAACCTTTTAGACTCCTTGCCCGGTGGTGATTCTCTCGTGGCAAGGGGTACCCCTGCCCTCTTTCGAGCGGTAGTCACTACCAGTGAGTCTGGGATGGCGTGCCCTTTGATATACAGAGGGTCAGAGGGAGAAGGTCGAAATAATTTTTTGACTCTCGGGTTCACTGCCTGTGTCTGAGCAGGTGTGAGAGCAATGAGGGAGCTACCTGTCTCTTAACAGAGTTAAGGAGGGGGATGGATTGACTCGCCGGAGGTTTTTCCTTAATAATATCCTCTACGAAATCCTGCTCAGGTACCGCCTCTTGAGTGGCAATTTTGAAGTATTCAGCTGCTTTTTTCAACATGGAGTTGAAAGCTATTTGGTCATCCACAGAGGAAGCCTGGAGATCCGGGGTGGACGGAGGAGAGTCTAGGCACAAAATATCAGTGTCCTGATCTTGCTGTGTCCAAGGGTCTTGACCTTCCTGCTGGGTTTACTCCCAGTTGGCTGTCGTATCCTGTTGATCTTCCTCATAGTTTTCGAGAAAAGAAACTTCTTCTTCATTACAGATGGCTCTATATGTGTCCATATGGATCACGTCTTCTTGTTGGAAAACATGAGACTGAACTTCTGGAATTTGGGGGTTAGGGTCTACCCGAGCCCTTTTCGGGGGAAGATGATCAGAAGAACCGATAATCTGCTCCAGGCGATCCATATAACCCTCACATTTTTCTGTAGTCCATTTAGAGGACCCAAACGGGCCTACGCGAGGAAAATGACGTTCTCTGCACTGTGTCGTCGCAAGGAACCTCTCAGGGTGTCGGAGAGAGGCTCTTGACTATCTATGTAGGTCTCATCGGAATCGAGGACCAAATTCGCTGAAATCTTTTCCGTGGCTTGGCCCATAAATTTAGGCGGAACCGGAGTAAGGCCCACTGCTGCTGCGATTCTTCCAATGCTACTTTGGATAGTCGCCGAATCGTCGTGAGACAAAGGCTCTGATGATTTGTCGGCAGTAGAAATACTGTCCGCGGCACTAGGAGGCCTAGCGGTGGGTTTTCTGGGTAGAGGCCTAGCCGTAGTTTTCAGGCCTACTGAGGCCTTGGCAATCGTCGAAGCGTCGGGTGCCCGAACTTCGATGCGCGTAGGTTTTGGAGTAGCACCCTTGGTTTGTTTTGATTTCCCAGTCGCAATACGCTACTGCGGATGCAGGGAACTGTTTGGATCTGGACGATCCGAGGGAACCGGCAACGTTTTCGGCGGCCCCGTTGGCGCTTTCACCTTTTTCGACAAAGGCGTCAAAATTGGCATAGGGGTCGTGTGCTTAGTGCAATGCGCTTGTACGCCCCTGTCGCCGGGTGTAGTCCCTGTAGCAAGACCAGAGTCGAGCCTGGAAGGGTCAGGGGTGGGCGTGGCAGACCTAGAAGTGTCAGCCTCAAGGTCTATAACATCCGTGTTGGACGTTTGGTCAGCCGAAGTACCACTGTCACTTTTGGCTGGCATGGCGGTGGGGGAGGAGGGCTCCACGAGTGACATACCATACGCAGCCCACCGCTTTACATGGCGCACCTTAAGGGTCTTGGGCCGAAGAAGTTTGCACGCCGCATACCGCTTCTCGTTATGCTCTAGGGGGAGACAGTAGTTACACGTCCTGTGTTCGTCCTTTCAAGGATATCTGACCCTACACTTAGAGCAGAACCTAAAAGGAGTCCTTTCCATAGCAAAAGGGAAGGATGACCAGACCGAAAGGGAAAAGAGGGGAAATGAGGAAAGACATACTAAACAATATGGCCACCCCGACCGCACTCTACCTACTGTATAGGTCGGCCAGAGGGCCCGACCATGTGGAAAATCCGGCCGCCGGATCTTAGGCGCTGAAAATCCACAGCCGTAGACGATTCCCTCGTAGTCTTCGTCGAAGATGTTCTTATTGGCGAAGTGACTTAATGGGGAATAAACCGACAATTCAGTAAAGATAAACAATGTCTCTAGTAAGAGCTCCGCTATAGGGCGACCAGTTATCTGGGTGGAAAAAAACAATCTGAGGGACCTCGGCGCGTGAGGGATTTTGGGTACTACACACGTCACGATAGGGATAGTGTTACAGACACGCCTATGCCAACGTCCCCTTTCGGTCCCCCAAAGACAAGATGCAATACTCTGCGGTTACCACTGGATGTCGGACCACATGCACAGCATGTGATTCTAAGCAGATTAACAAGCATCAGAAAATATGTTGGTGTGGATATAGAAGTGCTACATTGTGAAAATGTCTGGAGCTCATTAAACTCATCCAAGCTTTGCCTCTCTCTTCCGTTGTGGCGTGTAGTTGTTGCTTGTTGGAGTTTGTAGGATGTTGCACACATTTGGTGTTTAAGTCGCCGCATATGATGACGTCAGTATCTTCATAGTCAACGTAGATTTTATTAATCATTTCGGCGACAGTCGCACCAAAGTTTTTTGTCGTCGTTCGCTGAGGGTTCCAATATAAGTTGATGACAGCTAACTGCGTGGTAGTCCATCGTTCCGATCCAGATACTTAATGGGACCATGATGTTAAAACAGCCAGCATATCATATCATTCCCCCAGTTTTTCTTTTGCAGTAATTCCTGATCCTACTCGGATCGATGTTAGAAGGCCCGAGGAAGGACGGCCCAAAATGCTGTTTGAGGTCGGTGATGTCTCTATAGTGAAACCATCAAGTGAAGGTTTCTCCACCAGCCATGTCTCCTGGAGGCACAAGATGTCATAGTCCCCCAAGTCAATGGGCTTCATTACACGGAATGCGATAAGGGTTTGGTGCAAACCCTTACCGCCTTACTACGAGGTTCCTTTGCGGGCCCCGACCTCAACGGCTCAACTTCTGCAGGAACAGGCCGGTACGCTCCAAAGGAGGCAGGGTGTACGGCCCAGAAAGCACGCCCTCCTGCGGAGCGGGTGCCTCGGGCACCGGAACATCTAAGAAACTCATCATGTCCAGTACCCAATCATGAAAGGCTCTGATAGAGCGGGGAAGGTCCTCGTTGTCCTGATTGCCTTAAGGGTCATCTGACAGGTCAGGATCCTGCTGAGCCGTGTCAGGCACTGCCTTGTCCACTGGGGACAATGGAGGCAAAGGCGGGAGAGCAGGGGCACCACGGGCAAGGGAGGTGCCGACGGAACCACCGGAGAAACGGGTGGAGCCGGAGGCGCCGGTGGACATATCTCCTTGAAAAGCCCTTTCAAATATTCTGTCATGTGGTCGGTGCGCATAAGCGCTTGAAATTTACAGAAAAAAGCATCCTCAGGAGATTGTTCCGGGACCTGAGGAGGCCTCTCATGAGGTGAACAAATCCAGGGACGTAACGAGGAAGGGTGCCACACTGGCCCCTCCACCGACGTGTCCACATAAATCAAAGGAGCCGCCCCCGCGGGCAACGAAACATTAGTAAAATGGCGTGTGATTGCAGCGCCTATTTATACACATAGAACCGTATTTTTGGTGCGTTTCGTGTCCCAAAGTGGACAGGCAGTGAGTGATGGCAGAGCCCTGATTTGTATATATCGGGGGAGCAAATGATGTATTTAGGCACACCGCTGGGGTGATTTTTTACCTTATGCGCCAAATCAAATTAAGCTCAGGCCGGTAGTGTAACGGTGACTGAACTATTCAATGTGGGAGGTACATATATAATATGTACTAACTCCCTGTGACTGAGTCTTCACCTCATTTAAAACATAAGGCAAAGAAGTTAATTATCATTGCTTCGACTCGCCTTGGCACGCGTTATTTAATCCTGTTATGATTGCGAGAATTTCGATATAATCAGATAAACAATGGACGGCTGGTACTTGGGAACATACCCTTTCCCCCACGGCTCTGAGTTATTCTTACCTGTGGTTTTAACTCGCAGATGCTTTCCCTCGTGCTCCGTCCGGGCTGTGGCACAACCTCGAAGGACAACGCGGGACTTCCGGGTTTTGAAATTGAAGCGCTGTGTAGAATTGCACATAGATAAAGAAATAGGACTCAATCGGTCCATTTTTTACAAAGCGCAACGTGAAGGGGGAGAACCATAATTGGCTGCCCTTCCCATTTGAAGTCTCTCAATATATTGAACCACATATGATGGTCCAAGGCTAAAGCAGCTCATAGATAATTAATGTAATGTCTGTTTGGAAAACTTTGCCGTGTGGTCTCGAAGTCCATTCATAGATAAAAAAAATAGAACTATGCTAATTGGTTCCTGGAAAAACGTAGCAGGGGGCACAAAATCACCTTCCACGTTTATTGTCACTCAGTTTCAGTGCACATATATTAGTGCAGTACGACGCCACCAACCATATAATTAGTGTGGTGTATGTTAAAAGACATTCAGGGGCAGAGACTGTCCCATCACATTTGTGAAGACGTTACACCGTTCCTCCCCATTTGTGGGTTCACTGTACCCACTGATGGATACAATATGGGGAAGAGACTGTCCCATCACATTTGTGAAGACGTTACACCGTTCCTCCCCATTTGTGGGTTCACTGTACCCACTGATGGATACAATATGGGGAAGAGACTGTCCCATCACATTTGTGAAGACGTTACACCGTTCCTCCCCATTTGTGGGTTCACTGTACCCACTGATGGATACAATATGGGGAAGAGACTGTCCCATCACATTTGTGAAGACGTTACACCGTTCCTCCCCATTTGTGGGTTCACTGTACCCACTGATGGATACAATATGGGGAAGAGACTGTCCCATCACATTTGTGAAGACGTTACACCGTTCCTCCCCATTTGTGGGTTCACTGTACCCACTGACGGATGCAATATGTTGCAGATCTTTTTCTTGTTTACAATATTTGTCCTTCATCAGATGAACCATATATTTTGAGGGGTTAGCAGGTTGTTTATACTGGTGTGAACAACATTTGTTCCAAATTAAATGTTTGTGTCTACAGCCAGTCCTTTATATAAATATTTGCCTTCTTCATTTTTAACACGTTTTTAACATAGACCAAGTACAATGATGATAGCTTGAGATACATGTAGGATAAACAAAAACTGCAAAAGTGCGAGGGTCCTGTGGAGACCTTTTGAATACATTATAGAAATACATTTCGACAGAATGGAAAAGGCATAAAGACATTTCATTCCGTGCAGACACAGGCACTTGGTCCGGTGGCTCAGAGGCAGTCTTCTTCCGGTCGATGTTCGCAGTTTTGACAACTGGCAGGGCTGATGATACTAGACCATTAAAAAGAAATGTGGATGGTTTGAATGTAATGATAGCACCATTACTCTAAAGCAGAGATGGCCAGCTAATCTTACAAATGCGTATTTAATCTTCTTACAGCCAAAATGTAATAACTAATTGGAGTCAGCCATTTTAGGGAAGGCCTGTCATGTTGCTTTGTGTGATTTGTTTACAGTAGGCGGGTCTTGAATAGCCTCAAGTATTTCGGCATCGGACAGTTCTATGTCTGTGTCGAGTTTGCGCTTCTGTTGTTTAGTGAAGAAGCTTTTTAATGAGCAGGACATCAAAGGGTTGGGCAGGAATTTTGAGACTAAGGTCGTTTTCCTGAGCAACTTATGTGGTTTTTTCCTTAATGCCTTGCATGGGACTGGTTTGGTATCTTGTATTCCATGTTTTCCCAGGCATTGCTGTGTGTTTGGATTCTCTTTTGTCTGTTTGATTTTAGTTTTGTGTGTTCGTTTGTTCTGTGCAAGGGTTTTCTGTGGCTTTGGTTTCAAGGAAGGCTGAGCCTTCGCTGACTTGTGAGCTGAGCTGCTCTCGTCAGGATCGATTTGAACCCCCTCTTCCGGGTCTCATGTTGCCACTGCTAGATGTGAATTGGGGGAGTTGAGTGCTTGGTCAACAGCGACATTGTCGCCATCTCCTTGGTGATAGAGTTGTCCCGCATGAAAGGTTTCATCCTACACCGGAGGGGCGTGGATCAGTGCTGTCATGTTTTTTGAGGCCGTGACCGGTGGCCCCCCTGCCTTTTCTACTTCCTGGTTTAAATAAGTCCTGGGTTCATCTAGTGGGGGAGTGCATGTCTTATTTGATCCAATGGTACTTGCTGTTTTAAAATAGCAAGGTATGTTTGGCTTGGCGGGTGCTTGTTCAATGTCCGGAACGATATATGATGGACTCTCCACTCCCGCCCTACAAGTTGCCAGCTCCTGTTCAGAGGCCGCCAGGGACCACACTCCGGTAGTCCTGTAAAAGCAAAAGGAAATATCGAGGCTGAGTACCCCAAAAGGAAATACACCAAACACGGGCTTATAAAGATTCACAGATCTTTATTAAAAAAAACTGTACATTTTTCAAAGAAACAAAGTATCAGATAGATATCTGGCCCTCAGTACATCACAGCGAATACCAGCCATTTCGTTGTGAGAAGTGAGTGGTACTGGACGTCTAAACAGTTGTTTATGTTATACATTTCCAATCATAATGTCCAGCCCCTCTACAGGTTAATGATACTCGGTCTTGGGTTCGTGCCGAGTTCACTTCTGACTTAACCAACTATATGCATGTGGATCATCTTCAGTTTGCATATTAACAAGTCACAATGGCAACAGTGTATTCTCGGATTTAACAATGAGCCTTAACACATGTCCTATACAATGCAGTTCAGCTAGTGTCCACGTTCAGTATTTATATAACATTGTAGTTGATGTATGTCCGCGGATCAGACTTGTTGGTGCATATAATCCTCTGACTACAAGTCAGGCCTGGGACAAGGTCTCTTTACTCAACCCAAACATTCGGCCAACGGACAGTTTATACATTAACTCACGTACAAAGTTCAGGACGGCTCAGTTACAAGCGGGAAACACTGTCCACCATTTTAGAACACAGAATTACTTTGGAGTAGAAATCAAAATGGCGGATGGACCTAAAATGGCGGCTAAGTCGATCTAAGATCGGAACTTTGCAACCCGGTTTTCTTCGCACAGCGACTGGGCTTTGGCCAATATATACAATAGAGGAGGCACGATATGATATCCCGTTTAACAGTCACTGCAGACGCTTCACTTGCATCTGCGGTAGTTAGATAGCTGGTTAGTGCAGGGGGGAGGACTGGAGCTCCGACAGGTTCCGCAGGTTCCACAGGTTCCACAAGTTCCGCAAGTTCGGCTGCAGCAGAAGCCGTTATCATGGATGTCGCGGCACAGTCAGACTCGCTGACTGGATGGACAGCTCCCAGTGCCTCGCGAGTGGAGGGAACGCGTGGAGCACTGAAAGGGAGCGCTGCCGCAGCGTTTGTGGACACAGTTTCAGGCGCCACTGCCGGTGTCAGGGGCGCCGTCTTACCTCCTCCAGAGAATTGGCTGCTTTCAGGTTGGTTTTTACAGCTTCTCAGGCGCCGCTTACTCATGTCGGCATCATTGTAGAGACCTTTCCTTGTTCCAAGTCGAAATATAGCTTCGGCATTCCAGGGATTCCAGGATTTCCCTTCGGCGGGCATGGAGATTTCGAGGTGGATGGCTCCATCGGCTCCATGGCTCCGCAGGCTGCCGTAGACTGCTGGTGACTGCACACACCTCTGCGTTACAGCTCTGCGTACCGCTTTGCGGTATCAGTGCGTATTTGAAAGTCCACCCACACAGTAGAAATCAAAGATAGACTTTCCTGCCAGGGAAACACGTTGAGGACAGCGTGGGCTGCTGACTGATGGTGACTGCACACACCTCTGCGCTAATCGGTCTTTTTAAATGGTTGATCCTTGAGAAATGGACAGCATGGCCAGAATTGAATCATTATGTTTTGGGGGGAATTTGTAAATAAGATTCTTTTACCTACATTTAAATATATAAACATAAATAACACAATTTTACACCTCATGCACAAGGATCAACTTATAATGGTTTTAAATAGGGGCTATTACAATATGGTTGAAGATGGTGATTCTGCAGTGGCATAAGACAGAATATCCTACCCCCCTAACCTCCATAACAACTATGCTCAACGTGATACCATGCGCCTAGGGTCACATTAGGATGTATCTTGCAGACAGGACATGTACGGGCAGGAAAAGAAGATGTGTTTGTATTATGGTTTGTCCTTGCACAACGCAGAGCAAATAGTCTGACAATATAGGGATTTCTTTCTTCTTTTTTTATTGTGATTTGGTTTAAAAAAACCTTACACAAGTAGAAAAACAGAATAAATAAGAACAAAACATCAAACAGTGTTACATATACAATCAATTCAGAGAGCTCAGCACAACACTTGAAAACTGACATAACACAATTATTCCTTAATTTTCTTAAATGTTATGCACACAGTTCCAGAGCATAATGCAATTATCAAAGACACATTTTCCCTCCCACATAAATCTAGCCGACAACATTTCCCTAGAAACCTCAGTATCACAACATTCAGGATGCCTATAAAATCTGGTTCTACTCTGTTGGAGGCTTGGACATTCCAAAACACAAATATGCAATGTCTCCACAAGGCCACAAATTACAAAATTACAAAAGCGGCAATTCAGAGAGAAACCCATAGTTTCAAGTGACCCCAATGTTTAGTCTGTTCTCTTGTAGGCCGCTGATTAAGTCTAAATCGCATGTAAAGAGATCAAAATCTGCATTTTTCTCATACATTTTGCATACTCTGTGTAGCAGTAATACAGTTTAATAGCGTCCATTGTCTGCCACCAGTCCTGCCTGAAGAGTTTCAGTTTTACCCCTCTGGCACGATTCAAAAGTTTCTCCTCCGATGAACTAAAATGATGTTACCCATGGTGGGGTCCTAATGCCCAGAAAAAGCTTTTGGCAGCAAGAACTTGTCCCTACAATAGTTAACCCATATACCCTCTGGAATGGGACAGATCATGGAGGAAGTATTATCACCTACGGTTCTATTTAGACTAGCTCACACCATTGTCTAGCAATAGTCTGCATCAAGGGTTCAACATGAATTGACTATCCCCATGAACAACTCCATCTTAATAGATTTAACCAAGTTCCCAGGGTGTTGACAAATAGCTTCACTCTCTTTCTGATAATCAATAGAATCCAGACCCTTATCGAGAAGCCATTTGATGCTTTTGCATTTAAGACCTTTTGAGGCAATGATTTTTGCATCAAATTGATGGGAAAATTATTTTACACTCGTTAGCTGTACGATCTAAAATAATTCATTTGAGTAAGATGGTAATAATGTCATTCAATTCAGCAACCATTCCACCAGCAGTTAAACAAGGATTTTGACTCCATCCAAAAGATTCAATCATTTTGAGAATAGAACTTACAAACTTATGGCACATGTTGTCATTCCACCTAAGCCCACCCTCAAGAAAAAGACAGGACAAAATGGGAAGCTGTTCATATATATCATGGGTAAAACCAAAAGTAAAATATAGTACAAGGTGGAAATATAGATGTAGTCAATCTGCAAACTACGCAGACCTCTATGCCATGTATTTATAGGCCCTTTCTCCCTCTATCCAGGTGCCCCAAACTCTAGGTTCTGCTATTGCATTATTTCTCAGTACACTTCCTGCCATCATAGTATTAGGTGCCACAACCCAGATATCTTCTGTCCTAGCCCTCTGGACGTACAGCCACTCTCTGACCCCCACATCGCTCAGCTGCCGGACTGCTTCATCCCACAACCATGAATGACTAACCCTCCTGATGGAGATACCACATCAACAAAGACTGCCTCTTCGCCCCCGCATCCCCACCCCTTCTGCACCATACCCACCCCCCATAATGCACCCCTCCCCGCACATGCCCTCCCGGCACATGCCATCCATACTAGCTCCTACTTTCAGGAACCCTCCCCCCTACATCGGCTCGCCACCTCCGGCCCCTGCTCTCAAACACCGATACACTCTGACCCCCAATCATCATTCTGCCTCTAACTCTGAAATCAGCAGAGCGCTCTGGCGCACCAAACACCACGCATCTCATACCCTCTTCCCACACATTCCAACCCATCCGGGACTCAGGCTCTCCCTCTGCCCCCCAGGCATCTATTGAGAACGACCCCCTACTCCCTGTCCAAACACCCCGCGCAATCTCCAACTCACAAGCCAGAGGAGCTCTCTGGGGCTCCAAACATCACGAGTCCCCCGCCACGACCGCAGCATTGGTGCGCTCACTCAGGAACTCCCCCATCCCAGACCAACCCCCCCACCTCAGCCCTTCCAGCCCTGCCAAACCCCCTTTGACACCTGCACTAGCACCCACCCACTCGTGTATAGCTCCACATCACACCAACATCGTCAACCCTCCACCAACATGTACTCCATCCACGCCCTCCACATCTGTCCCACACTTACACTTACTCACCACCAACACCTCTCCCTCAAACTCAGCATCCCCTTGACAGCGCAGTCCCACAAGGGCAACCTCACCCCACAAACTCTGCACAGCTCGGCGCTCTCCCTCTTCAGCTGCGATACCTCATCTCTTCGAACAGACTCACTGCTGTTATGTCCATTATATCGAGACTGGACTATGTCAACTCCTTATACCTGGGAGAACCAGCATACCAACTACTTTCAAAACCCTATGCATTACCCATCGAGCAGTGCACAAGACCGGCCCAATGTACCTACAAGAGAGGGTTAAACCCTACCTCCCATCATGCACCTTAAGATCAAACACTGCCTTCTTACTAGTGATTCCAACCTCCAATTCAGCCAGGTTTGGAGGGTCCGCCTTCTCAACCTTGGTTCCACCTCTGTGGAACTCACTACCTCCACACATTCGACACAACCAAGACTACATGGCCTTCCGTAATTCTCTAAAAACCTGGCTCTTTCCGTAAACCTGATCAGGACCATCTAGGGCCGCTGACACCCAGCAACATCATGGACCGCGACTTAAATGACATTACATTGGAAAGTAATTACAGCCTGCAGATAAATGTTCGCAGAGATACCAAGCAAAGAGACCAGAGAAAGCGCCTAATAAAACACCAAGACAGAATTAGAAAATAGATACCATAGATTTCTGACTATCTGTTTCCTGTGTCTACTACACAAGCCTAGCAGCCTCCCGCACCATCAAGCTGATAATACCCTCTTGCTCCATACCTTGTCCGAACGAAATACCTGAGATATGATCCCTCCTTGGCGCTAGAACACCCAGACTCTACACTGCCTCCGTCCAGCCTATCTTCTAGCGTGAAAGCCTCAATGTTACTATGTTGGTGCAAAATAACTCCTGTCCTATAACCAAATATCCTACTAAGATCTACCTTGCAACCCACCATTAATGACAATCAGAGACTGGGAAAATGAGCTTGATGTGACTACATTGGTGCGAGATAGCTCCTGCCCTATAACCAATTATCCTGCTTAATCCTATCCTGCAACCCACCATAAAGCACAACCAGTGACCCGGAAACCAGGCCCCTGAGATGCATAGTGCTGAGCCTAAAAATAATGATCCTCTGACCGAACGAACGTATCTTACTCAGCTCCCAGCTGTGAATCTACTGCTGAGGGCAGCTACCGCAAAACACGAGAATTTAATCCAGAACAGTGGAATCGTAAGTATAAAACATCCACTCACATCTCCTATCACTATGCTCACTCTACTTTACACAAACACACAATAGAGCACAGCTACACCCCTCAATCGATTTCGGCCTAACTGCTTGCATGCAAATAATACTCCATGAAGACCTCAACATCCTACTAGAACGCCGCTATACCCCACAGAAAAATTGGCCTAGCTGCACACATAAGCCTCTTACACAGGCCTAATGCCGCTAGAATGCAGTCTCGGAGACCAACAACCAGACTGCACACATTCAACTGATTTCTCAATACCACCGCACCTAAGGTTAGGATGCCGCTACTATCAAGCAATCGCATCAGCTGTTCACATATTGAGTGCACCCAAGCACCTTATGCTACCCTACTCTCTCGACTGACCTGGACTACGGTCCCCAAGGGCGTTCAACCCACAAGCGCTTTGAGATCATACCAATGATATATAGAGTGCTATATAAATGCCAAATAACATATATAGGAGAATCACCCAGAGATGTACTTTGGAGCTGGGACAGCTCCCAGTCTGCCAAGTATGAGCCCTACTTTGACTTTCTATTGACGCTCTCGTAGGAGGAATTAATTTGAACCCTTGTTGCACTGAACTTGGAACTCTCAGCGCAATTCAAATTGAAATCCCCTGAAGGGCGCCGTTGAGCAGGCACCGGATGAAGATGTAGTCCTCTGCTGCACCGTCCGGGCCGCCCGTAATCCTGTGAAAATCCTGCAGAAAAAAAGAAATAACTTGCGAACAAACAAGGCATGCTGCGAACATAGAGGTCAGACCTCATATTGTCAAAATTTGGGGGAAAATCAGAATTGCCCAGCGGGTGAACTGATGATCCGCGGCTCCGGCAGTGCGGCGCGGGAAGAGGGCCGATCGCCAGCACTGCAAGGAGTGCGGCCTGCTGGAGGGGGAGGGGACCGGGACTCCTGTGCTTTGCCGCACAAACGGGAGCGCGGTCAGAGTTTCCGCCTTCCTGCCGCTGCTTCAGTAGACCGCAGGTGAAGCAAGAAATTGCCGCAGCCCCGGAGAGCGAGAGGCCTGACGGAGGTGGACGTGCAGTAGCGTTGGGGCTGGCGCGCACCGACGGGATCGCCTGGACCGCCGTTCTTCGTGGGACTGCGCTGGGGCTACCGGTATGCCGCAGCCTCTGAGGGAGTGAGGTGCGGCAAGGAAAGCACCAGGAGCCGCGGGCAGACCCCCGGTTGCCCGCACAGAGCCGCGGACCTGGGCATCAACAACAGCCTGCCCCCCGTGAGGCAGTACCCCCCCTCCTAAACACCCCTCACCGCGCGAGGCTGGGGGGGGTGGGTGAGGCGCAGCAGGAAGGGGGTCCTGGGGCTATGGGGCGGCCCATCTGGTGCTCGAGGCTGCGGCCTCGGCACAGCCTCGGCTGCAATGACACCCCGGTGGATGGGGCCTCCGAGAGAGGGAGGCGCAATGAGAGAGAAGCTGGACACACGCAAGGGGGCCCTGGACTGCGGGCCTCCTGAGCTACATTCGGCCGTAGTCTCAGGACCCCGAATGCCTGCAGGGGGGGTGGGAAGCTGTGGATCAGGGCTGCTGTAACATTTGGACCGCCAGCCTCAGACCCAACAGAACACGCAGGCCTGCAGGGAGAGGGCCTCAAACCCCCCCATGAGAGCCCTGAGCAAGACAAGCCTAGGCTGGCAAAGGCTCCTGGACTACCATAGGGACAGCGGACTGTGAACAGAGGCCCTGGTTGGGCCCCAGGGGCAACAGGGACACACACCAGTACCGGATCTGGCAGGAAGGAACCGAGTGGTGGCACTCAAGTAAGAGAGATTCCGAGGGGTGGAGGGCCAGGCTTGTGGGACCTTCCCACGAAGAGGGATGGGGGAGTGGCAGAGCCTGAGGGGGCACAGAGCGGAACCCCCCCTAGCATCAAATGAGACCGATGGAGGCATATAGATCCAGGAACCCCCCCCCCTCTGACCTGAAGCGGCTGAGATCATAGAGGAGTGGCCCCCACGGCACAATCACCACATCCACAGTATCGGGGGAGCCAGGACACTATACCCCGGACTCTGCTCCTGGGACCGGATGTGGCGACACACGCTCCGAAAGACCACAGTACAAAATAAAATAGACAGATACACCATGTCTGTTCCGGGGAATCCCCCCGTAGCTGCGGAGCACGTTGGAAGGGGCACTCCAGCCAGCAAAACAAATCAGGCACTGTCACTAACAGACATAATGACCGCCATTGGGGAGTCGAGGACGTCCGTGGAATCCAAAATAGAAGGCTTGTCCTCAGAGGTCTCCTTCCTCTGCCAGGACTTGCAGAACCTGACATCAAGGGTGGGGGAAACAGAGCAGAGAATTTCAGATGCAGAGGACACTGCCAAAAGGATGGAGGAACATCTGGGGCAGGTGGAGAAAAATCTTGCCACCCTCGAGGCTAGGGCCGAGGACAGTGAAGGCCCTCCTGGCGTAATAACCTCCACATCCTTGGGCTCCCGGAACGGGAGGAAGGCCCGTCCATGGAGCTCTTACTGGAAGATTGGCTCGCAGACCTAATGGCCCCCCTTAAGCTTTCAAAATTCTTCTCCATTGAAAGGGCGCATAGAGTCCCGTCGGGCAGACCATTACCCAGAGTACCTCCAAGAACGGTAATCGCTAAGCTCATGAATTACCGGGACAGGGACACAATTCTTCACATGGCACGCGCAAAGGGCCAGATCACGTACAACGGGAATAAGATAGGATTTTTCCCCGACTATACACGAGAGGTCCAGAAAGCCTGTCAATCATACGACTCCATCATTAAATATGCACTGTTCTTCCCGGCTACTCTCAAGCTGTACCACAATAATATAGTTCACGTGTTCCAGACTCCCAAAGAAGTATGGGACTGGTTGGAGACCCAGGTTCTATCCTCACCAAGATCCAGAGACCACACGCCGAGGAAGGGGAATGGCTACACCACTCCAACGTGAGGATAAACACCCATCCCAAGCATGGAGAGCACAGAGGACACCTCGCCCGGGGACAAAGGGACGGCTAACGAGACACAAGGTACTGCTGGATACCTGTTGCCACAGATCACCCCGAGGGAGGGTGTTGCACGGTGTACACGGCCTCCTCTTATTCCCTCCTACGGCATAGGCAGGTGATGCACAACCTGCGCGACACAAGCAACTAAACAGGCGGCCCGGGACGGGCGAGCGGAGCAGCAACTGAGCCCCAGGGGATCTCCCCTGAATAAGTTCCTATTGTTGATGGTTGTAAGTTTGGGGTACAAGCGCTTCCGGTTGGGGGGGAAGTACAGGGTGGGGGGAGTTCACGGGGGTTGGCTGTCAGGCACCATAGAACTCGATGCATGACAGCAAGGGTTATGGGTGCCAGTTGCGCTGGAAGAAGGGATCTGGTGTTTGGAAGACCGGAGGTTGTTTTGGTTTATGAAGTGCCTTCATTTGGTGGTGACGGGGAGGACACTGGCTGGGCTTTGGGGGGAGGAATGGGGAGGACACACGGAACATATGACACTCCTTGAATGCCTATTGGACTCCCACACAATAGCGGGCCACAAACAGGTTGGTTGTCGCTACTGACCTGGAACGTGAATGGCTTGGGTTCCAGCATTAAACGGAAGTTAACACTGCAGTACCTTAACAGACACTCCCCGGATGTGGCCCTCTTCGTGGAGACCCACTTGGCTGGGACGGAATGCAGGTTTTTTAGGAGATCCAACTATTCGCAGTCATATCAGGCGGGGTTCTCGAGGGGCGCCAGGCGCACAATGGTTCCCCCTTTCTGGTTAAAAAAGTTTGCACTGACCCGGGGGGCCGATATGTCGTGGTGTTGGGCGACTTATGGGGAGAGCGATGGGGCTTCATCGCGGCATACGCACGCCCCACGCTCACAAAGGACCTTCTTCGAGACCTGCAATTGATATTACGGGAGGAGGTGGTGGACGTATGGGCCTTAGGGGGGGACTTCAATGACGTAATGGAAGCTGCCAGAGACAGGTCACGCAAGGCGAACACAACTCGGGAGGGCCCGACGGCACTACATAACTTTGCCAATTCTACTGGGTTATTAGACACTTGGAAGGCTTTACACACAAATGAGGTTGGGTTCTCATTCTACTCCCATGCGCATAAAACAATGTCCAGAATCGATTACATTTTCATCCCCCGGAATGTATCCCACAGACTCACATCGGCGGCCCTATTGGCCAGGGGGATTTCGGATCACCCTCCCCTACTAGTGACCCTGAAGGGCAGACACCAGAAGCCGGACAGCAATTGGCATCTAAGCACATACTACTTGGGGTTCCCCGAGATAGCTGAGGGGTTGACAAACAAGTCCAACAAATATTTTGAGCACAACGAGGGGTCAGTAGATTGCCCAATTACAATCTGGGAGGCCTATAAATCCGTGCTCGGGGGGAAGCCATTTCCTTGGTGACTGCCCACCGGCTGAACCACACTTGCGTAATCACGGAGGCTGAGGGACAGGTCTCCGAACGGGAGGCACAATTTTTGGAATTAGGGGATGTGGCCTCAATGGAGGCCCTGAAAACAGTGCAAGAGACCCTAAGTAATCTGGCCTTAGACAATGCTCGGGCCGCTTGCTGGTTGATCCGGTCCCAGATTTATGAACGTGGGGACAAGGCAGGGAAAACACGAGCCTGGATGGAGAGGAGGGAACTATGCAAGGGGTATGTTCAAGTGATCCGAACACCGAACAGGGACCTATTGACTGAGGACTCCGACATCGCGGACGCCTTCGCCAATTACTACGAACACCTCTATTCCCCCCCTGGTGGGGGTACTGATATCCGTCGCCCGAACTTCCTCGACACAGTTGATCTCCCACGCCTTACTACACAACAGAGGAAAACACTGGACCAGGAACTGACAGAAGACGAACTACAAGTCGCACTCTCACAACTCCAAACCGGGAAAACCCGGGACCCAATGGGTTCCCAGCGGAAACCTGGAAACGCCTCGGCGGTTCTCCAATCACACACATGCATCGCATGTTCCTCCGGACTAGGGAAATAGGCTCCCTCCCGCCAGACCTCTGGGAATCCTGCATCGTAGTGCTGCACAAACCGGGAAGACCCCCTGAGCAATATGCCTCATATAGGCCCATCTCATTGATAAATGGGGAGGCCAAAATACTTGCCCGAGCACTGGCCAATAGACTGCTGGGAGCAATCAAATCTCTGATCCACCCTGATCAGTGCGGGTTCATGCCAAATAAGTCCACACGCATGAACCTACGCATACTCCAACTGGCCCTGGATCACGCCCCAGTAATACCCGAACCGTTAGCGTTACTAGCGGTCGACTTTGAGAAAGCTTTCTACTTGGTGGGATGGGAGGCCCTGTGGGACATCTTAGGCCGAATGAACTTTAGGCACGGTTTCATCTCCTGGACCAAACTGTCAGACTTGCTGTGTCGTGAAGAGTAATAGGGCCTCTGTCCCCAAGTTCCCCACAGAGAGGTAACAATATACTCTCTGTGCGAGCCTTGAAGCCACAGGTGTTGGTGTTGTTCAACAGGAACCAGGCGCAACCGCAGACCCCAAGGCTGTGGGAAGGAAGCCAAGTATTAACACAAACAGTTACAGTATAAGTATGAAAACAGGCACACCCTAAATACCCAAAGATCTTACCTAAACCCGATAAGGGATTGGCTGGGATCGGGAGTGGTGGTGCAAGGGTGCGTGCTGACAGTCCCTGAAGCCTTGTAATGTTGGCTGTCAACACCTGGAAGTCTCGTGGCACTTGGTATGAAACGATGCTTGAGCGTGACTTTAACAGATGGGGCGGGGTGAAGGCGAATCCAATATGCAGTCCGAGGTTCGATTCCGAGTGTTCATGAAAGGCGAACAAAGCAAGAGGAAGATCCAAAGGCAGTCCAAAGTTCATAATCCAAATGTCAGTATTCCGTTTATCCGTGCCGAACAAGTAGTGATGCCAAAGGTTGAATGAGGAAGCAGTCCGTGATCCGTGAGCCGAGGTCGAGTACCGTGAAACTTGAATCCTGAGACGAGACGCTGAACAGTGTTACGGGAAACAGCTGTGAAGCAACAAGCTATTCGAATAACCCGGCTTTATGTGTGGCTGCCGATCACGTGAGCGGATGACAAGTCACGTGATCGGGAAAGCGTCCCGTAACCAGGAAGCGAACGCGGTCAGCGGCGTTTGCCTGCTCGCAACCTCCAAGCTGCCAATGGAAGCGAGGAACGTAGTGAAGGCGGGCGCCACCCCGGCCTTGCAACGAGGACCGCCCACGCTTCCCTCGCACCACAGGTAGCCTAGAACCCTGAACTAATTGTGACTTTGGAAACTTAGCGCTATTACTGGTCGAGGAGGTATCGTGAGTGTGAGAGGTGATTTTACTCCTGGTATTGGGTTGTGTGACCTGTTTGGAATTCCTCTCGCGCATGGCAGAGCCCCCACCCTAACGGCCCACGACCACGGGGGCAAGAGGGATGTGACAAGTGAAAACGGGAGACAAGGCGCAAGGCATGGACATCAGCCTCAGGAACCCAACACCTCTCCTCCGGGCCATAACCCACCCAATCTACCAAGTACTGGAGACCACCCCTGACCACATGAGAACCCAAAATGTCAGCTACCTCAAACTCCTCAGAACCACCCACAGAAACAGGACCAGGGGAACCCCTAAGACGGGTAGGAGCAGGACATGGCTTCAAGAGGGAAGTATGAAAAACGGGGTGTATGTGCCAAGAGATGGGGACTGCCAGGCGGAAAGCCACCGGGTTGATCACCTTGCTGACCCTATAGGGACCCACGAAGCAGGGCAGCAATTTCTGACACCCAGGCAATCGGAGATGTCGAGACTAAAGCCAAACCCTATCACCCACAGAGTAGTCAGCCGCAGACTCCACCCTCTGAGTGTCAGCCGCAGACTTAGCAGACACCTGAGCCTCTCGAAGATACGCAAGCGTCTGAGCATGGATGGCCGATAAGTCACGAACACAAGCCACAGCAGCGGTATTGGCAGAGCAGGAATAATCGGGGATGGGGAGAGTACGGGGGTGCTGACCGTACAGGATGTAAAAAGGAGAGGAGCCAGTAGATGAGTGTGGAGCATTGTTATATGCGAACTCCGCTAGGTGTAAGACATTGTACCATGATTGTTGATGTTGCAAAATGAGACAGCGTAAATATTGTTCCATGGACTGATTCACCCTCTCGGTTTGGCCATCCGTCTCCGGATGATATGCAGATGAAAATCGGGAATCAATCCCCAGGAGACCGGTAAGTGCCTGCCAGAACCGAGAGGTGAACTGAGGCCCTCTGTCCGAGATGATCACAGTGGGCAACCCAAAAAGACAAAAGACAGACTTGAAAAAGAGATTAGCCAATACGGGAGCCGAGGGAATGCCAGAACAGGGAACAAAGAGAGCCAATTTGGAGAATGAATCCACCACTACCCATATCGTATCAAACCCCTTTATTCGAGGAAGGTCTGTTACAAAGTCCATTGTAATCGTGTGCCAAGGTCTAGGGGTTACAGGCAATGAGCGTAACAACCCGACCGGGCGACCGTGGCGATGCTTACTCTGGGCGCAGATTGCACACGTGTTAACATAACATTCCACGTCCCGTTTCATGGACGGCCACCAACACCATCGCTTAAGGAGTGCCAGTGTCCGTTTCTGGCCAGGGTGACCATTAACCCTTTAAGTGCCAAGGACGAGGTATCTCGTCCTTGACAGTGCACACGCAGTGCCAAGGACGAGATAGCTCGTCCTTTTCGGCACCTTGTTTTGAGCGATCCCTGCAAAGCAGGGATCGCTCAAAACTGTAATCCAACCCCCGGGCTATGTGAGGGCGAGGTCCCCCTCACTGCCAGGGGGCTGGATTACCTTCAGTTTCATGTCGGCGTGCGTAACGCACGTCGGCGTGAAACTGAAAGTAAATTCCCCGCAGCAGCCATTTTCGGCTGCTGCGGGGAAGAGAGAAGGTAAGAGACCTTCTTTGTCCGCCTAGATCTCCGGCTGTATTTCAAGCCGGAGATCGAGGCGGGTATCGTTGGAAAGGGGAGATTCTCCCCTTTCCAACGATACCCATTGTGTGGCATTGCTGCCTGCGGATCGGGCGCAGGGCGCGCGATCCGCGGGCAGCAATGCCACCGGATCAATACAGATCCGTTTGTGACGCAGGGGGAGGAGGGGGCTGCTTCCTAGGTAAGCGCCCCCCCTCCCCTGTGGCCCCAAGGCATGGGGCCACAGCAGCAGAGACCCCTGGGGGCAGATGATCACTGCCCCCAGGGGTGAATACGGGTGGGGAGGGAAAAAAATAAAATCAGAGGGAAGGGGGAGGTGGGAGGGGGTTTGGGGCCCTGGGACCCACTAGACCACCAGGAATTTTGTAAAAAATGGTGTCCTTGAAAAGGGGGGGTTCCCCCCTTTCCAAGGACACCGCATATATGAGGCATTGCTGGTCACGGATCGCCGCACAGCGCTCGATCCGTGACCAGCAACCCACTAGACCACCATGGATCCGTTTGTGAGGGGGGGGCTGCCTCAAGTAAGCAGCCCTCTCCCCCCTCCCAGCCCCCAAAGCATGGGGGCACATGCATGAGAACCCTGGGGCAGATGGCTGACCATCTTCCCCAGGGGAATGAAAGAAATAAATTGAAATTATGTGGAAAGGGGTGGGGGGCCACTAGCCACCATGGATTTTTTATTGAATGAAAGGGGGGGGAGGGATGCCCCCCCCAACCGAAGTAGAAAGGGACACCCCTTGTAACCACCCTCCCTGGGGGCAGATATCTGCTCCTAGGAAGGGGCATCTGACCCCAGGGAGGGATGCATGAGGTGGGCCCCCCCTATCTGCCCCCAGGGTGGGTTGCATGAGGTGGGGCCCTCCATTTGGGGTGGGGGGGGTTGAGGGCCACCCCCCGTTGCGGTACATCATTCGCTGCCAATTTAGGGTGGCCCTCAGCCCCCCCTAAAAAGAAGCCTATGAATTTGTATTTTGTTTTTTGTTTACCCTACTTTGCTTGGTGCAGATGACCACATTAGTGTGGCTATCTGCCCCCAGGGTGCCCAAACCCTACTGCCCCATCTATTGGGGGTCCTGCCCCACCTTTTGGGGTGGCCCTCTCCCCCCTCACCCCAAATGGAGGTGGGGTGTACCTCACGCAGCCATTTGGAGGAGGCCCAGGGAGGCCTGCATGAGGTGTGTCCCCCAGCCATTGGGGGTGGGGGGCTCCCTGAAAGGTGGTGCAGACCCCCAATAGATGGGGCAGTAGGGTTTGGGCACCCTGGGGGCAGATAGCCACACTAATGTGCCCATCTGCACCAAGCGAAGTTGGGTAAACAAAAAAAAATATACAAAATCACAGGCTGCTTTTTAGGGGGGGCTGAGGGCCACCCTAAATTGGCAGCAAATGATGTACCGCAACGGGGGGTGGCCCTCAACCCCCCCCCCACCCCAAATGGAGGGCCCCACCTCATGCAACCCTCCCTGGGGGCAGATATATGCTCCTAGGAAGGGGAATCTGACCCCAGGGAGGGATGCATGAGGTGGGGCCCCCCCTATCTGCCCCCAGGGTGGGTTTCATGAGGTGGGGCCCTGCATTTGGGGTAGGGGGGGTTGAGGGCCACCCCCCGTTGCGGTACATCATTCGCTGCCAATTTAGGGTGGCCCGCAGCCCCCCCTAAAAAGAAGCCTATGAATTTGTATTTTGTTTTTTGTTTACCCAACTTAGCTTGGTGCAGATGGCCACATTAGTGTGGCTATCTGCCCCCAGGGTGGCCAAACCCTACTGCCCCATCTATTGGGGGTCCTGCCCCACCTTTTGGGGTGGCCCTCTCCCCCCTCACCCCAAATGGAGGTGGGGTGTACCTCACGCAGCCGTTTGGAGGAGGCCCAGGGAGGCCTGCATGAGGTGTGTCCCCCAGCCATTGGGGGTGGGGGGGCACCCAAAAAGGTGGGGCAGGACCCCCAATAGATGGGGCAGTAGGGTTTGGGCACCCTGGGGGCAGATAGCCACACTAATGTGCCCATCTGCATCAAGCGAAGTTGGGTAAACAAAAAAAAATATACAAAATCACAGGCTGCATTTTAGGGGGGGCTGAGGGCCACCCTAAATTGGCAGCGAATGATGTACCGCAACGGGGGGTGGCCCTCAACCCCCCCACCCCAAATGGAGGGCCCCACCTCATGCAACCCTCCCTGGGGGCAGATATCTGCTCCTAGGAAGGGGCATCTGACCCCAGGGAGGGATGCATGAGGTGGGGCCCCCCTATCTGCCCCCAGGGTGGGTTGCATGAGGTGGGGCCCTCCATTTGGGGTGGGGGGGGGGTTGAGGGCCACCCCCCATTGTGGTACATCATTCGCTGCCAATTTAGGGTGGCACTCAGCCCCCCCTAAAAAGAAGCCTATGAATTTGTATTTTGTTTTTAGTTTACCCAACTTTGCTTGGTGCAGATGGCCACATTAGTGTGGCTATCTGCCCCCAGGGTGCCCAAACCCTACTGCCCCATTTATTGGGGGTCCTGCCCCACCTTTTGGGGTGGCCCTCTCCCCCATCACCCCAAATGGAGGTGGGATGTACCTCACGCAGCCGTTTGGAGGAGGCCCAGGGAGGCCTGCATGAGGTGTGTCCCCCAGCCATTGGGGGTGGGGGGGGCACCCCAAAAGGTGGGGCAGGACCCCCAATAGATGGAGCAGTAGGGTTTGGGCACCCTGGGGGCAGATAGCCACACTAATGTGCCCATCTGCACCAAGCGAAGTTGGGTAAACAAAAAAAAATATACAAAATCACAGGCTGCTTTTTAGGGGGGCTGAGGGCCACCCTAAATTGGCAGC
This sequence comes from Ambystoma mexicanum, assembly GCF_040938575.1. Classification (NCBI taxonomy): domain Eukaryota; kingdom Metazoa; phylum Chordata; class Amphibia; order Caudata; family Ambystomatidae; genus Ambystoma; species Ambystoma mexicanum. Next base: position 1,285,469,544 of record NC_090926.1, read on the forward strand.
GAATGATGTACCGCAACGGGGGGTGGCCCTCAACCCCCCCACCCCAAATGGAGGGCCCCACCTCATGCAACCCTCCCTGGGGGCAGATATCTGCTCCTAGGAAGGGGCATCTGACCCCAGGGAGGGATGCATGAGGTGGGGCCCCCCCTATCTGCCCCAGGGTGTGTTGCATGAGGTGGGGCCCTCCATTTGGGGTGGGGGGGTTGAGGGCCACCCCCCGTTGCGGTACATCCTTCGCTGCCAATTTAGGGTGGCCCTCCGCCCCCCCTAAAAAGAAGCCTATGAATTTGTATTTTGTTTTTTGTTTACCCAACTTCGCTTGGTGCAGATGGCCACATTAGTGTGGCTATCTGCCCCCAGGGTGCCCAAACCCTACTGCCCCATCTATTGGGGGTCCTGCCCCACCTTTTGGGGTGGCCCTCTCCCCCCTCACCCCAAATGGAGGTGGGGTGTACCTCACGCAGCCGTTTGGAGGAGGCCCAGGGAGGCCTGCATGAGGTGTGTCTCCCAGCCATTGGGGGTGGGGGGGCACCCCAAAAAGTGGGGCAGGACCCCAAATAGATGGGGCAGTAGGGTTTGGGCACCCTGGGGGCAGATAGCCACATTAATGTGCCCATCTGCACCAAGCGAAGTTGGGTAAACAAAAAAAAATATACAAAATCACAGGCTCCTTTTTAGGGGGGGCTGAGGGCCACCCTATATTGGCAGCAAATGATGTACCGCAACGGGGGGTGGCCCTCAACCCCCCCACCCCAAATGGAGGGCCCCACCTCATGCAACCCTCCCTGGGGGCAGACATCTGCTCCTAGGAAGGGGCATCTGACCCCAGGGAGGGATGCATGAGGTGGGGCCCCCCTATCTGACCCCAGGGTGGATTGCATGAGGTGGGGCCCTCCATTTGGGGTGGGGGGGTTGAGGGCCACCCCCGTTGCGGTACATCATTCGCTGCCAATTTAGGGTGGCCCTCCGCCCCCCCTAAAAAGAAGCCTATGAATTTGTATTTTGTTTTTAGTTTACCCAACTTTGCTTGGTGCAGATGGCCACATTAGTGTGGCTATCTGCCCCCAGGGTGCCCAAACCCTACTGCCCCATCTATTGGGGGTCCTGCCCCACCTTTTGGGGTGGCCCTCTCCCCCATCACCCCAAATGGAGGTGGGATGTACCTCACGCAGCCGTTTGGAGGAGGCCCAGGGAGGCCTGCATGAGGTGTGCCCCCCAGCCATTGGGGGTGGGGGGGCACCCCAAAAGGTGGGGCAGGACCCCCAATAGATGGGGCAGTAGGGTTTGGGCACCCTGGGGGCAGATAGCCACACTAATGTGCCCATCTGCACCAAGCGAAGTTGGGTAAACAAAAAAAATATACAAAATCACAGGCTGCTTTTTAGGGGGGCTGAGGGCCACCCTAAATTGGCAGCGAATGATGTACCACAACGGGGGGTGGCCCTCAACCCCCCCACCCCAAATGGAGGGCCCCACCTCATGCAACCCTCCCTGGGGGCAGATATCTGCTCCTAGGAAGGGGCATCTGACCCCAGGGAGGGATGCATGAGGTGGGGCCCCCCCTATCTGCCCCCAGGGTGTGTTGCATGAGGTGGGGCCCTCCATTTGGGGTGGGGGGGTTGAGGGCCACCCCCCGTTGCGGTACATCATTCGCTGCCAATTTAGGGTGGCCCTCCGCCCCCCCTAAAAAGAAGCCTATGAATTTGTATTTTGTTTTTTGTTTACCCAACTTCGCTTGGTGCAGATGGCCACATTAGTGTGGCTATCTGCCCCCAGGGTGCCCAAACCCTACTGCCCCATCTATTGGGGGTCCTGCCCCACCTTTTGGGGTGGCCCTCTCCCCCCTCACCCCAAATGGAGGTGGGGTGTACCTCACGCAGCCGTTTGGAGGAGGCCCAGGGAGGCCTGCATGAGGTGTGTCCCCCAGCCATTGGGGGTGGGGGGGGGCACCCCAAAAGGTGGGGCAGGACCCCAAATAGATGGGGCAGTAGGGTTTGGGCACCCTGGGGGCAGATAGCCACATTAATGTGCCCATCTGCACCAAGCGAAGTTGGGTAAACAAAAAAAAATATACAAAATCACAGGCTGCTTTTTAGGGGGGGCTGAGGGCCACCCTAAATTGGCAGCAAATGATGTACCGCAACGGGGGGTGGCCCTCAACCCCCCCACCCCAAATGGAGGGCCCCACCTCATGCAACCCTCCCTGGGGGCAGATATCTGCTCCTAGGAAGGGGCATCTGACCCCAGGGAGGGATGCATGAGGTGGGGCCCCCCTATCTGACCCCAGGGTGGATTGCATGAGGTGGGGCCCTCCATTTGGGGTGGGGGGGGGTTGAGGGCCACCCCCCGTTGCGGTACATCTTAGTGTGGCTATCTGCCCCCAGGGTGCCCAAACCCTACTGCCCCATCTATTGGGGGTCCTGCCCCACCTTTTGGGGTGGCCCTCTCCCCCCTCACCCCAAATGGAGGTGGGGTGTACCTCACGCAGCCGTTTGGAGGAGGCCCAGGGAGGCCTGCATGAGGTGTGTCCCCCAGCCATTGGGGGTGGGGGGGCACCCCAAAAGGTGGGGCAGGACCCCCAATAGATGGGACAGTAGGGTTTGGGCACCCTGGGGGCAGATAGCCACACTAATGTGCCCATCTGCACCAAGCGAAGTTGGGTAAACAAAATAAAATATACAAAATCACAGGCTGCTTTTTAGGGGGGGCTGAGGGCCACCCTAAATTGGCAGCGAATGATGTACTGCAACAGGGGGTGGCCCTCAACCCCCCCACCCCAAATGGAGGGCTCCACCTCATGCAACCCTCCCTGGGGGCAGATATCTGCTCCTAGGAAGGGGCATCTGACCCCAGGGAGGGATGCATGAGGTGGGGCCCCCCCTATCTGCCCACAGGGTGGGTTGCATGAGGTGGGGCCCTCCATTTGGGGTGGGGGGAGTTGAGGGCCACCCCCCGTTGCGGTACATCATTCGCTGCCAATTTAGGGTGGTCCTCAGCCCCCCCTAAAAAGAAGCCTATGAATTTGTATTTTGTTTTTTGTTTACCCAACTTTGCTTGGTGCAGATGGCCACATTAGTGTGGCTATCTGCCCCCAGGGTGCCCAAACCCTACTGCCCCATCTATTGGGGGTCCTGCCCCACCTTTTGGGGTGGCCCTCTCCCCCCTCACCCCAAATGGAGGTGGGGTGTACCTCACGCAGACGTTTGGAGGAGGCCCAGGGAGGCCTGCATGAGGTGTGTCCCCCAGCCATTGGGGGTGGGGGGGGCACCCCAAAAGGTGGGGCAGGACCCCCAATAGATGGGGCAGTAGGGTTTGGGCACTCCGGCGCCAGATTGGCACACCAATGTGCCCCTGTGCACAAAGGGGAGTTGGGTTACCAAAGGAAAAAAGTGAAAATGTTGGAACGTTTTTTAGGGGGGGCGGTGGGGCACCCCAAAGGGTTGGGAAAGTTTCTAAAGGAATGGGGCGTTAACCCCCACCCCCGCCCACAATGGAGTGGGTGCCATGTCATGCAGCCCTCCCTGGGACCAGATATCTGCTCCTAGGAACGGACACCTGAGCCCAGGGAGGAGTGCAGGACAGCCTCCCCCCTTATCTGCCCCTTGGGAGGGCTACATGAGATGGGCCGCCCATCCAATTGGGGTGGTGGTGGAGAGGTGCACCCCCCTTCACGTTAGAAAATTCCACAGCGGTGTAGGGGGCCCCTCCGTCCCCGCAAAAGGGCAGCCTGCCATTTTGAATTGGGTTCTTCGTTTACTATACCTGCCTTGGCGTAGAGGGGCACATTGGTGTGCCAGTCTGGCGCCGGGGTGCCCAAAATGTACAGGCCAATGCAACAGGGGGTGCCAATATGGGTGGTCTGGTATTTGGGTGGGCTGACACAGATAATATATGTTTTGTTATTCCCTTTGCAGGTCTTGAGCAGTTCAAGCTTCTCCCTTGTTATGTACGTATGAAATTTTGCTTATTCCAACATTGTATAGTGGGTGGAGGGCACATTGCTATTGGGATGGGGATGAACAGGGCCTGTAGTGTTGGTGTTGTGAAGGAAGTGGGTGCTCTGGGGAGGTATTGGCGGTGGCCAGGAACACACTTGCCCGGGTTGCGGACAAAACGCCCCCCCAGTGCAGCTGAACAGTGCTGTTTCCCTGGGAGGGAAGTTTGCCACTTAGCCATCTGTGCAATGTTTTTTTTGTGTGCTGGGGGTTGCCATACACCCATTGGTCTTATGCCAGTTTGCTATCACTGTGCAGTCCAGCCTTCTGTGGAGGTAGATGACTGAGAAGTTTCATGTATGTGGTGGAAGGAGCTGAAAAATGTACAGATATATGCCAGACAGTTTGGATGTGTTATTGGTAGGCAAAGCACTGAATGTAATTCTTCTATGTTTCCGTTGCAGTTGCGGCTACTGAAAAGCTTTTGCTGACTTATGTAAGTACCACATATATTACTTGGTAATGTGCGGGTGGAGGGTTACTGTGGTGGGAGAAACTGTGGCTGCAGTGTCAGTGGTATAGGTGAGAAAGGGTAGTAGGGCGGTTCGGGGGCCAGTGATGGGAGTGCCTTGCATTGAGGAAGGTGGCTGCTTTGCAGAAGGAAAAATTGGCCGACATAAGTAGCAGCTCCTTTTCAAAAATGTTGCCGGTAGTAATGCAGATGGTCATTTTGTTCTGAGCATGGTACGCGTACTTGATACAGAGAACACTACTTTTACTGCAACGATCACCATTTCTGTGGTCCTTTTCCAGCAGTCGTCCCAGTGAGCCCCGCCAGGCTCCCCATCCTTTTGCAGGGGGAAAAGCTGTAACGCAGGGTAGCTAGAGGGGCAGGAGGGGTGGGGGGTTAAGTCATTGGCCTTGGGCGTCCATCTCCCAGATGGATATTTTGTCCCTCAAAGGCAGCAGTGGGTGCAGGGTGCCCCGGCACGGTCCCCATCCCGTCCTAGAGGGGAAAGCTGCAGTGCTGGCCAGGCAGAGATGTAGGGTGGTGGTGGTTGATGTGTGTGACCTTGGCTGCCTCTCTGCCTTGGTAGTCGAATGCCCCAAGTTCACCAGAACTTTAGGAGCTGCGCCCCAATTTCTCACAATCAAAGTGTCCAAATTTGCATGCATGTGTAATGAATGGCGCACATTCTGTCAGAGTAACTATATTCGGAGAGGTTACAAAGCACCCTTGCTGCACAGGTCATATCCTCTGTCAGACTAGTCACCCTGCCAAAGTGTAATGGTATAGCATGTGGAAGTCACCTTACCACCGTGCAGTGCAGGCGGTGGGCCACAGGAGCAGACAACTTTTACTGATTACAATTGCCCCAGCACAACTGTGTTATTGGCACAAGGTGACATACTGTCTTCTTCACCTCTTTCCCACCTCCTTCCCCTAAAACACAAGTGCCAATTACGTAATGACCTACTGTAAATTCACATGAGAGGTGCATGTCCGAATGGGTGAAGTATGTGTCTGGGATTGTTACAAGAGCCATGTGTTCACGCAATCATTCAGCTAGTTGGTAAACTGTATGTATAGGCATATTCATGGGGGTTCACTTGTTTCCATATCATAGTGACGATGAGGGTTGTGTAGATAATTGCCTATTCTTTCACCCAAAGGGCTGCACGATTTTCCGAGGGCCAACCACATCTGGCTCTCAAAGGGATGCCCTCCTGGTGCATTGGTTTGGGGTTAGGGGGAAGTGCTTTCACTAGCTCAGAGGAGCCATCAGCGATGTCCATGCAAAAGGAGATGCAACCCCCCCACCCTACAGTGGTGCACCTGGGAGGAAAAGATTTAGCGTCTGTGGGAGGGGAAGGGATACATGAGCTGCTAATGGAGGAACTGGAATGGATAGCACAGATGTTTCCAAACAGTGATGGTTTGGTGCCAGATTTCCGGGATTTATTTATTTTTATTTTTTTCTGCAGGATGCCATATGCCCACTTGACTTATTTCCATTTCCAATCCGTGTGCAGTCTAGCCTTACACCCATTGGTCTTATGCCAGTTTGCTATCACTGTGCAGTCCAGCCTTCCGTAGTGGTAGATGACTGAGAAGTGTCATGGAACTGGTGGAAGGAAGTGAAAAATGTACAGATAGTTGCCAGACAGTTTGGATGTGTTATTGGTAGGCAAAGCATTGAATGTAATTCTTTTATGTTTCCTTTGCAGTTGCGGCTACTGAAAAGCTATTGCTGACTTATGCAACTACAACATTTATTACTTGGTAATGTGGGGGTGGAGGGTTACTGCGGTGGAAGGAATTGTGGCTGCATTGTCAGTGATAAGGGTGGGAAAGGGTAGTCGGGAGGGTCGGGGGCCAGTGATGGGTGTGCCTTGCATTGAGTAAGGCAGCTGCTTTGCAGAAGGAAAGGTTTGGCCGACATAAGTAGCAGCAAATTTTAAAAAATCTTTTCCAGTAGTTATATAGATGGTCATTTTTTCTGAGCATGCTATGCACACTTGTTACAGAGCTCATTCCTTTCACTGCAAAGTTCACCACTTATGTGGTCCAATTCCAGCAGTGGTCCCAGTGTGCCCTGTCAGGGTCCCCATCCTTTTGCAGGGGGAAAAACTGTAACGCAGGGTAGCTAGAGAGGGGGGGTGTCATTGGCCTTGGGCGTCCGTCCCCGAGGTGGATATTTTGTCCTCCAAATTCAGCAGTGGGTGCAGGGTGCCCTGGCAGGGTCCAATCCCTTCCAGGAGAGGAAAGCTGTAGTGCTGACCAGGAAGCGATGTAGGGTAGTGGTGGGTGATGGGTGTAACCTTGGCCACCTCCCTTCCTTGGTAGTGAAGTGCCCCCAAGTTCACCAGTGGTCCTGGAGCTATGGCCGAAACACTCACATTGAAAGTGTCTGAAGGTGCACCCATTTGTGGTAAATGTGGCACATTCTGTCAGGGTACCTATATTCAGAAAGCGTACAAAGCACACTTCCTGTGGACTTCATATCCTCTGTGAGACTAGTCACCCTGCCAAAGTGTAACGATGTAGCATGTGCAAGTCACCTTACCACCGTGCTGTGCAGGCGGTGGGCCACAGGAGCAGACAACCTTTACTGATTACAATTGCGCCAGCACAACTGTGTTATTGGCACAAGGTGACATACTATCTTCTTCACCTCTTTCCCCTGAAAATAATGTGGCAATTATGTGTCGACCTACTGTTATCTCAAATGAGAGGTGGTTTCCGAATGGGTGAAGTGTGTGTCTGGGATTGTTACAAGAGTCATGTATTGCCGCAATTGTTGTGTAATTTGGTAAAATGTATGTGTAGCCATAATCATGGGGGTTTTCCTGTTTCCATTTCCTAGTGAGGATGAGGGTTGTGTGGATTTTCGGCCACTCTTATATCCAAAGGGCTGCACGACATTTCCGAGGGCCACCTACATCTGGGTCTTGAAGGGATGGCCTTGCAGTGCATTGGTTTGGGGTGGGGGGATGCGCCTTCACCAGCTCCGAGGAGCCATCATCGCTGCCCAAGCAAAAGGACAGGCCCCCCCCCTGACCTTATAGTGGTTCACCTGGGAGGAAATGATTTTGCGTCTGTGGAACGGAAGGGGGTACGGGAGCAGCTCATGGCAGACCTTGAATGGATTGCACAGAGTTTTCCAAACACTGTGGTGGCCTGGTCCCAGATGATTCCCAGGATGGATTGGAGAACTCAAGAGAATAGAAGGGCCATCAACCGCTCGGTGTGGAAACTGAATGACGAGTTCACTAGACTGACAGAGGGCAACACCAGAATACGGACCATTCACCATGGCAATATCAAAGGTGCTGTGATGTTTCACAGAGATGGGGTGCACCTTTCCAAAACAGGCATGGAGCTGTTCATTGGAAACATAATGGATTTTGCCCAGACGCTATTTTAGGGGGGGTTTGCCCAGTGACTGATGGACGCACTGGAAGATGTGAAAAGTGAATAAAAATGGTAGTAAGTATGTTGGCAGTGATACTTCCACTTTCTAGAAATTGTTTGCATTCATGGCATGTCAAAGCATTCAGTATGTTTCTGCTGCTTATTTCTTAGGTACCCATCACTACTTGCTTCAGCCTACATCAATTTGCTTGGGCTTGCAATAATTTTGTCCTTGTGACCTTTCCCCTTACAACAGACACCCCTATGTGAATGAGCAGGTGTTTTTGTCAAACGTGTGCCAGCAGTTGCCCGGAAGGGCCAGCCGTGTACTTTATTTATCTTCCCTTTCTGCTTCTTCATTGCCTATGGCTTTTCAACTCACCCAATTACTAATACGTTGCATGGTTCCTTCTCACCTTGAATTACCATCCACGAGCATCCCATGGAGGAGGCCATGGTGCAAAGCATGTTGGCTGTTTCTGAATAGGTAGTGTGGCTGAAATCCTCATCCCCACGCTTGTATTTCTGTACAGTTTAGCGGAATAGTACATTGTCCATAGATTTTTTGTTCTCTTTCTTTTAGGTGCAGGTGTGTTGTAGCTGTCTACCCACTTGTAGGAAAGCAGTCAGCTGGTCCTTAGCATTTCACGTGAGTGTTTGCAAAGTACTACTCCGTTTATTGTAGCGTGCAGGGAGTACGTCATGTTGCAGAGGGCTGCTACAGTTTGTGAGCAAAGTCTGGACCTTTTGGTGTACTTGTGTGGAGTAGGTTTGTGGCACTGAATACCACTTACTGTGCTACGTTCCATACTTTCAGAAGCACACATACTTCTTGTTTCAGTCTTCATCTGGTCTTTGGGCAGTGAAGGGTTCCATAGCGAAGGTACTCATGGCTTCTCGGCGATCAATGTCTGGTGCAGAGGCATTAGCTGCAGTGATGGAGTCTGGCTCAGAGCAAGGCACAGATGTGTACATGCATTCTGAAACAGATAGTGCTTCTGAGGGGCAGGAGGGAAGTGATTGGGGAAGTGAGATGGCCATTGACGAAAGTCCCTCCTCCCACTCATCATCGTCATCATCTGATGATGAAGAGGAAGGAAGAGTGCGTCCACCTTTTCGCACACTTCCCACACGCAGGGGACCTGTAAGGGGGAGTGGACGTGCAAGACGGCCACGCAATGTGGCAGTTCCTGACATGACTCAAGAGTCGCTCTGGGTGCCTCCAGCAATGGCTCAGCCTGTTGTGCCCCCTTTCACTGGTATATCAGGGTGCACAGTGAATACAGAAGGGTTTCAGCCTATTGATTTTTTCAACCTTTTTGTTGATGATGGGTTCATTGCAGACGTAGTTGAGCAAACCAATTTATACGCTGCACAGTTCATGAGGTCTAGGGGTCCCACTCTGAAACCCCACTCCAGAGCACAAGCATGGGTACCCACAAACGATGTTGAAATGAGACAGTTTTGGGGTCTCATTTTGCTCATGGGAATTGGACACAAGCCGTCTGTCGCAATATACTGGTCTACTGTAGCACCACTTTATTGCCCGTTTTTTTCAGCTACAATGAGCAGAAATCGCTTACAAGCACTGCACCGTATGTTGCACTTCAATGACAACTCGGCTGCATTACCCAAAACGGACCCAAACTTTGATAGGCTGTTCAAACTGAAGCCATTTCTGGTCCACTTCACTCACCAATTTGCAGAGGTGTATGTTCCTAGCCAGAACATATCCATTGATGAATCGTTGGTGTTGTTCAAAGGTTGCCTTCTATTCAGGCAATACATTCCTAGCAAGAGATCACAATATGGGATTAAAATGTACATGTTGTGTGAAAGTACCACTGGGTATGTCTCCAGCATGAGAGTCTACACTGGTAAAGACTCTACCCTAAACCCTCCGGGCTGCCCAGCCCATTTAGGGACAAGTGAGAAGATTGTTTGGGATCTTCTCACACCATGGCTCCACAAGGGACATCATTTGTATGTAGACAATTTCTACACTGGAATTCCACTGTTCAAGGAATTGTTCAATGTGGGCACACTGGCATGCGGTACAATCCGCAGTAACCGCAAAGGCTTCCCCAGACAACTTGTGTGTAAGAAGTTGGCCAAGGGACAATGTATGGCATTGTGGCAGGATGAATTGTTAGCAGTGAAATTCTGCGACAAAAGGGATGCGTACATGCTAAGTACTATTCATGATGAAAGTACTTCAGCTGTCCCTCTGCGCAGGCAGACTCAGCAAGTGTTGAAGCCCAATTGCATTCTGGATTACAACAAGTGTGGAGTAGACAAAAATGACCAAGTGCTTGAGTCATACCACGCTGAACGCAAGTCGCGTTTCTGGTACAAAAAGTTAGCCACACACATTGTGCGTATGGCAACGTACAATGCTTATGTGGTGTACCGTGCAGCTACTCCAGAAAACAAGCTCTCCTTTTTGGATTTTGAATTAGAAATTGTTAAATCCCTACTAATGTTCATGTACAAATTCCCTCCTTTCCAGAGGTCGAAGATGTGGCCAGATTGCAAGAGCGACACTTTGGTGATTATGTTCCTCCCACTGCCACGAAGGCACAACCGTACCGAAAATGTAAGGTGTGTACAAAACAAGGAAAGAGGAAGGATACTTGGGTGTACTTTCCCCAATGCCCTTCCCAGCCTGCCCTCTGCTTTCAGCCTTGTTTCCTTTTGTATCATACAAAGGAAAATTATTGGGAGATCGACTGATTTCCGAAAATGCCCATCATTCCTTGAAAGGGACCCTTAGCCACTGAAATCGTGCATGTCTTGATGTCTTGTAAAGGAATGGCACTCTTGCACCCTGCCCTGGAGGTGTACCTTCAATGAAAATGCAACAGGATGTCAACTCACTTCATTTGATTTAGCGTGCATTCACGAGCATTGCTAGTCCTGCTTCCTCCACTTGAGGCCTGCCTTGGAAAGGCAACCACAGCCGTAGCTTTCCCTTGAGGCCTGCCAAGAAAATGTACATCAGTCTAGATCCCTCAGCTCAAAGCGTGACTTGCAAAGGAACGCTAATCAGGCTCCTTCCATTGGAGGCGTGCCTGCGAAATAGTAATCATTATGAGTCCCTGTACTTGAGTTGTGCCATGCGGGTCTTTCCCCTTTGGCGTGCTTTGGCAAGCAATGCTAGTCCTGCTCCCTCCACTTGAGGCCTGCCTGGGAAAGAGACATCACCCCCCGGTACCTTTCACTTCAGGTCTGCCTCATAAGGAAAAGGCAGTCTAGCTCCCTCTGCGCGTGGTGTGCCTTGCAAAGTAACGCAATGCTTGTTTCTTCCAAAGCAGGCGCATCTTGGAAAGAAATGCCACTCTAGCTCCCTCCACTTGAGGTGTGCCTTGGAGTAGGTGGGGACAGCACTCTGCTTTACTCCCCTTTGGCGTGCTTTGGCAAGCAATGCTAGTCCTGCCCCCTCCACTTGAGGCCTGCCTGGGAAAGAGACATCACCCCCGGTACCTTTCACTTCAGGTCTGCCTCATAAGGAAAAGGCAGTCTAGCTCCCTCTGCGCGTGGTGTGCCTTGCAAAGTAACGCAATGCTTGTTTCTTCCAAAGCAGGCACATCTTGGAGAGAAATGCCACTCTAGCTCCCTCCACTTGAGGTGTGCCTTGGAGTAGGTGGGGACAGCACTCTGCTTTACTCCCCTTTGGCGTGCTTTGGCAAGCAATGCTAGTCCTGCCCCCTCCACTTGAGGCCTGCCTGGGAAAGAGACATCACCCCCGGTACCTTTCACTTCAGGTCTGCCTCATAAGGAAAAGGCAGTCTAGCTCCCTCTGCGCGTGGTGTGCCTTGCAAAGTAACGCAATGCTTGTTTCTTCCAAAGCAGGCACATCTTGGAAAGAAATGCCACTCTAGCTCCCTCCACTTGAGGTGTGCCTTGGAGTAGGTGGGGACAGCACTCTGCTTTACTCCCCTTTGGCGTGCTTTGGCAAGCAATGCTAGTCCTGCCCCCTCCACTTGAGGCCTGCCTGGGAAAGAGACATCACCCCCGGTACCTTTCACTTCAGGTCTGCCTCATAAGGAAAAGGCAGTCTAGCTCCCTCTGCGCGTGGTGTGCAAACGCGTGACGGTAGGCCATGTGTTGTTGGGGGCATGTTTCGATGGGTGCGTCGAGCGAAATGTGCGGAAAAGGCGTTTTTTTACCGACATTTCGGACTTTGCGGGGCTGTCTGGGTAATAAAATCTGGGGGGATGTGCGCAAATCATACCTCTGCGTATTCCCACCGGTGTCCTCTTTTCGGAAATGCATGGGGTTCCCTGTTTTCCTCGGTGGCTTGGATACCCGAGGCCCATATCTGTACGTTGTGCCGGTCGGCATAATGTCTGAGATTTCCCTCTGAAAACAGACTTGGGGTTACTTGCATTTTATGCTTTCCCCTTGGTGGCCAGTTAGGTGCACCCACACATGTGAGGTACCGTTTTCATCGGGACACCTGTGGGAACACGTGACGGTAGGCCATGTGTTGTTAGGGGCATGTTTCGATGGGTGCGTCGAGCGAAATGTGCGGAAAAGGCATTTTTTTACCGACATTTCGGACTTTGCGGGGCTGTCTGGGTAATAAAATCTGGGGGGATGTGCGCAAATCATACCTCTGCGGATTCCCACGGGTGTCCTATTTTCGGAAATGCATGGGGTTCCCTGTTTTCCTCGGTGCTTGGATACCCGAGGCCCAGATCTGTACATTGTGCCGGTCCGCAGAATGTCTGAGATTTCCCTCTGAAAACAGACTTGGGGTTACTTGTGTTTTAGGCTTTCCCCTTGGTGGCCAGGTAGGTGCACCCACACATGTGGGGTACCGTTTTCATCGGGACACCTGTGGGAACGCGGGACGGTAGACCATGTGCTGTTGGGGGCGTGTTTCGATGGGAGCGTCGAGCAAAATGTGCGGAAAAAGCATTTTTTCACGCACATTTCGGACTTTGCGGGGCTGTCTGGGTAAAAAATTCTGGGGCGATGTGCGCAAATCATACCTCTGCATATTCCCACGGGTGTCGTCTTTTCGGAAATGCATGGTTTCCATGTTTTCCTCGGTGGCTTGCACACCCGAGGCCCATATCTGTACGTTGTGCCGGTCGGCAGAATGTCTGAGATTTCGCCATGAAAACATACTTGGGGTTACTTGTGTTTTAGGCTTTCCCCTTGGCGGCCAGGTAGGTGCACCCACACATGTGAGGTACCGTTTTCATCGGGACACCTGTGGGAACGCGTGACGGTAGGCCATGTGTTGTTGGGGGCGTGTTTCGATGGGTGCGTCAAGCAAAATGTGCGGAAAATGCGTTTTTTTCCCCAAATTTCGGACTTTGCAGGGGTGTCTGGGTAATAAAATCTGGGCCGATGTGCGCAAATCATACCTCTGCGGATTCCCACGGGTGTCCTCTTTTCGGAAATGCATGGGGTTCCCTGTTTTCCTTGGTGGCTTGGACACCCGAGGCCCATATCTGTACGTTGTGCCGGTCGGCAGAATGTCTGAGATTTCCCTCTGAAAACAGACTTGGGGTTACTTGTGTTTTAGGCTTTCCCCTTGGCGGCCAGGTAGGTGCACCCACACATGTGAGGTACTGTTTTCATCGGGACACCTGTGGGAACGCGTGACGGTAGGCCATGTGTTGTTGGGGGTGTGTTTCGATGGGTGCGTCAAGCGAAATGTGCGGAAAATGCGTTTTTTTCCCCAAATTTCGGACTTTGCAGGGGTGTCTGGGTAATAAAATATGGGCCGATGTGCGCAAATCATACCTCTGCGGATTCCCATGGATGTCCTCTTTTCGGAAATGCATGGGGTTCCCTGTTTTTCTTGGTGGCTTGGACACCCGAGGCCCATATCTGTACGTTGTGCCGGTCGGCAGAATGTCTGAGATTTCCCTCTGAAAACAGACTTGGGGTTACTTGTGTTTTAGGCTTTCCCCTTGGCGGCCAGGTAGGTGCACCCACACATGTGAGGTACCATTTTCATCGGGACACCTGTGGGAACGCGGGACAGTAGGCCATGTGTTGTTGGGGGCGTGTTTCGATGGGTGCGTCAAGCGAAATGTGCGGAAAATGCGTTTTTTTCCCCAAATTTCGGACTTTGCAGGGGTGTCTGGGTAAAAGATTCTGGGGCGATGTGCGCAAATCATACCTCTGCAGATTTCCACGGGTGTCCTCTTTTCGGAAATGCATGGGGTTCCCTGTTTTCCTCGGTGGCTTGGACACCCGAGGCCCATATCTGTACTTTGTGCCGGTCGGCAGAATGTCTGAGATTTCCCTCTGAAAACAGACTTGGGGTTACTTGTGTTTTAGGCTTTCCCCTTGGCGGCCAGGTAGGTGCACCCACACATGTGAGGTACCCTTTTCATCGGGACACCTGTGGGAACGCGGGACGGTAGGCCATGTGTTGTTGGGGGCGTGTTTCAATGGGTGCGTCAAGCGAAATGTGCGGAAAATGCGTTTTTTTCCCCAAATTTCGGACTTTGCAGGGGTGTCTGGGTAAAAGATTCTGGGGCGATGTGCGCAAATCATACCTCTGCAGATTTCCACGGGTGTCCTCTTTTCGGAAATGCATGGGGTTCCCTGTTTTCCTCAGTGGCTTGGACACCCGAGGCCCATATCTGTACGTTGTGCCGGTCGGCAGAATGTCTGAGATTTCCCTCTGAAAACAGACTTGGGGTTACTTGTGTTTTAGGCTTTCCCCTTGGCGGCCAGGTAGGTGCACCCACACATGTGAGGTACCGTTTTCATCGGGACACCTGTGGGAACGCGTGACGGTAGGCCATGTGTTGTTGGGGGCGTGTTTCGATGGGTGCGTCAAGCGAAATGTGCGAAAATGCGTTTTTTTCCCCAAATTTCGGACTTTGCAGGGGTGTCTGGGTAAAAAATTCTGGGGCGATGTGCGCAAATCATACCTCTGCGGATTCCCACGGGTGTCCTCTTTTCGGAAATGCATGGGGTTCCCTGTTTTCCTTTGTGGCTTGGACACCCGAGGCCCATATCTGTACGTTGTGCCGGTCGGCAGAATGTCTGAGATTTCCCTCTGAAAACAGACTTGGGGTTACTTGTGTTTTAGGCTTTCCCCTTGGCAGCCAGGTAGGTGCACCCACACATGTGAGGTACCGTTTTCATCGGAAGACCTGTGGGAACGCGTGACGGTAGGTCATGTGTTGTTGGGGCCGTGGTTCGATGGGTGTGTCAAGCGAAATGTGCGGAAAATGCATTTTCTTCCCCAAATTTCGGACTTTGCAGGGGTGTCTGGGTAATAAAATCTGGGCCGATGTGCGCAAATAATACCTCTGCGGATTCCCACGGATGTCCTCTTTTCGGAAATGCATGGGGTTCCCTGTTTTCCTCGGTGGCTTGGACACCCGAGGCCCATATCTGTACGTTGTGCCGGTCGGCAGAATGTCTGAGATTTCCCTCTGAAAACAGACTTGGGGTTACTTGTGTTTTAGGCTTTCCCGTTGGCGGCCAGGTAGGTACACCCACACATGTGAGGTACCGTTTTCATCGGGACACCTGTGGGAGCGCGTGATGGTAGGCCATGTGTTGTTGGGGGCGTGTTTCGATGGGTGCGTCAAGCGAAATGTGCGGAAAATGCGTTTCTTTCCCCAAATTTCGGACTTTGCAGGGGTGTCTGGGTAATAAAATCTGGGCCGATGTGCGCAAATCATACCTCTGCGGATTTCCACGGGTGTCCTCTTTTCAGAAATGCATTGGGTTCCCTGTTTTCCTCGGTGGCTTGGACACCCGAGGCCCATATCTGTACGTTGTGCGGGTCGGCAGAATGTCTGAGATTTCCCTCTGAAAACAGACTTGGTGTTACTTGTGTTTTAGGCTTTCCCCTTGGCGGCCAGGGAGGTGCACCCACACATGTGAGGTACCTGTGGGAACGCATGACGGTAGGCCATGTGTTGTTGGGGGCGTGTTTCGATGGGTGCGTCAAGCGAAATGTGCGGAAAATCAGTTTTTTTCCTCAAATTTCGGACTTTGCAGGGGTGTCTGGGTAATAAAATCTGGGCAGATTTGCACAAATCATACCTCTGCGGATTCCCACGGGTGTCCTCTTTTTGAAAATGCATGGGGTTCCCCGTTTTCCTCGGTGGCTTGGACACCCGAGGCCCATATCTGTACGTTGTGCCGGTCGGCAGAATGTCTGAGATTTCCCTCTGAAAACAGACTTGGGGTTACTTGTGTTTTGGGCTTTCCCCTTGGCGGCCAGGTAGGTGCACCCACACATGTGAGGTACCGTTTTCATTGGGACACCGGTGGGAACGCGTGACGGTAGGCCATGTGTTGTTGGGGGCATGTTTCGATGGGTGCGTCAAGCGAAATGTGCGGAAAATGCGTTTTTTTCCCCACATTTCGGACCTTGCAGGGGTGTCTGGGTAAAAAATTCTGGGGCGATGTGCGCAAATCATACCTCTGCGGATTTCCAGGGGTGTCTTCTTTTCGGAAATGCATGGGGTTCCCTGTTTTCCTTTGTGGCTTGGACACCCGAGGCCCATATCTGTACGTTGTGCCGGTCGGCAGATTGTCTGAGATTTCCCTCTGAAAACAGACTTGGGGTTACTTGTATTTTGGGCTTTCCCCTTGGGGGCCAGGTAGGTGCACCCACACATGTGAGGTACCGTTTTCATCGGCACACCTGTGGGAATGCGTGACGGTAGGCCATGTGTTGTTGGGTGCGTGTTTCGATGGGTGCGTCAAGCGAAATGTGCGGAAAATGCGTTTTTTTCCCCAAATTTCGGACTTTGCAGGGGTGTCTGGGTAATAAAATCTGGGCCGATGTGTGCAAATCATACCTCTGTGGATTCCCACGGGTGTCCTCTTTTCGGAAATGCATGGGTTTCCCTGTTTTCCTCGGTGGCTTGGACACCCGAGGCCCATATCTGTACGTTGTGCCGGTCGGCAGAATGTCTGAGATTTCCCTCTGAAAACAGACTTGGGGTCACTTGTATTTTGGGCTTTCCCCTTGGGGGCCAGGTAGGTGCACCCACACATGTGAGGTACCGTTTTCATCGGGACACCTGTGGGAACGTGTGACAGTAGGCCCTGTGTTGTTGGGGGCGTGTTTCGATGGGTGCGTCAAGCGAAATGTGGGGAAAATGCGTTTTATTCCCCAAATTTTGGACTTTGCGGGGGTGTCTGGGTAAAAAATTCTGGGGCGATTTGCGCAAATCATACATCTGCGGATTCCCACAGGTGTCCTTTTTTCGGAAATGCATGGGGTTCTCTGTTTTCCTCGGTGGCTTGGACACCCGAGGCCCATATCTGTACGTTGTGCCGGTCGGCAGAATGTCTGAGATTTCGCTTTGAAAACAGACTTGGGGTTACTTTTGTTTTAGGCTTTCCCCTTGGCGACCAGGAAGGTGCACCCACACATGTGGGGTACCGTTTTCATCGGGACACCTGTGGGAACGCGCGACGGTAGACCATGTGCTGTTGGGGGCGTCTTTCGATGGGTGCGTCGAGCGAAATGTGCGGAAAAAGCGTTTTTTCCCCCACATTTCGGACTTTGCGGGGCTGTCTGGGTAAAAAATTCTGGGGCGATGTGCGCAAATCATACCTCTGCGTATTCCCACGGGTGTCCTCTTTTCGGAAATGCATGGGTTTCCCTGTTTTCCTCGGTGGCTTGCACACCCGAGGCCCATATCTGTACGTTGTGCCGGTCGGCAGAATGTCTGAGATTTCGCCATGAAAGCAGACTTGGGGTTACTTGTGTTTTAGGCTTTCCCCTTGGCGGCCAGGTAGGTGCACCGACACATATGGGGTACCGTTTTCATCGGGACACCTGTGGGAACGCGGGACGGTAGGCCATGTGTTGTTGGGGGCGTGTTTCCATGGGTGCGTCAAGCGAAATGTACGGAAAATGTGTTTTTTTCCCCAAATTTCGGAATTTGCAGGGGTGTCTGGGTAATAAAATCTGGGCCGATGTGCGCAAATCATACCTCTGCGGATTCCCACGGGTGTCCTCTTTTCGGAAATGCATGGGGTTCCCTGTTTTCCTTGGTGGCTTGGACACCCGAGGCCCATATCTGTATGTTGTGCCGGTCGGCAGAATGTCTGAGATTTCCCTCTGAAAACAGACTTGGGGCTACTTGTGTTTTAGGCTTTCCCCTTGGCGGCCAGGTAGGTGCACCCACACATGTGAGGTACCGTTTTCATCGGGACACCAGTGGGAACGCGTGACGGTAGGCCATGTGTTGTTGGGGGTGTGTTTTGATGGGTGCGTCAAGCAAAATGTGCGGAAAATGCGTTTTTTTCCCCAAATTTCAGACTTTGCAGGGGTGTCTGGGTAATAAAATCTGGGCCGATGTGCGCAAATCATACCTCTGCGGATTCCCACGGGTGTCCTCTTTTCGGAAATGCATGGGGTTCCCTGTTTTCCTCGGTGGCTTGGACACCCGACGCCCATATCTGTACGTTGTGCCGGTCGGCAGAATGTCTGAGATTTCCCTCTGAAAACAGACTTGGGGTTACTTGTGTTTTAGGCTTTCCCCTTGGCGGCCAGGTCGGTGCACCCACACATGTGAGGTACCGTTTTCATCAGGACACCTGTGGGAACACGTGACGGTAGGCCATGTGTTGTTGGGGGCGTGTTTCGATGGGTGCGTCAAGCGAAATGTGCGGAAAATGCTTTTTTTCCCCCAAATTTCGGACTTTGCAGGGGTGTCTGGGTAATAAAATCTGGGCCGATGTGCGCAAATCATACCTCTGCGGATTCCCACGGGTGTCCTCTTTTCGGAAATGCATGGGGTTCCCTGTTTTCCTCGGTGGCTTGGACACCCGAGGCCCATATCTGTACGTTGTGCCGGTCGGCAGAATGTCTGAGATTTCCCTCTGAAAACAGAATTGAGGTTACTTGTGTTTTAGGCTTTCCCCTTGGCTGCCAGGTAGGTGCACCCACACATGTGAGGTACCGTTTTCATCGGGACACCTGTGGGAACACGTGACGGTAGGCCATGTGTTGTTGGGGGCGTGTTTCGATGGGTGCGTCAAGCGAAATGTGCGGAAAATGCTTTTTTCCCCCCCAAATTTCAGACTTTGCAGGGGTGTCTGGGTAATAAAATCTGGGCCGATGTGCGCAAATCATACCTCTGCGGATTCCCACGGGTGTCCTCTTTTCGGAAATGCATGGGGTTCCCTGTTTTCCTCGGTGGCTTGGACACCCGAGGCCCATATCTGTACGTTGTGCCGGTCGGCAGAATGTCTGAGATTTCCCTCTGAAAACAGAATTGAGGTTACTTGTGTTTTAGGCTTTCCCCTTGGCTGCCAGGTAGGTGCACCCACACATGTGAGGTACCGTTTTCATCGGGACACCTGTGGGAACGCGTGACGGTAGGCCATGTGTTGTTGGGGGCGTGTTTCGATGGGTGCGTCAGGTGAAATGTGCGGAAAATGCATTTTTTTCCCCAAATTTCGGACTTTGCAGGGGTGTCTGGGTAATAAAATCTGGGCCGATGTGCGCAAATCATACCTCTGCGGATTCCCCCGGGTGTCCTCTTTTCGGAAATGCATGGGGTTCCCTGTTTTCATCGGTGGTTTGGACACCCGAGGCCCATATCTGTACGTTGTGCCGGTCGGCAGAATTTCCCTCTGAAAACAGACTTGGGGTTACTTGTGTTTTAGGCTTTTCCCTTGGCGGCCAGGTAGGTGCACCCACACATGTGAGGTACCGTTTTCATCGGGACACCTGTGGGAACGCGTGACGGTAGGCCATGTGTTGTTGGGGGCGTGTTTCGATGGGTGCGTCAAGCGAAATGTGCGGAAAATGCGTTTTTTCCCCACATTTCGGACTTTGCAGGGGTGTCTGGGTAATAAAAGCTGGGCCGATGAGCGCAAATCATACCTCTGCGGATTCCCACGGGTGTCCTCTTTTCGGAAATGCATGGGGTTCCCTGTTTTCCTCGGTGGCTTGGACACCCGAGGCCCATATCTGTACGTTGTGCCTGTCGGCAGAATGTCTGAGATTTCCCTCTGAAAACAGACTTGGGGTTACTTGTGTTTTAGGCTTTCCCCTTGGCGGCCAGGTAGGTGCACCCACACATGTGAGGTACCGTTTTCATCGGGACACCTGTGGGAACGCGTGACGGTAGGCCATGTGTTGTTGGGGGCGTGTTTCGATGGGTGCGTCAAGCGAAATGTGCGGAAAATGCATTTTTTCCCCCACATTTCGGACTTTGCAGGGGTGTCTGGGTAATAAAAGCTGGGCCGATGTGCGCAAATCATACCTCTGCGGATTCCCACGGGTGTCCTCTTTTCGGAAATGCATGGGGTTCCCTGTTTTCATCGGTGGTTTGGACACCCGAGGCCCATATCTGTACGTTGTGCCGGTCGGCAGAATGTCTGAGATTTCCCTCTGAAAACAGACTTGGGGTTACTTGTGTTTTAGGCTTTTCCCTTGGCGGCCAGGTAGGTGCACCCACACATGTGAGGTACCGTTTTCATCGGGACACCTGTGGGAACGCGTGACGGTAGGCCATGTGTTGTTGGGGGCGTGTTTCGATGGGTGCGTCAAGCGAAATGTGCGGAAAATGCGTTTTTCCCCACATTTCGGACTTTGCAGGGGTGTCTGGGTAATAAAAGCTGGGCCGATGTGTGCAAATCATACCTCTGCGGATTCCCACGGGTGTCCTCTTTTCGGAAATGCATGGGGTTCCCTGTTTTCCTCGGTGGCTTGGACACCCGAGGCCCATATCTGTCCGTTGTGCCGGTCGGCAGAATGTCTGAGATTTCCCTCTGAAAACAGACTTGGGGTTACTTGTGTTTTAGGCTTTCCCCTTGGCGGCCAGGTAGGTGCACCCACACATGTGAGGTACCGTTTTCATCGGGACACCTGTGGGAACGCGTGACGGTAGGCCATGTGTTGTTGGGGGCGTGTTTCGATGCGTGCGTCAAGCGAAATGTGCGGAAAATGCATTTTTTCCCCCACATTTCGGACTTTGCAGGGGTGTCTGGGTAATAAAAGCTGGGCCGATGTGCGCAAATCATACCTCTGCGGATTCCCACGGGTGTCCTCTTTTCGGAAATGCATGGGGTTCCCTGTTTTCCTCGGTGGCTTGGACACCCGAGGCCCATATCTGTACGTTGTGCCGGTCGGCAGAATGTCTGAGATTTCCCTCTGAAAACAGACTTGGGGTTACTTGTGTTTTAGGCTTTCCCCTTGGCGGCCAGGTAGGTTCACCCACGCATGTGAGGTACCGTTTTCATCGGGACACCTGTGGGAACGCGTGACGGTAGGCCATGTGTTGTTGGGGGCGTGTTTCGATGGGTGCGTCAAGCGAAATGTGCGGAAAATGCATTTTTTTCCCCACATTTCGGACTTTGCAGGGGTGTCTGGGTAATAAAAGCTGGGCCGATGTGCGCAAATCATACCTCTGCGGATTCCCACGGGTGTCCTCTTTTCGGAAATGCATGGGGTTCCCTGTTTTCATCGGTGGTTTGGACACCCGAGGCCCATATCTGTACGTTGTGCCGGTTGGCAGAATGTCTGAGATTTCCCTCTGAAAACAGACTTGGGGTTACTTGTGTTTTAGGCTTTCCCCTTGGCGGCCAGGTAGGTGCACCCACACATGTGAGGTACCGTTTTCATCGGGACACCTGTGGGAACGCGTGACGGTAGACCATGTGTTGTTGGGAGCGTGTTTTGATGGGTGCGTCGAGCGAAATGTGCGGAAAAAGCATTTTTTCCCCAAATTTCGGACTTTGCAGGGGTGTCTGGGTAAAAAATTCTGGGGCGATGTGCGCAAATTATACCTCTGCGGATTCCCACGGGTGTCCTCTTTTCGGAAATGCATGGGGTTCCCTGTTTTCCTCGGTGGCTTGGACACCCGAGGCCCATATCTGTATGTTGTGCCGGTCGGCAGAATGTCTGAGATTTCCCTCTGAAAACAGACTTGGGGTTACTTGTGTTTTAGGCTTTCCCATTGGCGGCCAGGTAGGTGCACCCACACATGTGAGGTACCGTTTTCATCGGGACACCTGTGGGAACGCGTGACGGTAGGCCATGTGTTGTTGGGGGCGTGTTTTGATGGGTGCGTCAAGCGAAATGTGTGGAAAATGCGTTTTTTTCCCCAAATTTCGGACTTTGCAGGGGTGTCTGGGTAATAAAATCTGGGCCGATGTGTGCAAATCATACCTCTGCGGATTCCCACGGGTGTCCTCTTTTCGGAAATGCATGGGGTTCCCTGTTTTCCTCGGTGGCTTGGACACCCGAAGCCCATATCTGTACGTTGTGCCGGTCGGCAGAATGTCTGAGATTTCCCTCTGAAAACAGACTTGGGGTTACTTGTGTTTTAGGCTTTCCCCTTGGCGGCCAGGTCGGTGCACCCACACATGTGAGGTACCGTTTTCATCGGGACACCTGTGGGAACACGTGACGGTAGGCCATGTGTTGTTGGGGGCGTGTTTCGATGGGTGCGTCAAGCGAAATGTGCGGAAAATGCTTTTTTTCCCCAAATTTCGGACTTTGCGGGGGTGTCTGGGTAAAAAATTCTGGGGCGATGTGCGCAAATCGTACCTCTGCGGATTCCCATGGGTGTCCTCTTTTCGAAAATGCATGGGGTTCCCCGTTTTCCTTGGTGGCTTGGACACCCGAGGCCCATATCTGTATGTTGTGCCGGTCGGCAGAATGTCTGAGATTTCCCTCTGAAAACTGACTTGGGGTTACTTGTGTTTTAGGCTTTCCCCTTGGCGGCCAGGTAGGTGCACCCACACATGTGAGGTACCGTTTTCATCGGGACACCTGTGGGAAAGCGTGACGGTAGGCCATGTGTTGTTGGGGGCGTGTTTCGATGGGTGCGTCAAGCGAAATGTGCGGAAAATGCTTTTTTTCCCCACATTTCGGACTTTGCAGGGGTGTCTGGGTAATAAAAGCTGGGCCGATGTGCGCAAATCATACCTCTGCGGATTCCCACGGGTGTCCTCTTTTCGGAAATGCATGGGGTTCCCTGTTTTCCTCGGTGGCTTGGACACCCGAGGCCCATATCTGTACGTTGTGCCGGTCGGCAGAATGTCTGAGATTTCCCTCTGAAAACAGACTTGGGGTTACTTGTGTTTTAGGCTTTCCCCTTGGCGGCCAGGTAGGTGCACCCACACATGTGAGGTACCGTTTTCATCGGGACACCCGTGGGAACGCGTGACGGTAGGCCATGTGTTGTTGGGGGCGTGTTTTGATGGGTGCGTCAAGCGAAATGTGCGGAAAATGCGTTTTTTCCCCACATTTCGGACTTTGCAGGGGTGTCTGGGTAATAAAAGCTGGGCCGATGGGCGCAAATCATACCTCTGCGGATTCCCACGGGTGTCCTCTTTTCGGAAATGCATGGGGTTCCCTGTTTTCATCGGTGGTTTGGACACCCGAGGCCCATATCTGTACGTTGTGCCGGTCGGCAGAATGTCTGAGATTTCCCTCTGAAAACAGACTTGGGGTTACTTGTGTTTTAGGCTTTCCCCTTGGCGGCCAGGTAGGTGCACCCACACATGTGAGGTACCGTTTTCATCGGGAAACCTGTGGGAACGCGTGACGGTAGGCCATGTGTTGTTGGGAGCGTGTTTTGATGGGTGCGTCGAGCGAAATGTGCGGAAAATGCATTTTTTTCCCCAAATTTCGGACTTTGCAGGGGTGTCTGGGTAAAAAATTCTGGGGCGATGTGCGCAAATTATACCTCTGCGGATTCCCACGGGTGTCCTCTTTTCGGAAATGCATGGGGTTCCCTATTTTCCTCGGTGGCTTGGACACCCGAGGCCCATATCTGTACGTTGTGCCGGTCGGCAGAATGTCTGAGATTTCCCTCTGAAAACAGACTTGGGGTTACTTGTGTTTTAGGCTTTCCCCTTGGCGGCCAGGTAGGTGCACCCACACATGTGAGGTACCGTTTTCATCGGGACACCTGTGGGAACGCGTGACGGTAGGCCATGTGTTGTTGGGGGCGTGTTTTGATGGGTGCGTCAAGCGAGATGTGCGGAAAATGCGTTTTTTCCCCAAATTTCGGACTTTGCAGGGGTGTCTGGGTAATAAAATCTGGGCCGATGTGTGCAAATCATACCTCATACCTCTGCGGATTCCCACGGGTGTCCTCTTTTCAGAAATGCATGGGGTTCCCTGTTTTCCTCGGTGGCTTGGACACCCGAGGCCCATATCTGTACGTTGTGCCGGTCGGCAGAATGTCTGAGATTTCCCTCTGAAAACAGACTTGGGGTTACTTGTGTTTTAGGCTTTCCCCTTGGCGGCCAGGTCGGTGCACCCACACATGTGAGGTACCGTTTTCATCGGGACACCTGTGGGAACACGTGACGGTAGGCCATGTGTTGTTGGGGGCGTGTTTCGATGGGTGCGTCAAGCGAAATGTGCGGAAAATGCTTTTTTCCCCCCAAATTTCGGACTTTGCAGGGGTGTCTGGGTAATAAAATCGGGGCCGATGTGCGCAAATCATACCTCTGCGGATTCCCACGGGTGTCCTCTTTTCGGAAATGCATGGGGTTCCCTGTTTTCCTCGGTGGCTTGGACACCCGAGGCCCATATCTGTACGTTGTGCCGGTCGGCAGAATGTCTGAGATTTCCCTCTGAAAACAGAATTGAGGTTACTTGTGTTTTAGGCTTTCCCCTTGGCTGCCAGGTAGGTGCACCCACACATGTGAGGTACCGTTTTTATCGGGACACCTGTGGGAACGCGTGACGGTAGGCCATGTGTTGTTGGGGGTGTGTTTCGATGGGTGAGTCAGGCGAAATGTGCGGAAAATGCGTTTTTTTCCCCATATTTTGGACTTTGCAGGGGTGTCTGGGTAATAAAATCTGGGCCGATGTGCGCAAATCATACCTCTGCGGATTCCCCCGGGTGTCCTCTTTTCGGAAATGCATGGGGTTCCCAGTTTTCCTCGGTGGCTTGGACACCCGAGGCCCATATCTGTACGTTGTGCCGGTCGGCAGAATGTCTGAGATTTCCCTCTGAAAACAGACTTGGGGTTACTTGTGTTTTAGGCTTTCCCCTTGGCGGCCAGGTAGGTGCACCCACACATGTGAGGTACCGTTTTCATCGGAACACCTGTGGGAATGCGTGACGGTAGGCCATGTGTTGTTGGGGACGTGTTTCGATGGGTGCGTCAAGCGAAATGTGCGGAAAATGCGTTTTTTTCCCCAAATTTCGGACTTTGCGGGGGTGTCTGGGTAAAAAATTCTGGGGCGATGTGCGCAAATCGTACCTCTGCGGATTCCCACGGGTGTCCTCTTTTCGAAAATGCATGGGGTTCCCCGTTTTCCTTGGTGGCTTGGACACCCGAGGCCCATATCTGTATGTTGTGCCGGTCGGCAGAATGTCTGAGATTTCCCTCTGAAAACAGACTTGGGGTTACTTGTGTTTTAGGCTTTCCCCTTGGCGGCCAGGTAGGTGCACCCACACATGTGAGGTACTGTTTTCATCGGGACACCTGTGGGAACGCGTGACGGTAGGCCATGTGTTGTTGGGGGCATGTTTCGATCGGTGCGTCAAGCGAAATGTGCGGAAAATGCGTTTTTTTCCCCAAATTTCGGATTTTGCAGGGGTGTCAGGGTAAAAAATTCTGGGGCGATGTGCGCAAATCATACCTCTTCAGATTCCCACGGGTGTCCTCTTTTCGGAAATGCATGGGGTTCCTTGTTTTCCTCGGTGGCTTGGACACCCAAGGCCCATATCTGTACGTTGTGCCGGTCGGCAGAATGTCTGAGATTTCCCTCTGAAAACAGACTTGGGGTTACTTGTGTTTTAGGCTTTCCCCTTGGCGGCCAGGTAGGTGCATCCACACATGTGAGGTACCGTTTTCATCGTGACACCTGTGGGAACGCGTGACGGTAGGCCATGTGTTGTTGGGGGCGTGTTTCGCTGGGTGCGTCAAGCGAAATGTGCGGAAAATGCGTTTTTTTCCCCAAATTTCGGACTTTGCAGGGGTGTCTGGGTAATAAAATCTGGGCCGATGTGCGCAAATCATACCTCTGCGGATTCCCACGGGTGTCCTCTTTTCGGAAATGCATGGGGTTCCCTGTTTTCCTTGGTGGCTTGGACACCCGAGGCCCATATCTGTACGTTGTGCCGGTCGGCAGAATGTCTGAGATTTCCCTCTGAAAACAGACTTGGGGTTACTTGTGTTTTAGGCTTTCCCCTTGGCGGCCAGGTAGGTGCACCCACACATGTGAGGTACCGTTTTCATCGGGACACCAGTGGGAACGCGTGACGGTAGGTCATGTGTTGTTGGGGCCGTGTTTCGATGGGTGTGTCAAGCGAAATGTGCGGAAAATGCATTTTCTTCCCCAAATTTCGGACTTTGCAGGGGTGTCTGGGTAATAAAATCTGGGCCGATGTGCGCAAATCATACCTCTGCGGATTCCCACGGGTGTCCTCTTTTCGGAAATGCATGGGGTTCCCTATTTTCCTTAATGGGCTTGGACACCCGAGGCCCATACCTGTACGTTGTGCCGGTCGGCAGATTGTCTGAGATTTCCCTCTGAAAACAGACTTGGGGTTACTTGTGTTTTGGGCTTTCCCCTTGGGGGCCAGGTAGGTGCACCCACACATGTGAGGTACCGTTTTTGTTATACATGGAAAAAGGACACTGCCCCTTTAAGGGCAGCCAAGGAAAAAGAGCGGGAGGGGAGACGGAAAGGGAGGGGCGAGGGAGAGGGAAAGTTAGTCAGAGTTGAGAGAGGAATAAAGTTGGTTGCTAGCGAATTCGGCTCCGTGTCATTTGTAGGCCCGAGAACGAACGCATGAACGAGGTTCAACACTGGCGACGAAGCCGATACGACCCGTCGCGTGCCGGCAGCAGTTTGGAGGGCCTGTGAGCCCAGCAGTGCGAGGAGGGCCTGCGAGCCCAGCAGCGTTCAGGGAGGGCCCGAGTGCCCAGCAGTGAAGGAGGGCTCGTGAGCCCAGCAGACCAGGTAGGCCCGTGTGCCTTGCAGCATCAGGACCAGAGAGCCCGGCAGTGGTGGCCAGCAGCAGACCAACCGACCAGAAGATCGGAGAGGACCGTGCGCCCAAGACTGGAGAGCCCGGTGGCAAGGAACCCGACAGCGGAGGACTGCCAGCTAACCAGCCGACCAAGCAATTGAAGGGCCCGTGCGCCCGAGACTGAAGAGCCCAGCCGACCGGAAGATCGAGAGGCCCGTGCGCCCCAACTGCAGAGCCCAGCAGCGAAGAGCCCAGCAGCGGAGGCCCACCGGCAGCTGGCCCAGCCGACCAGGTGATCGAGGGGCCCGTGCGCCCGAGACTGAAGTGCCCAGCCGACCGGAAGATCGGGAGGCCCGTGCGCCCCAACTGAAGAGCCCAGCAGCGGAAGCCCGCCGACAGCGGCTAGCCGACCAGGACCGCGGAGCCCAGCAGAAGACGTCCCGCGCACCTCGACAAGAAAAGGACCGCGAACGCCAACAACGACTGCGGAGCCCAGCAGAAGACGTCCCGCGCACCTCGACAAGAAAAGGACCGCGAACGCCGACAACGAGCGGAGCCCGCGGACCAGAAGAGGCCCACACGTCACGGAAGAGGAGACCCGCAGGCTCGCGGCATCCTCCCTCAAGTAAGGAGTCGGGAAAGGGTAGCGAGAAGGGAACCCCGAGTCTCCCACCCACGTGACATCAGGGAACTAGTGAAATCACCCGAAGGTGACACCAGCAAAAAGGAACCCCGAGTCTCCCACCCACGTGACACATCTGTGGAGACACCCGAAGGTGACACCAGAAAAGGGAAACCCCGTGTCTCCCACCTATGTGACATTGATAAAAACACCAAACAAATTCTGCAAAGGTAACATTTGCAAAGGGGAACCCGAGTCTCCCACCCACGTGACACATCTGTAGAGACACCCGAAGGTGACACCAGAAAAGGGAAACCCCGTGTCTCCCACCTATGTAACATTGATAAAAACACCAAACAAATTCTGCAAAGGTAACATTTGCAAAGGGGAACCCCGAGTCTCCCACCTATGTGACATTGGTATAATCACCAAAAATAATTCTGCGAGAACCCGAAGGTGACATTGCCAGGACACCACTCTGCACACAAAAAAAAAAAAAAAAAAACAGAGGGTGAACAACGTGCCCCAGTGAGAGAATATATACAGCAGCAGTTCAAGAGAACCACGGTGCAAAGGCCGATCAGAGCACCCAGAGCACCCGCGACACAGCACCCCACGCTACACACCAAGACACCGCCATGTCATCTGCAGACGCAGCAGACCCTAATGCACCACCACCACCACCGGGAGCCCCCTCCTCTCATGCAAGCCTAATGAGGAGACCTGCCCCGTTCACGCTAAACCCACACCATGACCAGGGACAGAGATGGGAAGAATGGATGGAGGAATTTGACGATTTCGTGGGTGCCATTGGCACACAAGAACCTCCCAACATACTGAGCATATTTGCGAATGTCGCAGGGAGAGAAATCAAAAATATCATACGCACGATCCCTCCACAAGACCGCACCACATATGCAAGACTCCTGCAAGCCATTAACGAAAAACTAGTCATCTCACCGAACCGGGACTATGAAAGGTACACTTTCAACCAATGCGGCCAGCTACCTCGTGAATCGATAGGGGAGTTCGTAATACGTCTTCAGAGGAAAATATCAAAATGTGACTTTGCTAACTTTAATGACGAAGAAGCCATTAGATTACGCATCATAGAAGGGTGCGTATCCTCGATGTTCCGGAAGCACCTCCTCAAGAAACCCCTATCCCTAAAAGAGGTACTAGACCTAGCCAGGGTATACGAAAGAGTGGACATTCAAGCAGCAGCCATTGAGAACCCCAAAAAGGGAGAAACCATAGCTGCAATTCATCCCTACGCCCGCCAGCCAAACACTCAACCAAGGACCAACCAGAGGTACCCGACACAACGAGCACAGGGTGACCGCCAATGCTATCGCTGCGGATTCGAATATCCACACAGAGGACCATGCCCCGCCATTGGGCAACGATGCATGAGGTGCGGAATGGAGAACCACTTCCAAGTGATGTGCAAAGAACTACTACCGGAAGGAGGATCAGCACGCCCACGACCTACCCCTCGCACGATGGACGCACATAAAGAACAGCATCACCATGTAGACAGGAACGCACCTCTCGCGCCATCATATCAACGCCCAAACACAGTGAGAGCCTTGGAAGGACTTCAGATTGAACCAGACAGGAAAGACCACGAATTATACGATGCCTATCAGGATGACTTCATGCGGGAACTGGAACGCGAAGACACCCGCAGAGCGGAAGCACCAGACAACCGGGAACGTGACAGGGAGCCATACCCTTACCCCCACCACACCACACACCAAGTGGAAACGAACAGCCTCAATACCTGCAGGATGGCTACGACCGAGAGTATGTATGCCTTCTCAACGTGGAGGAGGAGGACACCGCGGCTCCCAGAGTAACAATTCAGATGGGAAGAACCCAAAACAGATTTATTGTTGATACAGGAGCAACGGTCAACGTCATGAATGAAGACATCTATCGTGTAATAGCCTCAACATACCCCATCCAGGAGTCTAGGACACACATCTTCCAATGGGGAGCGACCCAACCCATGACATCAAAAGGGAAATTTCAATGCGACCTACGACACAGAGGCATCACAGTAACCGCCACGATACATGTGATAAGAAGCCCAGCTATTGGCCGCTGCCTTCTCAGTTACAGGACAGCTAACGCACTTGCCCTGATTGACCTACACTATGACCAGTCAGAGGTCATCGAAGGACTGCCACTACCATGTGAATCCGTCAGGGCAATCATAGACGGACCATTGGCAAAAAGAGACCTCAAGAACAACTTCCCCAAACTATTCGAAGGGGTAGGGATGCTAAAAGGGCCATGCATCAAACTACATATAGACAAAAACGTCAGGCCAGTTCCACAACACCCACGGAAAGTGGGTTTCCACCTCCAGGAACAAGTGTCGAAGGAAATACAACTTCTCCTCCAGAACGACATCATAGAGAAAGCGGAAGGGCCAACACCCTGGGTGTCGCCGATAGTAATTGTCCCCAAGGACAATGGTCGCCTTCGCATATGCGTAGACATGCGCATCCCGAACACTGCCATCCAGAGAGAAAGGCACCCAGGACCAGGATTGGAGGACATGCTAATCAGGTTAAACCAGGCGAGATTTTTCTCAAAACTTGACCTCAACCAGGGCTACCATCAACTCGTCCTGGATCCAGAATCACGGCCCATAACCACATTTGCAACGCATGACGGCCTGTTCCGATACAAAAGGCTAAACTTCGGCATTTCATCCGCCGCAGAAATATTCCAAGAGACCATCAGGCGTCTCATAGCATCAGAGACAAATGCATTTAATTACAGTGATGACATCCTCATATTTGGGAAAGATCAAGACCAGCATGATAAGGCTCTCAGGAACATCTGCTCCATCCTACAAGATGCAGGGCTAACATTAAATGAATGCAAGTGCGTCATTAACAGAACAAGTCTCAAGTTCTTCGGACACACATTCTCCAACAACGGCATATCGGCAGACCCTGACAAAATAAAGGCCATCACTGATCTTCGAGCACCGACGAACACAGCAGAGTTACGCTCGCTATTGGGAATGGCGGGATATTGTGCGCGATACCTTCCAAACTACGCCACAACGACTGACCCGCTCCGCAACCTCCTGAAGAAGAACCAACCATTCACATGGGACGCACCCTGCCAGGAGGCATTCACAGCGATAAAAGAAGGACTCACCAACAACAAACAACTGGCATATTTCGATCCCAACTGGCACACAATCATCACAGTCGATGCGAGCCCGGTGGGGCTGGGAGCCATCCTAGCACAAACTGACTCCGCAGACAACAGCCACCACGTAATAGTCGCCTACGCCAGCCGAGCCCTGTCACACACGGAAAAGGCCTACTCTCAAGCAGAGAGAGAAAGCCTGGCCGCAGTATGGGCGTGCGAAAAATACCACCACTTCATCATTGGCCGGAAATTCACCCTAGTGACAGACCACCAAGCCCTCCTATCCATCTTCGGGAACCCCAGGACGAAGATGCCACCCCGCATAGAGCGATGGGGGATAAGACTACAGGAATACGACTACACCATCATCCATAAACCAGGAGGAGACGCAAACCCAGCGGACTACTTGTCCAGACATCCTCTGCCCGACAAAGATGACACTCTGGCACATGAAGCCACTGAATATGTCTTGTACCTATCGTCAAATGCCATGCCGCCCACCATCTCGACCACGACGTTCGAAGAAAGGAGCAAAGCCGACCCAACGATCAGGGCCGCTATCACCCTCACCCGCTCCAACAAATGGAGGGAACGCCACTCAAATAGAACTGAAGAAGGAGACGTGGACCAGAAAGAACTAGACCGGCTAGCCAAAGTAAAAGATGAACTTATAGCAACAGACCAAGGGCTACTACTACGAGGAAAAAGGCTAGTAGCACCAAGAGACCTAAGGAAGACACTAGCAATGCTGGCGCACGAAGGGCACAGGGGAATGGACAACACCAAAAGGTTCCTCAGGAACTATGTCTGGTTCCCATACATGGACATGATAGTGGAGGACATGCTCAGACACTGCAGACCCTGCCAACTGGCAGCCCAAGGACAAAACCCAAACCCCCTCCAACTCACCACGCTGCCAACGAGACCCTGGCAAAAGGTCGCAATGGACTTTTATGGACCCGTAGAAGAGGGAGGGTACCTATTAGTAATAATAGACGAGTACTCGAGATTCCCGTTTGTGAAACAAACACCCTCGACATCCTTCGCTGACAATGCGCCCATAGTGGACGAACTCTTCAGCGAATGGGGCATCCCCAACATCGTGAAGACCGACAACGGGTCCCCTTTCCAGGGACGGGAATTCGCAAACTTCGCAAAACACCTAGGCTTCTCCCATCAAAAGATCACACCACTCTGGCCCCAAGCCAATGGGATGGTTGAACGATTTATGGCCACGATCAAATTGACCCGACAAAAGGCAGTAGCGGAACAGACACCCCATCCGAAAGCCATCTGTAGCATGCTCCGAAGCTATCGGAACACTCAACATGACGCAACTGCAAAGCCACCCGCTGAACTCATGGTGAGATACCAACCCAGGACACGTATCCCACGATGGGAGGACTATACACCGGAAGAAGACCTAGCCATCAGGGAACGTGACGCTGAGAAACGAAGGAAAGCCAAGCACTGGGCTGACACAAGAAGGAGAGCAAAGGAACAACAGCTGGAAGTTGGACAAACAGTACTGGTCCGACAAACACAGCGCAAGAAAACGGACACTCGATACCATCCAGAGCCAAGAATCATCACAGCTATCAAAGGGCCCATGGTCACGGCAACCGGAGAACTAGGGGACATTACCCGTAACTCCTCATTCTTCAAGAAGCTGTATCTGGAAGAACCTGAACCACCAGAGATGCCCGACGAGAGCCTCAATGAGGAAGAGGAAACGGAACCCCCAATAGAGTCAAGCGGCGAGAGCAGAGAATCACCAGGGAGACCCCCAAGGACGATAAAGAAACCAATGCGGCTCATCGAACAGATGTAGCCGAACTGCCATGATAAGCATGGGGGAGGTGTTATACATGGAAAAAGGACACTGCCCCTTTAAGGGCAGCCAAGGAAAAAGAGCGGGAGGGGAGACGGAAAGGGAGGGGCGAGGGAGAGGGAAAGTTAGTCAGAGTTGAGAGAGGAATAAAGTTGGTTGCTAGCGAATTCGGCTCCGTGTCATTTGTAGGCCCGAGAACGAACGCATGAACGAGGTTCAACAGTTTTCATCGTGACACCTGTGGGAATGCGTGACGGTAGGCCATGTGTTGTTGGGGGCGTGTTTTGATGGGTGCGTCGATCGAAATGTGCAGAAAAAGTGTTTTTTCCCGACATTTCGGACTTTGCGGGGCTGTCTGGGTAAAAAATTCTGGGGCGATGTGCGCAAATCATACCTCTGCGGATTCCCACGGGTGTCCTCTTTTCGGAAATGCATGGGGTTCCCTGTTTTCCTCGGTGCCTTGGACACCCGAGGCCCATATCTGTACGTTGTGCCTTTCGGCAGAATGTCTGAGATTTCGCTCTGAAAACAGACTTGGGGTTACTTGTGTTTTAGGCTTTCCCCTTGGCGGCCAGGTAGGTGCACCCACACATGTGGGGTACCGTTTTCATCAGGACACCTGTGGGAACGCGGGACGGTAGGCCATTGTTGTGTTTGTGTGGTTTTCATAACGTTTTGACCCATTTGCTGGTGCCCTTTGTCTCACAACCCTTTCTTTTCCCAAATGTGACCTACATTTAGTCGCTGCTTTAGCCACCATACACTTTTGTAACCTGCACAAGTCACCTACCCTTGAAAAGGTCTGCCTGTGCTCTTTCAAAAAATGTATGGCTGCCGTTCCTCACCACATTGGTTTTCCCAATTTACACATGCTAAGTGCGTTTGGTCAGGCCGTGAGCGTAAAACTCCTGTGTACCATGGCTCAGTGTTTGGCTTGTGGTATTGCTTGTTTTGTAAAAACACTACAAAAATGGTATGCTCTCCTAACTGCAAGAGTCGGGGGAATGTAGCGGAGCATTGCTTTTCTCAAAATTCATAGAAGCCATTGCCGTACCAAGCCAACCATTTCAAACACATACCTTTTTTTCAGTCATTTTCCCGCTTTTCCCCCATTCAATGGCAGTTTCCCCTACCTAGTTGTTGCCTGACCTATGCAAATCACCCCTTCCTAAACTTGGAATTTTGTCTACTTTTCAGAAATATATGCCTTTCTGTCCTCCAATTTGGCTTTCCTGCCCTTTTCTTCCATTCCGTCCATGCATGTCCAATTGGCAAAAATGGCAAAAATCGCCTACCTCTCACAAAACGGTTGATAACCACATCAAAATAATTTTTTTCCATTTCCACTCAACCTGTTCCTGAAAGCCAACAGATTGGGGAACTCAGCACAGCAAACCATTTGTTCCTAGCTCTTACAAGGAAAAAACCACAGGCTTCTTTGTACATCATTTTATTGGCATTTTTTGAAAAAACCCAAAATGTTTACACTTTTTCCTTATTTTCTCTCACGCCCCTACAGCAACCTGGGATTCCTGGGTGGCTTTACGACCGCCTACATGTGGGAAAAAAAGGAGCCAAATTTGGCCAAGATATCTCATGTAACAAAAAAGTTACAAGCCATTGAATGGCCACATACCAAAATCACCAAAAAAGGCCCTGGCACCGGGGAGAAATACCCATGGCACTTAAAGGGTTAATGGCGCTGTCATGGGACCAGTCCAGAGCGAGGTTGCAGGTGTCCGTTGTGGGCAACAGTAGTTTGTGCTGAATAAAGTGCAAGCCCTCATGAATCACTGGATCCCATTCGGAGACTTGCTCGGGGTGTTGTGATACCCAAGTGCGGATGGAGAAGAGAAGGGAAACTGGTGTTGTAGAGAGACATATGACATGTTGTTCTAACAAGGTCTCGGGGAAAACAGGTAAGGAAACCCCCCCAGGAGAACGAGAGAGAACATCCGCCTTCCCGTGGGACAGGCCCAATCGATGTCTGATCTGGAAGTCATAGGCCGTAAAGAATAAATGCCACCGCACCTGACGACTATTGAGACACTTGAGCGAAGCCAAGTCCTGGAGGTTCCTATGATCTGTGAACACCGTGACTTGATGTTTTGCTCCCAATAAATTATGCCGCCAGACTTGAAAAGCTTCCTTGATGGCCAACAGTTCCTTCTCGGTCACAGTGTAGTGGCTTTCCGCAGGGGAGAATTTCCGAGAATGAAAAGCCACCGGATGGAGTTGACCAGAAGAAGGACAATGTTGGGACAACACGGCGCCCAAGGCAAACGAAGACGCATCTGCCTCCACAATGAAAGGGAGTTCCGGGTCTGGATGCTTCAGAACGGGAGCAGTAGTAAATGCTGATTTCAATGCATCAAAAGCTGCTTAATGGTCCGCCAACCACAAAAAAAGGTACACTAGGGCTAGTCAAGGCTGTAAGTTGTGCTACAAGAGTAGAAAAATCCTGAATAAACCGTCGATAGAAGTTCGAGAAACCCAGGAATGACTGTAGAGCCTTAAGGGTCCTGGGTCTTGGCCACTCTAACACAGCTCGAACTTTGGACTGGTTCATGACTAGCCCCCCTGGAGTGATAAAGAATCCTAGAAATTCCACGTTGTCAGTATGGAATTGACACTTCTCGGGCTTAGCAAAAAGAGAGAAACAGCGAAGGCGAGACAATACCTCACGAACATGTGTCACATGCTCCTTCATAGAATGAGAAAAAATGAGAATGTCGTCGAGGTAGACTGCGACACAGACATCTAGTAGGTCATTAAAAACCTCATTCATAAAGCGCTGGAATGTGGCAGGGGCGTTGCACAGCCCGAATGGCATGACCACATATTCAAACAGGCCGTATCGTGTACAGAAGGCCGTTTTCCATTCGTCCCCGGGGCGAATCCTGATCAAATTATATGCACCCCGTAGATCCAGCTTGGTAATTACCGTAGTATGGCTTAGACGATCCAATAACAGAGTGATCAATGGTATTGGGTACCGATTCTTTATGGTGATGGAGTTTAAGCGGCGGTAATCCACACAAGGGCGCAAGTCGCCTTCTTTTTTGGGAACAAAGAAAATGGGACTCACCGCCGGGGAAGTGGAAGGGCGAATGTGACCGATCTTCAGGGCCTTCTGAATATATTCCTTTAGAGCATTCTCTTCTGAGGGGGACAAAGAGTAGATACGACCTGAGGGAATAATGGAATCAGGGATTAAATCAATAGGACAGTCATAGGGCCGATGTGGGGGAAGAACTTCGGAAGATCCCTGGTCAAAAACAGACTGAAAGTCCTGTTATTCAACAGGAACACCAGTTGTAACTGCTCCCACTAAGTGTGAATCGGTGGGAGATGGGGCGTCATCACTCAAGGTCAGTTGAGCGATGGCCCCCAAAGCCATCGGTGGAGATTCAATCCCCTCAGGTGCGGTGAGGCAATAATTCTGACACAACTCTGACTCGAAATGGACTTGCCCTGTCTTCTAGTTAATCAAGGGGTTGTGTTCTTTCAGCCATGGAAATGGAATGGCTTATATCAAACCAAACTGTGGCGTTGCAATTAGATCAAACGTGATTGTTTCCTGGTGGACGTTGTGTATGTGTAACGTGAGTGGAGCTTTCTGTTGCCTGATTGGGCCAGAAATCAGTGCAGTGCCATCTACTGCCTGTACGGGTTCAGGATGATGTTTGTTGACCTGGGGAAGATTCAGAGACTCAGCTAGCTTGATATCCACATAATTTCCCGTGGCACCTGAATCTATTATGATGGATACTGAGTGGACAATGCCCGGTGTGGTTGTTAATGTAGCCTGCACAACCACTGGTCTGACACGACCAAAGGCAGGTACGGTTTCCGAGAGTGCAGGAGAAATGCTCGATCCAGCCCTCGGATCTAGGTTCGAGCAATCCGAAAAAACCGGGTTCTTTAGCTTCGGACGTCGTGGACAGGTTTTTACAAAATGTCCATTTAACTCACATTAATAGCATGCATTGTAGGTTCTTCATTGCTCCCTTTCTAATGGCGGAATTGGGCTCCGAATACCCCCTATCTGCATAGGCTCCCCACCTGTTTCTGGGGAAGGGGACACAGGAACCGTGTTAGAAAACCCAGTCTCAGATCGGCGTTCAGAACGTCTTGCATCAATCTGTAGGGCGAGGTCGCCTAGCTCAGTATGTTGAGTTGGTGAAGAGGGAACAACCACCATAGCATCCTTCATGGAATTACTTAAACCCCTGTAGAACACCACTGCCTTCTTTGTATCGGGCCATGAGGTCTCAACAGCCAACTGATTGAATTTGGTGATGTATTCAATTAGTGTACCTTTCCCCTGGATTAGGTCTAGTAACTCGAGATCCCGAGATTGGGCCTTATGTTGTGTGTCAAATACATGAGACATTTCAGTCACGAGCAACTCGAAATCATAAAGGGCTGGACTGTTGGTTTTGAGTAGTGGGTTGGCCCATGCTGCAGCAGTGCCAGCTAAATGAGACAGGGTGAATGCAGCCTTGGTGGTGGAATCAGGAAAGGCCTGTGGTCTACAGAGGAAATGTAACTTACATTGATTTAGAAACATGCAAAACCTCCTGGGGTCTCCATGAAATCTCTCTGGGGTTGCTAGTGGAAAAGGAGTGGGCATGATTACGGGGATCTGTGGTGAAGCGGCAGGGGCTACAGGCTGAATCACCGGGGTTTGGGCCACAGCATCCCCAAACTCTGCATCAGCGCGTAGTGGGTGCTGGCCACTTTGGATGGAATCTAGGTGCTAGTGTATAACCGTATTGGCAGCTGCCATGTCTGCTCTTAATACTGTAATTGCTTGTACCAAAGCAGCCACGGGGTCGTCGGCTGCAGCCTCTAGACTCATCACAAACACACTGGCTTCACAGTCTGTCAGACTTGCTGTGTCGTGAAGAGTAATAGGGCCTCCGTCCCCAGGTTCCCCACAGAGAGGTAACAATATACTCTCTGTGCGAGCCTTGAAGCCACAGGTGTTGGTGTTGTTCAACAGGAACCAGGCACAACCGCAGACCCCAAGGCTGTGGGAAGGAAGCCAAGTATTAACACAAACAGTTACAGTATAAGTATGAAAACAGGCACACCCTAAATACCCAAAGATCTTACCTAAACCCGATAAGGGATTGGCTGGGATCGGGAGTGGTGGTGCAAGGGTGCGCGCAGACAGTCCCTGAAGCCTTGTAATGCTGGCTGTCAACACCTGGCGGTCTCGTGGCACTTGGTATGAAACTATGCTTGAGCGTGACTTTAACAGATGGGGCGAGGTGAAGGCAAATCCAATATGCAGTCTGAGGTTCGATTCCGCGTGTTCATGAAAGGCGAACAAAGCAAGAGGACGATCCGAAGGCAGTCCAAAGTTCGTAATCCAAAGGTCAGTATTCTGTGTATACGTGCCGAACAAGTAGTGGTGCCAAAGGTTGAATGAGGAAGCAGTCCGTGATTCGTGAGCCGAGGTCGAGCACCGTGAAACTTGAATCCTGAGACGAGACGCTGAACAGTGTTACGGGAAACAGCTGTGAAGCAACGAGCTATTCGAATAACCTGTCTTTATGTGTGGCTGCTGATCACGTGAGCGGATGACAAGTCACGTGATCGGGAAAGCGTAACCAGGAAGCGAACACGGTCAGCGGCGTCTGCCTGCTCGCAACCTCCAAGCTGCCAATGGAAGCGAGGAACGTAGTGAAGGCGGGCGCCACCCCGTCCTTGCAACAAGGACCGCCTACGCTTCCCTCGCACCACAGGTAGCCTAGAACCCTGAACTAATTGTGACTTTGGAAACTTAGCGCTATTACTGGTCGAGGAGGTATCGTGAGTGTGAGAGGTGATTTTACTCCTGGTATTGGGTTGTGTGACCTGTTTGGAATTCCTCTCGCGCATGACACCAAACTCCTATATGAATCCCCCGTCGCAAAAGTCAGGGTGAATGGCAGACAATCTAAATCATTTCCATTGAGGTGAGGGACTAGGCAGGGCTGCCCCTTTTCTCCCCTGCTGTTCCTCCTCGCAATAGAGCCATTTGTGATGGTCGGGATTCGTATGGCCCGGGGGGAGGGAAGACCGGGTCTCGCTATATGCCGTCGATCTCCAGGTCTATCTTAGCAGACCGGTGGTGTCCCGAATCCTCATGGACTACCAAGGGTTCTCCGGCCACAGAGTGAACACCCAGAAAACGGAGTTCTCCCCAATTCAGGGTGGAGCGGATGCGATTCCTGACCCCTGTCCATACCCGGTCTCGGTTCGTGGCTTCCCGTACTTGGGTATACGGATCAGCGCCTCGCTGGAGGAGTTCCTCCAAAGGAACCTGCAACTGGTCCTTGAGAGGCTCGCAACAGGTATATCCCACTGGCAAACCTTACCATTGCCTTTCATGGGTAGGGCCACACTATTTAAGATGTTGGAACTCCCGAGGTTATTATATGTTTTACAGAATGCCCCACTGCCCATTCCCGCAGGATTCTTTAAATCCATTGACGGACATATACGGACTCGCTCTTGTGACACTAAAACGTTCTATTTGGGAGGGAGGGATTGGGTTTCCATGCACCTGCAAATATTATCTAGCAGCACAGAACGGGGTGGTAAACGTCTCACTGCATGGTGACAGCGCACTACCCCATATTAGCATGGAACTGTCCGGCATGCACCCGCTCTCCCCTCTCCAGGCACTGTATGCCCCCCGGGATGAAACGTCCAAAACCCCACGCATGTCACTCCATATTTGCCGTAGATGGGAAGAAGCACACAAACAGGTAGGCTGGGGTTCTAGGTCCATATTGGCCCAACCTATCTGGCATAACACACATCTTCCTGAAATTCGTAAAATGGGCCCCCTGGGAAACTGGGAAAGACTCGGGATACACATACTGGAACAGGTGATCCAGGGGGGGGCGCATGGTCGAGTATGACACCCTCAGGGAGCGCTTTGATCTGGGCCCGGGCGACCGCTTCAGATACATGCAACTGGCCCACGCCATGAACTCACAATTTCCGGACATGGGAGAGGTCCCGGCTTGCTCCCCCCTGGAAACCAACATCCTGGCGGAACAAATTCCCTCCAGGGTCACCCCCACGCTATACCAGGCCCTCAACTCCTTCGGCACCAAAGAGCTCACTACATTGAAAGGGAAATGGGAAAGGGACATGAGTAGGCTGGAGCTGGAGGAATGGGTGGAGGCCCTGATGTTCGCTTGTGAAATCGGTATCGAGGCGTAACTTCTCCTGATCCAGCTCAGGATATGCACTGATCCTATAATTCCCGCACCACACTGGCCAGATGGAGTGGGGAGGAGGCGGAAGCCTGTCTTAGATGCCAACGTGAAAGGGGCACCTTTTTTCACATAATCTGGGAGTGCTCAATGGTACAGTCCTCCTGGGAGGAGTGCACGTGCACGATCTCTGCAACAGTAGGATCCCGAATACCTCTGGACCCAAAGTTGATACTGCTTGGTATATGGGGAGAACTGGGCCTCACTAAACATGAGAAACTGTTCACGGCGGTGGCATTGGGGGCGGGAAAGAGACTAATTGCAGCAAACTGGGGATCAGCTGCAGCACTGAACCTAGTCCGATGGTCAAACGGTGTCACCAGATGCACCTCATTGGAGCAGTGAATTTACACAGCAAGAGGCTGCCCGCACAAGTTCCAAAAGGTCTGGGGTAAATGGCTGGATGAGCAATGAATAAGACCCCCCCTTTTTTCTTTCATTTTTTTTCTCCCCCCACCCAACGGTTACCGCGAAAGGAAACCCCCCACCCCGTCCACAGTTTGATGGACTTGGCCGTAAAGTGACTGTATGCACCATTGAACTAATTGCCTTCTGCTTAATTTCTGTACATATGATTTATGCACTTGTTAAAACAATAAAATGTGTTGAAAAATCCCCACCAAGAATAATAGAGTGAGCATGTCCTTTAACTAGCCACCCCTTAAACAGTGATGTCAAAACCAGATATACTGCTTGAAGATTTTTCCTAGAGGGATTCCAATACAAATGCATCAACAATATCTCAGATTTCATACAGCCAGAGGAACTCTGAGGAATCAATCAATTCTGTGGTTAAATTAAGAGAGTTATCTATGACAATAACCAGACCACCACTCAGTCAACCCATGTCGGCTCAAAGGACCTTAGTCGGGTGGCGTGTAGGGTTGCATCGACCCCTGGCGTAATCCTGCCAGGGATTTTAGTGCCAATTCCACTAATGACCAATCGTGTTGTATTACATTTGGGTCAGAGCACTGCAGTACAGCTTTGTTGCTGCTTAAATCGGTCATCCCTGTATTCACCCCTTCTTGGTGAATGGATATAAAAAACTTGGCGTCTTCTACTGTCTTAATATCATGCAGATCGTAGCCCAAAGATTGTAGATTTGTACGCTGGTCACAAATGATTTTCGCCACAATATATGTGTGAAAGTGGAATGCCAAAACGGTGATTATTTGTCGAAGGAAGAGATATCATCAGAATGAAAATCCTCCTACAACGTGGTTCTTTTCATGCGTGTCATACCATTACTCAAAGGATTGCTTTCCCAGCTCACTATTTTTGAGACCCAAACAATGGGACCTCATTTTAAAGGTCTTAAGAGGAAAAGACCCATTTACAATGCCCAATGTTTTTTTTTATCGTAAAAACAGCATTGTAAAGGTTTTTTTTAGTCTTGAGACTTTTCAAATGGTGTTTTAACAAAAATTTTAAAATATTCAGGGTTTTCACCCCCTACCCCCCCAGCCTCCCTATTGTTCCCAGTGAAAAAGATCGTTTCACTGGGAACAGAAAATTCATATTGACCACGTGTAGAACCCTTCCGTAGATGGCCTTCGGCATTGCCGTTTGCAGCTCTATTGCTCCCTCCCTGGGTTCTAATGTTGATGTCCAAATATTAGCAGTAGTAGGTTGAATTACCACCTCAGTAGTGGACGTTTGAGGGATGGACAGTAGTTGAGGTTCTAGGAACATACATGTATGAGGTCATTTTAGTTTGTTGACCCCTCGATTGACTCAAGATAGCATTAGCGTCCTGGGCAGGAAGAGTGGAGATCAAATCCCTCTCATTGCTCAATTGCAATGGAAGGCACGGATCTCTTCCAACCTTCACTGTATTAGGAGTGATACCACAGTCCAGGACAATTAGTGGGGACACCAAAGAATACACGTCCCCCCTCCCCAATCCAGAGGTTACACTTGTCAACGAGTACAACAAAATCATGTTAACCACCCTTGACAACATCACCCCTCTAAAACTCAGACAGAGTAAACCCAAATCCCATTTAAATAAATGGGTCACCCCTGAACTAAAGGATCTTCGACTTCTTAAGAGTGGTTGCAAAACAGCATGAAGAATAATCCCCTCCGAAGACCACAAAAATAAACTATCAAAAATCTCCTCCAAATATAAAAAGGAAATCCACCTGGCAAAGCAAAACTTATTCAACAAGCGTATATCGAATGCTAACTCGAGTATGAGGGAACTGTTCACCATCCTCAAGGAACTAGAGTCACCCATCCCCATTCCGGACACATGTTCCAAAGATAAAACATGGTGCTCTGATATTCAACAAGCACTATCAAATAAAATAACCATGCTCCAAAAGAAAATAGCCATGAAAAAAGCCTCTCTCATTCAACCATCCCAGACCAACAATCTGAACATAGACCCCGCTTTAAAGGAACAGGATCTAGCTGCACGATTCATGTTCTCTAAAACCTCTATCTTTGAGGTGGAGAAAGTCATCCTCTCCCTCAAGCCATCAAACTGCCAGGGCGACCCGTGCCCTGCTCAGTTTATAAAAGATGCTGCCAGGGATCTTTCCCCATTTATTTCGAAACTTGTCAATGCCTCATTCTCGTCGGGCACTGTGCCGTCCAATCTGAAACAATCTTGGGTACTACCTCTGCTCAAAAATCAAACCCTAGACCCACTTATACCTACGAACTACCGTCCCATCACGACAGTACCTTTTTTGCTTAAAATCTTGGACAAGATTGCGCTGGAACAACATAAGCTCTTAGGAGAACGTCAATCAGGATTCCGACCCCAACACGGCACAGAGACTGCCCTCATTGATTTGAAGGCACAAATAGATGAATTACGAGATAAAGGTAAAATGGCTCTTCTCTTGTTGCTGGACCTCTCGGCTGCATTTTACCTTGTGGACCACAGGGTCCTTTGCAGCCACCTAGACTCAGCCACACATTTTTCTAAAGAGGCCATAACCTGGATCAAGTCTTTCCTCAGTGACAGGACTATGAGGGTGTTCTCCCCATTGGCAGGGGCTGACCCGATTCCCATCCTGTGCGGAGTTCCTCAGGTCCCTTGCGTATCCCCTACCCCATACAACATATTTACTAAGCCCCTTTTTGATGATCTGGACCTTCTTGGTATCACCTACACTAACTATGCAGATGATACCCAGATTCTCCTCCCACATTCTGGGGATTACAACAAGGATTTGGCCTTGGTAAATAGGGTGTATATCATCATCCAGGCATGGATGGCAAACCACGGTATATGCCTGAATGATGATAAAACAGAGCTCATCATCCTAGGGACTCATTTCAACCTCAAAAAGCTAAGCCAAGACTACACCTCATTTGAGATTGATGGTAATATCATCAAGGTGTCGAAGGAGGTGAAGACACTTGGCTTTTAACTGGACTCCACCCACTCCTTTGACGAACACTTGAAGTCTATGGCATCTGCCACAGCTTACACTTGTAAGCTCATTAGAGCAGGCAAACACTTTCTCTCAGATAACAACAGCATTATTTTAGCTAGAGCCCTGATTCTCTCGGGGCTCGACTACTGTAATGCCCTCTACATTGGTGCCAATAAATCTATCACCCACAGAATTCAAATCCTACAAAATAATGCCTTGTGAGCAGCTCTTGGTGTGTTCAAAAGATCGCACATATCCAAGATCAGGCGCCAAAACAACTGGCTGCTCACCCAAAACAAAATCCATTTAAAAGTGGCATCCCTTGTTCACAAAGTTCTGAACAATGCCACACCGAACTATCTCACAAACAAATTCCTAAAAAGAAGCTCCACCCGAACAGCAAGAACCTCCAATGCCAATAGCCTCATCATACCAAGATTCAGGCTATCTAAGGCTGGGGGAGGTAGCTTCCAGGTCCGAGCAGCCCAATTATGGAATTCACTGCCTCACCCTCTACGTGAGGAGGAGCCCTCTTTGAAATTTAGATCCAACTACATCAACCTGCTGAAGTCTGCCAATGACTAGCCCACCCGCTCTTATTTAATTCCTGAGACCTCCTAGTGTAGATATTTTATAGAACCGCCTACTTGTTGCCAATGTGTACATTTTCATTTCCCCCCTCTGACCAGTGACCCAACGTCCTGCTAGTGCCTATATTTATGTTGTCCTCCCTGTAAATCTGTATATATTTTGCCTGCATGTTATCTGTATTTGACTATCTTTAGCCTGTATATATTTTGCTCT
The DNA here is from genome assembly GCF_040938575.1 of Ambystoma mexicanum. Lineage (NCBI taxonomy): Eukaryota > Metazoa > Chordata > Amphibia > Caudata > Ambystomatidae > Ambystoma > Ambystoma mexicanum. The sequence continues at coordinate 1,285,513,415 of NC_090926.1, forward strand.
GGATGTAATCTGTAACCTTGTAACTTAAGCCTTGCATATTCTGTACTGCTGCGCCTGGCTAACTTCGGGTTTGGTGCGCATTATAAGTGATTAAAACAAACAAACAAACAAACAAACAAACAAACAAACAAGGGGTTTTACTGTGCCCTTGTATGACCACTTTGACCTCGTCAGGCTCTCGTAGGGCCTCCTGTTATTTGTAGTTTCAATAAAAGCGGAACCAGCCAGAGTGTTTTGAATGAGTGCCCACGTGACACCGGACCACTCTGCAGCTGGTCTTTCCCTGGGCTTACTGAAAAGTTCAGTAACATACAAGTTCTTTCAATTCATATAATGTTGCCGTTTTCAACCTTTGCTCAACACAGCCCGGTTTACTATGGGTTCTCCCTCCTACTCACCGGCTGTGCTGAACTCCTTGGCATTTCTTGTCTCTGGAGTCAAGGACGTTACCACGGTAGCAATTGCATCTCCCGGCCTTGATTATCAGTGTGGAAGGGCCCCATGCACTGTTGACTTCTGTTACACCACACTTCAGCTGTAGTTCCCGGTCTTATAATTCCTTTCACAGAGGCTTCGTGGGTCTGGGTCGAAAGGGGCAAGGGCACTTCCTTCCTTGTGGTCCTTTCAGGTCTTGCCGCCTTTCTCCTCCGTTTGAACTGCTGTCCTGGAATAGGTGCTCCCTCGTGCTCCATCAGGTATAGTTATTGTCAATTGCCTGACTCTGCCTGACCCTTGTGTTGGAACATGTCAGGTAAACAGCTCTGGTGTTAGTCTGTTGGCTTTCACTGTGTAAGAAAGAAAGTATTTGTGTCGGAAAAAGGGGGGGGGGGTGTTAGAGCTTCTAAATATCCTATGCGGTAGGATGGGGAAAAGGTGTTATAAGAAGGGGGTACTACGTCTCACACGTTGGTGTCTCACTTCCACTCCCGAAGACCCTCCCCCCTCCAGTTGATCCTCCCCCACTGGCCCACACCCAGGAACTGGATCCAATAGCGATGGTCGTGTCCTGGCCACCTGGATGACAGATCCCCGAGGACTAGTGGGTGAGACACCTTCAGGTTTCTCACATACCCTTCCTCTATGCAATGTAGCTGCAGCTGTTTCACAGGGTAACCAGGAAAGGAAGTCTACATTCCCTTGATCTTTTCATTTTCGGTGTTGCACAGTGAAGCAGAGGGTTGCCAGTCTAGAAACCATTGCATGACCCGAGGTTGGAATCTTAACATTGGCTAGGGCGAGTGGTCTGTAATGAGTGTGAACTTTCTTCCTAATAGGTAGTATCTAAAATGGATAATGCTCCACTCTATTGCCAGGGCCTCTAGTTCCAACACAGAGTAATTGTTTTCACGGGGGAAAAGCTTGCGACTTGCAAATAAGATGGGGTGTTCTAATCCATTGCAAACTTGGGAGAGGACTGCTCCTAACCTTGTAAGGGAGGCATCCGTCTGTAATATAAACTCTCTACCTTCCGGATTGGGTTCTGGCACAGATTCTGTTTTAAGGTGTTATAACATATATCATCCTCGTCATTCCAATGAAGTTTCTTGGGTTTGGCATTCTTGAGTTTCTCTGTCAGCCTAGCTGTTTTGTCCGAAAAGTTGGGGATAAACATACGGTAATATCCTATTAACCTGAGAAAGGATCTAAGATCTCTTTTGGTCTTGGGTGTTGGTATATCTAGGACGGTTTTCAACTTCTCATGTTGAGGCTGTTCATTCCAATTCCCTACAAAGAAGACGAGATATTTTACGGCTGACTGGGCCAGTCTGAATTTAGCTGGATTAGCAGTTAGGCCGACCCCTCTGAGGATGTTCATGATGGTATAAGGATGGAAGGGATGCTCCTCCCAGGTCTTATTATAAATGACGATATCGTCAATATAAGGGTTGTAGGATTTTATCCATGAGGTGTTGGAAAGTGGCTAGCGTGCTTTGTAAGCCAAAAGGGAGGACTTTGAATTGAAATAGTTCTAGGGGCGTTGAAAACACAGTCTTCTCCTTAGCTGGCCCCAATATAATGGAACTTGCCAGTACTCTTTGGTTAAGTCTAGGGTGGATAGAAAGGTGGCTGCTCTGAGTTTATCAATTAGGTCGTCGATGCGTTGCATGGGATAGGCATCAAAGTCAGAAATGGTATTAATTTGACAGAAATCTAGGCAGAATCTCCAGGAAGTGTCAGGTTTAGTGACCAACACGATAGGAGATGACCATGGACTTGCAGAAGGCTTGATAATATTGGCTTTCAACAAAAGGATGGTAAAGACCCCACCATGGTGAGACTTAGAGAGTGGGTCAGGAGCGGATGGCCCGAGGAAAGGGCCATACCGGAAGGCATGAGGCTGTATTGGAAAGTGGCAGAAGAAATCTTGGTGGTGGAAGGATTGCTCATCAAGGGGGACCAAGTAATACTGCCAGTGGGAATGAGAAGAGTCATCCTGTGCAGGGCCCACTCAGGGCATTTAGGAAATACAATGTCACAGCGATGGGTAAGAGAGGCGTACTGGTGGCCTGCCATGGACTAGGAAATACGCTGCATGATTGAGAGATGCCACGAGTGTCTCAATAGTGACAAACGCTTGAAAACCAGACAAGCCCTGATGATTCCCACAGAGATCCAAGAAGCGGTGTGGCACAAAGTGGGGTTCGACTTCATAGGACCATTGGAGGCAATGGATCCGGAGCATCAGTATGGTATGGTGATGGTAGATTACCTGTCAAAATGGGTAGAAGCAAAGTTCGTCCCCAACATTACTACAACCACCGCTATAGAAGACTTCACATCAATTTTTCAGAGGAAAGTCCTCCCCAAAGACTTATTAACAGACAATGGAGTGCAGCTAGTTTCACAGGAAATTGAGTCATTCCTGCACCAACATAACATAAAGCAGAGGAAAGCTGCGCTGTACCATCCCCAGGCAAGTGGTCTAGTGGAGAGGGCAAATAGGTTAATCAAAGGGGCCATCCAGTTGGCAACGGCTTCTGGTATGGATCCCCTCAAAACAGTCAGGGAGGCCGTTGCGGCCCACAGATGAACCCCCAATGGCATCACCCAAGTGTCGCCATTTCGATTGCTGAGTGAGAGGAGAGCAGCATCCACGCTGGTACCGCCGTGGTTGGCCAGAGTAAAAGAAGATGACGAAGTAGACATGGCAGATGTTAGGGAGAATTCTCCAGAATGGCTAATTTCCCTTACCTGTTGAGTCCCTTCAGCAGCTTTGCTGGATTTCTAGGGTTTAATCTTTTTACCTGGTAAGAGTGTGTGCACCAGGACCCCCAACCGGCCCATAGAGCTGGGGTTTGCCCAATGGCACTTTAAGATGGAATAGCAGCACCAGTGAGATGGATGAGGATGCAGATTATTACTCAAGCATCAAATCAATAATCACAACTCAACGGTTTGGAGTCCGTTTAATGACAAGTACAAAAAAATGGGGCATCTCATGAATATCAGCAGATGCGCGATCTTCCCTCTCACTTCACAACTATAACGAACTTCATAAAAAACACAACATTTATACTAAAAACTCATCATCACTGACGTTTAACGCTTAAAAGTTGGCATGCAATTCTATTGGTTCTAGTAAGATAACTTTAATATAGGTACTTTATCTGTATGTTGCAACGGAGTGAGGGGATTGGATAAACACTGTCAGGTGGGGCATCTAAGCCCTTCCTTCAAAATGGCTACTGTAGACGTCACTAAAAGTACGACGTCCCATTGGTTCTACTAACCATAGGACCCTAGATTACTTGGTCCATTATGATTGGGTTGGCACCAACCCCACTCATACTTTTCCACTTTGCCAGCCAGTTTCAGGGTGCCCACCAGCTCCCCCGGCCTTCCTCCAATTATTGTTACTATCAATCATCACTTTAGTGGCCATGTGTCAATTATCTCACTGTGGTTGGCCTCGAGACTGCATCTCTTGTCTGGAAAAGTTCTGATATCTTCGCCTGGCCCACTGCCATGCGTTGGTGTGAATTCTCACTTCTTCTCGCTCGGCTGGTCGCGTGATTCAGACACCGTAAAATTGCCTTCTTCTCCATGTAATTCGTGTATTTGATTTTCTCTTTGCCCACCACCTGCCTTCGGCTTCTTATCTTGACCTTTCTGAGCAGGATATTCTGTTCCTTGCTTCATTAATTGTAGCTACTGTTCATCTATTTTAGCTGATATGACCTTGGCTTTTCTGGCACGATTTTCCTCTGCTGAGTTTCGTTTCTGTGTTTTATTCTTGATTTGTTAAATATGAAGCTCTCCTCATGTGGCCTTTAGTAACCTTTGGTTGATTCTGCTTCTTGTGCATAGTGGAGGTATGCTTATATAGCGTGCTTTTTTTGAGGTAGATACGGTTAGGTGGCGCTTGCCGCACTCTATCTTTCTACTAAGCATAGCAAGCCACACGATTTCCTTAGCTTTCTTGCAGTTCCAAGCCTATGTACATGGGTAAACTGGTTGAACATCTTCGTCGTGCTCACAGCATAAGCTTCTCACATTTGATATCGTCCTTTCACTTTAGGTTCACGATGTCCCTTGTCCATGGCGTTTTGTCTCTTTACGTCATTCTCAGGTCATCATATCTTCTATATGTGAGTCAGTCTGGGTTCTTGTGACATCACCATTCGTCTTCCATTAAGACCTTTTTGGATTCTTCAGGGACTGTACTCAGCGATCTTCATTTCGTTTCATTTGTTGATATGGTTTTCTCAATGGGTACCTTACTGTCCATGTTTTCCTTGGTGTCAGTACTTCAATAGGTGCAGTTCTTCTGATGGGTACTGGACAGAGCCCCACTGCGGCCCTCTGCTGGTTTATTGCTCATCATACGTCACATACTTTGGCGTGACCGTTCCTGGTACTTCAAAATTGACGGTTTGAGTGCGGGCCGTACTTGGGACCTCCTCTACAAGTGTGAGCCTTTTTTTCCCCACTCTTACAAGTGTTTTGCTGTGTGTTGTACATTTTTATGCTCATGGACTATGGAGTCTCACCCGCCCCATAGGCATCATCTTGTTACTGTGTGTTACACAGCACCTTCAGTGCAGTCACACAGGGTTGTCTTTTCAGACTTCCCACTTTAAACTCCATTTTCTGGGACGGACTACTGTCTCCCAGAACACGTAAAGTTGCCATTGACTTTACTAGTCTTTTTAAATTTATAGACCCAGTACAACCTATCTTCCAATAGAGTACTGGAGGGGTTAATAGTTATCCCCTTTTGTCTGATTCTCATGGAACATTAGTATGTTCCCCTTTCTCTAAGATTTGGCTGGTGGCAGTGGTATCTACCATTTTTATTCTACCGCAAGCTATGAAAATAGCCTCAGTACCGTTAGAGGCTATGCTGGTAGCCTCAAACTCTAACCCGCTGGACCCCTTTCATTTTTATTTGGTTCCGGTCGGGCTTATTCGCCATTTCCTTTTGTAAAGGTCTTTCTCGTGTTTTACTCTGCACGCCAAACCAGGTTTGGTTCCTTTGTTCGCCGTCCTTTGGCGGGCTTCTGCGCAGAAGCCCTCCTTAGGCGCCTGAGTATCTGGGTGAACAGGATGTGAGGGACGGGTTTGAGACCCCCTGCACAGGGTCACCTTGGAGACCCAAGTCGCACTCTAGTTTGATTGGCTAGGTGGCTGTCCTGCCCGGACAGCCACCCTGCTGTGTGATTGACAGCCAGGCTGTGTGAATGGGGGATTTGGTGCATAAAAAGCCAGTCTCTGGGAATGGAAGGCAGAGTCGCCACTGGATCGAGAGAACCAAAGAGAAGCTGAAGGAAGACGACTGTTGCATCTACTGGACATCCCGGTGAAGCCCTGCTGCAGGTCCGAATCGCCCGAAACTTCGACGACAGAGAAGATCTGCAAGGAATCTTCTTCCCTTGAGCTTGGTGGGACCAACCAGCTCGCCAAACACCAAACACTGGCCTCCCTCTCCTGGTCGAATTTGTTGTACATCGCTGCAGTGAACCGGATAGCCAGGGGGAACGGGACCTGTTTGGGTTTTAAGGAGCGCACCTTTTATTCAGTGTTTTGCTCCGCTGCTGGCTTCATCCCTGGGCAGTGCAGGACCCTCCAGACGTCCTCCTTCTCGTCACCACGACTGAAGCTTCAGGAACCATGAGCCTGCAGGAAATGCCAGGAACAACTGCCTCAGCTACAGCATTCTTCTCCATTTAAGGTACTGTGCAAATACGGTCGTTTGTTCCGTCCGACCGCGGTGAAAGTGCTTGAAATCTTTCACTTCTCCGAAGGCTGGTCCTTCTCTTCTCCTTTGAATAAGTTTTCCTCTGACCAACTTCATTTTGAACTCTTGTTAAAGACTTAACCACGAACTGCTCTGAACTGTGTGATTCTCTGCAAAGACTCTGACCCATTAACATTGGCCAAGGCCTATTGACTTGATTCCTAGTTGTAGTGGCCTTTTCTAGATTGCCCTGCCTATAACTTGTTGTTGATTGTGAATAACTTGTCTTTTCTCCCTTTTAAATTGCTGGAGTGCCATTTTGCTCACACTTCATTTTGAGCCTAACTTGTCTAGAATTTATTGGGGGTGTTGTAGTATATTAAGATTGTGATTTTCTGCTGCTTTATGATAGTGAACTGTTTTATAACTGATGGTGTAAATAAATGTATATGCTTTTACTCAGAAACCTTGAATCAGTGTTTGTTTGAACCATAGTAATTGTTGTCCTTTGTGTAACCTATTGTACTGCTCACTTTACTCTTGAGATAAGTCTGACTGCTCAGCCATCACTACCACTTTACTGTGTAGTACAGGCGTGTACCAAAGGTTAAATTGTACTTACACTTGTAGTCTTAATTGTGTGTGGTGTTCCCAAAGGGTACTGTATATGATTTTGCCTAACACTGGTGTACAGTGGTGAGGATAAAGAATAGTGATTACACTTAGAGTGCTGCTATTACCTTGGATCAACTAACCACAAGGCTAAACATCACTCAAAAGCAACATTAATCATGTCTGATATGGAAAGCTACAGTCAGGAGACCCTCCTTACTTACACTGTTGATCATTTGAAAAATCTGTGTAGAGATAGGAATCTCTCTGTTAAAGGCAAAAAGTCCGAATTTATTGAAAAGCTGTTTGAGAACTAACATCTGGGGAGTGGGTCTGAAATACCTGCCCCTCCAGTAAATGTGGAAAATGATGAGGATGATAATGTGTCAATTTTTATTGCTGAGTTAGATGAGGCAGATGTGTCTCACAATGTAGGCCCTATTGCTCCCCTGCTTACTCAGCAACCTCAACCTTTGTCCACTGGGATCCCATCAGGTCCTACACTCAGTCCTGAATTCATTGCTCTAGAAAAGATGAGGCTCGAACTGGCATTCAAATGTATTAATACTTAAACTGAACAAAAGCATCAAGAACTTAAACTCAGAGAAATGGAGTTGAATCATGCTCTAGAAATGTAAAAGTTGTCTATTGAGCATGCTTCTCTCCCAGAGTCTTCTAGGTCTTCCAGTCCTACAAGACTCTGTATGTCCAAAGAAATTGTTGGTATGTATGAGGCTAAGCTTGATATTTTGGATTGGTTGGCAATGCTTGAATATAACCATGGTATTCAAGGTCTCACAGGGAATCGGTTGCTTCCTTGGCTCTTCTCTAGGCTACCCACTGTTGCATCTGATGTTGTGATGGAGTTTAGGGAGGTGGATAGGATGGATTATGAGTGTGTGAAGCTAGCTTTAATTGCTAGATGACCCCTTTCCAGTACCTTACGAGGTTTAGGACCCTCAAAACGCATGATGGTACCGCTTGGGCTTCCTGGGTGTGTGAATGTTTGAAGAACTTAGAGGGTTGGATTAAGGGTTACAGAGTAAACACTTATGAAGGTTTGAGGAATCTTGTTATGTTGGAGTCAATATATGATGTCTGTTCTCCTGAGCTTAGACAGCACTTGGCTGATTCGAAGCAGATAGATCCAAAGAAGTTAGCTAAGGCTGCTGACTTGTGGGTTGCCAACAGGGCTACTCACAAGGATTCTGGGGCAACTCAGAAGAAGGATGAGGGAAAGCAGCCAAAGAAAGATAACAAGGAGAATAATAATACCTCTGATCCAAAAGTGGGCCCCAAACATAACCAGGGTAAGCCACAAGGGGAACCGAATCAGGCTAATCTACCATCTGGTCCCAAACCAGATGGAGGTCAGAACAAACCCCCATTCATCAAAACATTTGGGAAATGTTATGTTTGTGGCTCAACTGACCATGTGAAAGGGGATCCCAGATGCAAGGGTAAACCTTCAGGGGTCCACACTGTCTCCTTAGCCTTCTCCCCGATGGCAGGTGGAAACTTTCACCTACTGGCTGATGAACCCATGAGAATCTCAGCCAGTGTTTCTTTAGTCTCTCTGGGGTTGTGGGAACAACAGAATTTAGATGTCTATAATTCCATCCCAGATAATACTAAACAGTATTATAAAGATAGTGGTCTTGTGAATGGCCAGGAGACTCCTGCCATCAGAGACACTGGCGCCAGCATAACTGTGGTGGCTGAATTATTTTTCAAGGTAGAGGATGTTGCTAAGGCACCCAAAAGCCTCACCAAATTAGCTGGAGGCCCTGTGCAAATGCTTCCCCAGTTACCAGCTCTCATCCAGTGCAATGACATGACTGTCAAGATACCTGTTAGTGTGCCGAGTAAAGTGCCTGGGAGAGTCCTGTTGGGTAATCACCTGAAAACTCTTGGAGTTGTGTCTAGTACCCCCAGGCCTCCCAGTAAAAGGAAACAGGAGCTCACTAGGCCTGCAAGGACCTTGGAAGGCTCTCCAGGGGAATTGATAGAGGAAACTATCTCCCCCAGTCCACAGGACTTACTAACTGCTATTTCAAAAAAGAAAGAGGCAAAGGGGAAACCTAAGACCTCCCAGAAGAAAGCAGATAACACCCCTGTGCTACCAACCAGGACATCCCCAAGATTGTCCAAAGTCACCCTGGTGACTCCTCAACCAGCTGAGGCTGAGTGTGAGGTACAACCCTGTGTGGTTGATCCAGCTACTGAAGAATCAGATCTGGAAGAGGACCTTACTCTAGTTGGAGATCTGGATCCTGCTGATCATCCTGAGTTGCAGTCTTTACGGGCAGAAGGTGGACCCAAAAGGGCAGACTTCAGCAGAGGACAAAGAGAGTGTCCTACTCTTAAAGGTCTTCACCTACAGGCAGCTTTTCTGCTCGATGGGCAAGAGCCTGGGAGGCACAGGATGCATTGGGAAGATGGCCTCTTCTACAGTGAACCGACTGAGTCTATCCCTGGAGACTGCAAAAGACTTGTAGTGCCCCTAGAAAACAGACTCCACTTCCTACAGTTGGCCCATGAGATACCTTTGGCTGGTCACTTGAGTTTCAAAAAGACCAAGGAAAGGCTCTCTTTATACTTCTACTGGCCTAAGATGGGTTCAGAAGTTGACAAATTCTGTAGGAGCTGTCACACTTGCCAAACCTCTGGCAAGAGTGGAGCCAAGAATGTGGCACCATTGGTGCCTCTCCCAGTGGTGGGAGTTACTTTTGAGAGGGTGGGAATCGACATTATTGGTTGGTCCCCTTGACCCTCCCACATCTTCAGGAAACAGGTTTATCTTGGTTGTAGTAGACCATGCTACTAGATATCCTGAGGCGATACCTTTGAGAACTCTTACAGCTCAGGCTGTGGCTAAGGCTCTACTTGGTATTTTCACCAGAGCAGGGTTTCCTAAGGAAGTGATATCCGACAGGGGATCCAATTTTATGTCCCACTACATGCAAGCCATGTAGAAAAACTGTGGTGTCACTTACAAGTTCTCTACAGACTACCATCCACAAACAAATGGACTGGTAGAGAGGTTTAACCGCACAATGAAGAGCATGATGGGTGCTTTAGAAGAACCCCTTAAAAGAAAGTGGGACCTTCTACTGCCATGCCTTCTCTTTGCTTATAGAGAAGTCCCTCAGGAGGGAGCTGGATATAGTCCCTTTGAACTTCTTTTTGGCCATACCGTCCGAGGTCCTTTGGCCCTGATTAAGGAGGGGTTGGAGAATGCTCCTTCCCCCAAGCCAGTCAGAGTAACTGACTATGTGATAGGTCTCCGGAGGAGAATGTCACACATGATGGCAGAAGCTAGTGATAACTTGAAAGCAGGTCAGTCTCTGGTCAAACATTGGCATGACCATGAGGCCAACATGGTTGAGTTTGCTCAAGACCAGCTTATGCTAGTTATGGAACCCACAAGGCAGAGGGCCGACAAGTGGATAAGACCCTTCAATGTTGTGGGAAAACTTGGAGAGGTGAACTATCTGGTGGACTTAGGCAGATCTAAGGAGGCTCCCAGAATCTTTCACACCAACCGTTTGAAGGCCTATGTCTCGAGACCAGAAGTGGGAGCTTTGCTTCTAGCTACAGCTCAAGAGGAGGAGGAGAGTGAACCTCTTCCTGACCTACTCAGAGGACAGCCTTTAGGTGAGAAAATAGAAGGAGTTAATCTCTCTTCTAATCTGACATCTGAGCTACAGGAGAAGTGCACGTTTCTGTTAAATCAGTTTGCCTCCCTGTTTTCACTATCACCAGGCTTGACCCCTTGGGGCCAGCATGATATTCTAACTGATGACTGTTTACCTGTGAAAAGCAGAGGTTACAGAATGTCAGACCATGTAAGGACCCACATAAAGGAGGAGGTCAACAAGATGCTTGATCTCGGGGTTATAGAGCCATCTCCAAGTCCATGGTCTAGTCCAGTTGTTCTAGTACCAAAGGCAGGATCCAAGGAGTTGAGATTATGTGTGGACTATAGAGCTCTAAATGCAGTCACAAAGACTGATGGCCATCCTTTACCAAGGACAGATGAACTAGTGGATAGACTTGGTGCAGCCAAGTACCTCAGTACATTTCATCTTACTTCAGGCTATTGGCAAATAGCCCTAACAGACCATGCCAAGGAGAAAACTGCATTTTGGCCTCAGCAGGCATCTAGCAGTTTAAGGTTATGCCTTTTGGATTAAAGAATGCACCTGCTACATTCCAAAGGATGGTTAATCAAGTTCTGAATGGGATGGAGGACCTCTGCATGGCATACTTGGATGACATTGCAGTGTTCAGCCCTACTTGGAGGGAACATGTTGACGACTTAGGATATGTATTGCAGGCTCTTGAGCAGGCCCATCTGACCATAAAGGCAAGTAAATGTCAAATTGGTCAGAGCAAACTGGTCTACCTTGGTCATGAGGTAGGAGGACGTGAAATAAGGCCACTGCCTAGTAAGGTACAAGCTGTATAAATCAGGGCCACCCCTACTACTCAAACCCAGGTGAGAGCCTCCCTAGGTCTCACTAGGTACTACAGGAGCTTCATAGAGAACTATGGGACCATAGCGTCTCACTTGAATGTGGTCTTGTCTCCAAAATTCCCTAAAAAGGTCAGATGGAATGAGGAGTGCACTCAAGCCTTTGAAACCCTGAAGAAAGCCCTTTGTCAAGCTCCAGTCCTCAGAGCTCCTGATTATCACCAGCCCTTCATTGTGCAGACAGATGCATCCAATACAGGTATAGGTGCAGTCCTTAGTCAACTGAAGGAGAAAGGTAGGGAGCACCCCATTTGCTTCATCAGTAGGAAACTGAAGGAACCAGAAACAAGGTGGGCAACCAAGGAGCGTGAGTGTTTTGCCATTGTGTGGGCTCTGAAGAGGTTTAGACCATACTTGTATGGCTCTACTTTTGTGATTCAGACAGACCACCAACCTGTGAGATGGTTAATGCAAATGAAAGGGGAAAACCCAAAACTACTAAAATGGTCAATCTGCCTGCAAGGGTTTGATTTCACCATTGAGCACAGGTCAGGATGTCAGCACCAAAATGCTGATGGTCTCTCTAGGATGTTTGTGACAGACTAGAGTGAAGAGATTCATTCAGGAGTGGATTAAATCCTCCGGTCCCTTAGTCTGGGGAGGGGGGGCGAGTGTTAGGGAGAATTCTCCAGAATGGCTAATTTTCCTTACCTGTTGAGTCCCTTTCTAGGGTTTAATCTTTTTACCTGGTAAGAGTGTGAGCCTTTTTTCCCCCCACTGGAGGGGTTAATAGTTAATAGTTATCCCCTTTTGTCTGATTCTCATGTAACATTAGTATGTTCCCCTTTCTCTAGGATTTGGATGGTGGCAGTGGTATCTACCATTTTTATTCTACCGCGAGCTATGAAAATAGCCTTGGTACCATTGGAGGCTATGGTGGTAGCCTCAAACTCTAACCCGCTGGACCCCTTTTATTTTTTATTTGGTTCCAGTCGGGTTTATTTGCCATTTCTTTTTGTAAAGGCCTTTCTTATGTTTTACTCTGCGCGCCAAACCAGGTTTGGTTCCTTTGTTCGCCGTCCTTTGGCAGGCTTCTGCACAGAAGCCCTCCTTAGGCGCCTGAGTGTCTGGGTGAACAGGATGTGAGGGAGGGGTTTGAGGCCCCCTGCACAGGGTCTCCTTGGAGACCCAAGTCGCACTCTAGTTTGATTGGCTAGGTGGCTGTCCTGCCCGGACAGCCACCCTGCTGTGTGATTGACAGCCAGGCTGTGTGTGTCACTCGCAGTCGCGGTCATCACCACGACTGGCGATTTCTTCCGCGTTGGAGTTTGAGGGGACGTAGAGGAGGATTACTTTAGTCCTTTTTCTGTGTTTCGCTCCGCAGCTCCGAACGCGGGACGCGACGCTGCCGGGAGTATTTAAATCCCCGCCTCCCGGCAGGTCGTTGCGTTGCAACCCTCCTCTGTTGTTTACTTTCGACTCTGGGTCCTTCGCTCTTCCTCTGCACCTCGCTTTGGAATTTCTCAGGGGATATTCCCCCTTGGATACATTACTTCGTGGTTCCGGCTTTTCAGAACACCGTACTTGTTTCCTTTTCTTCTACGCCGCTGTCCCTGGGCGGCACTAGCTGTGCTTTTTCTCCGTCGGGCTCTCGTGCTCTCTCTCTCTCTCTCTCTCTCTCTCTCTCTCTGTGTCTCTCTCTCTCTCTCTCTCTCTCTCTCTCTCTCTCTCACTATTTCTCCTGTTTCCCTCACCTTGTTCAGCGTGGGGTTCCTTCCGTGCTCCTCCGCAGTGCCTTTCTGGAACATTATCGACCTCCACTGCAGCCTCCTCAGCCGCTGCCTTCTCCGCCTGTGCTTCAGGCCTACAGCTATTGTTGGACTTGGACATTTATTGCCCCCGCCAGTTGTTGGAGATCCTTCGCTTCCTTCCTTTCATCTGGGAATAACTGGCCTTCACCGACAAGTCTTGACACCTCTTATCAGGGTTTTTTCCCCTTTGCGGGTTTTTCCCTGCATTTTCTGGCTTGGTCCCGGAAAGGAGGTCACTGTGCCGCTGTTCTCACCCAGCGGCCACAGTGGCTTCTCCCCGTGACAAGCACACGCACCAGAGAAAGGAGAGAGACTACCTGGCCCATCGAGGACTGCAAGGAACCATTGACTCGGAAAGCTCAGGTGAGGAGAACGTGGGTACAGGGGAAACTCAGCCAAGGGTACTTGTCAAGTCACAGTGTGACTGGGGGATTTGGTGCATAAAAAGCCAGTCTCTGGGACTGGAAGGCAGAGTCGCCACTGCATCGAGAGAACCGAAGAGAAGCTGAAGGAAGACGACTGCTGCATCTACTGGATATCCCGGTGAAGCCCTGCTGCAGGTCCGAATCACCTGAAACTTTGACGACAGAGAAGATCTGCAAGGAATCTTCTTCCCTTGAGCTTGGTGGGACCAACCAGCTCGCCAAACACCAAATGTCGGCCTCCCTCTCCTGGTCGAATTTGCTGTGCATTGCTGCAGTGAACCGGATAGCCAGGGGGAACGGGACCTGTTTGGGTTTTAAGTATCGCACCTTTAATTCAATGTTTTGATCTGCTGCTGGCCTCTTCCCTGGGCAGTGCAGGACCCTCCAGACGTCCCCCTTCTTGTCACCACGACTGAAGCTTCAGGAACCGTGAGACTGCAGGTACTGCCAGGAACAGCTGCCTCAGCTACAGCATTCTTCTCCATTTAAGGTACTGTGCAAATCAGGTCGTTCGTTCCGTCCGACCGCGGTGAAAGTGCTTGAAATATTTCGCCTCTCCGAAGGCTTGTCCTTCTCTTCTCCTTTGAATAACTTTTCCTCTGACCAACTTCGTTTTGAACTCTTGGCAAAGACTTAACCGCAAACTACTCTGAACTGTGTGATCCTCTGCAAAGACTCTGAACCATTAACATTGGCCCAGGCCTATTGACTTGAATCCTAGTTGTAGTAGCCTTTTCTAGATTGCCCTGCCTATAACCCGTTGTTGATTGTGAATAACCTTGTCTTTTCTCCCTTTTAAATTGCTGGAGTGCCATTTTGCTCACTTTTCATTTTGAGCCTAACTTGTCCATAATTGATTGGGGGTGTTGTTGTATATTAAGATTGTGTTGTTCTGCTGCTTTATGATATTGGACTGTGTTATAACTGATGGTATAAATAAATGTATATTCTTTTACTCAGAAACCTTGAATCAGTGTTTGTTTGAACCATAGTAATTGTTGTCCTTTGTGTAACCTATTGTACTGCTCACTTTACTCTTGAGATAAGTCTGGCTGCTCAGCCATCGCTACCACTTTACTGTGTATTACAGGCGTGTACCAAAGGTGAAATTATACTTACACTTGTAGTCTTAATTGTGTGTGGTGTTCCCAAACGGTACTGCATATGATTCTGCCTAACAGCAGAAAAGGTGTGGAAGTTAGAAAACAGCAAAGCATGCATGAAGAGATGGAGTGATCAGAGAAGAACGACCCAAAATCGTGAAGTCAAAGAAGGCGGCTTGATCAAAATACACCTAGCGTGTAAAGACCAAACGACAGCCTCAAAGTTCAGTCAACCCTTAAAAGTCATCCACAGAGGGACGAATCAAATTCGCACAGAGGATGGCCACACGTGGGACATGGAGAGTGTGGCAATATTTGAGAAGAATCGCACAACTGAAAAGAACCCAAGAGGAAAGCACACCTTGTAGAAGCCCTGACAGAGATGCCACTATAGAGCGAGAACTAGAAACATCTGCGAGAGAAATCACAGAGAGAGAGACAGAAAGAGAGGCATCGGAAAGATCCCAAGAAGAGAGTCAAGCTCAGGACGCTGGTGGTAGGAAGGAAGATCGTCCGAGAAGAGAGCACAGAAGACCGGTGAAGTATGATGACTTTGCAATGGAATAAGCTTTGCTTGGTTATCAAAGGGAGATGTGTAGGGACCTCGCGAGATTACGAGGTTGTGTAATCTCGCAAGATTTCGAGCGGGAGTGAGGGAGAGCCGTGAAAGGTGCAGGAAGCATTCCTGAAGGTGCCAGAGCAATGGAGCAGGTCCAGCTCCCGGCGCTCATCCTGATCAGAGACCTAAGACTGCCCCTGTGCATGAGGGCAGCCCAGGACACTGTTGTCCAGCACCATATAGACTTCATTGCTTATGGACATTCAAGGACATTTGTTCGCTGTTAATTGCAAGTTATTACTTTGACAAATAAAGTTGTCAACCACGGCTGGCTGATTCCTCAATTATTATACTACAAGAGGCCTACTGCTGGCACCACCGTATCTAACTACGGCAAACAACCTAACGTCCAAACTTTACCAAGGAGACATAGTTTCACCTTATCCATGGCCGCCAGACTGCCCTTTTTGGACAATGTCATGCCACTTCTTTCTTACCTCAGCTAAACCGAATAGCTACTAAACTTAACAACTCAACTTCACCTACTCCCACTAATGCCTTGTTACTAACTCCAGCCCAATGGATTAAACTATATGCTTCCATACCCAGGCCTTATCAACCTTGCCCTACTACAGTCAGAAACTCTAGACTTGGATATAGACTCACCGGTCATCTAAGAGCACCAACAAAACCTGTATAAAAGCCACATCAACATGCCTGAAACAAGCAACATAACTAACAAGACAGCCAACAAGATCGCTTCACTACACAATAATATCCTGGCAACTAAAACAGTTCCTGAGGGCATGACCTCCTCCTTTAAAGGGGGACTCATTAATGCCAGATCCTTAACAGCCCACACTCTAGACATTAACGACCTCATAATCTTAAACGACTTTGACTTCCTAGCTATTACAGAGACCTGGCTCCAGACCACATCTGGTCCCCTGCTCTCACTTGCCGTCCCAGACAAATCACCATTATCAGGCAGGATAGGACGTCTGCAAAAGGCAGCGGTGTCGCCATTATTAGTAAAACTGCACTATGACTAAGGCCCATCCCTAACCAAGCATTCCCCTCAGGAGAAATCCTTTCGATCAAGGTACCTGTGTGGCCCACGCGAACCATAACCATTCACCTTATGTATAGACCACCAGGTCCCCTATCCTCCTTCGAGGAAGATATAACTCTACTCCTCACAACCAATTCTAAGCCAGGATCATAAGTGATACTCAGGGGAGACATTCACCTAGGTCTACATGACCCCAAAGATGTCAACGCACTAGCCATTGCCAATAGTATTTCAGAATTAAGCTTCACCCAACGTATCTCCCAACCTACTCATAATAAAGGTAGACTTTTAGATTGGATCACTGACATCAACTGAAACATTAACATCCTCTCCAACCATCCATGTGCTTGGTCGGACCATCACACTATTCTTTTTACTCTACAGGACGACAACCACTCTAACATAGATAGGCCCGTGGCACCTCCTAGACTCTCCAGAAATATGCATAACATAACTGCTCAAAAGTTACTCCCGCTTCTTCAACCCCTCATTAACTCCACTGCCTCAAATGATGACCCAACCATCAATAAGATTGCGCCTTTAAAAAGGCAAAAAGCAAAACCTTGTTCGCACCTGAATACCTGGTTCACCCTACACCTCAGAAACCTGCGCAAGAAGAAAAGAGCTGCCGAGGCCTCATGGAAAAGCCTCCCCTCAACATCTAACAAAGACAATTTCCTAGTAGCCTCATCCATCTATAAAACAGCAATCATCAAAGTCAAAAGCGACTCCTACAATGACCGGATTACCAAAGCTAAATCTAATACAAAAGAACTATTCAGCATCCTCAGAGAGGTAGAATCCCCCACCGCTCCACCTGTAACCTGTACAAAAGACTTCACATTGTGCACTAATATTCAGAAAGCGCTTTCTGACAAAATTGAGCTCTTACAAACTGAAATAGAGACAAATAACCAGTCTGGCCACCAACACACACCCTCTCGCAACTCAAGTACCCCCACCTGACCAACATGACCTGTTCAAGTTCTCCCCCCTCGCCACTAAGGATGTCGAGGACATAATTATGAGCTGAAAGCATCTACATGCCTGATGCTTGCCCAGCAACAATTATCAAAGAGACTGCAAAGGATCTTACACCTTTAATTACAGCATTAATTAATGCCTCTTTTGCAACTAGCACAGTACCGACTAATCTGAAGGATGCATGGGTCCTGCCCCTTTTAAAGAAACCTTGCCTTGACCCCAACCTCCTGAAAAATGATAGACCAATTTACCACTGTTCCCTTCATCCTAAAGATTCTGGATAGGGCTGCCTAGCTACAGATTCAGCATCACTTGGAAAGCAAAGATTTACTAGGGCTACGTCAATCAGGCTTCCGACCCAGATATGGCACGGAGACAGCCCTGATAGATCTAGTAACACAAATGGAGATTAAAAAAGACAAAGGCAACCTAGCCCTCCTTCTGTTACTGGATCTATCAGCTGACTTTAACCTGGTGGACCACAAAGTCTTACGCAACCACCTCTCATCTCTGGCAAAGCCACCTTTTGGATCCAGTCTTTCCTAAACAACAGAACCACTAGAGTATTTGCACCCACTGCACCCCCTATACCATTCCCAGTCACCTGCCGAGTCCCCCAGGGTTCATGCGTCTCCCCTACGCTCTATAACATTTTCACAAAGCCTCTCTTTGATGACTTATACCATTTGGGTGTCTCCTACACAAATTACGTAGACGACACCCACATCCTTATCCCGATTTCTGGTGAATATAACATAGACTGCAAATGCCTAATTATTCAAGCTTGGATAGCCAAACATGGACTCTGTCTTAATGACGACTAGACAGAGTTGCTTCTTGTAGGTACCCAAGCTAGAATCAACAGACTGGACGAACAATTTAATGTATTCATTATTGACGGCAATAATATCAGGGTTTCCAAAGATGTAAAAACCTTAGGTATCTATATTGACTCCTCCCTCTCATTGACGAGACAAATTTACGTGACCGCCTCCACTACTGCAAACACTTGCAAGCTAATTAACGCCGGCAGGCCATCTCTGACCACAGGTAATTGCATTACCTCAGCTAGGGCATTAGTCCTATCTAAAATAGACTACTATAATGCCCTCTATCTAGGAACTAACCAATGCAACTTTAAAAAGTTACACATTTTCCAGAATAACGCACTCAGATCAGCTATTAACCTCTCTAGATCACACCATATCTCAGAGATGAGATGCCGTGTACAGTTACAATCAACCAATCAAAGAATTAGATTCAAAACTCTATCACTTACCTTCAAATGCTTAAATAATCTAGCACCTAAGTACCTGTGCGACAAGTTCATACGAAACTCCTCGGATCAACCTGTTAGATCCTCACAATCCAACAGCCTTATCATTCCTAGGTTCAAGGTCCAAAAGGCAGGAGGCAGAAGTTTCCCGGTCCTAGCCGCCAAAATGTGGAACTCCCTACCTGCAACCCTCAGAGCCGAACCTTCCTTCTGCAAATTCAGAAGGAATGTAAAAACCTGGCTTACACTGAACGAATCCTACACTGAAGTAAAAATTGTACTAATTTTACACTGAAGTAAAAAACTAGTACTAGAGTTACTACTACCCACCACTGTAATTACTTTGTGATATAATCCTGTACACTTTTCCCAACTTGTAAATTAATCTGTAAAATGGTTGTAAATTTCGCAGTATATCTGCTGTAAATATATTCTTACCATGTAAATACTTACTCTATGTCACTTGCAAATACCTATCTTATGTAACTGTAAACAACCTATTCTATGTAACTGTAAGAAATGCACCCTGATGTTGTTATGTTATGTCATTTTATTTATAAGGCGCCAAAGCCCACAGGCATCCAAGGGCTTGGTGCGCTATATAAATAAAATACAAATACACAACAAAACAGGAAATCCTGTAGCTTCGTCCTTTATTCGTCAGGTCAATACACTCTCAGCAACAGGCCTACGGTCCTCCTTCCTTCACTCTTTACCATCAACCCTTTCAGATTCTCATTGTCCGTTCCACCTCCAAACACCACATTCTACAGAGCTACAGCATCACACCAGCGCTATTTACCCTCAGTGTTGGTAGTGTGTGTTTACTCCCAACAAACTCCAAATTCCAAAAAACCCTCATTGGTGCAGCTTGCACAAGCGGTTTTAGCTCCTCCTTGCTTCGTTTGTACTTGATGAACTTCAGCATTAATTCCTCATCCCAAGCAGAACACCCTGTTGAATGTCCTCTTCGCCCCAGACATTCCTTTTTCACATCCCTTTTCACACAACTCAGCCTCCTTTATTCATACTACTCCACTTTCCAATTCATGCAGGCTGCTGAGGGTGGAGTCAGTCAATCCAGTTCTGACTCCTGCGCTTTCTCCATCAGTCCTTCACCTGCCATAATCCTGTAGATGGCCCTTGTACACCAGTTCCCAATTCCTTTCTATTTCTTTCCTTGCAGTCTGCCTTGCACTTGCAGGCCGCCCTGGACGGTGGGACCTTCCTTGAGGGCAGTGGGTGCTGCGCTGGCTGCTTCCCAACACAGCTCACTTTGTATCCGTTTCCTTCTCCATAGGCACACTTCGGTTTTTTCGCTTGCCTTAGGAAAAACCAACTTGTTGTCATTGTTGTAAAGGAAGACCTATGACTCTGCAGGCAAGTTCATTTAAGTTCCTTTTTCATTTACAGCATAAATCAAATTAATATACAAGACAGGAACCCACTGACTCCCACCACCTAGGCTGCACCCTTCCTTGCCTGTGGTAGAACACCAGGACCACCACATTCTCACTCCCATCCATGTACATTCCAACACACCACCATTCTCTGGAATCACCACAATAATGTATCCTAGTCCATAGGCTAATATTGAAGAGTCAAGAGGCCTCACTTTAAGTTTGGTGGTATCCCACCGGTGAATCCCGCCACTTGGTCTGCTGGAATTACAGGCAGATTACAAGTGGCAGGAAGGGTGGTAATTCCCCATTCCATGGAGTCATGTAGATTTGCTTGGAGCTGGAGCCAAATCCGGCCACCCCACCACCATACTTGGATTTTGCCAATGTGGTAACGTGCCGGTATGAGGAACACTCATAACAAGTCCCAAGGTCTTTTCCCTAGAGGGTTTGAGAAAAGAAGGAAATAATGCTTGTCCAGAGGAGACCCATGTGAGTTAGTTCTAGAGTTTGTGTACAGAGTCTGGATTTATAGGGGGCCTTCATGACCAGAGTAGGGTATTTTCACCTTCCTTCGGAAGGATACCACGTTGAGGTCAGCCAAGGAAGAATGTGGTGGCTTCTGGGATTTTCTGAATGATATGGACTTCTGGGTGAATGGAGTCGTGAGTTCCCCATTGCCAAGTTTGCATCTACCTCGGTGTCCGGGGATTCCCCCATTCCTAGGCCGTAGCCCCTTTCTCCAAATGGCCCACTCTAAGGGGTTCCCTGTACCTAAAAATGAAGAGCGTCTCAGAGGAATACCTCCAATACCACATCTCTGGGTCACTTTGTGTAACGGGTGGCTTCTCTTCGCCCTCAAAGTCTTCTGGCACACTCAAAAGACCTTTACCAAAGAGACTTTATTACAGTACCTTTACAAGCAATGCACAATATCTTAAAATCCCTGTGTTCCAACATTTTCATGGCCTCTGTGATATATAAACGCGATAAAGACGAGAGCAGCGTCATGTTTCTGAGCCGCCTGCAGATTGTACAGATTTTTGTGGGGACACAGCACATATCCTGCCTCAATTATTGAGCTACAACATGATACTTACTGCAAGGACATGTGCACACCTGGAGATAAGGAATAATTCCACTCCACAATGGCTGAAGGAGATCTTTGGAACTCCATTTACTTAAGGTAGTTTATTTATTTATTTATTTATTTTAATTTTTGTAACGCGCCAACATGCCCGTGGGCCTCAGGGCGCACAAAGAACAAGAACAAGACAAAGACAAACAAGCATAAGAGGCAGATGGAGAAGCGAGTCAGGAGATTATTCCAGGTTAAATAAGTGAGTCTTTACGGCACGTTTGAACGCTGTATAGCTCTGGATCTGCCGTATCCCAGCTGGAAGTGTGTTCCATAAAAGGGGACCGTGAGCATCCAATGTAGTACCTCCAAATTTGGCTGTCCTAAATTTAGGATAATTGAGAGTGACCGCAGAAGAAGAGCGAAGGTTCCTCACGTTAGGTTTGAT
Source organism: Ambystoma mexicanum (assembly GCF_040938575.1). NCBI lineage: Eukaryota > Metazoa > Chordata > Amphibia > Caudata > Ambystomatidae > Ambystoma > Ambystoma mexicanum. The sequence goes on from NC_090926.1 coordinate 1,285,534,838, forward strand.
GCCTATACGGGATCACAGATAGGTTACAAAAGACTTGTCTCAGCCAAAAGTAGCTCTCAAGTTGGGAATTTGGTCTGTGGCGAGAGGGAACGAGACAAGTAAGTCAAGAGTGCATATTTTAAGTTGAGCTTTTAGAAATTGCTGATGCCACTCAGGTAGGTAATCGCATTACCGATGGGCAGAGTGAGGTGCCTTACTTACATAATTGCCTTATTTGGAAGGCACGTGTGCACGGATATACAGACCTATATTGGTTGCTTAGTTTTGCGAGTGATCACTACTGGGGAGACCTATGGAGTGGGCCCCGGCACCTTCTCAATGGTGACATCCTTTTTGAGTTTGTCCAACTCTTCTTCACCCATGGAATTCATGTGGAATGGAATGTGATGGCGCCTCAAAGAGATGGGTCCCCTGGGGTTGTCTATGTGTAGTGTTCCTGGTTTGTCCTTCAAGCAGCCTGTCCCAGAGAACAGAGATCAGGACTGGTCAAGAAGGCCTTCAAGATCAGATTCATGCCATTGAAATGTAAAGTGGACGAGGTCCAATAACTCTGCCACTTTGCACCTGGGTAACATGTCTCTCCCTTCTTCAATCACAAAGGCTCTCCAATATTCAGTTCTTCCCATGCGATATCTCAGACGCAAATCCCCCCTTTTAACAGAATATGCGTGTTGTACCCATTCGCGAAGATGCACTCTTTGATGTGTTGCAAACAGGACCGTAGATTTATGAGGTTGAATTTTGATATTGGGAGCACATTCACTGAGGCACTGATGTGTACTACAGGGGAAGGTTGTTCATGTACACCTTGCAGAGAGGTGAATTTGCTTTTCTACTTGAGAAGTGCGCAGAGTATACCAGGTAATCTATATGAAATACACAGAGGACACAGATGTTGTGGACAGATACCTGGCAACCAGACGTGGTCTCCCTGCTCACTGTGCTCAGAGAGGCACAGCTTCACCTCACTGATGAGGCCCAACAAGGCTGAAACACGTGTATGGGGTTGCTGTCGGTACTCTTGTTCAGAGAGGAATTGCCATAGCATTTCGGTGCTGGACTGCCCATGTGGGCGGGACAAAGACTGATATGCAAATGAATTTCCCATCTGTGAAAGGTACAGTGAGCAAAAAGCAGATGGCTGCGAACTCTCAATGTGGTTTACAACCACTGAGCAGGTTATCATGCCTTGTTCTTCCGAGAGAGGGGCGCCTGCTACCTTTGTTGAATTCTTTGAAGGAACTTGGGGTTCCTCACCCTAGGTTACCTGGGGGCAACCAGACGTGGACTCCCTGCTCACTGTGCTTAGAGAGGCTCAGTGTCATGACGCGCGCTCCATGGAAGCTATGGAGCCGATGGAAGGGCTGATTCCGTTCCTCCACCAGCGGTCTAGTCTCCCACGTCCTGCACGTTACCGTCATGACGCATATATATAGGCGTCACTCGCGGTAATCGATGCGTTGCAACCTTGCTTTCCTCGCCAGGTTTTGTACGCTAGTGCTCCTCTCTGACTCCCCTTGTTTTTTCCCGCTTGTGCCTTTGATCTCTCATCGTGATTCCTCCACTCTTCCGTTCCTCCCGCTTTGTAGTCCTTGATCCTTCTACCACTCTAGTGCTCTTTCCTAACTTGTTGTACATACAACTACGATTGTATGCTCCTTCCCACCGCAGCCTTCTGCAGACCTCTTCCTCGTTCCTCGGCTAAGGTCTCCATCGCTAGCTCGACGCCAGCAGTGTCTTCTGGGAATAGAAGTCCTCTCTTCTACATCAACGGAAAGCCTTCAGCCTAGATATTCATATTCGTAGTGCTACTACATCCAAGCACACCGGGGTTTTTCAGCCACGCTTTTCCCTGGAATTGGGGATGGACTCCCTGAGGGTCCCTTCTGCCTTGCTGTTGAACAGCGGGCAGGGTGGCTTCCAGTGGAGCTCGTCCCAAACTCAACAGGAAAGGACTGGACCTTTGGAGAGAAAGGAGAGCCATAGACACCGACAGTTCCTCAGAAGAACTGATTACAGGTGAGGAGAAGGAGGAGGGAACCAAGGAGGGTATTTGTCAAGCAACTACTACTTCATCGCATGACAGTTTGCAACGCCCAAGGATGGCTAGCTTAGAGCAGTATCAAGAATTGGTCAATGCCATACAGGGGATAACTGCTGAGCTCCAAACCATGAGGGTAGAAAATACCGCCCTTAAGGCTGACAATGCCGCTCTGAGACAACAAATGATTCTGAGAGAAGAAGTTCGGGGTGATCTCCCACCTATGCCCTTACCTTGTGGGAAGTATGAAGGGAACCCCAAGAAGATTAAGGAATTCCTCGATGCCTGTAGAGTATACTACACTTTTCGCCCAAAGATGTATGAATCCGACAAAGCAAAGGTAGGCTTCCTCGTCTCAAACCTTGGGGGTAACGCTCTAGCATGGGCTACCCCATTAGTTACAGAAACTGATCCTGTGCTGAATGATTACAATGCCTTTGTACTACAATTCAGAGAACGCTTTGAAAGGACCGAGACTTTGTACGCGTCCTACGAAAACATACTAGACCTCAAACAAGGTCTTGTTGATGTACAGACCTATGCCTCGAACTTCCAGAGGATAGCATTGGAGACAGGATGGCCTGACTCAGTTAAGCAGACTCTCTTTAGGAGAGGACTACATGAAGACTTGAAGGATGAACTCTCTCGAGTATCAAGACCCTCCTCCTTCCAAGAACTGGTCGCTCTGACCCTCCAGATGGAATTTCGAATTTCCGAGAGACGAGCAGAAAGAAGGAAGACCAGTTCCAATCCGCCTTTTACACCATCCTCATACACGCCTGCTGCTCCAGACAGATCTCTTTCCCAGACTGAAGAGCCCATACAAATAGGTGCAACAAGGGGTCCCCTCAGCGCAGCAGAAAGAAAGAGACGAAAAGACCTACACTTGTGCATGTATTGCGGTTCTGAGAAGCACCTTCTAAGAGATTGTCCGGAAGTACCTCCCCGAAGATCGGGAAACGACAGACCCCGACCCTGAGCAGGGACACGGAAGGGGCTTCTCTTGCTAATCCCTGTGTTACAAATCCACCTATATCATGTACTCCCTCAAACCAACTTATGGTCCTAAAGATTGTCCTGGAATGGACCTCTACCCAAGCAGTTGAGTGTCTGGCAATGCTTGACTGTGGTGCAGCTGGGAACTTCATGGACGACCAATGGGCCAGTAGATACGCCATTCCTAGGAGAGAAAAGCCTCAACCCATACCGGTAGAAGGAGTGGATGGAACCCCCTTGTCTTCCGGTCTTATCCGACAAGAAACTACAGAAGTCATGGTTAAGATGAAGACTCACCATGAGACCGTGATATTCGATCTGATTAAGGCTGCCCACTTTCCCGTGATACTCGGGATACCCTGGTTAAGAAAACACAATCCGGGAATTGACTGGGTAACTAACATTATAGAGTTCAGGTCAGACCTTTGTATGCAGTCCTGTTTGAAGGAGGAAGGGCAACATTCACATCAGGGTGACACAGTGCCAGCGAGGAGTATTAACTCCATTCCTGTAACCTATCAAGAATTTACCGACATATTTGCAGACACTCTTCCTAGACCTCTTCCACCACATCGAGCCGAGGATTGTAAGATCGACCTTATACCTAATGCGGTGGTTCCATTTGGGAGAATGTATCCCTTATCCCTCCCGGAGAAGGAAGCATTAAGAGACTACCTAGCCAGCAATTTACAGAATGGCTTGATACAAGAATCTACTTCCTCGGCTGGAGCTTCTCTGTTCTTTATACCAAAGAGGGGAACCAAGGAACTCAGACCTTGTATTGACTTCAGGGGCCTGAATAGTCAAACCATCCGAGATCGATACCCGATGCCTCTGATAAAGGAGATCATGGAAGCAATACAAGGGGCAAAATGGTTCACCAAACTAGACCTCAGAGGGGCTTATCATCTCCTACGAATCAAACAAGGGGACGAATGGAAGACCGCCTTTCGTACTCCATTAGGCCATTTCGAGTACAAGGTAATGCCCTTTGGTTTGGTTAACGCGCCAGCCCAGTTCCAAAGATTTATGGATAAGGTCTTCTGTGATCTTCTGTTCAAGTCCACTGTAGTTTACTTGGATGACATCTTAGTTTACTCTCACACTTTTGAACAACATCGTCTCCACGTAAGAGAAGTGCTCAAGAGACTTCGAGACCACCACCTATTAGTCAAACCAGAGAAATGTCTTTTTGAGGTTTCTACAGTTTCATATCTGGGCTTTATTCTGTCAGAAAACCGCATTGAGATGGACCCTAACAAGACTACATCTATTAACAATTGGCCTGTTCCCAACTCAGTCAAGGACATCCAGAGGTTCTTGGGGCTGACAAATTTCTATCGAAAATTCATCACAGGCTTCTCCAACATAGTCCTACCTATCACAGCTTTGTTAAAGAAAGGGGTGAAGTTCCGTTGGACGCCAGAAGCAGATTACGCTTTTCATCAGCTCAAGCAAGCATTTACCTCTGCACCTATACTCAGGCAGCCTGATCAGTCTCAACCCTTTATCGTAGAAGCTGACGTCTCACAAGGGGCTATTGGAGCAGCTCTGCTACAAAGGAAGGAAGATCAACTCGAACATCCCATTGCCTATTATTCCAGAACACTCACCTCCAGTGAAAGAAACTATTCGGTGATTGAAAAGGAACTGTTAGCAATAAAACAGGCTTGTGAGGAATGGCGCCATTTGTTGCAAGGAGCGAAATACCCGTTTCAGGTACGAACAGACCACAGGAACCTAAGTATTCTCCAACAGATGGAATGCAAGAACTCTCGTCATGCTCGTTGGGCTTATTACTTCTCCCAATTTGATTTCATGCTCACATACCTACCGGGTAAAGACAATCACTTAGCTGATGCACTCTCCCGCAGCCATCAAGAAGGATCAGGGAATCACCCCGAACAGGAATGGCTGCTTAATGGGAAGAGATTCATAGGAACAGTAAATAAATATTTACAACAGGTTCTGCAAGCCCAGAAAACCACTTCTCTTCCAAGAGACCCCTCTCTATCCTACAAAGGAGAATACCTGTTTAAAGATGACTTGCTTTACCTACCCACCAAAGAACTCCAGAATCAAGCTCTTTCGTGGTGTCATGATCTACCCATGGCTGGTCACAAGGGCCGTACTGCTATACTGGAACTATTGAAGAGGAATTTCTGGTGGCTAAAGATGAATAAGGATGTTGTGGAATACGTCTCTTCCTGTCCAGTCTGTGCTCAAAGCAAACACAGTTCGGCTAAACCATTGGGGCTGCTACAACAAGATGAACCACCTGCTGGACCTTGGCAACATATATCTATGGATTTTATCGTTGAGTTACCCAGATCTGGAGGATGTTCTGCCATCATGATAGTGGTAGACTCCTTCAGTAAGCTGGCTCATTTCATTCCTCTTAAAGGCACTCCTTCTGCCACCTCCAAGTTCTGGACAACCTTGTGTAAACAGTTGCAGATTCAGAGAGCGTTGTCTTCTGGCTTTCACCCAGAAACAAATGGACAGACCGAACGCCTCAACGCAACACTAGAACAGTACCTAAGATGTTACTGCAACCAGACTCAGGATATCTGGTATCATCTCTTATCGGTTGCAGAATTCTCGTATAACAACACCAAACATACTGCAATAGGAATGAGTCCTTTCAAATGTACATATGGGTACGAACCCAAACACATCCCATTTCCTACTATTCAAGCCACTAATGTCCCTACTATAGACCTACTACTGGACACTCTGAAACAAACTCATAGGTCTGCTCAAGAAACCCTGTTAGCCAGTCGTCAGACTTACAAGAGATGGGCTGACAAAAACAGAAGACCTAATCCTGATAGGAAGAAAGGAAGCAAGGTATGGTTATCCACTAAATACCTTCCCCGGAGAGTCCACTCAGGTAAATTCACTCCGAGATATATTGGACCATTTTCCATAAAACAACGGATCAATCCTGTGGCCTTTCGGCTAAACCTCCCACACTCTCTTCGAAGAATACATCCAGTGTTCCATACCTCGCTTCTTAAGGAATATAAACCTGATCCTTTTTTGAGAACCTCCAGAAGAAAAATACCCAGTATGGATGATGACACCAAAGAGTATGAGGTTTCACGCATCTTGGACTCTCGTTACAAACACGGAGTCCTACAATACCTCATACTGTGGAAAGGATACCCTTGGACAGAAAGATCTTGGGAACCAGCCAAAAATCTACATGCCTCCAAACTCCTACGCATATTCCACAGACACCATCCGGGCAAGCCCGGAGCAAGGCCTTGGCGAAGGGGTTATACTGTCATGACGCGCGCTCCATGGAAGCTATGGAGCCGATGGAAGGGCTGATTCCTCCACCAGCGGTCTAGTCTCCCACATCCTGCACGTTACCGTCATGACGCATATATATAGGCGTCACTCGCGGTAATCGATGCGTTGCAACCTTGCTTTCCTCGCCAGGTTTTGTACGCTAGTGCTCCTCTCTGACTCCCCTTGTTTGTTCCCGCTTGTGCCTTTGATCTCTCATGGTGATTCCTCCACTCTTCTGTTCCTCCCGCTTTGTAGTCCTTGATCCTTCTACCACTCTAGTGCTCTTTCCTAACTTGTTGTACATACAACTACGATTGTATGCTCCATCCCACCGCAGCCTTCTGCAGACCTCTTCCTCGTTCCTCGGCTAAGGTCTCCATCGCTAGCTCGACGCCAGCAGTGTCGTCTGGGAATAGAAGTCCTCTCTTCTACATCAACGGAAAGCCTTCAGCCTAGATATTCATATTCGTAGTGCTACTACATCCAAGCACACCGGGGTTTTTCAGCCACGCTTTTCCCTGGAATTGGGGGCGGACTCCCTGAGGGTCCCTTCTGCCTTGCTGTTGAACAGCGGGCAGGGTGGCTTCCAGTGGAGCTCGTCCCAAACTCAACAGGAAAGGACTGGACCTTTGGAGAGAAAGGAGAGCCATAGACACCGACAGTTCCTCAGAAGAACTGAGTACAGGTGAGGAGAAGGAGGAGGGAACCAAGGAGGGTATTTGTCAAGCAACTACTACTTCATCGCATGACACTCAGCTTCACTTCACTGATGATGCCCAACAAGGCTGAAACACGTGTATGGATTTGTTGGTGGTACTCTTGTTCAGAGAGGAATTGCCTTAGCATTTCGGTGCAGTGAGCAAAAAGCAGATGGCTGCGAACTCTCAATGTGGTTTACAACCACTGAACAGGTTATCATGCCTTGTTGTTCCAAGAGAGGGGTGCCTGCTACCTTTGTTGAATTCTTTGAAGGAACTTGGGGTTCGTCACCCTAGGTTACCTGGGGGCAATCAGCGTGCACTCCCTGCTCACTGTGCTTAGAGAGGCTCAGCTTCACCTCACTGATGATGCCCAACAAGGCTGAAACACGTGTATGGGGTTGCTGGTGGTACTCTTGTTCAGAGAGGAATTGCCTTAGCATTTTGGTGCTGGACTGCCCATGTGGGCGGAACAAGGACTGATATGCAAATGGATATTTCCCATCTGTGAAAGGTACAGTGAGCAAAAAGCAGATGGCTGCGAACTCTCAATGTGGTTTACAACCACTGAACAGGTTATCATGCAACTCTCAATGTGGTTTACAACCATTGAACAGGTTATCATGCAACTCTCAATGTGGTTTACAACCACTGAACAGGTTATCATGCCTTGTCCTACCGAGAGAGGGCCGCCTGCTACCTGTTGAATTCTTTGAAGGAACTTGGGATTCGTCACCCTGCCTGCTACCTTTGTTTAATTCTTCGAAGGATCTTGGGGTTCGTCACCCTAGGTTACCTGGGGGCAACCAGACGTGGACTCCCTGCTCACTGTGCTTAGAGAGGCTCAGCTTCACCTCACTGATGATTCCCAACAAGCCTGAGACACGCGTATGGGGTTGCTGGTGGTACTCTTGTTCAGAGAGGAATTGCCTTAGCATTTCGGTGCTGGACTGCCCATGTGGGCGGGACAAAGACTGATAAGCAAATGGATATTTCCCATCTGTGAAAGGTACAGTGAGCAAAAAGCAGATGGCTGCGAACTCTCAATGTGGTTTACAACCACTGAACAGGTTATCATACCTTGTTCTTCCGAGAGAGGGGCGCCTGCTACCTTTGTTGAATTCTTTGAAGGAACTTGGGGTTCGTCACCCTAGGTTACCTGGGGGCAACCAGATGTGCTGTAACGCTCACCTGACTCCCACAGAGGCGCTGGCCTGGTTCGCGCTGCTGTGATCTCTTCAAAGGTGATGCACAGGGTTCGGAAGGCGGACTGGACCGGGCCCCCAAATCTGGCTTGTCTGGCTCGCAGAAGTATCCTTCTGTAGGCGAAAATAGGGGATTAACTGTCTGCGGGGTAATGCAATCAGCCTCCCACTTTCCCCTCTTACCCTCCTCGAAACCCTTCTGTGATTCCTCGTAGCGTCTCACCTTAGGGTCTGGAAGGATGAGCTCTCCATCCTGCTTCTGATGCAGGGGCGCGTTGGTATCCAGTTACTTCACTGGATTTTCGGATTGGTGAGAACCAAACTTGCTTGGCTGCCAGGTAAGTTTTTTGATAAGAGGTTCCCCTTGTGTCCATGCATTAATGTACTAATGCTAGTGTCTTTTTCCCCATAGGGGCCGGGGTACGGAATGCCGGGGAACAGGCACCGACCCGAGATGAGAGGTGAAATCCTTGTAGAAATCAGGTAAGTCTTTAATGAGCGTTTTTTGGTAATGTCTTTTCATTCGCTCATTAACGCTGATGTCTCTTTTTCCCCTTAGGGGCCGGGGTCTGGAAATGCCAGGATGCGGCGCGGACCCGAAATGAAGAGGGAATGAATCAACAGGTAAGTCTTAACATGGAGAATTAGCTTTCCTTTTTCCCTTCTCTCTCTCACCATTTGTTCTGGTCTTTTTCTCCCTACGCGCTGGGGCGTGACTGCGAATCCGGATGATCGCTGCTGAACATGGAGGCGCCCTGTAAAGGTGAGTGGAATGCGGCGCTGCAGCGATCGACGCGATGAGCTTTTAAATAAAAGTCTTCCTTTTCAGGATTGTTGGCGAGATGTCTCGGGGATGCGGATTTAGCAGGTAAGGACTTTTCCTTATTCTGTTCTCTTCTTCTCTTCCTTTGCAGGTGATCCAGGATGCTGGCAGGCGTGGCAGAAGTCAGGATGCAGGAGCAGACACGGTGAGCGTCCAGCTGCTAGATGCAGAACAACGCGAAGCACGTGTGGCTGTTCGGGTGGGGTTTAAATAGCCTTGGAAGAAGTTCCAGGTATGTATCCTTCCTCCAATCAGGTATGTATCCTTCCCCGACCATGCCCGGATGGTAAATTAGTCCCACAGGTAAAGCAGTTCCTTTCAGGCCTCAAGGAGGCCGGGATCCTGCAGCATGGTCTGCATCAGGTAAGTGCACCCAAGCACTTCCATAATGAGCCTGGCACCATAGGCGCCAGGACACTGTCCAAAGGGCCCCTATATGGGGTTGCTGGGTCCTTCCTTGGGGACTGGATGTCCGCTTTCGGGGACGCAGGGCTTGAACTGGCTCCCCGGGAGCGGGCATCATGACAGCACTCCCCCCCAAGGCCCCTCCCAAGGTTGTTCCCTCCGGGGGTTTTGGTTTGTCTGGGACGAGTCGGTGGAATTTCCTGACTAATCGAGGTGCATGCACATGGTCGCTGGGTTCCCAAGACCTCTCCTGAGGTCCGTACCCCTTCCAATCAATTAGGTAGAACAGTTTTGACCTAAACATTTTTGAGTCTAAAATGTTCTTCACTTCGAATTCAGGCTCCCCATCTATTAGAATAGGTTCTGGAGGTTTGAGTAGTCGGGTTCCGGGTACCACTGGTTTCAGAAGTGACACATGAAAAACAGGGTGAATACGTATACTAGCTGGTAAATCAAGTTTAACAGCCACTGGGTTAATTATTGCCGTAATAGAATAAGGACCCCAGATATTTTGGGTTAAAGGTTCGAGGTACTTTGAGTGGTAAATGTATGGTAGCTAACCACACTTGATCCCCAATCTGATACGGAGGTGCTTCACTCCGATGTAGATCAGCATTCTCCTTGTATTTTCTCTTGGCTTGTTGTAAATGCGTAGTTGCCTCTTTGAAGGCTTGGGTAATTGTAGAATGCAGATGTTCTACTGCAGGCATTCCGAGGTTCTGAGGTGAGTCAAGGTTTGAGGTTCGAGGGTGATGCCCAAACAAAGTATAAAAAGGACTGTGGCCAGTTCCAGAGTGTACTGAATTACTATATGCGTATTTGGCTATCCAAAGAATGTCTTTCCAGTTGCGTTCAGATTGCTGTAACATACACCGTAAGTATTACTCAAGGGTCTGATTTGTCCTCTCGGTCTGACCATCGGTCTGAGGGTGGTGACTGGTCGATAATCTTACGTCGATCTGCGCCATTTGTGTCAGGAATGACTGAACGTTCCCCTCCTTCCTCCTCACCTGAATCGTCTGTGAACCTCTCTTGTAGCTCCGGCCTCTTTCCAGGACGTCTTCGGGTCTGAGTCTTGTCAGTCTTCCTTGCTTCTTTCTTTTGACGTAAGTAGGGGCGAGCTCCCTGGGATGCCACACTGTCGGGTAACTAGAGAACACGAACAGCGGGGAGCCTGCCTCTGAGCAGGGAAAAAGCCCGAAGGGGCAGAAAAAACCCTGCAGGAGTTGCTCTGATGAAGGAGTGAGTGGAAATGCGAAGTCCGGTAGAATGATCTTTCAGCAGAAGGCGGCTCAAAAGGGTGGCTAAACGGAGATTCACCAGTAGACTTGGGGAGACGCCAGAGAACCAGCTGGTAAGTGCTTAGCAGCAAGGGCAAGGGCAAGGAAAGGCAGGCTGAAAGTCAGAAGGGCAAGGGAACGGAGAGAGAGAGCATGAGACCAGTACAAGACGTACGGATCGAGTCAGCAAAAGGGAAACCAACGGGAGACCAGAGGGAGACGGGGAAAACAAGGGAAGGAATACAGGAGAATACACACGGAGGAAGGATACACTAGCGTTACCTTCAAGACGCAGAGTACAGTGAAGGTGCAACGCGAGGAACGCCACACTGAGCCGGCAGTAGTAAACGCCGGCGGCCATCTTGGAAAAAACACTAGAGCGGTGCTCCCAGAACGGCCGTCAGACGTGGTGGAACTGTTAATGGCGTCTCCATAAAGAAAAGAAACGCCGCCCGACTGAAGTCATGACAATTTGACAACATTTGCGCCAGAAGTGAGAAATGAATTGGCTTCCCCGGTCAGAGATTAGTACAGATGGGAATCCATGTAGCCGAACAATATTTTCGAGGAATTCTTTGGCTAGGACAGAAGCTGAAGGTAAACCTTTCAAAGGAATAAAGTGGGCCATTTTGGAAAACAAATCCACAATTACCAGTATAGTATTGTACCCCGAACAAGGAGGCAGGTCCGTAATAAAATCCATTGATAGGGTGTGCCAGGGTGCTGGCGGTATGTCTAGAGGTTGAAGGGGACCGGCTGGTCTTTTCTTTTGACTTTTATTTTGGGCGCAAACACCACAGGACATCACAAAAGATTTAACATCTTTTCCCCAAGAGGGCCACCAAAATTGTCGTTTCACCTTTTCCTCTGTCTTGGCAATACCGGAGTGTCCCTCTATTAATGCATCATGATAACCAGAAATAACTAGTTCGTGTAATTCCTTATGTGGCAGGAATAAGCGTCCTTGGAAATAAGGTAAACCATTATCTATGGTAAAGTCTGATCCCTTTTGTATCCAATCCTGTAAGGTTCTAGGGTCCAGGGGTTGTTTCACTCTGGCTTGAATGTCTTCAAGCGTCTGTAACGAAGTCATGCCTACAATCCTCTGTTCGGGAATTATCGGTACAGGTTCTGAGTTTGTATCAGATTCTCCCATTCCAATTCAGGATAAGGCGTCTGCTTTGCCATTCTTGCAGCCAGGTCGATAGGTAATCACGAAATCAAATTCAGCGAAAAACAAAGCCCATCGGAGCTGCCGTGATGACCGAGTCTTGGCGGTTTTCAAATACTGTAAATTCCGGTGATCAGTGATCACTGTGATGGTATGTCAAGCGCCAAGCAGATAATGCCGACAGGCTTTAAAAGCGGACTTAATGGCTAACAGTTCTTTGTCCGTGATTGCATAATTAACCTCGGGTGCCGAGAATTTTCTGGACCAAAATGCTACGGGATGCAGTTGGTTGGTTTCGGGATCTCTTTGGGACAGGACAGCTCCCATGGCTAGGCTGGATGCGTCAGTCTCGACGACATAAGAGAGATCTGGACGCGGGTGTTTCAATGTAGGCGCGAAGGTAAACTTAGCATTTAAATCCTGAAAGGCCTGCTCGGCTTCTTCAGACCATTCAAAACGTTTATTTTTCCTCAAGAGTGCAGTAATGGGTTGTACCACGTGGGAAAATTCCGGGATAAACATGCGATAGAAATTGGCAAAGCCGAGCATGCTTTGAACCCCTTTTACAGAGCTAGGTGATGGCCATTTGAGGATGGCATCCACTTTTCTTGAGTCCATTCGGATTCCTTTGGGTGTCAGGATGAAACCTAGAAACTCGACTTCTGTGGTATGGAAAACACATTTCTCCAATTTAGCAAATAGTTTGTGTTGGCGTAGTTTTTCAAGTACTGCCCTGACGTGTTTTCTGTGATCAGATTCCGAAGAGGAGTACACCAGAATGTCATCGATATATACGACAACACAAACATCGATGAGTTCCTGAAGGACATCATTCATGAAGGATTGGAAGGCAGCCGGCGCGTTACACAATCTGAAAGGCATCACCTGGTACTCGAATAATCCGTATTTAGTACGGAAGGCAGTTTTCCATTCGTCGCCTTCTTTAACTCGTACCAGATGATAAGCCCCCCGGAGATCTAACTTGGTGTACATGCAAGCGTCCTTCACCTGGTCAAGGAGTTCAGGGATCAGAGGCAGAGGATAACGGTTTTTAACCGTTATCTGGTTTAATAACGGTAATCGATACAAGTTCTAAGGTCGCCTTCTTTTTTGGGCACGAAGAACAAAGCCGAGGATGCCGGGGACTTTGACGGGCGAATAAGACCATTAGCTAGGTATTGATCCAAATATTGTCTCAAATGCAGATTCTCAGGTTCGGTAAGGGCATAAATCCTGCTACAAGGGGGTTGTGCACCAGGCACCAGATCGATTTGGCAATCGTACGATCTGTGAGGAGGTAACGTGTTGGCCTGTTCCTTTTGGAAGACGTCCTGAAAGTCTTGGTATTCCGGAGGTACTTGCATGGAGGCAGAGGTTACAGATGCTAGATTAATCTTCAGGTTTTCCGGGTAGCAGGTTTGTGTATAATCCGGGAAGGTTATTCTCTTAGCTCGCCAATCAATTCGAGGATTATGTGTCTCTAACCAAGGGATTCCAAGAATAACCTGAAACTGTGGAGCCTTGATTACATCAAACACAACACCCTCCCGATGGCCGTCGGGACCAATAAGAGTCACCTCAGTGGTGGAATGTGTTACCGGTCCAGAGGCAAATTCGATGTATGCCTTTATTGCATGCAACCGCTTAGGCTGTTCTGGATCTACGAGAACCATTGGCACAATGAAATGCGAGGTCTGAGAGTTAGTTTTCAAGCTCGGCAAGCGGACCCCTACACTTGTCGGGCGGAGTTGTTTCCCGAAACAGAGTCTTCATGGTTTTTATCAGCGGCTCCTACCGCCTTTCGGGGCGGTTTTGCCAGGCAATCTCGTAGAAAGTGTCCAGAATTCCCACAATAAAGACATAATTTTAACTGCCGCCTCCTTTCACGTTCCTTTTGAGTTAAGGGTCCTTTAACCCCTCCAATCTTGCATAGGCTGAGAGACATCAACTCCCTTGGGATTAGCATGGGTCTTGACCAACACCCGGGTCTCAAACCTGGACCGATCTGCTTTTCTGTTTTGAAGTCTGTGATCCAATTGGACCACTAAGTCTATATACTCTTGCATTCTTGGGGCGGGTTTACAACTTGGGCCAAGACATCTTTAAGTTCTCCGCGTAGGCCTCGATAAAACAACGTGACTCTTTTATCCTCTGGCCATCCCGTTTCCACAATTAGTCTATTAAAGGTTGCAATATAGGATAGGAGGTCCTGATTGCCCTGTCACAGGGATAGAAGTTCGTCATCCAGAGCCTGCCCCTAAGAGTGTCGAGCAAATAACCTTTCCATGCTTGCTTGAAACCTTTGAAAATCACGGAGAATCGGGTCATCTTGAGTAACCAGTGGAACTGACCAATCGGCAGCGCAGCCGCTGAGATATGACAATACAAAGGCTACCTTGGTCTGATCATTAGGGAAGGCCCCAGGTCTGCAGAGGAATTGCAAACGACACTGATTCATGAATACGGCGAATCGTTTGGGGTCCCCAGCAAAGCGTTCGGGTGGGGCCAGCGGCATGTTTCCAGGTAGATTAATCTGCACAGGGTTACTGGAAACCACAGGAGCGGGGTTCCCTCCGGAACCGGGTAGAGGAGTTTGCCCAGCTTGACCTTGCAAAAGCTGTCTGGCCAGGTCATCAGTTCTTTCCTTTGAAATTATTAATTCCCTCCTGAGGGCATTAGTCTCTTGGTGAGCGGCATGTACTTCAGCCCGTAATTCCCCCAGTAATTGGGCCAACTGATCAGTCTCAGAACTTTCCATTGTTGGAATTGAAATGATATTTTGCCTCCTATCGCAGCATTTGAATGTGTGTTGGCCTACGCCAAGTTGTCTAAAATATCATGTAAATAGACTCCGCGGCAAGGTCTTGACCTTAACGAAAAACTGTGTAAGTCACCATCTTGGATTTAGCCGCCATTTTAGGTTCTCTTGTAATGTGGAAGTCACCCTGAACATCAAAATGGAGGCCGAATGAGATTCTGAGTGAGATTCTGGCCGTTGTGACCTCCGCACACATGAACAAGTAATATGCCTGCAGGCCACTTGTCGGGGTCGTGAACTGAGACCTTGTCCTATCCCTGACCTATGTGTAAATGTACAACTATATCTTCCTTCTCCACCACCTGTCCTCACCCAACTAACTCACACTTGCACAATCACACACACCTCCTTAAATACCCCACCCCCTCCCAGGATTGGCTACTTACGATGTCCAATTACTTACCTGGCTCAAGAGGGTGTGGCAGGAGTTAGTGGGGCTTCAAAAAGGGCGTTTAAGGCCCGCTCCCTTTTCTGGAATCATCTGGGCCAGGAAAGTAAAAGAGTTTCTGAGGAACTGGAGTCCCAGTTTTATAAGGCCTTCTGGTGGGTCTTTCAAACTTAATGTTTCTGGTGGGCTGGTAGGAGCCTCATTAATAAGGCCTCCTTTTGTGAATGCAATGTAGATCCTTGGAGACTACGCTGCACCGCTCTCTCATGTGGCCGGTGATGGGCCGCTAGCGGTCAGCTGTGACAAAATGCAAACTACTGATGTGTGGTGGCTTCCCTCTGCTGCTTCTCACTGCGGCTTTCCCCCCGTCATTGTTCGCCATCATCATCATCATCGGTAAGGTTGGGGAGGGGTCTGTACACACTCGCGCGAGCACCAGGGAATGTTTGGGGTAGACTCCCCCTTCCCTGGCATAGCCTGTAAGCAGGCCTTGTCACAAACCTGCACCCTTTCTTGTAGGCTTAAGAGCTGGGGTAGGCGTGGGGTGTTACAGTTTGTGCGGTGAAGCAGTATTGGAGCTACGGGAGGCAAAGACTACATTTCCGAGCAGCCCCTGGGCGCTTAGGTAGTTCCTTCATTCCGCGCATGTTGCCAGCTAAACTCAATTAGGAACAGCTTATCAGCCGGCAATGGCACACTGCAGGTGCGGCTTATTTTGTGTGCGAGGAGGTTGAAGAAGGAGGTTTTGCTGTTCGCTACCCGCCATGGCAGTTTGATGGATTGCAGACCGGGGCCGCGCAGGTCGAAGGAGTGAACTCTGCCAGGTCTTCTATTCTCGCTGCGCATTCTCCGTCCGCGCAGTCCCAAGGGGCTCCCGGGCTAAAGATAAGTACAAAGCGGGAACGGGCATGAAGTTGTATGTTATCTGCTTGTGAGAATTCCTGCCAAAGAATTTGGGAAGCGAGTACCTCTGCTTTTACAAAGCATGGGTTTCTTTATGGTTACACATGTTGTGCTGGAACATTTTTAAACTTTTGTGAAATACAGACTTTATGGTGGTAAAGCACATGGGATTGGCATTAGAAAAGTCAAGCAATCCTGGGCACAGAGAATATGCGCCTAGGAAACGTGTATTAGGTCTTGGAAATACCCCGCTAGTGCGGCAACTAGTGCTGGGTACAGAGTGTTCATTTTTATGTGACTTCATGTGCTGCTTATGCTTGCCCAAAGGGCCATGTGTTTTGTCCTTCTATTTTGGGATGTCTCCCATTGTTTGTTCATTCCGCTTGAAAGCATATTGCTCTCTATGTGTTTATGTTTAGCTGGTGCATGTAATAAGGTGTACTTAACTAGGTAAGAGAAGGAAATAGGTTTATGGGGACATGTATGTGTGTGTGTAATCAAGCAAGGACTAGGGTGAAAGGATTGCATAATCATTAGTTCAGACAGGTCAGGTTTTACCCTGTGCTTCCCCATTCCCATCCAAACTAGGTGTTTCCTTACCCTTTTTCCGGTGTTCCTACTTCCGCACCCTATCCACAACCTCTCCCTAATCCCTCTTCCCCCCACTGGCTGCCACGTGGTGTCCTGAATATAGCTCTAACAGGTACCTGTGCCAACCACGGTGGGAGGGGTCGATTCATTTGGCTTCTGTGGTTTGGGAGAAAGTGTTGAACTCTCTTTCCTTACAAGGTTTGATTGTGACAGTCTTCCTCGAGTTTCTCTACCTGTGTTCTATCTGGCTGAGGCTATCGTGAGAGGAAGTCAACATTAGCTTGTTTACTGCTGGCCCTATATTCTACTCAGAAAGAATAGGGCTGTAGGGCTAGGAACCATCTGAGGACGCGAGCATTTGTGTCTTTGTTTCTCGACATCCATACCAATGGAGCATGGTCAGTAACAAGTTTGAATTGTTGCCCTGCTAGATAATATCATTGACTATGAGACAGCCCATTTGATTGCAAGGCACTCTATCTCTACGATGGGATAATTCTTTTCACAGGTAAATAATTTCCTGTTAATAAACATGATGGGTTGCTCTTCACCTTCTTGAAGTTGGGAGAGCACCGTTCCCAGTCCTACAGTGGAAGCGTCTGTTTGTAATATTAAGTCCTAATCAAAATTTGGCATCACAAGGACAGAGTCTTTGCAGAGGGCTTCCTTCAGCTCATTCCAAGCTTTTAGAGCAGTTTGATCGCAGCAGACAAGATTGGGTTGGTTCTTGTTTAATTTATGCATAAGGGGTTGCTCCCTTTACAGAAAGATTTGCAATCAATCTTCGGTAGTACCGTACGGGTCACAGAGAGGCTTGTATATCTTTCTTAGGGATCGGCTGGGGTGCACACTGCATGGCTTCTATTTTGGCTCTTTGGGGAAAGACCGGCCCATTTCCCACTTGGAAGCCTAAAATGTTACAGAGGGATGAGCCAAATGGACTTCAAGGGGGTTAGCAGTAAGGTTGGCCTTGCGGGTCTACTCACACACCTCCCTCGGGTGCTACTCACACACCTCCCTCAGGTGTTTCAGATGGTCAGACCATGAAGACGATGTCATCAAGGTAGGCCCCTGCAAACTCTCGGCACAGAGATAACACCTGATTCATCAACCACTGGAAAGGGGAGGACTGTAAATTGGAAGAGGCCATCTGGTGTGGAAAACACAGTTTTTGGTTTATCACTCTCGGCCAATGGTACTTTCCAGTAACCCTTAGTTAGGTCCAGGGTTTCTACCAGCGTGTCAATTCGAGGCATTGGGTAGGCGTCAAATTTGGATATCTCATTCAGTCTATGGAAGTCAATAGAGAAACGCCATGTTTGGTCAGGTTTTGGAACCATCACTATTGGAAAGGACAATTCGCTGTGTGATCTGTGAAGGCATCATGGAGTAAACACAGACAATAGATTCAAAATTGATTCTCAAAAGTTTTTTTTGTTTTTTATATGACAACTTTTATTGATTTGATAAACAAACATAATCGGCAAACATATACCATTGCTTGGTTTTTAACACAATACAGTTCACAACATATATGGCACATCAGTTGTAGTGGTAGCTGAGTGTAGTTAGGTCAGTCCAAATAGGGGCAGGCCTTACTAAGGTACTTTTTGCACCCCATATCACGCGGGTTAGCCCTAGGTGTAGCATATGCCCAGCTCCCATCGTGTCATTACGGTTTCAAACACAAACGTCATGGTGGTTCATTGGGCATATTTGCTCCGGTCATGTTTAAACAGGCTCATCAGTCGGGGGAGGCCAACCGAGGTTAGTCCAATTTCATGGTTAGCCCACTTCTTCCCATTTGCCCCACACTTCCTGAAACTGCTGAGGACAGCCTCTAGAGTTGTATATCTTCCTCTCCAGTGCCCTACATCTCGTCATTTCAGCAGCCATTGGCCATGACGTGGCCGGAAAGGTGAACCCCATAGTGTGGCTATAAGCCTTTTAGCAAGCCCCAGTGTAGTTGAAATTAGTATTTTTTCGTATTTAGTGAACCCCACCTCTCCCCATATACCCAATAGTGCCAGATCTGGGAGCCTCGGGTCATAGACAATTTCTAAAACATTTGCCCCAGAATACCTGTATCTCAAACGTTTTATTAACTTAAAAAGCAGGATGGAGTAAGGCCTAACCTGTGCTATTCTAAGTCCAATGCAAAGGTCTGCCTGTGTCCAATAACCCTTATAAGGCTAGAACTTGGGCTCCTCTCCCTAAAAGCGATTGTTCTAAAAAAGAGAGCAGACTTTTTCCTGAGGATGATTAGCGGCACCAAAAATCCACTATTGATGGCTGTTCAGCAAGAACTAGGCAAAAGTCCTTCCATTAGTGTTATATATGATCCTATAATTACATTTCTAGCAGAGATCGGTTGGATCCACAGAGGAGCTAACTATTGGGAACCAACTCATAATGCGCTCGGTAAAAGAGTTGCCTTATGGGATTGGTTAGAAAATGTTGCTCACTTGAGTAAACTAAAGAGATATTAATTTGTCCAACACAGGCACTATGACTTTATGAAGCCGCAAGCATATTTAAATCTTTGTCCAGCCAAAAGACTCAGGTGATTCATTATTCTATTAAGATTGGAACAACTTCCCACCAGGATGAATCTGGGGAGCAGAGAAAATATTCTGATAGTGGACCGTATTTGCCGTCTCTTAAAGAAGCAGAAACCCTTGAGACAGCTAGGCATTTACTAACCAAGTGCCATTATACTATTCAGTCACTATTAGGCAAATAGGTACATAATTTAGACACCATCGGTGAATTGTCCTTTTGGCAATATTGTATGAACTCTGGGAATATGAGCTTATTAGTGGCCATATACAATATATGGATAAAGATAGAATCCAGCTTGGGTCCTTTGCTATGAAAATATGTTAAAATAGCAACTTTACTACTTTTGACAGCTGACAATTTGATTGTGTATGGTAGAATATTAGGTCTGACAATTTACTGTGTGTAGGCGTGCTATATAGCACTTTAGTTTCCTTAAGCCTATAGGGATATTTCCACATTAATATACAGTCCTAGTGCATCATGCAAACTTGGATAGACAACAGGTATTCTGTTTTTTGTTTAAAACATTTTCTTTCTGTGATGAGTATGGCTCGACATTGAAAGGTTTATTTTAATGCTGTTTCAGTATTTATGATATGATGTATGTACAGACATTGCTTGATTCTTTTGTATTTTAAATATTTGTTTGATATGTGTAAAGTTTAAGTTGCTTAGACTAAATCACATTAAATAAATAATAAATAATAAATGATAGTGTTCAAAAGAAAGTTCAGAGATTCTTTCAGCTCTAAGGCTTATGATCAGCTTCCCCAAGTTCAAAACATTTCACATAATATTGGGGTTCCCTTTCCCAAAAGTTCAAATCTTCCATCTTTCCAAAAATAAAACAGTTCCTTGGGACACTTTCCAGCTCCTTTGATATCAGTACTTTTCCCCAATTCACACAGACAGTTCTGTTTCTTGACTTGAATCACATAACTTGTTTTTGCAAAACCCAATCTTCTTTATGGATACTTTCAGTGGCTTTTCCATGCTGAGGACACTCGGTCTTGGCGCAGTTGTCAGACCACACGGTCCACCCATCACAGGTCACGCAACCGATACCGCTTCTTGACTGTTTTCCATCTGTAATTGATCACTGTTTTGCTTTGACAGTGATGTTTAGTTGATTCCCCAGTGTCACACTTTTGACACAGTACCGTGCCTTGGTTGGCTACCATGCACTTGGTTACACTTGCCTGTATTCCTCTAGCTGTTGCCAACACAGGTTTCCTCTCTTAACCTGCAATTCCTTAGCTTTGGGCCAATACTTGGTTTCTCATCTCATACCATTCTTGGTATTCTTTTGACTTTGCCAACACTTGTGTTTCATACAATACCTTCTGTGGTATCTGCTACATTCATTACTTGCATTACTCTTGTTTTACTCCCTTCACAAGTGCTCAACCAGCCTTTTTACTCTGTGCGGCATTCAAAAGTACTTGCAATAACTTTCAGTTTGTTTGGTATTCAAAAGTACTTGCTCCGGCATTCAAAATTACTGGCGATAACTTTCAGTTTCAGTATTCAAAAAGGATGTTGTCACAAGCTACCGGAGCAGCCCAGGATGAGTGTTTCTCTGGTTTCCACTCACCGGTCCCACACACGGCAGCTCTCATTTGATTGTTGTCCAGCGCACTGGGCTTCTCAACGTACCTTCAGTTTTCCGGCTTCCCCAAGCTTCGCCACTCCCTCGCGGCAGTGATAGAGAACACTGCTCACTCTCCTGGTTTCCCACAGCGGCTAGGATTAGTGGGAGTTCCACAGCTCCTGCTGTGCAGACCCGTTCAGGAGGGTAGGACCTCCACACCGTCTTGTGCCCAACCAAGACTTCAGAGTCTCTTTCACCTGCTTCCCACGGCTTCCGGCACCTGGGTCAACAGTTGCCTTATCTCCAGCCCATTCCTTCCATGCGGTGAGCATTTTTATATCAGATGTGTTAAATGATCACAGGTGTGGGTCATTAACTCCAATTGCCTAACTATTTATTTTATTTTTAATTTTATTGTGCATTTGCAAGGCGCTTAAACATCAAGTAAATTGTGTTTCTAAGCGCCCACAGGGCAACGGGGAGAGAACATGGGAATGAAAGGCAACTATAATAATGATAATAATGATAATTATGTGTTATTTATATAGCGCCGTAATCCAAAGCGCCTTACAGAGCAGAGATGGTGTTTGTGACTGTCTGATTTAATAAAGAAAGTATTTATAACTCTGTGTTGTCTCTGATATGTGTTTGCATGAATTCATTGAGGATGTGCCCTCCTAGTTGGTCTCTTCCTTGTCTCTTCCTTGTCCCAGTATTGAGGTGGTGTTTCTGGGGGTCAGTTTGGAGGGAAGGAAAGGGAAAGGGCTGACAGTCACCTACAAAGGCTTGAGGGATAGAGGGTTAACTGTGAAAGGGTAAAGGGGGATACCATATCTTACCTAAGGACGTCCTCTCCCCGCTCCCCAAGTTCCCTCCACTCAGGTGATCCTCCCTCTCATATCCACCCCCAGGGTCAGGATCCAAAAGCAATGGCCTTTCCCTGGCCACCTTAGAGGAGGATTTAATTTAATTAACAATCTCCATCCCCCAGAATGTAGTTGGGAATTAGACATAAGCTCCTGGTTCTAGTCGCAGTGCTTGGAATATTCATGACATGTTCTTGTTGCATACACTGTTTACCAATAATTTGCACTGAAATAAGTGATGAATGCATACACATGGTAACGCAGAAAAGAACCCCCGGATTAGATACAAAAATGAATCATGAAATGAAGACAGTGAAAGAGTTTATGTCAATTAATATCGATGACAATGATGACGATTATAGTAATATGCAAAGTTCAGAATCAGATACATGGTAAGAGGAAGACGGGATGTTCAGATGATGTATTTAGCTTACGGCCAAGAGGAGGGTTTGTGAGTCTAGAAATTACCCTCCCATAACATAGGCGGTATATTTTGTTGGCTGAAAACCAACCACATCATATGTTCAGCATTATTGGTACAGACTCATGAGCATAACCAGAGAGTGTCCATTTTGTAGGAATAGAATTCGCCATTTTGAGTAACTTTTGCTTTCTTGCTCTTCTGTTCAAACTGCTTTGCTGTAAGTGAATTCTATTTCGTTCTTGCTCATGCACAGAGCAAGGCCACAGGTTACATGTTGAAATGCAGCCCAGACAACCCAGACAGTAATGCCCCGGTCTCCTCCCTCACAAGTCCTTGGAAGTAAGCAACAAGGCATTTAATCACTACGCAGGTGCCAGCTAGTCTCGCTGGTGCGGCAGAAATGGTAGAAATGAACAATTAATGGCTTGAATTATGCTCTCTTTTGCGGCCCCCCCTTCACTGAGCCCCTGTAGATCGAGCAGACCTCTAGCACACAAATAGAAACTAGAAGATAGTGAGGCCTGGAATGTGTCTCTCCCCTGCACGCAGCTTGCTTTTAAGAACAAGAGCATTATGTTCCCTAAAACAAAGAATCGTGTCTGTGACTTCGCAAATTGCAAACTGTTGCTGAACATTTATTTATTTATTTATTTGCATTTGTTAAGCGCGCTTGCAGCCCGTAAGGCATCGAGGCGCTGTTACAGAGGATACGCAAACTTAAGATTACAGACAGGTGCCAGGAGGGCTCTTAGTTACAGATTGGTAGGCATATATGCGGTGGACGATACAGGTTCAGGTTAAACAAAGAGTCTGGTTTTGATAGCCTTACGGAAGGCTAGGTGGGATTGAATGAGTCTTAGGTGAGGTGGCAGAGCGTTCCAGTGCGTGGCTGCTAGGGTGGGGAAGCTGGAGCCACCAGCGCGCACTTTCCGAGTAATAGGCGTGACGATTGTGTTGGCATAAGGGGACCTGAGAGGTCTCGTGGCGGTGTGCCTAATAATTCTGTTGGTCAGGTAAGGAGGGGCAAGTTCGTGAAGGCATTTGTGTGTGAGAGCAAGAGTTTTAAAAACAATTCTCTCTTTGACAGGGAGCCAGTGTGCTTGCCTTCTGATTTCGGAGATATGGTTTCTTCTAGAGGTGCCGGTAGCTGCCCTTAGCGCATTGTTCTGGGCTAGCTGCAATTTGGCCAGGTTTTTGCTGGATGTCCCCACGAGAAGGGCATTACAGTAGTCAAGTCTTGACCCGATAATTGCCCTGGCAATCGTGAGGCAGTTTTGACGGGCCAAGAAGGGCCTGGCTGCGTTGAGGACTTTGGAGTAGTAGGCTGAGGATGCAGCGATAGCATTGACCTGTTTATCCATGGACAGGTCGGAGTCAAGGTAGACTCCGAGTGTCTTAACATGGTTCGAGACCTTGATTTGAATGTTATCAATGGAGAAGGAGGCGTACTGATCTCCGAGGTTACCCAGAGTGAAGGGTGACCCAATGAGGAGGAGTTCGGTCTTTTCGCTGTTGAGGCACAGCCAATTCTCCGCCATCCAGGATTGGATGGTAGTGTAGATAGAGGTGAGGGTGTTGGAATCTGCTAGGTAGTCGCCCGTGAGTGGGATCAGTACCTGCGTATCGTCAGCATAGTTGGTATAAGAAATACCAAGGGCATCCAATATGCTAAACAGGGGCCTTGTAAAGAGGTTATAGAGTGTTGGGGCGATACAAGATCCCTGGGGGACACCGCAGGTGAGGAGGCTAGGGGTGGCGGCGGCAGCTTCAGAAAAGACTTTCATGGCCCTTTCTTGGAGAAGCCACTGGCAGGCTTTCGGGGAGAAGTTGGCTTGGGTGGCTAGGTGGTGACACAAGGTGTTGTGGTCAACCAGATCGAACGCTGCAGAAAGATCCAGGAGCAGAAGGAGGGCAGGTTTGCCTACATCTCTGAGGTCATCCATTTGGTTCTTTAGATCTAGGAGGGCCGTTTCAGTGCCATGTCGGGGGCGGAACCCAGATTGCCGCAGGCCGAGGAGACGGTTGTCCTCTAAGAACTTTTGGACCTGCAGGTAGGCTGCTTTGTCCAAGATTTTGAGCAAGAATGGTACAGTTGTGATGGGCCTTTAGTTCCCCGGGACGGTTGGGTCGAGTGAGGGTTTCTTGAGGAGTGGGCGTACCCACGCTTCCTTGAGTCCTGATGGGACATGGCCTGATTGGAAGGAGGAGTTGATAAAGGCTGTAAGGAAGGGGGCGAGAGTATGTGCGGAGTCTTTGATGAGGCTGGCTGGGCAGGCATCGCCTTTACAATTGGAGGGTTTGATAGAGTTGAGCAGGGTGATGACCTCTTGCTCAGTGATGTCTTTGAATTCGAACATCAGGGATGATGTGGACTTGATGGGTGGCTTGGCGTGGATGTTCGCTATAATATGAGAAAGGGCTTTTTGGTGGCCACAAATTTTTGTTTGGAGGGTGTTGAGCTTCTCTAGCATGGCAGATTGAATGCTGTTGCACCACTTGTCATCTTTGATAACTGAAGAGGGGGGGGCAGATGGTTTTTCAAGTTCCCTGAATTTTGTGAATAGTTCCTTAGATCCTGACTTGGCGTCGGAGATCCTGGCGTTGAAAGAGGCGGCCTTTGCCAGTGTGATGTTAGTCTTGTAGGATTTGGAGATGGCTTTGAATTTCTGCTTAGTGGCTTCAGAGGGGTTTGCTTCCCAGGAGGAAAGTGCAATCCTCTTTTGCGCAGGTTGGTCAAGGAGTTCTTTAGAGAACCAAGAGTTAACATGTTTGGCTTTCTTAGCTTTTTTGAGAGTCAGGGGGGCAATGGCGTCCACGGCTGACGTGATGACATCCTTGAAGGTGTCAGCTAGGGTGTCAGGGTTATTAGATGAAGGTGCCTGAAGGGCTGGGTTAAGGAGGTAGGGTGCTAGGTTCTCGACTGTGAGGAGGCGTGAGCTCCTGGCGTAAGTGGCGAGGCATGGTGATGGCGGAGAGAGAGCCACTTTTCTGGTTCCGAGGTTGAATTGGATGTAATGATGGTCAGACCAGGGGATAGGGGTATTGGCTGTGATGAGAAGGGAGCAGTTGTGATGACTGATCCAGTCAAGGGTGCGCCCTTTGATGTGCGTGGGGTCAGAAATGGAGTGCACAAAGCCGATGTTGGAGAGTGCCTTCTTGAGGTGTTTCGCTGGGGAGTCTTTAGGGTCATTCAGCCCTAGGTTGAGGTCACCAAGGAGTAGAACCTGAGAGGTCTTTTTGATGTTGTGAGACAATGCAGGGATAAGGGTGTCATGGAGGTCCATACATGGGCCAGGGGGTCTGTATACAATGTGCATGGATATGGTGCAGTTGGGCGAGACATTGATTTTTAGCGGGAGGTAGTCACTGTTGCTATCAAGGATGCCTTCAGCTACTCTGATGGTAAGGGTGTCCCTTGCGATGAGGGCAATGCCTCCACCTATCTGAGAGGTGCGGTCTTTCCTGAAAATGGAATATCCAGGTGGGATGGCGAGTGATAAGAGTGGGCCTGAGCTTTCATTCAGCCAGGTTTCAGTAAGGATGAGGAGGTCGAGCTTGTTGTTTATGATCAGGTCGTTGATGTCAAGGGCGTGAGCTGGTATGGAGCGGGCATTAAGCAGGGCGCAGCTTAGCATGTAGTCATGGGGAGGCGTGGGGATAGGTGGGCTGGTGGGTGAAGATGGAGGGTCAGAAGTACTAGGTGGTGTGGTCATGGGGGCGGCAACAGTAGGATGAATAGGCACAGAAACATCATTGAGCTGTACAATATCACGTGTGGTCATGGGGGAGGCAACAGTAGGATGAATAGGCACAGAAACATCATTGAGCTGTACAATATCAAGTGTGGTCATGGGGGCGGCAACAGTAGGATGAATAGGCACAGAAACATCATTGAGTTGTACAATATCACGTGTGGTCATGGGGGCGGCAACAGTAGGATGAATAGGCACAGAAACATCATTGAGCTGTATAATATCACGTGTGGTCATGGGGGCGGCAACAGTAGGATGAATAGGCACAGAAACATCATTGAGCTGTACAATATCACGTGTGGTCATGGGGGCGGCAACAGTATGCGCTGCAGGCAAGGGTGCAGTAGGACTGAAGGGCGAAGGTTGAGGAGCAAAGTTAGAGTTCATAGTCGGGTTGGTGGTTGTGAAGTAATGTTTGTTGACAGGATCCTTGATGATGAACTGTCGTGCCGTGGCAGAGCATGTGTAAGCTGGCTAGATGTCTGAAGGGTGTCATATTCGTCATAATAGTCAATCATCAAAACCATTGCAAAGAAAGATACATTATGGACGGTTTTGAATGTGTCACTACTGATAATAAGATGATCATTTTGTATATATGTAACTGATGTAGAATGCTCGCTCTCTTGCGTCCCATGAGGTCTGGTTGACACACGTTGCGAGATGCGAGACCCAGTCGGCCGACTGAGACTATTTGCTTTGCAATAAACCCTAGATTTTGGGAATTGAACCTTGTGTCTGGCGTATCAGTTTGTGTGTGGTGATTGTGCCTTGTTTCCATACGCGAGTGTCCCTTAGGGGCCCCATCAGTACTGTGAGAAAGATGAATGGAGAGGCCTACTATACTACACCACTAGCCTGTCCCTTTATTGAGGTCAGGCAGAGTCAGGCATTTGATAGCAATTATACACACCTGCACTCTGTTAAATATCATTTCAGGACTGACCAGAAGAAAAGGGGTCCTAAGGGTCAGGCATGTCTTAACAATTGGCCTAATGACAGTCAGGCATGGGAGGCCTAGGACTTACACCTGAAACCCCTTAACAGGACTCAGGTATAAAAGGTGGGATATTCAGCAGTTGGGAGGGCAGATGGGAGGCTGCATGGCTGAGTCCAACAGGGGATCCCTTCTTAGCCCCAAGACAGGGTTTTCCAGTAAAGCAGAACGGGTAAGGAGAGGAGCTGAAGAGCCAGGGTGTTATGAATCTATATTCTTCATGGTCATTATGGCACAAATGCAAGGGAATAGGATCCCTCAGTTACACACACAACATGGCACCCAACAGCTTCTCACTGCTTAAACTCATACAACAGTCTAGTTGTTCTCAAAATGGCCACTAGGAAATCTGCTCAGAAGCAGCTCATTCGAAAAACCTACTCAATGGAAAAACACAGCCTCGCAGATGCGTGGCTTCTACCTTGATCCCAACGCTACTGTACGTTTTCTGCTTCCTAGCTATCCTTGTATTTCTCTGTTCCCTCCTTTTCGCCCTTCCCATCTCGCTAGCTGTCTTCTCTCCCTCACTTACCTTCTCTCCCTCTTTCTCTTCGTGCTTTCGCCGTGGGACGTCTGGACATTCGCCCTGCACTACTTGTGCAACACTTTCACATTTCTACAAAAACACTTCATCTTTCTTGCGCAACACGTTCCCCATCCTTAAGGAGAGCCGTAACCATTCATGTGTTTATATTAATTGTTTTTCTTCATCGTGTTCTATTTTTACATTTTTATTTTTGTATTTGAATTGTCTTGCATTCCGACACGACTTCATTGTTATTTTCTGTGCTTTCAATTTTTAAAATCTCTGCTCCCGCAAGTCAGATCCTGCTAGTCCCTCTTTGCCTGAAGTCTGCTCCAAAGAGGATATTAGTTTTTGTGATCTTCCCTGTGGGTTATTTTACTGCTCTTGTCCTTCTTTTGTCTGCATGTTCAATTCTTGTGATTGTTACTTCTAGTATATGTGTTATAGCCTTTTCTGATACTCCAAGGCTGCATTCCATCGCTGATCACCAATTCAAGAAACAATTTATTTTTTGCATTTGGTTACACGCTCAAACCCTTAGGTATCACAGCGTAAATTACATAAATCTTGGTGAGCTTATGCGGTTGCATATTTCTTGGGTATAAGACTTAGTTATCTTGATTGTTACATCTTGGACAGGTACATACATACATACATATAGGTTGTTTGCATCGTTGACAAATACATACATAAATCTTGGGTGAGTACAGATAATTTTGGCATTTTGTGCTGTTACAGTGGTTGAGAAAGGAGAGGTGTGTCCACGCAAAAGTGTGGCGTAAAAGCAAATTAGGGGTCATGTAGGGTAGGGCTTAAGCTGTTAGTATTTATTGAACAGCTATGTTTGTAGTGCTTTTTTGAATTTTGGGAAGGATGTTTAGTTGCTAAGGTGGGCAGGGAGTGAGTTCCAGATACGGGGTGCTGCTATGGGGAAGCTGGTGTTCCCTGCTCTGGAGGTTGTGAAGCGTGGGATGTGGAGGAGTGTGTTGGCGCTGGATCGGAGTGTTCTCTGTTGGGGAGTTGTCTGTGATGCATTTATGGGTGCATTTATGGGTGATGGTAAGGTTTTTGTGGAGATTTCTAACTTGCACTGGAAGCCAGTGGGCATCTCTTCGGTGTTGGGAAATGTGTTCTCTTCTGTTAATGCCTTGAAATGGTCTGAGAGCTTTGTTTTGAAGGAGTTGCAGTTTATATACATTCTTTTTAGAGGTGCCTAATAGTAGGACGTTACAATAGTCTATTTTTGTTAGGATGACGGCTCTGGCAAGTGTGAGGCAGTTTTCGGCGGAGAGGAGTGGTCTGCTTAATGTGATGAGTTTAGCCATATATGCTGTGGAGGAGGCAAGTGCGCTAATATGATTGTTCATGGTGAGGCTGGAGTCAATGTGAACTCCTAGGGTTTTGACTTTACGGGAGATGGGGATGGGGGTGCCGTCTATCATTATGGAAGAGTAGTCAGGGTGGAGTTTGCTGAGTCTGGCTGGGGAGCCGACTATGAGAATCTCTGTTTTTCTCCATTGAGACAGAGACTATTGTTGGCCATCCAAGTTTGAATGAGAGAGTACATTTTTATTAATGGAAGCTGTGTCCTGTTCGAGGTTGCCTGTGATGGGTATGAGTATTTGTATGTCCTCAGCGAAGTTTGTGTAGATGACTCTTGAAGTGCGGTCGGAAAGTAAGGATTTTATCCATGCAGTGGCTTTCATGGAGAAGTGAAAGTTAGTGATTAGAGGTCTAGTAGTAATAAGATGCATAGTTTACCCGAGTCTGTGATGGAATCCATCTGGTTTTTTAAATCTAGGAGTGTAGTCTCAGTGCTGTGTCTGGGGCGGCATTCTGATTATCTATCTCCTAGCAGGTGGTTTTGTTCTAGGTGGGTTTGTACTTGAGTATATGCTATTTTGTTGATGATTTTAAGGAGGAAGGGTACTGTGGTAATGGGTCTGTAGTTCGTGGGGATTTCTGGGTGTAAAGTAGGTTTTTTGAGTAGGGGTGTGACCCATGCTACTTTGATGGAGGCTGGTATTTCACTAGTGTTGAAGGACATATTCACAAATTCGGTGATGAGAGGTGCTAGTGTGTTGGCGCAGTCTTTCACTATTTTCGCAGGGAATCCGTCGCCTTTGCAATTTGATGGCTTGAGAGCTGCTATTGTTTTAAGGACTTGGCCGATAGTAACTTGAGCGAAGTGGAATTCGGGTTGTTCCCGAGGGATGAGGGGGGTTGGCTGTGAGTTCTAAGAGCTTTTTTGTGAAGCTATTTTGCATTGAGGTGTATTTACTTTAGCGGACAGTACATCCTGGATGTTGGTGCACCAGACTTTGCTCGTGTTGGTGGGGCCGGAGGGTAGTATGGGGGATTCTAATTCTCTAATAATCGAGAATAGTTCTTTAGTGTTAGAGGCTGCGTTAGAGATGCGTTGATTAACCGATTCAGCTTTGTGGGAGAGTACGGTACTTTTATAGTCTTTAGATACTTGTTGGAGTTTGGTTTGTAGTTCGGGGAGTGGTTTTTTCGGTATAAGTGTTCTAGGGTTCTTTTTTTTCTTCTGAGTTCTATAAGTTCATCGTTGAACCAGAGCGAACTACGTTTAGGTTTGGGTTGCTTAGTTTGAAATGGGGCTACTACATCTATGGCGCTTTTCAGACATTGGTGGTAATGATCTGAAATGCTAACTGTGTTAGTGCTTTGTGGTGGTTTGGCGTTTATCAGGTCGTGTAGTAGAGGATTGAGATTCTCAGGGGTGAGTTTGCGCGTGTTGTGGACCTGTATAGGTGCTGAGTTGCAAGTTTTGCCTATTGGGTCAGTGTCTAGATTTATGTTAAATTTAATCGGGTAGTGATCAGTCCATTGTATATTAAGGATGTCTACTATGGTTGCTGCAGTGTTTAATGTGAGCATACAATTGAGGATTCTGCCTTTGGAGTGGGTGGGGGCATTTACAATTTGAGTGAATTGCATCTCTTGGAAGGCACTGTGGCAGGCTGTTGCTTTGCTGTCTTGAGGGTCGTTATAGCCTAGATCAAGGTCTCCCAGAATGATGTACTTAGTTTTGGGTTTGAGGAGTGTTGTGACTAAGAGGCGTAGGTCTGTGTCTGGATTACTCGAGGCGTTTGGCGCTCTGTAGATTACTAAAAGGTTAATGGTAGCTTTAGGGTTGATAGCTAACTTGAGTGAGAGAAGTTCAGAGCCTATAACCAGTTCCGTTTTGCATTCCCTGAATTGTAATGTGATTTTGTGGATGAGTGCCACTCCACCACCTATGCCTACTAGGCAATCTATTCTTAGGAGAGTATACTCGGGGAGGGGGTGGGGGGAACGGCTAGAGTGATTTGAGGACCTGAGGCTGAGTGAAGCCATGTTTCAGTGAGTACTAAAAGATCTAGTTTACGTTCTAGAATGCTGTTGTGTATATCGATGGCATGGGCTCCGAGGGACCTGACATTGAGTAGTGCTCCCAGTATTGGCTGTCTAGTCACGGGAGAGCTCAGAGTGGTGGTTAACTTAGTCTTGGCGGGGGTCATTGTTGAGTTGGGTGCATTTTGAGGGGGCTCACTTGTGGTAGTGGTCCACTGGGGGTTAATATCGGGGTTCTCCTGTATAATACCTAAAGATCTATTGGGTTGTCTACCCCGGGAGGGTTTCCCAGGATTTCACCCAGGCTTTGGTTTCATCTCTCAGAGGCCGGTGGGAAGTCTCGAAGGCTCCTCATTAGTCACCTATCAAAGACAAGTTGTCAGCAATAGTCCATTGTGGTTATTGTATTGCACTGTGATCATAACACATGGCGGCCCAGGACGGAAGAACGGAATGCTGGGACGCGGAAGGTCTGCAAAGTGAAGCAGGAGAGGAACGCATGGCGAGGGAGCCGTGTCTTCAAGGAGCCAGGAGAGTCCATGGAAAGGAGTGAGGAGGCATGCTAATCCCTTTTGAAATTGGTAACCAGAAATGCTTATTCCCCTGGGCCAGGACAGGAGCCCAGGAAAGTCTGAGTGGCAAGCGGTGAGACCCTGACCTCAGACGGAAATGACATTGGGCCTCATTCTGAGGTTGGCGGTAAGGAGTTAACGGCGCCGGTAAGGGTGCCGGTGCTGTTAACCCCTTACTGCCGCATTACGAGGTCCTTTAGCGGGTCCCGCTAAGGGTGGCTGGTTTTACCAGGCACCCTTATTGGGAGCCGCTAAAGGACCAGGGAGCTAACAACATGCCCGTTATTAACAGGCCCGTTGTTAGCTCCCTCCCCATTCACATTGAGCCCTATGGGGGCTCGAATGGGAATGGGTTCCCTGAATGGGGAAATACCGGGACCTCCAAGGTTGGAATGGCCTGGTATTTCCCCATTCCGGGAACCCGGACCCAGTATGCGGTATGGGGGTAGCCATGGCGCTAATAGCACCATGGCTACCTCCATACTCGTAATAACCCCCATTGACAAAGAAAACACAACTGGTGAGTGAAGCACAGTGAGTGTATTGACAAGGATACAAAGTGGCAGAGTAGTTGCGTGTTCCATTACACGTTCTCGAAAGACTCTGTGTAAATAAAGGAAGTGTCTGTGTAAAGGACCGGAGGGGGGTGTCTGTACTATTGCTCTCTATATGGCAGAGGAGAGGCACATAGGACCCCAGCCAAGATGCTCTATTATTGGTAGCGCAGTTGAGCAATCAAGGGCTAGCTTCTCAGGAGGTGATGCGGCTGGTTCTTAAGTACAGTGTAGTCTCCAAGCACCCACAAAGGAAGGTCCACACACTGTATTAGTTAAAACACAGTCTTTATATAAATAAGGTAGACGTTATATACACAATCACAATAACACACTTTGTGCTCCGACAATTCTAAAATGGTAAATATATACAATTCTAGGTGGTACCACGATTACTCTGATTCCATTAAAATGCATCAACTGTACTCAGTTCAAATAGCATACGAATCAATACAGTAAAACTACATCAACCATAGATTTAGGAGGAAAATAAGTGGGTTGGACAATTGACAGAATACTGAGCTCCTACTGTCAGGCACAGATCTCTATGAGGATACCCCCACCTGGGCAACCTGTAAATGAAGATGCACTACAAGCCCAGTCCATATATTGTCTATTAAAGTCTTATCTTCTTCTATAGTTCTGTATCCCAAATGTACCTTGTGTTGTAGAGTTCTTCATTGGGGAATCGATGGGTCCTTCTTGTGTGCACTCTCTTTCAGGCAGGTGCCACGGGTCTTCGAACTTCTGAGATGAAGAAAAAGGTGAACATCGTCGTTTAGGCAGCAGCTTTGGTCCTTGCGGTGCTCGTTGACGATCGGTCGAAAACTTCCTACAACAGGGGAGGCGTGCGGTGCACCTCCACGATGATGGTTCGTTGCTGCAAAGAGTCAGTGAAGAACTTTGGCCCAGCAAGGGCGTCGGGTCGTCGGCGTCTAGCATCAGCTAACGGAACGTGACCAAGGCTGGCGTCAGTAGCTTCGTCAACGTTTCGGAGGTCTTCGGGTTGCGGGAAACCCACTGGCGGAATTCTCCTCACTCGTCGACGGCCTTGACTTTCTCTGGCAGGACGAAAGTGGTCGACAATGATGAACAAGGGAGTCCTTGGATCAAATGTTCTTAGGCAAAGGGAGCACGGTGGCTCCGATCGACGACGGCAGTCCTCGACGGTGGACGGCTGTACAGTGCTTCTCTTCGTTCTCCTCGGCGACCAGAGGGTCGGCAGCCTTTCGTAGGTCTGTCTACCAGGGACCTTTGGCAAAGATCAGCTGGTGCACGATAGTCCCTCGTAGCTCGGGAAGCGGTCTCCTAGCCATGTCCTCTCTTCGATCAGTTCCATGAAGGCACAGCAGCTTTCACATTAGTGAAGGACAGCAGCAGCAGTTCTTCTTCTTCTAGTGGGCTTCAAAGTTAAGCATCAGTTTCAACTTCAGCTTTTGAACAATTTCTAGCAGTGAGAGACCCCCAGATATACTGTTGATCTCCCATTCACTCTGCGGGGTCACACTCAGGCAACCAATCACTCAGAAGGGCATTCAGGCATCACAGTGCATTCAGGTCATTCTTCTCGATCCAGACACTCACAACACAGAATGTGGATTCGGACAAGTACTCTGCCATTCAGCACTATACACTGCATTCATACCAGTTCAGAAAGCTGTCTCAGTCATTGGGCCTCATTACAAGATTGGCGGTAAGCAAAAAAGGAAGGCGGAGTGGTAATACCGGCATCGCGTACCGGTTTGGGCTATTAGGAGCCAAAAACCCAGCATTACTGCCACCACCTGTACCGTGTCCCTTCTTACCGGCATGCGCGATTACACGCGCCCTTCATGGCGGCAATACCGGGATGCTGCTAACAGGAGGACATCACAAGTCACGTGGGCATGCACCTACCGGCATGCCGAAGGCGGTAAATAGGGTCAGGACGATGCTGGTATTACAGGCATTGCAGATCACCCGAAAATAGAAGGCTGCTGTGTACCCTACTGCCACAGGTGCACACAATCACCACAGGTGGAGGCAATGGAGCCTGTCCCAGCACAAAAGGAGCACACCCACACACCACACCCCTTCCTACACCAAAATGATCCCACTTGCTGTTGCAATCTTGGGGCTGGAGGACATGCCTGTATTGCTACACCAGCAACAACAACAGGCACCACAGAGGAGATGCAGGAGGAGAAGGAGGGTGAGACAGGCCCAGCAAGTTCCACCAGTGCAGGCAGTGGTACCACGTAGGCAGCCACCAATCCCTCGCATCAGAGCCAGTCCATACAACCTAACCCCTGTGCAGATCCACACCATGTATCGGCTGGACCGGGACACCATCACCACCATTGTGGACATGATACACAACAACATCGTCAGCCTGATTGAAATCCGCACTGCCATCCCCCATCTACTGAAGGTAGTGTCTGTGCTCCACTTCCTGGCCACAGGCACCTACCAGCAAACAGTGGGGCAGCTGCATGGCATATCACAATCTTTCCTTTCACGCAGGCTGACCCAATGCTGGATGCCCTCCTGAAGCACGCAAGCAACCACATATCCCTACCACGGACAGCCCAGGAGCTCGCTGACACTAAAGTTGGCTTCCATGCAGTGGCAGGCATGCCCAATTGCATCATTACCCTCGACTGCACCCATGTTGAATTGGTGGTCCCTCATGCCATGTAGGTGGAGTACCACAATCGTAAGCTATACCACTTCATCAATGTGCAGATGGTATGTGACTCCAGCAAGATGATCACACATTGTTGTGTCTGATTTTACGGATCCAGTCATGATGCTATGGTGCTGCGGAACTCCTCGCTACACCGCTACATGGAGCGACATGCTAGATGACATGCCTGGCTGCTCGGTAAGTTGCCTGACAGGCCCATGGCAGTGCAATGGGGAATGCATACTCCACCTGGGTGAGATGGGGGGGTGCATACTCCACCTGGGTGAGATTGCAGGGGATGCATACTCCACCTGGGTGGTGAGTGGACAATGCACATACAGCAAAACACTGTGGCCCTAAACATCCCAACCTGAACATGACACATCAATGCCATACATAAGACTAATGCTGCACACCAATGCCAATATGCCAGACGTACAAGCAGGCCACATCCCCCAACGCGTCGACTGCACATCCCTGAGCATACCCTCTGCAACACAATCCTACAACATGCAGTAAGTATGCGTAACAGACATGACTGCAGAAAAGCACAACACAGGACATGCACCCATGAGTGGTCATAAAGAAATCCCACCGAGGGAATACACTGATCATCACTGGCCCACCACCACAGTCGTGCTGCATGCCACCATGGGAGTGGCACCTGTGCCAATGCTGCTAGTGGGAATGCATACAGAGTACTATACATCACCAATCTGGGTGCAAACACATTGTTCGGCATCCACAGTACATCTGTAACAGCATGCAAGTGAACACCGTGCATCATCTGGACAACGCAATCCACACCTGCAGACCACAGTACAGCACACATTGCGACAAATGAACCTGTGTGCATACATCCAGGGACATGTGCATGTCAACACCAAATAGCTGCAGGCATGACAGTGATTTGTACAGGTGTCATGTCAGAAATTGACTCACACATACCTCATTGTGCTCCCATGCAGGTGATGCTGCTTAACTCTGTTTGGAACCCGCAGAACAGGCACGAAGAGGAGTACAATCGGGTTCATACCCGTACCCGTGTTGTCATCGAGCAGACCTTTGGCCTGTTGCAGGCATGGCTCCGCTGCCTCAGCAGGTCTGGTGGAGCACTCCTTTATGGGCTTGAGAAGGTGGGAAAGATCACCATGGTCTGTGCCATGCTGCACAACATGTGCATCCAGAGAAACGTACCACTGCCACCTGACATTGACCTGCATGCACCGGGTGAGGATGATG
Organism: Ambystoma mexicanum; assembly: GCF_040938575.1. Classification (NCBI taxonomy): domain Eukaryota; kingdom Metazoa; phylum Chordata; class Amphibia; order Caudata; family Ambystomatidae; genus Ambystoma; species Ambystoma mexicanum. The sequence continues at coordinate 1,285,570,562 of NC_090926.1, forward strand.
ATGGAGGAGAAGCAGCACCCCTGCCAGTTTGCGATGCACAAGATGGCGGTGCTGTACGACAATCAGAGATTGACGATTTCTTCTGAAACACTGGGATTCTGATGGTTCTGTGTTAGTACTACACTGGGCACTGGGATCGTGTGCATATGGACACAGGGTGTGTGGGGAGTTGGGCGCTGTGCACTGTCATGAATTGAATAAACACACACGAAATGAACAATGTCCAGTCATGATATGATTTTGCACACAACGGGTGTATTGAAAAGTAAACATCATTGTGGTTGAACCCTCCACCTCACACACACCCTCCCCCGTCCTCCCCAACACACCATACCCCCTCCCCCAACACCCACTCCCCCCGCTCCCCATAGCCCCTCCCCATTGACATCCAACACATGATGTGCTATTCATGTTTTTCCTCAAGATGCAGTCAGCACATGCAGGGTGGCCCTGCTAGTGGCGGCCTCTCTTTTGTTCTGGGGGCTGCATGTCTGTGTGGCGTGCGCCGCGTTGCGCCTGGTCAAGAGCACAGGGCTTGTTTGAGCCGAGCAGGCAGGTGTGTTGGATGAGGTAGAGGTGGCTGCCTGTGCATCTTTCGGTGCTGGTCGTTGCTGCTGCAGTTGCTCTACAATCCCGCCCAGGACCTGGGTCACTGCTGCTAGACTGTCGCATATCACCATTGTGTTATTGTTCATGGTAAGAATGGTTGCAGCATTGGGCACAAATTTCCCAGCGGGTCAATTCCCCCTCCGCTACGTACTGCCTGACCAGCCCTATCATCCGATCCTGGCGGGCCTCCATCCTCGTCATGCGGGCCTCCATGTCACCGGTGGAGGTGGACGGGGCAGTTGCAGGGCGGCCCAATGCAGGGCTGTCCTCTGATGGGGACCAAGGATGTGGACTCCCCAGTACTCCGGACTGGTGTTGATTGGGGCTGACTTTGATGCCCTGTGTGGTGTGCAGGGGGGGTGCACTGGGGGCTGCACTGGGGGGTGGGCTGGGGGTATGTTCACATTCCCCATCGAGGTTATCATCCATGTCAGATTGTTCTTCAATGTGGCCCTCTACATCGCTAAGGGGGGCTGAGGCAGCTACCTCCCCGATTGATCTGGTGGCAGCAGACTGTGTGCCACCCGCTTCTGCTTCGACAACAGTGGACAACTCTGGTGTGGCTATGTCATCGGGTGGTGTCTCAGTTGTTTTTTGCTTCTCCAGTGGCCTGCCCTGTATTGCTGATGCTGGCCTGTGTTACTGTCTGGGCATTGATGTTGCCCCGGAGGTAGATGTTCTTGTGCCTTCTTGGCTGGGCCTGGATCACTTGGAGGATGTGGTGGCCTGTGCGGCAGCCTCCTGGCCTTCACTGTCAGCATCTGTGCCTGTGGGGGACCAAGAGAGGCAGGGCATCAGTGATGGTGGTACGTGCATGATGCATACATTGGTGTTGTTTCAGTTGTTCACATTTGATGCATTGCATACTTGTAGGTGTGACGCACAGGGTACTTGCAATAGGGGGGGCATATTGGCATACGTTGTATACTCTCCTTTTTGGACTGATGTGTGCTATGTGGCCTACCGTTGTATTGCAGTTTGCGTGATGTGTGACATGTGATGTTTTGCTGTGTGTTGGGTGTGTATTGGTAATGGGATTGGCATGCACCATGCATTTCAATGTGCCAGTGTTTGGGCCACCATCTGGACATGGATCTGTTAATGTGTGTATGATGGGCCATGCATTGCCTTGGTTCACTTTCACATTAGTTGTGCTACGTCATGCTTTGGTTCTCTGTGGTTTGTGGGGACACTCACCTCCATCTGCCGATGACAGCACCCCCAACTACACGTCTCCAAATCCCTCTATTGACTCCATGCTGATGGTGTGCTACAAGTCTCCTCCCACCTTGTCAGTTTCGTGGGAGATTGGTCCCCGAAGCCTGTTGCCAGGCCCTCCCTGCGGTTGGCAGACAGGATGTTGCGAATGCAGAGACGTAGATCGTCCCACCTTTCTTTTACGTCCTTCACTGTGCAGGTGGTGGTGCCAACCGCAGTGACCTTCCTCGCCACCTCCTCCCAGATTTCTTTTTTCCGCAGTTGGGCTGGGCGCCTTAGCTCTGTTGCAAAGACTTCATCTGCATGGGCAACCAGCGTGTCAGCTAACATATTTAGCTCTTCATCCGAGCACCTCTTCTTGCGTAGGCGGGGGCTGGATTTCCTAGTAGCCTAGGACATTTTCTGCTGATTCTCAACTCAGTACCAGTGCTGTATTCGGAGGATTGCGATGGATTGTGCTTTTTAAGATGGCCACCGCCGCATTTCCCGTTCTGGCGCGATGACGTTACTTCCAGGTCCGGTATTACGAACCCGGTATTTACATGATGGTATTGCCGGGTCCGTTATTAAGGGGTTGCTCCTGGGCGGAGGCGGTATCAGAGGGTTCCGTGATGCCGCTATCAGGGGGGTGGAGGGGCCTTTAGCGGTATGGCGGTGCAGCCATTACTGGCATGGGGGTGTGCGTGTTCTCGTGCTCTCGTAATCAGCCGCTATTTGCAGCGTTGAGGGTATACGGACGCGCTACTACCACCATGCCGGTAATGACTGTATTTTTACCGCGATTCTCATAATGAGGCCCCTTGTGTCAAACACCAGATACTAGACATCCATAACACAGAATGCGTATTCTTCGCACACTCCATTCACCCAGGTCCCACCCCACGGGCGTACCCACAACATACAGTCATTGGGAAGGCTCCAGCCAGCCTGGCCTGGACTTCCCCACAACACCATATATGGAACTTCCACCCAACAGCCAGTCAGGGGGAAGGGACAGAGTCAGGGCTTCCCGGGACTTCAGGAAAGGTAAGGTAACAGGCGATAGAAAGCAAGAGGCCAAAGGGGCCATCTTGTTCCTATCAGGAATCCACTGATTCCAATGACAGGGCCTGGGCATCCCAAAATGGAGGATGCGCAGGGCACCTGTCAATTCAGCACGGAGCTGCCACCAGCCCGTACCCTGGTCTGTGGGCCACACACAGGTGCCCAAAAACATACACTCGATGTACAGGGTCGTACTCCCACCCATGGCTGCCATACGGGTACCCCAAGGGTCTGTTCACCAAAGCAAAATCAGGAAGAACCGCACCGCCAGGAGTCCCACATGAACTCCTGCGCGGAAAACAAGACAGAACACATGATAAAAAGCTATAAAAGACAAGGATTCAGAGGCCCCGTCCCTCTGATGCATTTCCAGCATCTGGCAGTCTTCAGTCCAATTAACCTTCCTCGGTTGCTTGGGCGAAGTCAGAGCTGTCATTGGTGCAGCTATAGTTCCATAGTCCACTATGAAATTGCGATAATATCCAGTGAGGCCCAAAAAGGCTCTCACCTGGGTTTGAGTAGTGGGAGTCTCCCAGTCATGTACATCCTGTACCTTACTGGGGGGAGGTTGGAATGACACCTCCCCCCACCTCATGACCAAGATATGAGACTTTGCCCTGAGCTATCTGGCACTTGGTGGCCTTGTTAGTGAGGTTAGCCCTTTTCAAGGCCTGCAACACTTTATCCAAGTGAGTCAAATGCTCCTCCCAAGTGGAACTGTAGATGGCGATGTTGTCTACGTAGGCCACACAAAAGGCCTCCAGCCCACTAAGTGCATGATTGACTAAACGTTGGAAAGTGGCAGGGGCATTCTTCAACCCAAAAGGCAATGCTCTAAACTGGTAAAGCCCCTCAGGTGTTGAGAATGCAGTCTTTTCCTTGGCATGGTCTGTCAGAGCTATTTGCCAACAGCCCGAGGTAAGGTCGAAGGTGCTCACAAATTTGGCAGGACCTATGGTGTCCACGAGCTCATCAGCCCTGGGCAATGGGTGCACGTCAGTTTGGTGACGGCATTGACCTCCTCTGTAGTCCACAACAGAACCTCCAATCCTTGGTACCTGCCTGGGAACTTGCCTTGGGGACAAGGACCACTGGACTGGACCAGGGACTGTTTGAGGGTTCAATAACACCCAGATCCAACATCTTGGAGAACTCAGTGGTTCTTAACTGTATCTGACATACGGTAGCACCTGCAATTTTGTGCCTACACCACGGTGTAAGGTCTGGTGTCAGTGAGAACAGAGAGGCATACTGCGGGGGCAAAGCCCTGCAGACCCTCTGCTGCGCTGTCGTCATATCTGGGGAGAGATGCACTCCCTCCAATGAGCCATCCTGAGGGTTGCTATGAAGCAAATCAGGAAGGGGCTCACTCTCATCCTCTTCTTGCTCTGAAGCCAGCAAGAGACATGAGAATTCAGCTCGCCTATGGAAAGGCTTGAGCCTCTTAACATGGAATACCTGAGGGGCTACCCAAGGGACTCCCATGTCAACCAGATAGTTGACTTCGCCCATCTTGGATATGATCCTGAAGGGTCCAGTCCACTTATCTGCAAAAGCTCTAGGATTGGTAGGCTCCATCACAAGGATCTCCTGTCCTGGAGTCCAATTCACTTGCGAGGCTTTAAGGTCATGCCAGTATTTATTCAATTCCTGGCAGGTCTTGAAATTAGCTGTCGCCTGACCCATCATCTGTGTGATACTCCATCTGAGGCCTAACACATAGTCCCCCACTTGGTTCGCAGGACCTGGAGGTGTGGCTTCCAAACCTTCTCTGATCAAGGCAAGGGGCCCCCTCACGGGATGTCCAAAGAGTAACTCAAATGGGGTGAAACCAATACCCTCTTGAAGTACCTCTCTGTAAGCAAACAGCAGGCATGATAGGAGGAGATCCCATTTACTCCTTAGGGGCTCTTCCAAAGCACCTAGCATGCCCTTGAGAGTTTTATTAAATCTCTCGACCAGACCATTGGTCTGGGGATGGTAAGAGGTGGAGAACTTGTAGGTAACTCTGCACTGTTTACACATGGTTTTCATGTAACTCGACATGAAGTTGGATCCTCTGTCAGAGACAACTTCCTAAGGGAATCCACCATGGGTGAAAATGCCCAGGAGCGCCGTGGCAACCACCTTGGCAGTAACAGTCCGAAGGGGTTTAGCCTCAGGGTACCTGGTGGCATGATCAACCAAGACCAGGATGAACCGATGTACACCTAAAGTGGGAAGGTCAAGGGGACCGACAATGTCGATGCCCACCCTCTCAAATGGTGTGCCAACCACTGGCAATGGCTGCAGTGGGGCAATGACACTGCCTCCAGTCTTGCCAGACAACAGACAAGTTGGGCAGGTCGTGCAGTGGGACTCCACTTCTACTCCAATCCGGGGCCAGTAGAAATGGGCAGAGAGCCTCAGCTTAGTCTTCTTGGTACCAAGATGACCAGCCAATGGCACCTCATGCGCCAACTGCAGTAGGAAGGGCCTGTAAACCTGGGGTACCACCAACCTCTCGAGGGCTCCAGGTTCAGGCTTAGTGGGCTCACTAACAAGGAGTTCACCCTCCCAATAGATCTGGAATGTCCTCGGCACTTCTCCCTGTGCCTGCGACAGGGCCTGTTTCCTCTGACCCTCGAGAGAGTGGGACTCTTTCTGACCCTTTACAGAAGTCCGCCGGGGAGGGTCCCCCTTCAGCCAGCAGGCATTGAAGGTCGGGGTGGTCCTCCGGGTTGAGTACCTTTCCCACAGGAGGGTCGTCCGCCTCCTCTCCCTCAGGAGTTGAATTTGGGTTTACCACTGGATTCAGCCCGTCCGGAGCATGGATTCCAATGGGTGCTGTATGAACAGCAGGAAGAGAAGGGGCCCCTTTCGCGGAGACGGCATTCTTGCTCTTCCATCTTCTTGCCTTGGGTTTCGCCTTCGGCGAGGGAACCGGACTCACAGCCGGACCTAGTATGACCTGTGAACGGGGGACCGCTGCAGCAGCCATGGGTAGACCATCCGATATCACCCCCATTTCCACTAAATCATTTCCTAACAAAACGTTAGCAGGGACATTGTCCTGAACCAGGAGAGGAAGCTTCGCTGTCTTGTCTCCAATCATGAGTGTGACTAAGGCTTCAGGCGATAATTTGGGAGGCCCACCAGCTAACCTGGTGGTTCTCAGAGGAGCCCCTACATAGTCCTCAGGGTTGAGCAGGGTCCTGTCCACCACTGTCATGCTTGCCCCGGTGTCTCTCAAACCAGTAGAAGGCTGGCCATTCAGGAGGACACTTCTAAAAAACCTATGGGTGTTCTGTGGGATTTTCATCAGTACTTTTGCGTACTGGCCCCAGGACCCAAGGGACACTAGGGAATTCTCTACAGGAGCACCATATGTGATGCCTGTAGAGGAGGGGAGGACAGTGGCCTCCACCTCAGGCATGGGGTAAGGGTGGGTCAGGCTGACAGCCTGGACGCCAAGGGCCTTTCCTTTACACTTGGGGTCACCCTTCTTGTGATCCAAAACCCCACAGTCCCAACATGTGCCAGGAATTCAGGGTACGGTACTGGGACCAATGGGAGCCAGCTTTGCTGCAGGTGGACCACTACTCTTATTCCCGCCCACATAGGACCTATCACCACTAGCTCTTTGGGTATTAGGAGAGGAAGGTTTTGGTTTACTCGACTGTGATTGCTTCTGGGACTCCTCAGCTTTCTAAAAGGTCACCCTTTTCTTTGTTCTTGTCCTTCCCACTGAAGTCCTTAGGGGACACCCAGTGGAAGACCCACTTGTCAGCTAGTCTGGTCATCCTCAAGGGATTTAAAATGTTCTGGTCAGCAACATATTGACGCAGCTTCGGTGAACAGGCTTCCGAAAAATGCTCAAAAAACAAAAGGTGCAACAGCTCAACACACGTTTTCACTTTGTAACCATCAATCTAACCCATCATGTTCATGTGCGCAGAACTCACCCAGTCAATCCAAGACACATTCTCTCGTTTCTTAAATTCCCTGAAACGTTTAAGGTATTGGGTCGGCGTCTTGTCAAACTTGGCGATTAAGGCAGACTTCATGCACTAATACTGACTCCTTTCTTCCACACTCAGTTTCAGAATACAGTCATGCCCAGTCTGAGACACTCTGCTTAACAAACACTTAGCCCAATCTCTCTTATCAACATCATGGATTCCACAAGCCATCTCAAACGCTTCAATCCATTGGAGGATATCAGAACCCTCTGCATACACACAAACCAAATCTTACATAAACTTGGTGGCAGGGGACCTGCCACTCTCAACTGGTTTCGCGGAAGTCTCCACTCTAGCTTTCTCCAGCTGGATTCTCTGGTGCTCAGTGTCACTATCTTTGAGTATCACTTGTCGTGCCAATTCATCTTCTTCAATTCAGCTTCTGTTGCCAACTTTTTTTTTTGTTTTTTTTGTTTATTAACCCAATTTGGGTTTTTTACAAAATCGATGTGCCATGGCGAACTGTATTTCGTCTTATCGAGGCTACTCAGGACACCACTCAAAGGTCCGCAGGTCCGGTTTAACATTCAGGTTCGGGCGTCAGCTTTGACGAAATGGAAGAAGCGAGACCAAGAGCACTTGCTTTCGCAAGGGCTACTTCGAGAACTTTGGCTGCCGCTCTAGACCACCTCATAGAATCGCCCGCAATCAGTCGAAACCATATTGTTTCTTCATCAAGTGTCGTACGGCAGGTGACGAGTGGTGCCAGGTGAGCCCGCTTTTCTGCCGCAAGTCCTGCACAGGAGGTGAGGAGATGTCGGACTGACTCTATTTGGTCAGCTAGGCCACAAACCCGGCAGTTTGATGTTTCTGCAAGGTCTCTGGTGGCCAGGATTTCTCTAGTGTAAGTAGGTGTAAGCGGGCCTGCATAAGTAATTTTCTCAGCTTTTTCTCAGGGAATTTTTCACAGTATCTCAGCGGGACCTTTGGCCGGTTGTGAGTTGGTGGCAGATCTTTTAGAGATTTATACTGGACTATTTTTTCGTTGGTATGTATCCAGTCTTGTTGTGAAAGTTTTAACTTAACTCGTCCAGGGTTTGAGATGAGGAGATCTTCACTGCAGAGGACTTCATCTAGTTTTTCCTCAATTTTTTTTTGCCCAATTCATTAGAGGTAAGCAAGTTCCTTTGTTCAATTCAGCTTCTACTATTCGAAAGATCGGGAGGGTGTCAGAAGTCTGTATTTTTCTGTAGAGTAGAATTGCACTTTGGAGTACTACCGAGGCTAGTGATTGGAGACCAAGGTTGCCACGAATGGCTGGCATGGGGGCTGAAGCTGGAAGACCGAAAACCGATATCCAAAGATAGCCTTCAAATCTCGACCAGAATTCCTCAGGTAGGTTTAGATTGGCTGCCATGCCGTATGTTATTGCTGGGACTACCTTGGTTTTATAGAATTGTAGTACAGGTGTCCATAAGAACTTGCCGAATTTTCTGTCTACTGCTCGCGATTGGGCTGTTAGGTTTCTCATCTTTTCCCATAGTGAGGCTTGAAGTGAGTTTTCATTCAGAGAGTTGTCTAATTGCACGCCCAGATATTTAAATTCATCGACCACTTCGATTTTTGTTTCCTCAAGGAACCAGCTGGGACTTATCTTGGCTTTTTTTGCGTTTTTTGAGAAGGACAAGATTTTCGTTTTGTTTTTGTTAATTTGGAGGTTGTTTTCTTCCATGTATTTGGACAGATTTGTTAGTTGTCTTTGGAGGCCAATCGCAGTCTGGTCCATCAAGATCAGGTCATCTACGTACCAGAGTCTTGAGACTTTCGATGTGCCCACTTGAGGGGGAAACAATCTTAGTGTTTTTTCTGAGTCTTGGAAGTCCCCAATGAAGGAAATAAACAGGGCTGCGGCCAGGGGGCAGCCCTGTTTAACACCGCGTTCTGTGAAGATCTGATCCGAAAGAACTCCTTGCTGGTCTAGGCGGACTCTGAGCGAAGTGGTTGCGTGTAGTGCCATTATCGGTGCAAGAATCAGAGCCGGACATTTCCAGGTAGATAGCTTTTTCCACAGTTTTTCCCGATCTACTAAGTCAAAGGCCTGGGAAAGGTCCACCATTGCCATGTGGACCTTCGGTGCTCCTCTCTTTGCTTTTGCTTTGATTATGTTCAAAATTAGCAGATTGATCGCCGTCCCAGCTCCCTTCTGGAAGCCTGTTTGGAAGATGTCGGCTGCCGGGGAGGAGCTTGCCCAGTCCTTAAAGCGGCATAGTAGCAGCGACGCATAAATCTTCCCTATGATATCAAGTAATACTATGGGTCTGAAGTTGGCCGGGGTACTTCTGTCCCCTTTTTTGTAGATGGGCACCAGTACTGCCTCTGTCCAGGTTTTGGGAATTTGCTTGATTTTTTTGAGCTTGATTTAATATTTCACCAATACCTCGTGCCCACGCAAGTGGATGTTTCTTCAGGTCGGTATTCGTCAGGCCGTCTGGCCCCGGGGCCCTCGAAGATTTGAGATTCATGATCACTTCCCTAATGTCATCGGTAGATGATAAGGGGATCCATGGAGAATCAGGGAGAGCTGCTTGCGACAGAGATGAGGTTGAGGGACTGCGGTATAGCTCCGTGAAATGCTGGATCCACTTTAGCTCAGGGACGCAGCTAGAGAGTGAATTTCCCCTTTGTCCATTTATTGATTTTAATAGCGACCAAAAGTCACAAGTGTTTCTTGTAGCCCAAGTGTGTAGCATTGCTTCGGCATCGTTCTGGTACATTTGCAGTCGCTGTTGTTTTAGCCACGATTTGTAGAGCCTATATTCTGATAGATATGCGGTCCAGGTTTCTGGGGAGTCTGTTTTTAGAGCCCTTTTTTTTAGTTTGTTTACCCTCTGCCTTTTTGTCACCACTTCTTTATTGAATGAGTGCGTGTGCGTGGGCTGACCGGGATTTTTCCCCGCAAAGTTCACTTTGTGGGGGGCCAGGAGGGAGACGTACTCTGGTCTTTTGTCGCATTTCTCATCCCTTACTTGAGCAAATTTCATGGAAATATTGGACGCAAAGGATCTTACATTGTCGGATGTTAGTCGAAGTCTGTTTTGTCGCAGGTTTGACTCAATGGCTGCTGGGTAAAGAGATCTTGTTACAGCTGTCCCGTTCCACGACATTTTGAGAAGATTGTGATCACTTTCCGTTGTTGTTATAACTGTTAAGTCGCTGAAATAAGGTATCAGCCCTTCTGTGATAAAAATATAGTCCAGAGTGGCAGCCGAACTCAATCTTTCCCACGTTGGAATTCGGGACCCTTGGTCTCGAAGAGATGACACGTTATGGAACTTTCTCATTTTCATTAGTAGGCACCAAGCCCGTCCTCTTTCATCCATCGTTGATTTGGGACTTTGTTCGTCTTTCATTTTTCCTTCGCATTTGGCATTCAGGTCGCCACAGATTATGATATTTGTAACTTTTCGCTCCACCGTCAGGTCATCAATTTGGTTGGCAACCATGGTACAGAACTCAGTAGTACTAGTTTTGGCCGGGTTCCAGTACAAATTTATTATGCCTAGTTCCGAGTTTATCCAAACTTCTCTGGTTTGATCTTGGTGGAACCATGAAGTCAGCGTAGTTAGCATTCCGTAGGCCTCTGCTATTTTTCCCTTGGGTGTGATCCCAGAGCCTAGACGGATTGCTGTTAGTTCGCCTCCAGAGGGGCGGCCTAGGATAGACTTGGATGCTGCAGAGGCTTCTATTACATAGCCGTCCATGGAGGGCTTATGAACCAGCCATGTTTCTTGTAAGCATATCAGCTCGAAAGTGCTCAGGTTTACATCACTTGGCGTGGTTAGGTGCCGGTACCCTCTCGTATTCCATGATGCCATGTGTAGGGTGCTCTTTGTTCGAAGATTTGAGGGACCCGTATTGAGCTTCTTTGTAGAATTCGGTCCCTGTGTTTGTTGCTATTTCTTTTGGTTTCGGGAGAAGGTGTCCGTGATCCATCTCCATGGTTTGGGTGCAGATGGCGCACTCAGTTCTTTTCTGGATCTAATCTCTCCTGTATTTTCAGTCCTAGACTCTCTTTGATCTCTTTTCTCCTGATTTTCTTGGGTTTTTAATGTAACATGGTTTTGGCCTGGACTGGTAATGGGTGGAGTAGTTCGGTTATATCGCCATCGCCATTGGCGATGTCAGGTTTTCACTCCTCGGGGTCTTCTGTGCGTATCTTTCTCTCTGTCGTTCCATGCCCTGGTTTGAGCATTCCCTTTTGTCTCTCGTTCTGTCAGGATTGTCCTTTGGTAGCTTCTAGAGGAGATGTAGTTTGAGGCCCAGTTTGTGAAGGTCGTTTTGGACTTCCGTTGTGAGCTTCATCGCTACTTTACTTCTTACGTGGAGGTAAGCTTTCGCTCTATGTTCGCGATGGTAAGGTTCGACCAATATTAAGTCGTCCGATCTTAGGTGGCGGAGCTTGTCTATTTTTCCCAGTCTATTTAAGACTGTTCTGCGATTTAGAACCAGGTAGCTGTCCTTGGCCAAAATTTGTTCCAGCTTGAAGAGTAGTGCCCCTTCGAGTTTTCTGTCTTTATTTGCGACAGCCTCCTGGAAAACAGCCTCCTGGAAACGTCTCGGCTCCTTCCTAGAATTAAGTCACGGTCTATCGGCGTGATGTGATCTGTTGTATTTTTGATCTTGATCTTTTCGTGACTCGTGTTTAAAATTTTCATTTTTATTCTTTAGATTTCTTAAAGCTTCTAGTGCAGTAGATGGGGAGTTTGAGCGTAATCGTTGGTCAGTGTAGTCGCTAGACACCTTGTTATGCTTTTTTCCCCCCTTCCTGGGTAGGGTCAAGATCTTGTGGGTGGATTTCTTGGGACTGTTTTGGTGGGTCACCTCGCTTCGTCGGAGATGGTGAATCTAGTTCCTTAGCATTTGAATACTGTGATATGTTTTGCAGGTCTGAGGATGAGTTTGAGTCCACACTTATTCTAGGTGTGTCTGCCATATCCGTCTGCTCCAAGCTTATAGACGTTGAATTTTTAGCAGCTTCCCCTTGGTTTAGTGACATCTCCGTTCCCCTGATAGAGCTCCGTGTAGGCGAAGTTTCTGGCAGTGATTCCTCCGCACATAGGAGCACGGACGCTTTAGTGCAGTTTTTTCTCTTTTCTTTCGCCTTCCCCCTGGGTAAAGACTTTGGCGGGGACAGTAGCACTGCTGTGACCGAATGCAGTTTGGTCTTTGGGGGCATTTTTGCGAAGATAGGGGCTACTTCTATGTTCTTCTCAGTCTGGGTGGTCTGTGTGGCTTTCGTCAAGAGTTCTATGCTTTTGTTTGAAAGACCACCTCTCTTCTGCAGTTCTGTGGTCAGATTGTCAATTTTTTCCTCTAATTTTGCATATATGTAGTTTGAATTTCTTTCAGTGGCTGTTAGATAGCCTTCAACAAAAATCAGCTTGTCCTTTAGTTCGCTGATCATTGACGTATTGTCTTTCAAGGCCTCATGTATCGATTCATACAGCTTCCCAAAGGGATTTAAGGCGATTGAGAATGCCGACATCACCGACAGAAAGTCTTTTTTCTTTTTCGAGGGAGAGTCACTTTCCGACGTGATTGATGCATTAGTAGGGCATCTGTTTTTAAGCAGGTTATTGGATTCTTTGGAACCCTGGAGTACCGTGAATCTTTCCGAGAGCCTTCTTTCTGAAGTTAATGTATTGGGATGTATTGCCTGCGGCAGATTTTCTAACACTTGATTCAGGTTTCCTTGAATATGTGGCCGGGTCCACACAAAGTTATCTGTCTGCTGGTTGAAGCGGAATTTTTGGGTCGGCTTAGGTAAGCTTGGGGTGGTCGAAAGGTTTGGAAGAGTTACATTTGATGTCTTTGACGGACTTGGGGGGTCTTCGACTAACTTATTGGCAAGATCTGCTTCCTTTTCAGGCGAGTCCTGTTGGCTTATTTCTTGATGTACGACTTTTGATGGTGTTGGTCTCATTGAATCTAAGCCCCGCGATGGTGCGGTGCCGAGTATTTCACGTGGTGGTGCCGTCTGTATTCGCCCTTGGAGAGTTGAGTCGGTTTTTCTGGCTTTGCTCGATGGTGAGTTATCCTGGATAGCCTCCAAGATTTCCGCGTCTGACAGTTCAGGTTCTTGGCCTAATTTTCTTTTATGCGCTTCAGAAAATATTCCTTGAGAGTTTTCAGGTTCGTCGAACTCAAACTGCCTTTGTGCTCCCTTTGGGATTTTGCGGTGAATTTTTTCTGTTTCTTTGACCTAGTTTTCCCCATTGTTTGGTTCTGATTTGAGCTCCCATTATTGAACAGAGTCCTTGGGACCTGAAGTGATTTCTTAGGGGCTTGTCCCCGCTGCTCAGTGTCACTCAGCTGTGCTTCAATCACAACTGGAGGCGTTCCTGCAGCCGGGTTTGGTGTACGAGTTCTCGTAACTGAGTCCCGATCGTGGACTGGAGGTTCACTCGCCACTTTTGACCTTGTGGTCTCGGTGTTGACTTGGGGGTCTTTGGCCGACTCGGGGACCGTGGTGCTAGCCGCTTTTGGTTTGGCACCCACCTATGACACCTCCGACACATCCGGCTGTGTGTTAGGCGCAAAGACCTCGTCCTCCGATTCCGTGTCCCACGAGTCAATCGGACTAATTTTCCGGGTGGTAGGTTTCGGCCTGTAATGATGCGACCCCCTTGAGAGGCCTGTGTGATGTACTTGGATCTGAACTGTAGTAGCTATGGAACGGGTGTCCGTTTGCCCAGTCTCGGCTGCTGCTGGTACGCTGGCCAACGGGTCCTTTAGATTTCTATCAGTCTTCTGGTCTGGACTGTTTGGCTGGCGCGGTGAAGCGTACAAGCCCGCCGAAGTGTCGAGATGATCGGGGTGATTGTTCTTGTCAAGACTTTTGTGCGGCTGATTTGGAGTCGTCGAGCCCGGCCGATCAGATCCCAGCCGCGACCGTCCTCCGACGGCCTCCGGCGAGGAATCACTCGTCGAGACGGTGATCGGACCGGGCATAGAGGAACTTCTTGCAACCGGGCTAGATGGGCTTTTCGTACTAGCCACCGATGGTAAGGAGATTTTGGATGAAACGGCATCTTCCGGCGCCACTGCCCGCCCAGTTTTCTTCATCCGACGGGATCCACATGTGAGTTCCGGTGAGGGAGCGGGAGAGGGGAGCATGCCCGAGGCAATTTTGTGCTGGGCTCCTTCCCTACTGGCAGGGATAGCTGCTGTTGAAAGCCCTTTCTCACATTTCCGGGCCCTATCAGGCACTTATTTAAGGTCTTGATAGTCTGGATGTAGATCTTGGCCTGTTTTGCTACTGCGTAGACGTCGGCTGATGTCGTCCTCCGTGGGTGATAGTGGAGCCATCTATGATGGGTGAGTGGCAGCGGGTTTGAGGGAGGTGGACCGGGTCGTATCTTACCTCCAATCCAACCCAACTCCCGACACCAGACACAAGACACACTGCTCCGCACACCGCGCCGCGCTCCGCGCCTGCGCGGTGCTTTTGTAGCACGTAGCATGTAGAATCACTGGTAAGCGAAGGCGGACTGGAAAGAAAATCAGAGTGTGACCAGCAGAGTCCTGTCCTCACTCCTCATAAGACACACTGCTCCGCACACCGCGCAGCGCTCTGCGCCTGTGTGGTGCTTTTGTAGCACGTAGCACGTAGAATCACTGGTAAGCGAAGGCGGACTGTATCCCAAATAAAATGCACACCCAGTGGAAGGCCCACTTGTCAGCTAGCCTGGTCATCTTAAAGAGATTTAAAATGTTCTGGTCAGCAACATACTGACGCAGCTTCGGTGAACAGGCTTCCAAAAAATGCTCAAAAAACAAAAGGTGCAACAGCTCAACACACGTTTTCACTTTGTAACCATCAATCTAACCCATCATGTTCATGTGCGCAGCACTCACCCAGTCAATCCAAGACACATTCTCTCGTTTCTTAAATTCCCTGAAACGTTTAAGGTATTGGGTCGGCGTCTTGTCAAACTTGGAGATTAAGGCAGACTTCATGCACTAATACTGACTCCTTTCTTCCACACTCAGTTTCATAATACACTCATGCCCAGTCTGAGGCACTCTGCTTAACAAACACTTAGCCCAATCTCTCTTATCAACATCATGGATTCCACAAGCCATCTCAAACGCTTCAATCCATTGGAGGATATCAGAACCCTCTGCATACACACAAACCAAATCTTACAGAAACTTGGTGGCAGGGGACCTGCCACTCTCAACTAGTTTCGCGGAAGTCTCCACTCTAGCTTTCTCCAGCTGGATTCTCTGGTGCTCAGTGTCACTATCTTTGAGTATCACTTGTTGTGCCAACTCCTCTTTCTTCAACTCAGCTTCTGTTGCCAACTTTTTGTATAGAAAGGCTACCTGTTCCCATTGTAGCTCCACTTTTAAAAGTTTAATCTTCAGGGCTTCCCCCTGAAGAGCAGTGCTGTGGTTCGGAACAGAGGCAGCAGGAGTGGTGGCCTTCCCAGAATCAGATCCGACAACACTCCCAGGGGTAGGGCCCTCATTGGTCACAACCCCCCCGTAAAGAGCTTCACAATCCGTCTGGTAGTCCACCAGGGCAGCTATCAGCTCAGCCCTAGACTTATGCTCAAAGTCTAATTCCCTGGCTTCACAAGCACTCTGGAAGGTCCAAACACTGGGCCTCATTATAAGTTTGGAGGTAGCCATGCCTGTAATACAGGCGAGCTACCTCCAAACTTGTGAAAAAAATCTGGCCCAGTGAATGGGCAATTACCGGGTCATTCCGAGTTTGGCAGACCCGGTAATTGCCCATTTACGGGTGCCGGTAATAAGGGACTCCTCATCCCCATTCCGCCCCACCCATAGGGCTGAATGGGAATGGGGAGGCTGGTAGCACCGGTACCGTTAATAACGGTACCGGTGCTACCATCATGTGCTGCTCGTGGGTGCTGGTACCTCCACCAGGTCAGACCTGGTGGCTGCAAGGGCACCCGCGAACAGAACTCATAGTATGGCGGTACGGTAGCAACGGTGCCGTTAGCGATACCGGCGCCGTTGTTGCCTTCCCGCCATACTTGTAATGAGACCAACTGTATTATATAAAACAGTCTTATATAAATAAGGGTCACGTTATATACACACTCACAATAACACACTTTGTGCTCCGACAATTCTAAATGGTAAATATATAAAGTTCTAGGTGGTACCACGATTACTCTGATTCCATTAAAATGCATCAACTCTACTCAGTTCAAATAGAATACGAATCAATACAGTAAAACGATATCAACCATAGATTTAGGAGGAAAATAAGTGGGTTAGACAATTGGCAGAATACTGAGCCCTTACCGTCAGGCACAGATCTGTATGAGGACCCCCCCAACCTGTAAATGAAGATGCACTACAGGCCCAGTCCATATATTGTCTTTTAAAGTCTTATCTTCTTCTATAGTTCTGCATCCCAAATGTACTTTGTGTTGTAGAGTTCTTCGTCGGGGAATCAACGGGCCCTTTTTGAATGCACTCCCTTTCAGGCAGGAGACATGGGTCGTCGAACTTCTGAGATAAAGAAAAAGGTGAACGCCGTCATTGAGGCAGCAGCTTTGGTCCTTGCAGGTACTCGTTGACGATCGGTCGAAAACATCCTGCAACAGGGGAGGCGTGCGGTGCACCTCGACGGCGATGGTTTGTTGCCACAAAGAGTCAGTGAAGAACTTTGGCCTAGCAAGGGCGCCGGGTCGTCGGCGTCAGCGAACGGGACGTGACCACGGCTGGCGTCAGTAGCTTTGTCGACGTCTCTGAGGTCTTCGGATGGTGGGAAACCCACCGGCAGATTATACTCGGTCTTGACTTTCTCCGGCAGGACGAAAGCGGTCGGCGATGATGAACAAGGGAGTCCTTGGATCAAATGTTCTTAGGCAAAGGGAACATGGCGGCTCAGTTCGGCGACGGTGGACGGCTGTCCGGTGCTTCTCTTCGTTCTCTTTGGCGGTCCCCGTCTCCAGTCGGCAGGCTTTCGTAGGTCTGTCTACCAGGGAGCTTTGGCAAAGATCAGCTGGTGCACGATGGCCCCTCGTAGCTTGGGAAGAGGTCTCTTAGCCAGGTCCTCTCTTGGATCAGTTCCTTGACGGTACAACAGCTTTCAAATTAGCAAAGGACAGGAGCAGCAGTTCTTCTTCTTACAGTGGGCTTCAAAGTTAAGCATCAGTTTCAACTTTGGCTTCTGAACGATTTCTAGCAATGAGAGGCCCCTAGATACACTGTTGATCGCCGACTCACTCTGCTGAATCTCACGCAGGCAACCAATCACTCAGAAGGGCATTCAGGCGGTCAGTCAGCCAATCAGGCGCACAGTGCATTCAGGCCATTCTTCTCCATCCAGACACTCACAACACAGAATGTGGATTCGGACAAGTACCACGCCTTTCAACACTACACACTGCATTCATACCAGTTTCGGGCAGGGCTGTCTCAGTCATTGTGTCAAACACCAGATACTAGACACCCATAACACAGAATGCGTATTCGTCACACACTCCATTCACCCAGGTCCCACCCCACGGGCGTGCCCACAACATACAGTCATTGGGAAGGCTCCAGCGATCCTGGCCTGGACTTCCCCACAACACCATATATGGAACTTCCACCCAACAGCCAGTCAGGGGGAAGGGACAGAGTCAGGGCTTCCCGGGACTTCAGGAAAAGTAAGGTAACAGGCGATAGAAAGCAAGAGGCCAAAGGGGCCATCTTGTTTCCTATCAGGAATCCACTGATTCCAATGACAGGGCCTGGGCATCCCAAAATGGAGGATGCGCAGGGCACCTGTCAATTCAGCACGGAGCTGCCACCAGCCCGTACCCTGGTCTGTGGGCCACACACAGGTGCCCAAAAACATACACTAGATGTACAGGGTCGTACTCCCACCCATGGCTGCCATACGGGTACCCCAATTCAGCACGGAGCTGCCACCAGCCCGTACCCTGGTCTGTGGGCCACACACAGGTGCCCAAAAACATACACTCGATGTACAGGGTCGTACTCCCACCCATGGCTGCCATACGGGTACCCCAAGGGTCTGTTCACCAAAGCAAAATCAGGAAGAACGGCACCGCCAGGAGTCCCACATGAACTCCTGCTCGGAAAACAAGACAGAACACATGATAACAAACTATAAAAGACAAGGATTCGGAGGCCCTGTCCCTCTGATGCATTTCCAGCATCACAGTCGCCCCCCGCCCCAGACTGAGGTTAGGGCGTCTAATCTCCCACGAGTTTGACACCCTCATCCAGACGGTCAACATACCTTCTGGAAAGGCATTCTGCTTTATCATGACTCTTACCTGGTCTATGGTGAAGTCTAGCCCTTGCAGGCTAATGGACCACCTCAGCAGTTTTGGGTTTTCACCCTTCATCTGCATAAGCCACTTCAGAGGCTTATGGTCTGTTTGGACCTTGAAGGCAGGCCCTGTAAGGTAGGGCCTAAACCACCTAAGGCTCCAAACTATACTGAAACATTCCTTTTCAACAGTAGCCTGCCTACGTTCTCTACCCTTGAGTTGCCTACTGATGAATACGATTGGATTTTCCCTTCCTTTGTAATCTATCTGAGACAAGACAGCTCCAATTCTGGTGTCGCAGGCATCAGTTTGAACAATAAAGGGCTTGCTGTAATCAGGCGCACACAACAGAGGTGCCCTACACAGTCTTTCCTTTAACCATTGAAGGACCTCTGACAGTCTTTAGTCCAATTAACCTTCCTCGGTTGCTTGGGCGAAGTCAGAGCTGTCATTGGTGCAGCTATAGTTCCATAGTCCACTATGAAATTGCGATAATATCCAGTGAGGCCCAAAAAGGCTCTCACCTGGGTTTGAGTGGTCATGACCAAGATATGAGACTTTGCCCTGAGCTATCTGGCACTTGGTGGCCTTCTTAGTGAGGTTTGCCCTTTTCAAGGCCTGCAACACTTTGTTTGTTTGTTTGTTTGTTTATTTATTTATATAGCGCTCTTGACCCGGGGGTATATATGCGCTTTGAGCATCAGGTTACAGGTAAAAGACAATAGTACAGTATTAATAGGGCATAGATAATAGTATACAAACAATATACATACAATTGGACATTCAGGGTGCATACATATGTAGTAGGACGGTTATTTGTTGGTTAACCAGGAGATGACCTTAGTTCTGAAGGGTTGGAAAGTAGGTGTAGATTTAATATCCATTGGGATGGAGTTCCAGAGTTGTGATGCCAAAGTTGGGAAGCTGGATCCTCCGGCTCTTTTAAGGGAGAATTTGGGAACTGTTAGTTGTAATGAGTTGGACGATCTGGTGGTTCTAGTGTTCTGTCTTAGTGTAAATTTGTTCGAGAGGTAGGGTGGGGCAAGATGATTAAGGGCTTTGTAAGTAAGGCATATGGTTTTCAAGTCTATTTTCTGTTGGATGGACAACCATTTGCAGGCAGTTCTGGTGGCGGAGATGTGTTCCCTTCTAGGAATATTGAGGGCGGCACGTAGTGCGTTGTTTTGTAGAACTTGCAATTTATTGATTACTGTTTTGTTGGCACCTACATAGAGGCTATTACAGTAATCCAGTTTAGATTGGATGAGTGCTCTGGCTAGGATGAGACAGTTGCTAGGGGAGATCAGTGGTCTGCAGGCCCTGATTAGTTTACCAGTGTAGGCCGTGGCTGAGGCGGTCATATTGATTTGTTTAATTAGGTTAATGTTCGTGTCTAGGTAGAAACCAAGGGTTTTTACACTCTTGGCGATGGGTATGGTGTTACCGTCAATAGTGAAGCTGGTGTAGCCGGGACAGAGTTTACTGATAGTGTTAGGTGAGCCGACAAGAAGCAATTCAGTCTTGTCATCATTCAGGCATAGGCCATGTGTGGCCATCCATGCCTGAATGATGGAAAAGACTTCATTGATCCATTTGGCGTCCTTGTTGTAGTTGCCTGATAGGGTGAGGAGTATCTGGGTGTCATCTGCATAGTTAGTGTAGGTGACACCCAGATTGTCCAGCTTGTCGAATAAAGGCTTGGTGAAAATATTGTAAAGGGTGGGTGAGACACAGGATCCTTGTGGGACACCGCAGGTGATGGGGATGGGGTCAGCCGCTGCTAGGGGGGAGAAGACCCGCATGGTTCTGTTGTCCAGGAAAGATTGGATCCATGTGACTGCAGAGTGGGAGAAGTGTGCTGCCAGAGACAAATGGTTGCACAAGATTTTATGGTCGACCAGGTCAAAGGCAGCGGAGAGGTCAAGGAGAAGAAGGATGGCAGCCTTATTTTTGTCTTTGAGTTCGTCTATCTGGCATTTGAGATCAACAAGGGCCGTTTCTGTCCCGTGTTGTGGTCGAAAGCCAGATTGGCGAGTTCCTAGTAGGTGATTGGCCTCGAGGTAGTCCTGAATTTGTAAATAAGCCACTCTATCCAAGATTTTTAGTAGGAATGGGACGGTGGTAATAGGTCTGTAATTCGTAGGGATGTCAGGGTTGAGAGTAGTTTTTTTTAGTAGAGGTAGGACCCAGGACTGTTTCAGATTGCTGGGGACCATGTTGTTGGCGAAGGACAGGTTTATTAATTTAGTGATAAATGGGGAGAGATCCCTAGCTGCATCTTTTATGATTTGTGCGGGGCAGCTGTCCCCCTTGCAATTCGATGGTTTAAGGGATGCTATAATTTTCTGAACCTCCAATATAGATACCTTTTTGAAGGTGAAGCCTGAACTAGTGGCAGTAGGTGGAAGGGGTGTGGGGATGGAGGTGGGATCGAGAGTAAGTTGTTGTCGTTTGTTGTTGATTTTGGTTTGGAGCCCTGAGATTTTGTTGGCTAGGGCATTCTGGATCCCTGTGCACCAAGGTTTGTCCTTAGTGCAAGAGTCAGTGGGGGTAATGGGGTTTTCTAATTCCTTTAGTATGTTAAAGAGCTCTTTAGTACTGGAGCTTGCCTGGGAGATCCTAGTATTGAGAGAATCTTTCTTGGCACGTATAATCTCATTTTTGTAGAGGGTGGAGATGTTGGTGAGATTAGTTCTGTTATTTATGGAAGGCACTGATTTCCAGAGTGCTTCAAGTTTGTTTTTTTGTTGACGAAGGGTTTTGAGCTCCGGGGTGAACCATGTGTTCAGGTGCGCTTTGGGTATTCCTTTGCGCAGTTTCAGTGGGGCAATGATGTCAATGGCTTTGGCCATGGACTCATTGTAGGCATTGACCAGTTGGTTCAAGTCCTTTATCCAAGTGAGTCAAATGCTCCTCCCAAGTGGAACTGTAGATGGCGATGTTGTCTACGTAGGCCACACAAAGGGCCTCCAGCCCACTGAGTGCATGATTGACTAAACGTTGGAAAGTGGCAGGGGCATTCTTCAACCCAAAAGGCAATGCTCTAAACTGGTAAAGCCCCTCAGGTGTTGAGAATGCAGTCTTTTCCTTGGCATGGTCTGTCAGAGCTATTTGCCAACAGCCCGAGGTAAGGTCGAAGGTGCTCACAAATTTGGCAGGACCTATGGTGTCCACGAGCTCATCAGCCCTGGGCAATGGGTGCATGTCAGTTTGGTGACGACATTGACCTCCTCTGTAGTCCACACAGAACCTCCAATCCTTGGTACCTGCCTGGGAACTTGCCTTGGGGACAAGGACCACTGGACTGGACCAGGGACTGTTTGAGGGTTCAATAACACCCAGATCCAACATCTTGGAGAACTCAGTGGTTCTTAACTGTATCTGACATACGGTAGCACCTGCAATTTTGTGCCTACACCACGGTGTAAGGTCTGGTGTCAGTGAGAACAGAGAGGCATACTGCGGGAGCAAAGCCCTGCAGACCCTCTGCTGCGCTGTCGTCATATCTGGGGAGAGATGCACTCCCTCCAATGAGCCATCCTGAGGGTTGCTATGCAGCAAATCAGGAAGGGGCTCACTCTCATCCTCTTCTTACTCTGAAGCCAGCAAGAGACATGAGACTTCAGCTCGCCTATGGAAAGGCTTGAGCCTCTTAACATGGAATACCTGAGGGGCTACCCAAGGGACTCCCATGTCAACCAGATAGTTGACTTCGCCAATCTTGGAGATGATCCTGAAGGGTCCAGTCCACTTATCTGCAAAAGCTCTAGGCTTGGTAGGCTCCATCACAAGGATCTCCTGTCCTGGAGTCCAATTCACTCGCGAGGCTTAAAGGTCATGCCAGTATTTATTCAATTCCTGGCAGGTCTTGAAATTAGCTGTCGCCTGACCCATCATCTGTGTCATACTCCGTCTGAGGCCTAACACATAGTCCCCCACTTGGTTCGCAGGACCTGGAGGTGTGGCTTCCACACCTTCTCTGATCAAGGCAAGGGGCCCCCTCAAGGGATGTCCAAAGAGTAACTCAAATGGGGTGAAACCAATACCCTCTTGAAGTACCTCTCTGTAAGCAAACAGCAGGCATGGTAGGAGGAGATCCCATTTGCTCCTTAGGGGCTCTTCCAAAGCACCTAGCATGCCCTTGAGAGTTTTATTAAATCTCTCGACCAGACCATTGGTCTGGGGATGGTAAGAGGTGGAGAACTTGTAGGTAACTCTGCACTGTTTCCACATGGTTTTCATGTAACTCGACATGAAGTTGGATCCTCTGTCAGAGACAACCTCCTAAGGGAATCCACCATGGGGGAAAATACTCAGGAGCGCCGTGGCAACCACCTTGGCAGTAACAGTCCGAAGGGGTATAGCCTCAGGGTACCTGGTGGCATGATCAACCAAGACCAGGATGAACCGATGTACACCTAAAGTAGGAAGGTCAAGGGGACCGACAATGTCGATGCCCACCCTCTCAAATGGTGTGCCAACCACTGGCAATGGCTGCAGTGGGGCAATGACACTGCCTCCAGTCTTGCCAGACAACAGACAAGTTGGGCAGGTCCTGCAGTGGGACTCCACTTCTACTCCAATCCGGGGCCAGTAGAAATGGGCAGAGAGCCTCAGTTTAGTCTTCGTGGTACCAAGATGACCAGCCTCTTGAGGGCTCCAAGTTCAGGCTTAGTAGGCTCACTAACAAGGAGTTCACCCTCCCAATAGATCTGGAATGTCCTCGGCACTTCTCCCTGTGCCTGCGACAGGGCCTGTTTCCTCAGACCCTCGAGAGAGTGGGACTCTTTCTGACCCTTTACAGAAGTCCGCCGGGGAGGGTCCCCCTTCAGCCAGCAGGCATTGAAGGTCGGGGTGGTCCTCCGGGTTGAGTACCTTTCCCACAGGAGGGTCGTCCGCCTCCTCTCCCCAGGAGTTGAATTTGGGCTTACCACTGGATTCAGCCCGTCCGGAGCATGGATCCCAATGGGTGCTGTATGAACAGCAGGAAGAGAAGGGGCCCCTTTCGCGGAGACAGCATTCTTGCTCTTCCGTCTTCTTGCCTTGGGTTTCGCCTTCAGCGAGGGAACCGGACTCGCAGCCAGACCTAGTATGACCTGTGAACGGGGGACCGCTGCAGCAGCCATGGGTAGACCATCCGATATCATCCCCATTTCCACTAAATCATTTCCTAACAAAACGTTAGCAGGGACATTGTCCTGAACCAGGAGAGGAAGCTTCGCTGTCTTATCTCCAATCATGAGTGTGACTAAGGCTACAGGCGATAATTTGGGAGGCCCACCAGCTAACCTGGTGGTTCTCAGACGAGCCCCTACATAGTCCTCAGGGTTGAGCAGGGTCCTGTCCACCACTGTCATGCTTGCCCCAGTGTCTCTCAAACCAGTAGAAGGCTGGCCATTCAGGAGGACACTTCTCAAAAACCTATGGGTGTTCTGTGGGATTTTCGTCTGTACTTTTGCGTACTGGTCCCAGGCCCCAAGGGACACTAGGGAAATCTCTACAGGAGCACCATATGTGATGCCTGTAGAGGAGGGGAGGACAGTGGCCTCCACCTCAGGCATGGGGTAAGGGTGGGTCAGGCTGACAGCCTGACTCCAAGGGCCTTACCTTTACACTTGGTGTCACCCTTCTTGTGATCCAAAACCCCACAGTCCCAACATGTGCCAGGAATGCGGGGTACGGTACTGGGACCAATGGGAGCCAGCTTTGCTGCAGGTGGACCACTACTCTTATTCCCGCCCACATAGGACTTATCACCACTAGATATTTGGGTATTAGGAGAGGAAGGTTTTGGTTTACTCGACTGTGATTGCATCTGGGACTCCTCAGCTTTCTAAAAGGTCACCCTTTTCTTTGTTCTTGTCCTTCCCACTGAAGTCCTTAGGGGACACCCAGTGGAAGACCCACTTGTCAGCTAGCCTGGTCATCTTAAAGAGATTTAAAATGTTCTGGTCAGCAACATACTGACGCAGCTTCGGTGAACAGGCTTCCGAAAAATGCTCAAAAAACAAAAGGTGCAACAGCTCAACACACGTTTTCACTTTGTAACCAGCAATCTAACCCATCATGTTCATGTGCGCAGCACTCACCCAGTCAATCCAAGACACATTCTCTCGTTTCTTAAATTCCCTGAAACGTTTAAGGTATTGGGTCGGCGTCTTGCCAAACTTGGCGATTAAGGCAGACTTCATGCACTAATACTGACTCCTTTCTTCCACACTCAGTTTCAGAATACAGTCATACCCAGTCTGAGGCACTCTGCTTAACAAACACTTAGCCCAATCTCTCTTATCAACATCATGGATTCCACAAGCCATCTCAAACGCTTCAATCCATTGGAGGATATCAGAACCCTCTGCATACACACAAACCAAATCTTACATAAACTTGGTGGCAGGGGACCTGCCACTCTCAACTGGTTTCGCGGAAGTCTCCACTCTAGCTTTCTCCAGCTGGATTCTCTGGTGCTCAGTGTCACTATCTTTGAGTATCACTTGTCGTGCCAACTCTTCTTTAATTCAGCTTCTGTTGCCAACTTTTTTTTTTTTTTTTTTGTTTATTAACCCAATTTGGGTTTTTTACAAAATCGATGTGCCATGGCGAACTGTATTTCGTCTTATCGAGGCTACTCAGGACACCACTCAAAGGTCCGCAGGTCCGGTTTAACATTCAGGTTCGGGCGTCAGCTTTGACGAAATGGAACAAGCGGGACCAAGAGCACTTGCTTTCGCAAGGGCTACTTCGAGAACTTTGGCTGCCGCTCTAGACCACCTCATAGAATCGCCCGCAATCAGTCGAAACCATATTGTTTCTTCATCAAGTGTCGTAGGGCAGGTGACGAGTGGTGCCAGGTGAGCCCGCTTTTCTGCCGCAAGTCCTGCACAGGAGGTGAGGAGATGTCGGACTGACTCTATTTGGTCAGCTAGGCCACAAACCCGGCAGTTTGATGTTTCTGCAAGGTCTCTGGTGGCCAGGATTTCTCTAGTGTAAGTAGGTGTAAGCGAGCCTGCATAAGTAATTTTCTCAGCTTTTTCTCAGGGAATTTTTCACAGTATCTCAGCGGGACCTTTGGCAGGTTGTGAGTTGGTGGCAGATCTTTTAGAGATTTATACTGGACTATTTTTTCGTTGGTATGTATCCAGTCTTGTTGTGAAAGTTTTAACTTAACTCGTCCAGGGTTTGAGATGAGGAGGTCTTCACTGCAGAGGACTTCATCTAGTTTTTCCTCAATTTTTTTTTGCCCAATTCATTAGAGGTAAGCATGTTCCTTTGTTCAATTCAGCTTCTACTATTCGAAAGATCGGGAGGGTGTCAGAAGTCCGTATTTTTCTGTAGAGTAGAATTGCACTTTGGAGTACTACCGAGGCTAGTGATTGGAGACCAAGGTCGCGGCGAATGGCTGGCATGGGGGCTGAAGCTGGAAGACCGAAAACCGATATCCAAAGATAGCCTTCTAGTCTCGACCAGAATTCCTCAGGTAGGTTTAGATTGGCTGCCATGCCGTATGTTATTGCCGGGACTACCTTGGTTTTGTAGAATTGTAGTACAGGTGTCCATGAGAACTTGCCGAATTTTCTGTCTACTGCTCGCGATTGGGCTGTTAGGTTTCTCATCTTTGCCCATAGTGAGGCTTGAAGTGAGTTTTCATTCAGAGAGTTGTCTAATTGCACGCCCAGATATTTAAATTCATCGACCACTTCGATTTTTGTTTCCTCAAGGAACCAGCTGGGACTTATCTTGGCTTTTTTTGCGTTTTTTGAGAAAGACAAGATTTTCGTTTTGTTTTTGTTAATTTGGAGGTTGTTTTCTTCCATGTATTTGGACAGATTTGTTAGTTGTCTTTGGAGGCCAATCGCAGTCTGGTCCATCAAGATCAGGTCATCTGCGTACCAGAGTCTTGAGACTTTTGATGTGCCCACTTGAGGGGGAAACGATCTTAGTGTTTTTTCTGAGTTTTGGAAGTCCCCGATGAAGGCAATACACAGGGCTGTGGCCAGGGGGCAGCTCTGTTTAACACCGCGTTCTGTGAAGATCTGATCCGAAAGTACTCCTTGCTGGTTTAGGCGGACTCTGAGCGAAGTGTAGTGCCATTATCGGTGCAAGAATCGGAGCCGGACATTTCCAGGTAGATAGCTTCTTCCACAGTTTTTCCCGATCTACTAAGTCAAAGGCCTGGGAAAGGTCCACCATTGCCATGTGGACCTTCGGTGCTCCTCTCTTTGCTTTTGCTTTGATTATGTTCAAAATTAGCAGATTGATCGCCGTCCCAGCTCCCTTCTGGAAGCATGTTTGGAAGATGTCGGCTGCCGGGGAGGAGCTTGCCCAGACCTTAAAGCGGCATAGTAGCAGCGACGCATAAATCTTCCCTATGATATCAAGTAAGACTATGGGTCTGTAGTTGGCCGGGGTACTTCTGTCGCCTTTTTTGTAGGTGGGCACCAGTACCGCCTCTGTCCAGGTTTTGGGAATTTGTTTGATTTTTTGAGCTTGATTTAATATTTCACCAATAGCTCGTGCCCCCGCCAGTGGATGTTTCTTCAGGTCGGTATTTGTCAGGCCGTCTGGCCCCGGGGCCCTCAAAGATTTGAGATTCATGATCACTTCCCTAATGTCGTCGGTAGATGATAAGGGAATCCATGGAGAATCAGGGAGAGCTGCTTGCGAGAGAGATGAGGTCGAGGGACTGCGGTATAGCTCTGTGAAATGCTGGATCCACTTTTGCTCAGGGACGCAGCTAGAGAGTGAATTTGCCCTTTGTCCATTTGTTGATTTTAATAGCGACCAAAAGTCACAAGTGTTTCTTGTAGCCCAAGTGTGTAGCATTGCTTCGGCATCGTTCTGGTACATTTGCAGTCGCTGTTGTTTTAGCCACGATTTGGAGAGCCTATATTCTGATAGATATGCGGTCCAGGTTTCTGGGGAGTCTGTTGTTAGAGCCCTTTTTTTAGTTTGTTTACCCTCTGCCTTTTTGTCACCACTTCTTTATTGAATGAGTGCGTGTGCGTGGGCTGACTGGGATTTTTCCCCGCAAAGTTCACTTGTGGGGGGCCAGGAGGGAGATGTACTCCGGTCTTTTGTCGCATTTCTCATCCCTTACTTGAGCAAATTTCATGGAAATATTGGACGCAAAGGATCTTACATTGTCGGATGTTAGTCGAAGTCTGTTTTGTCGCAGGTTTGACTCAATGGCTGCTGGGTAAAGAGATCTTGTTACAGCTGTCCCGTTCCACGACATTTTGAGAAGATTGTGATCACTTTCCGTTGTTGTTATAACTGTTAAGTCGCTGAAATAAGGTATCAGCCCTTCTGTGATAAAAATATAGTCCAGAGTGGCAGCCGAACTCAATCTTTCCCACGTTGGAATTCGGGACCCTTGGTCTCGAAGAGATGACACGTTATGGAACTTTCTCATTTTCATTAGTAGGCACCAAGCCCGTCCTCTTTCATCCATCGTTGATTTGGGACTTTGTTCGTCTTTCATTTTTCCTTCGCATTTGGCATTCAGGTCGCCACAGATTATGATATTTGTAACTTTTCGCTCCACCGTCAGGTCATCAATTTGGTTGGCAACCATGGTACAGAACTCAGTAGTACTAGTTTTGGCCGGGTTCCAGTACAAATTTATTATGCCTAGTTCCGAGTTTATCCAAACTTCTCTGGTTTGATCTTGGTGGAACCATGAAGTCAGCGTAGTTAGCATTCCGTAGGCCTCTGCTATTTTTCCCTTGGGTGTGATCCCAGAGCCTAGACGGATTGCTGTTAGTTCGCCTCCAGAGGGGCGGCCTAGGATAGACTTGGATGCTGCAGAGGCTTCTATTACATAGCCGTCCATGGAGGGCTTATGAACCAGCCATGTTTCTTGTAAGCATATCAGCTCGAAAGTGCTCAGGTTTACATCACTTGGCGTGGTTAGGTGCCGGTACCCTCTCGTATTCCATGATGCCATGTGTAGGGTGCTCTTTGTTCGAAGATTTGAGGGACCCGTATTGAGCTTCTTTGTAGAATTCGGTCCCTGTGTTTGTTGCTATTTCTTTTGGTTTCGGGAGAAGGTGTCCGTGATCCATCTCCATGGTTTGGGTGCAGATGGCGCACTCAGTTCTTTTCTGGATCTAATCTCTCTTGTATTTTCAGTCCTAGACTCTCTTTGATCTCTTTTCTCCTGATTTTCCTGGGTTTTTAATGTAACATGGTTTTGGCCTGGACTGGTAATGGGTGGAGTAGTTCGGTTATATCGCCATCGCCATTGGCGATGTCAGGTTTTCACTCCTCGGGGTCTTCTGTGCGTATCTTTCTCTCTGTCGTTCCATGCCCTGGTTTGAGCATTCCCTTTTGTCTCTCGTTCTGTCAGGATTGTCCTTTGGTAGCTTCTAGAGGAGATGTAGTTTGAGGCCCAGTTTGTGAAGGTCGTTTTGGACTTCCGTTGTGAGCTTCATCGCTACTTTACTTTTTTACGTGGAGGTAAGCTTTCGCTCTATGTTCGCGATGGTAAGGTTCGACCAATATTAAGTCGTCCGATCTTCGGTGGCAGAGCTTGTCTATTTTTCCCAGTCTATTTAAGACTGTTCTGCGATTTAGAACCAGGTAGCTGTCCTTGGCCGAAATTTGTTCCAGCTTGAAGAGTAGTGCCCCTTCGAGTTTTCTGTCTTTATTTGCGACAGCCTCCTGGAAACGTCTCGGCTCCTTCCTAGAATGAAGTCGCGGTCTATCGGCGTGATGTGATCTGTTGTATTTTTGATCTTGATCTTTTCGTGACTCGTGTTTAAAATTTTCATTTGTATTCTTTAGATTTCTTAAAGCTTCTAGTGCAGTAGACGGGGAGTTTGAGCGTAATCGTTGGTCAGTGTAGTCGCTAGACACCTTGTTATGCTTTTTTTTCCCCCCTTCCTGGGAAGGGTCAAGATCTTGTGGGTGGATTTCTTGGGACTGTTTTGGTGGATCACCTCGCTTCATCGGAGATGGTGAATCTAGTTCCCTAGCATTTGAATACTGTGATATGTTTTGCAGGTCTGAGGATGAGTTTGAGTCGACACTTATTCTAGGTGTGTCTGCCATATCCGTCTGCTCCAAGTTTATAGACGTTGAATTTTTAGCAGCTTCCCCTTGGTTTAGTGACATCTCCGTTCCCCTGATAGAGCTCCGTGTAGGCAAAGTTTCTGGCAGTGATTCCTCCGCACATAGGAGCACGGACGCTTTAGTGCAGTTTTTTCTCTTTTCGTTCGCCTTCCCCCTGGGTAAAGACTTTGACGGGGACAGTAGCACTGCTGTGACCGAATGCAGTTTGGTCTTTGGGGCATTTTTGCGTAGATAGGGGCTACTTCTATGTTCTTCTCAATCTGGGTGGTCTGTGTGGCTTTCGTCAAGAGTTCTATGCTTTTGTTTGAAAGACCACCTCTCTTCTGCAGTTCTGTGGTCAGATTGTCCATTTTCTCCTCTAATTTTGCATATATGTAGTTTGAATTTCTTTCAGTGGCTGTTAGATAGCCTTCAACAAAAATCAGCTTGTCCTTTAGTTCGCTGATCATTGACGTATTGTCTTTCAAGGCCTCATGTATCGATTCATACAGCTTTCCAAAGGGATTTAAGGCGATTGAGAATGCCGATATCACCGGCAGAAGGTCTTTTTTCTTTTTCGAGGGAGAGTCACTTTCCGACGTGATTGATGCATTAGTAGGGCATCTGTTTTTAAGCGGGGTATTTGATTCTTTGGAACCCTGGAGTACCGTGAATCTGTCCAAGAGCCTTCTTTCTGAAGTTAATGTATTGGGATGTATTGCCTGCGGCAGATTTTCTAACACTTGATTCGGGTTTCCTTGAATATGTGGCCGGGTCCACGCAAAGTTATCTGTCTGCTGGTTGAAGCGGAATTTTTGGGTCGGCTTAGGTAAGCTTGGGGTGGTCGAAAGGTTTGGAAGAGTTGCATTTGATGTCTTTGACGGACTTGGGGGGTCTTTGACTAACTTATTGGCAAGATCTGCTTCCTTTTCAGGCGAATCCTGTTGGCTTATTTCTTGATGTAAGACCTTTGATGGTGTTGGTCTCATTGAATCTAAGCCCCGCGATGGTGCGGTGCCGAGTTTTTCACGTGGTGGTGCCGTCTGTATTCGCCCTTGGAGAGTTGAGTCGGTTTTTCTGGCTTTGCTCGATGGTGAGTTATCCTGGATAGCCTCCAAGATTTCCGCGTCTGACAGTTCAGGTTCTTGGCCTAATTTTCTTTTATGCTGCTTCAGAAAATATTCCTTGAGAGTTTTCAGGTTCGTCGAACTCAAACTGCCTTTGTGCTCCCTTTGGGATTTTGCGGTGAATTTTTTCTGTTTCTTTGACCTAGTTTTCCCCATTGTTTGGTTCTGATTTGAACTCCCATTATTGAACAGAGTCTTTGGGACCTGAAGTGATTTCTTAGGGGCTTGTCCCCGCTGCTCAGTGTCACTCAGCTGTGCATCAATCACAACTGGAGGCGTGCCTACAGCCGGGTTTGGTGTACGGGTTCTCGTAACTGAGTCCCGATCCTGGACTGGAGGTTCACTCGCCACTTTTGACCTTGTGGTCTCGGTGTTGACTTGGGGGTCTTTGGCCGACTCGGGGTCCATGGTGCTAGCCGCTTTTGGTTCGGCATCCAGCTCTGACACCTCCGACACCTCCGACACATCCGGCTGTGTGTTAGGCGCAAAGACCTCGTCCTCCGATTCCATGTCCCACGAGTCAATCGGACTAATTTTCCGGGTGGTAGGTTTCGGCCTGTAATGATGCGACCCCCTTGAGAGGCCTGTGTGATGTACTTGGATCTGAACTGTAGTAGTATGGGACGGGTGTCCGTTTGCCCAGTCTCGGCTGCTGCTGGTACGCTGGCCAACGGGTCCTTTAGATTTCTCTCGGTCTTCTGGTCTGGACTGTTTGGCTGGCGCGGTGAAGCGTACGAGCCCGCCGAAGGGTCGAGATGATCGGGGTGATTGTTCTTGTCAAGACTTTTGTGCGGCTGATTTGGAGTCGTCGAGCCCGGCCGATCAGATCCCAGCCGCGACCGTCCTCCGACGGCCTCAGGCGAGGAATCACTCGTCGAGACGGTGATCGGACCGGGCACAGAGGACCTTCTTGCAACCGGGCTAGATCGGCTTTTCGTACTAGCCACCGATGGTAAGGAGATTTTGGATGAAACGGCGTCTTCCGGCGCCCCTGCCCGCCCAGTTTTCTTCATCCGACGGGATCCACATGTGAGTTCCGGCGAGGGAGCGGGAGAGGGGAGCACGCCCGAGGCAATTTTGTGCTGGGCTCTTTCCATACTGGCAGGGATAGCTGCTGTTGAAAGCCCTTTCTCGCATTTCCGGGCCCTATCAGGCACTTTTGTAAGGTCTTGATAGTCTGGATGTAGATCTTGGCCTGTTTTGCTACTGCGTAGACGTCGGCTGATGTCGTCCTCCGTGGGTGATAGGGAGCCATCTATGATGGGTGAGTGGCAGCGGGGTTGAGGGAGGTGGACCGGGTCGTATCTTACCTCCAATCCAACCCAACTCCCGACACCAGCCACAAGACACACTGCTCCGCACACCGCGCCGCGCTCCGCGCCCTGCGCGGTGCTTTTGTAGCACGTAGAATCACTGGTAAGCGAAGGCGGACTGGAAAGAAAATCAGAGTGTGACCAGCAGAGTCCTGTACTCACTCCTCACAAGACACACTGCTCCGCACACTGCGCCGCGCTCCGCGCCTGTGCGGTGCTTTTGTAGCACGTAGAATCTCTGGTAAGCGAAGTTAGACTGGAAAGAAAATCAGAGTGTGACCAGCAGAGTCCTGTCCTCACTCCTCACAAGACACACTGCTCTGCACACCGTGCCGCGCTCCGCGCCTGCGTGGTGCTTTTGTAGCACGTAGCATGTAGAATCACTGGTAAGCGAAGGCGGACTGTATCCCAAATAAAATGCACACCCAGTGGAAGGCCCACTTGTCAGCTAGCCTGGTCATCTTAAAGGGATTTAAAATGTTCTGGTCAGCAAAATACTGACGCAGCTTCGGTGAACAGGCTTCCGAAAAATGCTCAAAAAACAAAAGGTGCAACAGCTCTACACACGTTTTCACTTTGTAACCATCAATCTAACTCATCATGTTCATGTGCGCAGCACTCACCCAGTCAATCCAAGACACATTCTCTCGTTTCTTAAATTCCCTGAAACGTTTAAGGTATTGAGTCGGCGTCTTGCCAAACTTGGCGATTAAGGCAGACTTCATGCACTAATACTGACTCCTTTCTTCCACAGTCAGTTTCAGAATACAGTCATACCCAGCCTGAGGCACTCTGCTTAACAAACACTTAGCCCAATCTCTCTTATCAACATCATGGATTCCACAAGCCATCTCAAACGCTTCAATCCATTGGAGGATATCAGAACCCTCTGCATACACACAAACCAAATCTTACATAAACTTGGTGGCAGGGGACCTGCCACTCTCAACTGGTTTCGCGGAAGTCTCCACTCTAGCTTCCTCCAGCTGGATTCTATGGTGCTCAGTGTCACTATCTTTGAGTATCACTTGTTGTGCAAACTCCTCTTCTTCAATTCAGCTTCTGTTGCCAACTTTTTTTTTTGTTTTTTTTGTTTATTAACCCAATTTGGGTTTTTTACAAAATCGATGTGCCATGGCGAACTGTATTTCGTCTTATCGAGGCTACTCAGGACACCGCTCAAAGGTCCGCAGGTCCGGTTTAACATTCAGGTTCGGGCGTCAGCTTTGACGAAATGGAAGAAGCAGGACTAAGAGCACTTGCTTTCGCAAGGGCTACTTCGAGAACTTTGGCTGCCGCTCTATACCATCTCGTAGAATCGCCCGCAATCAGTCGAAACCATATTGTTTCTTCATCAAGTGTTGTAGGGCAGGTGACGAGTGGTGCCAGGTGAGCCCGCCTTTCTGCCGCGAGTCCTGCACAGGAGGTGAGGAGATGTCGGACTGACTCTATTTGGTCAGCTAGGCCACAAACCCGGCAGTTTGATGTTTCTGCAAGGTCTCTGGTGGCCAGGATTTCTCTAGTGTAAGTAGGTGTAAGCGGGCCTGCATAAGTAATTTTCTCAGCTTTTTCTCAGGGAATTTTTCACAGTATCTCAGCGGGACCTTTGGCCGGTTGTGAGTTGGTGGCAGATCTTTTAGAGATTTATACTGGAGTATTTTTTCGTTGGTATGTATCCAGTCTTGTTGTGAAAGTTTTAAGTTAACTCGTCCAGGGTTTGAGATGAGGAGGTCTTCACTGCAGAGGACTTCATCTAGTTTTTCCTCAATTTTTTTTTTGCCCAATTCATTAGAGGTAAGCAAGTTCCTTTGTTCAATTCAGCTTCTACTATTCGAAAGATCGGGAGGGTGTCAGAAGTCCGTATTTTTCTGTAGAGTAGAATTGCACTTTGGAGTACTACCGAGGCTAGTGATTGGAGACCAAGGTCGCGACGAATGGCTGGCATGGGGGCTGAAGCTGGAAGACCGAAAACCGATTTCCAAAGATAGCCTTCAAGTCTCGACCAGAATTCCTCAGGTAGGTTTAGATTGGCTGCCATGCCGTATGTTATTGCCGAGACTACCTTGGTTTTGTAGAATTGTAGTACAGGTGTCCATGAGAACTTGCCGAATTTTCTGTCTACTGCTCGCGATTGGGCTGTTAGGTTTCTCATCTTTGCCCATAGTCAGGCAATTCAGAGAGTTGTCTAATTGCACGCCCAGATATTTAAATTCATCGACCACTTCGATTTTTGTTTCCTCAAGGAACCAGCTGGGACTTATCTTGGCTTTTTTTTGCGTTTTTTGAGAAGGACAAGATTTTCGTTTTGTTTTTGTTAATTTGGAGGTTGTTTTCTTCCATGTATTTGGACAGATTTGTTAGTTGTCTTTGGAGGCCAATCGCAGTCTGGTCCATCAAGATCAGGTCATCTGCGTACCAGAGTCTTGAGACTTTCGATGTGCCCACTTGAGGGGGAAACGATTTTAGTGTTTTTTCTGAGTCTTGGAAGTCCCCAATGAAGGCAATAAACAGGGCTGCGGCCAGGGGGCAGCCCTGTTTAACACCGCGTTCTGTGAAGATCTGATCCGAAAGTACTCCTTGCTGGTTTAGGCGGACTCTGAGCGAAGTGGTTGCGTGTAGTGCCATTATCGGTGCAAGAATCGGAGCCGGACATTTCCAGGTAGATAGCTTTTTCCACAGTTTTTCCCAATCTACTAAGTCAAAGGCCTGGGAAAGGTCCACCATTGCCATGTGGACCTTCGGTGCTCCTCTCTTTGCTTTTGCTTTGATTATGTTCAAAATTAGCAGATTGATCGCCGTCCCAGCTCCCTTCTGGAAGCCTGTTTGGAAGATGTCGGCTGCCGGGGAGGAGCTTGCCCAGTCCTTAAAGCGGCATAGTAGCAGCGACGCATAAATCTTCCCTATGATATCAAGTAAGACTATGGGTCTGTAGTTGGCCAGGGTACTTCTGTCGCCTTTTTTGTAGATGGGCACCAGTACCGCCTCTGTCCAGGTTTTGGGAATTTGTTTGATTTTTTGAGCTTGATTTAATATTTCACCGATAGCTCGTGCCCACGCCAGTGGATGTTTCTTCAGGTCGGTATTCGTCAGGCCATCTGGCCCCGGGGTCCTCGAAGATTTGAGATTCATGATCACTTCCCTAATGTCGTCGGTAGATGATAAGGGGATCCATGGAGAATCAGGGAGAGCTGCTTGCGACAGAGATGATGTCGAGGGACTGCAGTATAGCTCTGTGAAATGCTGGATCCACTTTAGCTCAGGGACGCAGCTAGAGAGTGAATTTGCCCTTTGTCCATTTATTGATTTTAATAGCGACCAAAAGTCACAAGTGTTTCTTGTAGACCAAGTGTGTAGCATTGCTTCGGCATCGTTCTGGTACATTTGCAGTCGCTGTTGTTTTAGCCATGATTTGTAGAGCCTATATTCTGATAGATTATGCGGTCCAGGTTTCTGGGGAGTCTGTTTTTAGAGCCCTTTTTTTTAGTTTGTTTACTCTCTGCCTTTTTGTCGCCACTTCTTTATTGAATGAGTGCGTGTGCGTGGGCTGACTGGGATTTTTCCCCGCAAAGTTCACTTTGTGGGGGGCCAGGAGGGAGATGTACTCCGGTCTTTTGTCGCATTTCTCATCCCTTACTTGAGCAAATTTCATGGAAATATTGGACGCAAAGGATCTTACATTGTCGGATGTTAGTCGAAGTCTGTTTTGTCGCAGGTTTGACTCAATGGCTGCTGGGTAAAGAGTTCTTGTTACAGCTGTCCCGTTCCACGACATTTTGAGAAGATTGTGATCACTTTCCTTTGTTGTTATAACTGTGAAGTCGCTGAAATAAGGTATCAGCCCTTCTGTGATAAAAATATAATCCAAAGTGGCGGCCGAACTCAATCTTTCCCACGTTGGAATTCCGGACCCTTGGTCTCGAAGAGATGACACGTTATGGAACTTTCTCATTTTCATTAGGAGGCACCATGCCCGTCCTCTTTCATCCATCGTTGATTTGGGACTTTGTTCGTCTTTCATTTTTCCTTCGCATTTGGCGTTCAGGTCGCCACAGATTATGATATTTGGAACTTTTCGCTCCACCGTCAGGTCATCAATTTGGTTGGCAACCATGGTACAGAACTCAGTAGTACTAGTTTTGGCCGGGTTCCAGTACAAATTTATTATGCCTAGTTCCGAGTTTATCCAAACGTCTCTGGTTTGATCTTGGTGGAACCATGAAGTCAGCGTAGTTAGCATTCCGTAGGCCTCTGCTATTTTTCCCTTGGGTCTGATCCCGGAGCCTAGACGGATTGCTGTTAGTTCGCCTCCAGAGGGGCAGCCTTGGATAGACTTGGATGCTGCAGAGGCTTCTATTACATAGCCGTCCATGGAGGGCTTATGAACCAGCCATGTTTCTTGTAAGCATATCAGCTCGAAAGTGCTCAGGTTTACATCACTTGGCGTGGTTAGGTGCCGGTACCCTCTCGTATTCCAGGATGCCATGTGTAGGGTGCTCTTTGTTCGAAGATTTGAGGGACCCGTATTGAGCTTCTTTGTAGAATTCGGTCCCTGTGTTTGTTGCTATTTCTTTTGGTTTCGGGAGAAGGTGTCCGTGATCCATCTCCATGGTTTGGGTGCAGATGGCGCACTCAATTCTTTTCTGGGTCTAATCTCTCTTGTATTTTCAGTCCTAGACTCTCTTTGATCTCTTTTCTCCTGATTTTCTTGGGTTTTTAATGTAACATGGTTTTTGCCTGGACTGGTAATTGGTGGAGTAGTTCGGTTATATCGCCATCGCCGTTCAGTGCCATATGTCAGGTTTTCACTCCTCGGGGTCTTCTGTGCGTATCTTTCTCTCTGTCGTTCCATGCCCTGGTTTGAGCATTCCCTTTTGTCTCTCGTTCTGTCAGGATTGTCCTTTGGTAGCTTCTGGAGGAGATGTAGTTTGAGGCCCAGTTTGTGAAGGTCTTTTTGGACTTCCGTTGTGAGCTTCATCGCTACTTTACTTTTTACGTGGAGGTAAGCTTTCGCTCTATGTTCGCGATGGTAAGGTTCGACCAATATTAAGTCGTCCGATCTTCGGTGGCAGAGCTTGTCTATTTTTCCCAGTCTATTTAAGACTGTTCTGCGATTTAGAACCAGGTAGCTGTCCTTGGCCGAAATTTGTTCCAGCTTGAAGAGTAGTGCCCCTTCGAGTTTTCTGTCTTTATTTGCGACAGCCTCCTGGAAACGTCTCGGCTCCTTCCTAGAATGAAGTCGCGGTCTATCGGCGTGATGTGATCTGTTGTATTTTTGATCTTGATCTTTTCGTGACTCGTGTTTAAAATTTTCATTTGTATTCTTTAGATTTCTTAAAGCTTCTAGTGCAGTAGACGGGGAGTTTGAGCGTAATCGTTGGTCAGTGTAGTCGCTAGACACCTTGTTATGCTTTTTTTTCCCCCCTTCCTGGGTAGGGCCAAGATCTTGTGGGTGGATTTCTTGGGACTGTTTTGGTGGGTCACCTCGCTTCGTCGGAGATGGTGAATCTAGTTCCCTAGTATTTGAATACTGTGATATGTTTTGCAGGTCTGAGGATGAGTTTGAGTCCACACTTATTCTAGGTGTGTCTGCCATATCTGTCTGCTCCAAGTTTATAGACGTTGAATTTTTAGCAGCTTCCCCTTGGTTTAGTGACATCTCCGTTCCCCTGATAGAGCTCCGTGTAGGCAAAGTTTCTGGCGGTGATTCCTCCGCACATAGGAGCACGGACGCTTTAGTGCAGTTTTTTCTCGTTTCGTTCGCCTTCCCCCTGGGTAAAGACTTTGCCGGGGACAGTAGCACTGCTGTGACCGAATGCAGTTTGGTCTTTGGGGGCATTTTTGCGAAGATAGGGGCTACTTCTATGTTCTTCTCAGTCTGGGTGGTCTGTGTGGCTTTCGTCAAGAGTTCTATGCTTTTGTTTGAAAGACCACCTCTCTTCTGCAGTTCTGTGGTCAGATTGTCAATTTTTTCCTCTAATTTTGCATATATGTAGTTTGAATTTCTTTCAGTGGCTGTTAGATAGCCTTCAACAAAAATCAGCTTGTCCTTTAGTTCGCTGATCATTGACGTATTGTCTTTCAAGGCCTCATGTATCGATTCATACAGCTTTCCAAAGGGATTTAAGGCGATTGAGAATGCCGACATCACCGACAGAAGGTCTTTTTTCTTTTTCGAGGGAGAGTCACTTTCCGATGTGATTGATGAATTAGTAGGGAATCTGTTTTTAAGCGGGGTATTTGATTCTTTGGAACCCTGGAGTACCGTGAATCTTTCCGAGAGCCTTCTTTCTGAAGTTAATGTATTGGGATGTATTGCCTGCGGCAGATTTTCTAACACTTGATTCGGGTTTCCTTGAATATGTGGCCGGGTCCACGCAAAGTTATCTGTCTGCTGGTTGAAGCGGAAGTTTTGGGTCGGCTTAGGTAAGCTTGGGGTGGTCGAAAGGTTTGGAAGAGTTGCATTTGATGTCTTTGACGGACTTGGGGGGTCTTCGACTAACTTATTGGCAAGATCTGCTTCCTTTTCAGGCGAGTCCTGTTGGCTTATTTCTTGATGTAAGACTTTTGATGGTGTTGGTCTCATTGAATCTAAGCCGCGCGATGGTGCAGTGCCGAGTTTTTCACGTGGTGGTGCCGTCTGTATTCGCCCTTCGAGAGTTGAGTCGGTTTTTCTGGCTTTGCTCGATGGTGAGTTATCCTGGATAGCCTCCAAGATTTCCGCGTCTGACAGTTCAGGTTCTTGGCCTAATTTTCTTTTATGCTGCTTCAGAAAATATTCCTTGAGAGTTTTCAGGTTCGTCGAACTCAAGCTGCCTTTGTGCTCCCTTTGGGATTTTGCGGTGAATTTTTTCTGTTTCTTTGACCTAGTTTTCCCCATTGTTTGGTTCTGATTTGAGCTCCCATTATTGAACAGAGTCTTTGGGACCTGAAGTGATTTCTTAGGGGCTTGTCCCCGCTGCTCAGTGTCACTCAGCTGTGCTTCAATCACAACTGAGTCCCGATCCTGGACTGGAGGTTCACTCGCCACTTTTGACCTTGTGGTCTCGGTGTTGACTTGGGGGTCTTTGGCCGACTCGGGGTCCGTGGTGCTAGCCGCTTTTGGTTCGGCATCCACCTCTGACACCTCCGACACCTCCGACACATCCGGCTGTGTGTTAGGCACAAAGACCTTGTCCTCCAATTCCGTGTTCCACGAGTCAATCGGACTAATTTTCCGGGTGGTAGGTTTCGGCCTGTAATGATGCGACCCCCTTGAGAGGCCTGTGTGATGTACTTGGATCTGAACTGTAGTAGCTATGGGACGGGTGTCCGTTTGCCCAGTCTCGGCTGCTGCTGGTACGCTGGCCAACGGGTCCTTTAGATTTCTCTCGGTCTTCTGGTCTGGACTGTTTGGCTGGCGCGGTGAAGCGTACGAGCCCGCCGAAGGGTCGAGATGATCGGGGTGATTGTTCTTGTCAAGACTTTTGTGCGTCTGATTTGGAGTCGTCGGGCCCAGCCGATCAGATCCCAGCCGCGACCATCCTCCGACGGCCTCCGGCGAGGAATCACTCGTCGAGACGGTGATCGGACCGGGCATAGAGGACCTTCTTGCAACCTGGCTAGATGGGCTTTTCGTACTAGCCACCGATGGTAAGGAGATTTTGGATGCAACGGCGTCTTCTGGCGCCCCTGCCCGCCCAGTTTTCTTCATCCGACGGGATCCACATGTGAGTTCCGGCGAGGGAGCGGGAGAGGGGAGCATGCCTGAGGCAATTTTGTGCAGGGCTCTTTCCCTACTGGCGTGGATAGCTGCTGTTGAAAGCCCTTTCTCGCATTTCCAGGCCCTATCAGGCACTTTTGTAAGGTCTTGATAGTCTGGATGTAGATCTTGGCCTGTTTTGCTACTGCGTAGACGTCGGCTGATGTCCTCCGTGGGTGATAGTGGAGCCATCTATGATGGGTGAGTGGTAGCGGGGCTGAGGGAGGTGGACCGGGTCGTATCTTACCTCCAATCCAACCCAACTCCCGACACCAGACACAAGACACACTGCTCCGCACACCGCGCCTGCGCGGTGCTTTTGTAGCACGTAGCACGTAGAATCACTGGTAAGCGAAGGCGGACTGGAAAGAAAATCAGAGTGTGACCAGCAGAGTCCTGTCCTCACTCCTCACAAGACACACTGCTCCGCACACCGCGCCTGTGTGGTGCTTTTGTAGCACGTAGCACGTAGAATCACTGGTAAGCGAAGGCAGACTGGAAAGAAAATCAGAGTGTGACCAGCAGAGTCCTGTCCTCACTCCTCACAAGACACACTGCTCCGCACACCGTGCCGCGCTCGGCGCGTGCGTGGTGCTTTTGTAGCACGTAGCACGTAGAATCACTGGTAAGCGAAGGCGGACTGTATCCCAAATAAAATGCACACCCAGTGGAAGGCCCACTTGTCAGCTAGCCTGGTCATCTTAAAGGGATTTAAAATGTTCTGGTCAGCAACATACTGACGCAGCTTCCATGAACAGGCTTCCGAAAAATGCTCAAAAAACAAAAGGTGACACAGCTCAACACACGTTTTCACTTTGTAACCATCAATCTAACCCATCATGTTCATGTGCGCAGCACTCACCCAGTCAATCCAAGACACATTCTCTCGTTTCTTAAATTCCCTGAAACGTTTAAGGTATTGGGTCGGCGTCTTGCCAAACTTGGCGATTAAGGCAGACTTCATGCACTAATACTGACTCCTTTCTTCCACACTCAGTTTCAGAATACAGTCATACCCAGTCTGAGGCACTCTGCTTAACAAACACTTAGCCCAATCTCTCTTTTCAACATCATGGATTCCACAAGCCATCTCAAACGCTTCAATCCATTGGAGGATATCAGAACCCTCTGCATACACACAAACCAAATCTTACATAAACTTGGTGGCAGAGGACCTGCCACTCTCAACTGGTTTCGCGGAAGTCTCCACTCTAGCTTTCTCCAGCTGGATTCTCTGGTGCTCAGTGTCACTATCTTTGAGTATCACTTGTTGTGCAAACTCCTCTTCTTTAATTCAGCTTCTGTTGCCAACTTTTTGTATAGAAAGGCTAACAGTTCCCATTGTAGCTCCACTTTTAAAAGTTCAATCTTCAGGGCTTCCCCCTGAAGAGCAGTGCTGTGGTTCGGAACAGAGGCAGCAGGAGTGGTGGCATTCCCAGAATCAGATCCGACAACACTCCCAGGGGTAGGGCCCTCATTGGTCACATCCCCCGTCAAGAGCTTCACAATCCGTCTGGTAGTCCACCAGGACAGCTATCAGCTCAGCCCTAGACTTATGCTCAAAGTCTAATTCCCTGGCTTCACAAGCACTCTGGAAGGTCCAAACACTGGGCCTCATTACAAGTTTGGAGGTAGCCATGCCTGTAATACAGGCAAGCTACCTCCAAACTTGTGAAAAAAATCTGGCACCAGTGAATGGGCAATTACCGGGTCATTCCGAGTTTGGCAGACCCGGTAATTGCCCATTTACGGGTGCCGGTAATAAGGGACTCCCCATCCCCATTCTGCCCCACCCATAGGGCTGAATGGGAATGGGGAGGCTGGTAGCACCGGTACCGTTAATAACGGTACCGGTGCTACCATCATGTGCTGCTCTTGGGTGCCGGTACGTCCACCAGGTCAGACCTGGTGGCTGCAAGGGCACCCACGAACAGAACTCATAGTATGGCGGTACGGTAGCAATGGTGCCGTTAGAGATACCGGCGCCGTTGTTGCCTTCCCGCCATACTTGTAATGAGACCCACTGTATTAGATAAAACAGTCTTATATAAATAAGGTTCACGTTATATACACACTCACAATAACACACTTTGTGCTCCGACAATTCTAAAATGGTAACTATATACAGTTCTAGGTGGTACCACGATTACTCTGATTCGATTAAAATGCCTCAACTGTACTCAGTTCAAATAGAATACGAATCAATACAGTAAAACGATATCAACCATAGATTTAGGAGGAAAATAAGTGGGTTAGACAATTGGCAGAATACTGAGCCCTTACCGTCAGGCACATATCTGGATGAGGACCGGGGGGGTCCCGTAAATGAAAATGAAGATGCACTACAGGCCCAGTCCATATATTGTCTTTTAAAGTCTTATCTTCTTCTATAGTTCTGCATCCCAAATGTACCTTGTGTTGTAGAGTTCTTCGTCGGGGAATCAACGGGTCCTTTTTGAATGCACTCCCTTTCAGGCAGGAGCCATGGGTCGTCGAACTTCTGAGATAAAGAAAAAGGTGAACGTCGTCATTGAGGCAGCAGCTTTGGTCCTTGCAGTGCTCGTTGACGATCGGTCGAAAAAACGTCCTGCAACAGGGGAGGTGTGCGGTGCACCTCGACGACGATGGTTTGTTGCTACAAAGAGTCAGTGAAGAACTTTGGCCCAGCAAGGGCGCCG
Organism: Ambystoma mexicanum; assembly: GCF_040938575.1. Lineage (NCBI taxonomy): Eukaryota > Metazoa > Chordata > Amphibia > Caudata > Ambystomatidae > Ambystoma > Ambystoma mexicanum. The sequence continues at coordinate 1,285,612,609 of NC_090926.1, forward strand.
GGTCGTCGGCGTCAGTGAACGGGACGTGACCACGGCTGGCGTCAGTAGCTTTGTCGACGTCTCTGAGGTCTTCGGATGGTGGGAAACCCACCGGCGGATTCTACTCGGTCTTGACTTTCTCCGGCAGGACGAAAGCGGTCGGCGATGATGAACAAGGGAGTCCTTGGATCAAATGTTCTTAGGCAAAGGGAGCATGGCGGATCAGTTCGGCGACGGTGGACGGCTGTCCGGTGCTTCTCTTTGTTCTCCTCGGCGGTCCCCGTCTCCAGTCGGCAGCCTTTCGTAGGTCTGTCTACCAGGGAGCTTTGGCAAAGATCAGCTGGTGCACGATGGCCCCTCGTAGCTTGGGAAGAGGTCTCCTAGCCAGGTCCTCTCTTGGATCAGTTCCTTGACGGTACAACAGCTTTCAAATTAGCAAAGGACAGGAGCAGCAGTTCTTCTTCTTACAGTGGGCTTCAAAGTTAAGCATCAGTTTCAACTTCGGCTTCTGAACGATTTCTAGCAGTGAGAGGCCCCTAGATACACTGTTGATCGCCGACTCACTCTGCTGAATCACACGCAGGCAACCAATCACTCAGAAGGGCATTCAGGCAGTCAGTCAGCCAATCAGGCGCACAGTGCATTCAGGCCATTCTTCTCCATCCAGATACTCACAACACAGAATGTGGATTCGGACAAGTACCACGTTTTTCAACACTACACACTGCATTCAAACCAGTTTCGGGCAGGGCTGTCTCAGTCATTGTGTCAAACACCAGATACTAGACACCCATAACACAAAATGCGTATTCGTCACACACTCAATTCACCCAGGTCCCACCCCACGGGCGTGCCCACAACATACAGTCATTGGGAAGGCTCCAGCCAGCCTGGCCTGGACTTCCCCACAACACCATATATGGAACTTCCACCCAACAGCCAGTCAGGGGGAAGGGACAGAGTCAGGGCTTCCCGGGACTTCAGGAAAAGTAAGGTAACAGGCGATAGAAAGCAAGAAGCCAAAGGGGCCATCTTGTTTCCTATCAGGAATCACTGATTCCAATGACAGGGCCTGGGCATCCCAAAATGGAGGATGCGCAGGGCACCTGTCAATTCAGCACGGAGATGCCACCAGCCTGTACGCTGCTCTGTGGGTCACGCACAGGGCCCAAAAACATACATTAGGAGTACAGGGTCGTACTCCCAACTACGGGTGCCATAAGGGTATCCCAAGGGTCTGTTCACCAAACCAAAAACAGGCAGGGCCGCACCGCCAGGAGTCCCACATGAACTTCTGCGCAGAAAACAAGACAGAACACATGATAAAAAGCTATAAAGGACAAGGATTCAGAGGCCCTGTCCCTCTGATGCATTTCCAGCATCACAGTCTGCAGAAAGGGAGCTGTGCACAGACACGAAATGTGAGCGAAATACATATCCTAGAAGGAGCTGTGTGAGAAATGAAGTGTGAGCAAAATTCCCAAAACTAATGAAGAATTATTGACATAAAGTAAAGAGTGTTGGAAAAGCATTGGGGTGGACACCAGGCGGGAGAGTGATCCAGGAAAGGCGCAGAGACCCCACCATAAAGAGATGAGCAAAATACATGTGTGAACTTTGTGACAAGTTGGTAACAAATATCTGAGGGTCAGGTGGGGAGACCCTGACCTCAGAGGAAGTTGTAAAATGGGGAAGGGAACCCCCAAAAGAAGCCAGTTGAACTGTTATGGAACTTTTGTGTTTCGCAAGTTGAACATGTGTGTTAAAGAGAGTGGAACATTGTGAAACCAAAGAGGGGCTTGAAACTTGGGCGAGGGAAGCCTAAGAAGCCCATTGAAGTGTATGGTCCAGAAGGTTTTGAATCCAGGAAAAGGGAACCTGTAGAAACCCAAGGAACTTTGTGTAAAGTGAACTTTGTGACGCCAATAAGGGTCTGAGCTTGGGCAAGGGAAATTGACATTAGGATGCAACGTCATTGGATGTGTCTTAATAATGCGAAAACCAAACTGATGATTTTTGGGATGCAAATGGCCAGATCCAAGTTAGGGACAGAATACCAGACCTTTACTATCAAACAGGCTAAAATTCCAGTGGTGCCCCACGTAAAAACCTGAGGGATGGTTGTGGAAGCATCAGTAGGATCTGAGGCTCAGGTTAACTACCTGCAGAAAAACCATGCCTGCTACATGCGTCTCATGAGAGCCACAAGGCCATTTATTAATGAAGCGAATGCAGCAACTATAGCAAGAGCGGTCATTCTGTCACGCCTTGACTACGGTAACGCCTTACTGATAGGAACCACGAAGAGGGATATACAAAAGTGGCAGGTCATGGAAAATGACGCAGTTCGAGCTACCAAGAGAATCAAAAAAAAGGAGCATGTGACTATGGGGAGAAGATCCCTTCACTGGCTAAGAGTGGAAGAGAGTGTACACTTTATGGCAATGACCATAGTTCACAGATGTCTGTATGGAGAAGCCCGGAGATATTTTAAGAAGCAATTTTCTTTGTACCTGCCTCAAAGACACCTTAGCTCAGAGGATAAGGCTTATCTGAATATTACTAGAGCTAAACGTGTGCAAGGGCGGGGGAAATCTTTCCCAGAGAAGGCAGCAAAATGCTGGAACGAATTGCCACTAACTCTGCGACTAGAAGAGAACTACCAGAGTTTCAGAAAATCGTTGAAAACCCACCTCTTCCAATGATAATCTCATTATCTTTCCGCAGACCGCCCTCTACAGCACATTATACTATGCGCACTGAATTACCCCGGACACTCCCGCGCCCTGATGCCTGCAGGCTATCGGCGTGTTTTAAACAAACACATAAGATAAGGGAAGCCAGAGAGACCTGTTGTGAGATATAAGGTTCTGTGAAATTTGGAATCCTGAGAAGCTTGTTGAACTTTAGAGATCCTGAGTGCTTTGAACTTGGGGAAGGGTGCTACAGAAGAGCTCTCAGTGCCATCCTATTTTTACTTTGAACACTAGTGAGTTTATCCAGTCCCCTACATATTGTTATCATATAGAAGTGAGGGCAAGCATAGGTTTTGACACAGACAGCATTTTATTTTGGGATAACAGACTTAGATTTCCCTTAGCTTAGTTTGCTTTCGGGAACATTTCCACCTTAGAGTGAGGGCAAGTTAGGCATTGCACCATCTTGACCAGCAAAATAAAGGTTTTCAAACTGTGTTTTACTTGGCTGTGTCATCTCGATACCATGCCTATCTCATACTACACACCCCCTCCAAACACACTCTGCACACATCACAGTGCACACAAACACACACACACTAATGATGTGAGTACCTGGATATTTCAGGGTAGTTCATGCCAATGGTTTGTATACCTGCGCATTTGAAGTCAATCTCTGAAGATGATGCGCGCTTGAATTTAATGATTGATTGTGAGCACCCTAGAAATGCTTCAAATCACATCAGTGCAAGGACTTCAACATATGTGAGCAATAGCTGCCAAAAGATGCGCATAGCACCTACATGATAAATAAGAACATAGTGCCTTTTAAAGAGCCCAAATTATTGGCTTTACCAATGCTTGTTTCTTTAGCATTTTGAGTCACAGTGATGTCATTACGAGTCAGGTGGTACAAGGTAAAAATGGCGGTAATAGGAATTACTACCACTGTCACTGGACAGTCGAATCACAAGTCGCAGAAAATACCGTTGCCGGTAATACCATTGCCTGTAATACAGTTTGTGGGAAATCTGCCGACTGTATTACCAGCAATGGTATTTGCGTCGGTGATACTACCGGCAAAATGGTACTACCGGCTAATCACTAGTTCGGAAAATGGCAGTAGCGCCACCTAGATTTTCCGGTAATACCGGCAAACCCACTGCAGAGATACCTCCACCTGAAAGCAGGAGGTTAATGCATGCAGGTGAGGCAAATGAGGCCAGACCTTCCCAAACACACATCCCAACACCACCATGCTGAGACTGGTGTGTGTGCGCATAGACTTGCAGCTGGTCCATCTGAGCATTGAGCTACAGGGGCGGGAGGGCCAACACATGGAACATGTAGCGGAGGAGATGAGGAGAGCAGGAGGATGGTGAGGCGGAGATACCCCGGGGTAGTGCCTCACCATGGACCCCCACAGGCAGCCAGATACTCACCCTGTACCGACTCAACAGGGAGACAATCGCTGAGCTGCTGACCCCAATCTAGGAAGACATTGGAAGCACCATCAACATCAGGGCAGCCATACCTCCGCTTGTGAAGCTGGTGTCAGTCCTGCACTTCCTTGCAACAGGCACATTCCAGTACACTGTGGCCATACTGCATGGCATGACCCAGCCCGCATTTTTTCAAATGTACTCAGTCAGGTGCTACCCCTGCACCATGTGTCACGGCATATCGCCCTACCCACTGCCCTGGCACAGCTGAATGCCAGAAAGGCACTATGGCACACATGCCCAGTGTCGTAGCAGCCATGGCCTGTAACCATACGGAGTTGGTGGGACCCCAGGCATTGGAGGAGGACTACCGCCATCGGAAGCACTACCACTCCTTTAATATCCAGGTCAGTTGTGAGCTAGACCTGACCCTCACCCACTGCTGTGCCCGCTTCCCCGGTTCCACCCATGATGGCATGGTCCTGCGGAACAGCACGCTGGCCGGATACATAGAGAGGCACTGAAGCCAATGGACCTGGATCTGGGTGAGTCCACGTTACATCACACCAACCTTGCGGCACAATTAACACACAATTTGAGGGCAGCGGGAGGGTTTACCACACAAAAAAAGTGCATGCCGTGTCAAATCTCTGAACATGCAGGATCCGTCCGCACTGGCCACAACCCACAGGACTAGGGCATGAGTTATGATGCTGCATGAAATGAGTAATTAAAATATTCCAAACAGGCATCTACGCACACTGGACTTCAGGAACCACAATGCAACATCACGCATGGCAAGACATCTATGGTTCGCAAATTGGGGTGCCCCCGAGTCAGGCAAAAATGGTGCAGATGACCGTAGGCAACATAACAAAGGACGAAGATGACTGTCGATTCAATGTAAAAGGATACAGTAGAATGATAATCATGGATAGCAGATGCACTAACAGATCACAGCGTCATTGAATAGCCTGTTCCCCTCCAGACATCCCTTGAGTCACCTAAGGTGGGGCTGTGAAACACTAGGTGCAAGGCCAACACACACCATTGGGGCTCCGGGGGGGGGGGGGGGCTGGTATGTATATGCACAATGACCCCTGCCATACATTGAACGACATGTCGCTTAACTGCAATTACAACTGTGAAACATGACACTGCCCCCCCCTCCTCTCCTTCCTGTCTCTGCCACTGTCTCACCTAACTATGGGTGTAAAGCCATCATACAATTGTCACAGAGAGCCTGCACATGTAAGCCATACACCCATCAGGGCACATACATGGGAGCAATGCACAAGGCCAAACCACCCACCATGGCATGCTGCCTTGTCAATCACAGATCCTGAAAGCAACAAGTGTTGGCCGTGCTGTGAGCAAGATGTTCCATGACAGACAAAACACACCCCTGAATAGTCAACTCCACATGCAAGGACTGGAATGTGAAATCATGTACTCTTGACCAAACATGTGGCATGCATGCACAGACTGTCAACATGCTGCTGTTACAGGCAAAGCAACCACAGATCACTGTGAATGACACATTTGCCCTTTGCCCTTGTAGGTGACTCTGGATACCCCCAGCATCCATGGCTTATGACTTCACTGAGGAATCCCCAGGCCCCACAGGATGTTGCATGCAACTGGGCACACGTTCGGACTAGGGCGTGTGTCAAGAGCACCTTTTGCCTGTTGAAGGCTAGTTTGCGCTGCTTACACCGCTCAGGAGGGGCCCTCATGTACAGACCCGATGAGGTGGGGCAGATCATACTCACCTGTGCAATGTTGCACTACATCTGCATAAGAGGAGACATTTCCCTGCCCCCGGATGAGGACATATCACCCCCTGATGAGGACGACTCAGTGCATGTGGGTGCTGTGCTGGCACGCACTGAGTGGGCAGAGTCCAGGGAGGGACACCTGGCTCACCAGGAACTCGTTGATTATTTTTTCTGAGCACCTTCGTATTGCACTTGCTTTGCACTTGCTTTGTAAATTGTCACTTCATTCATTAAACACTTGCATACAATAAGGAATGTCCTGGCATTGCTTCAAGTGGAAACAAGTGTTATGTGATAGATAATAGACAGTGCCCAAAGGGTATCGAGGAAGACAACTAACCATTCCCAGCAGATAGCCCTCAGGCAAGTGAACGCACCACCCAGCTAGAAATAAAACATGTACCAAGATATCAGACAGCCTAACGATCCCCGTAGAAGCTTAGGAATCACGACTGATGAGGTAAAACCCAGAAAGTGCAACTAGGGGGGAGACAAAAATCACGACTGCCACAGGTGACGCAGTGAGATGAATTTCATAGCTAGGATAGCTAACGCACGTAGACGGATTTCAGGGTTAGGAATTTTGATGTACTGGGATGGATATCAGGGTTAGGGAATATTGTGTAATTAGCTGGATTTCAGAGGTAGGAAATGTGATACACTGAGATGGATTTTCAAGATGGGAAGAAGTGAGACGCACTTGGATGGAATCCCAGGGTGGGAGGTGTGGCGCCCCTGGATGGACTTCAAGGGTGGGAAGTGCTGCGTGAATTTCAGGGGTGCAAGATGCAACACACTTGGATGGAGTTTCATGCTGGGGGTGTGAAGTGTTTGGATTGATTGCCAGGGTGGGTGGAGTGGTCCACCTGGGTGGATTCTCGGGGGTTAGGGTGTAGCACACTCGGGTGGATCCCTGGCGCTATGGTGGCTCTGAAAAAGCACTTTTCGGAGCACTTCGGTAGACTGATGGGGTAGGAGGTATGGAGCACTTGGATTAATTTCCAGGACTTTCATCAACAATCAGTACTTACAAACTCGATCCTCTGCATACACCTGGCAAATTCTGAACTTAACACAACCAGACCTCTACAGCACCACAAACCGCACGTACTTCACAACACCATAACAAAACAAACCGCACATAAACTTGCACAGCGTCATGACAGTCAACTTCCGAAAATCGCACCTATGATCAGTGAATGGTGTTTCCGAACTGAAGTTGCCAAAGGCCCATCACAGCACCCTGGCTTTTTTCCTGCTCAATCCTACTAACCACCCACCCTCCCTCCCTCCTTGCATTACAGACCCGCGAGAGCACCTGGAGACTACACAGGTGGCATAGGTGCGCGATATAAAAACCTTTAACATTAACATGTAGACAAGTGAATCGACCTTCCCCATGACACCATCCCCCTCCTGAAATAGCCATCCCCAGAAACCCAACAGTTACTGTCTGCCCCTCTTGGCCATGAGGGCCTTCCACTCCTTGGCAGTGAGGTGGTGCTGTGAGCGGCACCTTGGGATGCTAGGTAGGGAGCCCTATTGTGGGGGTCACAGAGGTGGAGGGCTCTGACCCCTGGGCCTGGATGAACTGCAGGGTGAACTCTGTCATGTACAGGCGTGCAAGCAGGGCTAAGCAACGGATGCATGGCCCTTTAAGAACACTACAACCAGGTGCTTGGAAGTTGGCATGGCAACGCTGGCGTCCTCTTGGCGTTTCCCACGGTCGACGCTGGAAGCCGCGGAACGCTGTCATGTGACCTCTCCTTCTTAGTCTCCGCCTTCACTTCGTATCGGTGCTTCTGATTGCGAGTGGTGGCTCCTCGTACCTAGATCTTTGTATCCTGCTCCCTTGAATTCCGGTCTCTGTAACCCTTTCCCCCTCCCCGTTCCCTCCTGTATACCTGATTGCCTGGTTTCCTCGACCCGGACCATTACCTGGCCTTGATTTTGGACTGCTTGGTTCTCGTCTACTGCCTGCATCGTTCTTCGACCTCGGACTGCATACGGACTTCTAGCCTTCGCCCTTCTGTTGTGGTTGCTCTTCGTTTTTGTCTTCTGGATCCTCACTCACCTGGACTGCGTGTGGTCAATATTGTGGAACTTTTGGAAACCTTCGAAATTTGGATTCTTGACCTTGGAACACTTGGAGTTTTGGATTGTTGAACTTTGGAACTTTTCGAACTTGCGACGCACTCCAACAAGTGTGCCCTAGGCGTCCTCGTGACGGCGGGATAGGTGGTTGGGTTCTTCTTGGACTTGGCATCGTGGACTTCGGAGTTCCTTCCCTTCCCTGTCCCATCTGGTTCTCCCCGGTGTTGATCCGCATAAAACACGGTAAGCCATAGTCTCATAGGGGAAAGGGGTGGTTATCAGAATTTGTGGAACGTATTGCATTTTGTCACTATTTTTCGGGTCTTGTTCAGAAGGGCGGTTGGTTATACTTTCTGTATTGTGTTAACTCCTCACTTGCAGATCCAACGCCTGTCCTCGACTACCCGTACCACCCATACTCTGCATTTTCAACTCCTGCGGCACGTGTCTACTTCTGGGTCATCCGGATCTCATCAGGTATCCTTTCTTTCCTCTGATTGATCGCTCTGGCTGTCCATTTCTGGAGCCAGAGGGTTCCATCAGGTGGAAGAATTCTTCGGCTACACGACGTGGGCAACTGGATTCTGACATAATCAGAAGCCTTTAAAATGGATACCAATGAGACGCTGTCCACTATATTACAATTGGTGGCCGATTTACGTAATGACATGACTGCGGCTCACTCAGCCACGCAGCGACGCATTGATGAGTTGCAGGCAGGGTTCCAACCCCTTGGGGCAGCAGCGCCTTCCTTGGCTAGTGTCTCTGGGGCAGGTGCTGGTCCTCCCCAACAGGGTGCTGGACCGGTTTATATGACTGCCCAGTTCCCTTTGGCTCCGCCGGAACGGTTCAATGGAGACCCCAAGACATTTAGGACCTTTTTGAACCAATGTAGACTGCAATTTCTGTGCCGTCCTGCTTCTTTTCCGGATTCCACTACCAAGGCGGCGTTTCTGTTATCCCATTTAGGGGGTACCGCAGCTGCTTGGGCTAATCCGTTGCTGGAAGACGGCAGCCATCTTCTTTACAACTGTGATGCCCTAATCGAGGCTATGAGTCGTGTGTTTGACACACGTTATGCCACACAAGCTACTGATTTGGAACTGCTCGGTCTCCAACAAGGCAGTTCGCCTCTTTTGTCCTAACTAGCCAAGTTCAATCAGTTGGTGGCGGAAACCAGTTGGCCCGAAGAGAAGAAGGCCTCTCTCTTGTATAAAGGGCTATCCGATTCCCTGAAAGATACACTGGCCACCGTTCCGGTAATACCTACAGCTTTTCCAGAACTATTGGATTTGGTTCTCCAGATTGATTCCCGACAAGCAGCCCGGAGGGGTGAGAAGAGAACGGCTCCCCCTGTTGCTCTTTCCGTCCCTTTACCTGCCGCCGGGTCCTCGGAGCCCATGCAGATCGGGGCACTTAGATCTCCTCTGTCGGCTGAAGTTAGGGAACACCGGAGAAAGAATGGTCTATGTTTCCACTGCGGAGGATCTGATCACTTACTCCGAGAATGTAGCAAAAAACCTGCTAAGAAACAGGGAAACGCCAAAACCCGGTGACTGGAGGGGTCCGGATGCCGGGTATTTCCTCAAGAGACCCCACAGGTTGCAGTCCTTATTGTCTTTCTGTCTCCCTGTCGTTCCCCGGTTCTGAGAAATGGGCCGTGATGATGGTCCTGGACTCAGGAGCCACGGGGAATTACGTGGATGCTGCCTATGCCCGGGAGTTGGGTCTGCCGGTTATGCACAAAACATGTCCTGAAGTGGTGAATTCGGTGGATGGCTCTTCCTTGGTCTCTGGGTTAGTGACGGAGCGAACTACTGACCTCACCATGATCACAGACTGCGGTCATCAAGAGGACATATACTTCGATCTCATCGCAGCACCACAGTTCAAGTTCATACTTGGCTTGCCATGGTTAAAGTTGCATAATCCCTCTGTGGATTGGCATTCTGGGGAGGTATGTTTTCCGTCAGAATACTGTGAAAAGAATTGCCTAACTATCAGCTCAGTGATCACCAGCCCTAGTCAGGCTCTTGCTGAAACTACCCGTACTGTGGGGGCAGTAGTCAACACTGTCCTTCCTATGGTGTACAGGGATTATCTTGACGTATTCGACGCACGTGGGGCAGAGATACTTCCACCACACAGGCCCTATGATTGCCCTATTGAATTGATCCCTGGAGCCAAGATTCCGTCTGGGCGCATATATTCCCTAACCCCTCAAGAGGACGTGATTTTGAAGGAATATATTGACAAATCCTTGAGTACTGGCTTTATTCGTCCTTCTCGCTCACCTGCTGCCTCACCCATGTTCTTTGTCCCTAAGAAGGAGGGGGACCTGCGTCCTTGCATCGATTATCGTGCTCTAAATGCCGTCACGATCAGGAATCAATATCCGATACCTCTGATTTCAGTCTTATTGGACCAATTGGGTGCAGCTAAGGTATTCACTAAATTGGATTTGAGGGGGGCCTACAATCTCGTACGGATTCGCAAAGGTGACGAGTGGAAGACGGCCTTCAAAACCAAATATGGCCTCTTCGAATACTGCGTTATGCCCTTTGGCCTGTGTAACGCTCCAGCGACCTTTCAATACTTTATCAACGACATATTTCATGACATGCTAGACCAATATGTAGTTGTTTACTTAGACGACATCTTGATCTACTCTCCTTCAGTTGACACTCACGTCGTCCATGTATCTAACGTTTTGCAACGTTTAAGGGAGAACCATTTGTATGCCAAGTTGGACAAATGCAAGTTTCATGAAACCGAGGTGGAGTTCCTAGGCTATGACATCACTAGCCGGGGAGTGCAGATGAGCCAGTCTAAGATTGCCGCGATATTGGAGTGGCCTTGTCCTAATACCTTGAAGGCTCTGCAATCCTTTTTAGGCTTTGCGAATTTCTATCGGCGGTTTATCCAAGACTTCTCAGCCATTGCCTCTCCACTCACTAAACTAACCAGCACCAAATGTGTGTTCAAATGGAACAAGGACGCTCAACGGGCTTTTGAGACCTTAAAGTCTGCCTTTACCACGGCTCCCGTCCTTCAACATCCGGATCCGTCTTTGCCTTTCATTGTAGAAGCAGATGCGTCAGATGTTGCACTGGGAGCTATCCTGTCCCAGCTTTGCCCGGAGTCCACTGGTTTACATCCTGTTGCGTATCACTCCAGAAAACTCACCTCTTACGAGAGGAACTATACGATCACCGAACGGGAATTGTTAGCAGTGAGGGACGCCTTTATGGTATGGAGACATCATCTTTTGGGGTCCTCCGAACCGGTTTGAGTGTTTACTGATCATCGAAACCTCTTGGCACTGCAATCGGTGAAGTGTACCACGGCGCGTCATGCCAGGTGGCATGAATTCTTTGCCATGTTCAACTTCACTATTACCTATCGCCCCGGTTCCCTGAACTCGAAGGCGGATGCTCTTTCCCGCATCCATGGAGTCCCCGAACCATCCGAGCTTAAGGGCGCTCTTCTACTGCCCAATCAAGTGGTGTGTGGGTGTACCTTGCGCCCCTCTCTGAAAACAAGGATCCAAGACTGGGTGAGAACCAACCCCTCCGAGATTGCTGGCCTGGGATTGGAGATCATCCATACATTGCCTTATAAGAAGGATAAGATATATGTACCTGATTCCGACACGAGACACACAGCCATACAATGGTGTCACGATTCAGCGATAGCTGCACATCCAGGTACTGGGAAACTGTTGACCTTTTGAGAAGGTGGTGCTGGTGGCCCTCCATGTCACGCGACGTTAGGGAATACATCGTTTCTTGTGCCACCTGTGCTCAGTGCAAACATCAACCGGGCAAACCTGTGGGCCTACTTCAACCCATGCCTATACCAGAGAGACCTTGGCTTATGGTTTCTATGGATTTCGTAGTAGAGCTTCCAGTGGTCGACGGCTACGACACTATATGGGTGGTCGTGGACTATTTCACTAAATCAGCCTTGTTCGTACCCTGCCAGGGGATTCCTTCTGCTCCGGTGTTGGCGGAACTGTTCTTGAAGAACGTCTACCGAAGATTTGGTCTGCCCTCCATTCTCGTTACTGATCGGGGACCACAGTTCACTTCTCGTTTTTGGAGAGCAGTAACTTCAACGTTGGGTATAGACGGCAGGTACTCCAGTGCATACCATCCACAAACCGATGGGCAAACTGAAAGGCTTAATGCCACCATGGAGCAGTATCTACGATGTCTTACCCACCAACGCCAAGATACGTGGGTTTCCGTTCTTCCTCTGGCGGAGTTCGCCTACAATAACTCTATGCACACAGCGACAGGTGTTTCTCCGTATTTTGCCCTGTATGGCCAACACCCCCGTTCTTTGCCCAGTATTGCTGATTGGCCGTTACACAATCCGGCTGCCTCTGGTTGTCTTAGGAATCTGTCCGATACCCACACTATGGTCAAGAATCAGCTGTTACTGGCCCAGTCTCGTACTAAGTCTTCTGCTGATGCACATCGCTCTCCGGCTCCTAGCTACCGACCGGGATGAAGGTCTGGCTGTCCACAAGGAACCTACGTTTGACTGGTCGACGAGCCCTGTTGCCACGGTTTGTGGGTCCCTACAGCATCCTGCAGGTTATTAACCCTGCTGCCCTCCGATTGGCCCTTCCTGCTAAATGGAAGGTACACCCGGTATTCCATGTCTCTCTACTGAAGCCATGCCACCCATCTACCAGACTACCTGCTCGTCCCCCGCCGGTTAAGGTGTGCGGGTTTGATGAATTCGAGGTGGGTGCGATCTTGGATACCAAGGTTCGAAGGGGCAGGCGACTCTATCTGGTCGATTGGAAGGGCTATGGTCCCGAAGACCGTACGTGGGAACCTGCGGTAAACATCCATGCTCCGGCCCTTCTGTCTCATTTCTGGTCTGCTCGGGGGGTGAGACCCCCTTTGAGGGAGGATACTGTCATGTACAGGCGTGCAAGCAGGGCTAAGCAACGGATGCATGGCCCTTTAAGAACACTACAACCAGGTGCTTGGAAGTTGGCATGGCAACGCTGGCGTCCTCTTGGCGTTTCCCACGGTCAACGCTGGAAGCCGCGGAACGCTGTCATGTGACCTCTCCTTCTTAGTCTCCGCCTTCACTTCGTATCGGTGCTTCTGATTGCGAGTGGTGGCTCCTCGTACCTAGCTCTTTGTATCCTGCTCCCTTGAATTCCGGTCTCTGTAACCCTTTCCCCCTCCCCGTTCCCTCCTGTATACCTGATTGCCTCGTTTCCTCGACCCGGACCGTTACCTGGCCTTGATTTTGGACTGCTTGGTTCTCGTCTACTGCCTGCATCGTTCTTCGACCTCGGACTGCATACGGACTTCTAGCCTTCGCCCTTCTGTTGTGGTTGCTCTTCGTTTTTGTCTTCTGGATCCTCACTCACCTGGACTGCGTGTGGTCAATATTGTGGAACTTTTGGAAACCTTCGAAATTTGGATTCTTGACCTTGGAACACTTGGAGTTTTGGATTGTTGAACTTTGGAACTTTTCAAACTTGCGACGCACTCCAACAAGTGTGCCCTAGGCGTCCTCGTGCCGGCGGGATAGGTGGTTGGGTTCTTCTTGGACTTGGCATCGTGGACTTCGGAGTTCCTTCCCTTCCCTGTCCCATCTGGTTCTCCCCGGTGTTGATCCGCATAAAACACGGTAAGCCATAGTCTCATAGGGGAAAGGGGTGGTTATCAGAATTTGTGGAACGTATTGCATTTTGTCACTATTTTTCGGGTCTTGTTCAGAAGGGCGGTTGGTTATACTTTCTGTATTGTGTTAACTCCTCACTTGCAGATCCAACGCCTGTCCTCGACTACCCGTACCACCCATACTCTGCATTTTCAACTCCTGCGGCACGTGTCTACTTCTGGGTCATCCGGATCTCATCAGGTATCCTTTCTTTCCTCTGATTGATCGCTCTGGCTGTCCATTTCTGGAGCCAGAGGGTTCCATCAGGTGGAAGAATTCTTCGGTTACACGACGTGGGCAACTGGATTCTGACAAACTGGGTGGCTTGGTTCAGTGACTCGGCAGAGGCTGAGGAGGATCTGTTTGCTCCCGCACTCTCTGTCCCATTGCGGTCATGGCGGCAGTGGCATTGCCGAGTGACCGGGACAACCTCCAGCAACACCCCTACAGGCAGTCACGCATGGCCTGCATTTCATTTTGCTGCTGGCCCACAAATGCTTCTATGGATGCTTGCCGTCGCTCTATGGCATCCACCCTTTCACATACTGCTGTCCTGTTGGTCACGGGTAGAGGTGGTGGGCTGTGTGGTGGCTCTGGGCTGAAGCATGGTGAGGAGTAGGCCAAGTTATACTTCTCCTCTTCACCCTCGTCAGTGGTAACATGGTCCCTGCCACGATGGACCCGTGGCTGCATTGCATGTGATAGTGATGAGGGCATGCTTGAACCCTGATGACTGCGAGCCAGTGCTGGGAGGAGATCGGTGTGAGCCACGGCAGGTGATGGCTGTGGCATGGCAGTGGTGACTTCAGTGACAGCCATGCCACCTGCCTGGCTGGTGGAGGGGCCACTGCGCGTCACAGTGGGGATGGTAATATCATCCAGAGTTGTTGGTATTTCCACAGCGGTGTTGGGAGGTGGTGGTGGCTGCCTTGTAGCCCTACTCTGCTACTTGATCCCACTGGCAAGTGGTCTAGCCCGAGCCGGGTTGGATGCTGCTGATGGGCCAGCAGAAGAGGGTCCTGCCTCATCATTATCCATGGACTATGTGCCTGTTGGGAATAGAATGTCAGGCTGTCACTCATCATGCAGACTTGTCTGCGGGCTTGCAAGATACTCGTTTGACATTCTGTGTGTTCCAGGGACACACATTTTGCATCATTGGTACGGGTGACATTGGTGCAATGAGTGCTGCTACTTCTACGTGGTTGTAGTGCCTGCTGAGGGTGTACACGGTGCATGCATGTGCACACTGTCTATTGGCCTGCCAAGGTGGCATATTGTTGTGTGTGGTGGGGCATCACTTGGCGACATGGACTTTCATGGCACGCATGGGTGCTTCTCATGTGTGCAATTTTTGGCATTTACTATTCCCCTACAGTGCATGTAGATGGCAACGTTTCCCCGCCTACCCTGGCACATGTGTGTCCTGACTGTGAATTTGATGTGATGGTCATGTGGTGACCCATTCCCTTGCCCATTTTGAACATCTCTGCCGAGGGAACCATGATTATGGTCATAGCATTCCCATGTACATGGGGTGGTATGGACTTACCTGCACAACCGCAGGACCCTGCTCTGGCCTACGCATTGCATATCGCCTCTATGCCCTCCAATATTCACATTCTGTCTGGATGGAGCTGGCTGTCTCCTCCCAAGGCATGAGTTTCAGTGATTCCACCGTGCCCCCTCCTGTGGCAGAACACTACATCCTGTGTTGGGCTATAAGGATGCGCACCCACACTTTCAAATCGCCCCACTGCTTGTGGCAGTCCCTGGCAGTGCGAGGAACAGTGCCCACTGCTATTACCCATGACATGATGTCGGCCAATATGGCTGTCTTCCTCTGTGCAGAGATCTTGTGCTGTCTGCTCCCAAAAAGCTCCTCTGCAGCATGCGCCACGACTGCATCAGCGAGTGCAGTGAGCTCTGCCTTCAGGAACTTGGGCTTCCGCAGCCACAGTTCTAGCCGCGTTCCTTTTTTTCTTGTACCATGATGCAGCTTTAGGTATGGGGACTGGATGGCAACAAGAAATGGGGGATTACAAATGGATTCAGTTTTTAAAGATGGCTGCTGCCGCGCTTCCATTTGTCAATGTTAAAGGACATTTGTACCGCGCACTATCACCACCAGAGTGGTCCCCTGGCGCTCTGGCGGATCTGAAAAGGAAAGTGGGTGCGATGAGTTAGTAGGAGCGAGCGGGAAAAGTGCAAGAGAGCTGTGATGTGCTGTTGGCAACTTCAATAAGGTTAACACTGTTCGCTATGCTTGGGTGTACTTTTTGTCTGGTAGCCATTGTGTTCTGTTGTGTGACACTATGTGTGATTTGTTTTGTTGTTGCAGTGTAGTGAAGTACGTGTGGTTTTCTGCGCTTTAGAGGTGTGGTTGTGTTTAGTTTGAGTTTGAGAGGTGAGAATTTTAGTGGGTTGGTTAGTGGCTCTGCTATCTTGATGTGATGCCTGCTAATTTCCAAACTATTTCCAGAAGTGGCACGTCAATATCTCCACATTTCTGTCTTGGTTTGGTCCAGGCTAATATTCACAATCCTGTCTAGATGTGACGCAAGCTAATATTCACAATTCTATCTGAATGTGGGATTGACTAATATTCACATCCTGTCTAGACGTGATGCAAGCTAGTATTTGCAATGCTGTCTAGATGTGACGCAAGCTAAATATTCACAATCCGGTCTGGATGTGATGCAAGCAAATATTCACAATTCTATCTGAATGTGGGATTAGTTAAGATTCAGAATCCGGTCTAGATTTAATGCAAGCTAATATTCACAATTCTGTCTGGATGTGACGCAAGCTAATATTCACAATTCTATCTGAATATAGGATTGTCTAATATTCACAATCCTGTCTAGATGTGACGCAAGCTAGTATTCACAATCCTGTCTAGATGTAATGCAGCTAATATTCACAATTCTACCTGAATGTGGGATTGGCTAAAATACACAATCCTGTCTAGATGTGACGCTAGGTAGATATTCACAATCCTTTCTAGATGTGATGCAAGCTAATATTCACAATCCTGTCTAGATTTGACACACGCTAATATTCACAATCCTGTCTAGATGGGACACAAGCTGATATTCACAATCATGTCTAGATGTGACGTGAGCTAATATTCACAATTCTATCTGAATGTGGGATTGACTAACATTCACATCCTGTCTAGACGTGACGCAAGCTAGTATTCGAAATGCTGTCTAGATGTGACGCAAACTGATATTCACAATCATGTCTAGATTTAACACAAGCTAATATTCACAATCCTGTCTAGATGGGACACAAGCTGATATTCACAATCATGTCTAGATGTGACGTGAGCTAATATTCAATCTTGTCTAGGTGTGACGCAAGATAATATTCACAATTCTATCTGAATATATGCTTGGCTAATATTCACAATCCTGTCTAGATGTGACGCAAGCTAGTATTCACAATCCTGTCTAGATGTGAAGCAAGCTAATATTCACAATCCTGTCTAGATGTGACACACGCTTATATTCACAATTCTGTCTAGATGTGATGCAAGCTAATATTCACAATCCTGTCTAGATGTGATTTCCAAAACTATTTCCAGATGTGGCACGTCAATTTCCCCACATTTCTGTCTTGGTTTGGTCCAAGCTAATATTCACAATCCTGTCTAGATGTGACGCAAGCTAGTATTCGCAATGCTGTCTAGATGTGACACAAGCTAAATATTCACAATCCGGTCTGGATTTGATGCAAGCTTACATTCACAATCCTGTCTAGATGTGACGCAAGCAAATATTCACAATTATATCTGAATGTGGGATTGGCTAAGATTCAGAATCCTGTCTAGATTTAATGCAAGCTAATATTCACAATTATGTCTGGGTGTGACGCAAGCTAATATTCACAATTCTATTTGAATATAGTATTGTCTAATATTCACAATCCTGTCTAGATGTGACGCAAGCTAGTATTCACAATCCTGTCTAGATGTGACGCAAGCTACAAGTCACAATTCTACCTGAATGTGGGATTGGCTAAGATTCACAATCCTGTCTAGATGTGGTGCAAGCTAATATTCACAATCCTGTCTAGATGTGACGCAAGCTGATATTCACAATTCTATCTGAATAATCTGAATATAGGATTTGCTAAGATTCACAATCCTGTATAGATGTGACGCAAGTGGATATTCACAATCATGTGTAGATTTGACACAAGCTAATATTCACAATCCTGTCTAGATGGGACACAAGCTGATATTCACAATCATGTCTAGATGTGACGTGAGCTAATATTCACAATCTTGTTTAGGTGTGACACAAGATAATATTCACAATTCTATCTGAATATAGGATTGGCTAATATTCACAATCCTGTCTAGATGTGACGCAAGCTGATATTCACAATCCTGTCTAGATGTGACGCAAGCTAGTATTCATAATCCTGTCTAGATGTGACGCAAGCTACTATTCACAATTCTACCTGAATGTGGGATTGGCTAAGATTCACAATCCTGTCTAGATGTGATGCAAGCTAATATTCACAATCCTGTCTAGATGTGACGCAAGCTGATATTGTTATTGTTATTTTGCATTTATATAGCGCCTTATATACCATTGGTATGGTCTGAAGGCGCTGGTAGGTTGAACGCCCTTGGGAACCGAAGTTCATATCAGTAGAGAGAGTAGAGAGAGTCAAAAAGGTGCGTGTGAGCACCAGGTATGTGTACAGCTCGTGCAGTATCAATGTAATAGCTGCTTTCTAGCGGTAGGTGTGGTGGTTGAGAGGTCAGGAGTATGTGTTCGTTCTGGCAGGATTAATCCAGATCGGATGTGGGTGCGTTAGGCCTGAGGAGAACACCTCGCTGGGGGGTGTGTAACCAGCAGTGATTATTTAGAATGATGTGGAGAGAGCGGCGAATGTTGATATGAGAACAGTTATACCGAATGGTGTCATAGTATCTCTGTGTTCTAGTTGAGTGGTGATGTAAGGAGAGAGAAAGCGTGTTGGTGAGATATGATGGGTTTCATGCCCTTTCAGAGACTTCTAATTCACAGGGAGGCTATTGGGGACACTTCTAAATTCAACTTCATAGAGAGGCTATTGGGCACATTTCTAAAATCAACTTTCAGGGAGAGGCTATTGGGCACATTTCTAAATTTAACTTTTCACATAGAGGCTATTGAGCACAATTCTAAATGCAACATTTCACAGCTATTGGGTGCACTTCTGAATTCAACTTTCTAAATGTACTTCTAAATTCAACTTTTCACAGAGAAGCTATTGGCTACACTTCTAAATGCAACTTTCTAAATGTACTTCTAAATTCTACTTTTCACAGAGAGGCTATTGGGCACACTTCTAAATTCTACTTTTCCCGGAGAGGCTATTCGGCACACTTCTAAATTCAACATTCCACAGAGCGGATATTGGGCACACTTCCAAATTCAACTTTTCACAGAGAGGCTATTGGGCACACTTCTATATTCTACTTTCATAGAGAGGCTATTGGGCAC
Organism: Ambystoma mexicanum; assembly: GCF_040938575.1. Lineage (NCBI taxonomy): Eukaryota > Metazoa > Chordata > Amphibia > Caudata > Ambystomatidae > Ambystoma > Ambystoma mexicanum. The sequence goes on from NC_090926.1 coordinate 1,285,631,796, forward strand.
ACTTCTGAATTCCACTTTTCACAGATAGGCTATTGGGCATACTTCTAAATTCAACTTTCCACAGAGAAGCTATTGGGTACACTTCTAAATGCAACTTTCTAAATGTACTTCTAAATTCAACTTTTCACAGAGATGCTATTGGGCACACTTCTATATTCTACTTTTCACAGAGAGGCTATTGGGCACACTTCTAAATTCAACTTTTCACAGAGAGGCTATTGGGCACACTTCTAAATTCAACTTTTCACAGAGATGCTATTGGGTACACTTCTAAATGCAACTTTCTAAATGTACTTCTAAATTCAACTTTTCACAGAGATGCTATTGGGCACACTTCTATATTCTACTTTTCACAGAGAGGCTATTGGGCACACATCTATATTCTACTTTTCACAGAGAGGCTATTGGGCACACTTCTAAATTCAACTTTCCACAGAGAGGCTATTGGGCACACTTCTAAATTCAACTTTTCACAGAGGCTATTGGGCACACTTCTAAATTCAACTTTTCACAGAGATGCTATTGGGCACACTTCTATATTCTACTTTTCACAGAGAGGCTATTGGGCACACTTCTATATTCTACTTTCCACAGAGAAGCTATTGGGTACACATCTAAATGCAACTTTCTAAATGTACTTCTAAATTCAACTTTTCATAGAGAGGCTATTGAGCACAATTCTAAATGCAACATTTCACAGCTATTGGGCACACTTCTAAATTCAACTTTTCACAGAGATGCTATTGGGTCCACTTCTAAATGCAACTTTCTAAATTCAACTTTTCACAGAGATGCTATTGGGCACACTTCTATATTCTACTTTTCACAGAGAGGCTATTGCGCACACTTCTATATTCTACTTTTCACAGAGAGGCTATTGGGCACACTTCTAAATTCAACTTTCCACAGAGAGGCTATTGGGCACACTTCTATATTCTACTTTTCACAGAGAGGCTATTGGGCACACTTCTAAATTCAGCTTTCCACAGAGAGGCTATTGGGCACACTTCTAGGTACTATTTTTCACAGACAGTTGTCTTAATACAAGTGCCATTTAGGGTTGGTATTAATAGTACTAAGGTTGGGGCAAAGGTTTTCCAGTTATGTGGGTCTATGAGGCTAAGTAGCTCTAGATACAAAATAAGGAAGTAGATTGGAGGGGCAGGGTTGAGGAGGCATCACCAGGCAGGGGTAACAAAAATACAAGTATTAGTCGGGCATTAAGTCGCTTGCCCCTTAAATTCTGTTCTGCACACACAGAGCAGACAATTTCTTGCCACGGGTCAATGGTCACTGGCAAGTGGAGTGAAAATGAGAGGCATGTACAGTATACGACTGGGAATACCCAAGAAGTTGAACTTGGTACTGGAATGTTAGACAAAGTAACTAATTTGAATATTTACTTCTGTAATGGCTCTTCAAATTGCTTCCTCTTTCCTGGATATGCATTCACAAAGCTGTAGGCAGTCCACAAACTGGGGGATCTCGGAGCTTCTCATATTCACAATTCTATCTGAATAATCTGAATATAGGATTTGCTAAGATTCACAATCCTGTCTAGATGTGACGCAAGTGGATATTCACAATCATGTGTAGATTTGACACAAGCTAATATTCACAATCCTGTCTAGATGGGACACAATCTGATATTCACAATCATGTCTAGATGTGACGTGAGCTAATATTCACAATCTTCTCTAGGTGTGACACAAGATAATATTCACAATTCTATCTGAATATAGGATTGGCTAATATTCACAATCCTGTCTAGATGTGACGCAAGCTGATATTCACAATCATGTCTAGATGTGACGTGAGCTAATATTCACAATCTTGTCTAGGTGTGACACAAGATAATATTCACAATTCTATCTGAATATAGGATTGGCTAATATTCACAATCCTGTCTAGATGTGACACACGCTTATATTCACAATTCTGTCTGGATGTGACACAAGCTAATATTCACAATTCTACCTGAATATAGGATTGTCTAATATTCACAATCCTGTCTAGATGTGAAGCAAGCTGATATTCACAATTATGTCTAGATTTGACACAAGCTAATTTTCACAATCATGTCTAGATGTGACGTGAGCTAATATTCACAGTTCTATCTGAATATGGGATTGGCTAAGATTCACAATCCTCTCTATATGCGACCCAATCTAATACTCACAATCCTGTCTAGAAGCGACGCAATCTAATACTCACAATCCTGTCTAGAAGCGACGCAATCTAATACTCACAATCCTGTCTAGAAGCGACGCAATCTAATACTCACAATCCTGTCTAGTGGCGACGCAATCTAATACTCACAATCCTGTCTAGAGGCGACGCAATCTAATACTCACAATCCTCTCTATATGCGACCCAATCTAATACTCACAATCCTGTCTAGAAGCGACGCAATCTAATACTCACAATCCTGTCTAGAAGCGACGCAATCTAATACTCACAATCCTGTCTAGAAGCGACGCAATCTAATACTCACAATCCTGTCTAGTGGCGACGCAATCTAATACTCACAATCCTGTCTAGTGGCGACGCAATCTAATGTTAGCCGTGCTGTCTAGATGTGATGCAAGGTAATATTCACAATCCTGTCTAGATTTCCACTGCTGGTAATACCGGCAATGGTGATACTGGCATCGGTAATACCGGCTGATATGCTGCCGTATCGTGATACTGCTGTTGATTTGGCAGTATTTCCAGAAAATGCACATTGTTGGTGGTGATTCCACCAGACAGTAGTACTGTTACTGGTGTGGTTGTGCCAGCGCAGTGTCGTAATACGGCGGTACTTACATTGGTAACGGTAACACCACTCTACCGGTATTTCTGCCATTTTACCGGCATACTCGTAATGAGCCCCGCAGTCTTTGGTTTATCATGTGAAACATAAAACTACAAGTACCAGAATGCAAAGGACGAATAGGACTTGGCGGGCATCTCCTGAAAGAAATGGGCACGTTAAAATGTAAGCCGATTTTGACCAGGCCATGGGTGCGACACAGGGCGCAGGGTTTGCCCGCCTCTATGTCCAAGACATAAAGTGTGGGCGGTCCCTTTCATGCCAAAGAACTGGGTGGCACTGGCAGGCTCCCACTCCACCATCTAACCCCCGGACTTTGATGCTCTGTGCAGGTGACGAAGTGACACTGGAGTGTTACCAGCAGGGCCCAGGTTCGATTCCCCAGTAGCCTGCAGGGTGAGAAGCAAAGAAAAACACAAGGTGCCCTTCCCTGCGGTCCTGTGGCGAATGGTGGCGGATTTCCCTGAAAACTGAGGGAACGTCGTACACATTAGTAAGTTCCCAGCTACTTTGACCTCTGCCTGCGTGGGGTCAGAAGCTGTGGGGGTGCAGTCAGTGATGTCCCTCGAGTACAGGGGCATGGGGTCAGTGTCCGCCACCCCCTCCCTGCCCAGTACATGGACTGAGGGATTGAGGGGGTGGGGGGGCTCAGAGCCTGGTACACATCTGCACAGAGCACTCCCTCCCTGCCTCCCTCTGTGGCCGCCAGGAAACGGCAGTGTGGGGGAGCAGTGTCTGCGGCACTTCCGTGCTCGGGAAATGATGGGAGGGGGCGAGGCCTGGGCCCTCCCCGTGCCCTGCACACGCCGTGAGTGCTGGGGGCTGCCTCTGCTCCTATAGCGTGCCTGGCTTCATGGGGGCCCGGGCCCCTATTGTCTATTCAAAGCTACGGGGCCGCCGCCTCCCTTAGCTCCTGGACCGGGCCCGAAACACTGATGTGGAGCAGATTTCCGGTCAGACATTGAGTGCTTCGAACGTATAGCGCCTAATGTAACCGACACACAGCTTTGAAGCACTGCAAATCATGTAATTCAGTCTATTTAGCGCCCTGTATCTAGAACCAAGCAGCTCTCTCTGGGGAGGGGCTGGGAATGATTTCTAAGCATCCCCCCCACCCACACTCTCTTTCATGCTGCGCACAACTCAGTAACCAAGAGACAGGCGTGTGGAACACGTGCTTGAGTGGACCTTTCTAGGGGAGCAGTGCCCTTACTGATGAACCCCCTGCTTGCAGCTTTGAGGCCCATCACCTTCACCCCCTAAGCCCCTTCCCATCTCCCCTCCTGGTCGGCCCTCTGCTGCCACCCTGACCCCCGAAGCTGTGATCAGGGCACTCTGGAGGGAGGTGAGAAGAAGCGCTTTGATGTGGGTGGGAACACCCCTCCCCCACCCTAGCCCATTTGTGTTTCCCCGGCAGTGATCTGCCAGTCTGAGTAGGCCCGGCTGCCCCCTGGGCAGCACTACACACCTGTGAATGGCCCCTCCCGCGGAGATCTGGTTCCTGCGCACCCCAGGCACACATGGGCCTAGTCAGAGCCCCCTCCTCCCACTCCCAGCCCCAGCCTTTGTGTATTCACAGCGTTGAACCCCCTGGGCTGCCTCCTGCTCCATTGTGGCTTTGTCAAGCCTTCTCTCTCGGTTACACCAGGAGGCAGGAGCCGAGAAGTCCCAATGAACAGAAGCCTGCATGGGAAGGGCAGGGGCTGTGGAGGGCTGAGGCTGCCCAGCATTACATGCGGCATACACTGTGTGCCATGTCCCAGGGACTGCCCTCTGTGTCTGGTGGGCACGCCGTGTGATGTGCCTGGCGTGTGCCATGTCCCAGAGACTGCCCCCTGTGTCGGGTGGGCACGCCATGTGATGCTGTCCCGTGTGTGCTGTGTTACATAGAGCGCCATCTGTGCCTGTTCTCTGTGTGTTGTGATGAGCAGGTGTGTGCTGTCCTCGCTCTCTGGGTGTGTTTTGATTATGCTTCAGAGGACTGTGATGTGGGATCCAACAGGGCCCTTCTGTTTTGACCCACGGAGCTGCGTGTGGACCCAGGGAGCTCTGTGCTCGGCCCAGGGAGCTCTGTGCTCGGCCCAGGGAGTGCTGTGATGGGCCCAGAGAGCTCTGTGATGGGCCCAGAGAGCTCTGTGATGGGCCCAGAGAGCGCTGTGATGGGCCCAGAGAGCGCTGTGATGGGCCCAGAGAGCTGTGTGTGGGCCCTGGGCTATTTGCGTCCTTGGGTGGGTTCTCTGGAAGCTCTGTGTGGTCCGTGTTCCATTCTCCGCTGAAGCTCTCTACAGCTTTCAGAGACAGGCCTCTCATTGACCCATGGTATCCCCTACATCTTCACTTGCATTTCCCTGGAGGGTCTCTCTGTGGTGTTCTGGCACTGGTGCCTTTCTTGTCTGCTTAAAACCCTCAGGGTCTCACCTCTTCTCTGTGTAGCGTTCCAGCGTTGGTGCCTTTCTTCCCCTCTCTTGGCCTGCCACGGCATCTCAGGCTCTAATATGGCCCCAACAAGGCGCTCTATCTCTAGTGTCTTGCAGGGTCGAATACAACCGCTAAGGGTCTCACAGGGTCTCTTGGTGATGTTCTCGGCCTGCAGCCTTTCTTGGTCTCTCTTGGCCTTGTATGACCTCTCAGGGTCTCGCATGATCTCTATGTGGTCTTTTGGCTGTGTTGCCTTTTGCCTTTCTTTCCCCCTCTTGCGATGTTATGTTATCTCAGGGTTTTACATGGCCTCCCTGTGGTGTTCTGTGTCTTATGCCTTCCTTGGCTTGATGCACTCTCGAAGGGTGTCACATCTCTTGGTGTAAAATCAGCAATGGACACTCGCTTCATCGTTCAAATGACAGAGGAGGATACTGGCAATGCAGGTAGATGTTTAGCTGGGTGACCTAAGAGCTCCAGGTGCGTGCATAGGACTGCATGGTCAGAGGAGAGAGGTGTAGTGAGAGGGTCGGAGATGGGGATGTCTGCTGAGATGAGAGCCTCCAAGGTATGTCCGGCTGAGTGCGTCAGACCGGAGGGCTGAATGGTGAGGGAGAGAAAGTCACAGAGGCTGCAGAAGAGTCCAGCGGCCGAATCAGGAGAGCCAAGGTGAATATTGAAGTCTCAGAGGACACACTTGGAGGTGGAAGCAAGACATCTCAGGGTCTCTCTGGGTTTTCTGGTCTTTGTGTCTTGTTTGCCCTCGCTTGGACTGTTACAGCATCCGAGGATCTATTATGATCAATCTGTGCTGTTCGTGTACATCTTTTGGCCTGCTATGACTTCTCAGGACCGCACATGGTCTCTTTGTGGTGTTCTGGTACATGTGCTTTCTCAGTGGGCATAGCACATTGGCACCCACCCACAAAGGCCATTTAACAGTGGAACAATCTTTACTAAACTGTAGTGACTCTGCAGGTACATTTCCTCTTCCTATATTTGCCTAAACAAATGAGATCATATGAAAGATTGAGGCTTAAGGAGCTATACAAATGTTGGGGGCGCATTGCCCTTGAAAGATTTCTACATGCGACAGGCTACCCAAGGAGCTGCAGAAACTAACATCCACTACCTGTGAAAATGATGTCAGAGAAGGGGGGGGGGGAGAGTACTGGAGCGTATCATCCACACTAGTTACCAATAAAGATTATCCAGACTAACAGTGCAGGGAGTCTTGATTCTACATAAAGACCAGAGGTGGACAATATGCTTAAGCTTCTTTGATTTTCAACTCTTCAGCAGCCATGCAATTCAACATCAATACATTTTGAACATGCAATGAACTACATGTCCCAAGAAAAATGTACTTTGAATCGATCCTCAAATCTTTTCACTATCCAATCTAGTATTTGTTTCCTATCCCTTCTCACTTCCTGCCAAGTGCCCCTCCTCTTCTTTAGAGAATCTTTCGTAGGTATGCCCCACAAACCCAAATAAATGGCTCCAACAAAGAAAACCATTCCATGAACTCCGCTAATCTTTGGGATTGATAGCACGCCAACGTAGTGAGTCAACTGTAATAATAGTCCGATGTTTCCATGTCATCGAAACAGCCAAGTGGCTCCAGCCAGCACTCTGATCATCTTCTGCAAAGCAATAAACATATAGTAAACACATCAGGGAGGGGCTGAAACCAAACCCTACATATCTTATTAGATGTTCACTACATCTTCTAGATTCCACGAACACACTGAAGGTCATTTGTGTGCCTTGGGTGGGAAAGGCGGAAGAATGCTCCGTGTCTTTAATAGAATCAGGACTCCCTGTCCCGTTAGTCTGGGTAATCTTTATTCCATGTCAAGACCTGAGATGGGCATTATGTATGTTCACAGCTTTCCACTACTGCAGAGGCTATTGTTGAAATCGTTTTAAAATAGAATGTTTTTAGGGTAGAGTCACCGGCACAATCTACCGACTTCAAGGTGTCGCCCAATTTAGCCCCAACAGTAAACGCTGTAAAGACTTTCACAGAATGCGCTCCAAACACTGTCACATCTACACCTGCTTGGGAAATTACCTACCAAACCCATCTAGTTAAAATAGGTGCTGAGACTGGGGCAAAAGTCTTTCCTAAGATAAATAAGCAATAGTGTTACCTCCTTTCACCTGTAGGCACGTGGTGCTCCCTCGTATACCTTGATGCACCTTGCCGCACAAAGCTTGGCATTCCCTGAAAATAGGGATAGGAAATAACTTTAGAATCCAACTTGGTACTTTTTGCAATAGTAAAAGGTACTTCTGTGGAGAGAAAATCTTCCTATCTATCTCCTGAAATCCTCCAGCAGGAAATCAAACCAATATGTAGCTAAGTTCCCAGACAACGGTTTAAAAGTCAGCATTTCATTATCCAGCCATCTCTCAAAAATATTTACTAGTGTTCACGTTCCACAGGAAAGAGTAACAATGTGCAGGCGGTCTGGAGACGTTGATGCCCTTGAATAAGCGCACTACTGCTGCATGCTCCTCCACAGCGGTACCTTCCACTCGATGGTGACCCACCAACACTGCTGACCTGTACATGCCCACGGTCCTAAACGTTAACCTTTCTCCGACAGGGATACTTAGTGGTTCAAAACTTGAAATAGAGAGGTAGAAACGGGATCAAAAACTATTTGCTCGCACAACTTTTTCTATGTCTCCCACACTGTACCCTAGCTCCTGGCTGTAGAAGGAGCCCAGGATTCCCAGATGAAGTTAGCAAATGGTCCTGAAAGCCCCGGCAGTCTCCATCTCAGGTTGAACCTCTGCAAGCAAACAATGTCAGGGAGGCTGACTCCATGAGAGGATGATAGTTCTCCCAGCTAGATCTGTCAGGAGAACCCGACGCTTAGCAAGTACTCATGGAAAGTTCCATCGGAATAGGAAATCACACTTGTGTGGTGCAAAAAGGTACTACCGTCATCACAACCGCCTTGTTACAATGCACGAGTGCTCACAATCACCACAAACGGGGGTATAGTTCACTCCCTGATCTCACTACTGCAAGAAAGTATCCGTTCCTACTGCTTTGATATCCAGCAACCAATTGAAATACTTGGGTAGTTGAGTATTCAACCTGGAAGTGCAAAACTCTTTGTTCACAGGTCGCAAAGGTTCTTGAAGTCCTTGTTCAATTGCCAATCGCTGGTGTCTTGGAGATAGAGTTTTCATCGCCATTCCGATGGCTGCTCCTGGAAGATATTCCACCTTCATCGAGATCCTCCTCTCCAGGTACTAGTGCCAAAAACCTTTTGCCAGTTCCACTAACATGTTCCATCTCGTACCTCTCAAGCAGTTGATGTATCTCACCCACGTTTGAAAAGGCCTTCACTCCTAAAGACTATGCTAATAACTCCAGGCAACTGATGTGCATTTCTAGCTGTAGCAGAGACCATTTTCCTCCTGTCAACAACTGTCCACATCTAGCACCACAGCCGCATCTGACTCTGTAATTATGTCTGGAATGTCTCTGAATAGGGCTTGCCCGTTCCAGACCGCCATGTTCTGAAGCCACCACTCCATCTCTGCGCTGCCTTTTCTGTCCAGAGACACTACCTGATGGGTCGACAGCCTGTCCTGCAAATGCCTGATCTTTAGTTTTTAAAGGGCCCTGTAAAGTCTTGTGGAATGTAGCCTGCTAGGAGAGGAGCCCCACTAATCTGGCGAGATCCCTGAGCGATACCATACCCCTTGAGTGCTGGCCTTAGTTCTTTCTTAATCAGTTTTGTCTTCTGAGTAGGCAGTACATCCACCACGAATTCCAGAAACCTCACTCTCCTGGACAGCTTCAGTTCAGACTTCTCAGTTTACGAGAAACCCAAGCGATTTTGGGAGGACACTACCCATTCCACCTGCTGTTTGAGAACTTGTTTCTTTTGGGCAATGATTAAAGGATAGTTCCGGGACTTTTTTTTTATTGTCCCTACGGTTCAGCCATGTGTTTTTAAGCATAAATCGGTAGATCGTAGAAAACTTTCCTATGGACCTTACCCGACTTTTCGTCCATTAACGCACTCGAAATCAGCCGCCATTTTCTGATAATCCTATCATTTCCCTGCATCGACCTGGCTCACCTGCTTTTGCGGCACTAAATCAAATCCCCCGCCCCTGAAACAGACTTTATCAAAACATTCATATTCCCCGCCTCTATCCGTGACGTGACTGTGCTGCGTAGGCAAACGCGCCCAGGCGTCTTCTATGCGACTCCACACAGAACCCGGAAACCAACACAGATCAGCTCACAACACAGCGCGCCACAATTCGGAATATGAAACTGTACTTTTAAATCAAACCACAAGATTGTAAATTTGGTAAAGTACATTTATTGGACATCAAATGTTTAGAGAATATTCAGCGATTTGCGGCGGTGGTCGTGCAGACAAGACACAGGAAGACTCGTGAATGGAGACACACTTATGTGGATTGCAGGGGGCCGTCCAGCGTGAGGGGGGATGCTTGGCAGGAGACACGGGGTCTGGAGGTAGACATGGGAACAACAACCCATGCTCTATAGACCACTTTGAAGTGTACATGGTCTTTGGCACCTCTTGGCCTTTATCGCTCCCTGACAGCTCCACTTGGCAGCACAAGTACCCCGGTGCGAACTGCCTTTGATAGGGCGGGGGGGGGGGTATGGATTAGGGCGGTGGTCGTGCAGACAAGACTCGTTTGCCGCAGGGCCTCACCAAGGAGAGGCCATCTAACTGCATGTAAGAGGCAGGCTGCAGGATCTAGTACATGGAAGGCAGGGGGGTGAGTTTATAAATACCTCACCCTCCCAGGAGAATATATGGGTGCAGTTCACCCTGGAGACCCTGGATGCCTAGGCAGTTAGTCAGCAGCAGGCTGGCCTCTGGTGGCAAGGCGGCACAGGCCAGAGGGGGTCATCTCTGTACGCGGTGCCCAAAAGGATGATTTATTATGATCAACCATATTGATTATTTACCTATAACCATGTTTTGTATCAATAAAATCCAACGGCCTTCCTTTTATTGCCAACGCTTGAACAAAGTGGTGTGGTAAGTATTTTTGGGGGAGGAGGCAAGGCTGGGAGGCTTGATGCCAACCCGCAAAATAACATATGTCTGTCTGCTGCATATGGGTTCAACGGTTATGTGGATTGAAGATGGGCGGCCAGCGTGAGGGAGGATGCTGGCCGGAGACATGCGGTGTGACAAGACAAGGCACAGGAAGACTATTCAATGGAGACACACTAGATTCATTTAAAAAATCAAAACAACCATTGTTAAAATATATGTTGGGTTTTATTTTAGATCTTAATTTCAATTGAACATAAATAATAAACATTACACATTGTAAAGTTCCGGTTGCAGCACATCCAGGGAAAATCCGCGGTATTGTCCACTGTCGCTGGGGAAATGTTGTCTAATGGCAAGTACCGCACAGGCAGGTATTACTCTCCGAACGCGGTGTCCGAGCCTCCCGTGAAGCAACCATGTGAAGCAACGATAGGCCACCAGCCTGTACCACCTGTGAAAAGGAAAGATGCAAACTGTATTAAAATGACAAAACTTTCTTATCACTGTCGATTCAGGTAAAAAATTTCATTCTGCTTTGAAAAAAATTCTATCTAGAAAATGCACAATATGGAACCAATTTACATGCATTCGAATGATATGTAGATGTCATTTTATATGTGGGAGACGACCATGACATAGTAGGGGCATCACTGACATCAAAACCAGAGTATACTTACTCGTTACTCGGATTACGCGGACGAACAGTGCCGCGAAGTTCGTGCATAAGCACCATCATCAACCTCAACACGGTCCGTGAGAGGCAGGCTTCCCTGAACTCTGGCAGCTCGGTGATGCATTGCGGACTTGGCTCGCCTTCCGAAATGTAGGCCAAGCACCCGGAATTTTCACGGCAGCAGCAGTTCTCCTCCTCAGTTGGCATTAGCTCGCACCGATTGCACGTGCACCAGGTGGAGACGCCGTCCATGCGACATGGTCCAGGCTCTTCATCCGTTGACTGGTCCTCCCAACTGCCGTCCGAATCCCCATCGTTTTCGCGTGCTTGCCTTTCCAGTAGTTCTTCCTCGGTGTACTCGGGCTCGTACATATACGGCATTATTGTAGCCATTGTGTGGTAAAGAGAGTAAAATAATTTACAGAGATGGTACAGGTGTTCACAAGGCCTAGAGGCGGCGAAGGTAGCTGACCAGAGCACAGAAACGAGTCACAGAATACTCAAAGTAACACAGAGAGAGTAATGGAATCGAAAATCTGCTGCTGTGTGTTGTGAAACGGTGTGTTTATACTTATTGAGGAAAGAGGCGTCCTGCCATTTCCATGGCGACACTTCATTAGCTGAGGCGCAGCGATTGTTGACACGAAACGTGCTTTGGCGTTGGGAAATGGGCGGTACGCGTCTGCTGATGTCAGGCTCAGGGGTGGGGGATTTGATTTAGTGCCGCAAAAGCAGGTGAGCCAGGGCGATGGGGGGAAATGATAGGATTATCAGAAAATGGCGGCTGATTTCGAGTGCGTTAATGGACGAAAAGTCGGGTAAGGTCCATAGGAAAGTTTTCTAGGATCTACCGATTTATGCTTAAAAACACATGGCCGAACCGTAGGGATAATAAAAAAAAAGTCCCGGAACTATCCTTTAACATGTTGTCCAAGTAGATTATTACTCATACACCTTTGTCTTGTCCTAGAGCGAACTGCAGGTTCAGATCTTACCAGGGCTCGGGAGGAGGAACAGTCGCTCCAATGAGTGGTGCTTAATTGCATTCAGCATGCCAGTTTGAGCGTAGCTTGTGCTGTTGAAAACCACTGTCGGCTCTTTTGGAGGAGGGGCCAGTGTACGCACTGCAATGTTGCTCTGCAGCTCGCCACCTCTGAATCTTAGTTCGGTGACAGATGCGCATTCCGTGAAGACAGTCCCGTCTCACACTGATGTCCAGTGCTGATGCCACCTTTGCCGAGTGGGCTGTAGCTGTAATGTGGGTAGAGTTCACCTCTGGGTCCCGCCGTGTGACTTCCCTGTGCTCCGAATTGGAGGATAGAATATCACAATAAAGTTACTGTGGAATAAAATAAGTTGAAGCATAATCCTCGCCTCCTGTCTTGACATCGAATCTCAGAGAAATGTGCAAAAGAAAATAAGTACCTAGCCAAACAGACGTGGGACTTGTGCAATTGCGGAATAGGCATGATACTTTCTGGCAAATATCTTTAAGAGTCAGAGGAACATACCTTTGAAGGTGGGTTGAAAGAAAAAGAGCAACCAGCAACGTAAAACGATGGATGAGCCATACAGAGGGCCTTACATTTTACTGAGAACAGGGCTTGCGGGCACGGATGCGGGTCACTGGTAACATGCTAACTTAACTTGGTGTGCTAATGTAATCAGACCTTCTGAAACCAAATAGGAGTCAGGCTGTATAATTCTGGATCCTTTACCAGGTTGTGATGTTCTGTCTGGGAATTCTGTTTAAATTAATTTGCAGTAGTTGAGTCAGGACATGACTGCTGTACCTGTCAAACTTTGGGTGACTCTGTATGCAAGAAGAGACCGCTCTCATTCAACCTGTGTGATGGAAAGCTCGTTTTGTGACAGCATTTGTTTGTAGGATGAAGGAGAGGTCCTACTTGAAGATGACCCACAGTGAAACACGTCAGCCATTGCTGCAGGGTTTGCACCCTCCCAGAAGGCCATGGGAAAGGGGGATAGGTGTAGTCAAGTGGTCCTAGTATTAAGATATCAGTCTTGGAAGTGTTCAAGCAAAAACAATTAGAAGCCATGATGTGGGCTGTTTCTGAACCATGGACAACCCCCACCCTTCATGTCATTTCAGATGAAGCTTGGTGTTATTGGAATACATTTAAAAACAAACACCACAATTTTCAGGGATCAGTGCCAGTGGTGTCATAACTTATCATACAGAATGGGCCACAGAGCCAAGTCCCGGGGCACTCCTCAGTTGATCATGGCGTTGATAAAATCAAAGCGCCCTTTCTGAGAGATGGCCTTAATTATGACACGACTGCTACGCCAGAGGAGCCAAAGAAGTTAAATGATGGTCTGTTTGTCCGGGAAATACTATTGATGTGGCATTAAAGCCGGCATTGGAGGGCTGTATTGTGTGGTAGGTGGCTGTTGCTAAGGTTAGTGGTCCTGAACCAAAGAAGAGGGCCTCTAAAGAGAGCAAAGGTCACAGGGCATACAATATAGCCACATAGGAAGGCAGGGTCGGACTGGGACACAAAACTGACTTGGGCACCACCGAAAAAAAAATGGCCCACAGTAGTACCCATGGGGGAGGTTTTTGATCAAATGTGGTGCAAATTGTTTATCAACACTGGTCAAAACTATTAGCCACATAGTGCAGTAACTCAAACTGGCCCACACTGGCCAAAAAAAGTGCTGCACTTTGACCACAAAAACGGACCCACACAAGCATTTTACGTTTTTTGGTTGAGTCGTGGGCCTATTGCCTTATAAGCCAGTCCGAGCCTGCAGGAAGGGCTCTAACACTTTAGTCCCACACTTATTGGTGGTTTAAGAGGAAGGAAAGTCGGCTGTGCTAGCCTGCTGGCCCTGGCCAGGCCTCCCCCGGGCTGGAGTGGCAACACGCGGCCTTGCTGGGGGCCTCTGAAGGGCTCCTGCGCTCTGGCGCCTCAGTGGCTGCAAGGGAACTGGGGCCTTTTCCGGTTCTCCTCGTGGCCTCCCTTGCCCTCATGACCCCCTCCGCTGTACGGCACGCTGACCCGTAGGGCCTCTAGCGAGGCCTCTCATTGGCTCTCTGCTGTACGGCACGCTGACCGGTAGGGCCTCTAGCGAGGCCTTTGATTGGCTCCCGTAGCCCTCCGCTGTACGGCACGCTTGACCGGTAGGACCTATATTGAGGCATCTGATTGGCTCCCCCATGGCCCTGCGCTGTACGGCACGCTTGACCGGTAGGTCCTCGAGGTCTCTGATTGGCTCTCGCGACCCTTCGCTGTAGGCACGCTTGACCGGTATGGCCTCTCTCTTGGCCGGCCAGAGCCTCTGATTGGCTCCTACTGCCCTGAGAAGCTGTTTGTTCTGCGCTGCCTTTGATCCATGAATGGGGCCCCGGCGCCCTCCCCCCATTTCTCCAAATATGGGCAGTCGCTTCTGGTTTGGAATGTAAACTCGGCGTGTGATTGGCTGCACGTCAGGGATTGGCAGCAGCGCTCCCCTGCTCCAGGCTGGGTGGGGCGGGGCGTGCGAGGCGAGTGGCAGGGGCCTTGGCCAATGGGTTGCCGCTGGCGGGCCTTGCGGCTTCGGGTGGGCGGAAGTTGGCGGCTCCGCGAGGCTGTGGGATAAAGAGTCGGAGCTCATTGTGTGCGGTTTAAAGGGGCCGCTGCCGGAACCCGGGGACGCCGACTACTCGAGCCCGGTCCCGCGAGCAGGAGCAGGCCGCACCCGGGGCGCACAGTAACGCAAGGCCCCAGGAGGAAGCCGGGCCGCAGAGCGTCACTGCGGGGAGCCACTAGGCCGCGTCCGCCCGGGATAAAGTGTCGCAGGGAGCCGTGCCAGGGTGCACCGGGGCCAGAGGTCCGCAGAGACCCCCGCGAGTCCCGCCTGCAGCCCGCGGCACTGGGGAGCGCACGCCCGGCCGCCCGCCCGCGCGCGGTGAGGTCTGCCCTCGCGGGCCCTGCGTACCTACGCGAGCCCGGGGATCTGCGGGGAAGCTAGGCCCTACCCCGGGAGAGGAGCGAGCGGAGCTGCCGGGGGCAAGCGCGGAGGCCGGCATGGAGCCCCCGCCCTGTAAGCGGCGCTGCCCGGGGGGGCCCTCGGAGATGCGCGGCCGGGGGAGGCTCGAGACGCTCCTGGACCTGAGCGCACAGAGTGTGGCCGAGAGCTGGGCCTACGAGCAGGTGAGACCCGGGGGAGGGGGCATCATCACTGACACTTCTTGGGGAGCAGAGAGGGTACCGGGAAAAGGGGGCACCCCCACTGTTGTAGGGACGAGGAGTCAGTGTCCGGGCATTGGGGGGTGGCATTGCCCTGTAGCGCAGCCCTGGCACTTGGTTTGTGTGCTGTGGGGGGGGGGGGGTGGCATTGCCCTGTTGCGCAGCCCTGGCACTTGGTTTGTGTGCTGTGGGGGGGGGGGGGGTTGCATTGCCCTGTAGCGCAGCCCTGGCACTTGGTTTGTGTGCTGTGGGGGGGGGGGGGTGGCATTGCCCTGTTGCGCAGCCCTGGCACTTGGTTTGTGTGCTGTGGGGGGGGGGGTTGCATTGCCCTGTAGCGCAGCCCTGGCACTTGGTTTGTGTGCTGTGGGGGGGGGGGGGTGGCATTGCCTTGTAGCGCAGCCCTGGCACTTGGTTTGTGTGCTGGGGGGGGCATTGCCCTGTAGCGCAGCCCTGGCACTTGGTTTGTGTGCTGTGGGGGGGGGGGGGTTGCATTGCCCTGTAGCGCAGCCCTGGCACTTGGTTTGTGTGCTGTGGGGGGGGGGTTGCATTGCCCTGTAGCGCAGCCCTGGCACTTGGTTTGTGTGCTGTGGGGGGGGGGGTGGCATTGCCTTGTAGCGCAGCCCTGGCACTTGGTTTGTGTGCTGGGGGGGGCATTGCCCTGTAGCGCAGCCCTGGCACTTGGTTTGTGTGGTGTGGGGGGGGGGGTTGCATTGCCCTGTAGCGCAGCCCTGGCACTTGGTTTGTGTGCTGTGGGGGGGGGGGTGGCATTGCCCTGTAGCGCAGCCCTGGCACTTGGTTTGTGTGGTGTGGGGGGGGGGGGTTGCATTGCCCTGTAGCGCAGCCCTGGCACTTGGTTTGTGTGCTGTGGGGGGGGTGGCATTGCCCTGTAGCGCAGCCCTGGCACTTGGTTTGTGTGGTGTGGGGGGGGGGTTGCATTGCCCTGTAGCGCAGCCCTGGCACTTGGTTTGTGTGGTGTGGGGGGGGGGGTTGCATTGCCCTGTAGCGCAGCCCTGGCACTTGGTTTGTGTGGTGTGGGGGGGGGGGTTGCATTGCCCTGTAGCGCAGCCCTGGCACTTGGTTTGTGTGCTGTGGGGGGGGGGGTGGCATTGCCCTGTAGCGCAGCCCTGGCACTTGGTTTGTGTGGTGTGGGGGGGGGGGGGGTTGCATTGCCCTGTAGCGCAGCCCTGGCACTTGGTTTGTGTGCTGGGGGGGGGGGCATTGCCCTGTAGCGCAGCCCTGGCACTTGGTTTGTGTGGTGTGGGGGGGGGGTTGCATTGCCCTGTAGCGCAGCCCTGGCACTTGGTTTGTGTGCTGTGGGGGGGGGGTGGCATTGCCCTGTAGCGCAGCCCTGGCACTTGGTTTGTGTGCTGTGGGGGGGGGGGGTTGCATTGCCCTGTAGCGCAGCCCTGGCACTTGGTTTGTGTGCTGGGGGGGGGGGGCATTGCCCTGTAGCGCAGCCCTGGCACTTGGTTTGTGTGCTGTGGGGGGGGGGGTTGCATTGCCCTGTAGCGCAGTCCTGGCACTTGGTTTGTGTGCTGTGGGGGGGTGGCATTGCCCTGTAGCACAGCCCTGGCACTTGGTTTGTGTGCTGTGGGGGGGTGGCTGGGGGGGTGGACGGCATTGCCCTGTAGTGCAGCCCTGGCACTTGGTATGTGTGTTGTGGGGGGGGGTGGCATTGCCTTGTAGCGCAGCCCTGGCACTTGGTTTGTGTGCTGTGGGGGGGTGGCATTGCCCTGTAGCACAGCCCTGGCACTTGGTTTGTGTGCTGTGGGGGGGTGGCTGGGGGGGTGGACGGCATTGCCCTGTAGCGCAGCCCTGGCACTTGGTATGTGTGTTGTGGGGGGGGGGGGGTGGCATTGCCTTGTAGCGCAGCCCTGGCACTTGGTTTGTGTGCTGTGGGGGGGGGGGTTGCATTGCCCTGTAGCGCAGCCCTGGCACTTGGTTTGTGTGCTGGGGGGGGGCATTGCCCTGTAGCGCAGCCCTGGCACTTGGTTTGTGTGCTGTGGGGGGGGGGTTGCATTGCCCTGTAGCGCAGCCCTGGCACTTGGTTTGTGTGCTGGGGGGGGGCATTGCCCTGTAGCGCAGCCCTGGCACTTGGTTTGTGTGCTGTGGGGGGGGGTTGCATTGCCCTGTAGCGCAGCCCTGGCACTTGGTTTGTGTGCTGGGGGGGGGCATTGCCCTGTAGCGCAGCCCTGGCACTTGGTTTGTGTGCTGTGGGGGGGGGGGTTGCATTGCCCTGTAGCGCAGCCCTGGCACTTGGTTTGTGTGCTGGGGGGGGGGGCATTGCCCTGTAGCGCAGCCCTGGCACTTGGTTTGTGTGCTGTGGGGGGGGGTTGCATTGCCCTGTAGCGCAGCCCTGGCACTTGGTTTGTGTGCTGTGGGGGGGTGGCTGGGGGGGTGGACGGCATTGCCCTGTAGCGCAGCCCTGGCACTTGGTATGTGTGTTGTGGGGGGGGTGGCATTGCCTTGTAGCGCAGCCCTGGCACTTGGTTTGTGTGCTGTGGGGGGGTGGCATTGCCCTGTAGCACAGCCCTGGCACTTGGTTTGTGTGCTGTGGGGGGGTGGCTGGGGAAGTGGACGGCATTGCCCTGTAGCGCAGCCCTGGCACTTGGTTTGTGTGCTGTGGGGGGGGGGGTTGGGGGGCATTGCCCTGTAGCGCAGCCCTGGCACTTGGTTTGTGTGCTGTGGGGGGGGGGGGGTGGCATTGCCTTGTAGCGCAGCCCTGGCACTTGGTTTGTGTGCTGGGGGGGTTGCATTGCCTTGTAGCGCAGCCCTGGCACTTGGTTTGTGTGCTGGGGGGGGGGTGTGGCATTGCCTTGTAGCGCAGCCCTGGCACTTGGTTTGTGTGCTGTGGGGGGGGGGGGTGGCATTGCCTTGTAGCGCAGCCCTGGCACTTGGTTTGTGTGCTGTGGGGGGGGGGCAGTGCCCTGTAGCGCAGCCCTGGCACTTGGTTTGTGTGCTGTGGGGGGGGGGGGTGGCATTGCCTTGTAGCGCAGCCCTGGCACTTGGTGGTTTGTGTGCTGTGGGGGGGGGGTGGCATTGCCTTGTAGCGCAGCCCTGGCACTTGGTTTGTGTGCTGTGGGGGGGTGGCATTGCCTTGTAGCGCAGCCCTGGCACTTGGTTTGTGTGCTGTGGGGGGGGGGGTGTGGCATTGCCTTGTAGCGCAGCCCTGGCACTTGGTTCGTGTGCTGGGAATTGTATTCCAGGATTTCCTCATTATAAATCCATGACTGCGACTTCCAGGATGCAAGGGCTCGCCAAGATGAGTCTCCCCGGTGAGTCATGATGTGCAGCCAGCCAGACCTGATGAATGGGGGGGGGGGTCTTGGGCTGTCCATGTGAGATGCGCGCCTCTCACGAGCCCCCCACCCCAGGCTCTGACGTGTAATGCTAACTGTATAGCCCTATACACTCTATAGTGTGCATCACCTCTTGGCTAAATGTTGCCGTCTGCAAGTCACTTGTTTCTTAGATATACTTTTGTTCACACACGCTCACCCTGCGGACCATTTATTTTTCTCCTTCTAATGGACAACTGTAATAATGTAAGTCGCGTCTGCTCGATATTGGCCTCCTTGTTCCAAAACACGCACGCTTTGAGCCCTCTTTGGCCACTTGTTGAACTGTACATGGAGCAGCAAAGGGGGGTCTGTGGGCAAGCGGGGTCCCGTGTTGCCCTGCAGGCAGGTCTAGCTTCTGGGGGTGCTAGTACCCTAGGTACGGCGTCTTAACATCTGTGCTTGGTGATCCAGCAGGGTGTGAGGAGGCGCACCACTGTGGGGCCATCCACCAAAGGACTTTGGATACCCCTGAGTGTGGGGCGGCCTGTACGTGAGAAGGTAGGAGCAGGGGAGAGGATGCCATCGCCTGTGTGTTCACGTTAAGGTGTTGCTGGGTATTGGTGTGGACACGCACAGCATACGGGCCAGGTGCGGCTCTTGGAGTAGTGATGCATGGCCCCGTGCCACGTGAAGGGCTGGCTGGCTGGCGCTTCCTCCCTCTGTCCCCTCGGCTGTGTGACGGCCCCCTGGACCCGTTTTTCTCTTTCCATTATGATGCGTGCAGTTTTACTTGATGTCAGTCACATAGCATTAATCGTGGTCATGTTACACTAGATCAATGAATAAAAGTACACTTCAAACCCCTGGTCCGTACACTGTATGTGCTTGTGTGGTACATTCAGCCTTCCAGCTAAACCAGTTGTGCACACCTGTCCTCGGGGGGGTTATCAAGTGTAGCTATTGTGTGCGGATGGGGGACGGCAGCTGGTGGGCACCTTGTTTTGATCTTGGTAATGGTCGGAGGGTTAGCATGTCAGTAACGGGCTGAAGCTGTGCTGAACACTGTGATGCGGCCACTGCTCCCATAGCCGTGTCACTGTCTGGTATTCGGATTCCGTCCTTACACGTAGAACTGTGATGTCGTGTGGCTGCTACTGGGTCACTCTATTTGGTCCCACTGGAGGGGGCGGGGGTGTTGGACCACAGGCCTGTGTTGGGACGCCCTGTTACTGTGCCTCTGTAGTTGGTCCCTTTGGGGTGTTACTGTACCACAGGCCTCTGTTGGGATGTCATCTCACTGGACCACATCATGGCTGTGATGTGTGGCTTCTACTGGGCCTCTGTAGTTCCCACTGGGGGGGGGGTGATGGACCACAGGCCTGTGTTGGGACGTCCTGTTACTGGACCTTACTGAGCCTCTGTAGTTGGTCCCATTCGGGTGTTACTGTACCACAGGCCTGTGTTGGGACGCCCTGTTACTGGGCCACTCTAGTTGGTCCCACTGAAGGGGGCTGTTGGACCACAGGCCTGTGTTGGGACGTCCTGTTACTGGACCTTACTGAGCCTCTGTAGTTGGTCCCATTCGGGTGTTACTGTACCACAGGCCTGTGTTAGGACGCCCTGTTACTGGGCCACTCTAGTTGGTCCCACTGGAGGGGGTGTTGGACCACAGGCCTGTGTTGGATGTCATCTCACTGAACCACAGCATGGCTGATGTCGTGTGGCTGCTACTGGGCCACTCTAGTTGGTCCCACTGGAGGGGGGGCGGTGTTGGACCACAGCATGGCTGTGATGTCGTGTGGCTGCTACTGGGCCACTCTAGTTGGTCCCACTGGAGGGGGGGGGGGTGTTGGACCACAGCATGGCTGTGATGTCGTGTAGCTGCTACTGGGCCACTGTAGCTGGTCCCTCTGGGGTGTTACTGTACCACAGGCCTGTGTTGGCACGCCCTGTTACTGGGCCACTCTAGTTGGTCCCACTGGAGGGGGGTGTTGGACCACAGGCCTGTGTTGGGATGTCATCTCACTGGACCACAGCATGGTTGTGATGTGTGGCTTCTACTGGGCCTCTGTAGTTCCCACTGGGGGGGGGGGTGTTGGACCACAGGCCTGTGTTGGGATGCCATCTCACTGGACCACAGCATGGCTGATGTCGTGTGGCTGCTACTGGGCCTCTGTAGCTGGTCCCTCTGGGGTGGTGTTGGACCACAGGCCTGCGTTGCGGTGTCCTGCTACTGGACAACATGGCGGCTGTGTGGCCGTTGGTGGGCCGCTTTCTTAACGCATAGGGTGATCTTGTTCGTGGGGCTTAGTTTGTGTTCCTCCTCTGGTGTCCTTGTGAAGCGGGGCAGGAGCGGGGATGGCGCCTTGCAGTGGCAGCGACTTGTGCAGGGTGGGATCCTTTGGCCACAGGGTGCGCTCTTGTCTTCCGGTCTAATGAGTCTGCTTCTTCCCTCTGCAGGTGGAGGAGCGCTTCTCCCGAGTCCCGGAGCCCGTGCAGAAGCGCATTGTGTTCTGGTCCTTCCCACGCAGCGAAAGGGAGATCTGCATGTACTCGTCCCTTGGCTACCACCCGCCCGAGGGTGAGAGGGACGCACGCATCCCCTTCAACCGAGGCCTGCAGCTGCTGCAGTCGGGCGCCGTGAGCCGTGTCCTGCAAGTGGGTGAGTGAAGACCGCAGCTCCGCCTTTTTTATGAGTGTGGGCTGGGTGTTCGTGCTGTGGGGCACGCACTACCCCGTGGACCTACTGCCGTGTCTGCTGCTATTCTAGTGTAAACGTCCACCTATTTCCCCTTCTAATGATCTTGCTTTTATCAGCCAGTCTACACCAAGTAAGAGGAGGCGTGGTACCTCGTTCCAAAAGTCTCTGCACACTCTAGTATTGTGCGCACACACCGCACCCCCTACCTCATGGCCTGCAAGTAGGAAGCCCGGGCCGATGTGGCCATGGAGGTGCCTGCTGTGGGGCAAATGCGCGTCGCCCCTCTGGGCTGCCACCCCCTTTCAGTTGCAGATCTCACTGTCCCGTTGGTACCACATGGCTGGCCTCCCCTAGTGTTTGTGCCGAGCCCCTAGCTGTTGGGGCTCTTCGCCACCTCTTGAGTCCAGGGCACACACGTTTGAAACTGGCAAATGGCGCATCTGTGCCCACTCTTGGGGCTAGGGCTCTGGCACCACATCCCTAATGCCATCATCCCGTGTATGGACCTGGCTTTGGCAGCTCTGGGCACGTCTGTTTTCGGGGGTTTGGGTTAACCTTTGTGCCCTGCCATCCCTTGGTTGAAGCCTGAACCCTGGCAGTGGAGATGGACCTCTTGCGCCCCCATGTGGATATTGCTCGTCTCTGGTTTGCTTTACGTCCGTAGGTGAAGCGGGGGGCGGGGGGGGGTCTCTTTGTGAGGTGCGGGGGCTGTGGCGGACACGCTTCATCTTGTCTGAGGGGCTCAATGGGCAGCCTTTGGCCTCCCGTTTTTCCCCTCGGGATGGGATTGTCCTACCCCCCAGCACACATGCCCCTGCCCCCCCCCCAAGAACAATGCAAAACACACACGCCCCCGCCCTCGTCTCATCAATCACGGGAGCCTCTGTCTGCATTATTTGGGAAACAAACCCGCTCTGTTGTTCTGCCTCTACCCCGGGGCCTCTCCAGCACGGGCCCCTCCCCAGTCTGGCTCCATTTACACAGATGGAGGTGGGGGTTCGCTCTCTGCCCCTGGGAGCCCGAAGCATATCGCCTGTCTGTGGGGCGGAGGGGCCCTCTTCACCTGAATCTTGAGGGGGTGGGGTAGAGTGTATTCTCTGGCTCAGTGGTCCCCTCTGCCTAGTGGAGAGGACCCGGCCCATTCTCCAGAGGGAGGGGCCCCTTTCTGTAATGCTGGTGATGGGTGGGGTTCCCGCATTAGGGGATTAGGACCCCCTGTAGAGATGCGTGTTGGGCTCCCGCGTTGTGCACGTCTCTGCCTCTTCATATGTTCATCCTGGGGGCATGGGGGTCGCCCTCTTTGCTGTGCAGTAAACCGGATTACGAGATGCTGGGCCCCAGGCGTGTGTGAGAGCAGTGTTGTGGTGGCATACTGTGGTCGTGCCCTCCAGTCAAGGACATCGAGGGGGGAGGGGGATGCACGGTTCTTTCCGTGCGTACACTGCCACGCACCAGATACATTGTACAAAGTGGGTACCTGCCGCCGGTGCCCCGATGTGGCATTTAGCTGGCACCCGGGGCTGGGTCGACAGCCCACTCAGGGTGCTGGTGCACGCTGGGCCTGCTGCTCAACTGCTCGGTTTATGCTCGGTCATGCCCGTTGCTCTCCAGGGGATTCTGGCAGGTATGTGCCGGGTGTGCCGGCCAGTGAAAGTGTGTGCTAATGTCACACGCCGGGACCTGTCCTGCCCAGAGGTGGCACGTGGCTGCAGGAATGCTCCTGCCATGGACCTGCCCAGACCCATTGCTGCCGGTTGGCGGAATTCGTGAAGAATTGCGGGCCGGTATCGGCCCGGCCCTCCTGCGGCGTGTCTGAGTCTGCCTGGCCCGGTATGTCGGCGAGCCAGATCTCCCTGCTGAGGTGCCAGCTCTGCCTGACTGCCTCTCCCCATCGTCAGCTATCCTGGGGGTAGGGGGGTATTCTAAGGTGGCTGGGCAGCAATATTTTTTGCTGGGCATTAGTTAGTATTGTAAGGAGGTGCTATTTTTAGCTTGTCCTATTAGGTGGCGCTTAAGCCGAAACTATTGTACCATGAGTCCTTTGGGCGTGTGACGCCATATAAGCAGTAATGGCATGTGAGGAGGGACACACGCTTGCAGGGGTTGTTTGGTTAACTGAAACACGTGTTTTATGAGCACGGTTCCATGTGTTCATATCCCATCACCGGCAATGTTAAGCATGGAACTTCGGTGATAACTAACCCCAATAAAAATATTGCCTATGGCCGTTCCCCAGGACTGCGATATTTTTGGTGGGGATATTGCCCGATACCATGAGCGCGATACAGAACGCGTTAGTAATGCAATGGAAATCTCTGCGCCAGGTCTGCCTTCAGCCACTCGATGTATGCGGCAGTTTGGTGTTGGGTTTCTACTTGTATGGTGCTTGTACACATCAATGAGTTCGCTTTGTTCACTGTAATTCCTAGTAGGTATAGTCCACCCGTTTAATTTTGATGCCATTGTGGTTTTTCATTGTTCAGTGTTTTGACCATCTGAGGGTCTTATCAAGGCTGGGATTTGGGTCTATCTTGAGTGGTGATTTTGAGAGGGCAGGTAGCCTGGGGCGGATGGTCGCACCAGATTCTTGGGGTGCTTGTCAACTTGTGAATGATGATGATCCCAACCGCAACTGGGAGCCAGTGGAGAGATGTGGTTCGAGGGAGCTGGGGTTTTCAGTCTTTCTGGCATTAAGGCAGAGTTCCTTGGCAGAACACCATGCCTGAATAGCAGTCAGTCTGGGGTGGGAGGAGGAAGTAGGGGGAAGCTCCCTGCCTGAGCACCACTACCCCGGGTGAGTTGACAAGGCGTCTGGCCATGTCAAGGCTCTGCAGTTTGTGCCCAGCCTCTACACTGGCCTGTCTCTGGGGGCGTGGGGTGGTGTTGCCTTGGCCAGGCCCTGCAAGCCTCTGGGGGCTCACAGCACTCTGGCTCACTGTTTCGTCGGTTACACCGCCCTTTGTCTGTTTTCTGGTCTTCCGTGCCGCTGTTTAGGCCACGCTCTGCCTCTTTCGTGGCACTCCAGTGCTACGGGATGGCGATGGCTGTTTAGTGGCCTTCTGCTGCCTGCTTCCGGCATTCTGTGGCTGGCTCTGCAGTCTCCAAGGTGCGTAAAAGCTCGCAGCCGTAACTGGGGGAGGGAGAAGCCTTCCTCGCGACAGTGCCCCGTCTTTCTCCATCCGCGAAGAGGTTAATGAGAGGCGGGAGGGTGTGGGGGATATTGTGCAGGAAACGGAGGTCTTAATTAACCACAATCCTGTCCTGGGGCTGCGGATTGATTCCTCTATTAGGGTTCATTAGGGGGTGTCCCCTGGGTGGGCGTGCATGATTGAGCAGGTAACCCTCGCAGGAGCAGCCGGCCTGTGATGAACAGATGGGGTGCAGGCGCTGCCCTGGGGGTATCCAGTTTCACCATCCTCCCGCATGGGCACTCGCACTGCTCCACTGTCTTTTGTGTGCCCTGCCCTGTCGCCATCGTTGCACTCCACGCATTGCAGACTTTTCTACTTGCTCGCCACTCCCACGCCATTTATATAGTATGGCTGCTGGTTTCAGGGCTGACTCGTGTTACACCTGAAGCGGCAGGAAGTGGTAGGGCAGTCTGTGTTGATGTTGCATTAGGAGGGCACCACGTTGATGCCTTCTTTGGGTGATGGGTAACCTGGGCTTGGCCCAAGTGGCTGAGGATGAGCGGCTTGCCTTGGGAGCACGTTGTGTGCCTACAGTGCGAGGACTGGGGTGTTGGGTATAGCGTTGGGTGAATGGGCTTTGCATTCCGGTTCGGGGGAGTGGAGAGGCTCGCCTATGGTTGGATCTGGGCTTGGAGCACCATGGTTTGCAGTGAGGCACGTAAGTAAACTGCACATCAATCATCATCCACCCGCGGCAACAGTTACACCACCTCCGCTTTCTCCAAATCATAAACTCTGCAGCCATCACATCGGGCATGGTCTAACGGCTCCCTCTATCAAGCACGAATCCAGGCACCTAGACAGAGCCTGGCAAGAGAACCCATGCCTCCTCCCCCAGCATCGGCCAAACACTGCTGGAAAAAAATACACCATGCCACCATCGTACACAAACTATTCAACACTGTCAAATCCCATGTGACCTCTGCAACCCCATCCACTGCAGTATGTAACCCCCCCCCCCCCAATGGACTGGACAACCCCCCTCTCCTGAATATCACACCCCATCGACGCTGATCCATCACCCGTACTACCAAAGCAACTCGCCTTAAGCCAAGTCCAATTGCGTCACCACCCCTGCTCCTCCCTGGCTCAACATCCTACATTCCTGTCTCATGGTACTAGCCCCTATGCAGTCACAGCCTCTCATCCTCCAACAAACTCTTAACCCCATCCCTGTCACTTTCCTGCCATACCTCGCCACAACCCATCACCATAAGCAACCTTCTGCACCCCTTGCAATCTGGACGCAGCACTGAGACTGCTACACTTCACATCCTCCTTGCAGCAGAGAAATCCTTGATGGGTGGTGGTTGGAAGGTATGCGAGTCCCAGAATCGGATCGGAACTTTGGCGCGGTTCATGTCCATATGGACAGTTTGAGGTTGAGTGGCTTGGACTAAGCTGGTGCAATCCTCTTGGCACAGAGGTGTGGTTGAGGGAATGCATTTTAGTCTGCACAGAGCTGGGAAAGACCAATTCTTGATGTGCCAAAGCTGCTGGTGGTTGAGGCGAGGATGGAGGTCCCTGTTCATTCCTGTCCAGATAATTGTCCTGGCATCAGGGTCACTTCCTGGTGTGGTCATGCTCTGTTTAGTAATGTATAATTGATGGCTCGCCTAGAGGGGGTGCTCCTGCCAAGAGCGGTGGTGATCTCCTTTACTCGGGTTCTTTACTGGCCTGCCAGTAGTAGATGGCAGTAGCTGAATCCTTCACAGGTGGCACCGGACTCTAGAAGCTTTTTTAGCAAGCCACACTTTGTGGTGCAGTCATCCTGTCAGATTGACGTTCTTTGGGTTGGCCAGGTGCGAGGGAGTGACCATGCCAGCTGTTCGGAGGGCATTGTAGTTGTGTATCAGAGTAGTCCCTGCGTTGAGTTGAGTAAGATGGTTTTTGACCGCTTAGCCACAGAAGGGGAGCTCTTGGCATGGTCCTTGAAATTAGAAAGCAATGGCGCTCCCGGTGTTACGACGCAAAGTTGCTCAATGACGGGTCTCTGCCGGACGCAGTAACCATGTGAAATGGTTTCTGGTACAGCTTGTCTGCCACCAGCTCTGCGGCAGGATGGGCTGGATGAGTAGGTGCAGTTTCATGGTTTCGGCAAGTGTTGGGCTGTGTTTGGCGTTGTCTCCTTACCCTTCCTGTACTTCTGGGACCCGTTCTGGCAGGTGTTTCTAAATGGAGGCTTAGGCTCTGGTTCCTTAATGCCTCCAGACGTATTCAGTCTCTGGCTGACTCACAGTATCGCCGCGCAGTGTCATGAAACGCACCCGGCATGTTGGCTCTGGCCCCGGCTGCAGCAGGTGGGGGTGGCTTCCACCCAGCAAAGGTCCCCCAGCAGAGTGCATCATGAATGGTGGTAGTTTGACGTGCTGTGCAGGTGGGGAGCCTTGATTCACATGCTGCCGGGACGCTTAAGGAATGGACACATCTACATGGATTTCTGTTATTGCTATTCTGTGAGCTTCCTCTCCATGTTATAACCATGCCCAATACCTGCTCACTGCTCCTACTGTATCCACCGTAGGGAGGGTGATCTGGGAACAGGTTGGACTGAAGGCAAATGGGGGGGGCGGGGAGGGGCAGCCTGCACGTCTGGCAATGCAACGGCCTGCGAGCTGTGGCTAACAGATGTTTTGGACTACCCGCCCCATGATCCCCGATTGTCTGCTGGCTAGGGATGATGCGAGTTGCGGTCCTAAAATACCTGGCGAAACGGGTTGCAAACCCATTAATCAAGTGTCAGAAATGGGACGACCAAGATCTTCCAAGTGCCCCCCAGCAGGTCGAGGAGGCTTGCGCACAATCATGACGTTTGTAACCTATTCTTGGCCCTAGTCCCTAATTTACAAACCAACGCCATGCATAGCATTTCATAAAATGTTTGTCAAAGGTTTAAATGAATGTCCAAAGAGGTTGCAGACAACCCATGGCTTAATGGAGCAAATCTTTTGCAAGCAAAAGTTCCAACTGTTCTACGAATGTCCCACCTGTGCTCTACAAGAGCACAGTCTCCTGGGAAGGTTCTTCTAGTCTGTTTGACCCCTCTTTGCTTTCTCAGTGAGCCTTTCAGTCTCCTTCAGAGCTCAGTCCCACGCACGCTGCTTTATCTTTTTCCTTGTCCTGCCCGGTTTCTTCAGCACCTCTTGTTGCACTCTTGCGCCTCTTGACTCTGCATTCAGGATGGTACTCTCCTAGACCTTTTCATTCTCGGGTTGTAGACTTCTCTTGCAGCCTTTTCTGGGCCTCTCATCCTCTGGCTTTATACTACCCGGCATCATTGTCTTTTGGTAGATGGGCTGCTCCCAGAGCTCTGGTGTTTAGTCTCTTCCTGACACCTTGCTTCTTGGCAATCAGTAAATGAGCCTCCGCATCACCCCCACACCGCTTGGTTTTGAGCTTTCAGCAGGTGGGTCTCTTTCAGACCACTTGGTATTCCTTTTACGTGGCTATCGGCGCACCATTTCGTTCTCAGCATTGAATGGTTTGAATTAGGCGGTCAGACCTTTTGCAGCGTGCACACCTTTTATATCGGGGTCCAGGTTACAAGTATGTACCTTGTACCAAGTAGCAGTTTTTGGGCGAGTGCAAGCATCGTGCACCCATCTCTTTCTGGCTAGTGTGTGATGGCCCAGCTAATCTGCTGAAATCTATAGCCCCCCCCCCCTCCACTTCATAAACTCCATGCTAAAAACAGCCACTCCACGGTTAGGTCCCTACCCACTCCACAAGTCACCCAAATTGACCTGCATATGCTTCTTCCCAGGCTAGACCAAAAGGAACATGCTTTGCCTACTCTCCCAACACCGGCCCATACACACTAAATTCCACTTAGCCTTAACATCTCAGCAAATTAGGGACATTCGGGTCCGTCCATTGACGCGGCTAGCCCTAGCGGGTTTAAGTGTCCCTTTAGATGTACCCGAGGCAGAGGAGTCGCTGCCACCTCCTTGTTTATAGATGCACTGAATATTCAGTGTATTAATTGGCTGAAAATCACAGGCTGCGAAACTCTTGTCAACATTAATGTGGTTAACTGCCGTCCATGGCAATGTCTAAATACTAGATAGACCCCCTTCATCACCAATAGGTTTTTCCTCCCTTTTGTTGGACCTCATCTTATCAATTATCACAACAGTCGAAGGCTCTTCGTCACAGGGCTCTTCAGGACAGGAGCAGAAGTTGGTGGCCATGCTTTCTCCCAACAAGTCCATGCTCTCCTTACTTGTTTTGCAGCTGGACAGGATACTTGGCTCCTTCAGGTTTCTTCCTGAAGCTCTGAAGAGCGGGTTCAGGGGTCCTCTTCTTGCACCCATCCACTCTGGACCACTGTTGGCATAGCTCATGCGTGCCATTCAGACACTGAAACCAGTTTGTGGGTTGGGACCACAGAGTCCCAAATGCCTTTCCTGGCAGCTAACGCACATGGCCCTGCAGTAGCCTGCAATAAGCCTCTGCTTTCCCGGCCACTGGAAGTCCATATAAGGATTTTCCTGTCCTCACCGGTCAGGAAGAAGGTTAGTGACCAGATGGCAAAGGGACAAACTGAAGTCCTTGTTGCATGGCCATGTTTGACATTCGAATCGCCATAGCAGGCAGCCAGACGCAAAAAGGCTAAATAAAGGAACTGCTGCCACCAGCTTGTCCCATAGGAACACCTAAAGTAACCAAAAAACCTGAGTATTAATCTAGGGCAAAACAAAGTGTATCCCATTGTACTGCGTTGTAAGATGCATTGTACACTGAAACGTGGCAACGGTGTACCGAGACTAAGGGACGATGTCTGCAGCACTGACATCCTGAAGGCTGGGAGAATTGCTTTGGCGGGGGGGGGGGGGGCGCGTTCATATCAACACAGGTTTGAAACCTGGTCTCGCTCTTTTAAACCGGTCTTGTGTATTAAGCGCATAATAAAAGAATTATAAGGACATGTCACTTTCTCCATGACAGATGAGCAAAAGCCAGTGTAGTAAAGCTGAAGGCTTCACCTCACATTCAAAAATGCAAAGCAAAATGTTTGGGGCTCCATAAAAATGGAGGGAAAGGTGCAGTAAGGGGAGATCAGATACTTGCATATAACCACTGTGCAGGCCCTGGGCAGTGGTAAATTATCCTGATCTGGCTTTAATCCTAGAAGGGGCAGTCCTAATCCATCTTCTTGGTGCAACCTAGGAGTACTGGGGACATCATCCTAAGACCTCTGCGTAACTGGACAGGCTAGCGAGCCAGTGCAACCTGATTCCCGCCGCCCAAATCCATCTCCGTGCACCACATGTAATACCCCAATGGACCATCTAATTGAACATTCTGATGTGCTTTTTGGAAATCCACTTAGATCATTGACATGAGATGGGCTACCGGTATGGGTCCTCTAGGTGTGCGGCCGAGGCGGGTGTAAGGGGGGGACCCCAGTGCAAGAAATGAATGTGAAGGCTCCTCTCGCTAAAAGTTATAATAATAATAACAAACAAAAAAAGGTAGAATCCACATTTTATAATCAAACAATATTGGAGCCCTAGAACGAGCCCAGCGGAAGGATCCTTCTTGTGCAACAATTCATCCCTGAAAATTAATTGTAAGGAATATAAAATAGCCATGGCATCAAATGGATGTTGCAGACAATGCACCAAAGAATTTGTTTCAAATATTCAAACTACTATGCAACCTCAAGGCATGAACTATTGGCACCAGACTCGTCCGAATTGTGCAAGACTTTAGCCTCTGCATTCTTTTAGGTTATTGCCACTAGGATCGCCACTATCGTGCCTAGTATGGACAATCCCTCCCACACCATAGGTCCAGAAAAGAGACAATTGCATTATTTTCTTTTAAACCTGTCGCCCTAGATCCGGTATCGGCAATCATCTAATCATGAATCGAACCACATGCCCAGATCATGTCGTCCAGTATTCCTAAACAGTGTTGCCCCTTTTATCATTGTTAGGCAGAAACCTGTGCAGTTCCCTTAGGAGGGACCACTGCAAAAGGCTTAAGACTACAGGTGTTTGCAGTAAACCCAATTGGTAGCAGTCTGTACCACACAGATTCACTTGGTAGCTGTGGCTGAGCAGCCAGACTTCTCTCAAGAAGAGTTACGCAGTATATAGAGTATACAAGATATGTAACAAAATACAGTAGCACAAGCAAACACTGACCAGAGCTTGGGTATAAAAGTATATAATTTATTTAAAAACACACTTAGTGTATTTTACAAACACGGCAACCAAGTTCAAACAGTCACTATTAAGATATATACATCCCTGATCACTTATTGAACAAGTCTTAGTTAAAACACCACTTATTTTCAGACAGAGGTGAGCGCTTAACCGAAGATGGCACTCCAATAAGTTAATTAAAAGGGAGGGAAAAAGGCAGAATTAGGAACATACACAATACCAACACTTTAGGAGAACCAGAGCAAGTCAGAAAAGGCAAGAGTCTACTGAGGAGCAAGAAAGTCATAGGCCAGGCCCCCTCTTGGTGAGAGCAAGGCGGAATGTGTCCACGATCACACAGTTGAATAGTACTTTTAAAGAGTCTTTGCAAAGAGTTCAAAAAGGGTTGGATCAAGTCAGAAAAAATTAGTTAGTAGGTCCTAAGTCACCCCAGGATAGAAAGTCAAGGATTTACGGGACACCTTGAACAGTCTGTTGCAAGGGAGACCAGGCGGGACTCAGTACCTGAAATGGTAAGAAAGCTCCAGCAGGGGCAGTTGTTCCTGGCAGCGGGTGCAAGTCGGTGCTTCGTCCAGGGGAAGAGAAGATCTCGACGTGGAGGAAAGCTGGAGGTCGTTGCACTGCCAGGGAAGAAACCATCTGCGGAGTTTCCCAGTTAAAAGTACTACCCCTTTTATTCGCGGTAGTGGTGAAGCGTGGAAAATACACTTTAAATTGTGCCTGAACTGCAACAAAAATGTCCCTTTAAGGGCAAGCACTGGATGTACAACCTCCCTCTTCATAGGGATCACGACGAGGGCCACTGTAAAGCTTGTCGGCGTGTTTTTTTTTTTTTTTTTTAGTCGACCATAAAGGACAGACAAAACGTTGGGCCCACAACGCCATGCATGCCGAGGCTGCCATGTTTTTTGTTTTATTCATATTTATATAGCGCACTACAGCCCACTTGTTATACTAAAAAGCGTAGTTACTTAGTTACATGGTCATTGGGACGTGGCGGGAGCTTCCAGTGGCGGCAGCATCGCTGTTTGCCACGAAGGCAATCTGGAACCTTTGGATTACCACGTGCTAGCCCCCCATCACACAGGGCAGCGGCGCTGTTACGGGGGCGACACCTGGCGGCATTAGCACACACATCTCACACAAAGCACATATCCCAAAGCAATAGAAAGCTTACAAAACACTCCACCAACTAGTGGCGCCACATCTTCACAACCCCCAGCCACCCTTCAAGTTACCCCTCAGCAAAACCCTGACCAATCTCTATGATCCTAATACAGACTCTGAGGAGCAAGATACCCTGGGGGAGGTAGATTATTATTATGATGTTTACATATTACCCTCTCCTGATCACGTAGACCCGCCAGTGGCAGACTCACCGGTGGATAACCAACTACAATTTAATGACCTGCTCATGAAAGCAGATCATTTCCAGATTCAAACTCTGGAAACCCCATTCGACAAGGATTTTGCCAACACATATTGGGTGACCAAAGGCTGTAACCCAATTTATTCCCATTCTACAATCAATACAGAGAACAAATCAACGCGGGCAGTAAACCATTGTATTGAGAAAATGTTCCACCCTGCACACAGACCCCCTTTACAGAAGGGGTCAATTAAAGCTAGACTCACTGGTAGTTGCCACAACAAGGAAATGGGCAGGAACACCTCGTTTCTTCAGAAGCACCCCCGATAAAGAGAGCAAGAAATTTACACTCGGGAGAAAAGTGGCCACCTCAGCGGCATATCAAGCAATAATTGCCAACACCACCACTTGGTGGTGTTACAACTGCCACAAGTGGGAAGAGATTGAAACTTAATGGCCTCAACCCCAGAACCAAGTCCCAACTGTCCCTCGCAGTAGCGGAAGGAAAGGCAGTGTGGAGCTGCTTCTTAAATGACTTGGATGCAGCAGATAAAGCTGGTAGAATCATCGCAGAAGGTACTCGTCAAGAGTCATGCATGGCTGCGCCAATCGGGGTTTTAAATTGGAGACGCAGGCTACACTCCTCAATATGCCTATCGGGCCTCATGCCTTGTCCGGCAAGGCGGTTGAGGTTGCATGATTGCATTGAGTGCCAAGGAAGAGTATGACGCTAGTCTTTGGGCCAGCTCACTAACAAAGAATCGGGCCAAAGAGGCAGAAACCATTTTCGGCGCTTAGGGGGTCACAATTTGCAGACGGGTTCCGGATGCAGCCATAATCAGGGGTCATCCTGGGGTTCCAATCAAGTACAAGCCCTTCAAGGCTTCCAAAGAGGCCCGCGAAGACCTCACGGCCGGTGGAGATCCTCCTCTTCCAGAGGTGGGAGCAACTCCTTCAAAGCAGTGACCACCCGCTTCAGGTCCTGTCCCATTTCCCTCCAGTAGGAGGGCGTATTACACACTTCACCCACGCATGGAAGGGGAAACCCCTCGGACAAGTAGGTGCTAAACGTGGCAGGCGGTTATTGCATAGTTACTGCAGTCACCCTCCAACCATCCCCTGCGTCAAAGATCCACCTCAAGGGAGGAACGGCGCATCCTTCTAGAAGAGGTTGCAGCGCTGCTGTTAAAGGGCGCCATTGCAATCGTCCTGGCGTACCAGGTAAACAAGGGTATCTAAAACTTTCTTGCTTGTTCCAAAAACTAACAATGCGCCCAGTATTAGATCTGCACCCTGCACCTATGTCCAGCCACAAAAATGCTGCATGACAATGCTACTGAAGTAATCCACTGCTAAAGCAGGGGGACTACATGATGGGTTATTTATAACGCGCCCAATGCCCAGAGGTTTATAAGCGCAGACCCGGGGATCAAACCTGTCTTGCTCCGTGTCGGCTTGCTTCCAAGGTGAGTACGTTGTCCCTGAGCTATCCTCCCGAGACACATGGCAACCTTGGATATGAAAGATGCCCATTTTCACATTTCAATGTTCCCAGCGTACAGAACATTTTTACGTTTCAAGATGGCAAACCAGCACTGCCAATTCCTGGTGCTACCCTTTGGAATAGCATCCGCTCCAAGGGTATTCACCAAGCTACTGGTGGTGGCGCACCTGTGCAGGGAGGCAATCCCAGTGTACCACTACCTGGACTGGCTGTTCACAGGGGAGTCACCCCAAATTTTCAGGCAAAACGCACAAAGAACGATAAACCTTCTCCAGTTGGGTTTCTCAATACATGAGAAAAAAAATCAGGCCTTGTTCCAGACAAGACCGAACAGTTAAAATGGAAGAAGGGCTAGCATTCCCATCAATGGAAAGAATCCAAAACATACTGCTGCAAATACCTCAGTATCCAGCTGGTCACCAGGTAAGCGTACGCAAAGCAATGTGTTTGCCTGGCATGATGGCATCTTGCATTTACCTGGTCCCACACACGCGATTTGCGCCCAATGCCAGAGTGGCAGTGGTCTCCGGCAAGTGGTCAGTGGGACGATCTAGTGGTCGTTTTGCCAACACTAGTACAAACCTTTGCTGGTGGACAAAAGTGAATCTGTTGAAGGGAAAACCCTTTCACGATCGGGTGGTGCAAGCGATGGTTACAACAGACGCATCACTCTCGGGTGGGTGGGCACATCACCTTCATCTCTCAGCACAGAACCATATCAACCTGCTGGAACTCTAGCAGTATTCAAAGCGCTCCAAGCCTTTGAAGCGCAGCGGAAACATCAGTCGGTACAGATCCTCACAGGCAGCACTCCTGCAATGTTCTACATCAACAAGCGGGGGGGGGGGGGGGCACTGTCCAAGCGAGCACAGAAAATATGGAAATTGACACTGAAACGGGATGGTCCTCACTTCCCAACATGTTCCAAGGGAACTTGACACTCTGGAGGACTCGCTAAGCAAAGATCCACTACCAGAGGATCACGAGTGACGACTCGACACAAGCGTTGTAGAGCACATTTTCTCCAAGTGGGTTTACCCCATGCTAGACTTGGTTCGCTACAAGAGAAAACGAGCAATGCCCAGACTTCACGCCTGGGTTTCCCCAACCAGACTCCAAGGGGAGATTTGTAATTTGGTGCTAGTCTAAAAAAAAAAAAAAATCTAGAATGTACTCCATCCCACCCCACATTCTTCTTTACACGCTCCACTTGCTAGACTCGGGGTTAGTCTTTAACTCTATAAAGGTTGAGCTACCTGCCTTCTTTCAGAACCCAACTAGCTCACCTGAGGAAAAAACTTCGTACACTAGAAGTAAGGAGGGTGGTCCTTCACTATGTAAAAAGACCAAACCGCCCAGAAAAACAGACCCAACTGTTTGTCTCCGTAGCACCAGGCAGAGAAGGAGACCGCATTTCCAAAAATGTCATCTCCAGATGAATAGTCAGATGCATACAGCTCTGTTACTCTTTATTAAGCAAAACGCTGCCTTTCACACCAAGAGCTCACTCCACAAGGGGTACAGGAGCTACTTTGGCCTTTATCGCAAACGTCCCGCTGGACACCATTTGCGAAGCAGCGACATGGAGCTCAGTAAACACTTTCACTCGGCACTACTACATTGGCGCACATTCTAAAGTAGATGCCCAGGTGGGACAAGCGGTTCTAAATCTATTTGCCGTTGGACCTTCTCACAACCCACCACCTTCTTTTAACACTGCCCACTAATCTATGCATGGCATGTGATTTAAGCAGATTCCACAGGCCTCAGAAGGGATACATTACTCGCTGTAATCATATTTCTGATGCTTGTATCTGCTTAGATTCACATGTGCCCACCCTTCCTCCCCCTTGTAGTAGGAAGTGCATAATGTTTTATCTGAGCTTTATCTGATACATATGCTTTAATTCACCTTTACTCATGCTGCACTTCATGCAACCTCAGGTCAGAAACAAAACGATCTGAGGGATCTCGACACGTTAAGGACCATGGGTACAGTGGACGTCCCACTAGGGATAGTATTACTGGCATGCTCTGTCGACGCCCCTTTTCAAAAATAACTGTAATACTCTGCAACTTCCACTACATGTCGGCCTATGCATAGCATGTGAATCTAAGCAGATACAAGCATCAGAAATACGATTTAAGGTAATATATACATATTCTGAGGCTTATGTAATGTATTCCATATACATATATATATATATATATGGACTATGGCTATTCTCGTCGCTCAGTGCACCTAAATGTTATACATTACCAGTGATTCAAATTGAAGCAGCACTTGTTCGTTGTTTTCCAACTTGCATGTTTCCACCGCCCTGAGAACTTAGTAGTTTACCTGTGGCAAACTCCGTACAAAGCACTTGCATTAGTCTTCAAGTTCTGTGGAATACTGGCAAAGCTACTGTACTAAAATATTTCGGCGTTATTCCCCACATGCTTTCCTTCTGGTAGAGCATCGTGTTAAGCATTGTAGGGCACTAGAGCTTTCCTAGTTCTGGCAGCCACGCTTTGGGACGTTTTATCACTGGATTTACATCACAGCAACATACTTTTGGGAAGGAATTGAAGGTTTTCAATTCCTTCCCGTTTCATTAACTTCCGGCCTCTCGCGCTGCATATATGCTCCTGTCTTGCACTTTGATTCTGTGGATGTTGGCGCTTTACAAGGTACCATAGTGTGCATCTGTGTCCTGCGGCATCGGGATCCTGATTTGCAGTGCCTGCTCTTCTAGTGGCACAGGGCAGGTTCAGAGTTCACAGCTGCCCACCTGACGGCTGCAGTTACTGCCAAGGTATTCACCCTTGTACTAAAACTGATTATCGTAAGTGGCCCATGACGGTGGCATTCAAACAATTTTATGCTGAGAACTGACCCCCCCCCCCCTCCCGATGCCAGATCTACTTATTTTCTATTAAAAGCAATCACTGTACTGCCGTTTGAAGAGTTGCATACAACCCATTGCCCCTCTTCTGGTCCTTTAACCCCAGACCATTCCTGTCTCACTAGGATCAGAGTAGGCAGAAGGGCTCTGTATTGTGGAGAAAGCTTCCATCGTGTTTCCCTCTGCCTCTCTTCTCCAGGGCATGTCATACTGTCAAAGTCCATTCCTTTCAAGAGCAGGGATTGGACCACTAAGGCATGCTATCTTATAATATTTGTGAACTTTTACCTTTGCAAAAGGGGCCTTCCACTCTGGAACAATACCCGAGAAGGATTCATTGGGCCTCACTTGGGAGAGCCCTCAACCAGTGAGGTGAAGGTGCAGTCCCAGACAGAGGAGATCTCTGCCACCTACCAACTCCCAGGGCTTGTTGGGGGTGATAACTGCTGTGGACCAGCACCTGCCATTCTGGACCAGAATCTAGAGCAGACCTTGAAAAGGGCTCGTCCTGTCCTTGAGCCCTTGAATTGGGTCTTGCAGCAACTGGAGGATCCGTTCTGCTGCCTCAAATCCAGTCTTACTGCCATCAAAGCCGAACTCTACACCATAGACGCTGAGGGGCGCTACCAGTGCTTACTTCTGTCACTCCTTTGAAGAATTGCTTGCACATTGAGCCGCTTGACACTGCCTCATGGTCTCGCTGTGCCAGTTACCTGCACGGTTGCTGCTTGGACACCCTCAATCCACCATACCTGAACAGAGCTTGATCCGCTCGCCCCATTGCTCGAAGCCGAGGTTTGATGCCTTTGAAACGCCTAAGAACCAAAATATGGTGCTATTGACCAGAACTACCCCATGGTACATTTGGGCCCTGAAGACTGTCTATCTGTTGCATCTTCTGTTATTTACATACTGTGATTTAAATGCAAACTGAGCCAGAGATGTATTTACAGCATGCAGACTGGATGCAAACTAGAACATTGGGGCAATGGCAATTAACCCAAAATACTTGCTTGTTGGGTCTAGTAGTGCAGGCGGCTGTTGCCTAATCCACCTGCATCTTCGTTTGGCCACACATTAGTGCCCCTCGAGCCCCCTTGCTCATTTTCACATCTCCCTTAAAGCACTTCCCGTTGCTTTGTTCAATGCTTTTGGAATAGATCATTCTTTTTCTGGTTGGTGGAAGTGATGCACAGTGATAGTGCACGGTACAAATGTCCTTAACATTATCGCCACCGGAGTGGCCTCTGGCGGTTCTGAAAGAGGAAGGGAGGGGTGGTTAGTGGGAAGTAGCTAGAAAAGTGCAAGAGAGCAGTGATGTGCTGTTGGCGGTCTCAGCCCGGTGGGTCCGTTGGCTGGGCCTGGGGCGTTTTGTGGCCGGTAGTCGTTGTGTAGTGTTCGAGTTCTTTGTTTTGTTGCAATGTAGTGAAGTTTTTGCGGTTTGTTGTGATGTCGGTTTGTGGTTGTGTTGGGTTTGAGGGGTGTATGCAGAGGGGGAAATTGTTAGTGCAATCCTGAATTTGAGGTGCTGGTCTTCTGTAATCTCCCCAGGTGGGGTTCGGGAGCACCCCTGCGCTTCTGTCCTGATCTGGGTCTGTTAATCAAATGATGTACAGGGAACACTTCGTGCATACGCAAGTGGTAGACCCTCTCATATGGGCCTACAGTAAAGTAGTGCATTTACTAGTCATGCAGGCATCCCCGGTGCAGCCGTCCCTGCCTGCCTGCCTGCCTGCCTTGTAAAGTGGCTTCTCGTGGCAGTTTGGCTGCTTTCCTTGCTTTGAGGAGGATTTGTCCTCCCTCGCAGTCGTGATTGAACTCTGGGGGGTTTTCAGTTGTTCTGATTGCCTTGGAAAGGCTGGTGGTCCCTTCCTGCATTTCCTGAGTGTTTGCGAGCACCCTGATCCTTTAGTGCGATATGATAAAGCATGTATAACGCTCCTATGCACAAGTGTTTCAATGCGCGACGTGGCAAGGGAGGGGAACCGAAGGAGGACAGACAACGATCCTACTAGGCCAGGTGTCCTTCAGATCGAGCAAGTGCATAGGAAGCGGGGGGGAGGGGGTAAGGAGGAAGGGGCAGTGCAGTACAAGGGAAGGGACACAGAACAATAAGTAAAAGTAACGGGTGGCAAGTGCAAAAGTGCAAGGAGGTGCAGACAGTGTCAAGTGCTGGTAGGGATATAGACAGTCCCACAAGTCCTTCGGAAGGCCCTCCATAATACGACGATCCTGTATGGTTACCGGCCATTACTTTCACAGTACTGTTCCCTCTTTTGGTGTGGGGCTTCTAAGAGCGCCTAGTGTTACTGCAACCGTGCCTGTTAAAGGTAGCCATTGGCAACTGGTGGACATTCTGGCAAGTTACGTTGCTTCTGTGGGAATGGCCCGTACCACATGGCGCATACTAATAGTTCTTTGTTCTGCTAAATGACAGCAGTCGTTAACACGTACCATACATGCCGTTCTATGTCCTTGGTGTTTCAGGCTTCCATTTGAGTGGCAGTGTTACAGAGCCCCCGAGCCAGAATGACCCAGAGAAGGTCTACCATGTCTCCATCAGCTTTGACCGCTGCAAGATAACATCTGTTAGCTGTGGTTGCGACAACCGTGACATCTTCTACTGCGCTCATGTGGTGGCACTCTCACTCTACCGCATCCGCAACGCCCGTCAGGTGGAGCTGCGCCTGCCCATCTCGGAGACCCTGTCCCAGATGAATCGTGACCAGCTGCAGAAGTTTGTGCAGTACCTGATTAGTGCACACCACACGGAGGTCCTGCCTACGGCTCAGAGGCTGGCCGATGAGATCCTGCTACTGGGCTCTGAGATCAACCGCGTGCATGGTAAGGGCTACCATTCTCACGCTCTATTATTGCCTCGCCCTTTTCTGTCTGGTTTTTGAATGCTTTACACCCGAAGGTTCAGACACACCTATCACTGCATGGTAGGAGATGGTAGGCACTCCATAGAATACTCACTATGATAACATTGGATCAGTGCAGCGCCACCACAGCGAGGGCCAATAAGGAACCAGCAACAACCTCACCCACAGGGATACAGCTCCAACAGAACCACCTGAACCAGGATACAGACCCCGCTAACCCAACCCTCGACTTTCTGCATACACAAGTCGCACAACATTACTCTCCCAGCAATCCGCACGCACTTTACCACACCACAGCAAAAACACAAACCGCACACAAGGTCCCGTAAGTCCAGCACTCGGTGTATACCGAGCTGAAGCTGCCAACAGCACACCACTTCTCCCACTCTCCTAGTCCCCCTCCTCCCGACTAGCCCTACCCACCCTCCTTCCTGTTTACAGATCCGCCATAGCGCCTGCCTTCTGGCCCTTCCTCACCCAACACTCGGCATGTAAATCTAGACCTAGGTTACTTCCCTGTAATCAAAGTGGGGGGGGCACGTCCAGCTCACCATGAAATGAAGGGGGTGGTTTGTCTTATTTCCATTACACTCTAAGCTAACTTAGTTACAAGACTCTCGATCTGTAACTAACCTGGTGCTCCTGAAGTATTGTTAGCTTAGTGTTCCCTTCCGCAAACCCACCCCTTTGGGTACAAGAAGTGTCTTCAGTGTCTTGCCAATTCTCGCCCCGCCACACAGTGTAGGTCGAATAGGCGTTTTCCAGTCCTATCCATTGCCACTGCTTTGCTGTGCTGATCTGTAGCTGTTTGTTTCTTCCTAGGGGCCCCTGACCCCACAGCTGGAGCTGGGATACAGGATGATAACTGTTGGCACTTGGACGAGGAGCAAATCCAGGAGCAAGTAAAGCAGCTTCTGTCCAATGGGGGATATTATGGAGCCAGCAAACAGCTGCAGTCCATGTTCAACAAGGTAAGACTAGTGTGGGTTCCATTATCTGGTATTCTGGGCAGTTTGCCTCCACCGCTCTGCTCCGGATGGACTGACCGCATGAATGTATGGACTGCTACTCCTCATCAACTAAGACCTCATCCCATTCCAACCCCCTGCTCTCCTACGCTAATGCCTTTGGCCCATAACCTGCTGCTAGTATTGATGGATACCTGCTGCTTCTGACACCCTGCCGTCCTTTCCCATAGGTCCGTGAGATGCTGCGGATGAGGGATTCCAACGGTGCCCGCATGCTTATCTTGATGACTGAGCAATTCCTGGAGGACCCTCGTCTAACCCTCTGGAGACAGCAGGGAGCTGGCATGACAGACAAGTGCCGGCAGCTCTGGGATGAGCTGGGTGAGTGTGTCCATTCCTTCTGTTGCCGGGGCATTTTATGGGCTGGTCCCTGAGGCACGCCAAGTAGGTTTACCTGCAGCTAAACACCTGGTTTGCCATGTATGGCATCTTATGATGCAATCTGCGCTAATGTCTTGCATTGCCCTTGGGTTCGATGGAAACTTTCATATGGAACTGGTTTGGCGGAGGGAAGCCTTCACTCCAGGGGGAAATCGCACATCAATGATTCACCTTAAGCCGCCGTTCCGTGCTGTATTTATGGTGTTGAGGATATTGTAGTATTGTGCCACATACAGGCAAGTAAATGATGCAAATAAAACCTCAGAGGGTGGTGTTTGATCTGGAAGTAGAATATCGCTCTTCGAGATCTGTTGGATAATGTAAAGCACAACTCTTTGCAGAGGAGCATTTGTGGGTGGGACCCCCAGAACTGATTTTGGGCTCGGTTGTTCCCTAATGGGACATGACCACCAGGCAGTGGGTGCTTCAAGAAGAATCCACCCCAGGTCGTGGACCAGATTGGTCACTGTGGCACAGGATCACATCTTTACGTGGAACAGTTTCTAGAAGCTTAAATGATGCTGGCTGACCAGGCTAAGCAGTTAAATGGCCACCTAGACTTCTCAGTCAGTCTGTAATGGTTTCCTGAATTGGTAGGATAAATGGTGCAGAAGTTTCTGGTGTATTGCTTAAAACCTCCTTTTTTGAAGACAAGGAACACATTTTCATTTTGGTTTAAGCATTTTGAGGTTATATTGTATTTTTTTGTTACTTATAATATAACGCTCTTTCGCCACTTGTGTGGCTTCAATGCGCTTTTTTCTTGGTTGGAACGCCCTTGGCGACCGTAGTCGATGTGGTTTGAGATTCTGCGGGGTAAGATTAGATGCGTGTGTTCATGTTTGCCATTCTAAGTCTTGGGTGGCTGGCAAGGCTCGACTAAGCAGCCCAGTAGATGTGTGCTCTGGCGGTACAGAGATTGCTGTTGTCGAAGAGTCTGTGAGGTTAGCTATACCAGGTTCCTTTCAGGTGGTGGTCGCTGTATGCTAGTGGCAGAGGTGTTTGGGTACGTCAGGTGTTTCAGTAGACCTGTTCTATTGTGCATGGATGATTGGACGTGCCTGCGGCCTGTGTCCACGCTAGTGGAGTGAGTGATACGTACTGTAGGCTGCGAGATTGCTTATCCTGTAGCCAGCATCGGCGTATAATAAACTGAGGCAGACTGAAAACCTAGATTAGAGGATCCTGCACAGCGGGAGAAAGGCCTTTGTTTCAGTGTAAAAGTTTACGCTTTTGGTAAGCCTAGTTTGAGGCTACACCTAGATTGAGGACTCTATCGCGGAGAGAGACCTGGGTGTCACCCTGCAACCTGATTCGTCATATAGTAGGCCAAGTTGAGGCCGTACCTAAAGTTGAGTCCTGTAAGTAGGCATGCGGCCCAGGCTTCCCAGTGCAGGAGGTCTCCACATATAATGAACAAATGGAGGGGGGTACCCCTAGATTCGTGTAGGTGGAAAGGGGCCTAGGCTTGAGGCCGTAGGTTTCAGCCTATTGTAGAGTAAGAATCCATAATGTCGCAGTCATCGATTGGTTGTTGTACCTAGCTTGGGGAAAATGGTAGTGTTGGGGGGGGCGGGAGCGCTTCTTGGGAAAAGTGATGCGGGTTAGCAGTGAATGGCTGATGGTGGGCGTGTGCTGACCTGGGCCACTTATCTCATTGTTCTCTCCTGTGGGTTGGTGGGTTGCTGCGTGGTAAGTATGATGCAAGCGTGGCCACAGCGAAGGCTGCTGGCTTAGCTCTGGCGCTTGTCTCGTGGGAATGTTGTTGTGGATGGCTTGATGGTGGATCAGGAAATGCCACAACGAAAACTGCTGGTGTGCTGGTCAGCAGGCGGTGTTGTTGAGCAGTATGTGGTGGTGTCAGGTGAAACTGCTGCGAGAGCTGCTGGCCCCTGAGTTGCGATGGAAAGTTTATTAGTGGTGTATCAACGCATTTGCTTAGGCGAGTATCGGGAAGAGCCAGGTTTTGAGGGCCTTCCAGAATTTAAGGTGGTTTTCAATGTTGCGAATGCGTAAGGGGATGGAATTCCATATAGTTGGTGCTTGTACAGAGAAGCAGGCACTGTCAAGTATTATGGAGCCATGCGGTCGGATCACTAGGCGGAATGTATTGCGAGAACTGAGGTTCCTGAGGAGTTGGTAGGGGACAATTTTTGTCTCGCAGGAATTCAGGGCCAGTGTTGTGGATTGCTCGATGGGTGATGATGGCTTTGAAAGTGGTGTGTTGGGCAACAGGGAGCCCAGTGGAGGACTCTCAGGGTGGGGTTGATGTGTTCTCTGGTGGGAAGGTTAATATATATGCGTTCTGCCGTATTTTGGATTCCGTAGTTGGGATGCAGGGGCTCCTACGTAGAGGAAGTTTGCATAGTCAAGGCGGGAAGAGGATGATGGAGTTGGTAGCCGAGAAGCGGTGGGGATATGTGAGGTAGGGGAAATTCCCCCTGAGGATGCGGTAACTGTGATTGGGCATCTATTTCTAAGGGTCCTTGGTAGAAGCCATATATCAAACCATGGTGTACAAATTGGCTGGTGTTCTAATTCATCCGATGTCCAAGTAAAGTTATAGGGTCCCCACGCTTGCAGGGGGTATCCCTTGCATGTTCGTCCAGGTAGCTGCGAGGGTACTTCATGCACGTTGAAAGCAATGGGGCCTTCAGGAGAGCAAATCTGGGCAGTCCAAACGAGCACGAGTGGGGAAGGTAAAGGGAAGGGACGTGGACACTGCTTTCATCGTACACTGGGTAAAATGCTAGCCACAGGTATACAGGACTGTGCTGGCATTGCATCCAATGGGCTTGCTAGTAAAGGCTGCACCTGGTTGCGGCGTGTACTAGAGGGAAGGGGTGACTCCCAGTGGCATGGTAACGTTGAGTTGCTCTTCCCTTGCTTCCAAATGCTGGTTAATTCTGTTGCAGAGTTGGTTCTTGAATTGGGTGAGTGATGGTTTAACTCCCATTTGTTTGAAATGCATTTTTTTGGTTCTGCTTTTCTGCCCTGGTTTCACCCTCTGTGATTTGGTCCTATGCCTCGGCTTGCACGTTGGGTTCATCTGGGTCCTTTACTCTCTCAATCTCGTCCTCCTCTTTTCAGGTGCTCTATGGGTTTGTGTCTTGTTAAACCCTCACTGTAAACCAGAGGAGAGGGGGGTTTGGCTGGAGCTGCTCAAGAAGTGGAACAACATGGACGTGTGCCCACTGGAAGAAGGCAACTATTCATTTGATGCCCCAGGCGCTAGCTCTGTTCTACAGTTCCCATCCAGCCATAATCCAGGTACGATCCGCACTGTGTCGATCATACTTGAAGGTGTTGGGGGGGGGGGGGGTGTAATGTGGGTAACCCTCTATTCTCTATACAGTTCTGTTACCCGGCAGTTTCTTCTTTCAGTCTGCATCATCTCCCCATGGCAGCTACTCAGATTAGGGATGCAGAACTGATCTTGTAGAATCCCTGTGCTGCCTGCCTGCTTCACCTGATGGGCCTAACAAACCCAATCTATGCATGCCTGCTTCCTATCACCAACACAACCCCCCCCCCCCTTGCTTCTGCCACAGCTCCATGTATATGTGCAGGTCAGTGGTACTGCGGAGCCACTGTAAAATGACTATCTTATCTCAAGAGAACTTGGGGTATGAAATGCTGCAAGATGCCAAGAAGTCCACATATATTTTTTTACTTGGGTAAATAATATCCCCATTGTGAAAAGGAATTACGGTTTTACTCCCAGCTTCACAAAATGAGTACAGGCT
Organism: Ambystoma mexicanum; assembly: GCF_040938575.1. Classification (NCBI taxonomy): domain Eukaryota; kingdom Metazoa; phylum Chordata; class Amphibia; order Caudata; family Ambystomatidae; genus Ambystoma; species Ambystoma mexicanum. The sequence goes on from NC_090926.1 coordinate 1,285,676,123, forward strand.
ACCACTTGCCTAGTCCCGCATATGGTGCCTGATGTTTACCCCAACCACTCCTGGAAATGATGGTCCGTTTGCATGTTGACACCTGCGAACCTCAAAGAAAATTGAATGCAATATCAAAATAATTCGCCCACCTTAACTCTGCATGCTTAGTTCTGCTCTGTGATGTTCTTGCCTGGCCCATCGTACGAAATTCTCTGCCTGGCTGTCGCCTAACTGAAGCAACTGTTTTCTCATCTCTCCTTGCAGTAGGAGCCCGGCAGACAGTTTTTGGCCGTGCCATCAAGGCTGGGGAGCTGCGCTGGGGAGATGCCCATCTGCAGAAGATCTTGGGCAGCGAATATTACACTGTTGGCATGAAGAGTTGCGGAGACAAGCTGTCCTTCGACTCCCAGGGACGCCCACTGTGGTTGGGAGATCACTTCCCAACAGCCTGTGCACGCGTGGATGCACTGCGCTCTCACGGGTACCCCAAGGAATCTCTGCGGCTCGCTGTTGCTGTGGTGAACACCATGCGGATGCAGCAGCGCCACCAGCTGGAAGCCTCCAAGCAGCAGAAGAAAGGTGTGTGTGTGATGGATTTGTCTGTCGTGGCGAGAGGGTCCTAGTAGTGGGCATGGAGTGAGTATGGGAAAAGCTGTTGGCTAGCATGATGGTTGTGGTGAAACGTGCACCGTTAGGAGTGCAAGATGAATCCTAAATATCTCCATTTCCTGCTGTCTGTACAGAGCTACTGCAGAAAGGCATAACGCCCATCACCAACCTGGAGGGCTGGGTGGGACACCCTCTGGATCCCATTGGCTGCTTGTGCCGTACCTTCCTGGAGGCATCGCGGACAGATGACGAGGGCCTGCCGTTGTACCCAGGTATGAAGCCTGCGCTTGGCATTGGAACACTAATTGGTTTGTGCATGGGTGGCTGCCATGGAGTGAATGCAGGTCATGCTTAGTTAGGGTTGGTGGCAGTCTCTAGCATGGAACAGTCCTGCACCCCCAGGGCTCTTATTGCACTCATGACTTGTGCTGTGCAAGTGCTCCACTGACAAATGCACCCCTCTGCATATGCGCCTCAAACTCTAACCAACCGCAGCCACACCCCTAATGCACAGCAAACCGCACATACTCCACACCGCAACAACAAAACAAACCACACATAGACACGCACAGCAGCACACAACACCCCGAGCCCAGCCAACGGACCCACATCACTGCTCTCTAGCACTTTCCCAGCTCATTCCCACTAACTCGCCCCCTCCTTCCTCTAACTCGCCCCCTCCTTCCTCTAACTCGCCCCCTCCTTCCTCTTTCAGAGCGCCAGGGGACCACTCCAGTGGTGATAGTGCGCGGTACAAATACCCATTACCATACAAGGAGCTGGCGGCCATGCTGCTGCTCTTGAAGTTGCCAGCTTTCATTCAGTAGGGACTAAAGCAACATGCTCCACCTGCTCTGTTCCAAAGTACTCTTTCTAGGGTCCATTGTAGTACCTTCTGGGTCGAAGGAATGTAGGCACCGCTTGTGCTCATTCTACTGTACTGTCTAGAATGTCTTGGAGTTTGGTTAAGATCTGTGATTCTCTCCTTAGACTCGGCAGCAGAACTGAAAAAGGTAGTTTACCAGCATGTGCCCGTCCCTTCTAATCCCAGCTCTGGCGAGTCCTACTTCACATTGGCCCTGGAGGTGGCACTTATGGGCCTTGGGCAGCAGCGGGCCATGCCGGAAGGGCTTTATGCCCAGGACAAGGTGGTGCGAAGTGAGGAACAGCTCCTTGCTCTCCTGGCTGAGATGGAGCTGGATGAGAAGCTTATTCATGTCCTGAGGAAACAAGCACTCTTGCTGCTGGAAGGTAGGGTTCTTTCTATAGGTTTTGTATGTGTTGTGGTGGATTGTTTTTCATTACTTTTAAATCTCCCAATTGCCACTTTTGATAGTCTAGGATGTCCACATCCACTCGCTTACGATGTGCAGTCTCTCAGCCTTACTATACAACTTCTGGACATATGGCAACATTGTCCGCTTTGTTTTTGTGAATCTTTTTGGTGTGCCCCCTTGTGAATTTGGGATGAGCTCTTTCTGAATTAACTCTGTGCGCACTCTGCTTTTCTAGGTGGACCCTTCAGTGGTTTTGGTGAGGTGGTTTTCCGGGAGAGTGTACCCATGCATACCTTTGCCCGGTACCTCTTCACTGCCCTCCTGCCGCACGATGCTGATCTGGCCTACAGGGTGGCGCTCAGAGCCATGAGGTACGTCGCACATTACCCTGCTTCCTTCCTACTAGCTCCGATGTTCTTCGAGATGTCTAATCTTTCATCTCCTCAGCGTTTACACTCTTCTTTAACTTTCTAGTGTTCCTCCAGCTCCTCTGCAGACGGCACCCAGTTCTTGCTCTCATTGATTCAAGGTCTGGGTTGCCACCAGTAGGACTTTCAGGTGTTTCCTGGCTGCATGGGTGTGCAACATGGCCTGTTGGGAAGCTGTGTTTAAGGCAAAGAATGATTCATTAAAAAATTGCATAGAAGTGCCAATTAAGACCCAGTTGCATGTTTTCCAAGGCACCAAATGTTTTTTTTTTTTTTTAAAGTAAAGCTAAATGCTTGGTGTTCAGTAGCAGCACACACAGTGGGACGACTACTTCTGGTCATCACACATGGGTGCCTGCCCCAGTGACTTTGGTGGTGGAGCTGTTTGCTTTGCCCCGGCTTTCCACCCTTACTGCCCAAGTGAATAATGCTATTGGGCCACGTTTCTTAAAAGTTCGAGTCATAGCAGTGCTGATTTAGGTGAGGACAATGCTATATGTCTGGCTCAAAGAATGGAATTGCATGACCACATAATGTGGCTGCCCTGCTGTTCACTATGTCGCCTGGTCCTTGCCTCTCACTGGGGAGGTGTAGCTCTGTATTCTCTTTCGCAGGCCTTTCACCCCACCTGCAGAAGACTGCTGCGCTACCGCGCTTGCCTTTTTAAATGGTAAACGTCTGTTCATGCCTTGTACTGGCAGGCCCTCAGAGTGCCGTTTCATTTAGCGCTAAAATGACACTTTATTTTTGTGGGTTGGGGGGGCTTCTTTGACTACTAGGACCAATTTTGCTTCGGGGTGGAAATTAGGCATTGGAAATGCAGTGGGCTGGAGGAGTTCAAATGCTGCCAGCTTGGCATTGGTAGGGTGGGGCGGGGGGGTGGTCTGCATCTTCATGGCAGCTGTCAAGCGGTTGAGTCCTGCAAGTCGGCAAACCATTATCTACCTTTGATGGTAAGTAGAGTCTAGCCCATAGATGAGCGTTTCTACCACAGCATCACATGGTTTTCCTTCGGTGGGACTGTCTATAGGGCATTTAATGTACTCTGTTCCAAAGTTCATCTATTAAACTTAGTACTTTTTGTTGTGTTTTTTTTCTCCTTTTAGACTCCCAGTGTTGGAAACAGCCATGCGCCCGGCAGACCTGCTGCACCACAACCCTTTGGACTCCATGATGGCAAACCGCTTTCCTCGGTGGTTCATCCTCGGGCACCTGGAGACACGCCAGTGTGAGTTGGCATCAGCCATGCTCACCACTGCCAAAGGTCAGTCTTGCAACGGTGGGTGAAATGTCTGGCTCTGATGTGGGGATGGGGCAGTAGGGTCCAGCAGCAGTGAACAGTACTCTATTGGTACAGGAGGAGTGGTTGCATATCTGCGGTTGTCTGGCTCCGAGAGATTTGGGGGGGGGGGGGGGGGGGGTTCAGCAAGGGAGTTTGTGTGGGCCTTATGAACACATGAACACATGCGTAGGGTGTTTGGTCTTGTCGGGCACCACATGACCTTGGATGTTGCTCTAAAGGTTGCTTACATAGGTTTGTGTGGGGAGGGGACTGTCAATGGGAAGGACACTTGGAAGCTCTGTGTGATGCTCTGGATTTGTAGGCAGGGTTGTATTGGACTCTGGGGTGTGCCCGCTGAGTGGGAGGGGGATGTGTTTGGTTTGGCTGGGAGGGGGTCAGGGTGGCATCATAAAATTGTACAATGCTTAAGATGTTGTTTTTCTTTATGCCAGGGGACCCCAAATGGCTGCACACAGTGCTGGGATCCATTCAGCAGAATATTCACTCCCCAGCACTATTGTTCAAGCTTGCTCAAGATGCCTGCAAGACTGCTACTCCTGCCAATGCCCCCCCGGACACCAGCCTCCTCGGCATCTCTCTGGAGCTTGGCCTTCAGGTAGGAATTCGGAAGTTACATAGGCTGCAAACTGCTTCTGTGTTGCCTACTTTGAGAAAAGAATGGCTATGCAGCATATTAGCTGGACAGGTGGATGTTTCTTTGGGTATGCTGGCCTTTTGAAAACAACCCCCCCCCCCCCCCCCCCTTTCCAATCCCCAAATCTGGTTTTCGCAAAGCTCTCTCCAGAGAGCACTCACGTCCCAGACTTTTTGACTAACGCACTCCTGTCCTCTCACTATCATTGCCGGACTGGTTGGCTGTACATGCAAAACCATTACCTCCTTTAAATTCCTTCTGAGCATTTGCATCTATTCGTGGTCTGCTCGTCCACCACACACATCCATCACACACCCTCATCTGTTTCACTGCATCTCCTGCTACTCTTCTTACCCACTTGCTTCCATCTTTGCTCCCAAGCACTCCCCCAACATGGGTTACTCACCCTACATTGGTTGGCTGTACATGCAAAACCATTACCTCCTTTAAATTCCTTCTGAGCATTTGCATCTATTCGTGGTCTGCTCGTCCACCACACACATCCATTGGTGAGTACCAATTTCGGTTGGGTGATATTGTATGTAAATATGTGCTCTGTAAAGCGCTTTGGATTAAGGCGCTATATAAAATAACACATCATTACATGTGCTGCCTCTCAATTCTGCTCTCTCACGGCTACCCCCTTCTGCTGTAACTCCATACTCATCTTCTCTCTGTCCAAGGAGACATTGGTGCTAAAACACATCATTCTGGAAAGGCCACCCTCAAGCGGTCTGCCAACATCTTTCCTGACCCCCACCAATCACTGGTTTTATTGTGCATTGTTAGCAATCTAGCCGTTTCCCTGTATTGTGCCATCGATCTACTCTCCATTCTATTCCCCCATCATTCTAAGTCGCCCACGGCTCGGCTTTTTTCTATTCTATAGAATCTCAGGTAGAAACGCTATCCTCTCGATTGCTAGCTGCTGCCTTGCTTTGGAGATGTTTGGGAGTTTTCACTGTAGCCCCAGGGTGTAGTTCAAGTAGGCATTTGAAATGTGAAGTACAGGTTTTCCCATGATCGCCTATTGATAGGCGAGGAGCAAATGCCCACCCCAGAGATTTCTCTCCTGTTTATTTGTGGGTAAAGACAATCCAAGTAGTGAGTGTCTGTGGGCCTATTCTAGGATTTCTCATTGCTAGCTCCTGTCTGCTTATGCTGTGCAAGGCTCGGTACATGCGTGCACTTCTGCTGTTTGGGCTAATGTAGGAGTATGTATGGCCTTCCGAGACTAGTTTCCATGACGGATGCTGACCTAATTGGGCTGTGGGAAATGGACCGCCCTAGCCATGTGGGATTCTGCAGTCTTGAGGAATGTCTGTTGGCGGATAGAAACCTATTGTGGAGAGCAGCCGTGATGACAGGGGCCAGGCTATTGAATGGAGGTGGTGCTCCGTTTAATGCCATCTGGTGCTTCATGTAACTTTCTCGGATTTTCTTTTCCAGGTGATGAGGATGACCCTGAACACTATGACCTGGCGGCGCAGGGAGATGGTACGCTGGCTTGTCAGCTGTGCCACTGAGATTGGTGAGTGTCACATAGGGGTACCTGAGATGGTGGGAGGGGCCACCTTCAAATATTTGATGGGGCAGGGTTAAACCTACTTGCAGGGGGCCTTTTTATGTCTCCTGAAGAATGTTTGGAGGGACATTATGGGTAAATGGTGCACGTTGGGCCACAACCTGGTGGTAGTTAAAGCATGCAAACGCTCCTTTAGTGATAACTGGCACTATGAGAGCACTGAGTTTACGTTCTGTGTGCGGTGTATTCTCGGTTGCTGATGGTACATGATTCTTGTCGGTCCATAGTGTTTAGTATTCCCATGTAAATTAGAGTGGCACTTTAGATTGCATGATCGAGATGTTAATGGACACTCTGAATGGGTAATCCCTGGCAATTGATTCACATTTTTGGGCCTTGAATTCACACATTGGCATAGCATACTTAGGCCTAACAATGCCTAGTAAAGAATTTCGTCTCACTCTGCCTGTGCGGCAGTTTGTTTCCGAAGAAGCTCTGGAGGCAACAATTAATGCTGGGTGACCTGTACTTTAATTTTAGGGGCCCCCACTAGCTAGATTCCTTCTTTGTGGAAGTGCCCACTATACACAGTGCCCCCTCTTACCATGAAGATCAGGGGCAAGAAGGAAAGTAAAGACTGAAAAATGTACTACAGTGCTGGGGTTTCTAAAAAGGGCTTGCAAGAAGCATGCAGCAAGCTCAGAGTTCTTCTTTGCCTGCATGTATGGTTGCTTGGTGCTAATTTGTATTGAATCCTGCATGTTGGCGGCAGCTCTCCCGACAACTTGACTGTATAGTGGTTGATGTCATTGGAAGAATGAGGCAGCTGTTACCTGAGCAGCCATTGTTGAGGGAGTAGATGTTGGACATTGCTAGTTGTTTGTTGCAGAGCCCCTTTGAAGCTGGCGAGCCATGCAATGCTGCTATTGACAAGTCCTTCATTCAGGATCTAGTGTCCCCAGTGGTGTTCTGATCTCTGGAGGATCTCTCATCCTCATAGTTGGTTGAGACAATGTTGTCTGATGTTTGCCCATGTCTGAACAGAAATCTGTTCTTGCTACAAGGAGAGTTAGTAGAGAGGAGTCGGGTAGGACACCTCATACATTCATGTCTAAGCTAGGAGTGAATAGTTGGGACCGGTAGAGGAGCTGTTTGGCACCATACCCCTGAGTATATGGATTAGAAGTCACTTCAGGAACTAAAGGCAGGAGGCAGAGGGGAAAGATGCATGTGTGGCTTTAGGAGGGTCATGAACAGGGGGTCCCAAGACTGCCACCCACCTTCTCGGACATCGACCCATGAAGCGTGTCAGTCGAGTCTTTTGTTGCCTCCTTCTCATCCCCTCCTCCACTTCAGGCTGACTCTCACCCTGACTCGGCCCTCTCCCTGCTTTACTCCTCTATTACTGCTACCCTGGATGCTCTTGCCCCTGTCATGAGGATCCGCCTTAAGCCCAAAGCTAAGTGTAACACTTGGTTTGACTCTGACCTCTCTTCACTTAAACGTAAGTGTAGGGCGGCTGAGAGGAAATGGAGGGCCTCTTGCTCATTCCCTGACAAACTGGCCTGTCGCCTGCTCCTAAGGCAATATTGTCTCTCTGTACGAACCAAGAAATGAGCTCATATTCAAGCCTGTGTTTCTGCAGCATCTAACAACTCGGCCGAACTCTTTAAAATCTGCAAGGAGCTGGCCAACCCTGCCGCAGTATCCACCTCTCCTCTCGCCTCTCAGGCCCTTTGCAATGACATTGCCTCACACTTTATCTGTAAAACTAAGGGTCCTGTCCCCACTCTCCTCCTCTCCCCACCTCTGCCTGCTGATCCTCCCTCTGATCACCCTCCCCCTCTTTCTTCGCCTTTCCTCTTTTCTCCCCCGATGAGGTTGCCAGACAAGTCCCATCTATGAAAGCTTCGTCAAAACAGGTTCATCCCTGTTCCTCCAAAACCATTAAGGACCACATTGACACCTTTGCACCTGCTCTGCAACCTCTCCTTTGCCTCTGGTTCTTTCCCCTCCCCCCTGAAACACTCTACTGTGCATCCTCTACTCAAGAAACACTCAGCTGATCCCTCCTGTCCAGCTAACTATCACCCCATTTCCATCACCCCTTTCTGGGTAAGCTCCTGGAAAAGCTGGCAGTCTCTCATCTCAACCTTCATTCTGACTCTTGTCCGCTCACTCCATGACCACCAATCTGGCTTCAGAGCTCCCAAAGGAAACTGCTCTCCTGAACATCCGTGAAGATCTGCTCTCCAACCTTGCATCTAACATCCCCTCTGTCCTTATCCTACTTGATCTCTCCTCCGATACGGTTAACCACACCATCCTGCTCAATCATCTGACAACCTTGCCATCACTGATCAGGCTCTGGCTTGGCTTACCTCCTTTCTCTCTGATCGACTCTCCCAGGTACAACTTGGGTCTTTCCTCTATCTCCCTCTCTACCTTTGGTGTTCCTCAGGGGTCTAATCTCTCGCCCTGGCCTTTCAATCAATACTTATCTTCTGCTCCAACTTCCGATGCTATGCTGATGACACACACCTCATTTTCAGGCTTCCCTCCGCCACCTTCTCTCTCTCTCCCCTCATCTCTGACTGTCTAATCGCCATTCAAAATTGGTGTGCCGCCAACGATCTCGGGTTAAATGCAAATAAAACTGATCCTCCAGCGGCACACCCTCTCCTTCCTTCCCCCTCACTCTCTGGCCTTCCACTCTCGGCCCTCCTCCTGCACCTGCCTGCGAAGCAAAGAACCTCAGGGTCATCTTTGATTCCACACTATCCTTCTCCTCACACATCTCTGAAGTCTCAAAAAAATCTAACTTCTTACTACACCTGCTCAGAGGTACCTTTCCCTTCCTCTCCTTCCCACAGAAGCTCACTGTCTCCCAAGCTCTGATTCTCTCTAAGCTGGACTACTGTAACAGCCTCTTTCTAAAGCTACCCGCCTCCACCCTCTACAGCTAATCCAGAACAGAACTGCGAGACTTGTGCTTGGCCTCAAGCCCTGGGATCGTATCTCTCCAGCACTGAAATCCCTCCATTAGCTCCCAGTGGATGCAAGGATTAAATGAAACCCTCTGCATTGTCCACAAGGCTTTCTGGGGCCTGGGTCCAAAATACCTTCCACTATCCCTACGTAAATACCTCCCTTCTCAAGCCCTTTGCTCCTCTACTTCAAACTCCCTCAGGGTCAGCCGCTTTTCTAAGAAACGTGCAGGGGGCAGATCTGTCCTCGGCCGTATCCTCCCTTTGGAACGGCCTTCCTGCCACCCTGAAACTGGAGGAAAACCAACTACGATTCCGGAAGCTCCTTAAGACCTTCCTCTTCGCATCTGCCTTTGACACTCCTCCCCTGCTGATATGCCTTCTCTTCTCAGCACTGCCTCACCTGCCAACGGAGCCCCCTTGGCCCAGTCACCTATCCTCTGGCACTGCCTCCCGGCCACCCCTGCACTGGGGCCTGTTATCTGTACCCTCAGGACCTCTTCTCCCCCCCCCCCCCACTCCTCCTGCACGTATCAGATGCTACAGAATCGGACTTGACCCGCACTGCACCCTTCACTGGCTGCCACCACTGCTCTTATCACCTTATTTATTCACTTTTATCCACTAACATATTATCCTATGCCTTGCACTTCTTTGCCCCCCCTCCCTTTTTTTTGTTGTTGCACTTTCCCCCTTTCCCTCGCACGTTCTCAACATCATTGGGCCTCGTAAGATCTTTTGTTTTTCTCCCCTGCTCCCCCTCCCTTTGCCTGGTCGCGCTCTGAAACACCTCTGTATGGGCGTGATATAAATAAAATATCACACATCATAGGCGGGAGCCAGCTTGGGAGAGATCTGCCCCCAGCTCTTTAGTAAGATGCAGGTAAGGTAGCATGGTCCCAGGCCCCAGTCAGCCTGGTTCTTGACTTTGATCCTTGCAGCAACCAGATGGGATTTCAGAGCTGGGGAGATACAGTCCCAAGGCTTGAGGCCAAGGATAAATCTTGCAACCTTATTCTGGATTATTTGAAGAGGACAGATCTTGAGTCTCTTAATGAGGATAGGATGGTTGACCGTCCAAGGCCTGTGCAGAGGCGGAGGAGAGGTCAAGGAAAATGAGAAAAGCAGGAGATTTGGAGTCCAGATTTGCAAGCAGTTCTTCGCAGGTGTTCAGGAGAGCAGTTTCCGTGCCACTGGATGCATGCTCCGAATCCAGATGGATGGTGTTGGGTCAGCTGGGGGATGACCAACCTCTCCAGGAGTTTCCAGAGGAAGGGTGTAATGGCGGTAGTTGTCCAGACACAAGGGGTCGGCAGAACGCTTTTTAAGGAGGGGGGTGCACAAGGAAGTGCTTGAGAGAAGGGAAAGCACCAGATGCTAAGGAGTGGTTGAAGTTGGCAAGAGCCGGGGTGTGGGAGATATCCTTCATGGCAAGGAGCCATCTGTTTGGATGAGACCATCATAGAACAGATTACCCAAGAGATCTAATCTGTTGTGATAGTCTAGACGGAGAGCTGGGGGGGGGGGAGACAGGGCGGAATGGGTGGGGAGGGGCAGGGGAGGTCCTGAGTTTTAGAGGGGAAATGGGTGCCCAATGCAGGAAGAGGCGAGGTGGAGACTGCTGATGGAATGGCTAGTTCCTTGCAGACTTTGAAAAGAGAAGGAATTCAGCCGTTTACAGATCAGGATGATGGATGGTAGGGAGAACGTTTTCCAGTTGTCTGGCTGTCAAGGTTTTAAAATGGCTGTCGTCCGGTCCAGGATTGGCTGCCGTCTGGGATTGATGGGGAAGCTCTGTGGGGCAAGTTGCACATACTCTTTGAATTACTAACCACAACAGGCAGATATTTGGGGACTGTCATGACTGCTGCATACAGTATCATGTTGGCACTTTGGACAAGCTTCTGCTGAATGAGCAATAAGGTGGTGCGTAGCAGGCAGCCTTTGGTCGAACGTAGGCTTTACCCCAGAGGTTCAGACTAAGATTTTGGACATAGGGCAGTTTGGATGATGTGTTGAAGAGCATCAAGGCAGACCAATTCCCTCCATTTTTCAGGCAAAGAGGTTAATCTGTCAAATTGTTTCATTGCTTTCATGATCTGAACAGCACCAGCTGTTTTCCACATCCAGAGGGGACAGCCTGTGTGGTTGGAAAATGGCTGGAAGCAGATGAAGGAAATCGAGAGATGTGCTATTCTCCTCCTGTCAAACTTAGTATTTGGAAAGCTCACGACACTGTTGAAATGGCGTTTCGTGTTTTGCTGTTCTGGCAGGTGATTATAGCAGGGTTGTGCTCAATGGAGCAGCAGACCATCTGTATTCAAACAATTACTTGTATAGTTCAGAATTTCACCTCGAATTGTAATAGGATGTGTTCTAATAACACATTAAAAAGCAAGAATGAAAGGCCAACGCATTTAGGATCATCCCAGATCTGTGAATGGATAATAAAAAAAACTCAGTGAACACTAAGGCCCACATGTGAAGCATCTTGTGATAACCTAAGCAACCAATTATCAATCAAAACGGAAAATCCCTTGCTCCCTCACGAATGCTGACTGTCAACCCACCAACCTGTAAATAAGTAAAATGCCATACATTGGTTTATTCCTGGCTCCCCTCAATACTAATAAATAGGTTAAAGTCCCCAAACCGAACTAATCGTATATATTTTCTGAGGCTTGCGGAATCTGCTTAGTTCACATGCTATGCATAGGCCGACATCTAGTGGAATCTGCTTAGTATTACAGTTGTTGTTTTTGAAACTCTAAACGGGACTTTGACAGGGCGTGCCACTAATCATGTCCATAGTGTGACATCCACTGTACCCATGGTCCTTCACGCGTTGAGATCCCTCAGATGTTTTTTTCTGGCATCGTGACGGACGCTTATCGCGGAGTTCATTTCGGCTAACACCATTTGCTTATGAATAATCTTTCTGTCCTTTTTTCTAAACCGGCTTCGGCTACTTAATCGACAGTGACAAGGACGACCGTGTATCGACACTCCGGATTCTACGGACCCTTTAGGCCTTGGAAGGCCGCACTGGGTCTAGGCCCTAGGGATAGTGGGGGGTTGTCATTGTAGAATGCATTTCTCTTTCTCGCCTGGCTGCCATTCTCCTTAAACATGGAGAACACTCCATTTAAAATGTTGCCTCACGTGCAATAAAAAATTCCTGTGGATAGATCAGCACCGGGTTCGCAGCTTGTGTCTAGTGTGTGACCACGATGAGGGGAATTGTCGAGTCTTCAAGCCAGTAGCACTTCGGGACCAAAAGAACTAATTGCTGGGCTCATCACGCCATGCATGCTGAGGCCGCCATGGACGTGAAGGAGGGAGCCTCCAGTGATGGGAGCGCCACGGTCTTACAGCGAAGGCGATGGGGAACCGTTAGGTTCCCATGTGCAGGCACCCGCCCCCAAGAGACGGAGCCAGTGGCCTGTCTGTTACAGGGACGACACCTGGAGTCGAAAGCCCTACCACAATCCCCAGCACACAGCACACAACCCGTGGCAAGGAGTTGACCTTGTTGAGCAAACTCTGAAACACAGCGTCTAGCGGGGAGGTCCACAGAATCCCTGTCACCTGAGCTTTTGAGGTCTCGATCGCCTCATGACTGGCCCCATAAGTATAAAGACAAATGAGACGCTGTGCCCAAAACATCGACCGAACGTTTGGTGTCGAGGCTGCGGTACGCTCTATTGCCGAAGTAGACTTCCCACAACGAATATGGCGGTAAACTCTAAAATCACTAGTTTGTCCCATCTAAAAAACTCACACTAAAACACTCCTCCAAGAGCCCCAATCATAAGGATAAAGCTCATAAGGACACGTCTACCCCTACTCAAAAGGAGAAACGCACTCTCCCCCAGGAGGAAGGTTCCTTGTCAGAAGCCTTAAGGAACAAAGGCCAGCCCCAGTCTACACCACAGGGCCAGCCAAAGTCACTAGAACAGGACACTACGCCTCAGTTCCCTGGTGGCATTCCAAGTTCTGCCACATGGAAGACCTAGACCGGGTCATGACTAGGATGACCTTTACGGCCAATGTCTCTGGAAAAGAACCAACCGGCATTCCAAAATAAAACAGCTGTGGCTTCCAACTCCCAGTCTCCAGCTAAGAAGGCTCGACCTGATGCTCTTCCTATTTTGGGTCCAGTCCTAAAAGTCCATGGTGATCTTTATGGTGTTCACACAGATAATGAAACCTTTCAAGAGACTGATCATGATGATGAGATGACCTCGCCAATTCAGCAGGACTCGCCAGTGGCTGATTCCGCCTCTACATAATATGTTGATTAAGGCAGCTGAACACTTTGGCATCCAAACGCCTCTCACACCTTTCAACAACCGGTCCATCACTTTTTGGAAGACTGATGAGGCCGACGCCAGGCCAAATGGCATTCTCTTAAACTGGTACACACCCTCATGTGTAATAAAAGCTGTCAGTATTCTACAACCCTCCTCCAGCTCAACCTGGTGGTAGTCTGAAGCCATGTCGAGTTTAGTGAATATTTTACCACGTCCAACACTTGCCAACATCTCTCCCGTGTTCAGCAATGGATGTCTATCCACTAGTACACACTTGTTGAGCTCACGCATGTCAATACACAGCCTCAACTCACCAGACCCTTTCTTTACAACCGCCATTGGTGAAATTCAGACCACCCCTCCTGCCTTTTCCATCACTCCCATCTGCAGTAATTTCTCCAATGCCTTCTTGATCCCATCTCTCAATGCTAATGGAACAGATCTTAGTTTGGCAACTACAGGTACACTTCCCCTTTTTACAATTATCTGATACTGTACCCACTTTACCTTGCCCAAGGTCTTGCTAAAAACCCTGCGATGTTTCATAACAGGTGTACATGACACCTGTAGAACTTGTTCTTCGTTGGGATCAAGCTTAATCTTAAGATACTTTTGCTCCCTCCATCCTAACAAAGTTTGTCCTTTCTTAGTGACATATTTTTCCGTCACAACAGCGACCTTTGAATTCAAATTTTCCCACCGAATCCCCTAACGACTCAATTTTGTCCTGGTTATAACCTCCAGGATTATCTGGTTTCAACAATTTTCGTGTTTCACCCTCCATTTCCTTTTCAAACACATCCCTGGACGCCAACGTAATTTTAGACCTTGAATCAGCCATCATGCATAAGTTTCCATTCACACTCACTGTGGCATACGGATGCTCACATCTATCCTCTTTCTCACTATTCCACACAACATTTATGGTATGGACAACAACATTCTGTAATGGAAGCGTAACCTCTTCATCTGACTATTGAATGTAAGTGTCCCCCAGAAACGCACCCCCCTTAGTGAGAGGCAATAAAGGTCACACCCCAGGAGGGGAATGAGACCAGGACCAAGTGCGGGTGAGATCAAAAGGGTTTTTATCTAAATCAATATAGGGCATGCAAAGGACTCTGCAAACTCCGAGCGCTCTGTCTGACAATAGCAAAGACAGTCCTACTTATTACAAAACTGTCACGCATGACACAAGCTATAGGGGGCACATAGTCTTAGGGATTGGGTGGCGATGACTAGGTTGTATACAGTTGCTGCTCCAGGATTGGTGGACGTCCATGAGGTGCCACGCGGGGCAGATGGGTCAGCTGGGCTGATCGGGGTGGAGTGCTGGGGACGGACACGACTTGTAGTGATGATTGGTGGTTGAGTTGATACTTTGCCCTTGTGGCCACACAGTCACATCCATTCATTATACTGTGCTGTTTCAGTTGTCTTGTAACTCTTGTAATACATTGACCTTAGGTCAAGAAGGAGACGGGGACATTGATATGCAACAGGAAGTACCCCCAATACATCTGTTGTAGTGACACCTTAGGTTCAAATATGTTAATCCCATGAGTCTATGTGCAGGGTCAGGGGCATGGGAGGGGTTACTCGAGCGCCCTATCCTGATTGGTGCGGGGAGGTATGGTATTACGATCTATTGGTAATGGGGTGGGCGCCCCTCTTTGAGGGTCATTAACTTGGGGTGAACAGGGATACCAATGGGCCGGGGGGGGGGGGGGGGCATATAACCGGTGCCTGGGAGACGGTGGGATTTAGGACCAGGTAGCTCGTAATTCATAGTCAGGCTGTGGCGGCCTCTGACATGGGGGAGGTAGATGCTTGAAGCGGGTCCAGCAAGATTGGGAGGGGAGGTGAAGCTGTGCTGTTCGAACACCAGCTATCCCCGGCAAGCCTGGGAGGGAGGAGGGGGAAGACGACCTTGCAGCTCTGAGCCTGTCTCCCTGCACAGGGCAGCGTATCGTGCCATTGGCGAGGGGCGGGTGACGACACTTGGGGAGGCTTCTGGGTTGTGCACATATATTTACATTAGTAAGAATATAAGCTGGGTGACTTTGTCATTTAGCACAATATTTCATAACAGCATTTGACATACGAACATGAGGTAGTGTTAGATTGGTTGGTGTGCAACAGAGGGCAATACATATTATACCATGATAAAGTCTGGCTCCAATCCCTTGATGGGCCTATATGCATTTCAGCGATTCATTACGTTATGTACAGGGGCTGTCAAAAAGCTATCATATGGCCACGCTTCTACACCATAGCAGCAAACGTTAGTCAACACGGCAAATACTACAAAAATGGTTACCATACAATACAAGGTGCCTCGGGAGTGGTCGGGTGTAAGGGGCGCCACACAGTCCAACTTTGGGGGCTTGGTACAGGGTCAGGGCATGCAGGATTGGGCTGGTTTCGGTTACTTCCTAATGAGCTCGGTCATGACTGGGGCAATGATGTACTGCGGAAGGTTAAACGATGCAGTGTTTATTTTGTTTGCTCGGGTCTAGTTGCTCGTGGGAACGAGCTCTCAGCGGATCTACCATGAGGTGGAGGCCGAGGGCAGTGCAGGCCTCTGAATGCAGTCAAGCAAGGGTCAGGCTGCAGCTTTCTATGTGTGCAAGTTGTTCTGCCTGTGTTAGGTTTTAGCACCTTTAACAAAATGGAGTTGTCTAGTACACTGTGTTGTGCCATATATGTGGCCATGCAGCCTCACGTCTCGATCCACAGCCAGGCCGCCGAGTCATGAGTCTTCACATGGGTAGGAGATGTAGGCTAGAGGGGGGGGGGGGTCCTATTGACCTGCCCTCCCCTACACTATCTTGCTTACTCTTCCTTGTTGATATATAACATCCTTTTTTGGTTGAACTGGCCATCTGATAATTTTTACAACAGTTTGTGAAGCGCCATCTCCTCTTGCATTTTTTACAGATGGTTCTTCGTCCTGGACACGCCACAGATGCTGCAAAATGAGTGTTACTTGCACATCGGAAACATAGTCTCTCATCCTTTTTATCTATTTTCTGCGATCCTCCTGGTCTTTTGTCTTCCACGATTCCACAAGTGGTTTGTTTGTCCTTTCCTCTTTTCTTACACTTGGCATCAACCACACTTAAGATGTCCATTTTACCCTCATTTGACTCACTGGTTTCTTTCTTCGATAGCTTTGCCACACAAGCTAAAGAATGCTCTACGGGTTTTACAATATCGAATACCTCATCAAGGGTGGGCTCATCCCTTAACCATAGCTCTTCACAAATTTTATTGGAATTGCAGTGAGTCATGAATTGGTCTCGAATGTGCTCATCGAATGACCCCTGAAACTTGAATGACAAAGCAAGATGGCGTAAAGCACTCTTGTACTCCTCTACAGATTCCCCTTGATCTTGCACAAGCGTGCAGAAGTTGAACCGTTCCAATATTGTACTTGTTTTGGGATTAAAATGCAAGTTTAACTTGCAGAGCCACATCAAATGCATTCACTGTCACCACTGCCATCACCAGATGGCTGAGGAAGTGTTTCAAAAATCCTTTGCCCCATGTATCCCAAAACATGTAACAATGCAAGTTTTCTTTCATTGGAGTGCTTGAGGCTGCTTTGAGGTAGTGCAAGAAACCTTTGCGCCATTGAGCCCATAATATTTTTGCAGGACCCGGAGTGGGCATGAATATTGGAGGCCCAGCTATGCCTGATAGAGCCATCTTGGTCTACTTAAACACACAGAGGAGAAAGTCCCTTTCTTCTTTTCAGGTTCCTCAAACTCTTATTATGGAAATAATAAGTGACAATACACTTCTTGTATATGCTTATTGTGTAGATTATCTCTGGCAAGTACGTCTTTACAAGTTACTGTAAGCTTCGGTGGCTGACAGTGTCTGTCTTCTTAGGCAGTATGCTCCTCACTGGAAGGTAAGCTTCTCCATGTTACTGTGAACTGCCGTGATCGCATTTCCGCTGGCTTGCCGTACAATCTGCCCCTCGCGCTTCTGCTCCCTGGACTTGACACTTGAGAGCCCTCTCACTGCTGTTAGGAACAGTCCCGCGAGTGGATGGTCCTGTTACTCCTGCCCCTCCCTCAATCTACCTCCTTCTTGCTTCCAAACGAAATGTATCCTGCAGCATGTGCAAGAAACGGGCGCTCTGAGGCTACGGCTTGTGCACTGGCAGGTTTGAGTGCGCGTCTATACCCTTTTATACGGTAAAGTCGGGATAGTCACTGAACGTCGTGCTGAAATCGGAACAGCTGTGGTTGCTCTCAGAGGGCTCCGTGAGCACAACGCGCAAAATGCCGAGCTCGGAGGGGCAAGGAAACACCAGGGAGCACTTATTTGAAGCGGGCTACAGCAGCGCTGGGTCCTATGTCACACAATGGCCGCTATTACACTCCGATGGAGCGGAGCGGCATTATTTCTTGTTGCTGCTGGGGTTCCACCACAATCCCATCCTCGTCGCCAATGTTAAAAAGAGATTGCCGCCCTGAGCCCTTATTCTTGGTATTTATTGTAAGATTGTATGGTATAAAAGACCCCCAGCAAAGCCAGAGATCTAGAGGCAACAGTAATACTGACAACATTGGAATGCTGCATAAACAAAACACTCTGACCTCATCAGAACCATGGTCGGAGAATATCATGTGAAAACGGCTAGCTCCACTCACATTACAACAAAACCTACTCTGGTGGACAAAAAGAAAAACCTGTTAACCCTGCCATGACACGGCAGCACAAGCGATCGTTACAAGAGACACTTCTCTCTCCAGGTGTGGAGCACATTTCCTTCATCACCCAGTCTGTGGACTCGCATCACGGCACAGAACCACATCAACCTACTAGCAGTATTCCAAGCATTCGAAGCACAGCTGACAAACCAAACCAGTCAGTTCAAATCCTAACGGACCGCACCACTGCAAGGTTCTATATCAACAAGCAGGGGGGGGGGGCACACTGTCCAGGTTGGCACAGAAAATATGGAGGTGGGCACTCAAACAGGGACTGTCCCTATCCTCCCAACATGTTCCTGGGGTGCTCAACTCTCTAGCAGACTCTGAGCAGAGATCCCCTACCAGAGGAACTTGAGTGGCAGCTAGACCCAAGTGTTGTAGACCACATCTTCTCACAATGGGGTTACCCTGCGCAAGACCTTTTCGCTACAGGAGAAAACCAGCATTGCCAGGCTTCACGTCGAGGTTTCCCCAACCAGACTCTAGGGGTGAGGAGGAAGCCCCAGGGATATTTGCTTACGCTCCCTCCTCCCCACTCCTATTAATGAGCAGGGTAGTGACAGTATTCACAGAAAACAGGACGCTCATCCTGGTTGTTACTATGTGGACAAGAACGCAAACCGGTGATGTGCTATTCCCATCAAACTCCTGTGCCAAGCAAATTTATTGATTTAACATGGAATAACGGTGCATCCTCAACCACACTCTATGAACTTGGCAGCATGGCTCCTGAGATCATAAAGTTCGGACATCTTAATCTACCACAGAGGTGTATGGTTCTCCTTAAGGCGGCACGAAAAACAAACACCAGACACTGTTATTTCCACAAGTGGAGGAGATTTGTAATCTGGTGGCAGTCTAAGCAAATAATCCCCCTAGAAATGTACTCCTTCTCACAATCTAAATTATATGATCCACTTGTTAGACTCTGGGTTAGTATTTAACTCCATAAAAGTCCATCCGGCGGCTTTATCAGCGTACACCACCTCTCAAAGTAAGGTATTGTGGTGGAAAATTCCAGCCATTAAAGCATTCATGAAGGGAGTAAAAAGACTCCACCCTCCAATTTCTAACCCACCGTTAGGCTAGGATCTTAATGTAGTACTTGCAAAGCTCATGGGGGAGGTGGGGGGCCTTTCGAGCCTATGCATAAGTCTTAAACACCTGACATACAAGAATGCCTTCTTAGTGGCTCTTACTTCCATAAGAAGAGTTACTGAACTGCAAGCATTGTCAGTACAGGACCCTTTCTTTGTCATACACAGGCACATTGGTTTTATGTACACATCCTAGGATCTCTCCTAAGTTAATTTCCAAATTCCACGTGAACCAATCCATTGAGCTACCCCCCGCCTTCCAGATTTAAATTGGCTCAGGTGAGGTAAAACTCCACACACTAGATGTAAGGAGGACGCTCCTTTACTATGTAGACCAGACCGCTGAGAAAAACAGACCAACTGTTTTGTCTCCGTAGCACCAGGCAGAGGAGACCGCATTTCCAAGAATGCCATCTCCAGATGGATAGTCTGATAATGAATAGCACAGTTGTATGCATCAAACAAGACACTGCCTTTCACACCACAAGCTCGCTCCACAAGGAGTACGGGAGCTACTCTGGCATTTATTGCAAATGTCCCTTTAGACATCATTTGCAAAGCAGCTACATGGAGCTCAGTACACACTTTCACTCATCACTACTGCATTGACGCCCATTCCATAGCAAATGCATAGGTGCAGCAAGCGGTTCTAAAACATGCATTTGCTGCTAATCCTTCTCACAACCCACCTTCTCCTAACACTGTTCACTAATCTATGAATAGCGTGTGATCTAAGCAGATTCCACAAGCCTCAGAGGGATACATTACTCGCCGTAATCCTATTTCTGATGCTTGTATCTGCTTAGATTCACATGTGCCCACACCCTGCCTCTCCTGAAAGGTGCATAGATGTTATGAGCGTCTGATATTTAACTGCTACATTTCATGCTACCTCATGTCAAAAAACAACAATCGAGGGACCTCGCTGCTTGAAGGACCATGGGTACAGTGGACGTCACACTAGGATACTCTGTCGATGTCCTTTTTCGAGTTTCACAAACGAATACTCTGCAGCTTCCACTAGATGTCGGCCTATCCATAGCATGTGAATCTAAGCAGATACAAGCATCAGAAATACGATGACGGTGAGTAATACTTTTTTTTTTCCTTCATTTGCTTGTTTTTTGTTAGTCTAGATTTGTGTTTTGCAGGTAATGTAATCTTTGAATACGAGCAGGTGGCTCTTACTGAATTTCACTACTAAACAGTGTTCCCAGTTTGGGACTTCATTTTTATTGGGTTTGTTTTTACAGAAGCATGACTGGTCCCAGTGTGGCTAACTGCCACTTAATGCACCTCCGTTGGTTTCCTAATAGTTGCTACACATTCGTTTAAACTGGCTGCCAAGCAAGGGGATCACCTGTGTAAGAAATTGAGAGGGCGCAAGAGACATGAGTTGCTGGTTTTGTAGTGACGGGGAGGTTGTATCCCTACACCACATTCAGCTTTTTTGCACAGGGTTAAGGAAAGAAAGAACAGAGTATTTATTTTTAAAAGTGTGTTTAGACAGCACAAGCACTTTAGCATCAGCAGAATGGTGGGAAGCTCAATGCGAAATATAGTAGATTCTGCGTTGTGAAGCAGGACCTCCTCGCTAAAGGAAAAATAAAAATACTGGGTGTGCTATTTGATCAGTCACTGAACATACGGCTACTTTTGCATATTTGCCCATTTCTGTCTTGAAAGGGCTGCGAAACGTTAGTCTAAAATTGCTTATTTTAGTTCCCTACTAGTAGGTGTTGGTAAAAGAGAACTGGCACTCCAAAATGGCACCATTAGAGTGACTATGGGGTTGTGGAAGTGTGAGCATGTGTCGGAGGTAGAGAGAAGTCTGCATTGGCTGCCCATCGCAGCTTGGATAGATTTTAGGTCTCTTACGATTGATTACCTATAAATCAATGGCAGGGCTTTTTCCTGCATACGTAGCCGGCAGACTTAGAAAGAAACCAGAATTACGCTCCCTGCGCTCAAGTTGCCTGAAACCGTTGCAAATACCGAAAGCTGCCCTTGACTTAGTAAAAAAAAAAGGGACCTTCTGGGAGGCTGCTCCCTTTAAGTGGAATGCCCTGCCCATCACATTAAGAAACTGCCCGACTGGAGTGTTCAAGAAACGGCTTAAAACTCTCTTCAGTTTAATTCCTGGCCTAGGGCTAGCCTAGACACTTTCCCCTTTCAGCTCCTTTGGCACCCGTAGGCCTCCGGGCCAGTTTGATGATGCCTTAGAAATAATTTAAAGTAGAGAAGTCCTACTAAATGGCGACTGAACCTCGCTGCTCTTAGTGGCAGTACAATCCTTAACTGGTCTTGGTAGGAGTTGGGAATCTGCTCAAAGGCTTTTAGAATCTTAACCCCTTTTGAGTGATATCAATTTGAAATTGGTGGAAAATTAGGATACGAGAGGTGATTAATTGGGAGGTGAGAGTGGGGCCACTTTTTATTAAGATGGGGTCTTTATCTGTGGTGGTTTTATGAATGATGCTTTTATTTTGATGAAAGGCTCGAAATGAACTAAATACAAATAAAAAAGCAAGGTGTATTTTCTCAGGGGGGATTAGGGTTGCTCTTGGATTCTGATGTGGAGTAAGTAGCACATTACACTTTATTATTTTTTTTTCTTCAGCCATGCTTAATAAACCCAACCATCCACTTATTGGCCTGCACACCTTCGGAAACCTATTCACAGCATGCTTTTGCTTGGTGCCATTAGTCTTACAGTTGAAATGAATAGAAGGCAATAGTGTAATGAAGATATTTTGTTTGATCTGCTTGAGACCAGAGACTTCAAAATTAAACCGCTCGTTACAATGGTCCCGTCAAGGTTGATATGGCCATATATTTCTCCAGCTAATTACGGTTTACTAATGCAACCAGTCAGTAAACTGCTCAACAGTGAGAAGCACTGCGCACAATTTGTGACTGATCTCTAGATGCAGCTTTTATTTGTCCGGTCTATTGAGCCTTTTAATATACTAACCAAGCCTACTGGTCAGTTACCTAGAAGAGCCTAGATAAGCCCACACCTACCTGTTGGCCTTGAAACAGCAGGATGTGGAAAGTAAGTGGGCTGTGAGGAAGGCACAGGTAAGTTACAGACCACGAGTCCTGGTTTTGCAGAAGTTTATCCACCATTCTTAAAGGCAAATTTGATCACAGTTAATTTGCGATTCTATTTTTTTGGTTTGTGCTTTTCTTTTTTTCTTTGTGCTCACATGAAGTGATACTTTTAGCATGTAAAGGGAACTTGGCATAGGACTGAAATGAAAGTTGCAGTATCTGGCGCCCTTAAACTAAAGCACTCTTAATTGGTGTCAATTATGAATCCTAGCGAACACTTGTCGGGCAAAAGTAGGCTGAGGTTTGTCCAGTCTACCTTTCTGCTAGACTCTAGTTCTTGGCCCCCTCACACAGAAAAGGAAAACGGGTGCTACAATTCTACTGAATGTATGATGCCACAGAACATGCGCAGTAAGCACACTGGTCGTATCGGTCAGTTTTGAGACCCACTGTTGGTACTTGGTGTCTCTCAGGGTACATACATCCGGTGTGCGTGGGTCTGTGAATTTGTGACCATGATTTGTAAGCGGTAGCACTTTGAGAAATGCACACTTGTCGCCTCTTAATGTGTACCTTCTGATTCTCCTCTAGGTGTACAGGCCCTGATGAACATCATGCAGAACTGGTACTCTTTGTTCACACCCATCGAGGCCACGACTATCGTGGCAGTAACGAGCACCACTCATTCCACACTGTTGCGGCTTAGTCTGGACTACAACCAGCGGGAAGAGCTGTGCAGCTGTGCCCGTACCGTTGCCTTGCAGTGTGCGATGAAGGACCCTCAGAACTGCTCCCTGCCGGCACTCACGCTGTGTGAGAAGAACCATGCTGCTTTTGAGGCCGCATATCAGATCGTTTTGGACTCTTCCAGCAGCAGCATGGGCCACTCGCACCTCTTCACGGTGGCCCGTTACATGGAGCACCGGGGCCTGCTTCTGCGAGCCTACAAGCTGGCAATGCTGGCCCTCTCGCACCTTAACATTGCTTTCAACCAGGACACTCACCCAGCTGTGAACGATGTGCTCTGGGCCTGCTCCCTCAGCCACTCCCTGGGCAAGAATGAGTTGGCTGCTGTGGTGCCGTTGGTAATTAAAAGTGTACAATGTGCCCCTGTTCTCTCAGACATTCTGCGGCGCTGGAGCATCCCTACTCCGAGCTTGGCAGGGCTCCCCGGTCGCAGGAACTCTGGTAAAATGATGGGGTCGGAGAAGGCCCCCCTGTGCCAGCTATTAGATGCAGCGATGACTGCCTACATCAGTACCACTCATTCGCGGCTCACGCATATAAGTCCACGGCACTATGGGGAGTTCATTGAGTTTCTGTGCAAGGCTCGAGAGACCTTCATGCTATCCCCTGATGGGCACTTGCAATTTGGGCAGTTCCTGGACAATCTTAAACAGACCTACAAAGGCAAGAAGAAACTGATGCTGTTGGTGCGGGAGCGTTTCGGCTGACGCCAGGTGCCTGCCTGGTACCCCTTCAGCTGATGAAGGGCTCCTGTGCGAACTTGTGCCGGGCTCACCCAAAGCCACTCTTTCCTCTGGTGTCATTTTTTAACCTTTATAAGATGGTTTATATTTAATTTCTATTTATTTATTTAATGGAGAGGAAAAGTGTAGAAGGACTTGGTATATGCTGCGGTCAGTATTAATCTACAAGCCACTCCAGTGAACTGAAGGATAAATGAGGAATTGCCCTGCTGGCTCTGTTCCCATCATGCGTTCCTGCACATGTGCACTCCACACCCAGCATTCCAACACGTGTGCACGTCACACCGCTATACATCCAAAGCTCCTGCACACATGGCCATACACTCCATCCTTTCTGCATGTTGATTCAGTCTTGGAGTTGAGCAAGAGGCGATGTCCCAAAATGCACCATTTTGCTGCGCCTCTATTCCCTGGAATCTGATACGTTTTTACTAGACTTCTGATGGTTGTTCTGAGCATGCTCAGAACAGGACTCTGTTTTTTTTTTTTTTTGTTGGTGAAAGTGGGGCCACTCTAGACCCTGCTTTAACTGTTGGTTGAACAACTACACAAAGTACTGTTCTGCTACAAGTGCTGCCATATTGGATCTTCTGGCATGGCACGAGGAACGTCTGTGGTAAATATTAAGGATATTTGAGAACTTTCTGGATAACACTTGTCGGCTGTGTGGCCGATGCCTTGTCCGTTCAATATTGTGCCCTTTTTGCAGCTGTATGTTTGAGGGGTAGCCACTTCTTGTATTTTTTGGTATGACCTTGAACTGAGTGCCGATGGTGAAGAGGGGGTGTTGCTGTTAATCAGCCTGCTGGTAGTGTGCCTTTCTGAAAAGGGGGAGGGGCGGCTGATTGATGGTCATGCCGGTTGAATTGGAGAGGCACCAGTGTTCTTCCCAGAAGTCTGTTTTTATTTTTTATTTTATGAATATTATGTGCATAGCAAACTCACAGGAAGAGGAATGGGCCCCTCTCTGCTTTTAAAGTCTCTTCCTCTACAATTCAAAGCCCCCCTCCACACACACACCATGGACCTAAGAGCCATCCGCTGTACCTCAATCTCATCTAACTGACCTCAACTCGTACAGAATGTGAGTGCTCTTCTTACTCCAGAGTAATCTGGCAAAGATGCTATGGACTACACCATTAAGGGGTTGTGGTGGTCTTTGCATTGCCTGCTCCTATTGTTTGAATTCTCCAGTTAAACACATGGTGAATTCTGCCTCTATCTGAAGGAAACCACACAGCCTTCAAGCCTCCTATATCACTGTAAGGATCCATATTTGTGTAGCAGTGGCCTCCCTCTCCAAGCACTAGTAAGTCTCTGCAATCCCTCCCAATAGTGGTAAAGACTCTGTGCAAGGTGCCAGGTGTGGCAGGATTGCTGGTCTCTACATTTCTGCTTCGCTTGCCCTGGTTGTCGCATTGAAACGGGCACCTTTCTGATGCCTAGTCTGGGGTGCCAGTGTACCTTCCAGGTAGTCTGCTATGCCATGCACTACCAAAGCAATGGGACTGTAGCAACTGGCTTTCTAATTAAAGCACTTTAGAGAACTTCAAAATAGAAGCAATATGCATTTTCTGCCTTCCTAGAGGCGTCCTGACCTCGACTGTCCCGTATACCCGGACTGTTCCTGCTGGACTGTTGCTGAATCCCAACAAGGGCCTTGAGGTTTGGAACACAGTGTTGTATTTCTAGGAAGGGCAATCCCACCCTGTGCTGTAGATGAATTAATCCACTCAACATTCCCACTGCCACCCTTAAGAGGCAGAGACTGGACCAGTCCTCTCAGCCAGCCTGCCCCTCTGTTGCTCCCACTGAAGGTTCCTTGTCTTGTGTTTGGGTGGTGCACCCGCCCATTTTCTTTTCCATTGCTGGTTTGGGAGGGGGGGTTTGGAGCTTTTACAGTACCCCTAAAGGTGGCACTTTTCCATGTTTTCAATGTGCCATGCAGTCATTGATTGAGCCTTTGAGACCTGCTTGCCCTTTACATTTCCGTTTGACGCTTCCATTGTACCAGCCAGTATGCTTGAGATTTACCTCGTTTCCCACTTTGTTCACATCAGTCTAGTGAATGGGGGTCACTGTGTATGCCTGCTCCCTGCCATCGACATTCCTGAAATGGTCTATTTACCTCATTGGATCTCTGCAGCGCAGCTCTGACAGAGCCCTTACTAAAAGGGTTTACCTCATGCCTCACCTGCCTCATAACCCTTAAAAATGTTGGGTGATTTTACCTCTTGCTGCCCTCACTTGAAAATTGGAGCTGCCTGGAATAGCCGCACTCCAAGCGCCCCCCCCCCTCCCCTGTTCATCTACAACAGTTCCTGGGTTGGTTGACCCCATGTTGTGCATCGGGGTAGCCCAGTCTTTACTACACCCGCTGTGCTCCAACTCCCAATGCCGCCCTTCAACTGGATACATTCTCAGGAACCCAGTCGGAGCACTAAGCTCACCAAGAGCCAGGATCTTGCTAGGAAGTCTTGATGTAATGAATGAAATGTTAAACCTATGGACTAGGAAAGGGTTATCCTTAACTTTGCAATATGGTATCTGGAGGCGGGGTTGTGAACATTCTACCCGGGTGATGAACCAACTCCTTACTTTGCTATACTTTTTTTTTGTACATTTGTTTTCTATTTATTGAATTGTTATTGTGTTTTTGTAAAATATAACTTGGAAGAAAATTGATCCTTGAAGTCTGAGTCTTGACTCTTTGTTGGAGTGTTTGTTTTGCTGTCCGTTTTCCTCTGTATTTCTATCATGCTTTCTACCAGGTTTGTCTCATGCCTCATCTTCCCAGGTAGATTTCCTCCTTGCTCACTTTGTTGATCCTCCTAGCCTACTTTTCCAGCATGGGGTCTGGCATGGATTCACATGCTCATGAATATTCCCCGTCGTCAGGCTGGGAATCCTCGGTAAAGAAAAAACCAGTATCCGTTTCGTTTCTGATCTGTCTTTCGTAGTAATAACCAATCACTGGTCTCTGCGTCATACTGACCACAGCCAATGACTGCCCTCTACCTAAGCACCGCCTCTGGCAGCCATCTTCAGCTTTTTACCGCACGTTCATGTGTTGGGATCCTCGTGCTATTGCTCTCGAGCGTTAGTGCTATTTTTTTTTTTTTCACGTTTTTTTTCTCAAAAACTTCATTTTTTCGGTCAAAAGAGCCTCAAGCTCCACCGACTCTCCATCCGATCAACGGGGACCCGTGTCGGATTCGTCTGCGCCCCTCAAGGGTGAAGATTTCGTCGAGCTATGCTTTTGGAGGACTCCAGAAGTTTCTCAGGCCCGGTCATGGCCCAGGAGAAGGGAAGCTCGACGCCCGGAAAGCTGTTCAGGGTCTGCCCTGGATGCCAGCTGCAGAACGTCTTCAAGGAGGACGAACACTCTTTTTGTCTTTACTGCCTACATGAGGACAAGACGCACGTGGAGAAGGACTGTGCGTTTTGCGGCAACATGTCGGAGCGGACCATGAAGGACCGCCATCAACGTCTCGCCAACTGGCTGGAAGGGAAGAGCCCGTCCGGCGAGAAGAAGAGGAAGAAATCCGAGCGGTCTTCTAAGACCTTTGAGGACGCCCCGGCGACGGGGGTCCAACATAAGGCCAAGCACCGCGAGTCCGCTGGCACCGGGAGCGCCGAACGGTCGGGCTCTACGGGCGCCAGGCTGGGCGCACCCTCCCCGGCACCATCAACCACGAGCCAACGCTCTGGGTCGGGTAAGAGGAAGGCCGAGCACCCGGCGAGGCTCCTAGAGAGGCCCCGGTCGAGCTCGGAGGGGGAGCGAGGCACTGTACACCCCCCCCCCCCGCCCTCAAGGATAAGGCGGTGAGCGCACCTAAGGTGGTGAAGGCCTTAATCCATCCGGCCAAGCCCTCTATCGAGTCTGTCGCGGCGGCCCTGGCTCAGCCTGTGGAGGCTACGCCAGTGGTGGTGACCTCTGGGCTCAGAGTCTCCCTGCCACCTCGGAGGGAGTCCTCTTTTGTGCCCATCGATAGGACCCCAGTGAAATCCCCCGTGGGGAAGAAAAAGGGGGGGCAGGGCGTCGTCGTAGATTCGGCTTCAACCTCGGAGGAGGAGCTGGTCGAAGTCTTAAGCCACGGCCTCGGCGTGGAAGAAGACCGGCCCGTCGGGATGGATCCCGACGCAGGTGACGACATCGTCGAGGGTACCGACGGGGCCCCTGATCGCCTGTCGGATTCCCCTCTGCCAGCGCCGCGAGACAGCTCGGTGGCCATTTTGTTGGCTATACAGTCCTTATGCTCAGAGATAAGGACGAGACTACCGTTGCCGACGGAACCTCTCCCGTCAGGGGGCCCAGAACCGGGACCTTCTGGGGTTCCCCCTACCAAGAAAAGAAGGATCCACCCTCCTCCTTTTCAGCCGTCGTGCCCCTTCCAGACCCCCTCCTCCCCGTCCACCCGAGGGGATGATACGGGGACTGACACGGCAGCGACGGGTACGGACGACGAGGTATACGACGAGGATGTACCGTCGTCGCCTCCCACCAGGGCTTCTCCGCCCGACGAGATTGGATCGTTCCACTCCATGATCGCCAGGGCATCCGAGCTTTTCCAACTCTGCCCTGAGGAGAAGGAAGGTTTCCTTTATCAGCGGCGCGAGGCCAAGAGGAAGACGGTCCTCGCAGTGCCTCTATTGGACGACATTTGGGATGAGGGCCTCACCCTCCTCAAGAACCCTTCCACGACGCCAGCTAGAAGAGACCGGTACGAGAAAAAGTACCGGGTCCCGGACACGGCCCCCCTGTGCCTCCGGGCGCAGCCTACCCCGGACACCGTCGTCTCCGCGGCGGCCAGGAAAAAAGCGGGGGGGGGGTGCGGCCTCCACATCGACTTCCCCACCGGACGGCGAGGGAAAGAAATTGGACGCTATGGGACGCAGAGTCATCTTGTCTGCAGCGACGACGATTAAAGCTGCCAACGCCTTGGCTATCGTGGCCCGATACGACAGGGAGCTCTGGTACAAACTGGCTCCCCTGCTGGACTTCTTGCCGGACGACAAGAGGGCAGAGGCCCTGGAGATCCTGCAGGAAGGTGAGGTGGCTTCGGACCACGCCATTACCGTTGCGACGGACATCGCCGACACTGGGTTCCGCCAGTTGGGCAACAGCGTTTGCCTTAGGCGGCGTGGATGGCTCAAGGCTACGGACTTCCGTCAAGACGTTCAGACCAGAGTCCTGGACATGCCCTTCGATGGGAACAACCTGTTTGGGAAAACAGTGGACGATTCCCTTGAGGCCATTAAAGCGGACACCGAGACGGCCCGGGCCCTTGGAGTTCTGCAACAACGACGGACGCCCTTTCGGAGCAGCGGAAGCAAGGGCGCCTCCAAAGGTTCCGGCGGCGGTTTCTCCTCCTACCGTCAAGCGGCCCGCTCGTCGTCTCAGGAGGCCTACAGAGGAAGAGGCAAGTCTGGCGGACCCCGTCGTCGCCGCCAAGGACAAGGCGGCAAAGCCTCGTCGAAGCAGGATTGAGCCGGCCGTGGGGTCGGGCCCCCACCGAAGCACCCCGGTGGGAGGCCGGCTGGCGAGCTTCGTCAGCGTGTGGGAGTCCATCTCCACCGACCGTTGGGTGCGGGACGCCTTGGCCCGGGGCCACGCGCTCGACTTTCAAAGAAAGTGTCCGCACGTCCCCCCCGTGGCCAGGAAAGAACTTCACGTCCCTCAACTTCTCCTGGAGGTAAAGGCGATGCTCAGGAAGGGCGCCATCGAACTCGTCCCAAAGAGGCTTCGGGGCTCCGGAGTTTACTCGAGATTCTTCCTCGTGAAGAAGAAGACGGGGGGGATGGCGCCCCATCCTGGACATGCGACGTCTGAACAAGTTCATCAAGGCGCAAAAGTTCCGGATGGTCACCCTCCAGCACGTCCTGGGTCAGCTGGAGGAAGGAGACTGCCTGTCGTTGTTGGATTTGAGGATGCCTACTTCCATATTCCCATCCTGAAGGGGCACCGAAAATTCCTCAGGTTTGTGGTCCAAGGGCGTCATTACCAGTTCAAAACCCTCCACTTCGGACTACGGTCGGCACCCAGGGTGTTCACCAAGTGCCTCGCACCGGTGGCGGCGCAGCTGCGCCGCGAAGGGATCCACGTCTACCCCTACCTGGACGACTGGCTCATCCGAGCCAAGACAAGGGAGCTCGCCGTGGTTCACACGGCAAGGACCGTCCAACTTCTCACGGACCTGGGATTCTCCGTGAACTACGCCAAATCCCACCTGGTACCCGCGCAAGACGCTCTTTCTGGGAGCGAGGCTCAACAGTGTCCCTTCTGGCCTCCCCGTCGGAGGAGAGGACCAGGACCATCCTGGGCAAGGTGCAGCGGATGTTGGTGGCCGACGCGGCCAAGGTGAGGTCCATCAAGTCCCTCCTCGGAATGATGTCTTCCTGCATCTACCTCATTCCCATGTGCAGGCTCCGGATGCGCCCGTTGCAGGAGTTCCTGGACGCGCGCTGGATCCAAACGACGGGCAGCTTCGGGGAAAGCATCACACTCGACGAGAGTTTCCGACGAGCGATCCGGTGGTGGGGCACCCGCGCGCATCTGATGGCGGGCATGGACTTCCAGACCCCAGCCCACCAGGAGACAGTGACCACGGATGCCTCCCTGGAAGGGTGGGGAGCGCACACCGAAAATCTGCACGCAAGAGGCCTTTGGCTCCCGACGGAGAAATCCTTACATATCAACATCCTGGAGCTCCGTGCAGTGTTTTGGGCCCTCAGGTCCTTCCTTCCGTCCCTCAAGGGCAAGGTGGTGAGGATCTTCACCGACAACACCACCACCATGTTTTACATCAGGAAACAGGGCGGAACCAGGTCCCCAGCACTGTCCAAGGAGGCGCAGGACCTGTGGCATTGGGCAGTCGCCCAAGGGATGTTTCTGGTGCCGTTTCATCTGGCAGGGATAAAAAAAACACCATCGCCGACTCACTCAGCAGGGAGCTGCGCTCGTGCCACGAGTGGGAACTACGGCAGGATCTAGTGGATCGCCTCTTCCGACGGTGGGGCACACCCCAGATCGACCTGTTCGCGGCGACGAACTCCAAGTGCCGGAGGTTCGCCAGCAGGTTTCCCCAGGCGAGGAGCATGGACGATGCTTTCTCGTTCCCCTGGGAGGGCCTGTTCCTCTACGCGTTCCCTCCTTTGCCACTGCTAATCCGGCTCGTCAACCAGCTCAAGAGGTCACGGTGCAGGATGATCCTCGTCGCACCTGCGTGGCCGAGGCAGATATGGTTCCCGGACCTTCTGGACTTGTCAGCGTCCCCGCCAATCAAGCTGCCGGTGGACGCGGATCTGCTCTCCAGGGAAGGAGGCGCCATCCTCCACCGTGACCCGAAATCGCTGAACTTGCAGGCCTGGCTCCTGCAGCGCTAGAGTTTGGAGGATACGACATACCGTCCGACTGCAGAGAGGTTCTTGCAAAGGCCAGGGCGTCCTCGACTCTTAAATGCTACGGACACAAATGGAAGAGGTTCTGTCTGGTGCCACGCACAGAAGATTAACCCTCTACGGATTACGGCTCCCCAAGTACTACCGTACCTGCTGACGCTACCCAAAGCTGGACTGGCACACGCGTCCATCAAGATTCATCTTGCTGCGATCTCCCGATACACCAGAACCACGGGGCGGACGTCCTTGTGGTCTCATCGTCTGGTGAAAGAGTTCATGAAGGGACTGTTCAGATCGTTCCCGCCGGTGAAGGCTCCGGCCCCGGCGTGGGAGCTCAACGTGGTGCTGACCAAGCTCATGGGACCTCCGTTCGAGCCTCTGCACTCGGCCCCGTTGAAGTTTCTGTCGTGGAAAACAGCGTTTCTTGTGGCCATCACCTCTGCACGACGAGTGGGAGAGATCCAGGCCCTTTCCTGCAAGGCCCCGTACTTGACTATTCACGACACGAGGGTAGTGCTCAGGACGCACCCCTTCTTCATGCCCAAGGTACCGTCGGACTTCCACCTCAACGAACCCTTGGTGTTGCCTGTATTCTTCCCGTCGCCTTCATCGCCGGCTGAGAACTTTGCACTCGCTGGATGTGGCTAGAGTGCTGAAGTTCTACGTGGACCGCACAAAGTGTTTTCGGTAGACGTCACAACTCTTTGTGAACTTTGGACCTGTCAATCAGGGGAAGGCTCTCTCGAAGGCTTCCATTTCCAGATGGCTCTCCGGCTGTATCATGTACTGTCATCGGTTGGCAAACCGACCGCTGCCTGGCCGTCCGAGAGCCCATTCCACCAGAGCGATCGCAGCTACCACGGCGTTCCTTTCTGGTGTGCCCCTGCTGGGCATATGCAGGGCTGCTACGTGGAGGTCGACGCACACCTTCACGAAGTTCTACTGCGTCGATCGGGATTCCAGGGAGGAGTCCAGGGTCGGCCAAGCAGTGCTGCGCAACCTGTTCGCCTGAGGTGAGCCTGGTGGGGAGGTAAGATGCTTAATGTTGAGTTTGATGCAATGCTTAATGTTGAGCCTTTGCCACCTCCCGTGGTTGTGCATGTGTGTACTGCTATGTATCTTTATTCATGAGCATGTGAATCCATGCCAGACCCCATGCTGGAGAAGGAACAAGTTACTTACCTGTAACTGTTGTTCTCCAGCATGGGTCTGGCATGGATTCACATGCAAACCCTCCCGCCTACCCCTCTGCGGCTCTTCACTTGGTCATACTGCCACTTCACGTGCTTCCAAATCTGAAGATGGCTGCCAGAGGCGGTGCTTAGGTAGAGGGCAGTCATTGGCTGTGGTCAGTATGACGCAGAGACCAGTTATTACTACGAAAGACAGATCAGAAACGAAACTGATACTGGTTTTTTCTTTACCGAGGATTCCCAGCCTGACGACGGGGAATATTCATGAGCATGTGAATCCATGCCAGACCCATGCTGGAGAACAACAGTTACAGGTAAGTAACTTGTTCCATCTCACCATTTCAGTTCCTAGATTCTTCTCTATTAGCCTCTCTCCCTTCCAAGGAGGAAGGTTGCACCATCAACACTTTAACTTGCCCTCATCTTTTCCAAAACGTTATGAATAATGCACGCCACACCTTGATGCAGGTAGGCCAGGAAACCCTTGTCAATGCTTTTCTTAAGTTTTTTTTTATTTTTTTTATTTTTTTGTTTTCAGGTTGATTTACATTTTTTTAAAGCATTTGACCTTTTTGGAGGTTATTCTGAGCACTTATTTTCTTTAAACCATTTTTTCTTTTTTATAATTGGCAATTAAAAGTTTGACCATTCAGTACATGCTGTATGCACACATTGTTTCTGAAGTTTGTTAATCTGCTTAGAATCACATGCTGTGCATATTGCCTGACATCCAGTGGTAAAAGAGTATTGCATCTTGTCTTTTGAAAATCAAAAGGAGATGTCAACATGGGCATGCCTGCAACACTAGCCCTACGTAATGTGTAGTGTACCCAAGATCCCTCATGTGTCTATGTCCCTCCGATTGTTTTTTTTTCTGCCCAGCATACTGGTCGCCTTGATGTGGAGCTCGTCAAAGTCTTTGCTTAAAGTCCCATCGACCTTTGGTCGAATAATTATATAAAATTTCGACGGCCGTTAAACCTCCGCCGAAGAACTTCAGAACTCGACCACAGTGACCGAGTCGGTGCTGCCGACCACGTGGCCGGGCCTTCCACCGGCCTGTACAGTAGTACAGTAGGGAGAGTGTGGTCGGGGTGGACATTTCTATACAAACTGAGAATACCTTTCCCTTTTCTTCCCCTTTTGGTCTTAGTCACTCTATCCACCCTCAGCTATGGAGAGGACTCCATTTAGGTTTTGCCCTATGTGGAAGAGCAAATTCCCTTGGAAAGATAAGCACAGATGGTGTAACCAGTGCTTGCCCCTCAATCACAAGGAAGAAGGATGCGTAGCTCCTCCGTCCTAAGACATTAAAGGAGCGTAAGTCAAGCGGTGGGCGGCCTACGGTATGTTGAAGGCTGAATTTTCTGCCACAGCCACCGAATGTGACGACGGTGAGAGCGGCCATCACACCTCCGAACCGGAGGTTGTTGACCTTTCCATGTCTGTCCCCGGCCCCGCTAGGCACGGCTTGGGCACTGCTATGGGGAAGCCACACCCCGGCGACAAAGGCGAACATGTACACAGCACAAAGCGCACAACCCCAAGTCAATCTTCGGCCAAGTCGAAGAAAACTCCAGCGCCATTGGGTACACTAATGACTGACCGTCGGGATCGGCAGGCCCTCCCTGCAGCGCATATGTGCCTAGCGACCGGGCCATCGAAAACAAGGTTCCGTCAAGACTCATCGCAAGAAGGCATCTGGCGTCGACAGGGTTCCGGTTCCGAAGAAGGCAGCCACTGAGGACAAGGCCCTGGTACTGCCGAAGAGGACTCCCTTGCAATCGTAGGCTGAAGCTGTTAGGCAGAAACCTGTGCAGTTCCCTTGGGGACCACTGCAAAAAGTTTAAGAGTACAGGTGTTAGCAGTAAACCCAATTGGTAGCAGTCTGTACCACCCAGGTTTACCTGGTAGCTGTGGCTGAGCAGTCACTCTTCTCTCAAGAAGAGTTAGGCAGTATATAGAGTATACTCAACAGGGCTAAAAATACAGTAGCACAAGCAAACACCGAGCAGAGCTTTGGTATGAAAGTATATAATTATTTAAAAACACTTGTAAAAATACACTGGTACTAATATGTCAAGCAAGGTCAATTTACCAACACCAGGGCTTGTAGTGGAGTTCTCAGTAGAGGTTCCCACAGGCTTAGAGTGGTCCCTTAAGATGGCCTCTCTAGCCAATTTGGTTTGGTTCTGGGTCTCCATACTGGGAGGCCTGGGGGTACTGGATACTACTCCTAGAGTTCTTAGATCATTTCCCAACCCAACAGGACTCTCCCAGGCACCTCAGTCTGAACACTGACGGGAATCATCACTGTCATGTTATTACACAGAATGAGGCTGGTAGAATTGGAACCATTTGGACAGGGCCTCCAGACATCCTAGTGCGACCTTTGGGTGCCTTAGCAACATCCTCTGGACTGAAAGCTTTCATCCACTACTGTTCTGCTGGCCCCAGAGTCTCGCCTGGCAGGAGTATCCTGGCCATTGACAAGAACACTGTCCATATAATAAACTTTAGAGTTTTCTGGTATGGAGTTGTACACACTCCTATTCTGATTGCTAACCAGACCCATGGACTACTGTTACACTTACTTGAACACCCAAAGGTTCTTCAGCAAAGACTTCAAAGTGAGCACTAGCCATTTGGACTTCGTCCTCAGGAGTGAAGGCTAAGGAGACTGTGCTGATCCCTGTAGGTTTACCCTTACATTTTGGATCTCCTTTGATGTGGTCAGTTGCCTTACAGACATAGCATATTCCAAATGCTCTCTGAAAGGGTGGCTTGTTCTGACCCCCTTCTGGTTGTTGACCAGAGGGTACACTAGCCTGTTGTGGTTTACCTTGGGGCTTACCCTGGTTATTTTGTTGTTTGGGGCCCTCTTTGGGTTGGGAGGTATTAGAAGCCTCTTGGTGGCTGCTTTCCCCCTCATCCTTTTTCTGAGTGACCCCTGAATCCTTGTGAGTAGCCCTGTTGGCAACCCACCACTCAGCAGCCTTAGCTAGCTAGCTTCCTGGAATCTAATTCCTTTGAATCAGCCAAGTGCTATCTGACCTCAGGAGAGCAGGCATCATAAATTGACTCCAATTACAAGATTTCTCATTCCCTCATAAGTGTTCACCTTGTAACCCTTAATCCATCCCTCTTAAGCTTTTCAAACACTCATTCACCCAGGTAGCCCAAGGGGTACCATCATTCTTTTTGAGGGTCCTAAACCTCTTAAGGTACGGGCAAGGGGTCTTCCCAAATCTAGCTATTAAAGCTAGCTTCACACATTCATAGTCCCTTCTATCCACCTCCCCCCAACTCCATTACCACATCAGATACAACAGGGGGGAGCCAAGAGAACAATCAGGGAAGTAACTTGTTCCCTGAGATGTCCTGGAGCCCATGATTATACTCCACATAGCCAACCAATTCAACACATCCAACTTAGGCTCATACATACGCACAATCTCTTTAGGTATCCGGGGTCTTTTGGGACTGGTACTCCTAGAGGATCCGGAGAGAGAAGCATTTTCAACAGACAATTTCTTCATCTCTAGCTCATGGTTGAGCTCCATTTCTCTGAGCCTTAGTTCTTGGTGCCGTTGCTCTGTTTGAGCATTAAGTCTTTTAAACTCCAATTCAAGTTTCATTTTCTCTAGTTCAATACATTGGGGACTAAATGTGGGACCTGATAAAGGTCCAGTAGGTACAGCTGGTAGAGCAGACAGAGGCCCCCGGGGGACAGTCACAACAGCCTCACCCTCCTCTTCTGACTACCTCAAGATTTTCAATACTTTGATCAATATCATCACTGTTATCTACATTTGCTGGGAGAGTAGGCTCCTCTGAACCATCACCCAAACGTTGGTTTGCTAACAATCTTTCTATTCGCTCCATTTTCTTGCCTTTAGTCAGGAGTTTCTTATGCTTACAGAGAACTCTCAAACAATCAGCAGTTTTTGTAGCAAGGGACTCTCGACTATAACTTTCCATAGTTGAAAGGTTAGAAAATAAACTTTTTAGTGCTAAGCTTTGTGCTTAGTTGCACTAGAGTATCTAAAAGCACACTAAAATGTATACTCAATACAAATCCCACCGCTGTACACCAGTGTTAGGCAGAAACCGGTGCAGTTCACTTAGGGACCAGGTGTTAGCAGTAAACCCAATTGGTAGCAGTCTGTACCACCCAGATTTACCTGGTAGCTGTGGCTGACCAAGTCGCTCTTCTCTCAAGAAGAGTTAAGCAGTAAATAGTGTATGCACAATAGGGCTAAAAATACAGTAGCACCAGCAAACACTGACCAGAGCTTTGGTATAAAAGTATATAATTATTTATTTAAAAACACCAGTAAAAATACACTGGCACTAATATGTCAAGCAAGTTCAAACAGTCACTAGAAATATATACACCTCCCTAATTAATTGACAAGTCTAGGTTAAGACGCCACTTATTTAGCAAAATAGAGGTGAGCGCGTAACCATAGATGGCACTCCAATAATTTGTTTAAAAAGGGAGAGAAAAGGCAGAATAGGAAAATCACACAGTACCAACACTTTTAAAGAACCATAGCAAGTCAAGAAAGGCAGGGTCTACTGTAGAGCAAAAAGTTAATAGGCCAGGCCCACTCTTGGAGAGGGCAAGACGGAATGTGCCCAAGATCACACAGTGGAAATGAAAGTCTTTGCAGGAAAGTAAAAAAGAGGTTGGATCAAGTTAGAAAGGTAATGTTAACCGTTCCGAGGTCACCTCAGGATAGAGAGTCAAGGATTTATGGGACACCTTGGACAGCCTGTTGCAAGGGAGACCAGGCGGGACACAGTACCTGAAATGGTGAGAAAGCTCCAGCGGGGGCAGTTGTTCCTGGCAGCGGGTGCGAGTTGGTGCTTCGTCCAGGGGAAGAGAAGATCTCGATGTGGAGGAAAGCTGGAGGTCGTTGCACTGCCAGGGAAGAAACCAGCCGCAGAGTTTCCCGGTTAAAAGGTACTACCCTTTTATTCGCAGTATTGGTGAAGCGTGGCTATCCGGCTGCGGGGGTGCTTGGCATGGGCGATTCGACCACGAGACGATCCAGGAAGGTGAAAAAGGCGAACTGGTTGGTCCCACCAGCTCAAAGGGAAGAAGACTCCTGGAAGAAGATCTTCACTGTCGGAAAAGTAGTGAGTTTCGTACAGCAGGGCTCCACTGGTGGTGTCGTTGTTGATGGCTCAGCTTCTCCCCTCTCCGAATTCTTTAGGTCCTGTGGCGACTTCTTAAGTTCCATTCCCCAAAGCCCTGGTTTTATGCAGCAAAACCCCCATTCATCAGCCTAGCTGTCAATCAAATATGCACTGGGCCAATCACAAGAGTGCGACTTGAGTTGCCAAGGCAACTCAGTCCAGCGTGCCTATTCCCCCTGCCCCCCACCCTCCCACACATCCTTTAGACCCAGACAGAGTGGCACCACTTTTGGAGGCTTCTGTGCAGAAGCCTGCCAAAAGTGGAACAAAAGGCTCGACTTGGGTTGGAGTTACAGATGCGAACACAAACGCCATTTTAAAAGTTCTGGCAAAAAGACCCAACCGGGGAATAAACATTAAATAAATAACCCGGCAGTTTCTTTAAAATTGCACCAAAAAAGTGGTGCGTTTAAGATGAATGGGAAAATCCCATAGGAAATATTCCGATGGAATATTTTGCGTGGTAACCACTGCCACCAGCCAGAAACTCGACAAGGAGGGGGGGGGGGGGGGGGGGGGAGACTGGACAGTGCCCCCTTGGAAAACCGACCCAAGGGCAATCGAATTACCCCTACCAGTACTTCCACAATATGATGGTTTGTATTGGTTCTGTTCACAATTTAAGACTAGTAAAGTCAATGGTGACTTTACATGCCTTGGGAGACAGTAGTCGGGGTGCTGTGTAACACACTTACCAAAAACACAGAAGCCCTATGGAGTAAAAGACCCCATAGCCGATAAAACACATTACAAAGTCAAAGGACATTCTCAAATCATGCATAAGAGTGGGAGAAAAAGAGTCTCACTCTTAGCAGGAGAAAAAAATCCCCAAAAACCAGCAAAGCTGCTGGGGAGACTCACTAGGTTTGGGAAATTAGCCTTTACAGATAATTCTCCCTAACAGAAGCTACGCGCCTCCCGACCGCAGAGGACGTCACCGACAGCTTGGCTAGGATTGTTGCTACCGAGAAGCAGCAGCCTGGGGATGCTCCGAGGCCTACGGAAAAGGCCAAGGTTCCGCCGTGGTCAAAGGATGGCCTAAAGGGGGGGGGGGGGGGATGGTACCGGAACCCGCCCATAAATCGAAAGAGCACAGATGTCTCACCTCTGTTTGGTACCTCAAGGAGTTCTCTGAGGGCGAAGAAGGGCTGCTGTTGACGATGAGACAAAAAACTTGATGCTTTTCGACGGATAAATTTGTTCAAGACACTTTGCCACCTCTAGACCATTCTAGGTCCTCAGTTTGGACTAGAAAAGTTTGAGAACTGCATGGAAAGGCTGGACAGGTTTGTTTCCCATTCAAAACAACCCACACCAAGGAGGCCAAGGGATGAGAGCTCTGTGGACCCCAAAGCTAAATTTCCAAGGCTTTTTGACCCCTCTTTAGAAGAGGATATATACAACTACAACCTAACTGAGGAGGACATGCCTGCTGACAGAGGAATTGGAATTCATCAACCCTGAGGACATGCATGATCCCATAGAGGGCTGGAAGGAGAACCCAGATGTTGGTGACCATCAACCATTGCAGTCCCTGGATCCTCAAGATCTGGATGCCCTGTCTCTAGATTCTCCCCAGTCCACCTCCACTAGGCAACAACCCTCGCCAGTGGATGATCAGTTGACTTTTAACGTAATGTTGCGTAAAGCAGCTGATCACTTTAAAATTGCTACAGATGAAGTGGTCCCCGAAGCGGACTTCGTGGAAAACATCCTCAAGCAGAAACCACCAGCCAGGCTATTCCTCTTCTCAATTCAGAAACGTCTGGTGCCCTCCTTATCAACACCTGCTCTCATAAGAGGTGTCAACCCACGAATAGAAAAACGTTCGTCCTCCGTCAGACCCTCTGTATATCAGGTCATTCCACGCCAGCCTCCCTGGTAGTGACTACTACACGAAAGGTGGCAGGGATTCCCTTTGTCAAACGGCGAGACACCCCCTGATAAGGAAGGTAAATGACTATGCCCTTGCGAAAAGGATGTCGCAGCAGCGTTCTCAATGCGCATTACCAACAGCACAACTTTGTTGGCAGCTACACTGATGCCCAGTGGGCCTTACTTCAGGAAGGCATACAGGAGGTTCCCGAACCCCTATGTACTCCTCACCACTGTCACTGAGAACAGACTGGTGAACCAAAGCATTCTTAAACTTTTGATTCTGCAGAAACGGCTGGTCGATTCCCTGGCTCAGGGCACACTCAAAGAGACCTGCTTGGCTACGGAACTCTGGATTCAAGCCAGAGACGCAAGCGTCACTGAAACAAAGCCGTGGAAAAATCCAACCTGTTTGGAAAGGCGATCGATGAGGCCCTCGAAACCGCAAAAAAGGAGCATGACACCCTTGAACACTGGACCAAATTGCACAAAGACCCTCTACAAGACAAGGATCTGGGTCCAAATGGCTTTTTCGTGGCCAACGCTTCTGCAGGAAACAATTGGAATTCCACACGGAAATATCTGATATACCACCCCGTATCCCCAAAGGGGTCAGCGTCATGGCAAAGGAAGAGGCCGGAACTCTACCCCAGAGGCTCCCCAACCTCTGGTCCTAAACACCCCGAAGATTCGGGTCCCCTCTCATGCTGCCCCGGTTGGGGGCCAGCGAACAGTTTCTTCAGGCATGGGAGGGAATAACAGACCAGTGGGTGCTAAAGACTGTGGCCCACGGGTACTGTATAGAGTTCAACCGGTCCCCAACATTCAGACCTCCACGAGCAAGACGACTGATGCCAGACCATCTTCGCGTTCTTCAGGAAGTCGAGACACTACAGGAGAAAGGAGCCATAGAAATCGTACCTCTGTCACAGGTAAAAAGGTATTTGAGTGTATTTCCTTGCACCCAAAAAAGGATCTAACCATGTGTCCTGATTTAGATCAGCGAACAAATTTTTAAAGCCACAAGTTCTGCATGGTCACTGCAGGAAGTAATTCCACTGCTATCACAGGTAGATTACATGGCAACACTGGATCAGAAGGATGGATACTTTCATATTTCAATGTTGCCAGTGCACAGAAAATGCCTGAGTTATGATCCCAGACAAGCATTATCAGTTCAAAGTACTACCCTTTGGCATAACATCTGCACCAAGTGTATTTACAAAAGTACTAGCGGTGGCAGCAGCACATCTGCACAAGCAATCCATCCCTGTCTGTCCTTTCCTCGACAACTGGCTCATAACGGGGGACTCTTATGTTCCATATCTGTCAAATACCCAAAAGACGATGGATCTTTTATTCAGTCCGGGATTGTCTACCAACGAGAAAAAATCCAGCCTAGACCCCAATCGGAACAAACGGTTCCTTGGGGCTCTAATTCGAACAAAGGATGGGCTCATCTTCCCCTCCAACGAGAGGGTCCAAAACATGTTTTAGATCCCACCAGTATGTAGCCAGTCGAGGGGTGACTGTATGCAAGGCTATGCGACTGCTAGGAATGATGGCACCATGTATCTACTGGGTTCCTCGCCTGCGCCCAATGCAAGAGTGGCTCAACAGCCAGTGGTGTCAGGCCAGTGGACAGTGGGACGATCTAGTGGTTGTCTTGCCGGCCCTTGTTCTCTCGCTGCAGTTGTGGTCGAGGGACAACCTCTTGAAGGGAAAATCCTTTACCACCCCTGCAGTGGAAGCCACTCTTACCACAGACGCGTCTCTTACAGGGTGGGGAGCTCACCTGCTTCAACGAACAGCGCACAGAGTTTGGTTGTCAGACATAGCATCCAACCACATAAACCTGTTGTCACTGTGGCAGTGTTCAAAGCACTGAAAGCTTTCCAGAGACAACTGCAGGGGAAGCCGATCCTCACAGACAGCACCACGGCCATGTACGATCTGAACAAACGAGGGGGCACTCATTCTCCAGGGCTGTCCAAACTGTCCCTGAACATTTGGAAGTGGGCTCTCAAATGCAACATGTTCCTGGTATCACAACATGTTGCAGGGGGACTCAATCGTCTTGCAGACGTACTCAGTAGACTTTCCGCTGCCCAAGGAGTACGAATGGCGATTACACAGAGACATAGTCTCCAATGTTTTCGCAGAATGGGGCTTCCCAGAGATAGATCTTTTCGCAGCTCTGGAGAACGCTCAATGCCAAGATTATGCCTCCAGGTACCCCCAGAATCGTTCCAAGGGGCACAGACTCTGGATAACATGGTCGGGGAAATTTGTCTACATGACCTCACCCCCTCAGCCCCCCCCAACTAACCTTGTCAATAAGATTGTGCACAAGATGCACCAGGAACCAGTCACGATGATACTGGTGGCCCTCATGTGGGCCTGCCAACCCTGGTTCGCTCATCTGATGGAGATGTTCCTATCTCCTCCAGTCAAACTGCCTTGCCCGTACAACATGTCGCAAGACAGAGGGGAGATGCGTCACCCATGCCTGCGGATATTGAATTTAGCGGCCTGGCTCCTGAGGTCAGAGTTTGGACATCTGTAACTCCCTCGGATGTATGGACATTCTCAGGGAGGCAAGAGAACCGAATACCAGATACTGCTATTCCAGTAAATGGAAACGGTTTGTCATCTGGTGCAACGCCAAGAGCCTTAACCCGACTGCTCTCCCACACACATTGTTTTATACCTCACTCATTTACTTGACTCAGGCCTGGTCTTTAACTCCATAAAAGTGCACCTAGCTGCGCTTTCAGCCTACACTACATCACAACACAAAGTGTCATGGTGAAAGATGCCAGTTATTAAAGCTTTCATGGAGGGAGTGATGAGAATTCACCCTCCCATTTCTGACCTGGCTTCCGGGTGGGACCTAAATGTGGTGTTGATTAGGCTTATGGGGGCTCCTTTCGAGCCCATGCACAAGGCAAGTCTGAAAGGCCTCACCTAGAAGACTGTATTTTTGATGGCCATTACCTCCATTAGGAAGGTAAGTGCCATTAGGAGGGTAAGTGAACTAAAAGAGCGCTCGGTCCCTTTGTAACAGGTCTACATTCATTTCCAAGTTCCATGTGAACCAGTCGATACAACTACCAAAGTTCTTTCGGAATCTTTCAACCCTAGGAGAAAGAACCCTGCACACACTGCATGTACGCAGAGCTGTCCTGTTTTACATGGAAAGTACTCAACCACTTAGACTAATCGGGTTTTCCTTTAGTTGGCGGCAGGAAGAGGAGACGCAATCTCCAAAACCACTATCTCAAGGTGGATTGTCAAATGAATAACACTCTGCTACGCTCTTGCTAAGAGAGCTGCCCTTCAAGCCTAGAGCATATTCCATTCGAGGCACTGGGGCGTCCATAACATTCATTGCAAATGTTCCCCTTAAATCAATTTGCAAAGCAGCAACCTGGAGTTCTGTACACACCTTTACAAAACACCATTGCCTAGACACTCATTCTAGGTCTGATTCTCAGGTGGGACAGGCAGTACTAAGACTTCTTTTCACTACTGTTCCTTCTCACAACCCACCTCCAACTCCGGGTACTGCTCGCTAGTGTATGCACAGCATGTGATTCTAAGCAGAAAGACATGCATTACTTATCGTAAAAGCATTTCTGATGGTTGTATCTGCTTATATTCACATGTGCCCACCCTTCCTCCCTGCTCGGATGGAAGGAACATAGACTTCTTACTGCTGTTCCTTTTTTTTTTTTTTTTTTTTTTTTGTACTCGCTCACGATAGCTCCCTCTAGGTAGAAAAAATACATTTGGAGGGACCTCACGCGTGAGGGATCTTGGTTCTCCAGCATAGGGTCTGGCATGGATTCACATGCTCATGAACATTCCCTGTCGTCAGGCTGGGAATCCTCGGTAAAGAGAAAATCAGTATCAGTTTTGTTTCTGATCTGTCTTTCTTAGTAGTAATCAATCACTGGTCTCTGGGTCATACTGCCCCCAGCCAATGACTGCCCTTTCCCTAAGACCTGCCCCTGGCAGCCAGCTGCAGATTTTTACTGCACGTTCAAGTGTTGGGAGTCCTCGTGCTTTAGCTCTTGTGCTTTTACTTTGTTTTGCAATTTTTCAAAGAGTTTAATCTCATTTATTCGGTCAATCGAGCCTCAAGCTCAACGGGAACGGAGGATTCCAGAAGATCTGAGGCCTACCTCGTGGACATGGCCCAGGACGAGGGAAACTCGACACTCGGATCCAAGCTGTTCAGGAACTGCCCTGGATGCGCATTACAGAATGTTTTCAAGGAGAATGAGCATTCGAGATGTCTCTACTGCCTTCATGAAGGCTAAAAGGACTGTGCGTTTTGCAGGAACATGTCGGAACGGCCATGAAGGATTGGCGTATCCGCCTCGCCAATTGGCTGGAAGGAAAGGGCCCAGCAGG
Source organism: Ambystoma mexicanum (assembly GCF_040938575.1). Classification (NCBI taxonomy): domain Eukaryota; kingdom Metazoa; phylum Chordata; class Amphibia; order Caudata; family Ambystomatidae; genus Ambystoma; species Ambystoma mexicanum. The sequence goes on from NC_090926.1 coordinate 1,285,719,645, forward strand.
TGAGAAGAGGTTGAGCAGTCTTCTAAGTCCTTTGAGGGCGCTCCGGCGACGGGGGCCCAACAGACGTCAAAGCACCGCGAGTTCCGAAGGGTCGGGCTCCTTGGCTGCCAGGCAGGGCGCGCTTTCACTGACGCCATCAACCACGAGCCAACACTCTGGCTCGGGGAAGAGAAAATCCGAGAACCCGGCTAATCGAGGAGCGCGGTGACACCCCCCCACCCCCCGAATGTGAGGGCCTCAAGCGCACCCAAGGTGGTGAAGGCCTTGATTCACCCGGCAAGGGCCTCTATCGAGGGAGTCGTAGTGGCCCTGGCGAAGCCTGTGGAGGTGACCTCGGGGCCCAGAGTTTCCCTGCCACCACGGAGGGAATCCTCTTTTCAGCCCATCGATAAGACCCCCGGTGGAAAAAGAGGGGGGGGCGGAGGCCATTACGGACACGGATACAGCCTCTGAGGAGGAGCTGGTTTAAGTCGTGAAAGGCCTCAACAAGACGTTCGAGGAGGTCCGATCCCACGGGAGGAACCCAGAGGAGGCGGACCAAGAGGGCGACAGTGGTGCCGATGAGGCTCACGTAGAGGAGGAGCAACCATCGCACCCGTTGCATCCAGTGCCCGAGCCTCAGGACAGGACAACTTGGTGGCCATTTTGATGGCAATCCAAACCTTATGTACAGAGATGGACAAGATTGCCCCTCACCCCAATGGACGACCCAGCAGAACCGGGCCTGTCGGGAAGCCCTCCAAACAAGTGGAGGAGATGTCACCCTCCTTCCTTCCCCCTCCCACCCCCCCTTTCTTCCCCCTCCCCCCACCCCTCCCTTTCCAGCCCTCAACGGCCCACTCAGCCTTCATCTCCTTCCCCTGATCCTAGAGATGACACGGGAACGGATACGGCCACGATGGGGACAGATGGCGACGACGACGACGATGGTGGTGACGACGGGATGGGCCTTCCATCACCACCCCCTCGGGCCTCCCCACCCGATGAAATTGGCTCCTTTCACGCCATGATTGCCAGGGCATCCACGCTTTTTCAGCTCTGCCCTGAGGAACAGAAAGAGGAAACCTTCCTTCAACAGCGGTGCGAGGCCAAGAGGAAGTCGGTCCTCGCGGTACCATTGATTGACGATATCTGGGAGGAGGGACTGGTTCTCCTGAAGAACCCGTCCACTACGGCCAAGAGGGATTGGTAAGAGAAGAAGTACCGGGTCCCCTATTGGGCACAGCCGACCACGGATTGGGTCGTCTCTGCGGGGGCCCTCATCCTCAACTTCGACCTCCCCACCTGACGGCGAGGGAAAGAAGCTGGACGCCATGGGATGACGAGTCATCTCATCTGCGGCAACGACAATGAAGGTGGCCAACGCCCTTGCGATTGTGGCCCGCTACGACAGGGAGCTGTGGTACGAGATCTCTCCCCTACTGGACTTCCTACCGGACGACAAGAGGTTGGAGGCCCTGGAGATCCTAGAGGAAGGTGAGGTGGCGTCGGACCACGCACAACGGTGGCCATGCTGACACCGGATTCCGCCAGTTGGGCAACAGTGTTTGCCTTTGACGGCGGGGATGGCTCAAGGCAACTGATATCCGCCAGGACGTGCAAACCAGAGTTTTGGACATGCTCATCGACGCAAAAAACCTGTTTGAAAAAACAGTGGATGAGTCACTGCAGGCCATCAAGACGGACACGTAGACAGCTCGGGCCTTGGGAGTGTTACAGCAACGACTGCTGCCCTTTCGGAATGACGAGGCAGACAGGGTGCCTCCAGGGGATCCAGCGGCGCCTCCTCTATGTACCGCCAGGTGGCCCGCTCCTGTCGCAGGAGGCCTACAGAAGACGCGGGAAGTCAGGAGGACCTCGTTGTTGCCAAGGCAGCAAGGCCGCCTCCAAGCAGGACTGAACCGGCTGCAGCGTCGGGCCCCCACCGGAGCACCCCGGTGGGAGGCCGGCTGGCGAAGTTTGTCAGCGTGTGGGAGTCCATCTCCACCGACTGTTGGGTGCTGGATGCCCTGGCCCATGGGCACACTCTCGAATTTCAAAGAAAGTGCCCCCGCATTCCTCCTGTGGCCCGGAAGGAAAATCACGTCCCTCAACTGCTATTAGAAGAAAGGGCGATGCTCAAGAAGGGTGCCATCGAGCTCGTTGCAAAGAGGCTCTGGGGCATACTCAAGGTACTTCCTCGTCAGAAAGAAGATGGGCGAATGGCGCCCCATCCTGGACCTGCGGCGGCTGAACAAATGCATCAAGGCACAAAAGTTCAGGATGGTCACCCTCCAGCACGTGCTGGGACAGCTGGAGGAGGGCGACTTCCCATCGTCGCTGGACTTGGTGGATGCTTACTTCTACATCCCCATTCTAAAAGGACACTGTTTCTCAGATTCGTAGTCCAAGGGCGGCACTACCAATTCAAGGCCCTGTCATTTGGGCTGAAGTCGGCACCCAGGGGGTTGACTGAGTGCCTCGCACCAGTGGTGGCGCAGCTGCGCCTGCGGGGGAATCCACATCTACCCCTACCTGGACGATTGGCTCATCCATGCAAGGACAAGAGAACTCGCCGTTGAACACATGGTGGAGACCGTCCAACCTCTCATGGATCTGGGCTTCACCATCAACTACTCGAAATCCCACCTGGTCCCTTCGCAGGTCGCAATGTTTCTGGGAGCCAAGCTCGATACAGTGGCGCCATTGGCCTCCCTGTCAGAGGAGAAGATGAAGGCCATCTTGGGCAAGGTGCAGCGCCTGCTGGCCAGGGTGAGATCCATCAAGTCCCTGCTCGGAATGATGTCCTTGTGCATCTACCTGGTGCGCCTGTGCAGGCTACGGATGCGCCCTCGATGCCCGTTGGATACAAGCGACGGGCAGCTTCGAAGACAGGATCCCGCTCAACACGGTTTTCCGTCAAGCGATCTGATGGTGTGGCACCTGCGCGCCTCTTGCGGCAGGCAAGGACTTACAGACCCCGGTACATCAGGAGACTGTGACGACGGACGCCACCCTGGAAGGGTTGGGGAGCGCACACCAGAGATATGCACATGAGAGGCCTTTGGCTCCCGGAGGAGAGGTCACTCCACATCAACATCCTGGAACTCTGAGCAGTGTTCTGGTCATTTGTCCCATCCCTCAAGGGCAAGGTGGTGAGGATCTTCACCGACAACACCACCACAATGTTCTACATCCGCAAGCGGGGAGGCACCAGATCCCCAGCCCTGTCCAAGGAGGCCCAGAATCTGTGGCACTGGGCCGTAGCCCAGGGAATGTTTCTGGTGTCCTTCCGTCTAACAGGAACAAAGAACGTCATCGCTGACTCACTCAGCAGGGAGCTGCGTCAGGATCAGGTGGATCGACTTTTCCAACGATGGGGCAAACCCCAGATTGACCTGTTTGTGACGAACTCCAAGTGCCAGAGGTTTGCGAGCAGGTTTCCCCCAGCCGAGGAACATGGGCGATGCTTTCTTGTTCCCCTGGGACGGCCTGTTCCTATATGTGTTCCCTCCGTTGCTGCTCAGACTCATCACCCAACTCAAGAGGTCCTGGTGCAGGATGATCGTCGTCGCACTGGCGTGGCCGAGACAGATCTGGTCCCCGGACCTTCTGGACTTGACAGCGTCCCCCCCCCCCCCGTCAGACTGTCGACGGACACAGATCTTCCCTCCAGAGAAGGAGGCGGCATCCTCCATCACAACCTGGAGTGTCTGAACTTGCAGGTCTGGCTCTTACAGCACTAGAGTTTGGAGGATACGATATCCCGGCGGACTGCACGGAAGTGCTTGCAAAGGCCAGGGCGTCCTCAACTCTAAAGTGCTATAGACACAAGTGGAAGAGGTTCTCTGGCTGGTGCCGTGCACAGAAGATTAACCCTCTGCGAATTACAGCCCCTCAAGTGCTGCTGTACCTGTTGTCGCTGCCCAAGGCAGGGCTAGCGCACGCTTCCATCAAGATCCATCTTGCAGCGATTTCACGTTACACCAGAACTATAGGACGGTCATCCCTGTGGTTTCATCGCATGGTGAAGGAATTTATGAAGGGACTGTTCCGATCGTTCCTGCCGGTGAAGGTTCCGGCCCCGGCGTGGGTGCTCAACGTGGTGCTGACCAGGCTCATGGGGCCGCCATTCGAGCCACTGCATTCGGCACCATTGAAATTTCTGTTGTGGAAAACAGTGTTCTTTGTGGCCATCACCTCTGCACGATGAGTGGGAGAGATTCAGGCCCTATCCTGCAAGCCTCCATACTTGACTTTCCACGAGATGAGGGTGGTGCTGAGGACGCACCCCTCCTTCATGCCCAAGGTGCCGTCGGACTTCCACCTCAATGAGCCTCTTCATCGTCGCCGGCTGAGAGGACTTTGCACTCGCTGGATGTAGCTAGAGCGCTGAAGTTCTATGTGGACTGCACGAAGAGTTTTCGGAAGATAACACAGCTTTTTGTGAACCTTGTCCTGTGAATCAAGGGAAGGCCCTCTCGAAGGCTTCCATTTCCAGATGGCTCTCTGCCTGCATCATGCACTGTCATCGGTTAGCAAACCGACCGTTGCCCCGCCGTCCGAGAGCCCATTCGACCAGAGCGATCGCTGCTACTACGGCGTTCTTGTCTGGTTTGCCCCTGCTGGACATCTGCAGGGCTGCTACGTGGAGGTCGACGCACACCTTCACGAAATTCTACTGCGTCGACCGGGATTCCAGGGAGGAGTCCAGGGTCGGCCAAGCAGTGCTGTGCAACCTGTTCGCCTGAAGGTGGGCCTGGTGAGGAGGTTAATGTTGAGTTTATGTAATGCTTAATGTTCAGCCTTGCCACCTCCCGTGGTTGTGCATGTGTATACTGCTATATATTCTTATATTCATGAGCATATGAATCCATGCCAGACCCCATGCTGGAGAAGGAACAAGTTACTTACCTGCAACTGTTCTTCTCCAGCATGGGTCTGGCATGGATTCGCATGTGAACCCTGCCTCCTACCCCTCTGCGGCTCTTCACGTAGTCATACTGCCACTTTATGTGCTACCAAATCTGAGGATGGCTGCCAGGGGCGGGACTTAGGGAGAGGGCAGTCATTGGCTGGGGGCAGTATGACCCAGAGACCAGTGATTGGTTACTACTAAGAAAGACAGATCAGAAACGAAACTGATACTGATTTTTTCTTTACCGAATATTCCCAGCCTGACGGAATATTAATGAGCATGTGAATCCATGCCAGACCCATGCTGGAAGACAACAGTTACAGGTAAGTAACTTGTTCCGTACACTACACGTCACGTAGGGATAGTGTTATAGTCAGGCCCATGTCGACGTCCCTTTTGATTCTTGAAAGAGAAGATCCAATACTCTGCGGTTACCACTGGATGTCGGACCATATGCACAGCATGTGAATCTAAGCAGATACAACCATCAGAAATGCTTTTACGGTAAGTAATGCATGTCTTGTTAATGCGCATTTGTACTGTGCCACTCACGAGTGGTCTGAAAATTCTGAGGATTGTCCAGAGAGTGGTAATCAACCAGATCTGTGTGGGGACGAAAAGGGGAAGCAGGGTGATAATGGCTGAATCATGAGGTTAGTAACGAGCAGACTGTTGGAAAGGTCAGAAGGGGTTGACCGAGAGTACAGGTAATTATGGCAGCAGTGGTGCTAAAGATTTCGTGGCTTAATACCACTTAATAGAAATACGCCAATCACGTGTACAATGACACTTATTTCTATGCAGAACAGCTGTCTGGTCTCAACACCTTGCAATGTGTGGTAGCGGACACCGTGAGATGAGCGTGCTAGACATCCCAAAAACATCCGTATTTATACTTTTTCCTCAATCCCGTACACATCGTCCAGCCCCTCTTCGTGTTGCACATTCACTAGGGTTCGTAGCCAGTTCATATAACTAATACAGATTCAAAAAACTATACATTGTTCAATGTTTTCCTTAAACACTATACCTTTTTTCTGTACATAAGACACATTGGTAACATTCTTTGCTTTACTCATTCGTGTTTGTCTATTGTTGGTTCTTGAGTTTAAAGTCCGCTTAGTATCAAGGAGCGAAAACGAGGATTTCTGCAAAAGCACATATTCAGCTATTCAACTTTCTGTTTGAGCGGGAAGACACTATTGATACAGATGGTCTCTTGATTACTGTTTAAATACGGCTCTTGTTTAGCTCCAAGGTTTCTTAGTGCAGGACAAACAATCCACCATAGCAGCTTCAACATGCTTATCTATGTTGACATAGTACAAAGTTCATTTTGCTCTGCTTGAGCCGAATACACAAATTCTAGCATGGGACAGGAGTTAATCAAAAATGGCGGTTAACTTATGGCGGCGTAGTTGACCTGTTTTCAGGTTCATTCAAATGCGGTTTACAGTAAGATGCAAATGCGTTTAGGCCAATGTACTTTATCAGATGGTATTATGTGAAATATACTTTTACAGTACATGCCATTGATGGTGGATTGTAAGGGACGGGAAGTATAACCTATGCCAAAATTTTCTCATAAGGCAGTTTCTATAATTTTTGAAGGTACTGGAATTTGAGCCTGGTTGTATGACGGACTAGAGTGTTTTTTTAAAAAAAAAATATCCTTGCTTTATAATCTGGGACTGCCAGACTGACTGTCGTGATAACAATGGTGCAAAGAGTTGGCCTGCGGCGCGCTCGGTCATCGAGTCTGGAAGAATCTTCTTTCCTGCTGGGGGAGATCTATTCTTCTCCAGATCATCTTAGTTTGCCGCCAGGACCCCATGTCAAACAAGGTATGTCCTTTGTTTAGCAAAGCTCCTTGGCACAGACTACTTGCAGAGGCATTTCCACTGGGAAGGGGACCTTGTATTATTTGGGGACCTGAGGCTGGCAAGGGGCCTAGGGGTTCTTCCAGGTGGTCCACAGAGGGAAGATCCAGTTTTTCCTCTGCTCTAGCATTGGATCTTTCATGGATCTCGGTGTGTAAAAGCAGCCAATGCCCTGGCAATAGTTGCTCAATATGATCGAGAGATGTGGCACAGTCTGGTCCCCCCCTTATTGGAGCACCTGCCAGAACAGCAGAGCAAGGAGGCTATGCTACTGGTGCGTGAAGGAGCCTCGAATCATAGCATCAACTTAGCTGTAGACCTTGCCGAAACTGGGTTTAAGCAGATCTGAAACGGGGGGAGTCCTTAGACGCCAGGCATGGCTACGCTGCACAGACTTTCGCCAAGAAGAGCAGCACAAGATTGATATGCCATGCAAACGGGAGAATCTATTAGGTGACAATTGATGAAGCCTTTAAGGCTTTGAAGGCAGACTCGGGCACGGCTAAATCTCTCCCTGCCCTTCAAAGCAGGAGGTCCTTTCGAGGAGTCTCGGGCAATGCAAGATTCTCAGTCTCCAGAGACAGCAAGAGCTACAGTATGCCCAGATATTATTCTAAGGGCTACAAGTGCAATTATCAATCCTCCCAGCACAATCGAGAATGCCAAAGGCAAAGAAAGTGTGGATCTTCCACCTCCCACAGAGGTTGGCAGAATAAGGCACAACCATGGCTGCCGCAAGGGCAGTTGGGTGGGGGAATGTGGCGTAACTCGAAGAGTGGCAAACAATAATGAAAGACAGGTGGGTGCTAGATGCAATCCAGTACGGCCACTTGTTGTTCAAGCTCCCACAGATCATGTCCCCCCCCCCCCCCTCCCCACCCCCCATCACCCGTACCATCACGTCTTACGACATGTTACATGCTAAGAAAAAGAGCTATTGAAAAAGTGCCTCCCTCAGCAAGTGGAAAGGGAGTATACGCAAGGTACTTTCTTGTAAACATTTTTTTACTTTTAAAAACAGGTGGCAAGTGGTGCCCTATTCTGGATCTAAGAATACTGAACAAGAACATCAAAAAACATAAATTCATGATAACTCTCCAAGAGGTTATACGGGATATATTGTTTCCTGCTTGCACTCCCTCCTCCCATTGGTTGCCCTGGTTGTAAAGGAGCATAGCAGCAACAAGGAGGCAGAAGCCGGCTGCAACAACTAAGGCCCACAAATAAGGCTCCTGTCTGCTTCAGGGACACTTCCCACCCCGTGGCCAATGCCACCTACTTCTCTTGGGCAAAACAGAAAGGTGATGGCTGGAAGGTTTTGAATTAATCAAAAACACGGGCAAAGCTCTGGGCAACCCTCCAGACCATCGGTTTTCAGCCTGCCAAGCCATTACAGAAGGGGAAAAACCATATGCAAATCAGGCTTGGTCCTACCCCAATAGGGGCAGACCAGCGCAAACTGCTAGGTCACATCCCTTTTGCACGAGACCACAAGCGTGAAAGATAGTGAGCTAAAGACTCTGGGTAAGGCTCTTGTGCCCAGGACTCATGTCTGGCAGAGAGTCTCCTAGGACTCCCCTTGTTATTTGCACCTACCTCTCTTTCCCTTGATGTCCCCCCTCCTTCATCCCACTCCTCTAAGACTGAAAGTGCCCCCTAATTTACTTCTGCACTTCTATGCTGCTGCCACCCTGCAACATGGGGTAGGCCCCATGTATTTGCCCATTGATTTGACGCTTGCATCTGTGTGCTGCTTCCGCTTGGGGTAGGCACCATGTATTTGCTGTATTTACTACATACGACCCATTGTGCACTCATGATGTAATTCCCCACAACAAAGTGTTTTCCCATATCTGTATTTACTACCTATTGTACTCATGATGTAGTTTCTCGTAACAAGAGGCTTCTCCAAGTTTGCTTACCCTATGTGTGATAATTAGCACTTATTGTGACCGTATTATAAGCGCCTAGATATGTGTGCTCTATACATGTCAAAATAAATAAAAGCTGTTCAGCCCTAGGAGCCTTAGACAGCAATTGTCCATTTTGGGTTCTACCTTTTGGCCTAAAATTGGCACCCAGAACATTCACGAAGTGCCTAGCACTAGTAGCAGCCTTCCTCCAGAAGCAAGGCCGCCACGCAAGGTGGAGGTCCCGGGGGCAGGGGGTTGATGGCAAAGATGGGGAGGTGATGGCAAGGAGGGGGGAGGTTGCAGATCATAAGGTGGATTATTTTTCAAAGGTTGGTGAGAAGAGGCTGAAAACCAGATGCTGAGCCAGATGTAGTAAGCGGAGGGTAGAAGTAAGGAGAAGGTCTGGCAGTTAATTGGAAAAAGTCAGGAGTAGGTTGAACAGTGCCAGCAAGGGTTCAGAAGAGGTGGCGCAAGGAACTCTGATAAATAGGTAGAGCAGGCTTCAGAGGGGCCTGTTGTCCTAAAGCAGATGTTGGAGGAGGGACAAGCTCATGGCAGGGAGCGTATGTGAGGCTCAGATGCAAAGGCCCAGTGAGAAAGGGATAGGCAGGTCTGGGGGAGCTCTCCCTTTAGGGAATGGAAGCACCATTCCTGTCTGGCTCTGCTTCGTTTGTTTATTGATTTGATAATGCGCTCCAAACCCTTGGGTAGCAACAGTACAAGAATTCTCGAAGCTTAGTTACAGTGCCAGTCTCGGCAGGTACATACATGTGAGTACAACAAATAATACAAGATGTAGCGGATCAAAGGTGCAAATCAAGGACCAAGGCTAAGAATTGCCTATGTTTAGGGTGGGGGGTAGAGTGGCAGTGAGGGGAAGAAAAGGTTATAGGTCATTGGTGCGGAGCCCGTTGAGAGCGTTCTCTCTGAATCTGGTGTAGTGTAGGGGACGTCTGAGGTCAATTGGGAGTGTATTCCAGGATTGCGCAGCTTTGACTGGAAAACTGGTTCTGCCAGCTGTGGTCAGTTTAAATCTAAGGATTTCGAGCATGAATGGGTTGACAGATCTCGTAGGTCAGATCATGGTTCTCCTAGAGGTTTTTTTCTGCTAGGTACGGGGTGCTAGTTTGTTTAGGCATTTGGATGTGATAGAAATGGTTTTTAGGAGGGTTCTGTCTTTTATTTTTAGCCAATGAGTATCTTCGGAATTTAGTGATGTGATCTCTAGTTGGGACGTTCAGCGCTGCTCTTAAGGCATTATTTTACAATCGTGGAAGTTTGTCCGTGACCTATTTGTTGGCTCCCGAGTACAGAGCGTTACAATAATCTAGTCTGGACATAAGAGCATTGGCCAGGGTGACACAGCTGGCGCTAGAGAGGAATGGTCTGGCAGCGTGGATTAATTTGCAAGTGTAGGCTGTTGTGGAGGCGAGGGAACTGACTTGCTTTTTAAGGGTGAGGGAGGAGTCCAGATAGAATCCTAGGGTTTTTACCACAGGCATAACCTTGATGATGTTATCAATTATTAAAGGATGCGTAGTTTGGGGATAGTTTTTTTAGGTTGGTGTCAGATCCGAGGAGCAGTATCTTGGTTTTATCGTCATTCAGGCAGAGGCCGTGGGTTGCCATCCATGCCTGAATGAGGATGTATATCTTATTCACCAAGGCAGAGTCTGCTTCACAGTTGCCCGAAAGGGGTATGAGGATCTGAGTGTCATCTGCATAGTTAGTGTAGGTGACGCCCAGTCTGTCCAACTTGTCAAATAGTGGCTTGGTGAAAATGTTATACATAGTGGGTGAGACACAGGATCCCTGTGGGACTCCACATGTTATTTGGATGGGATCAGCGCAGGTTGAGAAGACTCATAGTCCAGTAAGCTAGAAAAGGTTGGACACATGCTATAGCTTCCCCTGTGAAGTTGGCAGCGAACCTGAGGTGATTGCATAGAACTGCATGATCAACCAGGTCGAAGGCTGCTGACAAGTCCAGTAGAAGTAGCAAAGCTGTTTTTCCACTATCCTTTAACTCCACAATTTTTGTCTTGAGGTCTAGCAAGGCTGTTTCAGTGCCATGGAGGGGGCGGAAACCTGATTGCCGAGAGCCTAGCAGATGGTTGGCTTCCAGGAAGTCCTGAATTTATAAGTAGGCTACTCTGTCAATGATTTTGAGTAGGAACGGCACAGTAGTGATCGGTCTGTAGTTGGTTGGGATGGATGGATCAAGGGTTTGTTTTTTGAGTAAGTGGAGGACCCACGATTCGTTCTGGTTGGAGGGTACTGTATTTAAATTAAAGGAGTTTATAAACTTCGAGATAAAAGGGGCGAGGTCCCTAGCTGCATCCTTTATTATTTGAGCGGGGCAGCTGTCGCCTTTACAATTAGAGGGTTTCATGGAGAGAATTACTTTTCAGTGGCAACAATGGAGATTGTTTTGAAACTGAAGGGAGGGATAGTATTGGGCTCGGTAGGCAATGGTGATTGTTGATCTGAGAGGGCCAGGGAGTCCTTTTTTTTTAATTATTTTATGTTGAAGGGTCGTGATTTTGTTAGATAAGGCGTTTTGTATGTTAGTGCACCATATCTTGTCCTTAGGACTAGTGTCTGCTGGTTATAGGGGGGGATTCCATTTCCCGGAGGATGGAAAAGAGTTCCTTGCTGTTTGATTTGGCTTTTGTGATTCTATAGTGTTGGCTAATTTATTTAACTTTGTTGTTTTCAGTAGGTGAGTTGCGCCAGATAGCTTGGAGCTTTCTTTTCTGTTTTCTTAAGTCCTTGAGTTGGGGTGTGAACCAGGCATTTAGGTGTGCTTCCTGCTTACCTTTGCGCAGTTTGGTTGGTGCGATAGTGTCTAGTGCAGTGGTCATAGCTTTGTTGAAGGTGTCCGGGTCGGTGTTGTTTCCCAAGCCATTAATAGCGGGGAGCAGGAGAAGGATGAGTTTTTCGCCAGTGATATCTTTTTTACTTCTGGTAGAAGGGTGGGGGGGCGGAGGAGGTATCATATTGATAGATTTAGGACTGAGGAGATCTAGTGTGGCGGTGAAGTTTATGAAATAATGGTCCGTCCAAAGTTGTGGGACAATGTCAGTGATGGCAATGTTACAATTGAGATCTGATACCCAGTCGAAGGTTCTAACTTTGATGTGGGTAGGGGAGAGGACTTTTTGGGTAAGCCTTTGATCTTTAAGTAGGGCTGCTATAGAGTTGACATGTTTGATGTCTGGGCAGTTCAGGCCAATATTGAAGTCTTCCCATCAGTAGGGTTTGGGAGTGGCTTTGAGTATTGTTCGCTATAAGGCTAGTGAGGTTGTCTTCGAAAGTCCCTAGAGGTCCTGGGGGCCTGTAAATCAGGTGGATGGTCAATGTGCGGTTATTGGATAACAGCAGTTTGGCTGTGAGTATTTCACAGGAGGAGCACAGAGGAGAGGTGGCGAGCCTAATGGGCAAGGCGGTTTTGGAGATGATGGCTAGGCCGCTGCCTTTGGCGTTGGGTCTATCTACCCTAAGGATCTGGTAGCTGTCAGGTATAGCTATCAACAGGATAGGGCCTGCAGCCTGGTGGAGCCAGGTCTGTTATGCAAGTAGGTCCAGGCTATCGTTGTTTAGGATGTCCGCAATTTCAGTGGCGTGGGCAACCATGGATCTAGCATTGATGAGAGACCCGGTTAACGTCAAGGTGCTCTTAGGATTGGGATTGTGAGAAGGTTTAGTTGTGTCTAATTTGGCTCGAGTGCTTCTTTGTGTGAGAGTGGGCAGGCACTGAGTTTGGGATGTCTGTTTTAGCTACCTGTGCTCGCTTGGCCAGGGGTGGAGAGGAGTCCAGTGGTGTTACTTGTTTTATTTCTTTTGGGTTCATAAATGCAGGGTAATCTTGACCTAATTCTCGAGTTTCTGTCTATGGGTGGTCTTGTGCTATAGGTAGCAGAGGCCATGATTGTGATGAGACCAATTGTGAGTATGAGAGTCTGGGTTGCAGTAGGCACTTTGCTAACGTTATTAGTAGTAGCAGTTAACGTTAGGTGTTGCTAAAGGCCTTCTATATACTGGTGGCTGGAAGCAGTTTAGGCAAAAGGGGATCACCTGGGTTGAGCTGTCTCAGTAGAAGCTGAGAATGCAATGTACAGATAGGGGGCTACGCCTAAATTAGAAAATCATAGTATAGGCTAACAATGCAGTATGCAGGTGGCAGGGGTTTCACCTAGATTTGAAAATCACAAACTAGGCTAAAAATGTATGTAAATAGTTTTAACAGTGAGGGTTCACCTAAATTCACTAGGCAGGTGGCTAGTTTCAACAGTGAGGGTTCAGTAGTTAAGCAGTTAGTCTGTACCTCCTCTGTAGATGCCACTTACCGGTATCAGGATGGCTGAACAGGGGATGGGAAATCTGGGCACAGAATACCACAGCTATGACTAGTAACAACAACTGACAGCTAATGACAGATCAGCAATGCAGTCCACATATGTGCAGATAGCGCCAGCCCTGATGGTAAGTTTTCAAGCAGCACAAGATAGCGACAGATGACAACAAGCTGCTGTTGGTATAATTGAGTAATTAGGTAGCTAAATAGTGTAATTAAGCAGTGTAGCTCAAGTACAGGTACTTAATAATCAAGATGTGTGATCAGACATACATTACAACAGCATGGCAGTATTGCAAGTAGTAGCATAAGTGCAAGTCTCATAATCCCAGTGATGAAAATGAAACAAGAACGGCTGGAGCGATAGCTAGCGGACCAGGTGGGTACGCTGATCATCGTTGGCACGGGGAGCGTTATGTTATGGTGTCTTACCCGGTATTCCACGTCACAGGAGGGGGGGTAGTGGTCTAGGGCGGCTCTTTCTGCTCCTAACTGACGAGGTGATTTGGCGACCCCACGCACCGGTGCCCTAACAGGGTTGCCAACAGGGCCTTAAGTGTGGGCTTTCGGGGTAGGGCCGGCTTCACCTAACGGCTTGCGGATTGGGCAGCTATGAACAGCTGCTGCCCAATCAGGGACTTCGACAGTGCTTTGCTGGAGGGTTAGCACTCCAGTGCTAATGGGTCAGCCATTTTAGAATGGGTTACCGACATGGGCTACCTAGGTTTGGCGATCTCGGATGCATGTGGAAAGTGCAAAATTTAATTTCGGCGATCTCATGCAGATTGTACAGCTGCAGCATCAGATTTGCAAGCAGCGGAAGTGATTGTAAAGATAAAGTGTACAATGCGTACACATTGAAGATTCTCTCCAGTAAGGATGCAAGTGCCCACATGGGCTTACCTTCATGATTCCGGCCACGTGGAAGCCCCGGCTTCGGCCGAGCGCTCCTAGCTGTGGGGAGACTCCTTCCTGGGGGGGGGGGTCTCTGTGGATAGTGGCGGGCCTCACTTTACACCAGCTTCTCCAACAACTTGACAAACTTAGTGGGGTGAGCAGCTTCTTTTTAGCGGCATGGCTACCCCAAACCAGGTACCAGGTCTGGGTCCCGCAAAAGGTGACTTAACTGGCCATTCTGACCTTGGAGGGCCCAGTAATTTCCTTTCACGGGGCCCCTACCCAGTACATCCCCCATTCAAGCCTATAGGGCTCAATGGGAATGGGGAGGATGCTAATAACGGGCCCGTTGTTTGCATCCTGGTCTGCTAGCGGGTCCCGCTCTACACATCTGGTCTGGCCAGGCATCCAGAGCGGGACACGCTGCAGACCTTGCAATGTGGCGGGCCGGAATGAACGGTGCCAGTCCCTTACTGGCACCGTTCATTCTACGGCTGCCTTCCGTGTAATGAGGCCCTACGTATTTAATTTATATAGCGCTCTTTCCCACTTGTGTGGCCCCAATGTGCTTTTTCGGTTGGTACCCCCTCGGTGACCGTGGTCAATGTGCTGAAAAATTCTAAGTTTAGCTTGTGTGCGTTTTTCCTGGTCTAGGACTTGTGGTGGTGGTGGGGATGTGTTGGCTGGGGTGTTGGAAGGGAGGTGGGGGGTTCGGGTGGCCTAGCTTTTTCGAATAAATGGGGGTTTACACTATAAGACAGTTATTGGTGGGTACGATTAGATTTGGGTTTCACGTTGCAATTTGGGTAAGGGAGAGACAAAATAGATTTCAGAGTCCTGTATAGTGGGGGAGAGGCCCAAGTTTCACTATGTAGTAGGTTTCACAATATAATGGGCAGAGATGGAGGCTACCCCTAGATTTCGCTATGTAGTAGGTTTCACAATTTGATAAGTAGAGATGGGGGAGGGAAGAGAGCTATACCTAGATTTGGGATTCCTGTATAGTTGGAGAGAGGCCTAGGTTTGGTATAATGACTCGGCTGTAAACTGTTACTACCTTATCCATTGATGCTGGTTGACGGCAGTCTGTTCGTCGTGCGTCGTGTCCGGATACTGCAACTGGCTGCTGCTGCTGGTTTGGGGGTGGGTTATGCCTTTGCAGCCACTTTGTTGTTAGGGGGTGGGGGGGCTTTGGATATGATACTGCGCCCAGGGATTTGGGTGGGGGCGCTGCTGTTCTTCTCATGAGCTTAGTGCTTAGAGCTATGACTAGGTGAAAGGGCACAGAGCGCTTGTTTGGTTATGTGCCACTGAAAGAGGGGGGTGATGGTAGGTGGTATGGGCTTAGTATATGTTAGTGGCTGGCCCCTGGCCTCCCCTGCTGACACCTGCAGACAGTTTAGAGCTGCCAGTGTAGGAGGTGCCGTTTGCCTTGGGGTCCTTAGCGACTGGGGCTGCCTGGCAGAGGGCTTCCCTGGGAGGGACTGTTAAAATGCAGGGATTACCCAATCGGGGAAAGGGGGTGAGAGGAGAGTCCGGAAAAGAGTTTGGGAGATGGTCAGGGCACAGAGAGCGCAATGTGGTGGGGAAGGAATCACTATAAACAAACGGGCCAATAGGTCCCAGGGGCGTTTACACTCACCTGCAGAGGCCGGAAGAAATGGCATGCAGGCGTGGGAGCCGGAGCACAAAGCCAGACAGGCACCTTTGCGAATTCCCAATTGGGGAAGAAGGGCGGGAGGAAAAGGATGGTGAGGGAAACCCTAACACACAGGATTGAGGAGACCTAATTGAGATATTCCCCTTTGGGAGACTCAAAGTAAACCATCACATGGGAGAGGCGTGAGCACTTTGTGCAGGAAACCCAAGAGCGTAACCTCATGTGATCTTAAAACCTGGGGTTTTGAATTCTGTACCCCCCCACACTTTAATGTGTCCCATCCTGTCTAACTTTATCCCAAATAAAGTATCCGTTTCTAACAGTTTATGTTGATTTACTTGGATGTTTGACACCATGTGACACTGCCTAAACACAACCATAGAAACGTTCTAGGTCTCCTGCTATTCTCGTTCTGCCGGCCCACTCATCCTCAGACTCCTCACTCATCCACTTCACCAGCTTCCCCCCCCCCCACCCTCTGCTCTTTCCTAGCCTAGTAAATTCAAGCCTGACTTGAGGTTTCCTCAACTTGACCTCCATGCTCTCTGTTGCCCATTCTATTGAACTTGCTCTGGCTACCCCCTTGAACGGCACTACCTAGCCTGTGCTTTCCTCCTAACCCTCATCCATGGACCCCACCCATCCAACAGCGGAGCATGACTGTGCATCTTCACATGCACCGCTATCTCACTCCCCAGATAACTTAGCTGGCCTTAAGCATCTCTACTTGCCTGCTCCACTTAGCTCTTCCTATGTTAACTCCACTTCTCTTCTTCTGATCCATCAATCAGGCGTTCGTCCCCTTCACTGGACGGAATCTTTTCTTTCTGCTCGATTTTTTTTATTGGCAATCTTCTCTTCTGGTCTTTCTTGATCTTGCTGCCGCTTCCGACACTTTCTCGTTATTACTTAACAAATCACGTGTCCTGGGCGTGTCCTTCTTCCTCTACTCTTTCTCTCCAATGTGGGGTGCTCCAGTGCCTGGGGTCCCATACTTTTTTCTCTCAACACAATACCACTTGCCTCTTATTTCCTCTTTTGGCTTCATCTTTATGCTGACGATAAGAATCTCTATCATTCTCTTCTTTCTCCAGCATGGGGTCTAGCATGGATTCAGTTTCAGCTTCCAAACTGTCTTTCTCCTAACCAATCACTGAGCTCTGGGTCATACTGCCCCCAGCCAATGACTGCCCTCTACCTAAGCCCCTCCTCTGGCAGCCATCTTCAAATTTCTACCGCATGTTAAAGTGTTGGGAGTCCTCGCGTTTTGCACTTCGAGCTTTCTGCGTTTTTTTCACATTTTTGTTAGGAAAACTGTTTTCGATTCAATTGATCCCGTGTGCTCCATTGCTTATCCGTCTAATTAACGGGGACCCATTTTTCGGCATAGTTCATCTCGCCTCAAGGGCAGAAATCGTGGAGTGTTCTTTTTGGAAGCTTCCAGAAGTCTTCAGGCCTACACCGCAATGATCATGTCGCAGGAGAAGGACTGAGCTTCCCTCTTCAAGCTGTGCACCAGCTGTGGTTGGTGGAATGTTTTTTCGGATTACCAGCATTCCCAGTGCCTGTATTGTCTACACCCGACGCATAAAGTAGATTGTGAGATTTCCCATGGCTTGACCAAGCGCACAGTAGATGATAGACAAGTCCGGTTGGCGGCGTGGCTCAAGACCAGGGCCTCTACTCCGGGTGATTCTCGGGGGCATGCCTCTTCTGGATCCAGCCAATCTGAGCAGGCTTCTAAGTCCTTTCAGGGTGCTCCATCCATGGGGGCCCCAACATAACACTGCAAGTCTGCTTCTGTCTGGGTTGCCGCGCAAGCGGGTCCCCTGACTGTCAGGGCGCGTTCATAGTCTCCATCGGCATCTGTCTCCAGCCACTGCTCCAGCTCTTCATCCAAGAGGAAAACAGCTACCCTGCGGAAGCTGCGGGAGACACTGCAGAAGGCCAAGCAGGACAAAGTATCTGAGCTGCCTGTGAAGGCCTAGGTGATCAGGCCAAAGCATCATCCTCCTTGAGTGAGATGGTGGTGGCCTCCCTTTCGAGGGCAAAGGGGCTGACCCCATCCAGGGGGCCCGGCGGCAGCCAGAGTCTCTCGCTGCCAGGTAAGAGTCTTTGTTTACGCCAATAGAGTAGACTCCTGAGAAGAGGATGCCTGAGCTTAGCCCAGGACTGACCCCTCAGGACCTGAAGAAGGGGGGGGGCAGAACTCCAGGGTGTGCCTCCTCAAGACATATCACAGGCTATCCTCTCGACCCTCTACACCAGTGGTATTCAAACTGTGGGTCCTGGCCCCATGGGGGGGGGCCCACAGCTGCATTCCTTGGGGGCCGTGAGAGCCCAGCATGAAATGAAAAAACAAAAGGAAACTTGTTTTTTAAAGATTGGAAGAAATGGCCGGGGGCGGCTCACACGGTCAGGCTGAAGCATGGCTCTGTCTCAGGCACCAATGAAAAAGTGGCCCGCAGTTGTAAATGGATATTCATTCACAGACTTTGAATAGTACCCAAGGAGGTGCTTTGTGTTAAAATGTAAGCACATTGTGATATTTATAGAACATTTATTCAGCAACAATGGCCAAAATTACTAACTGCATAGTGAAATAACAAATCAAACTGGCCCACATTTGCCAAAAAGGTGACACATTTTGATTAGCCCACACTAGCATTTTGTATTTTGGTACAGGCATTGCCCTACAGGCCAGTCCGAGCCTAGCGGCTCATCCATAATGGCGAGGGGGTGCCCACCCAATGGCCCCCTCACCCATTATGGAGGAGCTAAGGAGCCAGCCCAGTGAAACAAGGAGCACTCCCTCCGCTGCTTTTTTGCAGCCGAGGGAGTGCTCCTGGAATGGCTGAACTGTCAAAGGGAAACCCTATTTCCCTTTGACAGTTCAGTTCCCCAGCTGCACATGCTCACGGAGCCATGCAAGGCTGGGCATTTTGCTTTGCCAGCATTGCATAGCTCATTGGAAATGCTGGCTGGGTCACTGCATGTCTGTATGTGCGAGTGGGAGCTCCTGCGCCTCCTCGCACATACGACAGAGCAGCCTGGAACAGGTTGTTTCAGCACCCACATGCAGGCCAATGCAGAAGGTATGTTTATGTTCATTTTCTTATTGAAACCTGTGTATGGATGTGTGTATGCTTATGTTATGAGTGAGTGTGTGGTGATGGATGCTCGTGTGAATGATAGAGTGATTTCTGTATGAATGTGTGTTTGTTTTGGTCCATTGAGCTGATTTTGGCAAGTGGTGGATAGATGAGGGAAGGAGGGTTGTACAACAAAGGCATTTTAAAAATGCCTAAATGCCTATGTTGCACAATCCCCCTACCCACCTGTCAAAATCAGCTCTCCTGAGGTGCTGTGGAGCCCAGGGAACAGGGATGGTATTTTTTTTTTACTAGATTTCTATCATACATGTCCAATCAAAAATACCATGCTTTCCCCCTTGGCACCCCAGTGCTTTGTATACACACATAACCATGTTGATTGTGTTAGGCCTAGTGGGGCCCAGGGGACGGGGACGGGGATGGTATATTTTTGCTGGACATCTATCATAGATGGGCAGTAAAAAATGTCATGCCTGCCCTCTGGGCCCCCGCAGCAGCATTGGTAAACTGTTTGGATATTTACCCATTTTATTTTTTAAATAATTCTCTACAATGCATCATTTTAACCCATCATTTTATAAAAGAATTCATGGGGGGGGGGGCACCCCCCTTTGATTGGGTCGAACTCCCTCACTGCACCTGGTCGCTATGGCATTTTTGGGGTAAATAGTTATGCCGACCACTTATAAAATTCACCAGCCGCCACTGGCTCTCGGACTGTGTTGGGAACGGGATGGGGGAGCCCAGGGACTGGTGGGAGCAGGATGGGCAGGGACCATGGGATAGTGGTGGGAGCAGGATGGGGAGAGCCCAGGTTGTGTGATGGTGTGGGGGAGAGCCCAGGTTGTGTGATGGTGTGGGGGAGAGCCCAGGGACTGGGTAGGAGTGGGATGAGGGAGCCCAGCCATTGTGATGGGAGCAGGTGGGGGAGCCCAGGGATTATACTGGGGGTAGGGTGCCGTGACGGTGGCGCAATACATACTGTCCATTTGGCATTTTTGGGGGGCCCGGCCTGCCCAAATTCTGCTCAGGGGGGGGGGGGCAGGCCTAAAATGTTTGAAGACCACTGGCCTAGTGGATTTACGATGTGAGGCAACTTCTTTGATTGGCATGCTTGTCAGAGTCTCATTCAAAACAATCCAGTGTGCGTGTGTATGGACATCACACATTTCGCAGCTATCTCTATAAAATAAAAATAACACCAACATAGAGGGGTGGGGCAGGGGGGGTCCTGAACAATTTATTGCTCAGGGGGGCTTTGGCATAAACAGTTTGAGAACCACTGCTCTACACGCTGGTGTCAGAGATTCAGAGGAGGTTGTCGACGGCACCAGCGGCACCACCGTTGACACCAGGGCAACCACTGGCGAAGAAGAGGAGACATCCTACGTCTCCTTTCCAACTGTCGCTGCCCCCTCGTCCCTCACCTCTTAGTTGGATGGAGCCGATGGATACGGATGATGATGCAAAACTGGGAGATCCTCCGGCGCCAAGAGCTTCTCCACCGATGAAGTGGGATCTTTTCAATCCATGATTGCCTGGGCATCAGAGCTTTTCCAGATCACCCCAGAGGAGGAGGCCTTCCTGTACCAACGCCGGGGAGGTGAAGAGGAAGATTATCCTGTTGGTACTGCTCCTGGATGACATCTGGGATGAGGGGCTGGCGCTGCTGGAGAACCTCAGCCCCAGCGAAGAGTGACAGGTTTGAAATAAAGTACTGAGTGACAGTCTGCGGGATTCCTAAACATTTCATCGAAACTGTAGCATTGAAATGCCACAGCATCGAAACCAAAGCATTGTTTACAAATGCGTCGACAGGCTATCTAAATGTATATCTAAATGTAAAAGTGCTTTTCATCGAAACCAGTCCATCGAAAATATAAATGGACTGGTTTGAATGGAAATGCACTTTTACATGTGAAAGATAGCATTTCAATGCATTTTTTTGTAATGTTAAAACGTCACCTGGAGCTGTCCACTGCTGAAATTTCGGCACTGGCCAGCTCCTTGTAACGTTTTAGTGTTTTTTTTGTATATTAGGGGGGTTCCCCCCAGGGCCCCCAACCATAACTCTAATGTAATCCTTAATCTAACCCTAGCGCTAACCCTGATGTAACCCTTAATCTAACCCTAACCCTAATGTAACCCTTAATCTAACCCTAGCCCCAACCGTCACCCCCAACCCCAGTTTCGATTATTTATTGAATTATAGTCAATGGAAAGGTTTTTCGATGGTTATAATTCGATGGTATATCATTCGATGGAATGGGTTTAGATGAATTTACTAGATACCGTCTGCACCCATGTGTCTGAGGTCTCAACTGTTGCTGGACTCAGTGGTCTCGGCCGGCAGAAAAGTCGGCAAGTTGGTCTTCATCTGCACCACTGGACAACAAGGGGAAGAATTTGGGTTCCATGGGTAGAAGGATCATCTACTCGGCGGTGACAACGGTCAAAGCGGCCAACTGCTTAGTGATCGTGGGCAGTTAAGACCAGGAGCTTTGGCTCAAGATGGCTCCATTCCTTGATTTCCTGCCCGTGCCTTGGGCACACTGCACAACACCGGCTGTCCTTTCGTTCCTCAGGAGTGAAGTCTAGCAGGTTTTCGAAAGGTTTCAAAGGGGGTCTTCCTCTTACCGTCAAACATCCTATTCTTCGACCCAGGAAGCCATCAGGGATTGCTTCAAGGCCTTCAGAGGTGGCCACCGTCATCAAGGATCCCAAGGTGGCACGCCGACCTCCAGGCAGGATTGAACTGGCCAGGACATCAGGCCCCCACCTATGCACCCCAGTGTGAGGCTGGCTGGTGAACTTCGTCAGCATGTGGGAGGCCATCTCCACCGATTGATGGGTGCTGGACGCTCTCGCCCACGGGCACACTTGGGAGTTTCAACGAAAGTGTCTGCGAATACCACCGGTGGCCCAACAGGAACACATCCCTCAGCTGCCGCTAGAGGTTTGGGCCATGTTAAGAAAAGGGGCGATAGAGCTGGTTCCATGACAACTCCGGTCCTCTTGAGTTTACTCAAGATGCTTTCTCATAAGAAAGAAGACAGAGGGCTGGAAGCTCATTCTCGACCTACGACTCAACAAGTACATAAAGTCCCAGAAGTTCAGGATGGTCACGCTGCAGCATGTGCTCGGCCAGCTGGAGGAGGGAGTCTTTCTGTTGTCGTTGGATCTAGAGGACGCTTACTTCCATGTCCCCATACACGGAAAGCATCGCAAGTTCCTGCGCTTCGTCGTCCAAGGGAAGCATTACCAGTTCAAAGTGCTTCCCTTCGGACTGAAGTCAGCACCCAGAGTCTTCACCAAGTGCCTGGCGCTGATGGCGGCCCATCTGTGACCACAGGTGATTCATGTGTATCCTTACCTGGACGACTGGCTCATCTGAGCCAAGTCAAAGGACATTGCTGTCGATAAAACGGCGAAGACTGCCTGGTTGCTGACGGACCTGGGGTTCTCAGTGAATTATGCGAAGTCCTTCTTGAATCCATCGCAGGACCCACTGTTCCTGGGAGCCAGGCTCAACACGGTATCCTGCCTGGCGTCTGTCGGGGGAGAGGCTAGCAGCCATCTTGGCCAAGGTGCAACGGCTGTTAGCACCGAGGATCGCCATGGTGAGGACCATCAAGTCGCTGCTCGGCATGATGTCATGCATATACCTGATTCGGCTCTGCAGATTGCAGATGCGGCCACTCCAGGAGTATCTCAACGCCTGTAATGTTCAGGTGTCTGGAGGCTTCCAGGACAGGATCACGCTCGACGAGGAGTTCTGTCGGGCGATACGTTGGTGAGGGGTGCGCTCCAACACCACCGGAGGCAAGGACTTACAGAGCCCCCCATACCAGGAGACGGTCACAACGGATGCTTCTCTGGAAGAATGGGGAGCCGACAATGGATGTCTACATGTCAAAGGTCTGTGGCTGCTGGAAGAGAAGACTGCACATCAATGTGCTGGAGCTATGAGTGGTGTTTTGGACCCTCAGGTCGTTTCTGCCGTCCCTCAAGGGCAAAGTGGTAAGGGTCTTCACGGACCATACCAACACAATGTTTTACATCCGAAAGCAGGGGGGCACCAGTTCCCCAGTGCTCTCAAAGGAGGTGCAGGACTTATGACACTGGGCCGTCACCCAGGGGATGTTCCTCGTTTCATTTCACCTGGCAGGGGTAAAGAACCCATAACAGACTCTCGTTGATGGCTGAGTGGACTTTGCACTCGCTGGTTGTTGCTCGAGCGCTGAAGTTTTATGTGGCCTGCACGAAAAGTTTCCGGAAAAATTCTCAGCTTACAATGGTCCTGTGAACCATGGGAAGGCCCTGTCCAAGGCTTCCATTTCCAGATGGCTCTCCGGCTGCATTGCTCACTGGTTGGCAAACCGATGTCTGAGAGCCCATTCCACCAGAGCGATTGCTGTGACAACGGTGTTCCTGTCTGGTGTGCCCCTGCTGGACATTTGCATGGCTGCTACGTGGAGGTTGACGCACACCGTCATGAAATTATACTGCGTTTATTCTGTGAATTTATGCCAGACCCCATGCTAGAGAAGGAACAAGTTACTTACCTTCAACTGTTGTTCTCCAGCATGGGTCTGGCATGGATTCACATGCGAATCCTCCCGCCTGCCCCTCTGCGGCTCGTCTCTTGGTCTTACTGCCATGTGCTACCAAATCTGAAGATGGCTGCTAGAGGAGGGGCTTAGGTAGAGGGAAGTATGACCCAGAGCTCACTGATTGGTTTGTAGGAGAAAGACAGTTTGGAAACAAAACAAACTCTTTTTTTTTCTTTTACAGAGGATTCCCAGCCTGACGACGGGAATATTCATGAGCATGTCAATCCATGCCAGACCCATGCTGGAGAACAACAGTTACAGGTAAGTAACTTGTTCCTTGTCTTCTATACACTACTCATACTCCTGTCGTCTTGTAATTCAGATTTGATGTCGGCACACTTTCTTCATCTAAATCCCACAAAGACTGAAGTGCTTTTCTTTCCTGCTACAACTCTCCCTCTTCTTTGCCTCCTCTCCATTTCCTTTCCTCCTCTCTTCACATCTTGCTGCCTGGAATCTTGATTTAATTCTTGACTCATCTTTCTTTTTGTCCTCATATTTTGCTCTCTCCCACTCCTGTCGGTTTCATCTCTTTAAAATGTGAAAGGCTGACCATTTCTTTCTTTGCCACAAATCCTTGTTTCTTCTCCAAGCATCTGCCGATCCTCTCTTTTACTGGGTCTTCCTGCTACTCACCTCTCCCCTCTTCGTACAATTTATAATTCTTCCTGCTATTCCGTCGCTCTTGCTTCTCTTCAATGGCACCCCTCTGAGTTACGGCTATTGTTTGTCTAGTTTTCAAATGACACCATGGTCTTCCCCCTACCCTATCTCTTTTCATGTCCCACCTCGCTTTCTCTGTTCCCAGTCCCACTTTCTTCGTATTGTTCCTCGCCCACCACACCCCCTTGTGTTCCTGCTTTTGTTCCTTTTCTTTCTTGGTCCTGAAGCACTGGAACATGCTTCCTCTTTGATCTGTGTCCTCTCTTTCTGTTTTCTGTTGTGAGTTTATATCTCATCTCCTTACTGGTTAACTGTGCTTTTAATTCTGTTTTTTAAAATTTTGTTTTACATTACTTGTACAGCGTTTACTTCTGTACAGCACTTTGGTGTATAGCGCTATACCAAAACAAATCAAATGAAACTCTATACTAATTGCACACCCTGTCTTTGCTTGAAACCTCATAGCTGTTTATGCGCTTTTAGGCAAGGCTTGCCCCTTCCCCACCGTTGCCTTCCATCATTGCATTTGCTCATTATTCTTCTAAAAGAAAACGTCCTCCTTCTATTCACCTCCTACCCTATAACACTTATCTCGCGTGCATCCAGCCTCTGGAGATATTGGATATGTCCAATTCGGCCAATTGACTTGCACTAGTCCTCTGGTTTCCCCATTGCCTGCTGTTGGCATCCTCCATTCAGTTGCTACTTTCCCAGCCTGCTACAAGGTGGCCACAGCCATATCCAGCTTGAAGAAAGCTAATGCTCACCCTAACTCTTCCTCTTTGCAGCAGCCACGCTCCATTATGTTTACTACTCTTAAGGGCATGGCCTTTAACTACACTGTGACTGATGCACTGGATGCTCTCCCCTCTAATTTGTGTTACGCAGCAGACCCTACCTACCCAGGACAGCACTCACTCCTTTCTCCAGCATTGGATCTTTCATGGATTCACATGCTTAGAATATTCCCCGTCGTCAGGCTGGGAATCCTCGGTAAATTATATAGACCTTTTCCATAGGAACAATTTCGACACTAGGATGTAGAGGTATAAGTAGCCCCGCCCCTGCGGCTCCCTCAGATTTCAACCGTCTTCCAAAGTAGTGGGATTACCTCGAGTATCTACTATTTTTGCTAGGTTGTGCGTTCTTCTTCTTCGACTTCCTTCGAAAATGTCTGGAAAGGCATTATTTCGTCCGTGTGCTACATGCGGTCTTAAGAAAGTGTATGAAGGTGATGGGCATATGGACTGTATTTACTGTCTTCACCCTCATCATTCGGCCGACACGTGTGAGATCTCTCAAGGCTTCTCCCAGAAGACCGTGAAGGACCGAAACAGACGCCTGGTAACTTGGCTCAATGACGGGGTGGGTGCGTACCCTGCGTCGGAGGTAGGCTCTACTGCCTCGAGATGTAAATC
This sequence comes from Ambystoma mexicanum, assembly GCF_040938575.1. Lineage (NCBI taxonomy): Eukaryota > Metazoa > Chordata > Amphibia > Caudata > Ambystomatidae > Ambystoma > Ambystoma mexicanum. Next base: position 1,285,745,056 of record NC_090926.1, read on the forward strand.
TCCGGTGCCTCCTCGTCGCTCTGCGTCGGCAGAGCCCCCGATGAAGAAACCACGTTCATCGGAAAAGCACCCCTCTGATAAACACCCTGCGAGGGACTCTTCGTCAAAGAAAACGTCCTCTTCTTCCTCCTCATCAAAAAAGGAGAAGAAATTGAAATCCTCCTCGGGAGACCGCCATGGCTCTACCTCGAGTCGAGTGTTGTCGACCCACAAGCCGAGTTCAAAACCGGCGAGTGCGCCACAAGGCTCTGCGCCAAAAACTTTGTCGTCGACTACGGTCAGATCGTCAACGTCTTCTTTGCCATCTGGGCCTACTCTTCCCGCGATCACTTCGGCGGGTCAAACAGCGGTTATGGAGAAAATGTCGTCGTCGACAGTGGCACCTTTGGTGGGTTGGCTTCCGGAAGTTTTTGACCCGATCTTGCCTGAGGACTTGTTGCAGCCAAAAGCGGCCCTTTCCATCTCGTCGGCGAAGGATGACCGTGGTCCGATCGTACAGCCGACTGATCTGGGGTTACGTGCAATCAGTCCGGGGGAACTCCCGAGTGGGAGTGCCATCCCAACCGCCTCTTCCTTGATGAATCCCAGTCTTTATTGTCCCTGGAGGTGTTGAACACGTTACAGAAGCCGTTACAGCGTCTGGACACGCAGTTGCCTTACACTAGTGTCCCGACGGTACCGCAGGCTACGCCGGTCATCGCCGAACCAGGCCCGGCTCCTCGCTCGACGACCAGAATACCTACAACTTGCCCGGTGGAGGAGGATTGTTCTCGCCCACACTCGGAGGAGGGAGAACTACCAGAGTCGGAGTCAGAGCGTGAAGGGACCCCTTCAGATAACTCATTATCACCCACAAGGGACCCCACATGGGATTCGGATGCGGAGATGGAAACTCCAAATAGCCCGGCGCAACCACCACTGCCGGATGACATCGGGGCCTTCCATGCAATGATGGGAAAAGCGTGTACGGAATTTAGCCTGGCGCCGGAAGAAGTGAAGAAAGATTGCTTTCTCTTCGATCATATGGGCAAGAGAAGAAAATCGATGTTTGCTATCCCCATTTTGGACCATGTCTGGCAAGAGGGGTTGAGGACCATGCGTCATCCTTTCTCAGAACCGGCGATAAAAGTACGGTTAGAAAAGAAATTCAAGGCTCCGGAGTCAACCCCCAAATGCTTGACGTCTCAACCTTCGCTGGATTTGGTGGTGTCCGCTGCTGCGGCCAGAAAAGCGAGGTCGCAACAAAAATGCACGACCCCGCCGGACAACGATGCCAGGAGACAAGATGCGTTTGGAAAGAAGGTATTGTCAGTCGGTGCGACTACAGTGAAAGCTGCCAACTCCCTGGCCATTATGGCACGGTATGACAGAGAGATGTGGCATCGTTTGGCTCCTATCTTGGACCATCTGCCAGAGGAACACAGGAAGTCCGCTATGCCACTGATACGTGAAGGGGAAGAGGCTTCCAATCACTCTATAAATATTGCTGTCGACCTGGCAGAGGCCGGTTTTAAACAAATCAATAACGGCATAGTGTTAAGTAGGCAAGCCTGGCTTAAGAGAACGACTTTTAGACCAGAGGTGCAATACAAGGTGCTGGACATGCCGTGCGAAGGGGAACAACTGTTTGGTGAGAAAGTGGGTGAAGCCTTGAAGGGCATGAAAGAAGACTCCGACACTGCTCGGTCACTCTGAGCCCTCCAAAGTGGCAGAAATGTTCGTTCCTTTCGTCCTTTCAGAGGTGCTACCGGAAACTCCCGGTTTGGATCACCTAGAGACTGAGGTTTCAGTCGGCCCTCCTACTCTTCCCAAGGCTACAGACGAGCAGCCCAAGCTACTCCTAGAGGCAGAGATTACCAGTCCTCAAGAAGGAGAGGCTGCTACTCGTCGTCGGCGAAGGATCGACAGGCAAAAACCCAGCAATGACATGTTTCGAGACGTCCTGGGGGGCAGAGTGTCTCGTCGCGTCGACGAGTGGGAACGCATAACAACGGACCAACGGGTTTTGGACACGATACGTCTGGGTCACTCCCTACAGTTCAAGGACAAGCCACCACACATTCCGCCAGTGTTCTCGCCACAATCCCATCTTCAGATACTGGTGCAGGAAGGGACGCTTATGCTGCAGAAAGGGTCTATAGAACTGGTCCTGGTGGTAGAAAGAGGAAAGGGAGTGTACTCCCGTTACTTCGTGGTCAAGAAACCCAACGGAAAATGGCGTCCCATTCTAGATCTGTGGGCTCTCAACAAGCTGCTAAAGAATCTAAAGTTCAAAATGCTTACTCTGCAAGAGGTTATTCGATCGATACAACCGGGAGATTTTCTGTCGTTGCTAGACCTTCAAGACATGTACTTTCATATCCCGATGCGTCGACGACACAAAAGATTTCTGCGGTTCGTCGTCGGACGAACCCACTATCAGTTCAAGGTCCTCCCATTCGGACTAAAATCATCTCCCAGGACGTTCACGAAATGTTTGGCACCAGTGGCAGCCTGGTTACGGAAGGAAGGTCATCATGTGTACCCATATCTGGACGATTGGTTAGTAAGGGGACTATCTCCGGAATGGGCACGGGAAAGTCTGAATCCCACCATGTCCCTCCTACAGCGCTTGGGCTTCGCAATAAACTTCAAAAAGTCCTCCTTAACGCCATCAAGGACCTTGGTCTTTCTGGGGGCGGAGTTCCAGACGCAGTCAGGATTGGTAAAACCATCCGTCGAAAGAGTTCTGAAACTACAGCACAAGGCATCGGAATGGAAAGTCAACACCAGAGTGTTGGTGAGGAGGTACATGTCCCTGCTGGGGAACATGGCGTCCTGTATACCCTTGATCAACAATTGTCGTCTCTTCATCAGGCCCATTCAGGAATTCTTGACGGATCGATGGGCAGAGTCAAGGTCGTTGGTCAGACAAATTGACCATCAACAGCAAGCTTGTGCAGGCACTTCAGTGGTGGAGAATCTCCAAAAATCTAACAAGAGGAATGCCCTTACTGGAACCTGTGTTCCAGATGACTGTGGTGACCGATGCTTCTCTGACTAGATGGGGAGCTCATCTGGATTCCCTTCAAGTTCAAGGTCGGTGGTCATTGGAGGAGTCCAGCCTTCACATCAATGTGCTGGAGTTAAGGGCAGTGCGTTGGGCCCTGAAGTCCTTTCTGCCACGCATAAAGGGATCCGTTGTACGGATAATGACAGACAACACGACAACAATGTTTTACCTGAGAAAACAGGGGGGTACTCGCTCCAGGACTCTGTCGACCGAGGCCCAGGAGATCTGGCATTGGGCCCTCTGCCACAGGATATATCTATTGGCATTCCACTTACCAGGAGTCAAATGTGCAAGCAGACTCTCTCAGCAGAGAGATGAATCGACTACACGAATGGGTTTGAACGACCAACAACTACACCGTGTCTTCGAAAAGTGGGGTCGTCCAGCTCTAGATCTCTTCGCGACAAGAGAGAACAGGAAGTGCTCACAATACGCGAGCAAGTGGCCACAACAGGACTCACTGGGGGAAGCGTTCTCCTTCCCGTGGACGGACAAGTTTTTGTATGCGTTCCCCCCGTTTCCACTCATACGTCAGACGCTGCAATGGATTCACAGATATCCATGTCGGGTGATCCTGGTGGCCCCGTACTGGGCGAGACAAGTGTGGTTCTCCAATCTACTCCATCTTTCGGCAGCGGAGCCCATGAGGTTCCAGAGGATCCCGAACCTTCTGTCTCAGGACAAAGGGGCGGTTTGGCACTATGACCCGGACAGCCTCAGTCTGACAAACACACATAGGGGAGTCCCCCAAATGAACCATTCAACAACTAATTTAATGGCCCAGATTTAGCTCATACCAGGTCCCATTCCATATGCTGTTTGAATCACCACACAGAATGTAAAATATAATACACAGTGTTTGTCATTTTATACAAAATAGTAATAATTTATTGCGTAGGCCATTGGTCCTACGTTAACAAAATAAAAACCACATAAATACATATATCGATATGGAAGATGTATGTATACATCTAATAGCATTTCAGTGATTTAATCATAAAACAAAAGGTGACACCGAGTCAGTTCTATAATTAGGAGGGAGGCGGGCACAAAACACTGTCTTCCTGACCCTATCTGGCTAATAAGTCACAGAAATCCTCCAAAGCATAGTGTCACCTAATACATATTCTAAAATTGATTATGCATCACAAGAATTGTACATGACTAAAAATACACATCCCATGTCGACGTCCATGGTGGCGATGTTGGACCACCTAGCATAACTCGGTACAGAGTGATGCAAGGGACGTTTCGGCAGGACCCCAAGGGAGATGGAGCTCTGTAGATGTGATAGATAGTTAACATTACTATCAAAAAATAAAAACATATTGCAGGACCAGCGCCTAAAAGAGCGGCTGCTGGGGAAGTAATATATCGAGACGTGAGGCTAAAAGGAAAAACCTCCACCAACACAACACCAAACTACTGTGTATAGACAAAATACCCCCACACACCAAACCAGTGTGGTGGTATCTACATTGAGAGCAACCTCCACCTAAAGACGGTGAAGGGCAAGAGGGAAATTAAAACAGCCATTGAAATAAAACCCCCAACAAGGTTGTGTGTGGTGATGTTGTGCCCAAAAACCGGGGTGCCACGTGCCCCAAAGGACCGACCCCAAGGCTAAAAGATCTGCAGTACCCCAAGACAGTGTATATAAAAAGGGCTAAATGGGCCCTCAACTTACTTTAAGAAAAGAAACGATCCTCCAGAGGTATATTTGCTGCCACAAAGGCGGCGCAAAGAGGAAAGAACCTCCAAGTCTGCAAACATAGAGACAGAAGAACCATAAAATAATGACATCCTAATCAAAGGAGGGGATAGCAACCTACAAAGGACTACAAATCTCCCCCTTAAAACCTATAGGGAGCCACACCCTTGCTCACCTTGATGGAAAGGCTGGGTATGACCTCTGTAAGTATGCCTCTATTAACTGTCGCATAGATCAAAAGTCCAAGTCACCAAATACAGAAGTCCAGGGCAACCATGCAGTCGGGCGTCCTCCCGTAGTCATTCCTAAACTGAGCAAAGGGGAACAAAGAAAGCCAGGTTGGCTTAACCATGCAATCATAAATAAAGGATCTACACGTCTTAATCACTCAAAGATAATAGACATTTTACGGCTTAGAAATACGTGTAGGGCCGTATGCATGGGTGTCCACACGAAACACGTGGTACATACCCTAATCAACATGCCCCATAAGTCGGGCATACATAAATAGTCCCTCCCAGCTTTTGAATGCGGCGCCTACCTGAGTTACACTCCTCAGCTCCGCGTGTACGGCACGGAACGTAACCTGAGGAGAGCCTTCCACTTGGCAGCCCATTTGCACAGTGTTTCGTCGTCCGTACTACTCGAAACAGGAAATGCGGTGTACGCGCGCCGACAGTAGGTCCATGGAAACAAAAGAAGGACACCCAGTTGCCTCAAGAACTGGTATCTATATACAGAGCCCATACATGGGCAAAGAAATGGGACTGCAAGCTGGAACCAGCGACCAGGGATAAAGTTGGTGTATTAAAGTTGCAGAAGTCCCGATGGAACTTTTATTAAGCACCACACAGAGGAGCTAGTTATACCCAACAACGCGCCGCAAGGTTTATAATTATATGGAGGCATAAATCAGGCTATAAATATAGCCAGAAGTCTCATACCACTGAGTGGGTGAAAGAGAGGCCAGAGAACCAAATAAAGACCTAACGCTAAAAGGTAGAAAATATTAGTAAAAAATGAATAAACATAAATGGAGATGAAAAACAGAAAAGTTGCGCCAAATAGCCCAAACATTATGTGCAGAGGCGGAGCTACCCTAGATCAAGGACGGGGGCCCAAAGAAAAACCATGACCAGGATAGCAACAGTCACCATCGTAGAGGATTGCTCTCATTTAAACCCCGTTCAATTGTATCTAACCGGTGTATCCACCTAGCCTCAGCCAAATTCAGGCTGCGTGGCGAGATATTTTGTCTAGGGAGAGCTTCCAAAATCCACCAATATAGGTCCTCAGGAGAGTGACCATATTCCATATAGTGAGATACTAATGGTGCATTAATGTTCTTACACCTGATGTGAGATCTATGTTCTACTACACGTGTGTGGGTGGGTCTCGAAGTCTGGCCAACATACTTAAGGCCACATGGACACTAGATACAATATATAGCGTTGGGGGTTTTACAGTTGGTCATGGCATGGATATCCCATTTTCTGTCGCTCACCTGAAACTCTTTAATTTTTTTGGTATATTTGCAGACTGAACATCCTCCGCAAGGGAAGTGTCCCACCAACGGGCGGAGATCCCAACCCGTGGTTCTATTTCGGGAAACCTTTGATTTCGCATGCACGAACAGGTCCCTCAGATTTTTCTGTCTAGTCATGGCAAATAAAGGTATTGGTTCGTCACTCAGTTCCAATTTGACCAAAGGCCAACATTTCTTGATCAATTTCTTGACTGCATACGTATGCGTCGAATAAGGCAGCACACAGACAAGTTTTTCTTCAGTGGTATGTACTTTTGGGGTGAGGAGACATTCCCTAGGGGTGAATCTCGCTCTTTTGGCCGCCTTAGAGACCAATTTACTTGGGTAACCCCTTGCCACCAGGTGCATTTTTAGATTATCTGCGTGGGTGGTATATTCAGCGATAGATGTGCAATTTCTGCGCAATCGCAGAAATTGACCATACGGAAGATTCTCTTTTACTCCCCTCGGATGGAAACTCGAGAAATGAAGCAATGTGTTTCTATCCGTAGGTTTTCTGAATAATGAGCACTCTAAGTTGTCATTCCTCACGTAAATTCTGAGGTCCAAAAACTGGATCTCTTTTATACTGGAACTGATTGTAAATTTGATCTCTGTGTGTTGCCTATTGATCCACAGGAAAAATTCCTGGAGAGCCGAGGCTGAACCGTGCCAGATCAAAAAAATATCGTCAATGTAGCGCCACCATAGTTTAATGTGCCCCGCAAACGGGTTTGTTTCAGAGAGGACAAAATGATATTCCCACATTGCCATATATAATATGGCTAGGCTGGGGGCAAAAGCCGCACCCATAGCCGTCCCATGGGTCTGTAGAAAGAACTGGTCTTTATATTGAAAATAGGTCTTTTCGAGGGCCATCATAAGCAGCTCCAAGATAAATTCTGCAGGGGTATTCCGAGTTGATCCTTCAATGGTAAGAATTTCACGTACACATTGAACCGCCTCCTGTTGAGGAATACTCGTGTAAAGTGCACATATGTCCAAAGTGACAAGGATCTCCTCCTCAGTGTTAAATGGTCTTCCTTCCACCAATTTAATCACAGAAGTACTGTCACGTAAATAAGTGTTAGTTTCCTGGCTAAGGGGCTGCAGAAATTTGTCAATGTATTTACATATAGGCTCAAGTACCGAGCCGCAGCCAGCAACAATGGGGCGCCCCGGAGGGTTATCGTCATTCTTATGTATTTTTGGAATAGCATAGAATGTAGGGGTGCGCCCTTCTGAAAGGTTCAAAAAATCAAACTAATCTTTGGATATCCATCCCCGTTCAAGAGCGAGCATAGTAGTTGACTATATGGCCTGACTGAGATCCGTGCGGGGGTCCTTTTTGATTTTCTTATAGCTAACCGTATCTTCTAATAAATTAGAGACCATCATATGGTATTGTTCTTGATTAAAGATCACAATACCACCCCCATTATCGGCAGGTTTAATAACCAATTTGGAGTCCTCAGATAGGATTTTAATGGCTTGTCTTTCCAAGTTAGTCAGGTTATATCTGAGTTGCTGTTTATTATGCTCCAAGTCCCGAATCCCCTTGAGGACACATTTCTCAAAGGTAAGGATTTCTTTTGTCACCTGATTATCAGTAGGTGTGAATGAAGAAGGGCCTTTAAGTCCTGTATCGGAACATCTTTCCAACGGTTCCACATTTTTGAAAAAGGATTTCAATCTGACTTTCCTCAGGAATTTTCTAATGTCAGTTTCAACTACAAACCAGTCAGTGGTGGTCGTTGGGACAAATGAAAGCCCCTTAGTTAAAACATTTTTCTGTGCCTGAGTAAGAATTTTCCCTGACAGATTGAATATAGGCAAGGTAAACTGTAGATCCGTCTGTGTTACCTCCTCCTGCGTTGCCGCGATCTGCGTGCTGGGGGGAACCACATTGGGGGTGGATATTGGGGGCCCCAAAACTGGCCTTGCATAGGGCCTCTGCCTAAAAAAGGTCTATAGCCTGATGGTTGGGCACCGGAAGGGTACTGCGGTATTGCCTGCATGTAAGGCCCCCGATTATATCCCTGATTGGAGCCCTGGGACTAATTACTACCTGAACTCGAGAAACTTACTCTAGGTCCCTGTCTCCTTGACTGGCCTCCTGTTAGATTCTTACTACTTCGGATCTGGAGGAAGTCGGCTGCCAAATATGGATAAATAATCTCCAACTTAAACTCCTGTATATCTTTGGCCAGTTTTTTAGTTTTTTTGGTCAAGGTAATATTTTTGAACTCCTCAAATGACTTTTGAACCTCCTTAAGCTTTTCTTGTGCATTAGCAATTGCCGTGCTGCTGCGGAATTTTGCTTCCGCCTCATCCAACTCAATTTGTATGTGGCTAGTGAGGCGTTGCGCCGTAGATATAGTAAGGTACATAAGATCTCGGCCTCAGTCTGACAGCCTGGCTCCTGATTTCTCCGAGTTTGGTACGTTAGCAATTCCACCGGACTGTCGTCGCATTTTGCAAGCTGCAAGGGTGCTGTCCACGAACGCTTCGTATACATACAAATGGAAGAGATTCTGTATTTGGTGCGGGGATCAGCCAGGTTTACGTCCACTTCACATCACACCGGAGCAGCTTCTACCATACTTGCTACTCCTGGCTCAAGAAGGGTTGCCTTTTTCATCGTTAAAAGTGCATCTGGTGGCCATTTCGCGATTTACTCGGAAGAGGCATTCAACTCCATTATTTAGTGATCGGTTGATTAAACATTTTGTGAAAAGATTGTTCCGAGCTTTTCCTCCAACGAAGAAGTTTCCTCCGATCTGGAGTCTTAACCTGGTTCTAGCAGCACTAATGAAGGCTCCTTTTGAGCCAATGTCATCGTCGTCATTGAAATTCCTATCATGGATACTGGTTTTTCTGGTGGCTATTACTTCGGCTAGACGTCTGTCAGAAATACAAGCGTTAGTGATCGATCCACCATATTTGAGGTTTTTCAAAAATAGTCGTGTTGGCTACTAATCCTCATTGCATTCCTAAAGTCCCTACCATGTTCCATAAGCACTCTTCTATGGTACTACTGACGTTTTTTCCAACACCTTCGTCTGCTGCGGAGAGGACTCCATACGTTGGACGTGAGAAGGGCTCTGAAATTTTACCTCCATCGCAATCAAAATCTCAGGGACACAAGACAGCTATTTGTGGCCTATGGCCCTTCGACCAAAGGTAAAGCAATCTCAAAACAAGGACTGTCCCGCTGGGTGTCATCTACTATTTCTTTTTGCCACTCGAAAGCTGGGAAACCGCTGGAAGGACGTCCACGAGCGCATTCGACGAGATCTGCTTCGTCGTCGGCGGCATTGTGGTCCGGGATTCTGCTGGGAGATATGTCAGGCGGCTTCCTGGTCGGTACCACATACGTTTACCCGGCATTATTGCCTCGAACAACAACATGCTGAGGATACACAGATGGGTCGTGCAGTCCTACGGCACCTGTTTCAATAAGGTAGGCCCCAATAAAGGGGTATATCCTTCGGCTAATGCACTTTAAAGTGTTGTTTTTTAGCTGTACATGTACTATGATTTGAAGTTTAGCCACGGCGAATATGCATTCATGGTTATAGTGTTATTGGTTTGCGTACACATCTCCAACTATGGGGGATACTACTGTACAATCTATTCTAAGCATGTGAATCCATGAAAGATCCAATGCTGGAGAAGGGAATAGTTTCTTACCTGTAACTCCATTTCCCCAGCATTGGTATCTTTCGTGGATTCACATGCGCCCGCCGGCCTCCCCTGGCATGCAAACCAGATGTCCCCCCATACTACTTTGGGGGTTGAAATCTGAGGGAGCAGTGGGGGCGGGGCTGCTTATACCTCTACGTCCTAGGGGCACAGGCGTACGCGGCCCAAAACGACGTAGATAGGACACAAAAGTGTCAACATTTTTCCTATGGAAAAGGTCTATATAATTTACTGAGGATTCCCAGCCTGTCGACGGGGAATATTCTAAGCATGTGAATCCACGAAAGATACCAATGCTGGAGAAATGGAGTTACAGGTAAGAAACTATTCCCTTCTCAACACTTCTCTTTATGACTTACCACTCACCTTGACTCCATTCACCAGTGGATTTATCCCCATTAACTTTCCTTGCCTGGATTCAAAGCGCTCATGCTCCAAATAGGTGGCCTCATATCACTGTGACTGCTCCCCATCTATTGCCTGTTGCTCTTAACACGTACTCTTCCTGGTCGATGCTTCTTTTTTTTTAACAACTTTATTTGTTTCAGTTACAGCGTTATCTATGCATTACATGAGTTATTGTGACTCCCTTTACAGTTAATATGCATGCAGCTTGCCCGTTACCCCCTCCCAGTGGTCCCTCCTCTGCCACCTCTTTAGTCTGTGGTGCTCTGATGGGATTGAGAGCTGTCAGGGCTTTGGGGGCCCAGAAAGGTCAATATCAGGTGGGATTGAAATGTTAACGCCGGGAATCGGGAGTGATAGTTCAATACCGGGGCCCAGCAGTTGGTGAAGAGGTGGAGAGACCCCTCCTTCGATGCTGTGACTCTCTCCGCCACCAGGATCTCCCAAACGTTTATCCACCAGAGGGCCAGAAGAGGACCCTCCTGAGCTTTCCACTTCCGTGCCACTGTAATCCTAGCCGCTAGCAGTAGGTGTGTGAGCAGTTTAGCAGATCGGGCCATTTTGGGATAGCAGCCTGGGCTCGCCACCGCGAGAAGGTCGATGCTGCTTTTTACGCTGGACACGCTCAACTCCTCTGGGCAAAATCTGGTTGTCTGGTTTGTATTTGTTGATACCTTGATCATTATCATTTCTATGGCCCAGTTCACCCAGCATATGTTTAAGGGGTGTCTTAACTGCACACTGCTGCCATTTGCATGGTCTCAGATCGATCTCTAAACAGCACACGGCTCTCCTGGTACTCAGAGATTTTAACCTTTGGGCAAATGATCCCGCCAATCAAGCTGCCACATCCTTACTAGATAATCTTGAAACCCTAGGGTTTCAACAAAATGCCTAGACCCTGTGGAGGTAATACCCTGGACTGGATTCTGTTTAAGAACCAGGATATTTCATCTATAGTCGTGCAGAACTATCTGGTCAGACCATTTCTCTCTCTCTTGCGCTACCTTCCACTTTTAATGTTAAAGGATATTTGTACTGTGCACTATCACCACAGGTGATCCCCTGGTGGATTTGAAAATGAAAGTGGGTTAGTGGGGACGAGTGGCAAAAGTGCAAGAGAGCAGTGATGTGCTGTTGGCAGCTTCAGTTCGGTTAATACTGTTTGCTGAGTTTAGCGGTGCTTTCCGGTTGGTAGCCGTCGTGCAAAGCTGTGTATGGTTTGTTTTGTTGTTCTGGTGAAGTTTGTGCGGTTTATTGTGCTTTGTGTTTGGTTAGAGTTTGAGAGGTTTATGCAGAGTGGTGAAGTTGTTAGTGGGTTGGTTATTGGCCTCGCTTATCTAGAAGTAATATAGCTTTATAGACCTGCAGCGAGGGCCGTACCGGGTGTTATGGGCCCTGAAGACCGAGTTATTGGCTCGAGCTAAACTTCGCTCGGGCCTTTAACGAGGTATGAGAGACGAGGTCTATAAAGCTATTAGAACTCCCTCACTGTTTAGAGTTGAATAAATGAGACATGTTTAATTGAAGTACAAAAAATTACAAGATGGTAAATAAATGTTGCAGACATTTTTTGTACTTCAATTAAACATGGTGGAAGGTGATAGGGTGGGAGGAGTATGCAACTAAAGTGGAATCAGGTGTGTGTATGCCTGCCCCCTGTTTTAATTAAGTTTAATTCAGGTGTGCTCCCCCTCCCCCCACTACACAAATTTAAGGTTCCAATTACTCTACACAAACATGCAGTTATTATACATTTGTAAGCTGCCTCTGCACATTTACTATTATAATATTATTATACATTCAATAAACCGGCAATTCACTTACCTTTCTGTGCCTTTCTTTTATATTGCCATTTCCATGTTCCATTAAAAGTTCCGAGGTGTGTGCAAAATTCCTTTTAATTTACTTGTCAAACACAAAGCTTTCCACACATTAAATGCTACACAGTGCTGCTCTTGTTCTTTTTCACTACTCCAAAGGCTTTACTATCTAAACTACAACCGAAAGTGTTGCCTTTGCTTTCATTTCCTTGTTCCCTTTCCATTGCCGGTGTTGTATGCTATCCTGCATCCTGCATCCCATGGTAGCTTGTGGGAGGCAGTGTTCGGCAATCTTCAGAGCCACGCCCACTCACAGATAGCTACAGCCATACAAACAGCAAAAAATGAAACATGAGAAAATACAGCCTGATAGCCGCCCTCCAACAGCCCCGTTCCTGGGATTGGCCAGTGATGTCTTTGTAGCTCCGCCCCTGCCCACTCCTGTCATCTGAGGGGGTGCAGAATATCATAGAAAGGGCGGCACGCAACGAAATGTTAGCTGCTAACAAAAGGATCAGAAACCTGGGACGCATTTTGTTTCTTCACAGTGTCACAGCCCCTCTGAGACACACAGTCTGCTTAATAAACCCAACAACACGTTTATTTTCCTTTTGTCATCGGCAGCCGAGGCTTGCTTATTCATAATGGTGACTTTCCAACTAAAAGACCACCAGTCACCTTGCAAATCTGTTACAGTTAAAGCGAGCAACACAATAAAGCACCCTTTTAAAATGTGTTCACACCCATAACGTCTAATAGCTTAATATCCTAAAACGTAAAGTGTGCTTTCATGTCCTCAGTGGAATGTTCTTAAAACCATGCATGACACCACGCTGGAGGTTTGTGACAAATCTCCAAACCAAAGTGAGTTTTGTAGCCTCTTTTATTGTATGTCTTAAAGCGCTGAAAATAAAGTGAGTACATAGATATTTTGCCTTTTGCATCTAATAGTTTTCCATTCAGTATGTGGAAAATAAAGGTACACCGACATTATTTTGGTTTAACATGCTGCTGCTATAAGTATTTAGATGTTGTCATGATGCTTTACTTTGCAATTTGTGGATTTTGCAAGTAAACTCTATAGGACAGTATTATTGTAGGTCTTGACACCCAAAACTTAACTAATTGTTCCAAGTAAAGCGTGGAAGAAGGTGGCCGTGCCCAAATTGCAGAGTGGGTTAAAATCCCTGCTTCGCTGTTTAGCACGGGCACTGTAAGTACATGTGAATCACTAAAGATCACTGTGGGAGCACAGGCACTGCAAGTACATATGAATCACTATAGATCACTGTGAGAGCACGGGCACTGTAAGGATCACTGTGAGAGCACGGGCACTGTAAGTACATGTGAATCACTAAATATCACTGTGGGAGCACAGGCACTGCAAGTACATATGAATCACTATAGATCACTGTGAGAGCACGGGCACTGTAAGTACATATGAATCACTAAAGATCACTGTGAGAGCACAGGCACTGTAAGGATCACTGTGAGAGCATGGGCACTGTAAGTACATGTGAATCACTAAATATCACCGTGGGAGCACAGGCACTGCAAATACATATGAATCACTAAATATCACTGTGAGAGCATAGGCACTGCAAGTACATATGAATCACTATAGATCACTGTGAGAGCACGGGCACTGTAAGGATCACTGTGAGAGCACGGGCACTGTAAGTACATGTGAATCACTAAATATCACTGTGGGAGCACAGGCACTGCAAGTACATATGAATCAATATAGATCACTGTGAGAGCACAGGCACTGTAAGTACATATGAATCACTAAAGATCACTGTGAGAGCACAGGCACTGTAAGGATCACTGTGAGAGCACGGGCACTGTAAGTACATGTGAATCACTAAATATCACTGTGGGAGCACAGGCACTGCAAGTACATATGAATCACTATAGATCACTGTGAGAGCACGGGCACTGTAAGTACATATGAATCACTATATATCACTGTGAGAGCACGGGCACTGTAAGTACATATGAATCACTAAAGATCACTGTGAGAGCACAGGCACTGTAAGGATCACTGTGAGAGCACAGGCACTGTAAGGATCACTGTGAGAGCACGGGCACTGTAAGTACATATGAATCACTATAGATCACTGTGAGAGCACGGGCACTGTAAGTACATATGAATCACTAAAGATCACTATGAGAGCACAGGCACTGTAAGGATCACTGTGAGAGCACAGGCACTGTAAGGATCACTGTGGGAGCACGGGCACTGTAAGTACATGTGAATCACTAAATATCACTGTGGGAGCACAGGCACTGCAAGTACATATGAATCACTATAGATCACTGTGAGAGCACGGGCACTGTAAGTACATATGAATCACTATAGATCACTGTGAGAGCACGGGCACTGTAAGTACATATGAATCACTAAAGATCACTGTGAGAGCACAGGCACTGTAAGGATCACTGTGAGAGCACAGGCACTGTAAGGATCACTGTGAGAGCACGGGCACTGTAAGTACACTAAATATCACTGTGGGAGCACAGGCACTGCAAGTACATATGAATCACTAAAGATCACTGTGAGAGCAGGGGCACTGTATGTACATATGAACCACTAAAGATCACTGTGAGAGCACAGGCACTGTAAGGATCACTGTGAGAGCACAGGCACTGTAAGGATCACTGTGAGAGCACGGGCACTGTAAGTACATGTGAATCACTAAATATCACTGTGGGAGCACAGGCACTGCAAGTACATATGAATCACTAAAGATCACTGTGGGAGCACAGGCACTGTAAGTACATATGAATCACTAAAGATCACTGTGGTAGCAAGGGCACTGCAAGTACATATGAATCACTAGAGATGACATTGGGAGCATGGGCACTGCAAGTACATATGAATCACTCAAGATCACTGTGGGAGCACGGGCACTGCAAGTACATATGAATAACTCAGAATCACTGTGGTAGCAAGGGCACTGCAAGTACATATGAATCACTAGAGATGACATTGGGAGCATGGGCACTGCAAGTACATATGAATCACTAAAGATCACTGTGGGAGCACAGGCACTGTAAGTACATATGAATCACTAAAGATCACTGTGGTAGCAAGGGCACTGCAAGTACATATGAATCACTAGAGATGACATTGGGAGCATGGGCACTGCAAGTACATATGAATCACTAAAGATCACTGTGGGAGCACGGGCACTGCAAGTACATGTGAATCACTAAAGATCACTGTGAGAGCACGGGCACTGCAAGTATATATGCATCACTAAAGATCACTGTGGGAGCACGGGCACTGCAAGTACATATGAATCGTATGAATCACTAAAGATCACTGTGCGAGTACGGGAACTGTAAGTACATATGAATCACTAAAGATCACTGTGAGAGCACGGGCACTGAAAGTACATATGAATCACTAAAGATCACTGTGGGAGCACAGGCACTGCAAGTACATATGAATCACTATAGATCACTGTGAGAGCACGGGCACTGTAAGGATCACTGTGAGAGCACGGGCACTGTAAGTACATGTGAATCACTATATATCACTGTGGGAGCACAGGCACTGCAAGTACATATGAATCACTATAGATCACTGTGAGAGCACGGGCACTGTAAGTACATATGAATCACTATAGATCACTGTGAGAGCACGGGCACTGTAAGTACATATGAATCACTAAAGATCACTGTGAGAGCACAGGCACTGTAAGGATCACTGTGAGAGCACAGGCACTGTAAGCATCACTGTGAGAGCACGGGCACTGTAAGTACATATGAATCACTATAGATCACTGTGAGAGCACGGGCACTGTAAGTACATATGAATCACTAAAGATCACTGTGAGAGCACAGGCACTGTAAGGATCACTGTGAGAGCACGGGCACTGTAAGTACATGTGAATCACTAAATATCACTGTGGGAGCACAGGCACTGCAAGTACATATGAATCACTATAGATCACTGTGAGAGCACGGGCACTGTAAGTACATATGAATCACTATAGATCACTGTGAGAGCACGGGCACTGTAAGTACATATGAATCACTAAAGATCACTGTGAGAGCACAGGCACTGTAAGGATCACTGTGAGAGCACAGGCACTGTAAGGATCACTGTGAGAGCACGGGCACTGTAAGTACATATGAATCACTATAGATCACTGTGAGAGCACGGGCACTGTAAGTACATATGAATCACTAAAGATCACTGTGAGAGCACAGGCACTGTAAGGATCACTGTGAGAGCACAGGCACTGTAAGGATCACTGTGGGAGCACGGGCACTGTAAGTACATGTGAATCACTAAATATCACTGTAGGAGCACAGGCACTGCAAGTACATATGAATCACTATAGATCACTGTGAGAGCACGGGCACTGTAAGTACATATGAATCACTATAGATCACTGTGAGAGCACGGGCACTGTAAGTACATATGAATCACTAAAGATCACTGTGAGAGCACAGGCACTGTAAGGATCACTGTGAGAGCACAGACACTGTAAGGATCACTGTGAGAGCACGGGCACTGTAAGTACACTAAATATCACTGTGGGAGCACAGGCACTGCAAGTACATATGAATCACTAAAGATCACTGTGAGAGCACGGGCACTGTAAGTACATATGAATCACTAAAGATCACTGTGAGAGCACAGGCACTGTAAGGATCACTGTGAGCACAGGCACTGTAAGGATCACTGTGAGAGCACGGGCACTGTAAGTACATGTGAATCACTAAATATCACTGTGGGAGCACAGGCACTGCAAGTACATATGAATCACTAAAGATCACTGTGGGAGCACAGGCACTGTAAGTACATATGAATCACTAAAGATCACTGTGGTAGCAAGGGCACTGCAAGTACATATGAATCACTAGAGATGACATTGGGAGCATGGGCACTGCAAGTACATATGAATCACTAAAGATCACTGTGGGAGCACGGGCACTGCAAGTACATATGCATCACTAAAGATCACTGTGGGAGCACGGGCACTGCAAGTACATATGAATCATATGAATCACTAAAGATCACTGTGGGAGCACAGGCACTGTAAGTACATATGAATCACTAAAGATCACTGTGCGAGTACGGGAACTGTAAGTACATATGAATCACTAAAGATCACTGTGGGAGCACAGGCACTGTAAGTACATATGAATCACTAAAGATCACTGTGGGAGCACGGGCACTGTAAGTACATATGAATCACTAAAGATCACTGTGAGAGCACAGGCACTGTAAAACATATGAATCATAAGAGATCACAATGGGAGCATGGGCACTGCAAGTACATATGAATCACTAGAGATCACATTGGGAGCATGGGCACTGCAAGTACATATGAATCACTCAAGATCACTGTGGGCACACGGGCACTGCAAGTACATGTGAATCACTAAAGATCACTGTGAGAGCACAGGCACTGCAAGTATATATGCATCACTAAAGATCACTGTGGAAGCATGGGCACTGTAAGTACATATGAATCACTAAAGATTATTGTGGGAGCACGGGCACTGTAAGTACATATGAATAACTAAAGGTTACTGTGGGAGCACGGGCACTGTAAGTACATGTGAATCACTAAAGTTCACTGTGGGAGCACAGGCACTGTAAGTACATATGAATCACTAAAGATCACTGTGCGAGTACGAGCACTGTAAGTACATATGAATCACTAAGGATCACTGTGGGAGCATGGGCACTGCAAGTACATATGAATCACTATAGATCACTGTGGGAGCATGGGCATTGCAAGTGCATGAGAATCACTAAAGGTCACAATGGTAGTGTTAGGCGATCCTCTGCACACCAGTCCACTCCACATCAGAACACTGCGCACATTCCCCCAACATCTCCTCCCACGGTCCGAGGCTCAAGTGATTCGGTGAACCCAAAGGACCGAAAACACCGTACCAGCTTTGGTGTACGGGCTCGATTGCAACCCTTTCTGCATTGGCAATTGCCTTGGAGAACGTATAGCAGAAGGGGCGGCGTTACGTCTTCACGTCGGTCACGTGATCCAGTTTGGCGTTCCTCACATGACCTTGGTGGACTTCACATGACCCAGAGACACACAGTATAAAGGTCTGAGAGACAGAATGATCATTGCTTCTCAGCTGCCTTCAGACTCTGTTTGGCGTTACGAATTGCTCCTTGTTACTTTGATCACGGAACTCTACCTCGGACTCCTTCGGACACCCCTTTGTACCTTTGCTTGGAACTGTTTACCTGTTGCCGGATTTTCGGACTTCACCTCGACTTGTCTTTGGATCATCCCTTGATACCTTGCTGAACTTCTACGCCATTTCCCTTCTTGGGATTCAAGTCAAGCCCTCTCTCCTACAGGTGCCTAACCCTACATCCACGCTCACCTGCGGTTCTACTATTCCAGGGACCGCCGCATCATCTGAATCTCGAACCTCTCTACTAGGTTACCTGGGTTTCCCCAACACCAGATAGGTACGACTCTTTAGATCCTATTGTTTACCTGATTGTATTGTAATTGCCTGGTACTTAACCTCGTTCCCTTTTGACAGCAGCATCGGTGTTCCAGAGGTTCCGTGGATCTGGGAAGACATCTCTCACCTGTGGCCTCAAAGGTCGCACAGCGGGTTTCTATTAGTTCCCCTGTGCGTCACTTGGGGACGGAGGTCTCATCGGTCTACACGACTCTCAAGTCAGAACAGACTGAGAAGCCGTTTAGTCGTGTTTTGACGATGCAGGGATCCACGGAAGAACCCATAGCTGCCTTAGTCCAGGCAATTACAATATTAAGGGCAGATATGGACGCCGCGAACACGGTGATCCACCAAAGGTTAGATTCCATACAGAGTGTTCAGCATTCTCTTCCCGCAGACCCTGAGTTTGGAGATGCTAGCCCCTCAACTACACCCCCTCCCTTGGCTACTACTACAGTCCCAACTCCGGTGGTCCTCCCAACCCCTTCCCCCCTGGCTGCTCCTGAACGCTATCAAGGTGACCCCAAGAAATTCAGAACCTTTGTTAATCAGTGCAAGTTACATTTCTTATGCAGACCTTTGGCCTTTCCTACTTCCACTGCTAAAGCCGCTTTCGCCCTTTCCCATTTAGCCGGGACAGCTGCCGCTTGGGCTAATCCCTTGCTGGAGAATAATAGCCCAGTCCTTTATGACTTTGATCTGTTGGTTCTGGAAATGTCTCGAGTATTCGATACCCGACACAAGGCACAGTCTCGGGATTTGGAGTTGTTAGAATTAACTCAGGGTAGAAGGACTCTGATAGACTACATCACCCGGTTCAATCAACTAGTTGCTGAAACATCATGGCCAGAAAACAAGCGGGCGGTGGTCTTTTATAGGGGGTTGAGTAACACCATGAAAGATGCTTTAGCAGTGATCCCTTCTGTGCCCACTAAGTATCAGGAATTGGTTGATCTCGCCCTGCAGATAGATGCACGGCGATCGGAGCGTAGAGCTGAATTGGGGGTCTCTTCCCATCCTACTCTTGCTAGTACTCCTGCTCCCAGTACAGAAGAACCTATGCAAGTGGGAGGTTTACGTAGTCCTATTACAACATCTGAGAGGGAACGTAGGAGGGTGGATAATGCATGCTTTTATTGTGGCACCACTGGACATTTTGTGAAAGAGTGTCCTCGACGTCCCAAGAAGAGCCAGGTTTTTCGGACAGCTCGACCTTAGATCCGGAGAACAGGTCGAGTGTTCCGTCATCATCTCCGGGTACCCCTCTTGCCTTTGCTCGTGTTCAACCCATCTCTGTAAAGGCTACTCTATGTCCCTCTACAGGCCTTCTTCATGCAGTCAATATCATCATTGATTCAGGTGCTACTGGTAATTACATAGACATTGATTTGGCCCATTCCCTCAACCTACCTCTAGTGGTAAAAACACGACCTGAACATGTCCAAGCCGTAGACGGCTCTGTGTTAGTTTCTGGTCCTGTTAGACACCAAACTGCACCTCTTTTGTTGAACATACAAGAAATTCACACAGAGACCTTAAGTTTTGATTTGATTACCACACCTCAATTCGGTATCATATTAGGGATTCCATGGTTACGTGAACACAATCCGCTGATCAATTGACAGTCAGGCACTGTGCTCTTTGAGTCCGAGGTCTGTCAGAATTATTGTCTCCCGGTCCATCAAACCACTGACACACCTTCTCGGGCCTTGGGAGCCTTAGCTCAACTCACGCTGACTGTTGACGATCCAGAGATTGTGCATTCTCATACTGTTGGGGGCTTGGTGTCTGGGATTCCACCTGAGTACAAAGCATTCAAATCAGTTTTTGATCGTGGCTCTTCCGAGGTACTTCCTCCACATAGACCATATGACTGCCCAATCGAACTACTCCCTGATTCCACTATTCCTTCGGGCAGGATCTATTCCTTATCCCCTTCCGAAGAACAAGCGTTGAAAGAGTATGTACAGAACGCCCTTCGTTTAGGACATATCCGCCCCTCTACTTCACCAGCGGCAAGCCCTATATTCTTTGTACCCAAGAAGGAGGGGGATTTACGTCCTTGTGTGGATTATCGGCGTCTTAACGCTATCACAAAAAAGGACAGATATCCAATCCCGTTAATCACACCACTTCTAGATCACTTATCACATGCTTCTATTTTCACCAAGCTTGACCTACGCGGCGCATACAATTTAGTGCGCGTTCGCGAGGGAGATGAGTGGAAAACTGCTTTCTGTACTCGTTACGTCTTGTATGAATATCTAGTCATGCCCTTCGGCCTATGTAATGCCCCGGCCACGTTCCAACGATTCATGAATGACATATTCAGGGATATTCTAGATGTATACATGGTTGTGTACTTGGACGACATCTTAATCTTTTCTCGTAGTCTTGATGACCATGTAAAGCATGTCCGAGAAGTACTATCCCGCCTGAGAGTACATTCCTTATTCGCTAAACCTGAGAAATGTCAGTTCCATAAAACGTCTGTTGAGTTTCTGGGTTTCCACATTACCCCTGGGGCGTTATCCATGAACGAATCTAAGGTCAAAGCAGTATTAGATTGGCCAGTACCTCAAACACTCAAGTCCTTGCAGGCCTTTTTGGGATTCGCCAACTTTTATAGACGTTTCATTTCTTCCTTTTCCACAATTGTTGCCCCACTCACGGCTCTGACCAGTCCTCAGGTACCCTATCTGTGGCAGAGAGAACATCAGGAGGCTTTTGAGGCTTTGAAAACCGCCTTTACTACCGCACCGGTACTTCAGCACCCCAATCCTGATCTTCCATTCATAGTTGAGGCGGATGTCTCTTCTTTTGCTCTCGGTGCGGTACTGTCTCAAACATGTCCTACAACAGGCAAGTTACACCCAGTGGCATACCATTCCCGTAAGTTTTCCAGTACTGAGACTCATTACACCGTTACGGAGAAGGAACTCTTGGCTGTCATGGATGCCTTTCGTGTTTGGCGCCATCATCTTCTGGGGGCCAAACATCCCATCACGGTATACTCAGATCATCGGAATTTACAGGATCTGGCTTCATTGAAGTGCATTAATAGCAGACAGGTCCGATGGCATCTTTTCTTTTCCTCTTTTGATTTTCATATTATGCATCGTCCTGGCACTTCCCATCTTCCCATGGAAAAGCAGATGCCTTGTCACGTTCCCCGGGGGGGGGTCGAGTTGCCAACCTTCCCTGACACTGTTCTCGGAAAGAGTCATGTGATTTGTCTTTGTACACCCTCATTGTCATTATTAGACTCAGTCCGATCCTTGACTAGCAATCATTCAGATCAGTTGCGAGAATGGGACCCAGTGTATTCTGATGGATTACCTTTCGTACATGAACGTCTGTTCCTTCCCACACCTGACACTCGTAATCTGGCCCTTGAGTGGTCTCATGATGCTCCCTTTAATGCCCATCCCGGTCAAGAGCACACTTTAGATCTTCTCAAGTGTTGGTGTTGGTGGCCCTCTATGAAGCGCGATGTAGAATGTTATGTTAATTCGTGCGCAGTATGTGCTCAGGCTAAACATCGAAGGGGTCGACCGGTTGGGTTGTTACTTCCGCTTCCGGTACCTCCCAGGCCCTGGCATACGTTGACTATGGATTTCGTTACCGATCTCCCCAAGTCGAAAGGCTTTGATTCCATCTGGGTAGTGGTGGACACGTTCACAAAAATGGCTCGTTTTGTTCCTTGTAAAGGCATTCCTTCGGCCCCGGTCTTGGCGGACTTGTTTTTTGAACATGTGTTCATGTTATTCGGCCTTCCTTCGGTCATTATATCCGATCGAGGATCACAGTTCACCTCTCGGTTCTGGAGGTCGTTGACGAAATTACTGGGCATTGATACCAGGTATTCTTCGGCCTATCATCCTGAGACCGATGGGCAGACCGAAAGGACGAATCAATCTATGGAGCAGTACCTTCGCTGCCTTATATTGCAACATCAGACCTCCTGGTTGGCCGTTTTACGGCTTGCTGAGTTCGCGTACAATAATGCGGCTCATTCAGCTATTGGTTATTCTCCCTTTTACGCCCTCTACGGTCAACATCCCAAGGTCTTGCCGGTCCCTGATGCTTCTAGTTCTTCAAATCCTGCGGCCACGACATGTCTTAGGGATCTAGCTGCTGTACATGCTAGTACTGTGGTTCATCTCACTGAAGCAAAGGCTTCTATGAAGGCCCGTGTGGATGGCAAACGTCGAGCTGCTCCCCCTCTGGTGGTGGGTTCTAGGGTCTGGTTGTCTTCACGTCATCTTCGCCTAGTGGGTTGCCGGAAATTGCTACCTCGTTTTGTCGGCCCGTATGTGATCTCTCAGGTTGTGAATCCGGTGGCTTTTCGTCTAGTGCTTCCTAGTTCTTGGCGTATCCATCCTGTGTTCCATGTCTCCCTCCTCAAACCTTGTCCTGATTCCGTCCGTCTTCGAGCCCCTGTTGCGCCGGTGTCCCTGACCTCTCCTGATGTCTTTGAGGTGTCGGCCATTTTAGGGTCCAGATGGTTTAGGGGTGGGCTCCAATATCTGGTGGATTGGAAGGGTTACGGCCCGGAGGAGCGTTCATGGGTTTCCACCTTGGATCTGAACGCCCCTCGGTTGGTGGCCCGCTTCCATAAGGATCATCCGTCCTGCCCACGGGTTCGTGGGCCTTTGGGGGGGGGCTATGTTAGGCGATCCTCTGCACACCAGTCCACTCCACATCAGAACACTGCGCACATTCCCCCAACATCTCCTCCCACGGTCCGAGGCTCAAGTGATTCGGTGAACCCAAAGGACCGAAAACACTGTACCAGCTTTGGTGTACGGGCTCGATTGCAACCCTTTCTGCATTGGCAATTGCCTTGGAGAACGTATAGCAGAAGGGGCGGCGTTACGTCTTCACGTCGGTCACGTGAACCAGTTTGGCGTTCCTCACATGACCTTGGTGGACGTCACATGACCCAGAGACACACAGTATAAAGGTCTGAGAGACAGAATGATCATTGCTTCTCAGCTGTCTTCAGACTCTGTTTGGCGTTACGAATTGCTCCTTGTTACTTTGATCACGGAACTCTACCTCGGACTCCTTCGGACACCCCTTTGTACCTTTGCTTGGAACTGTTTACCTGTTGCCGGATTTTTGGACTTCACCTCGACTTGTCTTTGGATCATCCCTTGATACCTTGCTGAACTTCTACGCCATTTCCCTTCTTGGGATTCAAGTCAAGCCCTCTCTCCTACAGGTGGCTAACCCTACATCCACGCTCACCTGCGGTTCTATTATTCCAGGGACCGCTGCATCATCTGAGTCTCGAACCTCTCTACTAGGTTACCTGGGTTTCCCCAACACTAGATAGGTAAGACTCTTTAGATCCTATTGTTTACCTGATTGTATTGTAATTGCCGGGTACTTAAACTCGTTCCCTTTTGACAGCAGCATCAGTGTTCCAGAGGTTCCGTGGATCTGGGAAGAAATCTCTCACCTGTGGCCTCAAAGGTCGCACAGCGGGTTTCTATTAGTTCCCCTGTGCGTCACTTGGGGACGGAGGTCTCATCGGTCTACACGACTCTCAAGTCAGAACAGGTAGCCAGGGCACTGCAAGTACATATGAATCACTATAGATCACTGTGGGAGCACAGGCACTGTAAGTACATATGAATCACTAAAGATCACTGTGAGAGCACGGGCACTGTAAGTACATATGAATCACTAAAGATCACTGTGGGAGCACAGGCACTGCAAGTATATATGAATCATTAAAGATCATAATGGTAGCAAGGACACTGCAAGTACATGTGAATCACTAAAGATCACAATGGGAGCACAGGCACTGCAAGTACATATGAATCACTCAAGATCACTGTGGTAGCAAGGGCACTGCAAGTACATATGAATCACTAAAGATCACTGTGGTAGCAAGGGCACTGCAAGTACATATGAATCACTAGAGATGACATTGGGAGCATGGGCACTGCAAGTACATATGAATCACTCAAGATCACTGTGGGAGCACGGGCACTGCAAGTACATATGAATCACTCAAGATCACTGTGGTAGCAAGGGCACTGTAAGTACATATGAATCACTCAAGATCACTGTGGGAGCACGGGCACTGCAAGTAAATGTGAATCACTAAAGATCACTGTGAGAGCACGGGCACTGCAAGTATATATGCATCAGTAAAGATCACTGTGGGAGCACGGGCACTGCAAGTACATATGAATCACTAAAGATCACTGTGAGAGCACGGGCACTGCAAGTACATATGAATCACTAAAGATCACTGTGGGAGCACAGGCACTGTAAGTACATATGAATCACTAAAGAGCACTGTGGGAGCACAGGCACTGTAAGTACATATGAATCACTAAAGAGCACTGTGGGAGCACAGGCACTGTAAGTACATATGAATCACTAAAGAGCACTGTGGGAGCACAAGCACTGTAAGTACATGTGAATCACTAAAGATCACAATGGTAGCCAGGGCACTGCAAGTACATATGAATCACTAAAGATCACTGTGGGAGCACGGGCACTGTAAGGATCACTGTGAGAGCACGGGCACTGTAAGTACATGTGAATCACTAAATATCACTGTGGGAGCACAGGCACTGTAAGTACATATGAATCACTAAAGATCACTGTGGGAGCACGGGCACTGTAAGTACATATGAATCACTAAAGATCACTGTGAGAGCACAGGCACTGTAAAACATATGAATCATAAGAGATCACAATGGGAGCATGGGCACTGCAAGTACATATGAATCACTAGAGATCACATTGGGAGCATGGGCACTGCAAGTACATATGAATCACTCAAGATCACTGTGGGCACACGGGCACTGCAAGTACATGTGAATCACTAAAGATCACTGTGAGAGCACAGGCACTGCAAGTATATATGCATCACTAAAGATCACTGTGGAAGCATGGGCACTGTAAGTACATATGAATCACTAAAGATTATTGTGGGAGCACGGGCACTGTAAGTACATATGAATAACTAAAGGTTACTGTGGGAGCACGGGCACTGTAAGTACATGTGAATCACTAAAGATCACTGTGGGAGCACAGGCACTGTAAGTACATATGAATCACTAAAGATCACTGTGCGAGTACGAGCACTGTAAGTACATATGAATCACTAAGGATCACTGTGGGAGCATGGGCACTGCAAGTACATATGAATCACTATAGATCACTGTGGGAGCATGGGCATTGCAAGTGCATGAGAATCACTAAAGGTCACAATGGTAGTGTTAGGCGATCCTCTGCACACCAGTCCACTCCACATCAGAACACTGCGCACATTCCCCCAACATCTCCTCCCACGGTCCGAGGCTCAAGTGATTCGGTGAACCCAAAGGACCGAAAACACCGTACCAGCTTTGGTGTACGGGCTCGATTGCAACCCTTTCTGCATTGGCAATTGCCTTGGAGAACGTATAGCAGAAGGGGCGGCGTTACGTCTTCACGTCGGTCACGTGATCCAGTTTGGCGTTCCTCACATGACCTTGGTGGACTTCACATGACCCAGAGACACACAGTATAAAGGTCTGAGAGACAGAATGATCATTGCTTCTCAGCTGCCTTCAGACTCTGTTTGGCGTTACGAATTGCTCCTTGTTACTTTGATCACGGAACTCTACCTCGGACTCCTTCGGACACCCCTTTGTACCTTTGCTTGGAACTGTTTACCTGTTGCCGGATTTTCGGACTTCACCTCGACTTGTCTTTGGATCATCCCTTGATACCTTGCTGAACTTCTACGCCATTTCCCTTCTTGGGATTCAAGTCAAGCCCTCTCTCCTACAGGTGGCTAACCCTACATCCACGCTCACCTGCGGTTCTACTATTCCAGGGACCGCCGCATCATCTGAATCTCGAACCTCTCTACTAGGTTACCTGGGTTTCCCCAACACCAGATAGGTAAGACTCTTTAGATCCTATTGTTTACCTGATTGTATTGTAATTGCCTGGTACTTAACCTCGTTCCCTTTTGACAGCAGCATCGGTGTTCCAGAGGTTCCGTGGATCTGGGAAGACATCTCTCACCTGTGGCCTCAAAGGTCGCACAGCGGGTTTCTATTAGTTCCCCTGTGCGTCACTTGGGGACGGAGGTCTCATCGGTCTACACGACTCTCAAGTCAGAACAGACTGAGAAGCCGTTTAGTCGTGTTTTGACGATGCAGGGATCCACGGAAGAACCCATAGCTGCCTTAGTCCAGGCAATTACAATATTAAGGGCAGATATGGCCGCCGCGAACACGGTGATCCACCAAAGGTTAGATTCCATACAGAGTGTTCAGCATTCTCTTCCCGCAGACCCTGAGTTTGGAGATGCTAGCCCCTCAACTACACCCCCTCCCTTGGCTACTACTACAGTCCCAACTCCGGTGGTCCTCCCAACCCCTTCCCCCCTGGCTGCTCCTGAACGCTATCAAGGTGACCCCAAGAAATTCAGAACCTTTGTTAATCAGTGCAAGTTACATTTCTTATGCAGACCTTTGGCCTTTCCTACTTCCACTGGCAAAGCCGCTTTCGCCCTTTCCCATTTAGCCGGGACAGCTGCCGCTTGGGCTAATCCCTTGCTGGAGAATAATAGCCCAGTCCTTTATGACTTTGATCTGTTGGTTCTGGAAATGTCTTGAGTATTCGATACCCGACACAAGGCACAGTCTCGGGATTTGGAGTTGTTAGAATTAACTCAGGGTAGAAGGACTCTGATAGACTACATCACCCGGTTCAATCAACTAGTTGCTGAAACATCATGGCCAGAAAACAAGCGGGCGGTGGTCTTTTATAGGGGGTTGAGTAACACCATGAAAGATGCTTTAGCAGTGATCCCTTCTGTGCCCACTCAGTATCAGGAATTGGTTGATCTCGCCCTGCAGATAGATGCACGGCGATCGGAGCGTAGAGCTGAATTGGGGGTCTCTTCCCATCCTACTCTTGCTAGTACTCCTGCTCCCAGTACAGAAGAACCTATGCAAGTGGGAGGTTTACGTAGTCCTATTACAACATCTGAGAGGGAACGTAGGAGGGTGGATAATGCATGCTTTTATTGTGGCACCACTGGACATTTTGTGAAAGAGTGTCCTCGACGTCCCAAGAAGAGCCAGGTTTTTCGGACAGCTCGACCTTAGATCCGGAGAACAGGTCGAGTGTTCCGTCATCATCTCCGGGTACCCCTCTTGCCTTTGCTCGTGTTCAACCCATCTCTGTAAAGGCTACTCTATGTCCCTCTACAGGCCTTCTTCATGCAGTCAATATCATCATTGATTCAGGTGCTACTGGTAATTACATAGACATTGATTTGGCCCATTCCCTCAACCTACCTCTAGTGGTAAAAACACGACCTGAACATGTCCAAGCCGTAGACGGCTCTGTGTTAGTTTCTGGTCCTGTTAGACACCAAACTGCACCTCTTTTGTTGTACATACAAGAAATTCACACAGAGACCTTAAGTTTTGATTTGATTACCACACCTCAATTCGGTATCATATTAGGGATTCCATGGTTACGTGAACACAATCCGCTGATCAATTGGCAGTCAGGCACTGTGCTCTTTGAGTCAGAGGTCTGTCAGAATTATTGTCTCCCGGTCCATCAAACCACTGACACACCTTCTCGGGCCTTGGGAGCCTTAGCTCAACTCACGCTGACTGTTGACGATCCAGAGATTGTGCATTCTCATACTGTTGGGGGCTTGGTGTCTGGGATTCCACCTGAGTACAAAGCATTCAAATCAGTTTTCGATCGTGGCTCTTCCGAGGTACTTCCTCCACATAGACCATATGACTGCCCAATCGAACTACTCCCTGATTCCACTATTCCTTCGGGCAGGATCTATTCCTTATCCCCTTCCGAAGAACAAGCGTTGAAAGAGTATGTACAGAACGCCCTTCGTTTAGGACATATCCGCCCCTCTACTTCACCAGCGGCAAGCCCTATATTCTTTGTACCCAAGAAGGAGGGGGATTTACGTCCTTGTGTGGATTATCGGCGTCTTAACGCTATCACAAAAAAGGACAGATATCCAATCCCGTTAATCACACCACTTCTAGATCACTTATCACATGCTTCTATTTTCACCAAGCTTGACCTACGCGGCGCATACAATTTAGTGCGCGTTCGCGAGGGAGATGAGTGGAAAACTGCTTTCTGTACTCGTTACGTCTTGTATGAATATCTAGTCATGCCCTTCGGCCTATGTAATGCCCCGGCCACGTTCCAACGATTCATGAATGACATATTCAGGGATATTCTGGATGTATACATGGTTGTGTACTTGGACGACATCTTAATCTTTTCTCGTAGTCTTGATGACCATGTAAAGCATGTCCGAGAAGTACTATCCCGCCTGAGAGTACATTCCTTATTCGCCAAACCTGAGAAATGTCAGTTCCATAAAACGTCTGTTGAGTTTCTGGGTTTCCACATTACCCCTGGGGCGTTATCCATGAACGAATCTAAGGTCAAAGCAGTATTAGATTGGCCAGTACCTCAAACACTCAAGTCCTTGCAGGCCTTTTTGGGATTCGCCAACTTTTATAGACGTTTCATTTCTTCCTTTTCCACAATTGTTGCCCCACTCACGGCTCTGACCAGTCCTCAGGTACCCTATCTGTGGCAGAGAGAACATCAGGAGGCTTTTGAGGCTTTGAAAACCGCCTTTACTACCGCACCGGTACTCCAGCACCCCAATCCTGATCTTCCATTCATAGTTGAGGCGGATGCCTCTTCTTTTGCTCTCGGTGCGGTACTGTCTCAAACATGTCCTACAACAGGCAAGTTACACCCAGTGGCATACCATTCCCGTAAGTTTTCCAGTACTGAGACTCATTACACCGTTACGGAGAAGGAACTCTTGGCTGTCATGGATGCCTTTCGTGTTTGGCGCCATCATCTTCTGGGGGCCAAACATCCCATCACGGTATACTCAGATCATCGGAATTTACAGGATCTGGCTTCATTGAAGTGCATTAATAGCAGACAGGTCCGATGGCATCTTTTCTTTTCCTCTTTTGATTTTCATATTATGCATCGTCCTGGCACTTCCCATGGAAAAGCAGATGCCTTGTCACGTTCCCCGGGGGGGGGTCGAGTTGCCAACCTTCCCTGACACTGTTCTCGGAAAGAGTCATGTGATTTGTCTTTGTACACCCTCATTGTCATTATTAGACTCAGTCCGATCCTGGACTAGCAATCATTCAGATCAGTTGCGAGAATGGGACCCAGTGTATTCTGATGGATTACCTTTCGTACATGAACGTCTGTTCCTTCCCACACCTGACACTCGTAATCTGGCCCTTGAGTGGTCTCATGATGCTCCCTTTAATGCCCATCCCGGTCAAGAACGCACTTTAGATCTTCTCAAGCGTTGGTGTTGGTGGCCCTCTATGAAGCGCGATGTAGAATGTTATGTTAATTCGTGCGCAGTATGTGCTCAGGCTAAACATCGAAGGGGTCGACCGGTTGGGTTGTTACTTCCGCTTCCGGTACCTCCCAGGCCCTGGCATACGTTGACTGGATTTCGTTACCGATCTCCCCAAGTCGAAAGGCTTTGATTCCATCTGGGTAGTGGTGGACACGTTCACAAAAATGGCTCGTTTTGTTCCTTGTAAAGGCATTCCTTCGGCCCCGGTCTTGGCGGACTTGTTTTTTGAACATGTGTTCATGTTATTCGGCCTTCCTTCGGTCATTATATCCGATCGAGGATCACAGTTCACCTCTCGGTTCTGGAGGTCGTTGACGAAATTACTGGGCATTGATACCAGGTATTCTTCGGCCTATCATCCTGAGACCGATGGGCAGACCGAAAGGACGAATCAATCTATGGAGCAGTACCTTCGCTGCCTTATATTGCAACATCAGACCTCCTGGTTGGCCGTTTTACGGCTTGCTGAGTTCGCGTACAATAATGCGGCTCATTCAGCTATTGCTTATTCTCCCTTTTACGCCCTCTACGGTCAACATCCCAAGGTCTTGCCGGTCCCTGATGCTTCTAGTTCTTCGAATCCTGCGGCCACGACATGTCTTAGGGATCTAGTTGCTGTACATGCTAGTACTGTGGTTCATCTCACTGAAGCAAAGGCTTCTATGAAGGCCCGTGTGGATGGCAAACGTCGAGCTGCTCCCCCTCTGGTGGTGGGTTCTAGGGTCTGGTTGTCTTCACGTCATCTTCGCCTAGTGGGTTGCCGGAAATTGCTACCTCGTTTTGTCGGCCCGTATGTGATCTCTCAGGTTGTGAATCCGGTGGCTTTTCGTCTAGTGCTTCCTAGTTCTTGGCGTATCCATCCTGTGTTCCATGTCTCCCTCCTCAAACCTTGTCCTGATTCCGTCCGTCTTCGAGCCCCTGTTGCGCCGGTGTCCCTGACCTCTCCTGATGTCTTTGAGGTGTCGGCCATTTTAGGGTCCAGATGGTTTAGGGGTGGGCTCCAATATCTGGTGGATTGGAAGGGTTACGGCCCGGAGGAGCGTTCATGGGTTTCCACCTTGGATCTGAACGCCCCTCGGTTGGTGGCCCGCTTCCATAAGGATCATCCGTCCTGCCCACGGGTTCGTGGGCCTTTGGGGGGGGCTATGTTAGGCGATCCTCTGCACACCAGTCCACTCCACATCAGAACACTGCGCACATTCCCCCAACATCTCCTCCCACGGTCCGAGGCTCAAGTGATTCGGTGAACCCAAAGGACCGAAAACACTGTACCAGCTTTGGTGTACGGGCTCGATTGCAACCCTTTCTGCATTGGCAATTGCCTTGGAGAACGTATAGCAGAAGGGGCGGCGTTACGTCTTCACATCGGTCACGTGAACCAGTTTGGCGTTCCTCACATGACCTTGGTGGACGTCACATGACCCAGAGACACACAGTATAAAGGTCTGAGAGACAGAATGATCATTGCTTCTCAGCTGTCTTCAGACTCTGTTTGGCGTTACGAATTGCTCCTTGTTACTTTGATCACGGAACTCTACCTCGGACTCCTTCGGACACCCCTTTGTACCTTTGCTTGGAACTGTTTACCTGTTGCCGGATTTTTGGACTTCACCTCGACTTGTCTTTGGATCATCCCTTGATACCTTGCTGAACTTCTACGCCATTTCCCTTCTTGGGATTCAAGTCAAGCCCTCTCTCCTACAGGTGGCTAACCCTACATCCACGCTCACCTGCGGTTCTATTATTCCAGGGACCGCTGCATCATCTGAGTCTCGAACCTCTCTACTAGGTTACCTGGGTTTCCCCAACACTAGATAGGTAAGACTCTTTAGATCCTATTGTTTACCTGATTGTATTGTAATTGCCTGGTACTTAACCTCGTTCCCTTTTGACAGCAGCATCAGTGTTCCAGAGGTTCCGTGGATCTGGGAAGAAATCTCTCACCTGTGGCCTCAAAGGTCGCACAGCGGGTTTCTATTAGTTCCCCTGTGCGTCACTTGGGGACGGAGGTCTCATCGGTCTACACGACTCTCAAGTCAGAACAGGTAGCCAGGGCACTGCAAGTACATATGAATCACTATAGATCACTGTGGGAGCACAGGCACTGTAAGTACATATGAATCACTAAAGATCACTGTGAGAGCACGGGCACTGTAAGTACATATGAATCACTAAAGATCACTGTGGGAGCACAGGCACTGCAAGTATATATGAATCATTAAAGATCATAATGGTAGCAAGGACACTGCAAGTACATGTGAATCACTAAAGATCACAATGGGAGCACAGGCACTGCAAGTACATATGAATCACTCAAGATCACTGTGGTAGCAAGGGCACTGCAAGTACATATGAATCACTAAAGATCATTGTGGTAGCAAGGGCACTGCAAGTACATATGAATCACTAGAGATGACATTGGGAGCATGGGCACTGCAAGTACATATGAATCACTCAAGATCACTGTGGGAGCACGGGCACTGCAAGTACATATGAATCACTCAAGATCACTGTGGTAGCAAGGGCACTGTAAGTACATATGAATCACTCAAGATCACTGTGGGAGCACGGGCACTGCAAGTACATGTGAATCACTAAAGATCACTGTGAGAGCACGGGCACTGCAAGTATATATGCATCAGTAAAGATCACTGTGGGAGCACGGGCACTGCAAGTACATATGAATCACTAAAGATCACTGTGGGAGCACAGGCACTGTAAGTACATATGAATCACTAAAGATCACTGTGAGAGCACGGGCACTGCAAGTACATATGAATCACTAAAGATCACTGTGGGAGCACAGGCACTGTAAGTACATATGAATCACTAAAGAGCACTGTGGGAGCACAGGCACTGTAAGTACATGTGAATCACTAAAGATCACAATGGTAGCCAGGGCACTGCAAGTACATATGAATCACTAAAGATCACTGTGAGAGCACGGGCACTGTAAATGCATATGAATCACTAAATATCACTGTGGGAGCACAGGCACTGCAAGTATATATGAATCACTAAAGGTTACAATGGTAGCCAGGGCACTGCAAATGCATGTGAATCACTGAAGATCACTGTGGGAGCACGGGCACTGTACGGATCACTGTGAGAGCACGGGCACTGTAAGCACATGTGAATCACTAAATATCACTGTGGGGGCACAGGCACTGTAAGTACATATGAATCACTAAAGATCACTGTGAGAGCACAGGCACTGTAAGGATCACTGTGAGAGCACGGGCACTGTAGGTACATATGAATCACTAAAGATCACTGTGGGAGCACAGACACTGTAAGTACATATGAATCACTAACGATCACTGTGCGAGTATGGGCACTGCAAGTACATATGAATCACTATAGATCACTGTGAGAGCACGGGCACTGCAAGTACATATGAATCACTAAATATTACTGTGGGAGCACAGGCACTGCAAGTACATATGAATCACTAAAGATCACTGTGGGAGCACAGGCACTGTAAGTACATATGAATCACTAAAGATCACTGTGCGGGTACGGGCACTGTAAGTACATATGAATCACTAAAGATCACTGTGAGCGCACGGGCACTGTAAGTACATATGAATCACTAAAGAGCACTGTGGGAGCACAGGCACTGTAAGTACATGTGAATCACTAAAGATCACAATGGTAGCCAGGGCACTGCAAGTACATATGAATCACTATAGATCACTGTGAGAGCACGGGCACTGTAAGTACATATGAATCACTAAATATCACTGTGAGAGCACAGGCACTGTAAGGATCACTGTGAGAGCACGGGCACTGTAAGTACATGTGAATCACTAAATATCACTGTGGGAGCACAGGCACTGCAAGTACATATGAATCACTATAGATCACTGTGAGAGCACGGGCACTGTAAGTACATATGAATCACTAAAGATCACTGTGAGAGCACAGGCACTGTAAGGATCACTGTGAGAGCACGGGCACTGTAAGTACATATGAATCACTAAATATCACTGTCGGAGCACAGGCACTGCAAGTACATGTGAATCACTAAAGATCACTGTGGGGGCATGGGCACTGTAAGTACATATGAATCACTAGAGATCACTATGGGAGCACAGGCACTGGAAGTACATTTGAATCACTAAAGATCACTGTGGGAGCCCAGGCACTGGAAGTACATATGAATCACTAGAGATCACTATGGGAGCACGGGCACTGTAAGTACATATGAATCACTAGAGATCACTGTGGGAGCATGGGCACTGTAAGTACATATGAATCACTAGAGATCACTATGGGAGCACAGGCACTGCAAGTACATTTGAATCACTAAAGATCACTGTGGGAGCCCAGGCACTGTAAGTACATATGAATCACTAGAGATCACTATGGGAGCACGGGCACTGCAAGTACATATGAATCACTAAAGAACACTGTGGTAGCCCAGGCACTGTAAGTACATGTGAATCACTAAAGATCACTGTGGGAGCACGAGCACTGTAAGTACATATGAATCACTAAAGATCACTGTGGGAGCACGAGCACTGTAAGTACATATGAATCACTAAAGATCACTGTGGGAGTCTAGGCACTGTAAGTACATGTGAATCACTAAAGATCACTGTGGGAGCACGAGCACTGTAAGTACATATGAATCACAAAATATCACTGTGGGAGCACAGGCACTGCAAGTATATATGAATCACTAAAGGTTACAATGGTAGCCAGGGCACTGCAAATGCATGTGAATCACTGAAGATCACTGTGGGAGCACGGGCACTGTAAGTACATGTGAATCACTAAAGATCACTGCGAGAGCACGGGCACTGCAAGTACATATGAATCACTAAAGATCACTGTGAGAGCACGGGCACTGCAAGTACATATGAGTCACAATGAGAGCACGGGCACTGCAAGTACATATGAGTCACAATGAGAGCACGGGCACTGCAAGTACATATGGATCATTAAAAGTCACAATGGAAACACAGGCACTGCAGATTCATATGGATCACTAGGGATTATAATGTGAGCAGGTGTGAGATACTTGGACATTGCTGATTAGTAGGATGGGCATTACAATATAGAGATTTTAAAATGTGGAAATAACATTAGTCCTCACAACGGGCTACAGCGGGAGGAGCGGGCATCTCACGCACTTTAGATTCGCATCATATGTAGATGTAGCGACAGGTCAAGCTGTGGTGGGGTGGGGTGAGGAGGAGAAGGAGGAGGAGGAGGAGGAGGATTGATAGCGCTTGTCTAATTCTATTAACTGTTCTGTAACTGGTAATAATGTGACGCTCCACTTCAAGAGCCTCTGAGTTGTTCTCCTTTTGCTTCTCACCTGCTTCCCTCCTTTGTTCTCTTCCCCAAACTGTTCAGTCAGCTGACTGGTTGCCTGGTGAACATTCAGAGCCCCACAGGTCTCAGGCTCTCCTGTCAGTCCTGCGCTTCCCTCCGTGTCTCCACACTGTGCCTTGCATTATTGCACTCGGAATACGTTCCATGAGAGTGCAACCACTCTGCACTTGCCCCTGCTGGTGTGGGTGCACTTGTCCCGCCTGCCCCCTCTCCCTCGCACTTCTGTCTGTGCACTTGCCCGACCTTGAATGTACTAGACTTAGCAAGTTTGTATGTGCTGTCTTCCTCTATATCCCCTTTCCTAGCTTGCTGTGCCTGCATGCATAGGCGCATTGATGACCAACCTTGTGTCTCGTATGGTCCACCCCTCTCCCCCACTTCTTCCCCCACTCTTTGTCACGCACTTATACTAGTAGAAATGCCCTGGACTAGTATGCTAGTTATTGTTAGATCATTCGGAATCTACAAAGCCTAAGAATGACGATGATATCCCCTTGTTCCCTTCCCGCGTTGAAGCTCTTTGAAGCACTTCACTTTTGTATAAGTGCTTTACAAATTTACAATTACATGTCCCCTGTTTGGATCAATGATATGCGGTAGGATTTGCGGGCGGGGGTCTACCTACAACCTATCCAGTTGCACAACCTCTGTCTGTCACTAGATCCTATCTCTGTGCTTTTTTATGACTGTGAATTTGTTAGGCATGGATTTCCTTTGTGTAAGATGGATCACACTCTTTTTTCTCACTTACGGTGTCTATCTGGATGTCCCAGCACATTGCGAATGAGAATTTCTGGCTGTGGTGTAAGGCTCTCCAAATTTGAAAGAACACCATAACAGCACTCTCTAGTTGCAAGGAAAATGCAATTGTGGACCACGCATGAAATTGATGCTAAACGGGTGCACATTACTCTGAACCTAGCCAAACCTCTTCCATGCATCCCATAATATCCTATTTCGAGGGAGGTGTCATACTTGTCATTGAATCATTGCTTAAGCAAGGAATTATTGTCTCCGCCCCTAGAACTGGAAATACTCTGATGTTGTTTATCAAGCCTAGGCTCGATTGCTATTGACTTGCACAATATGGCCGCCTTGTCAATGCGGCCATTTGCCTGATTTTTCTGTGGTTCCGTGCTACCATTCTGTACTGCATTCCTTCGACGGCTGCACACTTTACTGCAGTGGATTTGGACATCTGGATTTTCTGTGTGGCTTTTCCTGTGGTTCCGTGCTACCATTCTGTCCTGCATTCCTTCGACGGATGCACACTTTACTGCAGTGGATTCAGACATCTGGATTTTCTGTGTGGCTTTTCCTGTGGTTCCGTGCTGCCATTCTGTCCTGCATTCCTTCGACGGCTGCACACTTTACTGCAGTGGATTTGGACATCTGGATTTTCTGTGTGGCTTTTTCTGTGGTTCCGTGCTACCATTCTGTCCTGCATTCCTTCGACGGCTGCACACTTTACTGCAGTGGATTTGGACATCTGGATTTTCTGTGTGGCTTTTCCTGTGGTTCCGTGCTACCATTCTGTCCTGCATTCCTTCGACGGCTGCACACTTTACTGCAGTGGATTTGGACATCTGGATTTTCTGTGTGGCTTTTTCTGTGGTTCCGTGCTACCATTCTGTCCTGCATTCCTTCGACGGCTGCACACTTTACTGCAGTGGATTTGGACACCTGGATTTTCTGTGTGGCTTTTCCTGCGGTTCCGCGCTACCATTCTGTCCTGCATTCCTTCGACGGCTGCACACTTTACTGCAGTGGATTTGGACATCTGGATTTTCTGTGTGGCTTTTTCTGCGGTTCCGTGCTACCATTCTGTCCTGCATTCCTTCGACGGCTGCACACTTTACTGCAGTGGATTTGGACATCTGGATTTTCTGTGTGGCTTTTCCTGTGGTTCCGTGCTACCATTCTGTCCTGCATTCCTTCGACGGCTGCACACTTTACTGCAGTGGATTTGGACAGCTGGATTTTCTGTGTGGCTTTTTCTGTGGTTCCGTGCTACCATTCTGTCCTGCATTCCTTCGACGGCTGCACACTTTACTGCAGTGGATTCAGACATCTGGATTTTCTGTGTGGCTTTTCCTGTGGTTCCGTGCTACCATTCTGTCCTGCATTCCTTCGACGGCTGCACACTTTACTGCAGTGGATTCGGACATCTGGATTTTCTGTGTGGCTTTTCCTGTGGTTCCGTGCTGCCATTCTGTCCTGCATTCCTTCGACGGCAGCACACGTTACTGCAGTCGATTTGGACATCTGGATTTTCTGTGTGGCTTTTCCTGTGGTTCCGTGGTACCATTCTGTCCTGCATTCCTTCGACGGCTGCACACTTTACTGCAGTGGATTTGGACATCTGGATTTTCTGTGTGGCTTTTTCTGTGGTTTCGTGCTACCATTCTGTCCTGCATTCCTTCGACGGCTGCACACTTTACTGCAGTGGATTTGGACATCTGGATTTTCTGTGTGGCTTTTTCTGTGGTTCCGTGCTACCATTCTGTCCTGCATTCCTTCGACGGCTGCACACTTTACTGCAGTGGATTTGGACATCTGGATTTTCTGTGTGGCTTTTCCTGTGGTTCCGTGCTACCATTCTGTCCTGCATTCCTTCGACGGCTGCACACTTTACTGCAGTGGATTTGGACTCTGGATTTTCTGTGTGGCTTTTTCTGTGGTTCCGTGCTACCATTCTGTTATGCATTCCTTCGACGGCTGCACACTTTACTGCAGTGGATTTGGACATCTGGATTTTCTGTGTGGCTTTTTCTGTGGTTTCGTGCTACCATTCTGTCATGCATTCCTTCGACGGCTGCACACTTTACTGCAGTGGATTTTGACATCTGGATTTTCTGTGTGGCTTTTCCTGTGGTTCCGTGCTACCATTCTGTCCTGCATTCCTTCGACGGCTGCACACTTTACTGCAGTGGATTTGGACATCTGGATTTTCTGTGTGGCTTTTCCTGTGGTTCCGTGCTACCATTCTGTCCTGCATTCCTTCGACGGCTGCACACTTTACTGCAGTGGATTTGGACTCTGGATTTTCTGTGTGGCTTTTTCTGTGGTTCCGTGCTACCATTCTGTCCTGCATTCCTTCGACGGCTAGACACTTTACTGCAGTGGATTTGGACATCTGGATTTTCTGTGTGGCTTTTCCTGTGGTTCCGTGCTACCGTTCTGTCCTGCATTCCTTCGACGGCTGCACACTTTACTGCAGTGGATTTGGACTCTGGATTTTCTGTGTGGCTTCCCAGCCAGAATTTACTTAGGAACATTTTTAGTATTGTTTCACAAGGCTGGTCCATGGCAATGTGGAACGTCCGACGATCTTCTCCAAGATTTTAAAACAATATCTTGCCTAGCTGGTGTTCAAAGGAGGGGGAGGGCAGTTTTCATTCAGTGCACTGGCAACCTCCTCTTGGCGTTTTCTTCATTGGAAGCTTGTATGTGCTTCATAAGGTGATCAGAATCCACTTGTAGAAAAGGATAGCTACTTTACTGTCAGTTGCAGGATCGGGAGAGTAAAGCCCGCAAGCAGCACAGGACAGACACTTAGGTAAGGGACTTCCACGGCCATGCCTCGGAGGTGTCCTTCCTTTCCTCACCTTTCCCCAGAAGCACAATGTCTCTAGAGGCCTGGTACTCTCTAGTCTGGACTACTGCAATAGCCTCTTCCTTAATCTACCCTCTTCCGCCCTCCGCCCCTCCAGCTGATCCAGAATAGGGCTGCGTAGCATCAAGCAGGCTCGGCCCACATGCGGGATCAGGCTCAGTGTGTACCGGGTCCGCGAGAAGAGACTCCACCTCACCCTAGCGTGGCTGCCTGTTCACCTTCTTTTTGTGTGGCAGCCTGCGCTTTTCCAATTTTATTTCTTTTATTTTTTTGATAGCTCCGATTCAGGAGCTTAATTTCACTGCTGCGGCCCTGGGATCTCAATGGGGCGGCAGCGCAACACCTTGCAGGGTGGTGCTGCCGCCTGCGGATGTGCTCCCCCTCTGCATATTGGCTGTCTCCAGAAGGCGGGGGACGAGCGCTCCATCTGCCATGGCTCAGCACCGGAGCAAACATTGAATATCCTCCTTTTTTGTTTCCCCTGGATGCCGCCGTGCGCACGGCCAAACCGCGCAGCCACTGCTGCGTCCGGTGTGGCAGGTGAGTGTTCACTCCATTTTCTCCACCAAAGCACCTCTTTTGCAGCTCTTATGCAGCAGATGCCACGGGGGGCCTGCAGGCGAAACGCCCCACCCGGCTGCACGAGCGCCCTCCCCAGAGGGCCGTGGCCGGGGAGGACTCGCTAGCAGGGATCCTGCATCGTCCCTTGTTGCCGCTCCTCCTCCTGCAACAGGGACAGTCCCTCCCCTCCATTTGCGGCGATGGATGCCGCATGCAGGTCTTTCTCTCCACCAGCAGGAATAGAGAGCAAACAAAGCAATACAAAAGCTCACAAACCAAACAGGGATACGGAGCCCCATGGGGTCCCATCCTCGTCACCAATGTTGTGGGGGACACGTGACGGATGTCCGGTGGGCCCCCCAGAGTGCTGTGGACACCATCACTCAACAGGCCCAGTGCCTGTGGGGGTTGGGGCCTGCCTTGGATATCTGGCAGGCCCCATCGTACTACAGGACGCCAGCACCATTGGGGGTGGGGGCACAACCAGTCATGCCCCTGACGGTGCAGGCCTCTGCCACCATGTTGGCACAAGGGTCCCATGGCATGCAGGCCTACATGAAATGTGACTCAGACTCAGTCGCTCCTCTTCTGGAGTCTACAGCCATTCTGTCTCACGTGCCTGCAAGGGCTCTTTTTATCAGCTTGGTCCATGACATAGTCATGGCCCATATTAAAAGGGCAATGTATATGGGAGAGAGACATCTCTCCCATGTACCCTGTGCTGCATCTCTCCCTGTCCCTGTGCTGCACTCCCATTGGTTGCTGAGTGTTTTCTGCCATCCATTCAGGGACCGGCAGGCTTCAGCTTGCCCTCTCAGCAAAGGCCCACTTCTAAGGCCCCTGCCTGCTCCTTGTCTGCTTCCAGAACGCTAATTGGGGTCCTCCCTGCACCTTAACCACATGATGCTGCCACCTCACTCCTCTAAGAAATCGGGACTGTCTTGAC
Source organism: Ambystoma mexicanum (assembly GCF_040938575.1). Lineage (NCBI taxonomy): Eukaryota > Metazoa > Chordata > Amphibia > Caudata > Ambystomatidae > Ambystoma > Ambystoma mexicanum. The sequence continues at coordinate 1,285,785,639 of NC_090926.1, forward strand.
TTTGTCTCCTCCAGAACTATGCGTTAGTTCCCTCTTTATGTACTCACTCCTACCGCCTTTGACTATCACTGTTCTTTCTACTTGTTATTCCCATGTTGTCATCCTGATGCACAGTGCTTCCTAAAACCCTTTGTTAACATCCGATTCCAAGATTGAAAAGTCAAATCTTGCTGTTTTTGCTTTGTGCTAAAAAGTCAAATCTTGCTGTTTTCGCTTTGTTCTAAAAAGTCAAATCTTGCTGTTTTTTGCTTTGTGTTAAAAAGTCAAATCTTGCTATTTTTGCTTTGTTCTAAAAAGTCAAATCGTGCTGCCCATTGCAAAATTCTCTGTATTTTGCTTGTATACTGTTTCTTCTCTGTACCTTGCCAGCCCAGTGATCTCACCACTCTCTTTTGCCCCACACCTACCTGCCTTAGCCCCCCCAGTATCTCCATCCTCTCCTCATTTCCACCCCCATGGCGCTTTCTGTTTCGCCTATCTTTTCCAACTGCTTCTCCATTGACTATCCTTCCCTTCTCACTAAGTCTGGTAGGAAGAAGTTCAAAAAGGATATCTTGGGCTCTAACCCTGGTCTTCCTATCGCCGACACCTACTCCAATGGTTCTGCCAGACAGACCCTCACCGACATCCTCTTTGGCATTCCTTCGCCAGATCTATGGACTCCTCATATGGTCTCTGTGCTCTGCCCTATCTCCTCCTCTCTCATTAATGGTGGCACTTGCTGGGAAGTTCTCATGGCTTCCTTTGACTCCTCTAAAGTCATCATTAATGTCTACCTAAATGGCACTGTCGTGTTCCAAGGCCCTCAGGCCAATCTCCTCCTCTTTGATAGGCGCTTCCCTCGCCTCATCAATTTCCTCTCATCTCCTGCTGTCCTCTCCTCTCCCCCCTGGCTACCTTGCCCTCTCTCTCCTCCTCCTCTGTCCCTCCTAGGGCTCTTTCTCCTCCGCAGGGTGTACTTCTGATCTGTACCCATCCCGGAAGGTCTTTAAGGCTGGCAACCTTCTTCATATTGCCACTCTCAACTCTCGCTCTGCTGTCAAACACTCCTCTGACATCTGCTACCTCCTTGAAGAATTAGACCTTGATGTCCTTGGTCTTACTGAGACATGGTTCCCAGCCAGCTCTGTCACAAGCTTTGAGACTCTCCTCCCTGATGGCTACAAGATACTCTCAGCACCTAGATCCTCCCGGTCCAGTGGGGGGGTAGCCCTGATTTTTCCTGAGTGGGTTCCTGCCTCTATCATTCCCATTCAGACCTACTCCTCTTTTGAATGCCTTGTCTGTAGGCTTTCTCTGTCACCTACCCATTCTCTTACTGTGGTTACCATCTACCGGCCTCCTGGTCAAATCACCTCATTTCTCTCTCAGTGGGCAGACCTTTCCTCCTCCCTCCTGGCCTCTACCACTCTACCTCCTCCTCAGTGACCTCAATATACGTTTAGACTCTCCTTGCTCCTCCTCTGTACTCTTCCGTGACCTCTGCGACTCCCTCTCCCTGTCCATCTTCCCCTCTGGCCTGACTCACTCTGCAGAGCACACACTCAATGTCTTTATCTTCTCTGACCTCCCCCTCTCCATCCCTCTGACCACTCCTCTCTCCTGGAGCAATCACTCCCTCCTCTCCTCTCATCTCCCCCTCTCTTCCCCCCAAGCCAAGCCCTCTCTTCCCCCCAAGCCAAGCCTACCCCAACACTGCCACCTACCTTCTCGGACATCTGACCCATGAAGCGTGTGTCAGTTGAGGTTTTTGCTGCCACTTTCTCTCCACCCTCCATCTTTGGCCATCTCACATCCTGACACAGCCCTGTCTTTGCTTGCTCTACTCTTCAATTTCTGATACGCTTGATGCTCTTGCGCCTGTCATGAGGATCCGTTTGAAGTCCAAAGTCAAGTCCAATTACTGGTATGACTCTGACCAAGCTACACTTAAACGTAGGTGTAGGGCGGCTGAGAGGAAATGGAGGACTTCCTGTTCATCCTCTGACAAACTGGCCTGTCGCCTGCTATCAAGGCAATACCGACTCTCTGTCCTCACCAAGAAGAGAGTCCACATTCAAGCTTGCGTCTCTGTGGCATCTAACAACTCTTTAAAATCTGCAAGGAGCTGGCGAACCCTGCATCACCCAGGACATCCTGTTCACCCTCTCCACCCACACCCCTCCTCTCCCCTCTCCATATGTGCTTGCTGGCCCTCCTTTACCCACCCCCCACCACCCTTCTCGTCCTTTCCTCTTTTCTCCCCTGACAAGGTCGCTAGACAAGTCCGATCTATGAAAACCTTGTCAAAACAGGTTCATCCCTGTTCCTCTTAAACCATCAAGGACCACATTGACACCCTCGCTCCGGCCCTTGCTGATTTTTGCAACCACTCCTTTGCCTCGGGTTCCTTCCCCTCCTTTCTGAAGCACTTCTTTGTGCATCCTCTTCTCAAGAAACCCACAGCTGATCCTTCTTGTCCAGCTAACTATCCCCCAATTTCCATTACTCCCTTTCTTGGCAAACTCCTTGGCTTAACCTTCATTCCAATTCTGTTGGCTGTCTCCATGACCACCAGTCTGGCTTCAGAGCTGCCAGAAGCACGGAAACTGCTCTCCTGAACATCTGTGAAGATCTGCTCTCCAACCTTGACCCTAACATTCCCTCTGTCCTCATCCTCCGCGATCTCTCTTCTGCCTTCGAAACGGTCAATCATACCATCCTGTTCAACTGTCTCTGTGAAAACCTGGGTATCATTGATCAGGCTCTGGCCTGGCTGACCTCTTTCCTCTCAGATCAACCTTCCCAGGTCCAACTTGGGTCCTTCCTTTCATCTATCTTCCTCTCTACCTGTGTTGTTTCCCAGGGGTCTAACATCTCGCCCTGGCTTTTCAACCAATACCTGGCAACTCTCGCCCACTGCATTGCCACTTTCTGCTCAAATTTCCAGTGCTACGCTGACGACACTCAACTAATTTTCAGGCTATCCTCTGCCACCTCCTTTCCCTCTCTCATCTCCGATTGGCGAACTGCCATTCAAGATTGGTGCACAGCCAATGATCTTTGTCTGAATGCCAGCAAGACGGAGATCCTCCTCATCGGCACACCTTCACCATCCTTTCCCCAAACTCTCTCGCCGGCCTCCCTTGACCCTCCTCCTACCCCCACCTGCGAAGCCAAGAACCTCGGGGTCATCTTTGACTTCACCCTTTCCTTCTCCGCCCACATCTCTGAGGTCTCTAAAAAGTCAAATTTCCGACTGCACCTCCTCAGAGGTACTCTGCCTTTCCTCTCATTCCCCGAGAAGCTCATGGTATCCCAAGCTCTGGTTCTCTCTAGCTTTGGACTATTGTAACAGCCTCTTTCCAAATCTACCTGCCTCTACTCTCCGCCCTCTGCAACTAATCCAGAACAGGAATGCAAGACTTGTCCTTGGCCTCAAGCCCTGGGATCGCATGTCTCCAGCTCTGAAATCTCTCCACTGGCTCCCAGTGGATGCAAGGATTACATTTAAAACCCTCTGCATTGTTCACAAGGCTTTCTGGGGCCTGGGTCCAAAATACCTTCAGCTATCCCTCTGCAAATACCTCCCCTCTCGAGCTCTTCTCTCCTCTACCTCCAACTCCCTCGGGGTCAGTCGTTTTTCAAAGAAACGAGCTGGGGGTAGATCTCTGTCTTCGGCTGGGGCCTCCCTCTGGAACATCCTCCCTGCCACCCTAAAACTTGAGGAGAGCCATCTCCGGTTCCAGAAGCACCTCAAGGTCTTCCTCTTTTCTTCTGCCTTAGCTCCCCCTCTCCCCTGCTGATCTGTTCTCTCTTGGCACTGTGCACCTGGCCACCCTCTGTCCTCTGGGCCCAGGTACCCTGCTACCCTGCCAGCTCACCCTGCCACCGTCCCACACTGCCTCTGGGCCACCCCTTGCACTGGGGTCTGTATCTGTACCCAAACAGCCCCCCCTTTTTCTTGCTGCACTACCACTGTTTATTGCCTTTGTTATTTATTTATTGTTATTTATGTTTCTCCTCTGCTTCGCACTTCGCATGTTTCTCCTCTGCTCCTCCCTTCCATACATTTTTCCCCTCCCCCATGCACTTGCGTGTTCTCAGTGTCACTGGGCCTAGTAAGATCGCTGTTTTGGTCTCCCCTGTTTCCCTCCCTTGCCTTGTCGCGCTCTGAAACACTTGTGTACGAGCGCAATAGAAATAAAATATCAATATCACATTTAAAGGGGGAATACACGTGGGAGGGTCCCACCACCACACTGAGCAGCAACGAACATGGTGGCCTGATGGTGGGCTCCAGCCCGCCGATATCCTATGAACATAAATATCCTGCATTGTGCCGTGGATGAGTTACTGTGGAAGTGAGGGGTGCCGCGCTTGACCTGTTGACAGAGGCGTTGCTAGGAGGGGGATAAGGGGGCTATAGCCCAGGGTCTTTTGGTTGTAGTCTCAGATAGAAGGTCAGGGGTTACAACCAAAAAGGCTAGCTAGCCCCTAGTCCTGACAGTCCTGACATTAGCTTAGCCCCGGATATTTTCCAGACCCAGAAACACCCCTGCCCGCTGGAGCTGCTGCCCGACTCCAGCGGTGAGGAGCACTGGACTGTGACGACTGGTAGCTGCATTCCACTGTCAGCGGTGGGTTTGTGGGCCGGGCAGCCCAAAGTGGTGCTCATTCCTCCGCTGGGCCTGCTTGCTGTGGCTTCGGCCTGTGTAGGCAGTGGCCAGACCCAGCACCGGGTTGCGGCTGGTGTAAAGCGCTGACACAGACGTTTCTCGGCCCTGTGGTGGATGCCTGCTGGCCTCCCTGTGTGAGCAACGTCAACCCATTGCGGAGGCACTCCTAATATGTATGCTGCCGGTAGACCGCTGGCTTAGCGGTCTACGCTCCGGGTGAGGTCCCTGAGGCTCGGGAGGATGAGGCACTTTCTCTGCGAGGCCTGATTACCTGCCAACCTCCTTGCGCTGCAGCCGCGACATGCAGTGGTGCTCTCCTCTTAAACTCCCAGCAAGGCTTTAAGGACTGTGGGTGTGAGGTGAAGCCTCACCCAAGTGACCTGCAACCATCTACCATACAAAACCCTGCAACCTGATACTGGCCAGTGGGGGCTCAGATGAGAGTTATTGCTGGAGTGGGGGCTGCGACCTGGGGACTGACCTCGCCACTATTGCTTCTGGTGCCCAATCATTGCATGTCGAGGCGGTCTGTGTGCGGCCAGCCTGCATCTGTGGTCTGAGTGCTGGCATAGTCCCCCTTCTGGTGGCTTTGCACTTGTGTGGGAGTCCCTTACTGCGTTTAACCATGAGGAAGGGCGCAGGGAGCAAGAGGGGCTCGGTGGCAACGTTCACCAGTTCAATGGCAACGTCTGGGAGCCCTTAAACCCCTGTGGGAGAGGCAGGGGGGGCAAGGGCCGATTGATTCCCTTCTTGCAGCTATGCAGAGTGGTTTTGCAGCCGTTAATATGAAACTGGATGATATTGTTGGTAATATTAGCTCCCTGCGCTTCAACCTGGACAAGGAGCAGAGGCGTAGACAGGCTAGAGCCTGCGCGGGCAAGGTCCACCCAGAATCTGTGTGGGCATTTGCAGATCTTAATATCGCTGTGGTGGGCCCAACTATTTCCGCTTCAGGCTCCACAGGTTGGACAATTCTGCCTACTCCTCTGGCAAGGAGATTGGACGCATTACAGAGGCAGAGACCAGGATTAGGGGCACGTAGGGCAGGATTGCACAGCATGACCGCAGCATTGCCGGCCTGAAGAAGAACCTAGCGACAGCACAGGAGCAGAAAAAGGTCTGCCTGGCACGGAGCACAGAAGTGTGCTGCAGTGTGTGCTGTGTTAAATGGGACTAGGAGGAGTAGGATGAGCCTTGCACATACCAGCGATTTACAAAAGTCCCCGCTGGTGCTGTAACTGGGCACTGTTCGCCCAACTGCGTGTGCGAATTGACCAGGGATACAACAGCAATTGTACATCACCGGCCTCTTATCGTGGGGGGCCTTCGGCCTTTGAACCCCCCCTGGCGCTAATGGTTTAACGGCGCCGTAAAGAGCGTCGGCGCCGTTAAACCATTAGCGCCTGATTACAAGGGCCCTCATTACGACCCTGGCGGAATTCGCGGTGCAAAATGCACCGCGGAGCATGGCGGAAAGCCGCCGATAGCGCCATGGGGGTTGGCGGATTTACCACCCCATGCCGACCTTGGCGGAGCGGTAAATCCCCAATCCCCATTTTACCCTTCCCCATTCCCATTCTTGCCCCATAGGGTATAATGGGAGTGGGGAAGGAGTTAATTACGCCGCCGTAAAGTACGGCGGCGTAATTAACAACGAGGTCCCTTAGCGCCATGGTTTTCTCCGCCCGGTAAAACCAGGCGGAGAAAACCTCCATGGCGCTAAGGGAACTCGTAGTAGGGCGGACGGGTCCGCCGCGATTACCGCTGGCGGTATCCCACTCCGCCAGGGTCGTAATGAGGCCCAAGGTCCCTTAGCGGGTTGGAGGCTTTAACGCCTGCTTTTTGCAGGCGTTAAAATCCAACCCGCTAAGGGACCTTGGAGCTAATTACGGCAACCGTAATTTATGGTGCCGTAATTAGCGCCTTCCCCATCCCCATTATATCCTATGGGGCAAAATGGGAATGGGGAAGGGCAAATGGTGAATGGGGAATTACCACCCCCCCCCACCAACCTTGTGATGGGGGCGGTAATTCCGCCATCCACCATGCCGGAGACTGGCATGGACCATGGTGCTAATAGCACCATGGTCCAGCGCCTGGGTCGTAATGATGACTACTGATGGTACACAACACTACTACTTTCAAAGAGAGCTTTAGAACTACGAAGTAGAGCCTTTTTATTTCGGGGTGACTGTGGGCTTTTAAGCCTTTGAACTCTGGTTTTATTAAGTTGTGTTTGTTAGTTTGTGCTTTGGTTCAGGGGTGACTGTGGGCCACTGACACTTTGAACCCCGGTTTACCATCTGCAAAGCAGGTCAGAATGTCATTCTAGAGAATGCTTCTAAGCATAAAGTCATTATTGTTTATCTGGCTGGGATTAAGGGTACGGGCCCATGAAACCAGGCTTGCTTTTGTGACTATTTAAGCATTGGGGGCCCGGTTTTGGTTGAATACGTGGTTTTGGGGCCATGCGTGCTCATAAAGCTGCACTTACATATCCAACTGATAACTTTGTACTATAAGAAGGGGCATCTCTTAAGTGGTTAGTGGTTGGTGTGAGTGGACCACAATGGGGCTAACGTTGAGGAGTAAGGGTATTGCAGACTGTCGAACCTTGTAAAGATCCCGCTTTTGGATTTAAAACCTTTGTTGATGTTGAAGCCCTTGAGTATGTTCCACCTTTGAAAACTAAACTAAACAAGGGGGACACCATTTTGGGGGTTTTAGGTGACATAAACCAAGCCCCCCCCAACATCGAAGGCAATATACGAACTATCGTCTCCGATGATATGTTACATGAGGGTGACTTGGTTTCTGATGCCTCGCTTTTGGCACCAGCCACCTCACATGAGTTGGCCAAACGGAGTGCGGCTCTCATTGGACTTTAAAACCAATCAATGGTCTATTCCAGAATCCCCTGCTCGCGAGGTTGGCCTCACAGAAATAATGTAGCACCAGCATATTGGTAAAGTTCTGCTAATTGCAGAGCCTAATTGCAGAGCCTCGTACTCCAGCACATTCGGCCATTATGTCAGAGTCACATGGGTATTATTGGGCTGCGGAAACTGCACCGGGTGGGGAAGCTCGGGGAGGAGACCATAAAGAACAGGCGTCGGGGGTTGGGTAAGGTAGGTAGGGCAGAGGATTCAACAACAGTTGTCTTTCCCAATCCTAGCCCGGCTTCTCGACTCAATGGATAAGAGGGTATGATTCCCTCAGTTTTGAAATTCGAGATCTTAGACAGATTTTGAGGGCGCTAGTAGGGAAGATGCCTTTTCTGGGAGGGTATATTTATTTTAATTTTATTTTTTACATTTGTATAGGGCGCAGGCAGCCCAAGGGCATTGTGGCGCTGTTACTTGCAGAAAAACGTAGTTACATTATGCATAAGTTACAGCATTGCGCACATAGGTGTAACACATTTTATGCATGGAGGCGTACACGGGTCAGATATACATATGGCGGGTGTACATGAGAATCGGTAGAGAATCAAGCAAACAGGGTGGTTTTCAAGGTTTTGCGGAAGGTGGTCAGAGAAGGTTCAGCTCGCAGGGCAGTGGGGAGGGCATATCATTGCCATCACCAACCAGAATGCAATACTCGGTAACAGGGAAAAAACTCCTGAGGATACCAAAATCCGGGTGGGCCGGGAATCGGAAAAAAAGGGGCAGAATCGATCCTGGCCAATCAGATAGCTGTGAAAACTGGGCAGCCCCAGCAATGTTATACCCTATTCAAGGCACCATTATTACCAGTCTCCAGGTTGGGGGCGCCCCCTGAGCAGGGAGACGTTATGGTATGTAGCAGTCCAAAGGTGAACATCCACCACTGAGTGGCCCTAGTGCCCCTCAATCAAGGAAAAAATACTCCCCCAAAAGAAAAAACAAAACAATAGGGGATCCCGAAAGTTTCTGAGGAACCTAAGATCTGAGGTGGACAAGCAAATGGTAGCAGATCGGGCAGATCTTGAACAAAAGAAAAGGGATTTCTTTAAGTCAAATAAACCAAAGAACCCTAAAGAAGGACATAGGAAGTCAAAACAATCCAGGGAGTCAGGAGTCCAGGCCACTGAGCCATTGGAGGACAGTCCTTCTTTTGACTTAAGTCATATTTCAGTGTATCCAATAGATAGGGCGTCCCAGGAAGCTTCAGGGAGGGAAGAGTATGTGAATGAGGGGAAAATAGAGAAAACAACTGGGCAAGGGGGAGCGGGAGTGCTGTGTTTTAAGGGACTCTATCCCGACACCACTGTTAGGGCCTAGTAACCCAAAGTTAGTGGAAGTGGGAAAACCCAATGTGTGCCCGAAGGTGGGGGAAGCAAAAGAAAAATTGTTTTCTATGTTCCCAACACCGGTTGTAGTGAACGATCAGCCTCAGGGTAGGGACAAACTGGGTTGCTCAACGTGAAATCCCAGGGCCCCCATCCCGAACAATAGAAGAACAGAGCTTGGGTATGCCAAAGTGCCGACAACTGAGGGTGGATAGGGCAGCCACCCATTACACTGACTATAACGCAGAGAGACTTAAATCACAGCCCAGATGACCCCAAAAACCACCTCAAAAAGCGAAAGTGCAAGAGTGTCAGATTTGCATCCATTTGAGCCGCTTATTTGAAAGCTCCAGTGGGTACCCGCTGAATAGGCACTACATCTTATCTCTCATGTATGAAATTCCAAATTTGAGTTTGGTAACAATAGGAGATATTAGTACATTCAAGTTCATGCATGATGATTGCGTGGACGTAGTTAAACTCCACCTAACGTCTCAAATTATTAAATTTGGCAGAAAACAAGCGTTTCTTAGCTTTGGGCTTTGAAGTCGCTGACGCAGGGATATCAATAATCTCAAGAGTAGCCCTAAATGACCCAGAAAAGATCAGGGCAGATTGTTGGTTAATCCCCGCACAATAGGTGGATACGAATAGTCCATGGGCCATATAGAAGGAGTCCCACAAAGTCAAGTAAACAATGGTTGGAGTCAACGCTAAGAATTGAGGGAGGAACTAGGGCGGGTTATGACTTGTGATTGCCCAATTGGGTACTGGCCTCTGGGAATTCCTGAGGTTTAAAAATATATTAAATAACCAGGATTTGCTTGTGTCCTTTGACATAGTTTGCCTTCGGGAATCTTTACTCCTTGATTCTCCGATTATTGAAGGCTTTGATTCAGTACACATCAAAGCGTTGCGTGGCGAGAGAGGTAGGCCGAATGGTGGGTTACTGACAGCAATTAAGTGGAGCCACGGCCTGTGCCTCCGTAAAATTGAACTGGGTGGGAGTGATATGCTGGTGGCTCTGCTGGAATGGCAGCCCGATGCTGCAGGTGTCTCCAGTAAATGTCTGCTGGTAAATGTACAGTTAAATCCGGATCAAAACCAGCTGGATGAGGCACTTGCCGCCGTATCTTTTACAATATTGGGAGAATTACCTGATGAGGGAGCTGCAGTGATTGTTGTGGGCGATTCTAATGCAGAATGCCTGGATTATCTCTGGTATTTGGTACCCAACAGAATAAGAACCTCTAAGGAATCACGGAACAGGGGCAAGAGGATTCGCCAAGAGTTGGAGGAATGGGATCTCTCAATTCTAAATGAGAATTTCCACGGGGACATCCTGCCCAACTTGACATGTGTGTCTACTATAGATTATATTTTTGTCTCCTCTGGCTTGTTCATGAACGGTGGTCGTCTTTTGGCCAAAAAACTGGAGTTAAGTGATCACCTGCGAAATTATGCTCCCTCCAAAAAATCAGGAGAAAAATATGTCACTTTTGGTAGAAATTAACCCATGAAATCATGAGGTTAAATGGTCACCAAAACTGGCAAGGGCTTTTGATAATGGGATTGCAGGCCTAAGTGCAGAGCCGGAAGGGTTTTCTTCCTCCGTTGCAGCAGTATTGGGCAGTCTCACTACAGAAAAAGCCCCGAATCAGGGGGTGTTAAAGGTGGGTGGTATTCATGGTTTTGACACGCAGGTGCAGGCCCGGAAAAAACAAATACAAAGGGACTTAACAATCCTGAGGAAGGCGAACCCAGGAGGCTGTGTTAAAGAGGTACGCAGGGTAAAGCAAGATTACAGGAATTGGGTCAAAGGTCGGACATTTTTAATGAACATCAATGATGCTGGCATGTTTGTCTGGTAATAACTCTGGTAGATTTTGGCAATTGTTAAAGCCCGAAGGTAGGGATCGGTTCCTGCAAACCCAACCAATATCAGAGAAAATTTCGGTCAAGCATTTCACCGACCTTTATGATATGATATGGCATTTATAACGCACCTATACACAAGTGTTTCAAGGCGCGACGAGGCAAGGGGGGAACAGAGGGAGGAAAGACAACGATCCTACTAGGCCAGGTGTCATTCAGATCGCACAAGTGCATGGGAAGGGGGGAAAGGAGAAGTGCACGGGGGAAGGGAGAGGGGAAAGTGCATTACATGGGAAAGCGGAATAAATAAGAAAATAAGACAAATAAAACAGCCAGCTAGTGGCAAGTGCAAGGGAGTGCAGACATAAGAGCTGGTAGGGGGACTGCAGGGATACAGAAAAACAGTCCCCAAGTGCAGGGGTTGCCAGGGAGACAGTGCAGGTGGGCAATTAACGGATCCTGGGCCAGAGATCACAAAGGGTGGCCAGGTAACCAGTGCAATTTCAGTCAGGAATTTAGCTGGGGAGGGGTGGGGAGAAAGCAGAAGTAAAGAGAAAGGTTGTGAGGTGTTTCTGCAACTGGAGATGGTTCTCCTCGAGTTTCAGGGAGGCAGGAAGGCTGTTCCAAAGAGAGGCCTCTGCCGAAGAGCGTGATCTGCCACCAACTCGTTGCTTGGAGAAGTTTATGTAAAACCTGGGTTAATTGGGAATTCTGTGTTGCCGCAGACCCGTTGGAAGGGCGCTTTTCAGTGGGATCTAGACGATATTGCTATTCTGATTAAAAGGAGTAAGAAATCAAATGCCCCAGGACCTGAGGGCCTTTCAAATTTGACCCTTAAATCAAACGTATTTGTTTGGACCAAATTACTGTCAGAATTGTTTGCAAATATTTTGATAAAAAATAAGTTACCGGAAAAGTGGTCTGCTGACACAATAATCCTAATTTTTAAAGGCGGAGATAGATCTTCACCTCTGTTTTTTATAGAGCCATTTAATTGATGGATGTTTCAAACAAAATTTCTGCCAAAATGATGTAGAAGGAACTCCAAATTTGGGCATGTGTTTCTGACTTCCTGGACCCATTTCAGACTGGGTTCAGGCAGGGGATGGGCACCTCCCTAAACAGTTTTGTCCTGGAATTACTTTCACGACAGGCAAAGGTGCAAAGTAATCCTGTATTTTTGGTGTTTTTGGACATTAGCACGGCTTTTGATCATGTAAACAGGTCATTGCTATGGAAACGTTTATATGAAAATGGCTGTCTGCTTCCTTTGGTAGGGATTTTGGAGGCTCTACGCATGGGCACGAGGATCAAAGTGAGATTAGATGCCCACGGATCCTACACGTATTGGATAGAGACAAATAGGGGTTTGCGCCAAGGTTGTGTCTTGACGCCTTTCCTATTTTGTTTCTATATCAAGGAAATATTGGGATAGTTTGAGTCATGTAAGGACAAATCTCCCTAGGTTGGGTGAGTTTAAAATTCAGCACCTAATGTACGCAGATGAAATAGTCATCTGTGATTTGACGACGATTGGTTTGCAGAGAGCCTTGTATGCTGTGGAGGATTTCTTGGGAAATTTGGATTTGTCTGTAAATATATTCAAATCTAAAGTATTGGTGTTGAATGGAGGTAAAAATAAAAAAGTCGAACTTTCACTTGGAAACTGAGGGGCTGCGAACTTGAAGTGGTAAACAAGTTTAAGTATTTAGGGTCCCTCGTTTATGACAATGGGGGAGGGCCCGACTTACTGATTGATCTCAAGGCCATGTTTGTGGGGGCAATAATACACCGCCGTCAGTTTGATTTTAAATTTGGTACGTTTACGTTCCTTCCAGTCCTAAAATTGTTTAAAAAGCAAATTGTACCAAAATTAATCTTTGGAACACAGACCAGTCGAGTTACAATTGATTGGTCAAAACTGGAGGCGATACTCTGGAGAGCGGTCCTACGTCTCCCACCAACAATAACCTTGGTGGGGATAGTGTACTAATTGGGGCAGTGTCCTATTCAGACCATGATCGACTGGGGGAGGTTGCAAATTTGTTGAGTCTATTGGCCCCCCAACTGCCTCAATCTATGCGAGATTAAGTGTATTATGGTAGAAAGGTGCATTATGGGGAAGATTGTTTGAAATTATTGTTAATGATAGGGGCATCAATGGAAGACCTTATAGCGACGCCTTACTTGGTAAAACAAAACCTTTTCAGGCTTGTATGGATCTCTCTTAGATAGAACTCAATGGAATACCAATGCTTTGGAGACCACTTTGTCTGGACAATCAAGAACTATAACCATGTCGCTCCATTCCTGAAAAAGCACCCTTTTAGGTTTTTCAGGTCCCAAATCTTGAGACTCAAATTGAATTTACTTGCTACCCAAGAGGTCCTGGGCAGACGATCCAAGGTGCAGGGGGATCAGAGACTTTTGTCAGCACTGCCATAAGGCGATAGAGACCTTAAAACACTTATGTGTACAATGTTCTACTTTGTGTACGTTGAGGGGTCGCATTACACCTACGAATTTTAGATCAACAGAACAGGATCGGTGGATTAGGATTTTAAACACATATAAAATGTCCTTATCAATTAGGCTTTTAGAGTTTTTTAAGGCATGCTTTGTGGAATTTTAATGTTTCTATGGTATATGTGTTTTTCTAATAATGTTAGGGGGTGTAATATGCAGCCTCTCGCCGCCCCACTGAAGTACGAAGTCCTTTAATGGACAGCGTAGAGCCATCAATCAAGTCAATTGTTCAAACATGTGCACACCATTCCCCTAATCAAAGAGAAGAAACGATATAAATGATGCAAGATAACCTTGAAAATCATGCCACAATCAACAGGAATATGTTGAGAGGTTCAGGTCAAATGCCTGGGAACAAGACCCCAATGTCCATGAAGGTTTACTGTGAAGACACTCGATTTCGGTTTTCTAAGGTGCACACTTGTAGGAATATAAAAATAAAATGGGGTTATGTCAGGAACAGGCCCATTAACGCGGCAGAAGCTGCACCATTGCAGCGATATTGAATCACGCTTGTGTGAACAGACTGATGGGGTAAATTAGGAAAACGAGAACAAGATCACAAAGGTAAATAATTTAACTGTGAAATCACTAGTTGTCATTGTTTCTTTACCCCGTTCTCTTCCAATGCCGCACTCACTGAATACTCCATTGTATCTCGATCAAGTCTCACCAAGACTTTTGGTCGCACCAGCTGTGACAGATTTAAGACCTGCAGATGATTATACCGCTAACACTCCAAATACTCGAAACACTACTAACACTGTACAATTTGTTTTCAGTGCTTGATTTTACAGTTTCCGCAGTCTTTATGTCACTGTGTCAAAATTCAAATGGTGCAGGTACAGGTCTCACCTTCGCTGTAAGATGTTCTGGATTGCTTGAGCTGGGCTTCAATCACCTTCAATCGACGGTCCTGCTGCAAACGTCCAGGGTCGACGGGAGCAGTGGGGAACAGTGGGGGAGAGCGGCAGCGAAAGGCAGCAGGTTGATTCAACTGAGCTCGACATAGCTGAGTTTGGCAGCGAGAGGCTGACTGAGGCAGACTGAACTTGCTGCTGAACTATGCGAGCCGGCGCTGCGCTCCTCATTCCCGCTTTGTAGGCAGTCCGTTACAATTAAAGGGACAGGGACTCACACATGATCCAAGGCAGTCAGGAGAAAACAAGACCCCAATGTCTTCACAGTAAACCTTCATGGACATTGGGGTCTTGTTCCCAGGCATTTGACCTGAACCTCTCAACATATTCCTGTTGATTGTGGCATGATTTTCAAGGTTATCTTGCATCATTTATATCGTTTCTTCTCTTTGATTAGGGGAATGGTGTGCACATGTTTGAACAATTGACTTGATTGATGGCTCTACGCTGTCCTGCGCGTGCTCCAGGATGGGGAGGACTGTCGCAAGCGCCTCAATGACTTGCGTGTCAGAGTACGCAGCATACTCTCACAGCACAGAAGTGCAAGCAGGGGCACTGGAGGAGGGCCACCACCCGCTAGATCTATATGAATGTAGTTCACATATTGATGATGGTTTTTACTAGGTGTATCTAAGGGGTGGCCATGGATTTTGCAAAAACTGTCTGTTTTTATTTTGTTTGTGTGAAAAGTGCATATTTGTACTGTAACGCACAATAAATAAATACATTAAAATTGAGTTCTTCAGAAACAGCGTAGGCTCGGTGGCATGTCATGCAACGGTCTGGGAAACCTTTAAAGTATATATGAGGGGTGAACTGTAATCTAGCACGTCTGGCACACTTAAGTCGCTTAGATCAGAGCTCTGTGTACTGGAGCAGCAGAGCAGACAGCTCAAAAATGAATACAGTATGACCAACGATAAGGCTGTCCTGGGCCTAATCAAGCACACCTGTTGAAATTCCAGGAGCTAGCGGACAGAGAGGTTCTATATGTCACCAAACCAGTGTTCGCACGGAGGTATAGCGTGTGCGATAGACCAGGTAGGGCCCTTTCTAGGACAGTGAGACTTGACTCAGCTCCTCGGGTGATATCTGGCATCACAATGGCCTCTGGGGTTACCCTGTCGGCGAGGATGATATTAATTCAGAATTCCGAGTGTACTACGCAGCACTTTATTCTCACAGGGATGTCTTTGCGGTTACAGATCTCACACAGTGCTTGGAGTCCATTGACCTCCCGGCTTTGCCAATGGTGGCACATTTGGTGCTTGATGCCCATAGCACCCATGAAGAAATATCCTCTGCTATTGTTGCCCTGGCTTCGGGAAAGGCCTGGAGTCTGACGTGCTTGGGGGTCGAGCGGTATAAAGAATACAGGGCAATACTGGTTCCACAACTACTGCAGGTATGGGAGGAGTCCATGGTAGCAGACTGCCTCCTGCCATCCATGCGTGAGGCGATAATAACAGTTGTATCTCAACCTGGTAAACCTCCAAGTGAGGTTGCTTCGTATTGCCCGCTGTCATTGTTAAATGCTGACGCACATTCTTTTGCTAAAATCCTAGCTTCCAGGCTACCCCCTTATATATTTTCAAAGGCTACCAATTCAGGAGGGCATACATCTGGATCCTTTCTTGAGACCAGTGACCCTCTCTGTCCCTATTCCTTATGTTTGAGACATTGTGGGGCTCATTCTGAGCATGCCGGTCCGTAACAACGGTGCTGGTAAGCTTCCTGGCACAGTTGTTTCCAGACCGGCATATTACAGGTCTGCATGCCAGAGCCGCTGTACCCGACAGGTTGGACCCTGCCGGGCACATCGGCCACAGTATGCAAACCGTCACGAAAGCACTGGCAATGTTAACAACGGTGCCGGTGCTTCCATGTTCCCCATTCCCATAGAGCCCTATAGGACTCTATGGGAATGGGGAATTACAATTTACTGGCGCCTGACTTTCCGGACCACCGGGGTTGTAATCCCCCAGTGCTACCGGGAGGTCAGGCGGCGGAAAATATTTAGGGGTCCAGCGGCAACCCGCCGGTAATACCAGCACGGTTATCGCCGGACCTGTAATGAGGCCTGTGTCTTTTTGCTGTTTCTGCAACTATACCTCAAAAACATGTTTCAGCCTAATGTTGTGGAAGAATTTTCGTAATTCAATTTCACAATGGAACGGGGCTGCTTTCGGTACTGGAAAAAAAGAATGACCTTTGGCTAGTAGATCTTTTTCTCACTCACTTCACAGACACCTCACTGTGGGAACACCTCTCTAACCAGGAATTTAGCGGCCCTTAGCGCATAGGCATGGGGGCACGGGCCTGCTTCTATCCACCTGGGAAAGGGACATACTACCACGCTCATGTAGCGGTGAACATGGCATACATTTATGATATCGACATAGTTGATGTGAAGGTGTAGGAAAGGGCCTCTGGGTTGGGGTATCACTCCTTTGATCACTTTAAGCGTGTGGCCAGCGGTGAACTGCTGGCATGTGAGACAGTTGCTGATAAAATTTGAAACACAGGCATTTAATTCAGGACAGAACCATGACTCCTTAATGCGTGCCGTAATTATCTCCTTCACCGTGTGTGCAGGATAGTGTAGTTGTGCTAATGCCGTTTCTAATAGAGCAAGAGGCATAACTACTTTGCCCGTATTATTTTGTCTCCACAGCGCATCTGTGGGAGACATTGAGTACCCTCTTCTCACCCAAAGTTCTTTTTCCGTCATCGGGGCTGCTGCCTGCAGCTCCATTACCTGTGGATGTGGTAGATGGCTATAACCTTTTTTCATTAGCATTTGTCTTGCCCTTCCCCTCTCTTTTTCTTTTTCTTGGACGTCCCATACTTCCCCAAAATATGTGGCGTGTTTTGCATAGAAGCCTGCTGCTTCATTCCCTTTTGCTATCAGGTCTTCCCCGTTAGTGTGTGCTTGGCACTTCACTAATGCTAGTTCTGTTGGGTATGTTACGACCTCTATTAGCTCCCCTCGGAGGAGAGCGTGCTGTACTGGTGTACCATCTTCCTGTCTGAACCCTCTTCTCAACCATTTTGCTAGGCCAGAATGCACTGTTGGGGTCACGTAGGCACTATCTGAATAGATAATCACTTGTTTCCCTTTACTCTCTCTGAGAGCTAATATCAGAGCCACTAGTTCTGCTGCTTGAGCCGAATATTGGGAAGGCAGTTTAATACATTTTACTGCCTCACATGTCCAATCCTCTCTAAATTTTACCACTGCCACCCCTGTTCTTCTCACCCCATCACCTTGATTAATTGTTGAAGACCCATCGATGTACAGTACCTCTCCCCCCTCAAGTGCGTCTTCCTCTACTTTGCGTGTTTCTGAGTAGTACTCAATAGCTTTTGTACAATCGTGGACATATTCTCCTTCTTCAACTTCTTCTGCCAGGAAGTGTGCTGGGTTGACATTCTTGCACTTCACTGTCTTTAGTTCAGGTTGTGAGAGGATAATTGTATATCCTGTTGCTCTCTGTGTTGTCAGTGTGCTCTTTGGCTTGTGCAGAATCGCAAAAAGGGCATGCTCCAGTGTTGTATAACATCCCATAGTTATTGATGATGCTTTTTCTACCACGAAAGCTGCAGCAGCCAAGCGTTGTTTGCAAGGGAAATGCCCTGTCATTACTGGGTCTAGTTTCCCGCTGTAGTATGCAATTGGTTTGTGGCCCATACGTGTCCTTTGTGTGAGTACTGCTTTCATTGCCACTCCATCAGAGTGTGAGAATATAAAAACTCTTTTTTATAATCAGGGGTACCCAGGAATGGTGCTGTTGATATTGCCTCTTTTAATTCATTGAACACGTTCGTCATTTCCTATGTCCACCCCAGCTTCTTCTCTCCCCTATGGACTTCCTTGAGGACTGTAAGCAGAGGGCCTGTATATGTGCTATAGTCAAACAACCATGCTCTACAATAATTGCATAACCCGAGGAACTGTTGTAATTCTCATACTGTATTTGGTTTTGGTGTGCTTAGTATTGTCTGTGCCATCTGTGCTGCTATGTGCCTGCCCTTTTGGGATATTAGTTGACCTATGTACAGAACTTCCTTCTGGCAATATTGCAATTTTGCTTTGTCTACCTTGTATCCTTTTTCTGCTAATACTGTGAGCATTTTAACTGATTTCTTCCTGCACTCAGCTTCTGTGGTACTGCAGATGAGGATATCATTCACATATTGCAAAATCATACTCTCTGTCTCAATGTTGCCTAGATCCATCTGGATCACTCTGTTAAAAATAGATGGTGACTTGCAGTACCCCTGGGGCAATCTGGTCTGGTTCCACTTTGTGTTGCGGTGCATGAAGCTTGTTAGGTCTTGTGAATCTGGGTGCAGTGGTATCGAGAAAAAGGCTTTCTTGCGGTCAATCACGGTAAACCGTGTAGCCTCAGCTGGGATGCCGCAGAGTATCGTAGCCCGGTTAGCCGCTACTGGATATTCTGCTTATGCCATGAAACCCTGTTTGCCTTGCGGACGGAGTACACAGCAGTGTTGCAGGGGATTCTGATGGGACCAGGATGCCTCTCTCAATGAGGGCGCTTATCGTCTCATAAATGTCCTCAAGTGCTTCCTTTGACAGCAGGTATTGTCTAACTCTGGGCAGAATTGCTCCTTTCTTCAGTTTTAATTTCACCCCACCATGCCTTTGATGGCCCCTACATCATAGGGATTTGTTGTCCATAGTGAAGTGAGTACTTTTGCTAAGTCTTCCTCGCAGAAGGGGGGTGGTGCTGGGAGGGGTGCTTCCAATGCAATTGCCATTTCTGGGCCACTTCTCTGGATGTTAATCGTAGCCAGAAGTACACACTCATCCCCAACATCATCTCACTTGTTCCCTTTTCTTTTTCTTTTCTGTCCCGAACTGAAATACCGCGGGGTCTACAGGCTCCCCCCTCTGTACAATTTTGCTACAGTATGCCAGAAGTAGTTGCCTTGCTGTGAGCATGTGTATGCCCTGGTGTGAAGCACACTGTGCCTTTGTCTGTGAAGGAGATGGTCATGTTCAGTCTACTCATTATGTCACGTCCCAAAATGTTTACAGGCGCGTGATTAGAGTACAGTAGGGGTAGTGATAAGTCATGATCTCCTAGGGAGATGTTATCTGTAAATGGAACCACTGCTCGAGCCACAGAATATCCTTGAGTGTTCATGGCATCGCCTGACAACATGTATTTTTCCTCCTGTACGTATGACCTAGTCGCCCCAGTGTCGACCAGAAAGGAAAAGGTTTTGTCACCTATCGCCACTTTTATGCGAGGTTCCTCTGCAGGGTTTGGTGTCACCGATAGGATGGGTCACAACAAGGTAGTCTGTGGGCTGTCCTATTGTGGGTATAAGGAGTCCCCGTTTGCAGTGTAAGGGTTGTACCTCATTATTGTAACCCCTCCCATTTTCATCACTTTCACCACCACCATCGTGTCCATTGGTTTCTGTAAGTCATCCTGTAATTGTGTCACTTGCTGTACTGTTTGTACGTTTTGCTGTTGTTGTTGTGTTTGCTGCTGTTGTGGTTGTAATGTCCCTGATACAGTTTGGGATTGTGCCTGTGGCTGGGGTATGCTTTGCTGTTGTATCATTGGCTGTTGTCCTGCTTGATGGTAGCATTCATTCTGGCCCCCTTGGTAGGTTTGTTGCCCTTGCTCACCCCACCCTTGTTGTATTGCTCTGAATCTGCACGTGCAAGAAATATGGCCTAACTGTCCGCGCGTCCAGCACTGTGGTGGTTCTCACGCCTGCCATGAGAATCAACCTTCTTCTTCCCTTTGGCCTAGCAATCCCTACTGTGGGTAGTCCCGGAACCCTCCTCCGGGATGGTGTGCTTGTGGCCCCCAGCCTCACCCCCTAGTATGCCCTCCCCTTCCTCTAAAGTTTTGCGTACCCGCCCATACCCATGTACCCCCCCCCCCATTGGCGGTTGGTATTGCAGGGCTGCATTATATTATGGCAGCAGTTGTTCGAGTTGCTGTTGGGTTGGGACACCGCTGTCTGGGTTGGTGGTGCACGGCTGGTTATTACTGCCCCCTCTAAATTGTATTTTGACAATTTCTTCTGCACTAATTTAGCTTTGTCTGCTTTCCTATCCTCCGCCTTCTGTTTCATCTTCTCCTGCCATAATCTACAATGGTGCACTATTGTTAGATGTATTTCTGTTACGCTCACCTGGTCTCTGCGGGGACGTTAGGGCATGGTTGCAGCTCTCCCTGGAAGAGCTTCTTCCCCTGCCCATGTGCTGTGGGCTGTGCTGATTGTTAATGCTGCTCCTGTGTGGATATGAGAGACCGTGAGAATGGGGCTATATGACTGCTGTCTCCCTTGAACCCGTCTTCCCAGAATGTGGTGAGCATGAGCCGGCCCATATAGTCTCACCCGTTGATTGATGATGATGAGTTCTTCGTCCTGCTTTTCAGTTTTCAATGCAGGGGCGCTTTTGATGAACTGAGTTCCTTCACTGGCTCATGTGCGTGGCAGCCCAGACCAGCTGTCTTGAAGGTAAGTGCCTTTTGGCTTTTAAAATAGTGTGATGTTGATTCTTGATTATAGTCTGTATTTTTTATAATGACTTTCCTTCGCTTTCTCCCA
This sequence comes from Ambystoma mexicanum, assembly GCF_040938575.1. Lineage (NCBI taxonomy): Eukaryota > Metazoa > Chordata > Amphibia > Caudata > Ambystomatidae > Ambystoma > Ambystoma mexicanum. The sequence goes on from NC_090926.1 coordinate 1,285,806,488, forward strand.
ACAGGTGAAATGCGGCCGAGCGGTAGTTGCAGTGCAAGAAGCGAGGCCAAAAGGAAAGAAAATGGTGTCTACGATGCTCCGACAGAAGGTAGGTGTTGGTTTAAGGTCAAGCGCGAGGATTTGTCAAAGCGCGACCTTAAACGTAATGTCTTAGTGAATTCTAACCTTGTCTTTCTCTTTTTCTCTTGCAGGCACTGTTTTCTCCTGAGGGATGCTTACATGTGCAGTCTGATTCTCCCCAGCAGCCACGCCCGACCGATTGCACATGGAGGCCCCTGCAGGGAAAAGAAAGTACTTGCACCAAATAAAAATGTTCTAGTGCACATTTAATCATGAGCTTGGCGATAAAGGCGCCAAGACTGAGTCCAGCTGGGCCTTCCCTGCTGTATTGTCCCCAAGGGACAATAAAAGGTAGTGTTACCCCGTGGTCTCGTTCCCTGATGGTGCGGGATCTGGGTTTCCGGGCCAATGACCATGACAGCACTCCTCCTCAAGGCCCCTCTCACGGGTGTTCTTTCTCCCAGCCCCGGCTTGGAGGCGTTGTTGCAATGGAATTGTCTGATTAGTCGTGGAGCGTGGACAAATTCACTGGGTTCCCATGTACGGTCCTGAGGTCCATAACCCTTTCAGTCTATAAGGTAGTACAAATTAGATAGCACTATCTTGGAATCCAGAATAGTTTTGAACTTGTATTCCGGTTCTCCTTCTATGATTTCGGGCTCAGGTGTTGCTTCAGTCCGAGTACTTGGTTTCATTGGTTTCAGGAGTGAAACATGGAATACTGATGGATTCGCATATAAGGTGGTAATTCCAGTCTCATGGTGGCTGGGTTTATCACGGCTTTGATGGTATAGGGCCCCAGGTATCTGGGACAGAAGGCTTGTGGTCCTTTCAAGGGAATGTTTTTGGATGCTAACCAAACCTTGTCTCCGACCTGATAATGTGGGGCCTCCCTTCGGTGTCGATCTGCAAACTTTTTCTGCTTTTCTTTAGCTCTGGTCAGATGTTCAGCTGCTTCTTTAAGAATCCGAGTGATGGTTTTATGTAAGGTTATTACTGCATGGCATTTCCAATTCATCAAGTGAGTCAAAAGTAGACGTTTGCGGATGACAACCATGCACCGTGTAGAATGGGGTCTGTCCGGTGCTAGTGTGGATGGAATTGTTGTAGGCGAATTTGGTCAACCAAAGTATATCTTTCCAGGATTCCTCAGTTTGTTGCAACATACATCTCAAATATTGCTCCAAGGTCTGGCTGGTCCATTTGGTTTGACCATCGGTTTGAGGATAGTGACTAGTGGATAACCAGAGATCAATTTTGGCTATTTTTCAGCACCTCCTCCAGAGTGCTGAGACGAACTGAGTTGCACGATCTGATATTAGTACTGATGGCAATCCGTGTAATTTGACACCCTGTTCCAAAAATACGGTGGCAAGGGCAGACGCGGTGGGGAGTCCTTTTAATGGGATAAAATGGGCCATTTTGGAGAACAAATCTACAATAACTTAGATGGTGTTATATCCATTGCAGAGAGGAAGATCTGTGATAAAGTCCATTGACAGCGTATGCACCGGTGCTGGACGTAGTAATCCGGCTGGATTTAGCTTCTGAGATTTATGTTGTGCACAGACACCACAGGTTGCAATAAATTGGGCAATGTCTTTTCTCCAGGTTGGCCACCAATAGCCTTTTTGTATTTAGTTTGAGTCTTGGCAATTCCTGGATGTCCTTCCACTAGTGAATCATGATAGTTAGCTATTATTTGGTCTTGTAGCTTCTTGTCCTGAATGTACAACCTCCCTCGAAAATACGGTAGATCATTTTCAATGGTGTATTGGTTCCCTCTAGATAGCCACTCCTGTCGTGTTGCTTGGTTCATCTGAGATTGGAGATCGGTTTTCAAGTCATTCAAACAGGTGGTTTCAGTGTTTTTGTTCTGAATACGTTCTTCAGGAATGATGGCCACGGGCTCAGATGTGGTAAAAGCCTCTTGGTTCTCACTCATACGTGACAGAGCGTCTGCTTTTCCATTGCATACTCCGGGTCTGTAGGTGATGATAAAATTGTATTCCGCAAAGAAGTGAGCCCAACGAAGTTGATGAGAGGATTGGGCCTTGGCGGTCTTCAAGTATTGCAGATTGCAGTGATCCTTGAGGACAGTGACTGTATGTCTCGCCCCCAGAAGATAGTGTCTCCATGTTTTGAAGGCTCCCTTAATCGCTAGCAGTTCTTTGTCTGTGATTGCATAGTTCAGCTCCTGTGCAGAAAACGTACGGGACCAGAATGCTATAGGATGTAATTGTCCTGTGTCGGGGTCTCTTTGCGATAATACCACCCCCATGGCTACGTTGGGGGCATCTGTTTCGACCACATATGGCAGATCCGGTCGAGGGTGTTGGAGAACTGGTGCTGTGGTGAAAGCAAGTTTCAGCTCCTGTAAGGCTTTTTTCTGCTTCTGGAGACCAAAGGAATTTCTTGTTTTTTCTCAACAGGGAGGTAATTGGATGCACTATCTGCGAAAACCTAGGAATAAACTGACGGTAAAAGTTGGCCAATCCGAGCACACTTTGTACTACTTTTGTGGATGTCGGTGATGGCCATTGAAGGACACCATCCACTTTGCGTGTGTCCATGTGTACACCGCGTGGTGTGAGCATGAAACCCAAGAATTCAACTTCTGTTATGTGGAAGAAACACTTTTCTAACTTGGCAAACAGCCGATGATGGCAAAGCTTTTCCAATAGTGCTCTTACATGGCCGACGTGGTCCTCCTTGGAATTTGAGTAAATGAGAATGTCATCTATGTAGACAAGTGCGCAAATGTCCAATAATTCATGAAGCACATCGTTCATAAAAAATTGGAATGCTGCCGGGGCATTACATAACCCAAAAGGCATAACCTGGTATTCGAAAAGCCCATACTTGGTATGGAATGCCTCTTCCACTCATCCCCTTGTTTAACTCTTACAAGGTGATAGGCTCCTCGTAGATCCAGTTTTGTGTAGATTTGAGCATTCTTTACCTGATCCAGAAGCTCCGGGATGAGTGGCAATGGGTATCTGTTTTTTACAGTGATCTGGTTAAGTGCTCTATAGTCAATACAAGTTCTTAAATCGCCCTCTTTTTTAGGCATGATAAAGAGAGCCTAAGAGGCAGGTGACTTAGAGGGGCAGATAAAGCCGTTAGCTAAATATTGATCCAGGTAAGAATTTAGATGCTGGTTTTGCTGCTCCGTTAGGGCGTAAATTCAATTGCAGGGAATTTGGGCTCCAGGCACCAGATCGATTTGGCAATCGTAAGGCCTGTGTGGAGGCAGAGTATTTACTTGTTCCTTCTGAAAAACATCCTGGTAATCCAGATATTCTGGTGGTAAGGAACCAGTGAGTCCCAGAATAGTTTTTGTCTTGGGTTTCAGGTTGCGCACATCTTGGTTGTTCCAAGCATTAGCACACTCTTGAGGAAAGGTCAGAACTCATTTTCTCCAGTCGATCCCAGGGTTATGGGTTTGCAGCCAAGGCATTCCTAATATCATCTGGAACTGAGCAGCACTTAGGAGATCGAAGGAGATGTCTTCTTGATGACCTACCTGGCACATAAGCATGACTTTTTCGGTATGCTGCGTCACTGGCCCGGATGATAACTGAGAACCATCCTCTGCTGTGACGTTTTGCGATTTCAGCTTTTGTTGGAGAGGTAGGCCAATTTGTGCAGCTAGATCTTGGTCAATATAATTTCCCACAGCTCTGCTATCAATATATGCCTCCAAGGCATGTATCTTTGGCGGTTGTTTGTGGTTAACCAAAAGTACCGGGATGACTAGATGTGAGGTCTGTACGGATTCCTTCTTTTCGCTCGACAAGTGGACCCCTATGCTTGTCGGGCGTTGGAGTTTCCCCGAATCTTGTTCCTTTTCCTCGTCTCCATTGTCCGTTGCTCTAACTAATTTCTTGGGTGGTTTCACCGGGCATTCTCATAGGAAATGTCCTGCTCTCCCGCAGTATAAGCAGAGCTGCTGTTGCGTTCTTTTCTCCCTCTCAGCCTTGTTGATAGGAATCCATAACCCACCGATCTGCATTGGTTCAGTTTGTTCATGGGTTCGGGTTTGATTGTCCCGGGGTCGCATATAGACCGACCTCCCTTCAGCTCTTGTGCAATCCATTTTTCGATTCTGCAATCTGTGATCGAGCTACACAGTCAAGTTGATGTATTCCGCACATGCCTCGGGGGGGTTGACCACTTGGGCTAGAACGTCTTTAAATTCCCCACGTAACCCTTGTTAAAAGAGCGTAGTCTTCTTTTCTTCTGGCCAGTTGGTTTGTGCTACGAGACAATTGAAAGTGGCGATGTAGGTCAATAGGTCTTGGTTTCCATATTGTCCAAAGCTCATCCTTGTGTATGCCTTGCGAACAACTTCTCCATCTCCCACTGAAATGCCCCAAAGTCTCGAAGTAGAGGATCATCCTGGTTTACTAATGGTATCAACCAGTCTGCTGCGCTACCTCCTAAATATGAGAGTACAAATGCGACTCTGGCTTGATCGTTAGGAAAAGCCCCAGGCCGGCCCAAAAAATGGAGGCAACATTGGTTCATGAATATAGCGTACTTGTTAGGGTCGCCAGTAAAGCATTCGGGTGGGGCCAGTGGCACTGCATCTGGAAGAACCACTTGAACTGGTGGTGATGGCTGCGGCATGGGAGGATGGGCAAGTCCTGGTAGTGGGACCTGACCCGCATGGGTCTGAAGATTTTGTCTTGCCAAGTCGTCAGTTCGTTCCCGAGTTACAATAAGATCCCTCCTTAAAGCACTAGTCTCCTGTCTGCAGGCATGGACTTCAGCCGTAATAGCTCTGGCCACGCCCATTAGCCTTGACTCACCGGCCCCACCCTTCCACTCCTAAGGGATGCTTACACGTGCAGTCTGACTCTCCCCAGCAGCCTCGCCCTACTGAATGCACATGGAAGCCCCTGCAGGGAAAACAAAGTACTTGCAACAAATAAAAATGTGCTAGTGCACATTTAATCATGAGCCTGGTGCCAAAGGCACCAGGCCTGAGTCCAGCTGGGCCTTCCCTGCTGTATTGTCCCCAAGGGGTAGTGTTACCCCATGCTCTCTTTCTCTGATGGTGCTGGAACTGGGGTTCCGGGCCAATGGCCATGACAATTTCTGACAATGCCTTTGCTTCTATTTCCACTAATGTCTTCAGTTGTCTTTGCACTGGCTCTGGCAACCCTTGTATTAAGATGTTATAGAAGATAGCTACTGTTTTGTCCCACGGCTCTCAAGATTCGAGGCACCAAAGCTCTTGAATCTCTTGAATGTAGCTAACGGGATCTTCATCGTCGCACATCTTGTGTAACGTAATTGCCCCTATGTCTGAGGTGTCAGAGCATTGTGTCCTTAGCGCCGGACATACCGCATGCCTGCAGTTTGCGAATGGGGACCCATCATGTATTGTTTTGTGTCAACACCCCTGGGAACCCTTCCCTCATCCAGATGTCATCTGCTACGTCGCCCAGTATTGTTACTAGCAACCCCTTGACGTCCCCCACTGCCAGCCTATGCCCCGCCGTCAATGTTTCCATTTCGTATATCCACTTCCCTGCTCCTCCACTTAGGGATGGTAACCTGAACCTAATGTTTTCCTTGTCCGTGTGCTTCCAGGGTACATATTGTGGCCTTGTCCCCCTTCTCGCTGATAATGGCATCTGCGAATATTCAGCCCTTTCTTCAGGTGACCGCCTATACTGTCATATCTGGATAGGCCCTCTCTCATCTTCCATGTCTGCTCCGATGTCTGTAATGTCTATGTTGTGAGACCCGTGGGGGGCATCCTGTGTTCCTGTGTGCCCACCCCGCCCCGCCGACATGTTTGTCCCCTATTGTGTGCCCCATCTCTTCTGAGCATGTGGAGGTCTCAGAGCCTATTCGTGTACAGTGTGTGCAGTGCTACGGATGCTGTTGAATCCTCAGTCATTTTGTCAATGTGCTGTCCTCCATTCCTTTCATCTTGCATCCTACATTCCCATGACATTCCTGTGCCTGTTCGTGTAATGTAAAGTTTGCTTAGCCCTTCCTTTTGTACATCATTGCTATCTTCCTCTTCCTCACTGCAGTATCTGTCTGAGAATGTCAATTTGTGTGGGAGTGGGTAGCGCACTGTTACACTTTCGAGATCAATGTTTGTAAAATTAGTCACATTCTCCTCTACCCCCTCCTCTGCACTCTGTGCTACGGCCTCCATCGGGTGCACCCCAGCCGTTCCCATGCCAATCCCCGTGTATTCCTTCTGTACCCATCGGCTCTGTTTCTCGTCGCGTTCTATCTCTTCTACCCTTGCCCAATCTAGTTCTTCGATTATTTCTTTGCTTACTTGTTGTAGCGCTCTTTCGTCTTCATCTCTCTGATTTCGTGCTCCCCCTCCCTTGATAACCCTAACTCCTTCAACCTGCCTTCCTCGTATTTACGTGTGCTCTCTAACAATATCTTCTGCCTCCAAAATGCAATTTCTAGTTCAGCTTTAACTCTTTCATTTTCTTGAATTCTACATCCCTTCGCTTCTATACAAGGGCATAGGAGACACATAAAATCTGGGGGGGACATGGGTCATCTTGGGGACTTTTATTTATTTATTTATTGTGTTTTAGTCAAAGAACTCGACTTTTCACAAAATTAGAATTAAAATAGTAGTACGTATTAAATTACAAATATCACTGTATAAAACAAGAGAAAAAAAGAAAAGAAAACAGAAGAAAATGAAAGGATTCAGCAGCAAAGAACATGTCTTTGTGTGTTGCATTTCTGGATTCATCATCTGACTATGAGCTCATGGTAAGAGAGAGGAAATAACAAGAGGGCCACAGCTAGGACGCCAGCTTGTTAAGAGGCAGATCACCTGTAAGTGGACTCCTGCAAATAAAGGAGTTGCAACCTTTTCTACCAACTGCAAGTTGCTACTTATTTTGTGTGGGGCAAGGAGACGTGTGTGTCTCTTGGAATGGAAGGATGGGGGTTTCAAAGAAAGAGGAAATCTTGTTTGTACCTCTGAGTAAGCCATGTTATGGGTGTAGAGGGACCAGGTGTGTGATGTTGCTGCTTTGACTGTCCTCTGGGGGGGAGAGAGGGTACAGCAAACAAGGAGGATGAGCGATCGCAAGCCCACCCCCTTATAAGCACTCCCCAGGTCCGCGGCCAGATGTGTCAAACCCGGGATGGCTAGTAGGTGGGGTGTATGTGGACCCAGGGGGGTGGCCAGAGGGGCAGCCCGCTATGTGGGCTGCCCCTCTAGCGCCCCTTCGAGGGCCGGGCCAGCCTCTCACGATGAGTCTGGTCCCTCTTATTCCATCTCATGCTGGCTTCAGAGCCTAGCCTTTCTTTGCCTTTGATATTCTGAATGCAGAGCTAGACTCTGCTCCTTTCTCGTTTAACATTTGCTGCAAAGCCTGATCTATTTGATTCTCTCATATGTTACTAGGACGGCAGAGTTACATTATTCAAAGAGCCCCTCTGGCCTTTCTTTGCCTCTCCCTTGTCTCACTTCTTGCATGCTTAATATATACCTCCTTGCTTGAACACTCAACTTATTCTCCCTAACACAGCAAAGGCAGCTGCAGTCTGTCTTAACTTCTATTTGTTCCGTGTCTTGAATTGGCCTCTTATTTCTGCTTTTCTGTCTGAAGGGGAAAGGCATTTGCCAGTCACTGCCATAATGGTTCTACCTGGACATAAGAGGGCAACAGCTAGCCAATATTGGAAGAACATGGGCATATTATGCCAGAGGCTGGCAACTGCCTTCCTAGTGCCTACACAAGAGACACAACTCTTGCCTTTGTTTCTAACAGTAATTCAGCGGATGAAGAACCGCGACAACACACATATTGCTTATAAATGAAGGGGATGATGTCGCACTTGGTTAAGGCATTTTGATCACCCCAGGAACTAATTTCCAGCTCAATTAAGCGATTACCTTTTAGACTTCTGGCTTTAAATAATGTTAGTATAACCTGGAAAGCACAGAGGTTGCTCAACGGGGTTCCTGGAGAACGAGGGGTACCCTACTCGTGGGCATGGATGATTGGAGGGCATTCTTGCCCTGGATTGGAGCCTGGCCCCTACAGCCATGGTGGGGGGTGGGGCCTATTACTTTTGGTTGTACGTACCCTTTGAGGGTGTGCACATTGCCTCCTGCTTTAGCCCACTAACAGCTCTGCTTTGCTACTTTATCACACATACCTGTCAGGTGGCATGTAACTCAATGCTACTAATGTTATCAGCCTCAGAAGTCTGGAATCCTTTGCCACATCAACTAGGGTACAGTCTTGCCACCTGAGACTTACCCGTGTTTGAGTCGCCATCTGTCGCCCTGTGGGGAAGACACACACAGAAAGAGCAGGGCACAGTGCCCTTGTGGGTTTTTCACACTTCTTCCTCAGGGTGGGCACAATTCACTCCGCAGAGAAAGTGGCACATTCTGGGCAACATTCTCCCACTTTGACAATGTCACCCAAAGAGATAAATTGGCCATTTGAAATACTTCTGTCGACTTATTACTGTACAATCCACACTGATGGGTTTAAGCATCTGTTTAATGTGAGATGGCAATTAAGGGCATTTGCCAACACACTCAAGAAGCACAGGACACTCTCTTACCAGCGACATGCCATGCTCACTCATTCTGATCACAAATTGCCAGTTATCTGGGCTCATGTTAAATGCATTTATTTATTTATTAGATGTGTAGCATCACGCAAAACCCCCAAGCATCAAGGCGCAAAGTAAACTGCATGGAGTGGACCACTTCCATTGGCGCACATTTTTACTTTTCCACCACAAATGGAAGATTTTAGCGTAAAAGGCAGGTGAAATCACATTGCTTTGTCACTCTGGAAGAGTGTAACTACCTTGCGCAATTAGCGATTGCTGGCGGAATTGACAATGGCTTCCTCTGGACTCCGCCCGCTTTTACCAGGTTTAATTTCCAAGCAGATCCCAGAGGAATCCCTTTCCTTATTTCCAGAATGAGAATCCATGCTGGCAGTTTGGCCACATTTGTCTGGTGGAGCGGGAAATACCCTTGTATGTGCACTCGGCTCCCGAACTCCACCCAGCAAATGCACGAAAATCTGGCTAATTAGAAAAAGCGACAGTAATAGTGTTTTCCACCACTTTTTCTGAACCAATTGACCTGGAAAATGCTGTGTTGCAACGGAAGCTGAATGCATTCACTCTGCCTATTATCCCACCGGAAGATTAAGCCAGGAAGTGAACACAGGTGTTACATATTCCTGTGCACAATCTGCATTTCGAGCATTAACTAACTGAGCTACCTTACAAATGATTTCTCCTCTGGGGCTTTACCGTCTTAACCCCTTAACTGCCATGGGTATTTCGCCCCAGTTCCAAGGCCTTTTTTGGTGATTTCGGTATGTCGCCATTCAAACCCTTGTAACTTCTTTGTTACATGAGATATTTCAGCCAAAGTTGGCCCCTTTTTTGCCACATGTAGGCGGTCGTAACGCTACCCAGGAATCCTAGTTTGCTGTGGGGGGGTGAGAGAAAATAACCAAAAGGAGAACATTTGGGTTTTTAAAAAAAAAATGAAAATACAATGTTTTACAAAGAAGCCTGTGGTGTTTTCCTTGTAAGAGCTAGGAACACATGGCTTGCTGTGCTGGATTCGCCATTTTCCAGGCTTTCAAGAACAGATTGAGAGGAAACCAAAATAACATATTTTGATATGCTAATCAGCCGTTTTGTGAGAGGTAGGCGATTTTGGCGTTTTTTTGTCCAATAGGACATGCGTGGACGGCATCGAAGAAAAGGGTAGGAAAGCTGAATGGGAAGCCAGAAAGGCATACATTTCTGAAAAGTAGACAATATTCCAAGTGTAGGAAGGGGTGATTTGTGCAGGTCTGGCAACAACTATGTAGGGAAAAATTCCATAGTTTGGGGGGGAAATAGGGCAAATGACAGAAAAAAAACACAATTTTCGCACATTTCACTCTGGTCACCCACCGAAACACGCAGCCAAAAACACATGGCCTCCCTTCCCGCGTTCCCAGAGGATTCCTGATGAAAACGGTACTTCACATGTGTGGGTGCACCTACCCTGGGGGCAAAGGGAAAAGCCTAAAACACTAATACATTAATACATTCTGGTAATACATTCTCGGGCGATTCATGCAAGTCAGACCTCTGTGGATTCCCACGGGTGTCCTCTTTTAGGAAATGGATGGGGTTCCCTGTTTTCCTTCGTTGCTTCGACACCCTAGGCCCAAATCTGTAGGTTGTCTCCCCAAACCCTTTGGGGGTTACCAGTGGTTTAGCCTTTTCCCTTTGCGCCCAGGCAGGTGCATCCACACGTGAGGTACCATTTTCGTCGGGACACCTGTGGGAACACAGGATGGTAGGACATGTCTTGTTGGCGATGTGGTTCAGTGGGTGGCCAGAGTGAAATGTCTGAAACTTGTGTTTTTTTCCTCCAAATTTCAGACATTTCCCTCTGCCCACCACCGAAACATGCCGCCAACAACAGATGTCCTACCTTCCCACGTTTCCACAGGTGTCGCAACAAAAACGGCACCTCACGTGCGGATGCACCTACCTCGGCGCAAAGGGAAAACGCTAACCCACTGATAACCCCAAGTCTTTCGGCAAAGCAGATTTTGCTCATGTGGACAGCCTACAGATTTGGGCCTAGGGTGTCAAAGCCACCAATGAAAACAGAGAACCCCATGCTTTTCTGAAAAGAAAACACCCGCGAGCACCCCCTTTCCACTAAAAACATCCATGGTGGTTTAGTGACCCCCACACCCACTCAAAACAAGTTCTTTTTTTATTTATTTTTGTTTTTGTTTTGCCTCTTTCCTAGGGGCAGATTGTGCTAGCAATCTGCCCCCATGGAGGGCTACAGTAGATGCCCCCATCCATTTGGGATGGGGGGAGAGGGCCATCTCCCTTTCCACTAAAACATCTATGGTTGTTCAGTGGGCCCCCACACCTACTCAAAACAAGTTATAATTTGTTTTATTTTTGTTTTGCCCCTTTCCTAGGGGCAGATGGGCACATGTGTGTGGCCATCGGCCCCCGGGGGGGGGAACGTACTTCCCCAGGCTTGGGGGGTGGCTCTGCCAATATTTGCAGTGGCCCCCTAGCCCCAAATGGATGGGCGCATCTCATGTACTCCTTCCTAGGGGCAGAAATATGTCCCGAAGGAAGGCTACATAAGGTTCCCCCATCCACTTAGGGTGGGGGGAGAGGGCCACCCACCCTTTCAAACACAAAAAATCCTGGTGGTCTAGTGGGCCCTCCATCCCCACCAAAAACAAGTTCTGATATATATATATATATATATATATATATATATATATATATATATATATATATATATATATATATATATATATATATATATTTGTTTTGCTCTTCCCTAGGGGCAGATGGGCAGATGTGTGTGACCATCTGCCCCCATGGGGGTGTCAAAACGTACTGAACCAGGCTTGGGAGGGGTGGCTCTGCCAATACTTGCAGTGGCCTCTCCCCCCACCCCAAATGGATGGAGGGCATCTCATGTACCCCTTCCTAGGGGCAGAAATCTGCCCACAGGGAGGGCAAAATAAGGTGCCCCCCATCCACCTAGGGTGGGGGGGAGAGGGCCACCCCCATTGAAAAAAACCCTGGTGACTAGTGGTCCCACCCCACCCAAAACTACGTTTTAAAAAAAAAAAAAAAACTTTTTTATTGTTTGCCCCTAATAGGTTTTACTAGACGGGTGGGTGGGTGGTTGGGATAGGGGAATGTTGGGTCAGGTGTTCTTTTTGTCCCCTTTCTGTAATCACAGGAAGGGTTTGCTACAGTTAAGTAGGTGTTAGTGGGTTGGAGGTGGTGGGATAGAATGAGGGGAGTTCAGAGTTCCTGGTGGTCTGATTCTTCAGGGTGTTGGGGTGGGATAGTGATGGGGTGGGGGGTGGGGGGTGGGGGGTGGGTAGCGGGTTCTGAATTCAACAGAAGGGGGGGACTAACTTGGTTGGGTTTCATGTGATGTCTCGATGTCATTCCTTGTATGTCACTTGCTGGAAGACTTGTCACGGAGGCCAGCGCTGTTGTGGGTAGAGGGACTGGTTCGGGGGGGGGGGCGGGCCTAGTGAAATTCAAGAAGCTCAGGGATTGGGGGTGAAAATATTGTGGTACCATTGGGCTCCCTGAACGTTAAGGGTCTCAATTCTAGAGGGGAAAATAGAATGAGTAATAGGGGGGGTGTTGCAGAATCTTATTTTTCCTCAGGGGCCGAGGGCAAAAGAGCGGGAGTCGCTTTCCTGTTAGGACGGGCGGGGTGTGTGTTTGACAAGAGGGATGTGGTACCTGATAAGGGGGTACAATTTATTTTTGTGAAGGGACTGATGCAAGATAATAAGGTGACGTTGGGTTCAATGTTTTGCCCCAGAAAAGGGCAAGGGACCTTTTGGGATACCGTGAGAAGGTACCTCCAACAATTCACAGAGGGCATCCTCCTGGTTGGGGTGATTTTAATAGGGTCCTGTATCCAGTGATGGACAGGTTGAGTGTGAAAAGGGAGAGGGAGGAGGCAGTTAGGAAGGGGGAGTTATGTACATTTCGGGACAGCAATGGGTCCCGGGTTGCCTGGTCTCATTCAACTTGGAGAAACTCTTCGACAGGGTGGAGTTGGGCTTTTTCCGAGGTGTGTTGGTGAAAATGGGGTTTACGGCCAATTTCCGGGATTGAGTAAGGGCCTTGTATGGAGAGTCTTGCTGATGTGTGGGAGGTGGGAGCAGTGGGGAAGAGAGGGGGATGGTTCAGCCAGGCACCTTTCAATTTTTTGGGGCGGCCCATGAGCCCTTCTCAAGGATCGACTGGCTTTTGGTGGATGTGAATACGTTACCTGAGGTTCAGAAGACGTCAACGGTGGAAATCCTGTGGCCAGACCACGATTTGGTGTTAGCAGAGGTGGGGGTGAGGGACAGAGGGTCCAGACAAGGGTGTTTGGTTCTGCAATGACTATCTGCTTATGGAAAAGGAGGTGGGGCAAGTGTTACTTCAGAGGAGAAAGCAACACTTTCAATTCAATGATACCACGGAGGTCTCCATCGATATGCTGTGGGAGGGGTTAAAAGCCGCGTTGCAGGGGGTCTTGATAGAGATGGGATCAAGAGCTAAAAAAACAATGGGGGAAAAGAAAGAAGGACCCGGGAGAGGATGGATGAGTTAAGACCCCTGGTAGGGGGGGGCACAGAGGGGTTAGTGCAGGAAGACTGAAAGAACCTAAAGCGTGTAGAGCAGAGCTCCAGGCATTAGTAGCCTACACACCGGACTGGGCACTTAAACGGCTTATACAAAACTATTATGAGAAGGCGGAGAGAGCGGACAAGCTTATGACGTGGAGGATGAGAGCCTAAACCAAGGCCATAATGGTGAATGTGATAGAGTTCGCAGAGGGGACGAAGGTTCGGTCTAATAAGGGTATCGCACAACAGTTTGCAGATTTCTATGCTGCCCTCTATATGTCAGAAAGAGGGGGGTCTCCGGAGGGGATACAGTTGTACTTGGAGTGGGTGGAATTGTCCAGGCTCCCGAAGGAGGAAGCTAAGGCGTTGGATGACCCAATCTCAGTAAAGGAGGTCTTGGCTACCATTAAAGGGATAAAAAGGGGAAAGTCTCTGGGTGAGCACGGCTGTTCCATGCGCTTTTATAAGATGTTTAGGTCCACATTGGCCCCAATACTGGCTAGAGTGTTCATCTGGGTGCTTTTGGGTAAGGCGTTGATCTCGGTTATCCTCAAAGAAGGAAAAGACTGCAGTAAGTGTGCCTCATACAGGCCCATCCCCCACTCAATAATGACCTTGGGAAAGGTTCTGGGGAACAGACTGGATCGGATCCTCTCCTTCATTGATTCACTGCGACCAGGTGGGGTTTGTTAGGGGTAGGCAGGGAGCGGATAATATTTGATCCCGGGGTGCCTGGTCTCACTCAACTTGGAGAAACCCTTCGACAGGGTGGAGTGGGGCTTTCTCCAGGGTGTTTTGGTGAAAATGGGATTCAGGACCAATTTCTGAGATTGGGCAAAGGCCTTGTATAGAGAGCCTACAGCGTGGGTATCAGTCAATGGGTTGATATTGTGGGAGTTTTCGCTATCCAGGGGGACGAGCCAGAGATGCCAGGTCTCCCCTCTCCGCTTTGCCCTGGTTAGTGAGCCATTAGCTGAGGTTATAAGGGGTCTCAGGGGATTAGGGGTATAGCAATGCAAGGCATGGAATTTAAGGTGTGCCTGATCGCGCATGAGGGGAATTCACTAGAGGCTTTGTTGTGGGCGTTAAAAGATTACGGAAAGTGGTCAGGACTGAAGATCAATTATTCCAAGTCCTCTCTGCTCCCGTTGGGAGAGGGATGAGGGCGGACCAAGGGGGAATGCCCAGGGTGAAGCTTCGAAGGGTGTCAGGTTCACTCACTTATTTGGGGTTCCTCATACCCTCTAATCTTGCTCAGTTGCAGCGGTTGAACTACGACCGGCTTCTGTCAGGGGTGAGGAAAGATCTGAGGCAGTGGTGGAATTGACATTGTCATGCACGGGGAGGACGGCTGTGGTCAAAATAATGCTCTCCCGCCGCTACTATTCCTCTTCCAGATGATCCCGCCTGCCCGCCGAGGTGTTTCTCAAGGAAGTGATGAATATGTGGCTGAGGTTCGTTCCAGCAGAAGGGGAGGCCGAGGATAGGGCAGGAGGCACTCAGCCTGCCTAAGTGGCATGCAGGGTTTGGATTTGTGGATTTCCCCTTGTACTTTAAGGCTGCTTAGTTGCGTGTCATGTTAGAACACATGTTGGAGGAGTTTAGTAGTTATTGGACCTACCTGGAGGATTATGCAACCTTCCTGAAAAAGGTGAGGGACTATCTTTGGGCGCCGCAGAGACAGATTCTGAAGACACTGCGTGATCACCCGACTCTTGGGGTCCTTTGGAGAACGTGGTCCTCTTCAAGGGATAACGGGGAGCTGTTTCCTTGGCCCTCCCCGTTAAGTTTGGTTTGGGGGTCACTCAGGCTGGGCATGAGGAACCTTCACGGAGCACCAAATCGTTCGGACTCTGGGTTGGAGAGGATCGGACACCTGCTGGAGGGGGGTAAGGTTAAGAACTATGAAGAAGAAACATATTGGGGAAGGAGAACCTGGGGGTTTTCCAATATATTCAGCTGAAAGGGTTACTGCTTGACCCAGAGTGGGCAGGGAATCTGTTGAGCGACCTCACCCCCTTCGAGAGTGTGTTGGAGACTGCGACATCTAGGAAGGGCAGGATCTCAAAACTATACCAGGCCCTGCTTGTCCCACGAACAAAGGGTAGGAGAAGATTCAAAGACTTCTGGGAACAGTTGGTGGGAAGGTCTTTCCTGGAAAAGCTCTGGGATAAAATCTCTAAGGTGGTCTTTAATGGTAACCTGTCGATGCACGCAATGGAGCATAACTTCAAGATTCTCCATGGGTGGCACAGGGACTCGGCGAGGTTCTCTAAAATGTTCCCAGGTGCGTCGGCTCTCTGCGCAAGAGGCTGTGGGAAATGGGGGGCGTTGATCCACATGTGGTGGGAGTGTCTGCGTAGCCACATGTGGTGGGAGTGTCTGTGTATCCACATGTGGTGGGAGTGTCTGTGTATCTACATGTGGTGGGAGTGTGCGTATCTACATGTGGTGGGTGTGTGCGTATCTACATGTGGTGGGTGTGTGCGTATCCACATGTGGTGGGAGTGTCTGCCTATCCACATGTGGTGGGAGTTTCTGCCTATCTACATGTGGTGGGAGTGTCTACCTATCCACATGTGGTGGGAGTATCTGTATATCCACATGTGGTGGGAGTTTCTGCGTAGCCACATGTGGTGGGAGTTTCTGCGTAGCCACATGTGGTGGGAGTGTCTGCGTATCCACATGTGGTGGGAGTGTCTGCCTATCCACATGTGGTGGGAGTGTCTGCCTATCCACATGTGGTGGGAGTGTCTGCCTATCCACATGTGGTGGGAGTGTCTGCCTATCCACATGTGGTGGGAGTGTCTGCCTATCTACATGTGGTGGGAGTGTCTGCGTATCCACATGTGGTGGGAGTGTCTGCCTATCTACATGTGGTGGGAGTGTCTGCCTATCTACGTGTGGTGGGAGTGTCTGCCTATCCACGTGTGGTGGGAGTATCTGTATATCTACATGTGGTGGGAGTGTCTGCCTATCCACATGTGGTGGGTGTGTCTGCGTATCTACATCTGGTGGGAGTGTCTGCGTATCCACTTGTGGTGGGAGTGTCTGCATATCCACATGTGATGGGAGTGTCTGCGTATCCACATGTGGTGGGAGTTTTTGCGTAGCCACATGTGGTGGGTGTGTCTGTATATCCACATGTGGTGGGAGTTTCTGCATAGCCACATGTGGTGGGAGTGTCTGCGTATCTACATGTGGTGGGAGTGTCTGCGTATCCACATGTGGTGGGAGTGTCTGCATATCCACATGTGGTGGGAGTGTCTGCGTATCTACATGTGGTGGGACGTGTGTGTATCCACATGTGGTGGGAGTTTCTGCGTAGCCACATGTGGTGGGAGTGTCTGTGTATCCACATGTGGTGGGAGTGTCTGTGTATCTACATGTGGTGGGAGTGTGCATATCTACATGTGGTGGGTGTGTGCGTATCCACATGTGGTGGGAGTGTCTGCCTATCCACATGCGGTGGGAGTTTCTGCCTATCTACATGTGGTGGGAGTGTCTGCCTATCTACATGTGGTGGGAGTGTCTGCCTATCTACATGTGGTGGGAGTGTCTGCCTATCCACATGTGGTGGGAGTGTCTGCCTATCTACATGTGGTGGGAGTGTCTGCCTATCTACATGTGGTGGGAGTGTCTGCCTATCCACATGTGGTGGGAGTGTCTGCCTATCTACATGTGGTGGGAGTGTCTGCCTATCTACATGTGGTGGGAGTGTCTGCCTATCCACATGTGGTGGGAGTGTCTGCCTATCTACATGTGGTGGGAGTGTCTGCCTATCCACATGTGGTGGGAGTGTCTGCCTATCCACATGTGGTGGGAGTGTCTGCCTATCTACATGTGGTGGGAGTGTCTGCCTATCTACATGTGGTGGGAGTGTCTGCCTATCCGCATGTGGTGGGTGTGTCTGCGTATCTACATGTGGTGGGAGTGTCTGCGTATCCACATGTGGTGGGAGTGTCTGCGTATCTACATGTGATGGGAGTGTCTGCGTATCCACATGTGGTGGGAGTTTCTGCGTAGCCACATGTGGTGGGTGTGTCTGTGTATCCACATGTGGTGGGAGTTTCTGCATAGCCACATGTGGTGGGAGTGTCTGCGTATCCACATGTGGTGGGAGTGTCTGCGTATCTACATGTGGTGGGAGTGTCTGCATATCTACATGTGGTGGGAGTGTCTGCGTATCTACATGTGGTGGGACGTGTGTGTATCCACATGTGGTGGGAGTTTCTGCGTATCCACATCTTTTGGGCTGAGTTGCTCAGCTGGATTAAGGACACTAATGGGATCCCGATTTTGATGGGCCCTCTCCCGGTACTATTGGGGGTATTGCCAGTGGGGTTTGATACCTGCAGGTTTCCTAGAATGTCGGAGGCTCTGCTCCGGGCAGGGAGGATAAGAGCAGCACAGATTTGGAAGGGGACAGGAGTTCTGGAAAAGGGGGATTGGCTTAGGATAGTGTGGGAAAACCATTTGATGGAAAAGTTCACATACATGACCCATGATGGAGGAGTGTGGGAAAAACATAGCTCGGTAGATGGAACGGGATCAGTTGGGGGGCAGAGGGTGTGGGAAGAAGCAATACAATCTGAGGCGGAGGGGGGGTGGGATAGCGGTTGCATTGGGGGAGTCAGCCCCAGGTCAGGGGTCCAGAGCTTCCTGTGGGGGAAATGTGGGGGTATTGGGGTACCCCCAGGGGTGATACCCTAACCAGGGAGTCAGTGCTGCAATTAAGAGGCATCACGTCACTCACCTGAGTGTTGCCTGTTGTGGGGGATGGGCAGCCTTTGAAGACAGGTGAGGTGATCCATCCCTAGTGTGATATTCCTCCATGTGGACCGTCTCACGCTAAGTCATCGATCACTCAATCATTCACACAATGATTAGGCCGACACGGAGCTGGGGTGCAACACGTCTTTACTGCATCACAGTCAGACTCTAAACTGCCCTTGGGCGGTAACCCCGCCCCTTAACACACGTGGGTCGCAGCCCACCAATGAACAGAAATAGACAGAGGACTCGGCCTCTAATTGCAGACAAGAGTGGCGACACCACACCCTCCCGTCACTAAACTTTATGTCCTGCCCTCAGTTAATTTCTTCAATGAGGCGATGGGGTTTCTTTCTCGTTCTCGTTGATCGACACTCTGCTCGGACAGGCGGGTCTGTCCAGGTATCTGGTGCCATGTCTCCTTCAGAGTCTTCTCTGTCTCCTTCATAAGGAGCATCCCATTGAGTGAAATCGTCACTCTGGTTTGCGTCGCCCATGACTGGGGCTCCCGGCATCCGTCTAAAGTGAGATGAGTTTCTCGTTATGGACCTACTGTCTCCCTCCACAGTGATGAGTGATCCCTTCCTTTTGACGATGATAGTGGTTCCTCGCTGAACGGGGCTATGTTTTTCCGATGCTGAGGATGGCGGACCACCACCAGGTCTCCTGGTGCTAAGTCGTTCGCTTTGGCTCGTCGGGTGGTATCCGCGGTCCTTTTCATGTTCTCCTTCATGTGTTTGCCTTTCTTTCTCATTTCTCTGTCCTTGTCATATTTATCTTCGTCAACTGCCACATGTGGTATTCGTGTTTTAATCGCTCGCCCAAACATCACTTCCGATTGTGTCTTCCCAGTGGTGCTGTGTGGCATGTTTCTGTAGTCACGCATGAATTGGTATAGCAGCTTCTCGACTGGCTCTCCAGTGATGCGTGCAATTTGTATGGTGCGCTTAATGTTGCTCATAAATCTTTCTACTGTACCATTTGCTTGTGGCCACAGAGGTGTCACTTTTCGGTGCCGAAAACCCATGTATTCTGCAAATCTTTGGAAGTCTTGCCCCGGGAATGGAGGTCCATTGTTGGACTTCACTACCTTGGGTACTCCGTAGATAGCGAACTTCTGATCTAGGGCGGGTATGGTATGATGTGCTGATGTGGATGGGACTATCTGTAGATCAGGGTACCTTGAGTATTCGTCCACTACCACCAGAATGTATTCTCCCCCTTCCATGGGCCCAAAATGATCGACAGCTATTTCCTCCCATGTTCCTTCAGGCAGTGCGGTCATGTTCAGGGGTTCAGGGGATGTGTGTGGCTTTACAAGCGCACAGGTAGGGCAGTCTTTCAGTAGTTCTTCCACTGAGGTGTCTAGTTGCGGAAACCATAATTTCTGCCTTAGCATTCTTTTGGTAGATACGATCCCTCAGTGTCCTTCATGGGCGAGTTCTAGTACCTTCTGCCGCAGGCTGCGTGTAATTACGAGCTTGGTGCCCTTTAGCAGCAACCCTTCGTCTGATTTTGCGAGTTCCTCCTTCACGGCTAGAAAGCATGTGATGTCATGTTTCACGTCCTCATTCATTGTCTCTCGAATCTGTTTGGCATGTTTCCATCGCCCTGTTTCTAGGCATCGTAGAATTACTTGTATCCCTTGGTCAGAGTTGGACTCATGAGTTATGTGATCCATGTCGAGTCCTTGTGGCGTGTTGCTGTGGATGACATATCTTGTGTACTGGTCGGCTATGGAGTGTTCTGGTCCGCATGTGTCCTTTGGGTGTCTCGAGAGAAAGTCTGCCGGGTTCTGCTCTTTCCCTGGCCTGTGTGTGATGGTAAATTGATAGTCTTGTAGTCGAAGTGCCCATCGAGCTATCCTGGGCGGCATTTTTGCCTGAGGGTTGCCATATATGAAGATGAGGGCCTGGTGGTCCGTTACAACTACAAAAGGCTTTCCATACAGGAACAAGTGAAAATGTTCACAGGCCCAGACCACGGCCAAACCTTCCTTCTCCGCCTGAGAGTAGGCTTGCTCGGTTTTGGAGAGGCTTCGACTGGCATAGGATATTATGTGCTTTCCGCTTTCCTCTCTGTCGTCCAGTTGTGTTAGAATGGCGCCTAGGCCAACTGGACTGGCGTCAACGATGAGTTCTGTGGTCTTCTTGTGGTCAAAGTATGCCATATTTCGGGCGTCGGAGATGCGATCCTTGATGATTTGAAACACCTCTTGGCATTGAGGTGACCAGACGAATTCTGTGTTGAGCTTGGTGAGTGCTCGGAGAGGTTCGCTGATGGAGGCGAAATCTCTTATATATCTGGTGGTAACTTGCAAGTCCCAAGAATGACCTGAGGTCCGAGGTGGTGGTGGGCGGCTTGGCTTCTCGGAGCCTACTGACTTTCTCTGGGTCTGGTGTCATGCCCTTCTCCGAAAATATGTGTCCAAAGAAACTGAGTGTTTTCTTGCGAAATTCACATTTCTCCTTGTTTAATATGAGCCGTGCGTCTTCTAAGGCCATGCACACTCTCATTAGCGTGTCATCGTGTTGCTCTTGATTTTGGCCGAAGACCAGGATGTCGTCACTGTAGTTCAAACAGTTTGGCACGTGCTTGATGACATTGTGAATCTCTGCTTGAAAAATTTCAGCCGCGGACGACACCCCAAAACTTAGTCACTTGTAACGGAAAAGTCCCAGGTGGGTAGCGAACGTTGTTATATAGCGAGAGCTCTTGCAGAGTTCCAGCTGGTGATACCCTTTGTTTAGGTCCAGTTTTGAGAACATGGTCGACCCATTCAAGAGATGCACCATGTCTGTTATTCGAGGGGCTTGGTGGCGTTCCCTTAGAATGGCCTCATTTGGTCTCCTCATATCTACACATATTCTGATGTCTTGGGAGTCTCTTTTTGGCACCGGCACGATGGGAGAGACCCATGGATTGGGGCCTTCCGCTGGCTCAATGATGTCTGCCTCCAGCAATTTGGTCAGTTCGTTTTCAACTTGTTTCTGAATGTTGATGGGGATTCCCCGTTAATGTTGGGCTACGGGTGGGACACTGGTGTCGATGTGGAGCTCGATCTGTCTGTCCTTTAATTTGCCAAGGCCTTTGAATAGTGATGGAAAGACTTGGTCTATGCTTGCTGTGGGGTCTAGATATTTGTGTACCATGAGGCGATATAATATGTGGATGAGTCCCATCTCTATGGCTGCTTGATAGCTCAGTATGCATCCGCTCTCAGTGGCCGCTTCCAGCACGTGCATGGGGATATTTTTTTTATGTTCTTTATATCGACACGATGCTATGAAGAATCCTTTGCATGCCAAGGGGGTCTTTGAGCCGTATGGATAAATAAGTGTTCGAGCTGGTTGCAGGCGAGGGGCGTTTGGTATGCTTTCATAGACGTTTTCACTGATTACATTCACGGTCGCCCCTGTGTCAATTAGAAATTCAGCCGCCGTCTGGTTCACTTGTATTCTGAGTATTGGGCTATGTTCTTTTGCCGTACTATTTCCTAGTGCGTATAGATATCCCTTTTTCCGCAGCGTTTCCAGTTGTCTTTTTGGTCGATGGGCCCTCTCATCTGATGATGCGCTTGACACACTGTCAGACTGTGATTGCTCCATGAGGCACTGTACATATCTTCGGGGTCTTCTCCTGGTTTTTGAGGGTAGGGTCTTGCTCTCCCTCCAGTCTCTTCTGTCTTGCCTTCTTTCTGGTTGTTCGTCGTGGTGTTTGTGGCGCCCTTGTTCATGGGGCTGGTATGCTCCCCGGTGGTAGTGGGGTGTCAGCCCTCTCATTTTGCTGCGGAATATTAAAGACACGGCCTTGTAATGGCTTTCCCCGCCGCACGCGGAGCAGTTCTGACCCATTGCAGGGCACGTTCCTTCGTGGGGGTATTCATGTCCACACCGGTAACAGAAAGGGTCACTGTTTCTTGCCGTCCCCTCTAGCTTGTTGAGGCTCTCATGTTTTCCGTGGGTGATCTTTATGTCGTCCAGGCCATCAACTTGTGCGGCGAGAGCAGCGTCAGATTGCGCCAGGCGTAGGATTTCTTCTAGGCTGCGCGGCTGTTGCAGCAGTCGTTTGCGGAAGTCAGCGCTTTCGCACCCCACTATTATTTGTGACCTGAGGGCCTCCTCGTTGGTGTAGTTGTTGAAATCACAGTGTTTCATTTTTGCTCGAAGTCTCATGACGAATGCATCTATGGTTTCGCCTTTGTTGCCTTTGTTCTGTTTGGTAGTGTGGAATATGTGTCGATCATAGTCCACATTTGTGTGGGGTGTGAAGTATTCCGTGAGCGTTGTCTTCAGCTTAGTGTATGTGTCTATGTTTCCTTCCGGTATTTCTTCAAGGATGTCTCGCACGTTCGGTCCCACGGCATGGTTTAACAGGTTGAGTTTCTGTTCATCCTCTAATGTACCTGCCGCTTTTAAACACACTTCGAAGTCCCTCAGCCACCTCTTCCACCTTGATCCAAGAGTCCGGTGTCAGTGAGGTCGAAATTTGCTGGCAGCTTTGTTAGTAGGCTGTCTGTCATTTTCCGGTGTCCTGTTCTGGCTGGAGTCACAGGAACTGTTAATGATTCTCCTTCTGAGCCGCTCATGAAGTGACGTTGCACTTGAGTTTTCCTATGAATGTGCTGAATAGAAGTTTCTTTGATCTAGTTCGGTGGGGCCTTGGCGCCAAAGAGGGCACTGCTCTAGTTTGTAGGCAGCTTGCAGGCGCTTTCCCGCCTTGTGCGTTGCAATTTTGCGCGCCAACCGGGGGGGGGCGCTGTGCCACATGTGCGCGGGCTTGTGAGGCCTAGTGTCTTGCTGGAGGCCCTGATCTGCAGCCGTGGTGTTATTGCGTGCGCTGTTGGGCCTTGTGGAGGTGAAGAGAAGAAAAGAGAAAAGGGAGCGCTTGTGCTTACCCCTTGATGTGCTCTCGTTGGAGCGGAAGGTTCGTGCCTCCACCGCTCGTCTTTGCTCATTGCCGTCGGTGGGAGGCCAGTGCTCCTCTACCACCCGGAATGCGTGAGCAGGGAGTTACTGCTCTACCTGCCAGTATTTCAGCGTGCGCAGTTGGCCTCGCTGTCATTGCCGTTGGCGGGAGAAATCCGTTCTCCACCGCCCGGAGGATCCGCCACGCGGGGAGCCGTCGCAGCTGCTCCACCCGCGGGAAGTGTGTGCGCCGGAGCTCGGGAGATGCTTGCGCGGGGAGGGGCTTGTCCCGACGGTGGGGAGTCTTCGCGCTCCAACCCACTGCATCGGACTTCTCCGACAGGTAGGGTACTGCGCTTCCAGTGGTGTCAGGCATTACACCACGAGCGTGGTGGACCTGATGATGGCAGGCACGGTGGGACCTCGTGCCCGCCTCGT
Organism: Ambystoma mexicanum; assembly: GCF_040938575.1. Lineage (NCBI taxonomy): Eukaryota > Metazoa > Chordata > Amphibia > Caudata > Ambystomatidae > Ambystoma > Ambystoma mexicanum. The sequence continues at coordinate 1,285,829,844 of NC_090926.1, forward strand.
CGCCAATGTAATATTCCTCCACATGGACCGCCTCACGCTAAGTCATCGATCACTCAATCATTCACACAATGATTAGGCCGACACGGAGCTGGGGTGCAACACGTCTTTACTGCATCACAGTGAGACTCTAAACTGCCCTTGGGTGGTAACCTCGCCCCTTAACACACGTGGGTCGCAGCCCACCAATGAACAGAAATAGACATCCCCCCCAGGGGGGTGGGGGGGATGCTCTTACTATAATTGATTTTGAGGGGGCTTGGGAGGGTTGGTGATGCGGCGGGGGGGGCAGTGGCGGGGGCACTGTGACCCTATGGGCGATTCTCTTTCAATTTTTATGTTTATAACATGTTAAATAGAATGGCGTTTTAAAGAAAGCGGGGGTGGGGGGTGGAGGTGTGATGTCGTTGTCCTGTTGGCATCGTTATGAGAGGGAATATGAGGGGGGGGCAGTAGAAGTATAACGTTGAGTTTGAACAGCTGTTCCGTGGAGAAGACCCCCGTGCTCATGAGAAGGGCATCAAAGCACAAGCCAAGAGCAAGGGGGCGCCATGCTGCCGGGCTGGCTGCCCGTGTGACAGTGTGCATGTCTGCATGCATGCAGGCATGCAACTGCATGTAGAAAGTCCTGCCAGCAGGTGGCGGTGCAGGCCAGCGCATGGAGTCTGCTCCCCCTTCTCCCGCTCGCTGCAGAGACAGACACATCTGGGGATTTAAATAGCGCTTTATACTCGATGCTTGAGTTCCTAAGCACTGTAATCATTGCTGTCCGCGTTTCTGCGGAAAGCCTGGAACTGCCACAAACGTGGCAAACGCACGTCGAGGCCATGAACCACCGCCCCCCTCCCCCGCCCCAATATATCACGCTCGCGTTAGCAAAGTGAAACGCAGCATCAGAGCCAACACAGAGCTGGTGACTAACTAGAGGCTGGTTCTTGGAGTTTAAAACAGGCACACCTTTTAACGTTTTCAAAAACACCATTAGAAGAAAATATCCTCTCTTGGTTTTGTGCGTGTGTTGATTTTATGAAAGGCAAATGCCATTCGTCCTGTGCTATTTGCGTGGTTATGCAAAGCCAATTTAATGAAATGTGCTTCTTTCCCCTTGATATGCTAATTTCTGGCAACATCACATTTCATTGCGTTTGTTGATGAGTCCCCCCACTTTCATTTTTAGGACTTGACCCCTGCATTGAACTGATAAGGGGCTAGTAACTGGCTTGTAGCAGGATTAGTGGCGGTGGAAGGGAACCTTCTCGACTGTTCCCCGCCTCCCTGTCAGTCGCTCTGATGTCTACATTATAGAGTGGCGAGCTAATGATCACCGAGCGGCCTGTGTTAGTGCTAGGTGCCGTCACCTAATAGGCAAAACAGTGTTGCAAAGTATCTTCAACAATGACATCAATGTGCGGAAGCCATACCTGGTTTCTCCGTATCTTCTTCGTATTCACAATCCCACGTTGACCCTCATGTGCCAACATCACAAGGACTTTCCGCAAACCTTTTGGGGCTACTAGCCGACTCCCCCTAAGCAACACCCCTTGATCAGTTGCAGACAGTTCACTGCTCACTCTTGCCAATCTCCAGAGATCTCTTCTATCCACCCCGTCTTCTGCGACTTGTTCCATGTCCAAACATCTCCACCTGCCAGCTCTGGTAAGCCGAACAGCTACTTGAATTATGGGATCAGCTTTGCTCTTCTCCATAAACAACTCCTTCGTGATTGCCGGTGGTAAAGCATTAAGAGACAGGTATGAGATGTACTCTTCCGCTTCTTTTTGCATCTCAATTTCCGGTCCCCCATTAGGATGCCCGGACAAATAATCTGCTGGTTTGGCTTCCTTTCCCGGCTTGTGAATGATGCTATAATCATACTCCTGTAATCGTATGCCCCATCTCTCTATGCGCAGAGTACTCTTAACTCTGGGGTTCCCAAAGAGTGACAAGAGGGCCTGATGATCTGTAATGAGAGTAAATGGCCTGCCAATAATAAAATGATACCCATGCAGCAGCCAGACTCTTGCTCTCGGCTTGTGAATATGCCTGCTCAATGGTGTTCTGAGCCCTACTAGCATGTGCCACAATATGTCTTACATGTCCCTTTTCCGGCTCTGTCTGAGCCAAAATAGCACCCAGATCTACCGGACTAGCATCCAATGTGATTTCAGTTTCCCAATCCGGATTAAAAGAGGCAAGCTGCCTATATCTAGTCAGTTCTTCTTTTATCATCTCAAAACCTTTTCTGCAATTCTCATTCCATACAAATGCCACATCTTTCTTTAATACCTGCCTGAGTGCATCAGTCAACGTTGCATAGTGAGGTAAATACCTTGCACAATACCCCGCCATTCCCAAAAAGGATCTCACCTCCGGTACATCTTTCGGGGCCTCCATTCCCAGTATGGCATTCACTTTATCCGGGCCTGCTTTGATTCCATTCTCTGAAAATATGTGACCAAAAAAACACAGACTATGCCTATTCACATCACACTTGGGGCCTTTCAAAGTTAGACCATTATCCTGCAGGATTTCACACAGCTGTTTCAATGCATCATCATGCTGACTTTGAGTAATACCATATACCAGTATATCGTCACTATAATTAAATGCATTCTTTACTGGTGCTATGATCCTCCTGATTGTTTCTTGAAATATTTCTGCAGCAGAAGAAATGCCAAAACTTAGGCGCTTGTATCTAAACAACCCTTCATGTGTGGTAAAAGTGGTCTATTGGTCTAGACTCAGGATCAATCATCAATTGATGGTACCCTTGATTTAAGTCCAACTTCGTGAATCGGGTAGCCTGATTTAGTCGAATGATCATGTCCTCAATATTGGGTCCGGGATGTCTGTCCCTTTGTATTGCAGTATTGGGGATTCTCATGTCCACACACAGACAAAGACGACCATCTGCCTTGTGGACCACCACTAAAGGAGATACCCAAGGTGTAGGACCGTCAACTCTTTCAATGATGTCATTATCAATCAGTTGTTCTAACTCCTGAGGTACCTTTGCTTGGAGATGAAAACCTATCCGTCTAGGATGTTGAGGAACCGGAAGAAATGTTGGATCAATGTGCAAATGTATGGCACTGCCTTTCAGCTTCCCAACACCTTGGAATAACTTTGGAAATTTCTCCCTTAACTTTTCCATATCCAATATTTCTCCTGATATTACTCGCAGCTCATGATGTTGCGGTGGAACTCCTTGTATTGTCTCAGACTTATTATATTTGACATCAATGAGCCGTAACTCTGTGGCGGTCTTGCAACTAATAAGGCATCTGCCCACTGCTGGACTACTTATGACATGCATGTCGACCGTTACACAATCTCTCTTATGGATCAGATCACATTGAAATTGTCCTTTGGAGGCCAATGGTTGCGTTGCTCCCCACTGGAAAATTTGAGCTCTTGATGACTGTAGGGATACACATCAGCTATTCCTTCATGATATGATATGATATTTTATTTGTATCGCGCTCGTACACAAGTGTTTCAGAGCGCGACTAGGCAAGGGAGGGGAACAAGGGAGAACACAGCACAACATAAAAACGATCTTACTAGGCCCAGTGACATTGAGAACGCGCAAGTGCTTGGGAAAGGGAAAAGGGGAAAAGTGCATGGAAGGGGGAGAGTGGAAAGTGCAGAAGCCGAGGAGCGCAGATAAATAAAATAAATAGAAAATTGAGGCAAACTGTGGTAGTGCAGCCAGCAAGTGGCAAGTGCTGTGTTTAAGGCAGCAGACTGGGTAAGTCTGAATAAGTGCAGAAAAAGAAGAAAAATGGGTGGGGGCTGTATGAGTACAGACACAGTCCCCAGTGCAGGGGGTGCCAGGAGGCAGTGCAGGAAGGTGGCAGGGTGAGCAGGTACCTGGGGCCAGTGGACAGAGGGTGGCCAGGTGCACAGTGCCAAGAGAGCAGATCAGCAGGGGAGAAGGGGAGTGAAGGCAGAAGCAAAGAGGAAGGTTTTGAGGTGCTTCCGCAACCAGAGATGGTTCTCCTCAAGTTTTAGAGTGGCAGGGAGGCTGTTCCAGCGGGAGGCCCCAGCCGAAGATAGAGATCTACGCCCAGCTTGTTTCTTTGAAAAACGACTGACCATGAGGGAGTTGGAGGTAGAGGAGCAAAGAGCTCGAGAGGGGAGGTATTTGCGGAGGGAAAGCTGAAGGTATTTTGGACCCAGGCCCCAGAAAGCCTTGTGGACAATACAGAGGGTTTTGAATTTAATCCCTGCATCCACTGGGAGCCAATGGAGAGATTTCAAAGCTGGAGAGATACGATCCCAGGGTTTGAGGCCAAGGACAAGCCTCACAGTCCTGTTCTGGATAAGTTGTAGAGGGCGGAGAGTAGAGGCAGGTAGATTTAGAAAGAGGCTGTTACAATAGTCCAACCTAGAGAGAACCAGAGCTTGGGATACCATGAGCTTCTGGGGGAAATAGAGGAAAGGCAGAATACCTCTGAGGAGGTGCAGTCGGAAGTTTGACTTTTTAGAGACATCAGAGATATGGGCCGAGAAGGAAAGTGTGGAGTCAAAGATGACGCCAAGGTTCTTAGCCTCGCAGGTAGGGGTAGGAGGAGGGCCAAGGGAGGCCGGCCAGAGAGTGAGGGAAAAGGATGGAGATGGTGTGCCGATGAGGAGGATCTCCATCTTGCTAGCATTCAGACAAAGATCATTGGCAGCACACCAATTTTGAATGGCAGTTAGGCAATCAGAGATGAGAGAGAGAGAGGAGGTGGCCCGAGGGCGGCCAGAAAATGAGTTGAGTGTCATCAGCGTAGCACTTCATACGCTTTCTCACTCATTACATTCACTGTGGCACCTGTGTCGACTAAAAACGGTATGCGCTGTCCACACAAACTTACTGTTACCTTTATGGCCACGTTCCCCTCTGACGTGTCATAGATCCGTCTCACATGTTCCCTGCTATATCTACCATATTACTGATATTCATCAATTGGCGGGTTTTCATAGGGGTCTGCATAGTGCACTTCCATGCTCCAGAGTCTGATCCTGTTCTTCATTAGCCTGTTCTGCTAATTCTATCTGTAGGTTGTCCATTGCTCTAACAAATCTCGGTTGTTGGGCTTGATGGTTGTTAGAATTGCATGCAGTACCCTTTGGGAACACTACACACAATTAAGTCTACAGGTGTAAGCACAATCTCACCTTTGGTACAAGCCTGTACTACACAGTTATGTGGAAGCAGTGGCTGAGCAGCCAGACTTGCCTCAAGAAGGATGTGAGCAGAACTAGATGTTACACAAAGGACTTGCAATCACAGTAGTTCAAACAAACACTATTCAAGGTTTCTTGGTAAAAGAATATACATTTATTTACACAGTCAGTTAGAAAACATTCCACTAGTAAGAAGTAGCTCAATATCACACTATAATACACTACAGTACACAACCAATATGTTTCTGAAAAAGTTAGACTCCCCTGAAGTGGGAGCAAAATGGCACTTCAGTAACTTTCAAAAGGGGTAGAAAGACAAAGGTTATAAAAATCACAGCACAATTAAATTCAGAGCAGAGCAAATGGTTTTAGTTCACTACAAGAGGCCAAAGTCAATGGTTCAGTGTCTTGGATAGGATAGCACAGTTCTGGTAGTAAACGGTTAAGTCTTTGCCAATGTTCTTAGAAGTAGTTTGTCAGAAAAAGAGTTATATGATGGATTAGGAGCGAACAAGACTCCAAAGTTGGGAAAGTTTCACAAAATTTCACTGCGGCAGAAAGGATTTCCACACCGCGTTTGCACAATACCTTAAGTAGGAAGAAAAGCTGTAGCTGAGGCAGTTGTTCCTGGCAGTTCCTGCAGATCTCGCTGTTCCTGAGCTTCAGTCGTGGGGACAAGAAGGAGGACGTCGGGAGGTTCCTGCACTGCTCAGGGAAGAGGCCACAAGCTTGGCAAAATGTCGGTTTTAAGGTGCGAGTGCCTTAAAGTCCACAAACTGGTATCCTTCTCACTGGCTATCCAGTTTTCAACAGCACTCTGATGAAAATTCAACCAGTATGGAGACGATGTCCAGGTGGCTTACGAATTGGTTGTTCCCACCAGCTCAAGGGAAGAAGTCGTCCTTGAAGGGGCTTCTCTGTCGATGGAGTTTCAGGATATTCAGACCTGCAGCAGGGCTTCACCGGGCAAACCAACAGTCCAGGAATTGCAGCATTCATCTTCCTTCAGCTCGTCTTCGGTTCTTTCATTCCAGTAGTCGACTCTACCTTCCATGTCCCAGAGACCCGCTTTTAAACAGTTTTCTCCGATTCATTCCAGCCTAGCTGTCACTCACCCAGCAGGGTGGCTGTCCATGCCGGACAGTCAGCCAGCCAATCACACCAGAGTGCATTCAAGGACCTTTCCTAAAAGAAACAGCGAAAAAGATGACCGGAGTCTGTGTTTACAGAGGTGTCTTGTGTCGGTCGGGATAAATCATGGCAGTTTGTTCTAAAACCACTGCCACCAGCCATTTCAAGAGGAAAGGGTAACATTTGACTGTTACATGAGTGTTTAGACCCAGGGGATGCTAGGCAACTCCTCCAGCACTCTATAGGAAGATAGTGTGTGCTGGGTTTATGAATTTAAAAAGGCCAGCAAAGTCAATTTAACTTTACATGCTCTTGGAGACAGTAGTCAGTCCCAGAGAAGGTATTTAAACCTTGGGGAGTCTGAAAGACACCCCTGTGCCACTGCACTGAAGGTACTGTGTGACATACAGGAAAACGATGATGCCTATGGAGTTGTTTAAAACCCCATATCCAAAGAACACAAAAGTAAAACACACATCAAAATACATGAAATAGAAAAAAAGGCTCACACTCTTCCCAGGTAAAAATGAAAATCCTAGAAATCCAGCAAAGTTGCTGAGGTAAAAGGTAAGGGAAATTAGCACATCCCTGAGAATTCTCCCTAACAATGGTTTGTTCTTGCAAGTACATTAGGCCTTGTACAGTCCATCTCTGGATATGGCCTTGGGTTGGAACTCTTTTGCATGTCATAGCTCCTGTTTTCCAGGGATGTATGTTAGATCGGTACGTAGGCATAAGTGGCATTCTCTCTCGGCACATCGTTTGGAAGTGATTTGTCTGACCACATCGTAGACACAATTGACCTAGAGCAGGGCACTGGCCTCTGTGGGAATTCAAATCCGCACCTATAACACTGTCTTTCCAACTGATTTTTACGGTTGTTATTCCACCCATCCTGACGAGGAAGTGACCCAGGTGGCACATTCGAATAACTTCTTTGCCACTGCATGTTCTGACCTATAGCAGCAATGGTGTCTAGATTCTTTGGATTCTCCATGTTTGCTGCTTGAGTGTCAACTCTCTCATAGACCCTCGCCAGTTCCAATACCTCCTTTAAGGGAAGAGGCTTCTTCAAAAGATGCTTCCTGAATTGGGACGATATGCATCCTTCAATAATTCTGTCGTATTGCCTCATTGTCACTAAAATCTGCTAAATCACAATACGTTGCTTTCCTTTGCAGCCGCAACACAAACTGGGCTATAGTTTCATGCGGACTTTGTGTGCATTGATTGAACGTGTAGTGTTCATAATCCCTGTTGGGCGGGATTATCAACCGTCCACTGATTGCTGTCACTAAGAGTGGTATGTCTTTTTCTCTTCTGGTGGTATGGGGGGTCATTCCGAGTTGGGCGGTAAGGGTTTACAGGCACTGGTAAGGATGCCGGTAAACCCTTACCGCCCTATTCCGAGGTCCCTTAGAGGGAACCGCAAAGGACGTCAGGTCAGACCAGATGTCCTTAGCGGGTCCCGCTAAGGGACCAGGGCGCTAATAACGGGCCCGCTATTAGAAGGCCCGTAATCAGCGCCTTCCCCATTGAGCCCTATGGCGGCTCAAATGGGAATGGGGAATGCTTTAGTGAATGGGGATTTACCCGGTCCTTCAAGGTCGGAATGACCCGGTAAGTCCTCATTCAGCCAGACCGGACCCGGACCTGGGTTTGGAGGCAGCCATGGCAATAATAGCACCATGGCTACCTCCAAACTCGGAATGACCCCCATGGTCTTGATGACACTCTTCATTTCCCAACCAGATTTATAAAAATATCTAATTTATTTGTGGCGTCTTGATTTCCCACCACCCTTAAAAATTCCTCAAACTCATCCACCCATTCCTGTCACCGTTGTCCCTGTCTTCCTGCGGCTCAAGATTAAATGGGTTTGGGTGGCGCAGATAGCTGACTGGATTTGTGGTCATGCATATAGTAGATATGCCTTGAGACGAGCTTATGTCTCCACTTGTATTGTCAGAAGACATGTTTGCTGATTCCTCAGATTACTGTCATGATGCCTACCCCCGGGCATCCGGATCGAGTCCATCAGCCCCGGTAGCAGGCATCCAGATACTCTTAAAGCCCCAACAGCCCCGGCTGGGTGCTGTTTGGATTCAGTCCTGGCGCCTTAGGCACCAGGCTCATAGACTTTACATACCTTATGCAGACCATGCTGCTAGTGAGTCCAAGCCAACGTGAGGCCTGGATGGGACTATTTTATTACAGGGACTATTTTTCACTCGGGTGTGGTTCTGGGGAACTTCTTACCTGGGACTACTTTTCAGGCTATTTAAACCATGCCCGAACAGCAGCCCATGCTTTGTGTTATTCTGCATCCAGCAGCGTGACGCTCACCGTGTCTGCAAGTCAGCATCCAGTCTTCTGCCACGCCCGCCTCGAATCCGGACTTCCTAGTCAAAAGGCAAAGAAAGGAGAAGAGGTTAGATCACAGACATTATTTTATTCCTTACCTGATTCCGGACCCAGCACAACTCCGTGCCTGGAAAGGACATTATTTCAGCATGCGTCGCTTCGCCAGCAGCAGCGCCGCTTTATACTCACCAGTCCACCGCATCTTTCGACTCGGCGCTGCCGCCATCATTTTCTTCGTCGAAACCCAGCACCTGGGGGGGAAAACAAAAGGAATAACAAGGTGAGCCGAGAAAACCAACAAGGACAATCTCTTTGCCACCATAGGCTTACCTGCTTTACCACCGGAGGTATTATTCTTTAATTCGCCGCATCTTCCTATGCCGCACCTATAAAGGGAGAGAAAACAGCAGGTTAAACTCATGTAACTTTTACCGGACAGTGTTTGGTAATACAGACTCTTACCTGAACGCCATCAGCTGCCTCCAGGCAATATTCTTTTGGACTCAGCTGCAACCTAACGAGGTAATGGAACAAGAGTGAACATCGGACATATTGAACTCTGAACTTTATAGATACTGGAGTCAATATTCCTCCGGAACTCCTCCAGTACCTTCAACCCAGTGAAGTAACTGGTATCTACGCGCCCCTGCATGCCATGCAGGATGGAGAGCTCATCATTTAAAAACATAAGGTGAGGTTACCAAAGGGGAATATCAGAGGTGATTAGTGGGGAGAACGAGAACTGTTGGGGGGCCATCACTAAAGTCCACGGGTGGCTAAATCCCTTTCTCCACTTGCAGGAGAATACTTCTACGAGCCCAGCAGACAAGATTAGGCGGGCCAGTCCAGACTGTCATCTCGTCACTACGCATCACGTTGGCGGAGACCGCAGCTGTCCGGGTCCGATCGACGCCCCTGTGGGAACGAGGTGAGCATAACAGAACGCAAAGCCTATCTACAAATCCCCACCCGGGCGTAATGGAGACCTCAGAAACCGACCAACTAGCCCAATTGTTAGGAGAACTTATGGCAGAAGTGCACTCTGCGCGCCAAGAAACTAATGCCCTCAGGAGAGAACTGATTGTGTCAAAGGAGCGCACTGATGATCTTGCCAGACAGCTGCTGCAAAACCAAGCCGGGTAAACACCAATACCTGGAGTTGGGGGGAATTCAACCCCCGTTTCATAGAGCAGCCCTCTGCAAGTGGCTCTACCAGGGAGCATTTCTTTAGCTCCACCCGAACGATTTGCTGTGGACCAGAAAAGGTTCGCCGTGTTCATGAACCAATGCCGCTTGCACTTTTTATGCAGACCAGGAGCTTTTCCAAACAACCAAGCCAAAGTAGCCTTTGTACTGTCATACCTTAGTGGCAGCGGATTGGTCAATTCCATTAGTCAACCAGGATGACCCTCTTCTTCGGGATTTTCAGGGTTTTCAATTGAGCATGGAAAGATTATTCGCCAGACATTCACAGGGACAGGCCCTGGATAACGAACTTCTATCCCTACGACAAGGAAACCAGGACCTGCTAACTTATATCGCAACCTTCAATAGGTTGGTGGTGGAAGCCCGATGGCCAGAGGTAAAGCGAATTACATTATTTCATCGTGGACTTTGGGGTGAACTCAAAGATGTTTTGGCCCAAGTTGTGAACCCACCTCAGGATTGCGCAGAATATATAGACTTAGTGGTCCAGCTAGACCACCGACTTCAGAATAGAAAAGCTGATCGAGCTAAGTTCGAGAATCGGGTATTGGTTAAACCCAATGTTACTCCCAAAGGAAAAGATGCATCAGAACCAATGCAGATCGGGGGGGTTAAGGGACCCTTAACTCAAAAAGAAAGAGAAAGGATACGACAGATGCAGTTGTGTCTGTACTGTGGGGCATCAGGACATTTTCTACGGGATTACCCTATAAAACCATCCAAGAAAGTAGTCAGAGTTGCTGATAGAAATCAAACAGAGCCTGATTCGGGAAACAACCACGCCCGACAAGCGTAAAGGTCCGCTTGCCGAGCTTAAAGAAGGACACTCAGACCTTGCACCTAATCATACCAATGGTCCTTATTGATCCAAGGCAGCCATCACGTATGCACGCAGTTAGGGCATACATTGATAAAAGGGGCCGTAGGAAACTATGTGGACCACGAATTGGCTTCTAGGATGAATCTACCTCTCTGCAAAAAGACCACTTCGGATGTTATCACTGCAGTCGATGGAACTGAAATTGCCTCTGGGCCTGTAACTCATTCCACCACAGAGATGACACTGTTGGGTGAAGATGGGCATCGAGAGACTATTGTGTTTGACTTAATCAAAGACCCGCAGTTCCAAATAATACTGGGGATACCTTGGTTGGAAACACATAATCCTTGTATTGATTGGCGAGAGAAGAGAGTAACCTTCCCGGAGTGTGCACACACCTGTTACCCGGAAAAAACCTTGAACAAAAGCTTGGCCACAGTCGCTAATCCAGTCATGCAGTTACCTCAGGAATATCAATAATTCCAGGATGATTTCCAAAAAGAACAGGCAAACACCTTACCACCTCATAGATCATACGATTGTCAAATCGATCTCATACCCGGTGCACAACCTCCATGCAGTAGAATCTATGCCCTTACGGAACCCGAAAACCGTCACCTACGACAATACTTGGACCAATACCTTGCTAATGGCTTCATTCGTCCATCTAAGTCCCCTGCATCTTCAGCTTTATTCTTCGTGCCCAAAAAGGAAGGTGACCTCAGAACGTGCATAGACTACTGCGCATTAAACCAGATCACGGTGAAGAACCGATATCCATTGCCTCTGATCCCCGAACTACTAGACCAAGTAAAGGATGCTTGCATCTACACTAAATTAGATCTCCGAGGGCCATATCATCTGGTATGTTTAAAGAAGGGCGACAAATGGAAGACTGCTTTTCGCACCAAGTACAGATTATTCAAATATCAGGTGATGCCCTTCGGGTTGTGCAATGCACCAGCAGCCTTCCAGTATTTTATGAACAATGTCCTTCGTGAACTCATTGACGTCTGTGTTTTCGTATACATAGACGATATTCTAGTGTACTCCTCCTCAGAATCAGACCATGTTAAGCACGTTCGTGCAGTCCTTGAGAAACTACGCCAGTACAAGTTATACGCAAAATTGGAAAAATGTGTTTTTCATGCTACAGAAGTTGAATTCCTTGGATTTATCCTGACTCCAAAAGGAGTCCGAATGGACTCTCGAAAGGTGGACGCAATTCTCAAGTGGCCATCACCCAGTTCAGTTAAAGGGGTGCAAAGCATGCTTGGATTTGCTAATTTCTACCGCAGATTTATTCCTGACTTCTCATATGTTGTACACCCCATCACAGCACTTTTGCGAAAAAACAAACGCTTCTTGTGGACCGAAGAGGCTGAAAAAGCCTTCCAAGAACTGAAATTGAAATTCACGTCGGCACCTGTCTTAAAGCATCCACACCCCGAGCTCCCATACATAGTTGAAACCGATGCATCCAGTTTAGCCATGGGGGCTGTCCTGTCCCAGAAGGATCCAGAAACCGGTCAACTTCATCCAGTAGCATTTTGGTCCAGAAAATTCTCAGCCCCCGAATTAAACTATGCGGTTACCGATAAAGAGTTGTTAGTCATCAAATCCGCCTTCAAGGCTTGGCGGCATTATCTTCTCAGTGCCAGGCATACCATTACTGTAATCACCGATCACAGGAACTTGCAGTATTTAAAAACAGCCAAGGCCCAATCATCGCGTCAACTTCGATGGGCCTTATTCCTTGCTGAATTCAATTTCTTGATCACTTACCGACCAGGTTGTAAGAATGGTAAGGCAGATGCTTTATCCCAAATCAGGATGTGAGAAGGATATTCGAACCCGGAACCGGTGCCTATAATTCCTGAACAAAGAATTCTTGGGATAACTACTCTACAGACCTTAGAAGATATTCATTTAAAGATCCAACAACTTTTCGATTCAGCAGCCCTGCAGGACTGGGTTAAACAGGGCCAAGATTATTCAGTTGTCAATGACCTACCTTACTATCAAGGGCGTCTATTTCTACCACACAAGGAACTACAAGAACAAGTCATTTCCAATTACCATGAAGCTCTGATGGAAGGGCACCCAGGTATTGCAAAAACTGAAGCTAAAATTAAAAGACAATTCTGGTGGCCCACCTGGCAAAAAGATGTAAAGTCATTTGTACTGTCTTGTGGCATCTGCGCCCAGAACAAAAGCCAAAAGAAGAAACCAGCTGGTCTTTTACAACCTTTAGATATTCCACCCACACCATGGCACACTTTGTCTTTAGACTTTATTACAGATCTACTGCCATGTTATGGATTCAACACCATTCTAGTTATTGTGGATCTTTTTTCCAAGATGGCCCACTTTATTCCTTTAAAAGGATTACCTTCTGCTTTAATCTTGGCCAAGGAATTTCGCGAAAATATTGTTTGAATACATGGATTTCCTTCCGTATTGATCTCTAACCAAGGTAGTCAGTTCATTTCACAATTTTGGCAGAAGTGTTGTCAATTGGCACAAATCGACGTAAGGTTATCAACCAGTCACCATCCCCAAACCGATGGTCAGACAGAGAGAACCAACCAGACTCTTGAACAATACCTACGTTGTATGCTCCACCAAACCGAAGGTAATTAGAAGGACATTTTATGGATTTCTGAATACGCATACAATAACTCTGTACATTCAGGAACCGGATAAAGCCCCTTTTATACCATATATGGACATCATCCTCGAACCTGAGAACTCGATTCGCCCCAGCATTTAGAAATGCCGGCAGTAACTCATCTGCATTCTATTACACAAGCCTTTAAAGAGACAACAAAACATTTGAAACAAGCAAAAGAGAAATACAAGACAAATGCTGATCAACATAGAAGTGAGACCCCACCATATCGAATCGGAGACCAAGTTTGGCTGGCTACAAGACATATTCCTCTGAAAGGAACTCAGACTTTTAATCCTAGATATTTCGGACCTTACACCATTAAGGCCATTATCAACCCGGTGGCCGTGAAATTAAAATTACCCTCTAATATGCGGATTCATCCTATCTTTCATGTTTCACTTCTAAAACCAGTTCAACCCGGGACAAGATTAACCAAACCACCTGACCCCATCCTAATAGATGGAGAACCTGAATTCGAGGTAAAAAACATCCTGGACTCTAAAATGGTTAAATCAAGACTTTTTCATTTACTCGAATGGAAGGGTTACGGACCACAAGAAAGGTCATGGAACCTAGTGACCACGTTCATGCTCCTCGATTGGTGAAAAAATTCCATCAGGACTTCCCAGACAAGCCAGGGCCAAGGGGTAGAACAACTTTAGGAGGGGCCTTGGGGGGGAGTGCTGTCATGATGCCTACCCCCGGGCATCCGGATCGAGTCCATCAACCCCGGGAGCAGGCATCCAGATACTCATTAAAACCCCAACAGCCCCAGCTGGGGGCTGTTTGGATTCAGTCCTGGCGCCTTAGGCTCCAGGCTCATCATAGAAATCAGTCCTGGCGCCGTAGGAGCCAGGCTCATAGACTTTACTTACCTTATGCAGACCATGCTGCAAATGAGTCCAAGCCAACGTGAGGCCTGGATGGGACTATTTTATCACAGTGACTATTTTTCACTCGGGTGTGGTTCTGGGGAACTTCTTACCTGGGACTACTTTGCAGGCTATTTAAACCACGCCCGAACAGCAGCCCATGCTTTGCGTTATTCTGCATCCAGCAGCGTGACGCTCACCGTGTCTGCAAGTCAGCATCCAGTCTTCTGCCACGCCCACCTCGAATCCGGAGCTCCTAGACAAAAGGCAAAGAAAGGAGAAGAGGTTAAATCACAGACATTATTTGATTCCTTACCTGATTCCGGACCCAGCACATCTCCGAGCCTGGAAAGGACATTATTTCAGCACGCGTCGCTTCGCCAGCAGCAGCGCCGCGTTATACTCACCAGTCCACCGCATCTTTCGACTCGGCGCTGCCTCCATCATTTTCTTCGTCGAAACCCAGCACCTGGGGGGGAAAACAAAAGGAATAACAAGGTGAGCTGAGAAAACCAACAAGGACAATCTCTTTGCCACCATAGGCTTACCTGCTTTACCACCGGAGGTATTATTCTTTAATTCGCCGCATCTTACTATGCTGCACCTATAAAGGGAGAGAAAACAGCAAGTTAAACTCATGCAACTTTTACCGGACAGTGTTTGGTAATACAGACTCTTACCTGAACGCCATCAGCTGCCTCCAGGCAATATTCTTTTGGACCCAGCTGCAACCTAACGAGGGAATGGGACAAGAGTGAACATCGGACATATTGAACTCTTTGAACTTTATAGACACTGGAGTCAATATTCTTCCGGAACTCCTCCAGTACCTTCAACCCAGTGAAGTAACTGGTATCTACGCGCCCTTGCATGCAATGCAGGATGGAGACTGGAAAGGATCGGACGAGCCACGCTATTCTGAACAACAAGAACACTAGCATGTTGGATCACTCCTTCGAGCAACTATGTAATGACATGAATGACATTATGGAACGGACCGCAGGCTTACCTCAGAGGCTGCAACAAATGCTCTTGCACTGCACATGGTCTGAGTACCCTGCACAGCTCAGTTCTTGATCACACTCGATTTGGTCGACCACGACAAACTCTGCGCCACCCTAAACAACAACTTCAATCTATCGAATGACGCCACAGTCTGGATCAAATCATTCCTCGCAGACAGGACCTCGAGAGTGGCCATTGGGAAAGAATCAGCTGATCCCATGTCAGTCCCAATCGGCATCCTGCAAGGCTCCTGCCTATCCCCCACATTATACAACGCCTACACCAAATTGCTCTTCGCTGCCTTGGACGCCATGGGTGTCATCTACACAAACTTCGCAGATGATACCCAGATCCTCATTCCACTTACAGGTAACCATGAGCAAGATACTTTGCTCATCAATAAAATCTATTCACCAATCCAAAATTGGAGGGCCAATAATAGCCTATGCCTTAACAACGACAAAACTGAGCTACTTATACTAGGCTCTTCATCCAAAATCGCGTCCCTTCAGCCGCTCTATGCATCATTCATCATTGACGGCACCACAATCCCAGTTCTTAAACAACGCTTACCATGTCTAAGCAAGTAAACTCCCTAGCCTCATCCACCTCCTACACAGCCAAGCTCATATCTCCCAGTCGCAAATTCCTGACACCAGAAAACTGCATCACACTAGCACGCGCACTTATCCTCTCAAAGCTTGATTACTGCATCCTTTTCCTAGGAACGTCCAACACTAATCTAGCCAAACTCCAACTCATGCAGAACAAAGCCTTCCATGCCGCACTGGGCCTAAAAAAATCAGAGCACATCTCTGACATCAGAAGGTAAAAAATCACTGGCTGTCCATTAAAGCTAGGATACTCTTCATAACCCTTAGCATCACCTATAGATGCATTACCTACAAAGCCCCTAAATACCTCCTCAATACAATTACTAAGACAACCCAGACCAGACTCCTTAGATCCAACAACAGCGACAACCTCGAAATCCGACGATACAAGAGAGAAAAAGCAGGGGGCAGCAGTTTCAAAGTACTCGGCCCCAAGCACTGGAACGCCCTACCCATCAACATCAAGAAGGAATCATCCTTCCCACACTTGCTCAAAACTAGGTTATTCAACCAGTTTTAACACAGCTTAGTCACCCATCTCCCACATTATCTCCGTACCCCCATTGTATATAATTGCAGAAATGTAACCAAAACTGTATTCCCTATCTGTAAAAAGCTTCACTAATACTGTACCTGACTTGACTGTAACTACGCCGTGATACCTCAGGGTCTGGGCGTATAACACATGTAATAAATAAATAAATAAATAAATAAATAAACACGAACAGTAGGAGGTCTCGTCCAATTCTGAAACACCTACCTAATGACGACGACTTTACGCCAAAAAACATATCATTACGACGGGACTCAAACATCAGGCCACAAATCGATTCACCAGGGCCAGCTTCAACTTCAGCTCTTAAGGCCCGAAGACAACATCAAAGAGGTGATACAAGACAATGCCCAGAAGCTAAACCTACTGGACCAGGGGGTAAAACAGCTACTGTTCACAAGGATAGAAATGTACAACTTGCGTGCCCGATGACAGGAGGATTGAAGTGGATGACGTCTTTAACTTGGGTGAGCCTCTACTACAAGACGCATCCTTAGTGGTTGTGGACTCAAGACCAACCGAGCACCAAACACCACCCGCAAGAATCAGTGAACCGCCAGATAGTCCCTCACCGTTAGCAGACCTATGTGCTAAGGAAAACAAAATCATCACGGCTTCTCAGAGTTGTGTGGAGGAAGCAATCGCACACACCATCTGTGATATAGACAACACTACCATACAGGGCACTCAAGAGGGAGGGATGAGCGTAAATAGGCAAAAAAGGAAGGGAAGACAGCAGCGTCCCACAAAAAAGAGCAAAAACCTTCCTCCCCAAATGCAAACAGAGGCAACAACTCAAGAGCAGGCAGACCTGATGGAACATAATCAAGTAACAAACGAACAGGCTGAAATAAACACGGTACCAAAGCGTCCGGGGACCAAGAAAAAGTCCAAATAAAAAAAGCAATACACAAGAATGACCTTTCTTGAGATTCCCAACACAAACACTACTGAGTCTGTGTCTGCCATGCTCCATCCAACAAAACGGCACAACAACTAATGAGAAAGACCAGAGTAGCACTCAACTGACACAGTCGTCAGGGGAGGTGAATGTGCAGGTCCAACACACTGAAAACAACCAGAATCAGAACCTGCCTGTTGGCACACCACAAACGACCTGCAACACATTTCAAGGAACAACTATGGGTTGGTTAATTATCCTGACAAAATGTGGCCAACTGCACATGGACAGGGGACAAATGATCAATGTGTTCCAAGTAATTCCTGCACTCCGTGTGGAGCGCTCGGATGACATTCAAAGGGTAACCTTCCTTAAAAAAGGTGCGGAGTGCTCGGTGTGCTACTTCGATACAAATCTGTTAGCTCAAACCGTGTGGAACAACCAGAGACTCTTGAATCTTTGGGTTATTACTTGGTGGAATTACAAAACCAAGAGTCTGTTGAGTCCTTCTTGAATCCAGCACTGAATACCACATTCCCAGTACCCACCAATTCATGTATCAAAGATGGCCATGAGGCCATAAGAGCTGGTCCGGATGACTGGTCTTGGCTGGAGGCCGCAATCAAGATGTTTAAAAAATCCACATCCAATCAGACCAGTTTTTAGGGTAGGCTCGTTGTTTCCAAAGTCTAAGTGGAACGTCTAAGTGGAACGTCTGTTGAGTGCTTAAAATCGGTGGGCGTGATTTTGCTTCAAGAAACCATGTCCCTAAACGCCTTTGACCTGGAAGGCTACCACACATGCTGCAAGAGTGCTACAAGAGTAACTCAAGGCCGGCCGAAAGGGGGACTCGCAATCGCTGTAGATCTCAACCACGACTGCAGCCATTATGAGGTTGCGGCAAAGTCCCCGGACTTGATGGCTATCAACATACACTTCCCGTGCTGAAAAGAAAATGTACTCTTTGTGAACGTCTATAGGAACCACAGTAACACAACACTCCCGGACCTAGACCTCGAGCTGGACATCCGGCTCGCGGCATGGCTAGGGAAAGTCCAGAACCGACACGTTGTCTTGGCGCGGGACCTAAATGCAACATGTGTATATGGGCATGGGTTGAGAGGGCATTCCCTGTGTGAAGTGGCGGGCTCAAGAAGGGATCAATACGGTTTTTCTTGGGATCAGTTGCTCAGCAGTTGGGACATGCAGGTATGCATGCACGAGGAGGCGCATGGCGCACCTGGGTTTGATGCGTGGTGTAGGGCCCCAAGAAGATCTTAGATTGATCGCTTCAACCTTTCCCCCCTCATAGCCACCTTGTGTGAACCGTTGGTTAAAGGGGATTCTCTTGGCAGCGACTATTTCCCGATACGCCTCAGAATTGGCCTCTTAACGACCACGCAACAGCTAGATCACTGTGCTGCCTTCCTTACACCAACAAGGGGGGGCCTAACGGTGAACTGGAACACCAAAGCATGCAGGATCTTGGTGAAGGGGTGGGAACAAGCGGTGCTGCAGATGGGTTCCACTGGGGAAAATCTTAATGCAGAGAATTCCAATCAGATCCGTAAATCATCCATGAGAAACATCTCAAATAGGGGCCAATTACATGGGGGAAAAAAAGCACCAGCAGGCCTACGACTCAAGGGTGAGGGAGGCAAGGCTGGTAAAGAGGAAGGCATGTAAGGCTTTGTCAGTGAATATTAACGGGTGGCTGGGAATGAAAGCGCAAAGAGGCGAATCACGGCTGAAGCTAATTAGACGGGATTCACACATAAGAGAGAACCAAGAGGTTATTAGAACCCTTACTGACAGGGATGGGTCATTCTGGTCATTACTGGGTGGCAGAACCAAAGGGATGGAGGGCGCCATGGTATGCCCCCTAACGTCGCAGGTATGGATCAGTTACCTGCGTGATGAATACTCACTGCCAAAAGGTGAATTCATGTTCCCCGTCAAAGCTGGACCAGGAGCGGATCAGACTAGTTACATTTGCGATGAAGAGGACCTTACAGGGGCTATTGGTAGAGCAAAATCCTCGAGGGCCCTGGCTCCAGACAACATTCCCCCGGTATTAATCAAAAACAATCCGTGTGCCTGGCTCCGACCCCTGGGGGCCTTATTTAACCACGTATGCATTAGACGCTGGGGTCCAGACATGTGGAGGCTATCCCTCGTTATACTCGTTTACAAACAAGGTGCTGAAGTTGATCCTAAAACCTACAGGCCAATCGCCCTTTTGGATTCCTCAAGCAAGATCTTTGCGGCATCGCTTCTAAAGGGAATGAAGGGCAAAGATAGCTTCACTGAACCTGCTGACCCCATAGCAAGCCGGCTTTCGATCAGGAATGGGGACTGCACTTAATGCATTCATCATGTCTCATCTACTAGCAGCTGTAAAAAGAGGTGGGGTGGGGACTGTCTACATGGCCTCAATAGACATGTCCAACGCCTTCGACACAGTAAATAGCACTAGGCTGTGTGGCGAAACGCCTTGCTTGGAAGATTCCGGTTCACCTGGTACAGCTCTTAGCATTGCTCCATACTAATACCACACCGAGGGTAAGGCTGAGTGGAGAGGGTGCTCTGACGGATCCAGATGCATCGCTACACAAACTCTATGGCGGACATGAACAGAATATGGGAAACAGGAACAACAAATCCTGTGAACTTGGGCACAGTGACGCTTAACTGGATTGCCTTTGCAGACGACATAGCATTATTCGATTTTACTCCTACGGGTCTTCAAAGGAAGTTGGGTCTCTTATTTAACTACGCGTTGGAAAGCAACCTTAAAATAAACGGGCAGAAGTCCAAGGTAATTGTTTTCATCACAAAAAGGACCCAAAAACCTTTACCTGGAGAATCAGGGAAAATCCCTTGGAGAGAGTGCAATCGCTGAGAGACTTGGGCTTTGTTTTTTTTTGTTTTTTTTCATTTAGTTTGTGACAAACCTTTGAAAAATAAACATTTATACTAACATTAAAACATACTGAGTTTACTCATTCCTTCTCATCCCTGTCGCCTTCATTAGTCCATTTCCATCATCTTGCTTTCGAGCTGTTTCAAGAATAGTGTGAGAGCAAGTGTCCACTTTGTATGGGTGCTGCTTGCTGTGCATGCGTGACCGCCATTCCTCAGCACTGTATGTCAAGCCGAGGCTCATCTCTTGGCCCAACTATTTGGTTCTTAGACCTTTCAGTGCAGAGCAGAACAATACCAAATGCTTCAGTGCCCCATCTTCTTTTTGGCAGAAAACGGCATTTGATGCTGACTACTGGCAGACACCTCTATGGCTTTGGATTTCTCTTGTTTCATAGAGGTTTGGCCTACTTTTGAAGTAGTTTCTCCTTAGAAATGTACACGGAAACACTTCCATATATTGCAGTATGCTCTTAAATCTCTTTGCTCCAGCCGGAGTGTTTTCCATGCATTTGTGAGACCTTCTTTTCTCCGATGTTTCGATCCAATCCAGTACTTTCTTTTTGAGTGCATTCGGGTTGGATGTTCGCATCTTTTCGTCCGTCCCTATACGATGTAGGATCTCTCTGCAAGTTTGTCTCCATTGTTGCAGCATTGGGCTGATTCCTCTTTGTTCCTTGCTCCACCAATAACTCGAATTGGGGAGCCGAGACGTCAATCGTTTTGCCATATAAACTAAGCATGTTCCACATGATTCTGCCATTCAGGGTCGGCCTGCCCACTTCATATAGGACACAAGCAGTTGGACAGCCTATGGGTATTCCCAGTATTTGCTTCAGAACATGCCTTCACATCGAGACCAGATCTGATGTGAGCAGCCAAACATGCTTTCTTCCCCCGAAGATTAGTGATGCTACAACCTTGCTTTTATAATAATCTATTACGGGCTTATATGAGAACTTCCCATATCTTCTTTGTATTACAGTCGCTTGTGCTGACAGTTGTTTGCATTTACTTAGCTTTTTATTTATCATGGGTTCATCACTTATACTTGAGTTGATGTAAACTCCCAAATACCTACAGCACTCAACTTGTCTTAATTGCTCCTCTCCTAAGGTCCTACGAAATTTTCCCTTTTTTGCGGACCTTCCTTTTAGGTTTTCCAATACCAGGATCTCTGATTTTGCGGTGTTGATTTCTAACCCACTCTTCTCGATAAAGGACTTCAGTGCATTTAGTTTTCGTTGCAGCGGGGTCAGGTCTAATAACACTATATCGTCCGCTTATAGGATCCAACCAACTTGCGTGCTGTTCAACATTGGTGGTGAGGATTTTATGCCATCGAGGACTTCTCCGACTTCTAAGATGTAGAAGTTAAATAACGTCGCTCCCAATGGGCAGCCTTGTTTTATGCCTCGGGCTGTTGGTATTGCCTTTGAGAGATGACCTTCATAGTCTAGGCGGATCTTTACGTTTGTTTGCGAGTACAGTTTATGGCCAGTATCAGACTAACTGGACAACCATGCTTTTTTAGGTTCGACCATAGGATTTCACGGCCCATGCCGTCAAACGCATGAGCCAGGTCGATTAGTGCCAGGTAGACTTTCCGGCCTGTACGGATGGTCTCCATTTTTAAGAGGTTAAGCAAGAGGAGATTCAGGCTACACCCTACTCCCTTTACAAACCCCGATTGTCTTACATCCATTGCTTTATTTGCTATTATCCAGGCAGATAGTTTCTCTAATAACAGGCTTGCGAATATCTTCCCCACTACGTCTAACAGGGCTATTGGCCAATAATTTGTTGGATCCATTCGGCACCCTTTTTTGAAGATGGGTACTATTATACCCTCTTTCCACGTTGAGGGTATTCATGCTTCCGGTATTATATTTTTGAATAGAGTGTGGCAGAACTCTGTCCACTCTTCGATGTTCTTTTTCAGCATCTGGTTGGAAAGGCCGTCCGGCCCCGCCGCCTGCGAAGCACTGCATTTTTGAATGCATTTCTTGATGTCTTCTCGTTCTAGTATTAATTCCCATTGTTGTAATGTTGGGAGCTGCGGGCACTATGGAGGTCATTTTTTTCTCAAACAAGTGGCTGTAGTGGTTTCCCATTGGCTTTCATTGACCATGTTCTTCATCATCGCCTTCTGCAGATTTTCAACTTCATTGATCAGCGCCCAGAACCCTCTAGAATTTTTTTGCGCTAGAGCCTTGAGCATAACTTCTGCATCATTTTGCTCCAATGACGCTCGATGTGTTTTGACCCAGTTCCTGTATTTATTCTTTAGGGACCTTATTCTCTGATTCTGGTTTTCATTGTCATCACTTCGTATTCTGTGAAGCCCGGTGCTGTCAAGGGCGGTCCTTCGTTTTGAGACAACGCTGTTTTTGCTGCTGTGGCTCTGGTCAGGACTTAAAGACCATTGGAGTGCGAGCCCCAGCGTTTTCAGCACGTCATTTGCTCTTACTGCAGACTCGTTCTATTGAACCCAGAGGTACCGGAGTACCGTCTACATACACCAGAAAAGGAGCCTGTTCCCTTTAAGGCACCTTGAGCAGCAGGCCACGCCCCCGGGAGCCACGAAGTAAAACACAGACCCCTGAGCCCTTGCGGCGTGAAGCCCGGTGCTGTCAAGGGCGGTGCTTCGTTTTGAGACAACTCTGTTTTTGCTGCTGTTTGGCTCCGGAGGGCAACGGAGGAGCGTGCATTGAAGGTAAATTGAAGGTAACTGCACGGCGGCTTTTGCATACCGCAATTAGTGTTAACAGCTGCTAGCCGAACTACCTGCACAGCCGCGGTTCCCCTGGTCTGACCTCAAGTAAAGTACATTCACGGATACAGGGCTCAGGGGCGATCCAGCGATAAGTGGGGCCCCCCACAGAAGCGGAAGTCAGGGGTCTCAAGAAAGGTGACAAGAAAAATAAAAAAATGAATTTCTTTTTAAACTAAACTATATTAGACTCCGGCAGCACCCCTCTGCACTGACCGTGCCATTTTCCATTATATCTTATTGCCACTGGGGCAATAAATGAGACTCCGCAGTACTCCCTTTTTAGAAAACATGTCTGATCAGGAAGGCTCATATCTGGGTGGAGGGGAGGAACCAGGGCCAGTCGTTTCAAATACCACCGCCCCAACTCCAATTCAGCCAGTTCCTATTACCGTACATGCTCTCATTCACACGCATGGTCATCAAACAATGGGGTGAAACTGCCCCTACCTCCCTCATCCAGAAAGGATGGAAGCGGGGTCTGGAATATACTATCACGATGAAGAAAATTCAGAGCACAATTAACAATCATTTTTCCAGTAAAAGAAACAAAAGTGTGAACGATTTAGCAGACATAACAAACAGTGCATGGCAATCACTTGATTTTGCTCAAGAGGGTGAAGATAGGGCTCCCTGCCTAGAAAGGGTCTACAGAAAATCCAGGGCACCAAACACTAACACGGAAAATGACGCGAGGTTGCCCACAACTCAGGACCACCCAGATGGATCCACCAGAGCCTCTACAGGTGAATCTTCTCAAGCTAGCGATAGCACATTGCCAGCTTTAAGCTTTGTGTTAAACTCCTTAGTCTCGGGATTTGAACTTTTAAAATCGGAGGTGCGAACTCAAGCCGGTTTATTACTGGAACTGTCAAATGAGATGACTAAGAGTGATTCAGCAACGGTGGCCTTAAGTAACATCATGAACACCATTCTGATCCCTACTCTGAAGGAGACACACGTAGAAGGAGTGAAACAAGGGCTGGACATTACACACATTTTCAGCTTACTCAAAGAGGGGAAAAAGGAATATGTCGTTACACAGGAGCTCCTAAAATACCTTTCAATGAAAGTCCTGAACCTTCAAACCCCTGGACATTCCCCCACCGAAGAGGTCCTTGAAGATTACCCTATATTCGACGGTACTCCGTCATCCGAATCAACCTTAGAAGAATTAAGGAGACCAGCAAATGTAGTCATCGACAATGTTGAGGGGGACTTTGAAAGCTCATCGATAATTAAGGACAAGGCTTCTCAAGGTCTCTCTTCCAGTGAAGCAAACTGGACCTCAGCGGCTTGTCAAAACTACAAGGGCAGAAGGAGGCTAAACAGAAAAAAGGGCGCAGTGTGAAGTCTAGAACCCCACTGCCACAGTCGAGAAGAACTCAGAAAAAGCCAAAAAAACAGAAAAACCCTGTTGCAAAGAACACAGGAACAAACTAATTTCTGAAAAACCTGGCACTACCAACTGTCGAGAAACCGTCGGAAACCTCAGTACCTGCCAACTCATTCCCCGAATCAGCGCAGAGCTCAAGTACAAACCAAAACAGCCTAACTAAACCAGTCTCTGGAAAAAAGGGGCATCTGAATCAAAACATAGGTCTCAAGGGTCCCAAGGCGCAAACATCAAGTATTGGCCTGCAAACAGATCCAGTAAACTCCCCGAAAAAGGCACCGATAATCAATGTCATAAAATGTGCAGATCCAGTATCAAAATTGCACCAATATTTGTAACGAATTCTGCTCGAAGGGCTCAAAAAGTCAGCGCAGCTGCTGAAACCCCAAAGTGGCTACAAAGATCTCTGTGAAACTGGTGCCATTTTTTTGGAAACCAACTGCAAAACCTATGCCATTCTCGGACCCAAGCATCCCCAGTCAATCCACTCATACCCAAATGGAAGTATCATTAAGGCCCATTCCAAACGAGAACGACTGCTGGAACGGCCTGGGGAAAAGCAGAAATCTGGTGTCCCTTCCCTCTGGGAATGGTGTAGAGGAGCAAGATGAAACCTTGCCAATAACATCATCTGAAAAGAACGAACTTGGTGTGTCCGACTTCACAATTCCTAAGGCATGGCTCAGGCTAGTCAAACAAAACAAGAACAAATCACTCTGTAGATCAGTGTTATTGACTGAGATAAAAAAAAATTATAAGCTGTTTCTCTTTGCATCTGAGGATATCGAGTACGTGAAATTCCTGTTTAAAGGGGATAAGTTCTTTGTGGAAATTGGACTTAATTTGCGGAGAGCTCAGCAAGCTTTATTCAATAATAAAAACAAGCTTGCTAGAGATGGCCTGATGGTTTACAAGTCCGGGGAGGAGGGCAGACTGGCGGCACCCACCACTATAAAACGATTGGGGGCGGAAGAACGTGCCAAAAATGACGGTAACACTGGGAAACCAAGAGTGTTAGACAGGAACACGGCCGCAGGTTCGAGCATAAATGGGAACCTAATAGCTAAACTCCCTGAGATCATCTCCCAAATAATCCTAAAACTAGGAGTGGAGGAAAATAGCCTTTAGAAAAAGGTGCCTGAAACTAGTCTCATGGAACACGCGAGGCCCAAGCTTCCTGACAAAGAAAAAACTGAAAGAGGAACTTTTAGGGAAAAACGATATTCTGTTAATCCAGGAAACATGGCTAGTCAGTCCTATTGAGATAGAGGGCTTCACAATTCAAAATTTTCGGGCTTCGCAAAAATTAAAAGGGGGACCAGCGGGAGGGTTGATAATTGCCCTCAAAAACTCCAGCATCAAAAAGATCACGCCACTATGTAACAACGACATAGGAATCCAAGCTTGTAAAGTAGAACTGGAAATGGACACCCCACATCCTATTGTGGTGATCATCAATATTTACTGGAACCCCACCAGCTCAAAACTCCAGTATTTCCTAGAAATATTGGATTCCCTCTTAACAGTGGTGAAGACAGAGTACGAGGGAGCAAACATCTTACTAGCAGGGCACTTCAACGCAGATCATATTATCCCTTGTAGTGGAAAGCCTGGGCAAACAAAGTTGAGTGCATTGCAAAAAGGAAAACTGTGGAGGGACTTCTTGACATCCTGGGATCTCGAAATGCTATACGAAAAGCTTGAGGAAGCTGAAAATGCTGGAGCAACCTGGCGTCAAGGGAACCTAGAGTCCACCTTCAATTACATTTTTGTTTCTTCTCGTCTCTCTGGTGTCTGATCCAGCCTCACTATAAACTGGGGGAGTGGGGGGTAGCGACCATGCAAGCCTGGAACTCTCGTTTCCTGACATGCAAAAGTATCGGCACGTCAAAAACGCCCAAGAACCCGAGGGTCTTAAAGGAAAATTGAGAGTTGTAAAATATAAGCATGGGGGAAAAAGGCTGAACAAACTACTTGAAGCAGTTCCTCCCTCAACCTGGAGCGACCAATTCCATCCGGAGAAATTTGGGAACTTTATTTGGTCCATACATCCTCCAAGTGAAACAAGGGTCGTAGCTAAACAAGAACATCTTCATATCTTTGACGAAGAAACACAAAAGAAAAAGAGAACCCGGCGACAAACACTGTTGCCATATATAAAATAGGCATGATGATCCCATCACTCTTAAGCATGAACTAAAAATGGTCAAACAGACTTATAGAAATTGGTCGAAAAATCAAAAATATCAAAAATGGCAAGAAGAGGGTGAGAGAATGCTCTATTTATTAAATGCAAATAATACCAGAAACTTCTGGGCGGCGCTGGGCCAATTAGAGACTGGGTTTAACAGCTCCCTTTGTAACCTAGTACCAGAGCATAAATGGGTAGCACATCTGTCAGAAAACTTCAGACCAACAGGGTCCACAGATTTCATCATGCCAGCAGACCGACTCTGGTCCCTCACATTTGATGACCAGGCTAACATGGAATCAACATCAAACTCCTCTTCATCGAAAGCTGCAGGCCTCAACGGCCTAACTTATCAGGTCTTAAAAAACAACCCGAAACTGTGGGCCAAGTTGTTAAATCGCGTCTTCCATGAAATCTTTAACACCAGGGTTTTTCCCCCATCATGGAAGAACGCATTAGTCATCCCATTTTTCAAGGGGGGCGATCGGCTAAGCCCGGCAAACTATCGCCCAATTGCCCTCCTTGATATTGACAGTAAACTTTGTATGCAGCTGCTGTTAAGAGAACTTACATACTGGGTGGATTCAAGGCAGATCCTCTCACAGCACCAAACAGGCTTCAGAAAAGGGCTTTCTACAGTCTCAATGGGCTCATCTTGAACCTACTTAGTGAAAAGACAAACGAGAAAGAGGGTACTCCCCGCTATGGGGCTTGGGTTGATCTGTCCAAGGCATTTGATCTAGTGGACAGATTCCTTCTTTGGCGGAAACTCCACAGTTGGGGGTTTCCAGCACCCCTTCTAGCATTGCTCATTGAGCTTCATGAGAATACTACCATAAGACTGAGGCTAGACGACCAGGGTCACCTGTCAGATGTAATACAGGTCTTCAAAGGGGTGAGGCAAGGATGTCTAGGAGTGCCCCTATTTTTCAACCTGTTTTTGTCAGATTTAGGAGACTTCCTGGTTTCATCATCGCTAGCCAGCCCACTGATCAATGGGAGGAGAATACATTGGCTCGCTTACGCGGACGACTTAGTTCTGCTGGATAGATCGGCGATCGGTCTCCAGCGGCTTCTGTCCAAACTGGGGAATACACTACCCTAAATTGGCTTTCAATCAACCCTCTGAAATCCAAGATCTTTATATTTAAACATCCTAAGAAGAAACTAGGTTTTAGAAATTGGGTTTTGGATTGAAAAGCAGTCCCCTGCGTTGAAGAACTTACTTATCTCGGCTACAAAATCTTTGCCTCTCCCACCCAGAATAAAGTGAACACAGCCATCCTGGAAAAAGCCACTAAGATCATCACCCAAATGAAAGCAACTGAACGCAAAATTTTGTAAATTCTCAATACTCCCAATCATCAAGTATTACATGGCCAAAGCCGTTCCGGTCCTTCTGTATGGTCTGGAAGCGAAGCCTCTGCTATGGCACTTCGATTGGAACAAACTAGAGGGTCTCCTGTGGAAAAAATCCTTAGCTCTCCCAATGTGCACCCCCCTTGTGAGCAGTCAGTTCGAACTAGGATTGACATCCCTGGGTTGTCGAGCAGATTGGAAATTCATATAATTATACCGTGAAATAACAACAGCAGGCCAGTCCTTCCTCTATTTTGATGTAAAAGAACATCTCAAAAATGTAAAATCCAAGCTACTCCTTGGTCTGGAGAAGAAAGTGAGAGGTATCCTGCTCAGGCTTGACCTGACATTAGAAACCCTAGTTTCCAATCCCCTGAAAGTGAAAAAGTCATTAGAAATAAGAGACTGGATCACCACTATCGACGGAGTAAGGAACCTTTATCCCCAAACCATTTTGAAAAGGTGGATAAAAAGCTTGGTTCTCTTCCTGCTATCTCCAAAGGTTTCCTGAGAAGGGAGTAAGAAATAATTTCTTAAGACTGAGACTCAACCTAGCCCACACTGGGGAAATCTTGGCTAGAAGAAATCTGGGGGACCAAGCAAAAAAACTATGCAGGCAATGTGACTCTCCAAGCCAACAATCCCTAAGCCACTTGCTAATGGAGTGTGAAGGTACCTGGGAAACAAGACTGTTGTTACTTAGGAGATTTGTGGCTAAAGAAGAGAGTCTAACGCAAGAGTTTTTTTGGGACAGGCTGATTGCTCGTCAAGAGATTATGCTCACGCAACAATAGTAAAAGTCTTGAAAAAATTCTCTATACTTTCATAAGTGTAAGACATTCGCCATCTAGATGAGCGTAACAGTGCCACGATCGGTCCCCCTTGTAGCCCCTGGTTTTCTTGGCATCTCTTTTATTTTATTTTGTATGTATTTTTATCTTGCTGCTTTGTCTTATGTTCTTACTGTGGTTTTGTAAAGATTTTTAATTTAAAACCAAAACAAATAAATAATAAAAAAGCTTTGTATTCTGCGACAATTTTTCTTAGTTCTCTTTTCTTTTGAGCAAGCTGTTCATTGAATTTGTGTTTCCTATATTGTCGTTTCCCTGGACCTGTTGATTTGACTCTATAGATTTCCATACAATCTTGATATTCTGTCAAATGTTATTTGCTTAAGCCAGGCTGGGGTCTGATCACTTCTGCTAAGGCTGTTATGTCGTTAGACTCCATTTGCAGGCGATTCCGTCCAGGCTCAAGGGCAAGCTCTTGTCTCCATTGTTTTTTTTGCAGAAGGTTTGATTGTTCCCACATCAAAGTCACCAAAT
Organism: Ambystoma mexicanum; assembly: GCF_040938575.1. NCBI lineage: Eukaryota > Metazoa > Chordata > Amphibia > Caudata > Ambystomatidae > Ambystoma > Ambystoma mexicanum. The sequence continues at coordinate 1,285,859,122 of NC_090926.1, forward strand.
TATGATCACTTTGTGGGGTCTTTATGACTTTTGGTTGTGATCTCTGCTGACATTACTTCGGATATAAAGAAGTAGTCTAGTATCGACCTTTGGTTCCCTCTCTCCCAGGTTTCGACAGGGGGGATATCCCCACTGATATTCCCATTCGTCACATTCAGTGATCGATCGATCATTTCTTCCAACCATGTACTTTTCAGATTTGACTCTTTCTTCGGTACTTTCCCCTTGTCTATTTTGGGTGAATATGTATCAATTAAGGTCTAAAGTATCCACCATCACACTGTCAACTGAATCTAGCAATTCATCCATTAGATTTCCTTGTTTGGGATCTTGATGGTTCCGATAAACATTGAAGATATGAACCTCTTTTTCCCCTGTGCTCTTCATGGAGTCTGTCTCAGGTTTTGCACATTGAATGTAAGATCAGAGATTCCTGTTTATTTGGATACTGAATCCACTTTTGGTCTTATCCAAAATTGACTACCGCAATGCCCTCTATTTAGGTCCCAGCCAATGCAATATCAGAAAACTCCACATTATCCAAAACAATGCTATTAGAGCGGCCCTCAACATCCCTAGGACCTCACACATCTCAGAACACAGACGTAACCTCCGCTGGCTCTCAGTTACCCAAAGAATCTCCCTCAAAGCTCTGGCACTCACACACAAAAGTATCGCCAACCAGGCCCCCAGCTAGCTCTCCAACAAGTTCACAATTCATTCAACTGCGAGACCCCTCAGAAGCACACACGCTAATTGCCTTGTCATCCCACGCTTCAACCTCCAGAAATCTGGTGGTCGCAGCTTCCCAGTCCTCGCGGCTAAGCTGTGGAGCACTCTACCCAATCCACTCACAGCTGAACCCTCGTTCCCTGCCTTCAAGCGTAAGGCTAAAGTTTGGCTGTCCACCCTTGACTTGGCATGACCTTGACTGGAACTTTCATATCAGCATCATAGGCCGCCTTTGCATTATGGTGGTCGGTCAAAATCTCGAAAAAAAAATCTCAAATGACAATAAGGTCCAAAAAAAAATCTCGAAAGAAAAAAGTCGAATTACTCTTTTTTAAATTATATATTTATTTTGGGGTCCGGGATTAAAAAAAAATGGGTAAAAAAAAGGGGGGTTTGGGGGGAACCCCCCCATTTCGAATAAAAAATGGCATAAAAAATAATTCGACTTTTTTTCCGACCTTTTTTTTAACCTTTTTTTCGAGATTTTATTTTTTGATTTTATCACTATAAACCCTGCATTATATCTTGACTGTATAGTTTGCACAGACTGTGTAACCTGTACACCCTCGCCAATGTATTATGTATATTCTGTATATTTTTGGGTAAATATTGTGTCTGTAACCATGTATATTTTGTTTATTTTAATGTAAATTATTGTGCCTGTATGTAACCTGCCTGTAACTAAATAATGCACCCCGGTTACCCTCGCTTTACAATAAAAACAAATACAAATACTTTTGCGGTTTACTAGGATGAGTTGACCAGACATTGGGCGCCCCTTCTTTTGTACCACGGCGGGGATCATGGCAACTTCAAATCCTTCTATGCAAGGGCATTTCGACAGCCAAGTCTCTTGAAAACATATTATGTCGCATTTCCTATGCGCGTCTGCCGGACGGTCTACCAAATGTGCGAAGCCTCTGGTGTTCCATGTTGCCAATATTACTTGGTTTCTTTTGTTGTAACATTAGCTTTGAGAGGTGTCATTTAGGGCCTTCACTAACCAGGACCAATTTCTTTCATCTTCCATGTTACGAATAGTGTTTTTTGTCGGGCTAATTCCGTTGAGAGCTGCCTGTGGATTAGCGACAGTAATTTCTATTTTTTTTATTTTCAGTTCTTCGCGCAGGGATGGGTCTCCCGTCATTATTTTTTTCTTCTCAGCCTCACCACTTTGCTTCTCGTTCGTGTGTATGTTGAGAGACATTGATTTTGATTTTGTAACTTGCGTGATAGTGGTGGGTGCAGTCGTATTCAATAAAGCATTATCTACTTCATATATCTGACATCCAGCCTCCATTAGCAGCCTTTCACCCATCATCACTTGCTGTGTTACTTTTTGCGAGTCAATGTGTAGCAAAGCGCTCGCTCGACCAAAGTCATTTAGAAGTTCTACACAATCAATTTCGGCGCTTTTCACAGCCCGAAGTGCTGGGATGAAGTGGAAGAGCTGCAACACCAGGTTTCTGTTTATTGGTGGATTGTCTTTTTTTTATTTTTTTATTTTAATGATTTTTATTGTTCAAGATACTGATAATGATACATGTGCTACAGACTTTGAGTGGAACAGGTCACCATAAAGGGTGCACAGAGAAAATGATCTTTATACAAGACATTCATTAGTCGAATTAACTAATTGAACCAATTTAAACAAGAATAGAATAGAAGTTGGAGATATTACTAATTGAACTTGGATTGTTATAAAACAAGTCTGTAAAGAGTAACTAATATGGAGAAAAGAATAGAAATATGGGGAAACGTACTGGGAGACAAACAGGAGACATACAAGAAACAGATGGGAGCAGGGTGAGGGGGGGAGGATGGGTATAACAAATTATTTCATAAAACTGGATTGTCTTTTTTAACCTCAAGTCTTTTGATCAGAAGTCTATAAGATGTACCTGCACTCTTTACTCGCGGGGGACAATGTTCTTGATTCCCTGCCTGATTTTCACCATGGGTTTTCAGTTGGAAATCGACTCTTTGTGCTGCAGGTGCCGCAGGAACTCTCTTATGATCTTGCGCGCTAACTTCTTTTGTGGACTTTGCCATCATTGGTTTTGTGCAAGTGACTCATTTATAAGCCTTCTTATGAGTCTCCAACTCGTTTTTCCAGAGACTGAGCTTTAATTTTTCTTCAATCGTGTAGAAAGATTGTTCCTCCTGCCCGCTGACTTGGCTTTCACTTGTTGGCCTCTCTCGAGGTTTTGCAGCTGATGCTATTATTCGTATTACTCTTTTTAGAGCTGGTTCTGCCTCGCGGTTGCTCATCTCAGGCTTCTTCGTCTCTTTTGATAGCTCATTCTCAGCTTCTTGTTGGCTCGAAGCGTCCTCGCAGTTTATCCGGGATTCGGCACTAGACTCATCGGGGTGCTGTATGTCTACAAGTTCATCAATTCATCAGTGTCACACTCTTCATCACTAATCTCGACCTTCTCATTGTTTGAACCCGCCTTGGCTGTTAATACGATCTTGTTAGGCGAGCAGGTTTTCTCTTGCTCTTCCGCGCTACTTCTTATGGCTGCGTCCCTGTTCGTTTTTGGATTATTGATTGTGACAGTCAAGGCTTTGATGTTTCTAAAGAAATTCGAAGTATTTTGGGCGTTTTTGTCCTCGCGTCCTCGCAGTTTATCCGGGATTCGGCACTAGACTCATCGGGGGTGCTGTATGTCTACAAGTTCATCAATTCATCAGTGTCACACTCTTCATCACTAATCTCGACCTTCTCATTGTTTGAACCCGCCTTGGCTGTTAATACGATCTTGTTAGGCGAGCAGGTTTTCTTTTGCTCTTCCGCGCTACTTCTTATGGCTGCGTCCCTGTTCGTTTTTGGATTATTGATTGTGACAGTCAAGGCTTTGATGTTTCTAAAGAAATTCGAAGTATTTTGGGCGTTTTTGTTCTTTGGAGCAATCATGTTTTTTGTTTTCCTTTTACATTTGCTTTGCTTAAGTGTAACTACATTCACCTTTTTGTTCTCTTTGGCATGACTTAGGGTCTGCGGTTTTGGGGGCAGGTTTTCTGTGATGCCTTGCTCCACGCTCTTTGGCGTTAAATGGTTCGGCAGTGTCAATTGGCTTGTAGAGGAATTTGTGCCCTTCTGTGGAATGGAGGTTTCCACCACATCTGCAGAGGTAGAAGGGTTCACAGGCTGCTCGCCCGCACCATCACTTGAGTTTCTGCTCAATTCTGGTCCCGGCCCACCAACATTTGCACTCGAAGTTGGGCTATGTAAGCGATCTCTCCTTGTCAATGCTCAAATTGCAGTTGTCGAGCCTTGGATCAGGGTCCTGAAACTTGAGACTTTGCTCACGTGTTTCACTTGGGATCGGGTTTGTGAGGTCTTGTTCTTGAGTCTGTTCCCTCAAACTTTTGCTCTCTTGGAGGATTGTGACGTCGCTCGGAATAGGTTGTTGACGAAACAGACCTAGGTCTCCCAGTCCTTGAGTTCTGCCGAAGGCTGCTCTTCTGTCCTGCTCCTTATTCAAAATTGTAAGGGCTTGTTTTGAGACTTCTGCTAAGAGGCGTTTATCCTCTGCATGACTTTTCAGAGCTTCTTTCAGGGCAGATATCGATTGATAGTTTCCTCGGCGCATCATTTTCCTTTGCATTGCCATTTCTGACAGATCGCCTTCAAGTTTTATCATTTTTGAATTTAGTAAGCCAATCAGAGTGTTTTGGTCCTTATATGAGTCATTCAATTGTTCATACAATTTGGTAAAGGGCGCTACTGCAATCGTGGCTGCTGACATTAAGATCGGGTGTAGCTCATTCACCACTTTTTCAATTATTGCCGCAACTGCCGGCGTCCCATTACGTTCTTTCCGGGATGGAAGGTTTGTTACGTTCTCTTTCCGCTTGCAACCTGATGAACTTTCGGATTCAGACTCATTTGAGGGCGTGGATGATGCTGAATCCAGCGGGAGAGAACGTATCACCCCTTCCTGACACTTGTTAGAGCTTTTTTGTGCTAGTTTGTCCTCCGGGACTGAACTTTTAGAGTGTTTCTGCGAGTGACAGAACTCGCTCTCTGAACTAGCTTCAATTCGTGACCTTTTGAGGTACACTGTTTCTCGAACCTCATTCAGACTCCAGGCTAGCTGGCTTGTGCAGGCGGGATCTAAGTTCCTTGCTCTCCAATTGTCCTCGCTGGGTTTGCCCACGTGTTCCGTTGGTAATGGTCTGCTGGTATGCGTAGGTAGTGTCGGCAACGCCATTTTCGCATACAACTTCGTTAGGTCTCTGATCACTTGATCAGCTATTGCAATCGAGTTACGTCGTGGTTGGTGGAGCTGGTTCCCAAATTCTTCTCATGTTGTAAGTTAAGGACGGATGCCGGCACCCATACTGCATCATCTACTTTGTCATTTGAGGAAGCTAGGGTCGGCCAACTACAGGGCTCCCTTCCCAAACTCCAGTGATGTTACCCGGCTCTTCCTCCTCTCGTGATGTTTGGTCTTGTATATGCGGCCATCTGCACTGACTTATTTTGTCTGAAGACCTTTTATCACTCATGAGTCGTAGAGGCCACTTTGGAGCTATTTGGCGACTTCACCTTACTGTCCCCAGTTGAAACTATTCTATTTCGACCTGCTTCTGTTCTGTTTTTCTTTGCATCGCCCCCAGGGAGCAAGTGTGATGTAACGGGCAACTGTGGGCATCCACCGCCCTCGATAGGAGTTACTCGGCCCTCTTCTGACTTTTTGTCAGTTCCCGTTACCATATTTGCATTAGAGGTTGCGATTTTCCTAGATTTTTCTACTGTCTTCCATGCCAGTAGTTTCAGTGAATTTATGTCCGCCTTGCGCAGTGTAGCTATCGGATGCAGATAGGCACTCTCAGTCATCAGTTGGGGGTCACACTTACTCGAATATCTGGTGTGCCCCAGCCTTTTGTGCTCTCTTCAGGATTGCGGGGTGACAGCGGCATTGACACGCCTCTTACACCTGTATGTTTGCTTTGACCACTTGCTGGTCCATTTGCTGTCAGATGGCACAGCTTGGAAACCACAACAATCCCCGACCCTCCACCCAGGCCCACCTCCTCTGCGTCACCGCCAACCTCCACCACCGCTAGCGGGACCCAATCAATAACTGGCGCTGCAGTCTTTTTGGGAGCAGGTTTGTGCACTCTTTCATCGTGTGTATTTCCTTTTTTGGCTAGATGCCCTGGGGCTGATTGGCGATCTATTTGTGCTTGTGCTTGTACTCGCTACTGTTCCATGTAGCGGGAGGGGCGGGCATAAAAGTCACGGGAATCAGATGCTTTGCTATCTGCGTCCAGATCGTATTCATGTATGGGGCGGCAGTGGCCTGCCTCCGCCTCCACCACCCCCTCCGCCGTCACTAAACTCACCCCCTCGGCGCACTCACTTACTTTCAAACACTGCAACTCGATCCACACAGCTCCGGGACTCCTCACAGGCAACACACTCATGCCACACTCCGCGACGCTCCGCGTAGAGCAGGGTGTTTTATGGTAATGGCTCCACCTTTTGGTAAAAATGAAAAAAACACTGCAACTCGATCCACACAGCTCCGGGACTCCTCACAGGCAACACACTCCTGCCACACTCTGCCACGCTCCGCGTAGAGCAGGGTGTTTTATGGTAATGGCTCCACCTTTTGGTAAAAATGAAAAAAAACACTGCAACTCGATCCACACAGCTCCGGGACTCCTCACAGGCAACACACTCCTGCCACACTCCGCGACGCTCCGCGTAGAGCAGGGTGTTTTATGGTAATGGCTCCACCTTTTGGTAAAAATGAAAAAAAACACTGCAACTTGATCCACACAGCTCCGGGACTCCTCACAGGCAACACACTCCTGCCACACTCCGCGACGCTCCGCATAGAGCAGGGTGTCTTATGGTAATGGCTCCACCTTTTGGTAAAAATGAAAAAAAACACTGCAACTCGATCCACACAGCTCTGGGACTCCTCACAGGCAACACACTCCTGCCACACTCCGTGACGCTCCACGTAGAGCAGGGTGTTTTAAGGTAATGGCTCCACCTTTTGGTAAAAATGAAATAAAACACTGCAACTCGATCCACACAGCTCCGGGACTCCTCACAGGCAGCACACTCCTGCCACACTCTGCGACGCTCCGCGTAGAGCAGGGTGTTTTATGGTAATGGCTCCACCTTTTGGTAAAAATGAAAAAAAACACTGCAACTCGATCCACACAGCTCTGGGACTCCTCACAGGCAACACACTCCTGCCACACTCCGCGACGCTCCGCGTAGAGCAGGGTGTTTTATGGTAATGGCTCCACCTTTTGGTAAAAATGAAAAAAAACACTGCAACTCGATCCACACAGCTCCGGGACTCCTCACAGGCAACACACTCCTGCCACACTCCGCGACGCTCCGCGTAGAGCAGGGTGTTTTATGGTAATGGCTCCATCTTTTGGTAAAAATGAAAAAAAAACACTGCAACTTGATCCACACAGCTCCGGGACTCCTCACAGGCAACACACTCTTGCCACACTCCGCGACGCTCCGCATAGAGCAGGGTGTTTTATGGTAATGGATCCACCTTTTGGTAAAAATGAAAAAAAAACACTGCAACTCGATCCCCACAGCTCCGGGACTCCTCACAGGCAACACACTCCTGCCACACTCCGCGACGCTCCGCGTGGAGCAGGGTGTTTTATGGTAATGGCTCCACCTTTTGGCAAAAATGAAAAAAAACACTGCAACTCAATCCACACAGCTCTGGGACTCCTCACAGGCAACACACTCCTGGCACACTCCGCGACGCTCCGCGTAGAGCAGGGTGTTTTATGGTAATGGCTCCACCTTTTGGTAAAAATGAAAAAAAAACACTGCAACTCGATCCACACAGCTCCGGGACTCCTCACAGGCAACACACTCCTGCCACACTCCACTTGAGGTTTCCAACAAAAGCTCCGGAGAGGGTTGGAAGCAATCACTAAAAAGAAAATGTGCTCCACTGTTAAGCAAACTGCAGCAAATCTATTCGCAGTTCTGTCATTTCTCCTTGAGACCTCCTTTGTCATATTACCTGCTCAAGGTCGAACCAACCTTCTTGTATGATTTAGACATCTCTCTGTGACATGGGGCCCTACATTAACACCATGCAAAGTATGTTCTGGAAAAACAAACTTAGGCTGGCCAACTCAGTGGCCAATGCAATAATAAGACATGAGTTTGGTCTGATCTCCCTAGCCGCGAGAGCCACGTGGAGGATCTTGGCAGAGTTTGCCAAGCTACTAAACACGCTGATTAATTCTTTATATCAGACCTGGGGGAAAAATCAGACACGAAACTCAGGCTTCACCATAACCAAGTCCAAAATGCAGATGTTCTAAAACCTTGCAACTTATTGGTTCTTCAATGGAAGAGCTATCAAGCAACATGTTATTCAGGTACGACTGGGCTGAAACCACGAATGAAGCACAGGATGCCTTCTGGGTTGGAATGAAAAAGATAATAATATAATTCTCGGAGGGTACCCTATTGGTTGGGGGAGATTTTAATATGGTTCTATGCCCCGAGAGGGATAGGAAGTCTGCTAAACCCTGCCTGAACACGTGCCTTCACGAGAGACTTGCTGTGGCCTTTAGCGAAGTGAACAGGGAACTGGGCCTGAGCGACGCAAGCACCTGCAAGCAGGGTCGGAACCCCGACTATACTTTTTACTCAAGGCCTCACGCAGCTTTCTCTCGTATTAACTACATTTTGGTCGAGACCTCGCTACAGAGGGAGTTCACTGACTCGGGAGTGGAGATTGTCCCTTGGACTGACCACGACATGGTAAAGATTAGATTGGGCCTCCCCCCTGCCCCAGCAGTAGGATCCCGGTGGAGGTGTAACAACCTTCTTCTGCAGGACAAAGAGGTCCGCCAAGCCCTTCTGGTGGCCATCGAGGACTACTTTTCCCTCAATGATAACGGTGAGGTGGGGGTCATGGGAGTATGGGAGGCATTCAAAGCTACTATCAGAGGTACCCTCATAGGGATAGGATCGGGGAAAAAGGGGGAAAGAGCCCAGGAGGAGAAATCACTAAGGGAGAAGATAGAGGCAATACAACCAGGGGGGAAATTAAAAAACTCAGATGTTCCCTGGGAAATGGGAGGAATTGCAGAGGTTACGAACCAAATTAGCAGACCTCCTTGTGGGACAGACGGAGAAGAAACTCTCTTTCTTAAAACAGAAATATATGGAAAAGGGGGAAAAGGCGGATAGGATACTGGCTTGGAGGCTCCGTTAGTTCAGAAACAGCAGAAGGGTTAATTCCATCCGCACCCCGGAGGGGGACTCGACAGTGCGGGATAGTAAAATCGCAGAACAATTCAGGCGATATTATGAAAGGCTGTATAGCTCGGAATACGTGGGTGACGGGAACGAAGTTGACAGCTTTCTCGACTCCCTCCCGATACCGGGCCTCCACCCCGACAAAGCTGAGTTATTGGAGCTGCCCATAACCCCACAAGAAATAATAGATACCATATCCTCGCTGAAAAGCGGAACAGCCCCGGGGGAAGATGGCTACACAGTCAAGTTTTATAAAACATATAGGTCCACGCTTGCCCCATTCATGGCTAAGATGTTCAACGCCGCGCTGAATCAGGGCTCCCTCCCACCCACGATGATGTCGGCTTTGATTGTAGTGCTCCCTAAGGAAGGAAAAGATCCCGCCCGATGCCAATCATATCGCCCTATCTCCCTTCTTAACACTGATGTTAAAATTCTAGCTAAACTCCTAGCAAATAGATTAGCGAAACTCCTTCCCTCCCTAGTACATGGCGATCAGGTGGGTTTTGTTATGGGGCGCCAGGGATCAGACAACATTAGGAAAACCCTCGATCTCATGCATGAAGCTTCAAGACAGGAGGCGGAAGGCTACCTCCTTTCGTTAGACTCAGAAAAGTCCTTCGACCGTGTCGAGTGGCCCTACATGGGCAGAGTTCTCCGCAAGATGGGGTTGGGTGACAACTTCTGTGGGTGGATCGCAGCACTTTACAACGGCCCTTTAGCGAGAGTATTGGTCAACGGAGGCACCTCAGAGCCGTTTTCCCTTTCCAGGGGCACCCGACAGTGATGCCCCCTCTCATTCCCTTTTATATGCCCTAGCGATGGAACCCCTAGCTATAGCAGTCAGGACAGACCAAGAGATCACGGGGATACGGTGTGGCGACTGCGACTTTAAACTATCCCTGTTCGCAGATGATATCCTGGGCTACCTAACCAACCTCCGGGTCTCCCTACCACGATTATTTGATCTCATACACCACTTCGGCTCCTTCTCGGGACTGAAGATAATTACGTCCAAATCTAGCGTAATGCCCATGGGACCAGGGGAACATGAGATTGAGGGCAGCACCGAAATACTGGGGGTAAGAATAGAGCGGGAATCCACCAGATACCTGGGCACCACCATCCCCAGAGACCTCTCCCAACTATACCATTGCAACTTCCCGGGGATCTTGGCTCAGGTTAGTAGCGACCTTCAATGATGGGCTCCCCTTACACTCTCTTGGCTGGGGCGCATGGTTACGTGAAGATGAATATCTTGCCCTGCCTCCTCTATCTCTTCGCGGCACTCCCTGTGGTGATACCCGAGGCCTTTTTTGAGGTTCTCCAATCCCGGGTCCTCCAATTTATCTGGAATGGCAAAAGGACGAGAATCAAGACTTCCACTTTGACCCTACCAAAGTCAGAGGGTGGATTCGGTCTCCCGGACTTCAGGCTTTACTATAAAGCAGCCCAGCTCCGAGTAATGTTGGAACATATGAGGGATGACATGGGGACATATTGGACATATATTGAGGACATTCATGCCCACCCGAAAAAAGTTAGAGACCTTTTGTGGGGCCCCCCCTAGTGTTCTCCCCCCACATCTTAGGACTCATCCCACCCTGGCGGCCCTCTGGGCGGTTTGGAAGCCTAACACTGCTAACAAAGGACTATCCTCTTGGCCATCCCCCCTGACTACGCTTTGGGCCCCCCCTATTGATCTAGGATCCAAGGGATTCCGAGACACCCAAATTTGGTCAGACATGGGCCTGGAGAGAATCTCTCAATTGTACCGTGAGGAGGGTTTTATAGAATATGATAAACTGACCGAAGCATTGGCGGATAACCCTCCCTCAGTCTTCGAATACCTACACTTGAAGGGGATCTTGACCCACCCTCGCTGGGCCGATCGTCTCAAACGCCCCCTCATCCCTTTCGAGACAATCCTGACCATAAGCACAACGCGGAGAGGCTCCCTATCTAGGTTCTATGGTGTTTTGATTACAGCTGACCTGGAGGGTAGGCAACCTTTCAAGGAGATCTGGGAAACCAGGCTGGGCATGCCTCTGGATGATCATACGTGGAGGGCGATTTTCAAATGCATCTTCACGGGGTCTCTGTATACGGCTGCTATGGAACATAACTTCAATATCCTCCATTCATGGCATCGCCCCCCGACCACCCTGTCCAAAATGTTTAGGGATGTGTCCCCCTTTTGCCCCAGAGGGTGTCTCCAATGGGGCACATGGTTTCATTTGTGGTGGGAATGCCCAGTCATTCAGGTCTATTGGTCGGAACTACTTAGCTGGATCAAGGAAATCGAGGGGTTCTGCCCGACCTTACTGCCATTGTAAATCCTCCTGGGCACACCTGCACCCGAGACAGAACTGAATGCGTTCCCTAAGGTCATTGGGGCCATGTTGAGAGCGGGGAGGCTAGCGCTCGCCCAAAAGTGGAAAAGTGTACTGGCCCCGTCCAAAGAGGAATGGCTCTGCAAACTCAGGTCGATCTTCATATATGAAAAGCTTACCGCAATAACTAATGACACCATGACGGACTTTGTGCAAGAATGGACTGCAGTTCTTCTCCACGAGGATTGTATTTCTATGCGACTGTATTTTAGGTTCCCTCCACGAGATGCCTATCTCCATTCTTCCTTGAGACTGTGATTGTATCCTTCTGTTTAATTCTCAAGCTGAACCCACTGTGTCAAGTGATTTGTCTAATTGGTACTTGGCAAGTAACCGTTCTCCCCAGAGCTATTACTGTTCGTGAACTCTCAAAACTTGGTGTGTTAATCGTGGGTTAGGGTGGGAGGGAGGAGGGTGGTGGGAAGGGAGTTCATTTTGGAAAAACTGACAACCTGTTTCTCTAATTTTTTGTGTCTTACTGATGGAACGGTCCGTTTCGTTCAGCCTTATGTGTATGTTGTCAATAAAACACATTGTTAAAAAAAGAAATGTACACCTTAAACCTTCACTCATTAATCTTTGCCAAGTTCCCTTAGTGATGATTGTGTACAGTGAACAACTGTCCACAGAACCATTACTTTCCAATTATCTAGGATAATTTCACAGCATGGGCACTTTAGTTCTTCCCCAGGAGGTTCACGAATCAATATAACTCTTTCCTCATCTGATTCTGCCTCTTCTTGTACTATTGATATTCTTTTCTTGCATCCACACACGACTACAAAATGTCCTTTAACTCCACAATTTTCTCATTTCTGTCCAATCGCTGGACAATTTTTTGAGTTTGTATAGTGTCCTAACCTGCCACAGTTGAAGCACCTGTCCCCATCTTTGGCTTGTGATGAGTACATCCTTGAGTCGCCCTTTGCCCATTGCTTCTTGAAATTTCCTCTGGCTTCCTTATGTTCATGTCCTGAAATCCTGGTTCGGTTAAACTTGTTTTTGCCCTCACCAGTTCTCTCTTTAGTGTGCACTGCATTTACTATACCTTGTTCTTCCGTTTCTAGTAGTTGTTTGCTGTTGCTTTGTGTGGAATTCTGGGATGCTTCCAGCTTCTTAGCCTTCATTTCTTTTGAACACAATTGACTGTGTTCCACCCTTTTTGCTATTGCCAACGTCTCGTGTAACAATGGATTTCCCACCATCCATAACCTATCTTGGATTAATGGATCTTTGGCATGGATTATGATTTGATCTCTTATCAGTTCCTCGAAAGTAATGCCATTCCCAAAACGACATGTTCGAGATAATGTTTTCAGAGCTGATACGTATTCCTCAATACTTTCATGTTCCTTTTGTGCTGTGGTGTAGAAGTGGTACCTATTGATAGATACATTTATTTCTGGCGTTTAATATTTATCTAATTGCCTTAACGCCTTTTCGTGTTCATCACTGTCTCCTGCTTCATCAACAGGCAATTCAGGAAGTTCCCTATACTTCCTTTGTTCTTCTAGGCCTAAAGCATGTCATAATAGTAGTTTTTTCTTTTGGTGTGTTAGTCCTTCCCGTTCCACAGTATGTGTGTAATTTACCCAAAATTATCTCCATTCTGCCTATGTAACTACTGGTTGGCCTGGGCCAGGCAAAAAGTTTGCTGGTGGTTGTATGCTTATCCCTTGCATTGTTTATTCTCCCGTAATTATTCTAATTTAGTTGTCTCTTGTGACCAATCTCTCCTTGTATCTTGGTATGTTCTACTCCTCATCTACTTCTATGTTCATGTGGTTGATTCTTCAGTGTGTTTACCACACTGAATGAGGATGCTTTTTTACTGTGACCAGTAAGAAGAGGATCAATTCATGTGCCATGAAGTTCGGCGCCTGACTTCCTGACTCTAACTTGTAATATCACGTGATATTATGTATTTCTTGTGTCCTGTTCTCTAATCTTTCTTCATTTAATTAGGCAGTCTTGGTGTCACAACGTGACATGATGATGCCGATCGCCGGCCCCCTCCCCCTCTCACTCTTCTGCGTAAAGTTTGTGGTCCAGTTCCTAAACACCTTGGAACAAATTTAACCGCCGCTAAATCTGCACAGAGGAACGATGATGGCGTCCCTCCGGAGCTCCTGCACTCACTCTCCCTGCGTGGATTCTTGTCGGCGCTGGGTATCCTTGTCACCAAATGTGGTAAAGACGGAGTCTTCTTTGAAAGTCAAAAGTAAGTTCATTGTCATGAAACTCGGCGCCCCAAATGCATCCGCTCCGCATCCATCCAGCCAACCTCTCCAGCTCTCATAACGCTCTCCGCTCTCCGAGCCCTCATGCATTCAAACACAAACATTCTAAGCATGCGGATGCAGGGTGATACATCATAAAGCATAACACGAATATCTAAATGACCACGAACTCGCAATCTGATGAATAAACCAACATTAAGTATACAAAACTTAGCCCTAGAAATGCCCGCAACCCGCAACGCCATTTTGTATTTGGCCCACATGGGACAGGCTTTAGGCTCACGCTGCTCACGTTCCCAGATCACAAAGCCCAATTTCTGCACAACATGCTGGCTCTGCTTGAGCCATGTTCCCGCGGAGGTCTATTTCCCCCTTCAGTGTTGCAAATATTTAGTATCACCTCAAGGAATGTGCCAGGCAAAGAGTGTGAGACAGCACCAAGCTCTGCACTGTGTCCATTCATGTCCACTAACTTGCCATCAGGCCTCTAACACCACCCAGCCAGGCCGCAGCCAGCCACACAGCACCAACTCGACCCCCACACCTCTGAATTCTTGATAAGCACAAGACCCCCAGGTCCTAACTTCCATAAAGTGCCCACCACAAATCTAAATCCTAAACCACTGTATTTTTTTCTAGCAGCAACACACGTCGTCTGTAACATGAGGTACCAGGAAGGGTCAATCAAAGATCAATCCCCAGGGGGGGAGGAGACGCTGTGTGCGGAAACGGCGGTATCAATGAAGCCCTGAATGTATGGGTCAGCACGACTGTGTTTCATCCTCCCTTCTCCCTGGCACCATTTCCCGTGCCGCCCAGGTGCCTGCCATAATGAGTGAATGGTCAGTTTTAGTTGTGTATGTGTTTTATGCATGCCCTGACCTTCACCTCGAGGATGAGCCCAGCTGACCCACGTGCATCAAGATCGATGGGGAATTACCGCCTGGCATCCCCTATGGAGCAGGCCCATGTGTAGGGTGCCTCCAATCAGTGGCCCCAAATCATCTTATATGTGAATGACGATTTTCGTGTTTATGAACCCATGTTTGCGAGTGCAAGACCAGAGCACTCTCGAGCAGCAGAGTTCTTTGCTGGCACTTGTATTCCGTACGATTAAACCTTGTTATCCTTGCAAAGCTATCTCCTGGTTTATTTCCCTAGTGGGTTGCATTTACTCTGGAGTGTACGTATAGAGGAACTTGCCTTCGTTTGGTGACTCCTATGACGTGATTCCACAGCTCCCGTACTTGCAGCGATATCCAGGTGGCTTCTCCGGAAGGGCCGTGCCCACCTAAAGTGACCAGTCCCCCAAACGCATACGCAGTGAAAGTGGCCTTTGTGGGTGCCGTGTTTACAGAAATCCTGCCTGCTCGTTGGAGCGGGGTGTTAGGGAGAATTCTCAGAAATGTGCTAATTCCTCTCTACCTTAGAGACCCCCGCAACTTAGCTGGATTTTAGGACTTTTAATTTTTAACCTCGAGAGTGTGAGACCCTTTTTCCCACTCTCTCATGTATTTTTATGTGATTTGAACTCTGTGTTTCTTTATAAGTATAGAGTCTGACAAACTCCGTAGGCATCATATTCACATTGTGAAACACAGCACCTTCAGTGCAGTGACACAGGGAAGTCTCTCAGATTTCCCAAAGGTTTAAATACCTTCTCTTGGATAAACTACTGTTTCCAAGAGCAGTGAACTGAAATTGACTTTACTTACATTTTAACTTTCTAGACCCAGCACATACTATCTTACAATAGAGTGCTGGAGGGGTTACTTAGTATCCCCTTTGTCTAGTTTCTCATGTAACATTTTTATGTTACCCTTTCCTCGATGAAAGGCTGGTGGCAGTGGTTTACTTTTAACTACAGTGCTGTGCTTTTACCGCAGTAAAGCACCAAAGTGTGCCATTTTGATCAAAATGGCCCTGGTCTTCTTTTTTGCCATTTCTATGTGGAAAGGTCCTTCTTGAGATTTACTCTGTGCGCCAAACCAGGTTTGGTCCCTTTGTTCATTTTGTCTTTGGTGGGATTCACTAAGTGAAGCCGGCCTCTGGCTCCAGGGTGTCTGCCAGGGGCAGGAAGCAAGGGAGGTGCCCGAAACTCCCTGTGCTTAGTCTCCTAGGAGACAGGAATGCACTCTAAGGTTATTGGCCAGCTGGCTGTCCGGCAAGGACAGCCTCCCTGCTGGGTGATTGACAGCTAGGCTGGAATGAATGGGAGAAACCTGCTTAAATGGCAAGGCTTTTTGGCTTGAAAGGCAGAGTCAACCACTGGACGAAGGTATCCAAAGAAGAACTTGGAAGAGATGCCTGCTGCAACTCCTGGACCGTTGGTTTGCCCGGTGAAACCCTGCTGCTGTGCTGAAGCTCTGAATTCGCCACGACTAGAGAAGCCATGCAAGGACGGCTTCTCCCCTTGAGTTGGTGGGACCAATCCACTCCAAAGTAAGCCCGTCTGGACATCCTCACAAAGCTGGTTGTATTTCCGCTGCTGCTGCTGGAACCAAAGAGCCAGGGAGAGGAACACCAGATCATGTGCGTTGCTTTAAAGTTGGCCAAGAGCTCCAGGAAGATCCTCCAGACTCCCAGGAATCAGGACTGACCGAGCCTGAGCCACCTCAACAGAGTGCTGGACCCGAGATGCAAGGAAAACCCATCTCACCAGCCAAGAGTCTGCAGTGGTGCTATTTGCTGAGACACGAGGAGCTGAAACCACAAAGTGTCACTGAATAGAAGTTGATCCTTTTCTGTTGCCGACCATCCCATTGCAGTTCAAGAATCCTCCAGACATCCTCCCTCTTGTCCCCACGACTGAGGCCCAGAATGTAATAACCTTATAATAATAAGCACTTGAAAGCAAATTATCTCTCGGCAATTGTAAATGACACCTACCTTCGCGATGGTCAGCCCCCTCGGGATAGAAGCAGGAGGGAATTACCTGAAAACCCCTCTCAACCCCAGCCAAAAGGCTGGGTTGGAGTGGAGTCTCCAGGGGAAACCCTGAAGGGAAAAAACCCTGTGATGTGCTGCTGGGGAGCGTGGATTCCTGCAGCGGCTGGTGGAAGATCACGCTATTTTGAATGTGGTCTGGAATCTTGTCAGGAAGGATTCTGAGTGAAACAGAGTAGAGGTTCAGGTAAGTAAGGATACGGAATCCCAAATCAGTTGGATGGTAGAGGATTTAGAAAATAAGCTTACCCTGATAGGCCTATTCTCTTCTAGGCTTCTGTATTTCAATCTGATGGGAAATGAAGACAAGGTGCCTAGTGCAAAGTATAACAGTTGAGAATATGTCCAAAGTTCTAGAAACAAATGTGAATAGAATGCTGTAAGAATTAGGATCTTACCCAACGGAGTTAGCCCCAGGGAGGAATAGTAAAGAGCAGAATAAGGGGTTTGAACTTGAAGGAACAGAAGGCTGAATAGGAGGTTTAAGGCTGATTCCTAAGTGGGCGTAAAAGGAAAACAAGATGAAGGGGGAGGAAATCCCGTGAGAGTCACAAACCCAAAAACTCGCTAGAAGGCGAAAACACTACCGGTAGGAGCAGCTGCGAATACTGGGAGGTGTCTTCCTGTTGATCCACAGGGCAAAGAAAGTAATCGAGATTTCTACGGATCAAAGAAGGGGAAAGGAGAGAGAAAGGATTGATGATAATGAAGAGCGGAAACTCAGCGTAGCAGTAGTAGATCAATTAGGAAGTCATAAAGGTAGCAAACTTACAGTGCACAGCACGACTCTGAAGAGAGAAGCAACGCGTAGGACCGAAGTTCCAGCTGCCGGATATTCCATTCCGGAAGTCGGGGGCGGAGCTAACCGCGCGGTCCGGGGAGCGAGAACAACTAGTGCGCTGCTCACAGTCTCGGGCTCCTCCATGGTGAGAGTCCCGATTCTGAGCCGAAAAGTGGGTATTGGTACCCGGAAACGGGAAGCAGCGGGATCCAACAGGACAGCTGTAACAGTATGCCCCCTCTTAAAGTCACTACCCCCTGGTTTACCGGGGTGTCTCTTCTGAAATTGTCTGATTAGTCGTGGAGCATGGATACTGAATTCAGATTCCCATGTACGATCTGAAGGTGTGTAACCCTTCCAATCCACTAAGTACTGTAATTTACCACGGTGAATACGTGAATCACATAACTCCGAGACTTCGTACTCTGCATTGGTATGGAGCATAACTGGAGGTGGACGAAAAGAAACCACAGGATGAAAAACACTTTGAATGTCTGGTTTCAGCTGAGAAACATGGAAGACCGGATGTATCTGTGCCCATGTCTTGGGTAGTTTCCGCTTGAAAGCTGCTGCTCCTATCGCCGAAATCACCCGAAAAGGACCCATAAATTTAGGAGAAAATTTGGAAGGCCTAAGATTTCTAGGCAGAAATCGGGAAGATAACCAGACCAGATCTCCAGGTTGTATTACAGGAGCTTTAGATCGGAGACAATCAGCCATCTTCTTTGTTCTTTCCTGAGCAGTCCTAAGTGCCTGAGAGGCTGTGTGTTGACCCCAATGTATCCTTTCCAGGAGGGACTTCACTTCAGGACATTTGTCATCCATAGCCCTTTTATCTGGGAATGGGGCAGGGTGAAACCCATAGGAACAAAAGAAGGGAGAGGTCTTAATCGCTGAATGGTACGCATTGTTATAAGCGTATTCTACGATTGGTAACAAGCCTAGCCAATTGTCTTGTGCTGCTGAGATGTAACCCCGAAGGTATCCTTCTAGGGTCTGGTTTAGTCTCTCGGTCTGACCATTGGTTTGCGGGTGAAAACCGGAACTCAAAGCCCGGGTGATACCCAAAATTAGACAGACCTGCTTCCAATATCTTGACGTGTATTGGGAACCTCTATCAGAGATTATAGTCTCTGGTAGGCCATGAAGAGAAAAAATTCGGGAAATGAAAGATCGAGCCATTTGAGCCACTGAAGGGAGATCGGCTAATGGGAGAAAATTAGCCTGTTTGGTGAATGAATCAATAACTACCATAATAGTTGAGCATCCTTCGGAAATAGGAAGATCCATAATAAAGTCTGTTGAAATAATCTGCCAAGGCCGTGTAGGTATAGGCATTCTTACCAGAGTTCCGAAGGGTGAATGTCTAGAGCACTTATTTTGCAGACAGACTGGGCAAGACTTGACGTATGTGAAAATGTCATTCCGCATTAAAGGCCACCAAAAGTATCGGGAGATCAATTCACGGGTATTAACATCACCTCTATGTCCTGCAGATTTAGAGTCGTGGCACATACTTAGAACTTCCTTCTGTAGGGACTTAGTGGGTACATGGACCTGTTTACCACGGAAATAGCAACCGTCCTTTTTTGACAAAAGGCTCAACTCCTTCCGGGTCAGCCTCCTCAGAACAGAGGGCACAGAGCTTAGTTCCAGGCGTTTGAGAAAATCCGTAGATTTGTATTTCTTTTCAATGTTCAGGACGCAGCGGGGAAAAATCGGTTCAGGTTTGACTGGAAATTGATGAGTGATCTCTTTACGTGATAAGGCATCCGCTGTTAAATTACATCTTCCGGGTATGAACGAGAATATGATCCTGAAAGGGGAGAAGAAATGAGCCCATCCGGCCTGTCGGCTGTTACATGTCTGGGCGTATTGGAGAATCCTTAAGTTTTGATGGTCAGTACGGACCTCTACTGGATACTGTGCTCCTAATAACACGTGTCTCCACTCCTCAAAAGCCCTCTTGATCGCCAATAGCTCCTTCTAGAGAACGGTATAATTCAATCCTGCTGGAGCAAGAGTTTTGGACAGATATGCAATGGGGCGTTCTAATCCTTGATCATCCTCTTGTAGAAGAACAGCACCCAAGGCATACTGGGAGGCATCTGTTTTGAGAATGAAACGGTGTGATTGATCTGGAGTCATAAGTATGGGTGCTGACGTGAACCTCTTCTTTAAGGTGTCGAAAGCTTTTTGCGTTTCCTCGTTCCAGACATAAGGAACTCCTTTTTTCAAAAGGTTGGTTAAAGGCTGAGTAAGGGCCGAGAAGTTGGGGATAAACCGACGATAAAAATTAGAGAATCCAATGAAATGTTGAATTTCCTTGATTGATCGAGGGTTAGCCCAGTTCTGAACTGCCATAACCTTGTCTGGATCCATTGGGATACCTTGTGCCGAAAGAATATATCCCAGGTAGGTCACCTGGGGCTGATGAAAGAAGCATTTCTCCAGATTGCAGAATAAATGATTGTTTTGAAGTCTGTATAATACCTCTCTGACATGGAATTGATGTTCAGAGATGTCCTTTGAAAAGATCAGGATATCATCCAGGTAGACGATGACAGTGTGTAACAGTAAATCCGAAAATAAATGGTCCATAAATCGCTGGAAAACGGCCAGGGCATTGGACAACCCAAATGTCATAACTTGGTATTGAAAATGGCCAAACGGTGTCCGGAAAGCCGTTTTCCATTCGTCTCCCTTTCTGATCCTGATAAGATGGTAAGCACCCTTTAAATCCAGCTTTGTATAAATGAGGGCTCCCTTGACGGCCTCTAAGATATCTGGAATTAAAGACATCGGGTATCTGTCTGGGATGGTGATCCTGTTCAATCCCCTGAAATCTATACAGGGTCGAAGTTCAGAAGTATTCTTCTTGGGCACGAAGAATAGTGAAGCTACCGCTGGAGATGTAGATTCGGTAATAAGTCTGTTTCGTAAATTGAGATCTAGGTATTCCCTAAGAGCAACCTTCTCGGATGAAGAAAGGATGTACATCATTCCGAAGGGTAAAGGCTGGTCTGGAATTAGATCGATTACACAATCATCTCTGCGATGAGGGGGAAGTAGAGAGTAATCGGAGGAGGAAAAGACCTCAGAAATTCTTGGTACTCGAGAGGAAGACCGATTACAGAACTGATAATTGTGACTTGTCTGTTCTCCTCTTGCCTTGGATGACATATCATGCTAGTTTTACCTAGACAATTATTGAGGCAAGACTCAGATCCCAAGAAGAGTGAACCTGCTGCCCAATTAATATAGGGATTATGCCTTCGTAACCAAGGCAGGCCTAGGATAACAGGGTAATGGGCAGTTCGTATCACATTCATGGTAATGACTTCTTCGTGTGTAGCAATTGACATTGCTAACGGACAGGTTTGATTAACAATTGCCCAAAGGTTAGAGGGCTACCATCTACACTCTCAACGGGGATAGCTTCACCTTTAGAGAGCAAAAGTAGATGATGTTGTCTAGCCCAAACTTCATCAATAAAATTTCCGGCAGCGCAACTGTCAACAAGTGCCGGAATCTCGGTCATCTTCTGGTTACCAAATGTGAAAGTGATATGTAAGACCAACATTAGAGTGTGAGGATGCTGATTTCCTTGTGACACTGGCATATTCAAAGAGGAACCTAAAGACACTTTGGAATCCCGGACCGCAGTTCCTCCTACGACCGGGAGTTGGCGTTTTCCAATCGTCTCGGGGGAGTGATGGGGCACTCCTGGACCATGTGGGTATTTGAGCCACAATACATACACAATCACTGAGTTCTTCTACGTGATCTTTCCTCTGGGGATAAAGGCCCTCGGTTAGCTGACCCCAATTATATAGGTTCCTCATTAGAGCTTCCTCTTTGTGTGGCGGGAGCAGTAGAAAATGTACGAGTAGTGAGCTTCCCTTTACGCCTTTCACTGCTCCTTTCCTTTATCCTATAGTCAACCTGCATGACTAAAGCGATAAATTCTGTCAATGACGTGGGGCGTGGAACCCTAGATACTTCATCTTTGAGATCCTCAGACAAGCCTCTTCGGAAAAGAGTAACCTGGGCATCATCTGACCAATTGGATTCGCTGGCAATCTGTTTGAATCTAGTGATATAGGTTAAGATGTCTTGATTGGCTTGTCTAAGATCTAGCAATTGTTCCTGGGCCGCTATTCGAATCTCCTGTCTGCCGAACATAGATCTAATGCTATTGCAGAAGGCAGGATGGGAATCTAATATGGCGTTATTGGTTGTGACCAAAGGAGTTGCCCAAGCTAGAGCAGGTCCCACCATCTGCGAAATCATATAGCCTACTCTGTCACGATCAGTGTGAAAGAAGGCTGCCTTAAAAGCAAATTGTACTGCACAGGCATCTAAAAATTCTTTTATTTTATGAGGATTGCCATCGAACTGACTCCCTGGTAGGGGCCCAGGAGGAACTTCTGAACAATGAGGAACCCTGCTAGCTGTTGCCTGTTGGGAAGCCAACTGGGCAGTCTGTTGCTGAGACTGTTGTTGAGCCTGTCGAAGATTACCATTCTCTTGCTTCAGATTTTGCACCTCTGAAGTCAGAGATTGCACAGCAGCTATAAGTTGCTGGATCTGTTGATCCATCACAGAGGTAGTCCTTCACAAATGCCGGAGATAAGAGAAATTCTCTAGGTCAACTGGGCGTTGCTTACTGTAATAACCTTATAATAATAAGTACTTGAAAGCAAATTATCTCTCGGCAATTGTAAATGACACCTACCTTCGCGATGGTCAGCCCTCTCGGGATAGAAGCAGGAGGGAATTACCTGAAAACCCCTCTCAACCCCAGCCAAAAGGCTAGGTTGGAGTGGAGTCTCCAGGGGAAACCCCAAAGGGAAAAAACCCTGTGATGTGCTGCTGGGGAGCGTGGATTCCTGCAGCGGCTGGTGGAAGATCACGCTATTTTGAATGTGGTCTGGAATCTTGTCAGGGAGGATTCTGAGTGAAACAGAGTAGAGGTTCAGGTAAGTAAGGATACGGAATCCCAAATCAGTTGGATGGTAGAGGATTTAGAAAAGAAGCTTACCCTGACAGGCCTATTCTCTTCTAGTCTTCTGTATTTCAATCTGATGGGAAATGCAGACAAGGTGCCTAATGCAAAATATAACAGTTGAGAATATGTCCAAAGTTATAGAAACAAATGTGAATAGAATGCTGTAAGAATTAGGATCTTACCCAACGGAGTTAGCCCCAGTGTGGGATAGTAAAGAGCAGAATAAGGGGCTTGAAATTGAAGGAACAGAAGGCTGAATAGGAGGTTTAAGGCTGATTCCTAAGTGGGTGTAAAAGGAAAACAAGAAGAAGGGGGAGGAAATCCCGTGAAAGTCACGAACCCAAAAACTCGCTAGAAGGCGAAAACACTACCGGTAGGAGCAGCTGCGAATAATGGGAGGTGTCTTCCTGTTGATCCACAGGGCAAAGAAAGTAATTGAGATTTCTACGGATCAAAGAAGGGGAAAGGAGAGAGAAAGGATTGATGATAATGAAGAGCGTAAACTCAGCGTAGCAGTAGTAGATCAATTAGGAAGTCAGAAAGGTAGCAAATTTACGGTGCGCAACGCGACTTTGAAGAGAGAAGCAACGCGTAGGACCGAAGTTCCAGCTGCCGGATATTCCATTCCGGAAGTCGGGGGCAGAGCTTACCGCGCAGTCCGGGGCGCAAGAACAACTAGTGCGCTGCTCACAGTCTCGGGCTCCTCCATGTTGAGAGTCCCAATTCTGAGCCGAAAAGTGGGTAATGGTACCCGGAAACGGGAAGCAGCGGGATCCAACAGGACAGCTGTAACACAGAAACACAGGATCTGCCGAGCTGCACAGGAGCAGAAGCCAGCTGGAACTGTTTTTCTTCTAACCAAAGGTAATGTACAGTCTAAGAGAACTTACCTCTTGTTGTGTAGCCACTTGTCCTCGTTGGAGACTTGTCTTGGTTGCTTCTGTAGAGTTGCTAACAGCTTCTTTACCTAACAAGCCTAATCAGCTTGTTGCCCTACTTTGATTTCTTCTTTTCTACAAAGACTTCTAAAACATTGTACAAGACTTTTACCTACCTGCAAGAATTGCTTCAGTTTACCTAGACTTTTGTCCAATTTACTTTGGCCTGGCCTGGCTCCTTGAATGACTCTTCTTCCCTCTGACTTTGTGTTTTGTATTCCTTCCAGGAAGGGGTTAACTTACTTTGCAGTGGGGGTTACCAAAAGTACTTACCTGCTTCAGAAGGTTTGTGAGATCTCTTGTTTTGTTCTAATAACTTTTGTCTTTGACATACTTCTAAGTATTGTTCTAAATGCAACAGTGATATATTAATGTCCACAGTGTCCTAGCTATTTAAGTCACTTGAGGGTATAGGAAGTGTTGTGTGTGTTACTGTTATATTGCCCCCTTTGAAGGAGGCTTTCTCAAACTGACTGTTAAATAAAATAACAATTGTTTAATCAAGAAACCTTGAGTGTAAGAGTTTATTTGGACACTTGTCACTGTGAATCTCTGTATAACTCCAGTACTGCTCACATTGACCCCTCTTGAGATAAGCCTGGCTGCTCATCACGCTACCAACCTGTGTAGTACAGACTTATACCAAAGGTTGTGTTCCTATTGCCAGCAGGTCAAGGTTGTTGAAGGTTGTTGTAGTGCACCAAAAGGGTACTGCTCCAAATTTTTCCTAACACAGGGTGTGGCCCCAGGATTAGGCCCAGACCTGTTGTGGATTACCCGCGAACGGAGGTTTTCGGAAAAACGTGGACACATGTTTATAGATTGCAAGGAATAAAAATGTTTGTGATAGGGTATGGAGCAGTATGGAAGGGGGAACACGCAGTGAATGGAAGTGAAAGTATAGTCTGTTGACTGTAGAATGTTTTTGTTCTATGGCCATTTTTCTTCATTTTTATTTCTTATGAGATATGTATATAAGGGATAAACAAAAGTAAAGACAGGGAGCCTCCCCGAGAGAGTGGAGAAGGTGGACCCGCAGTGCACTTTCTCCACCAGTGCAGAAAACAAAGAAAAGAGACAAAGTAGGAGCTCCACATAATTAGAGAGCTCGGGAAAAAAGTAGTCATTGTTGTTTTAGCTTATTAATTCAGTTTGTTTTGTTAGTGTATCTTTTTCCTAAGTGTGGAGGAGGCCCAGGAGGGGCGTGTATGGTGTGTATGTGTGGGAAGAGGAGAGTTATGAGAGTGAAAGAAGACTGCTTGTGTTTTGGTGATGAATATTTTTTCTTGACTGTATTGACTGACCACAGAGGGGTGACCATGGTAGATATAATCTAAAGAAGTGTCGGGAAGGGGGAAAAGAGCGGGTAAAATTGGGTCATCTTAAGTGGGGAGCCTTGGTGTAAGGACATCTCTGACACGACACAGAGTAGGTAGCAACATGGGGACAGACACACCTCTGGACCACATATGTAAGACCTTACACCTATAATGTGATAAGATAAAAAAATACCACAATCAATGGTTAACCGAAACTAAAGGAGAAGGAATGCCCCAGGACTGGCCAGAGGGGTGATCCTTCGATAAGCATGCCCTAGACCATATGTCTAGATACCTGACTGCCAGATATAAGAGGAGGCCACTACAGAACAGACGTGAAATATTGGATTTATGGAGAATGTTTGGAGACACTGAGGCCCCAGAGAAGGAGGGGATGACGCCAGGCAATGGAACTGTGACCAGCACAGAGGAGGGTGAGAAAGAGTGGGAGAAAACTAAGAGAATTTACACGTTGTCAACCCGACTGGCAGAAGGGTATACGAATCCGACCTATGTGTCTGGGGGAACAATTTTGGCAGACCCTGGCACCGACCCGCTCCCTCCGTACATAGCACCCCAACAGTGTCCACCCATACAGGGGTGAGCACTAGAGACTTAGAAGTGGCATTGGGCACTACACGTACAGAGTTAGCAAGACTACGAGCGGCATGTGAGACAGCAAGAACGACAGAGGTTCCGATGCTGCCCCCCGGTACCCCTCCCATACCGCCAGGGAAGGAGTGGAAATCAGGCGACTTCCTGTTTAGGATTGACAGTGCGCCCATAAGAGTTGTACGTGTAGAAAGGGAGGGGGAGATGGATAGCTTGGGGTACAAGAATGTAGGGGTCCGCAAGTGGGGACGAGGAAAACTGGAGCGATTTCGATGACACATAGGAAGGGGCAACTGGAGGGGCTGAGTTAGCTCCCCCGACCACACCAAGGGTAGAAAGCCTGTTGGATGGAGGTTGAGGGAACGGTTTGGGAGAATAGCGTTGGCGAAGAATCTGAAAACTGGGAAAGTGAAAATTAAATTGCAAATGTCCTTAATTAACAAAGGCGCGGGACACCCTCATTACGTTCCTTGGGCGCATATGGACAAAAACAATCTCCTCTAGGCCCTCCCCAACTCACTGCAGAGGCGTGAAAATGGATTTACACTTTTGAAAAACACACTGCAGGGGTGCTCCTCACTCTAGGAGACATCAAAAGTGTGTTGGCATCAGCAGTGGGAGACCAGGCAGAATGGGTGAAAGTGGGGTACCCAGGAGTAACACTGAGCAATGACTCCTATGATGGGGCATCATTCAACAATATCATAGCACATGTCTGAGATGCACTGCAGAGGACCTTCCCGATTTACAATCGATAATGCACTGCACAATGGGAGACGAGGAAGCTACATTCTCCGGGTCCAAGAGATGTGGGGATCAGAAACGGGCAGCGCCTGGGACCAATCAACATCCTTGTTTTACTTTATTGTGATGCAGGGGCTCCCAAAGGAAGTACAGAAGGCACTTGATAAAATAGCGGGGGTGGAACCAAACGGTTGGCCTGAAATTCAAAGTATCATAGTACACCATTGTAAGAGGATCAAAGAGAGTGAAAAGGAAACTATTCAAAGAAGGCAGGCAGAGGAAGCGAAACTGGTTAAACAAAAACTAGTGAAGGTAGCAGCAGTGTCAGTGGCACCGCTCACAGAGCAGATGGGAGAAGAAGGGTGTGCCTCCATCGCCACACAGGCAAGAATGGCAGCTGTATGGGCAGACAACGGGCAAGGACAGTGGGGAGCAAACCAACGCTATACAGGACCCCAATGGCAAGGAGGACTGCAGAGAGGACGAGGTGGGTTACAAGGGCAGAGAGGAGGGGGATCTGGTGGGCAGGGGCAATGCTGGTCATGCAGGATATGGGGACACTTTTCCAGCGAATGTCGTAGCAGACATGGAAGGAACTAAAATTACAACCAACAAGCCTATGGGAACCCCCACCCCGGAAACCCAAAAGGTCCCATACAGGGGTCAACCATGATCCCATACAAAATACACCAAGCATACACTCAGTTACCTCCCCAAATCCCGGCCCATATCGACCCCCGCCACAACAGCAAGCTATACAGCAACACCAGGCCTACCCCAACCCACAGGCCGAGGGAAGCAGACAACCTTTTCCCACTGCACCCAATGGGGTAGCGGCCCTCTACCAAGGAGCAACCGTTGTAGGAGGGAACCCCTTCTCATTTCCAGAAACTGACACCTATCCTAACTAGGACAGACCACAGGAAGCATTTGCGTGTCCAATACTATCAATGACCTTGCACCCAGAAGAGGACCTACCACTGGTGGGGGCATAGATAGGAAATAAGCAATTCATCTTCATGGTGGACTCAGGGGTGGAAAAGTCATGTATAAGTGAAGGTGACTTCCCACTATCAGGAAAAACTCTTGACACACAAGGATTCTCTGGGGCTGTAGTCACAGTTCAATACACAGAAGATTTAGATGTCAAAATAGGAGGAAAGGTCATGAGGGCGCCCCTCATCTACCATGAAAGCTCCCCTGTCAGCTTACTGGGAAGGGACCTGCAAACTAAACATGACCATATCATTCACAGATAGAGGAGTTGTCTGCGCCACCCCTGGCATGTGCTCCCTCAGGGCAATGCTAGTTATGCATGCCGTGGCTAATGATATGGTGGTGAGAGGGATACCAGTGAACCGAGATATGTTCGTCTATGTCATTAGAGTGCTTGCCTGGGCGGTGCCCCAGATTACCAGGAAAGAATGGAGAGTACCTGCTGATTTCATTTTCCAACTTGTAGCACTCCCAGAGGTGGTTGCTTGTACTTTCTTGTCGCTAGACTTAGAGGGTTTGCAGGTGTCAGCCAAAAAGATTGTAGTAGTGGGAACAGATACCGATGGGTGCCAATGGTGCACAGTGTTGTGCATTGACCCCAGTATACCCCTACTAGAACTGTCAGATGAAGATTTGTTTGAGGATGACAATAATGATGGGGAAATAGTGCTTGAGATCTGTATCCCTTGTGACATCCTTGTACAGTATCGAAAGGTACAGAGCCCCCTCATGGCTATTGTTAGTGGGCCACCTCTGTTCTGTGAGAGTGATTTACAGCATGTTCCACCACACTTGTGTACCACTAAACCACATAATGTAGGGATGCTAGAGGAAGTGACACCAGTAAGGATAACACTCAAACCAGGTGCTGTACTGCCAAGGGTCAAACAGTACCCCCTGTCCAGGGACGCAGAGGAAGGAATTCAGAAAACACTACATGCCCTGTTGCATCAGAGGATTATAGGGCCCCCCACATCACCATGTAACACTACTATCTATCCGATCAAAAAAGCAACAGCGGGTAGTTGGAGGATGATCCACGACTTGTGCCCCCCTAATGACATTGTACCGAAAGAGTTTCCTCTTGTCTCCAACCCGGCCTACATCCTGTGCAGCATCCCCAAACAGGCTACCCATTTCACTGTGGTGGACCTAAAAATGCATTCTTTTCAGAACCCCTTGACCCAGGATCACAGTTTCTCACAGCATTTAGGAGGCACAAAAAGAGGGAACAGCATTTCAGTGGACAGCAGATATGATAACTGGGTTTAATGACTTGAAAGATGTAATTTCAACCGCTCCAATTCTAGTGACCCCAGACTACACGCAGGAGTTGTACCTATTTTCACATTCAGATGGCACCCTCATGACTGCAGTGCTAACACAGAGAGGTACCATGGGACACATGCCTTTGGCATATTACAGCGGCACGCTCGATTCTGTCATGCCAGCACAGTTTGCTTGCGAACCAAGCCCTCGCTGCCGCAGCCTTCACCACTGAAAAACATTCCACTATCGTGATGGGTTTGCTTGGTAACACTATATGTCGAGCACTCGCTGTTTGCAATACTGGAACGATCAAAACCCACCCTGCCCACACAGAAGGCATCTGCATGTGAAATCATCTTGTCAAGCCCCCACATCCATGTGGTGCAATGCAGGACAGTATATCCAGCCATGTTCCTCACAGAGTCCTGCACTATTGAGGATATGCAACAGCATGACTGTGCGACATATGAAGGGGGAGGGGATGGTATTCCCAATGCCAAAGACAGTGCTTTAGAAGAAGGGGAAGTTTTTTCTGTTGATGGGTCAGCATCTATTGATCAAGAGACAGGTGAAAAAAATGTTGGGGCAGCGGTGGTGCAATTGGAGGAGGGAGAGTACGAAACACTCATCATGAAAAGATTACCCAGACATTTTTCCGCACAGGCAGCAGAACCTGTAGTTGTAATAGAGGCCCTAAGGGCTTTTAAGAGGTGTTGTGTTACCATCTATTCAGACTCTGATTACGTCACCAGAGCGGTGCATGCAGGTCTATCCCAGTGGAGGAGAAGAGAGTTCAGAAGGGCAGATGGGTCCCCAGTCCAACATGCAGATCTACTAAACACATTGATATTGGCCCCCGCAAAGCCTTCTGTAGTGGCAGTCGTTAAATGACTAGCTCATACTCAAAATACAGACGAAATATCACTGTGAAATTCAGCTGCTGATGCAGCAGCCAAAAAAGCAGCATACCTCCCAATCAACATGGGTGCAGAATATGTCCTAACTACATCTGTAACGCCCCAGACAGCAGAGGCAAACACAGCACTCCCTGTAGCACAAATCATCGAATTGCAGCGCAGGGCACAGCAAAAGAACAGGACCTATGGCTTAAACGTGGGTGCATCCAATCACCCAGAGACCTCCTTTGGTGACAGCAGGCAACAGGAAAAGTTGTGATGCCTGTCGAGCTACTGTACACAGCATTTGAACAGCTACATTTTCCATTGCATAGTTCTAAGCAACACATTTCTGCTGATCTCCAGGAAGATTGGTTAATTCCAAATTTGCAGGAACACCTAACACAAATGGTGGTCCAATGTACAACGTGTCAAGTATTCAGCACATGACTGATGCTAAGAACACTATGGGGAACATTACACGGCCGCCCGGTAGGTCCTTTCCGTGAGCTGCACATTGACTACGCAGACATGGGAGAAAGGTGCAATGGGGCAAGATACATCATTGTGGTGGTGGGTCCAGTCTCTCAGTGGGTAGAAGCAGACCAATGTGCCCACCCTGATGCCATGTGTGCGGAAAAATTCCTCGTTAGAGAGGTCTTTCCCTGATGAGGAGTATGTGATGTCCAACGGTCAGAAAACGGGACTCATTTTTCAATGAACTATTCAAAGAGGTAACTAGCCTATTGGGAATAAAACACAAAATGTGCTCCATTTACCACCCACAAGTAAACAAGCTTGTAGAAAAAATAAACGTCCTACTCAAAAGCAGACTTTCCAAACTATGCAACACCCTGAAAAGGAATTGAGTGTACTGTTTACCCCTGGCATTGTTCCAGTTGCACACATAACCCAGCAAGGACCACCACCTGTCCCCCCATGAAATAGTGACTGGCTGGCACATGCAGACACCATTGTCGCCAGTAAGGAGAGCATCAGATGCTCACAGAGCTGCCACTATCCTAGGAGAGGAATTCAAACAGTAACTAACACAACCCACATGCACAATAAGATGCATTTAAAAACATATCGCACCACCTTACACAGAAGACAGAGAATGTACAACTACCTTCATAACTGACACCACCCCAACCATTGTTGCCCGGGTAATGGACATATGTCAGAGGTTTTGTCCAAAAATGGAACACATTCAGATTCCATGGGCCGTATACAGTGGTGTTTTCCACCCCTCTTGCAGCAAAGGTAAAGGGGCTTAGGTACTGGATACACCTCTCAAATGTTCCCAAAGCACCAAGCAACGCCACACAAAGAATACCAACTGAAAACAGCAATACTACCTCAACATGAGTAGCTCTACACCAACCCTATCTGTGCATGTGAAATGAGATGAGAACATGCATTGTTGCTAGAGCATGAGCTGCAAAAAACTAAAACTCTCTCTCTCGCTCTCTTTTTCTCTCTCCCCCTCTTTTCAACATCCCTAATTCCTTCTACCCGCCCCGTTCATTCCCTCTCTGCAGGTGCAAGGATTATGGAGATGACAGCGTTAAGAGAATCATCGAATATAGATAGCAGTAGGAATAGAACAAGTTTCACAAGTGCATACAGTTATGATTGTGGTTTGCACTTTACAGTTATTTTATTTACTGTTGTAATGTTTGCATTGGGAATTTACTGGGGAACATCTTTTATCTGTGAGTGCCATATAAAAGAAGGGTGGAGTGGGATAAATGGACATGGGATGGATACAAGTGGACCTGGAATGGCAGTATACCCTTGAACCTCACAAGATTACCCAGAAATAAGACAAAACCGATCCTAAATGCTACTAAATCAGATGTAAATGTAATTGAAATGTCACCAGATGCCCCTTATGTCACCCATATACCCTCCCTAGAAGTTAAATCCCAAACGTCTACCTCTTTCCCTGACACGAGCAAAGGTTTTTCCCTCACTTCATCCGAATGAAAGAATGTATGTAAGCACACCTGTAGTGGATGCTGAACAATGCAATGTAGACAAAAACTACACAATGTATAATACCACAAATGCCACCTGCAGCAACTCTATGTAACAGCTTAATGTTTCAACTAACCACGCATACAACACTCCCTATGTAACACTAGTACCTCTCAAAAAAGAATGTTGGGGGAGAAGGATTCCCTTGTGCAGTAATAGAAGGAAACGGCAGACACGCCAACATAAATATGATGCATATCATGGTTTAGGATTAGATGCGGTGGAAGACCTTCGGCATCCCGAACATTGAAACAGTTGGTACTCCGATATGAGTGCAATGGGAAGGTGAACGACTAACGGGAGTTGCTATGTTTGTTCCCTAATACCTCACGCATCCGGGGCACCCAAGGTTTAAGTACCACAAGAGGGACCCTTAGTAGAGACACAATGTCTGATTCATCTTGCACTATGTCAGGAAAAAAAGGCACTTTTCAGGCACACAATGTCCATCTACAACTAATGGGATGGTTGAAACAGTAGAGATAGGAAGGTGGCTGCGAGGGATAGATTATTTGCTTTGTGATTGGCTCCACGTGAATCCACGGGAGTGAGTTAATTTGAATTGATGAGGGGGAGGAAGCCCAGCACCCGAGTTGCACCTCCCTGGCTGGGTAGGGCTTGTGAATCTGATTGTTTTTGTGGAAGAGTTGAGGAAGAGAACAGAGGTGAAGAAAAGTGAGTTGGTGAGGAAGACGAATGTGAGGTCAGGGAGAAGTTTGTTGGTTACTGTGGGTGATTGGGTGCATGTTAAGACGGGTATTATGAAAAGGAAGGAGGATTTGTTGTACACCAAACCAGTCCAAGTGATGGAAGAAATGAAAGGGTCCATGAGGGTGCAGGGAGGCCAACTATGGAACCTGGCAAGGGTGGCACGGGTTGGATCTGGAAAATTGTGAGATATGTATGAAGTCCTGGTTTTGTAAAAAAAAGAAATGTTCCGTATGAACATAGTTCTAGTGTGTTGAAGTTATA
Source organism: Ambystoma mexicanum (assembly GCF_040938575.1). Classification (NCBI taxonomy): domain Eukaryota; kingdom Metazoa; phylum Chordata; class Amphibia; order Caudata; family Ambystomatidae; genus Ambystoma; species Ambystoma mexicanum. The sequence continues at coordinate 1,285,891,292 of NC_090926.1, forward strand.
TTTGAATTAATTGTTGCAATTATGATGTATTGAGGGGAGGATGTGTTGTAATGTGCTCAGTGATGTTAGAATACACAACCTTTCTGTGGGATGTGGCATTCCAAGTACAGATGGAATGTTATGATTCAGGCAGCATCCGTTGGAGGTTTAGGTGCTGGTGGGTGTGCTGGGGGTTTGTCTATAATGTAAGCTAAGCAATAAATCGACATCTTCGCCTGCCTGACAGTGTGGACTTGCTGCATTTCACATACTAAATGATTTTATACAATGATACATTTTATGTAACACTTTAACCACCTCTTGTTACATTTTTAGGGAATTTTTATCAAATGTATATGTATTTTTCTAATTGTTTTTATATATGTATGATTATTGAATTGTATTAATGCCAAATGTATTGTAATATTGAAAGGGTGATTTAAATTAATCGAACCAATAAAATAAAATATAAATAAAAAATGAAAGCTGAACCGTATACCTGTCAACGAGTGAAAACACGGTTCCTACTTAACACTGCCCAATGTTAAAGGAGAAACGTTTTTATTATCTCACTACACTGCTGCTTCCAAACATATTGTATAAACATTATAATTATATGAATAAACTCTAGTCATAGTATATGTGAAAAAAATGCTGGATGGGCACAGAGGAGAAATCAGATCCTTTCTCTTTGGGGATGTCAAAGGGGTGTGGTATTCCTGCATGTTATGAAGGAGTTTGCGACAAGACAGCAAACAGTGGGTGTCATTTTTTTAAATAAAAGAAATTGCACGCAGAGGAACTCCTATGTTTGCACTTACCCGCTGTGAGGACCCCCTGCAGTCGAAGAATTCCTGACAGAGGACCTCACAAAACATGTAATAAAGACGGATTCATGGAAGAGTGCACAGGGACCCCGCAATGCCCACGCGCCGAGTGCGACTCTGCGCGAGCCTGAGCGCAGATGTTTTTCTGCACGTGGTGCGTATTCATGCATTTGTTTGCACAAAGTAACCGTATATGCAAGTCACGGCTGGAATGCCCCTGACACGCCCAAACGCATGCAGTTTGGCGGACAAAGTCCCTATTTACTGGCCAAATAAATCCATGAATCGGGCACTTAACTCTGCAGTTCTAGAAAAAATCTGCAGAATTCCCCACAAGAGAGCAGACCAAACACTGTAGTTCCAAAGATCGCCTATAGAGGTACCCATAAGAGAGCAGAGACCAAAAACTGCAGTTCCAAAGATCGCCTATAGAGGTACCCATAAGAGAGCAGACCAAACACTGTAGTTCCAAAGATCGCCTATAGAGGTACCCATAAGAGAGCAGAGACCAAAAACTGCAGTTCCAAAGATCGCCTATAGAGGTACCCATAAGAGAGCAGACCAAACACTGTAGTTCCAAAGATCGCCTATAGAGGTACCCATAAGAGAGCAGAGACCAAAAACTGCAGTTCCAAAGATCGCCTATAGAGGTACCCATAAGAGAGCAGAGACCAAACACTGCAGTTCCAAAGATCGCCTATAGAGGTCCCCAAGGGAGAGCAGAGACCAAACACTGTAGTTCCAAAGATCGCCTATAGAGGTCCCCAAGGGAGAGCAGAGACCAAAAACTGCAGTTCCAAAGATCGCCTATAGAGGTCCCCAAGGGAGAGCAGAGACCAAACACTGTAGTTCTAAATATCGGCTATAGAGGTCCCCACCGGAGAGCACAGAGGTCAATGACTGCAGTTCCATTCATTGCCTATAGAGGTCCTCACAGGAGCTACCAATCATATTTATGGCTGACATTTGCACAAGGGATTTCTGTGAAATATTAACAATGAAGGGGTTTTATTCTCTGGTTTTAAGGCCTTTACTTGAGTCCAAAATACTTTTATACTAACTCCTTGCGCGGAAGCGCAGCCTCGCGCCCAAACCCCAGGTCTGATTTCCAGAGAGCCTGGAACATTCCAATCCCGGGGCAGCGCCAGAGACAGTGAAGACGGACTAGGAAACAGAGGACACATCCGGGTACCCACAAACCCTTGCGCAAATCTGCATTCCCTAAATCCTCCACCTAATATCTCATAGACTGTCTGAATATTTATAATATATTTGCTGAAGAGGTCGTTACAATCATCATCATTTCCTGGGCGTTCTCGGGTGTGTTGAAGTTGCACTGTGTAAGAGGGGCTCAAGGTTTCTTGGATAGCTCCTGAGTCGCGTTTCTCTGCACCCCGGGACCATTGGATCTTTGTTAATTCTCGCGCGTCACTCGCACTCTGTGTGGCGGTGATAGCGAGTGTTACAATTTTTGGGAAGTCTCTCCTGTGAGGGATTTCAAATCAGAGTGAAAGAGCAAGTACTGCCCGTCTCTATTGCAGGGGTCAGGGATCTCTAACCCCAGTGACAGGGCAGCTCCCAGTGCTGTCTCTATTGCAGGGGTAAGGGGTCTCTGACCCCAGTGACAGGGCAGCTCCCAGTGCTGTCTCTGCAGCAGAGGTCAGGGTCTCTGACCCCAGTGACAGGGCAGCTCCCAGTGCTGTCTCTATTGCAGGAGTGAGGTCTCTCTGACCCCAGTGACAGAGCAGCTCCCAGTGCTGTCTCTATTGCAGGGGTCAGGGATCTCTGACCCCAGTCACAGGGCAGCTCCCAGTGCTGTCTCTATTGCAGGGGTGAGGTCTCTCTGACCCCAGTGACAGGGCAGCTCCCAGTGCTGTCTCTGAAGCAGAGGTGAGGGCTCTCTGACCCCAGTGACAGATCAGCTCCCAGTGCTGTCTCTGAAGCAGAGGTGAGGGCTCTCTGACCCCAGTGACAGGGCAACCCCCAGTGCTGTCTCTATTGCAGGGGTCTCTGGCCCCGGTGACAGGGCAGCTCCCAGTGCTGTCCCTATTGCAGAGGTGAGAGTTATCTGACCCCAGTGACAGGGCAGCTCCCAGTGCTGTCTCTGCAGCAGAGGTGAGGGAGTCTCTGATCCCAGTGACAGGGCAGCTCCCAGTACTGTCTCTATTGCAGGGGTCAGGCATCTCTGACCCCAGTGACAGGGCAACCCCCAGTGCTGTCTCTATTGCAGGGGTCTCTGACCCCGGTGACAGGGCAGCTCCCAGTGCTGTCCCTATTGCAGAGGTGAGAGTTATCTGACCCCAGTGACAGGGCAGCTCCCAGTGCTGTCTCTGCAGCAGAGGTGAGGGAGTCTCTGATCCCAGTGACAGGGCAGCTCCCAGTACTGTCTCTATTGCAGGGGTCAGGCATCTCTGACCCCAGTGACAGGGCAACCCCCAGTGCTGTCTCTATTGCAGGGGTCTCTGACCCCGGTGACAGGGCAGCTCCCAGTGCTGTCCCTATTGCAGAGGTGAGAGTTATCTGACCCCAGTGACAGGGCAGCTCCCAGTGCTGTCTCTGCAGCAGAGGTGAGGGGGTCTCTGATCCCAGTGACAGGGCAGCTCCCAGTACTGTCTCTATTGCAGGGGTCAGGGATCTCTGACCCCAGTGACAGGGCAGCTCCCAGTGCTCTCTGAAGCAGAGGTGAGGGCTCCCTGACCCCAGTGACAGGGCAGCTCCCAGTGCTTTCTCTATTGCAGGGGTCAGGGATCTTTGACCCCAGTGACAGGGCAGCTCCCAGTGCTGTCTCTATTGCCTGTCAGTGCTGTCTCTACTGCAGAGGCGAGGGGTCTCTGACCCCAGAGACAGGGCAGCTCCCAGTGCTGTCTCTGCAGCAGAGGCGAGGGGTCTCGGACCCCAGTGACAGGGCAGCTCCCAGCGCTGTCTCTGCAGCAGAGGTGAGGGCTCTCTGACCCCAGTGACAGGGCAGCTCCCAGTGCTGTCTCTATTGCAGGGGTGAGGGGTCTCAGACCCCAGTGACAGGGCAGCTCCCAGTGCTGTCTCTATTGCAGGGATCAGGGATCTCTGACCCCAGTGACAGGGCAGCTCCCAGTGCTGTCTCTATTGCAGCGGTCAGGGATCTCGAACCCCAGTGACAGGGCAGCTCCCAGTGCTGTCTCTATTGCAGGGGTCAGGGATCTCTGACCCCAGTGACAGGGCAGCTCCCAGTGCTGTCAGGGGTCAGGGATCTCTGACCCCAGTGACAGGGCAGCTCCCAGTGCTGTCTCTATTGCAGGGGTCAGGGATCTCTAACCCCAGTGACAGGGCATCTCCCAGTGTTGTCTCTATTGCAGGGGTCAGGGGTCCCTGACCCCAGTGACAGGGCAGCTCCCAGTGCTGTCTCTATTGCAGCGGTCAGGGTTCTCGAACCCCAGTGACAGGGCAGCTTCCAGTGCTGTCTCTATTGCAGGGGTCAGGGATCTCTGACCCCAGTGACAGGGCAGCTCCCAGTGCTGTCTCTGTTGCTGGGGTCAGGGGTCTCTGACCCCAGTGACAGGGCAGCTCCCAGTGCTGTCTCTATTGCAGGCGTGAGGTCTCTCTGACCCCAGTGACAGAGCAGCTCCCAGTGCTGTCTCTATTGCAGGGGTCAGGGATCTCTGACCCCAGTGACAGGGCAGTTCCCAGTGCTGTCTCTATTGCCTGTCCGTGCTGTCTCTACTGCAGAGGCGAGGGGTCTCTGACCCCAGAGACAGGGCAGCTCCCAGTGCTGTCTCTGCAGCAGAGGCGAGGGGTCTCGGACCCCAGTGACAGGGCAGCTCCCAGCGCTGTCACTGCAGCAGAGGTGAGGGCTCTCTGACCCCAGTGACAGGGCAGCTCCCAGTGCTGTCTCTATTGCAGGGGTGAGGGGTCTCAGACCCCAGTGACAGGACAGCTCCCAGTGCTGTCTCTATTGCAGGGATCAGGGATCTCTGACCCCAGTGATAGGGCAGTGCTGTCCCAGTGCTGTCTCTATTGCAGGGGTGAGGGGTCTCTGACCCCAGTGACAGGGCAGCTCCCAGTGCTGTCTCTATTGCAGGGGTGTGAGGTCTCTCTGACCCCAGTGACAGGGCAGCTCCCAGTGCTGTCTCTATTGCAGGGGTCAGGGATCTCGGACCCCAGTGACAGGGCAGCTCCCAGTGCTGTCTCTATTGCAGGGGTGAGGTCTCTCTGACCCCAGTGACAGGGCAGCTCCCAGTGCTGTCTCTGAAGCAGAGGTGAGGGGTCTCTGACCCCAGTGACAGGGCAGCTCCCAGTGCTGTCTCTATTGCAGGGGTCAGGGATCTCTGACCCCAGTGACAGGGCAGCTCCCAGTGCTGTCTCTATTGCAGGGATCAGGGATATCTGATCCCAGTGACAGGGCAGCTCCCAGTGCTGTCTCTATTGCAGGGATCAGGGATCTCTGACCCCAGTGACAGGGCAGCTCCCAGTGCTGTCTCTATTGCAGGGGTGAGGGGTCTCCGACTCCTGTGACAGGGCAGCTGCCAGTGCTGTCTCTACTGCAGAGGCGAGGGGTCTCTGACCCCAGTGACAGGGCAGCTCCCAGTGCTGTCCCTGCAGCAGAGGCGAGGGGTCTCGGAGCCCAGTGACAGGGCAGCTCCCAGTGCTGTCTCCGCAGCAGTGGCGAGTGTTCTCTGACCCCAGTGACAGGGCAGCTCCCAGTGCTGTCTCTATTGCAGGGGTGAGGGGTCTCGGACCCCAGTGACAGGGCAGCTGCCAGTGCTGTCTCTACTGCAGAGACGAGGGGTCTCTGACCCCAGAGACAGGGCAGCTCCCAGTGTTGTCTATGCAGCAGAGGCGAGGGGTCTCGGACCCCAGTGACAGGGCAGCTCCCAGCGCTGTCTCTGCAGCAGAGGTGAGGGCTCTCTGACCCCAGTGACAGGGCAGCTCCCAGTGCTGTCTCTATCAGGGGTGAGGGGTCTCAGACCCCAGTGACAGGGCAGCTCCCAGTGCTGTCTCTATTGCAGGGATCAGGGATCTCTGACCCCCAGTGACAGGGCAGCTCCCAGTGCTGTCTCTATTGCAGGGGTGTGAGGTCTCTCTGACCCCAGTGACAGGGCAGCTCCCAGTGCTGTCTCTATTGCAGGGGTGAGGGGTCTCAGACCCCAGTAATAGGGCAGCTCCCAGTGCTGTCTCTAGTGCAAGGATCAGGGATCTCTGACCCCAGTGACAGGGCAGCTCCCAGTGCTGTCCCTATTGCAGGGGTGAAGGGTCTCAGACCCCAGTAATAGGGCAGCTCCCAGTGCTGTCTCTATTGCAAGGATCAGGGATCTCTGACCCCAGTGACAGGGCAGCTCCCAGTGCTGTCTCTATTGCAGGGGTGAAGGGTCTCTGACCCCAGTTACAGGGCAGCTCCCAGTGCTGTCTCTATTGCAGGGGTGAGGGGTCTCTGACCCCCGTGACAGGGCAGTTCCCAGTGCTGTCTCTGAAGCAGAGGTGAGGTCTCTCTGACCCCAGTGACAGGGCAGCTCCCAGTGCTGTCTCTATTGCAGGGGTCAGGGATCTCTGACCCCAGTGACAGGGCAGCTCCCAGTGCTCTCTGAAGCAGAGGTGAGGGCTCTCCGACACCAGGGCCAGGGCAGCTCCCAGTGCTGTCTCTATTGCAGGGGTCAGGGATCTCTGACCCCAGTGACAGGGCAGCCCCCAGTGCCGTCTCTATTGCAGTGGTCAGGGATCTCTAACCCCAGTGACAGGGCAGCTCTCAGTGCTGTCTCTGCAGCAGAGGTGAGGGATCTCTGACCCCAGTGACAGGGCAGCTCCCAGTGCTGTCTCTATTGCAGGGTCAGGGATCTCTGACCCCAGTGACAGGGTAGCTCCCAGTGCTGTCCCTATTGCAGGGGTAAGGGGTCTCTGACCCCAGTGACAGGGCAGCTCCCAGTGCTGTCTCTATTGCAGGAGTGAGGTCTCTCTGACCCCAGTGACAGGGCAGCTCCCAGTGCCGTCTCTATTGCAGGGGTAAGGGGTCTCTGACCCCAGTGACAGGGTAGCTCCCAGTGTTGTCTCTATTGCAGGGATCAGGGATCTCTGACCCCAGTGACAGGGCAGCTCCGAGTGCTGTCTCTATTGCAGGAGTGAGGTCTCTCTGACCCCAGGGACAGGGCAGCTCGCAGTGCTGTCTCTATTGCAGGGGTAAGGGGTCTCTGACCCCAGTGACAGGGCAGCTCCCAGTGCTGTCTCTGAAGCAGAGGTGAGGGCTCTGTGACCCCAGTGACAGGGCAGCTCCCAGTGCTATCTCTGAAGCAGAGTTGAGGTCTCTCTGACTCCAGTGACAGGGCAGCTCCCAGTGCTGTCTTTGAAGCAGAGGTGGGGCCTCTCTGACCTCAGTGACATGGCAGCTCCCAGTGCTGTCTTTGAAGCAGAGGTGAGGGCTCTCTGACCCCAGTGACAGGGTAGCTCCCAGTGCTGTCTCTATTGCAGGGATCAGGGATCTGTGACCCCAGTTACAGGGTAGCTCCCAGTGCTGTCTTTATTGCAGGAGTGAGGTCTCTCTGACCCAGTGACATGGCAGCTCCCAGTGCTGTCTTTGAAGCAGAGGTGCGGGCTCTCTGACCCCAGTGACAGGGTAGCTCCCAGTGCTGTCTCTATTGCAGGGATCAGGGATCTCTGACCCCAGTTGCAGGGCAGCTCCCAGTGCTGTCTTTATTGCAGGAGTGAGGTCTCTCTGACCCCAGTGACAGGGCAGCTTCCAGTGCTGTCTCTATTGCAGGGGTAAGGGGTCTCTGACCCCAGTGACAGGGTAGCTCCCAGTGCTGTCTCTATTGCAGGGATCATGGATCTCTGACCCCAGTGACAGGGCATCTCCCAGTGCTGTCTCTATTGCAGGAGTGAGGTCTCTATGACCCCAGTGACAGGGCATCTCCCAGTGCTGTCTCTATTGCAGGGGTAAGGGGTCTCTGACCCCAGTGACAGGGCAGCTCCCAGTGCTGTCTCTGAAGCAGAGGTGAGGGCTCTCTGACCCCAGTGACAGGGCAGCTCCCAGTGCTGTCTTTGAAGCAGAGGTGGGGGCTCTCTGACCCCAGTGACATGGCAGCTCCCAGTGCTGTCTTTGAAGCAGAGGTGAGGGCTCTCTGACCCCACTCAGGACATCCTGTCCTCGCTCTCCTCCTTTCACCTCCCTCCCTCCCTACCCGGCCCTTCCTCTGGCCCTTCTGCGGTCACCCCTCCTCCCTCTTTCTCTGCCTTTCCACCTTTCTCTGCTGACGAGGTTTCCAGACAAGTCCGATCTATGAAAGTCTCGTCTAAACAGGTTCACCCCTGTTCCTCCAAAACTATCAAGGACCACATCGACTCCCTGGCTCCTGCCCTGGCTGACTTTTGCAACCACACCTTCGCCTCTGGAGTCTTCCCTTCCCCCCTCAAGCACTCCCTTGTGCACCCTCTTCTCAAGAAACCCTCTTCCGACCCCTCCTGCCCGGCTAACTATCGCCCTATCTCCATCACTCCCTTCCTGGGCAAGCTCCTGGAGAAACTGGCCATCTCCCAGCTTAACCTCCATGCTGAATCTGTTGGTAGCCTTCATGACCATCAATCTGGCTTCAGAGCTGCCAGAAGCACGGAAACTGCTCTCCTGAACATCCGTGAAGACCTGCTCTTGAACCTTGATTCCAACACTCCGTGTGTTCTCATTCTGCTCGATCTCTCCTCTGCCTTTGACACTGTCAACCATGCCATCCTGCTCAACCGTCTCCGGGAAAACCTGGGTATCACTGGCCAGGCTCTGGCGTGGTTGACCTCTTTCCTTTCAAATCGACCCTCCCAGGTCCAACTGGGGTCCTTCCTCTCCGACATCTTTTTCTCCACCTGTGGTGTCCCCCAGGGATCTAATCTCTCTCCCTGGCTGTTCAACCAGTATCTGGCACTCCTTGCCCACCGCATCGCCGCTCTCTGCCCTAATTTCCAGTGCTATGCGGACGATACCCAGCTCATTTTCAGGCTACCCTCAGCCTCCCCCTCTCCTTCCCTCATCTCTGACTGTCTGTCTGCTATCCAAGAATGGTGTGCCGCCAATGACCTCTGCCTTAATGCCAGTAAGACTGAGATTCTACTCATCGGTACTCCCACTCCCTCCTTCCCTGTAGCTCTCTGGCCTGCCTCCCTTGGCCCCCTCCCTGCTCCTACCTGCAAGGCAAAAAACCTTGGGGTCATCTTCGACTCCACACTCTCCTTCTCTCCTCATATTTCTGACGTCGCCAAGAGGTCACACTACCAGCTGCACCTCCTCAGAGGTATTCTTCCCTTCCTCTCCTTCCCCCAGAAGCTCACTGTCTCCCGAGCCCTGGTTCTCTCGAAGCTTGACTACTGTAACAGCCTCTATCTTAATCTGCCTGCCTCCACTCTCCGCCCTCTGCAACTCATCCAGAACAGAACTGCGAGACTTGTCCTTGGCCTCAAGCCCAGGGACCGTATCTCTCCAGGACTGAAATCTCTACACTGGCTCCCAGTGGCTGTGAGGATAAAGTTCAAAACCATCTGCATTGTGCACAAGGCCTTCTGGGGCCTGGGTCCTAAATACCTTCAACTCGCTCTTCCCAAATATCTTCCTTCCCGAGCCCTTCGCTCATCCGCCTCCAACTCCCTCAGGGTTAGCCGCTTCTCGAAGCAACGAGCTGGGGGTAGATCTCTCTCCGCGGCAGGGGCCTCCCTCTGGAACAGCCTTCCTGCCTCCCTGAAACTTGAGGAGAACCATCTCCGGTTCCGGAAGCACCTCAAAACCTTCCTCTTTGCTTCTGCTTTCCCTCTCCCTCTCCCCTGCTGAGCGGCTAATTAATTTTCACTGAAGCTGCACTGATCCTGCAATTGGACCACTCTAAACGGCCTCGGTCCTGGGCCCTGCCACTCTCCACTTGCACTGATGCCCTGGAACCCCTTTGCACTGCGGGTCTGTCTCTGTATCCCTACAGCCTCCCCTCCCCCAGCACTTGTTTTGCACTTACCTCACACTTGCCACCAGCTGGCCCTATTTATTTATTTATTACGTACGCCTCTTACCTTGTACTGCACTTCCCCCCCTCCCCTTCCCCTTGCACTTTTCCCCTCCCCTACCCCTGCACTTGCGCGATCTGAATGACACCTGGCCTAGTAGGATCGTTGTCTGTCTCCCCTTGTACCCCCCTCCCTGCCTCGTCGCGCCTTGAAACACTTGTGTATAGGCGCGTTACAAATGCCCTATCATATCATATCAGTGACAGGGTAGCTCCCAGTGCTGTCTTTATTGCAGGAGTGAGGTCTCTCTGACACCAGTAACAGGGCAGCTTCCAGTGCTGTCTCTATTGCAGGGGTAAGGGGTCTCTGACCCCAGTGACAGGGCAGCTCCCAGTGCTGTCCCTGAAGCAGAGGTGAGGGCTTTCTGACCCCAGTGACAGGGCAGCTCCCAGTGCTATCTCTGAAGCAGAGGTGAGGTCTCTCTGACTCCAGTGACAGGGCAGCTCACAGTGCTGTCTTTGAAGCAGAGGTGGGGGGTCTCTGATCCCAGTGACAGTGCAGCTCCCAGTGCTGTCTCTATTGCAGCGGTCAGGAATCTCTGACCCCAGTGACAGGGCAGCTCCCAGTGCTGTCTCTATTGCAGGGGTCAGGGATCTCTGACCCCAGTGACAGGGCAGCTGCCAGTGCTGTCTCTGCAGCAGAGGTGAGGGGGTCTCTGATCCCAGTGACAGTGCAGCTCCCAGTGCTGTCTCTATTGCAGCGGTCAGGAATCTCTGACCCCAGTGACAGGGCAGCTCCCAGTGCTGTCTCTATTGCAGGGGTCAGGGATCTCTGACCCCAGTGACAGGGCAGCTGCCAGTGCTGTCTCTGCAGCAGAGGGGAGGGATCTCTGACCCCAGAGACAGGGCAGCTCAAGTGCTGTCTCTGAAGCAGAGGTGAGGGCTCTCTGACCCCAGTGACAGGGCAGCTCCCAATGCTGTCTCTGATGCAGAGGTGGGGGGTCTCTAACCCCAGTGACATGGCAGCTCCCAGTGCAATCTCTGAAGCAGAGGTGAGGGCTCTCTGACCCCAGTGACAGGGCATCTCCCAGTGCTGTCTTTGAAGCAGAGGTGAGGGGTGTTTATGACCCCAGTGACAGGGCAGCTCCCAGTGCTGTCTCTGCAGCAGAGGTGGGGGCTCTCTGACCCCAGTGACATGGCAGCTCCCAGTGCTGTCTCTGATGCAGAGGTGAGGGCTCTCTGACCCCAGTGACATGGCAGCTTCCAGTGCTGTCTCTGATGCAGAGGCGAGGGCTCTCTGACCCCAGTGACAGGGCAGCTCCCAGTGCTGTCTCTACAGCAGAGGTGAGTGTTCTCTGACCCCAGTGACAGGACAGCTCCCAGTGCTGTCTCTGAAGCAGAGGTGAGGTCTCTCTGACTCCAGTGTCAGGGCAGCTCCCAGTGCTGTCTTTGAAGCAGAGGTGGGGGCTCTCTGACCCCAGTGACATGGCAGCTCCCAGTGCTGTCTCTGATGCAGAGGCGAGGGCTCTCTGACCCCAGTGACACGGCAGCTCCCAGTGCTGTCTCTACAGCAGAGGTGAGTGTTCTCTGACCCCAGTGACAGGGCAGCTCCCAGTGCTGTCTCTGTAGCAGAGGTGAGGATACTCTGACCCCACTGACAGGGCAGCTCCCAGTGCTGTCCCTATTGCAGAGGTGAGAGTTATCTGACCCCAGTGACAGGGCAGCTCCCAGTGCTGTCTCTGCAGCAGAGGTGAGGGGGTCTCTGATCCCAGTGACAGGGCAGCTCCCAGTGCGGTCTCTATTGCAGGGGTCAGGGATCTCTGACCACAGTGACAGGGCAGATCCCAGTGCTGTCTCTATTGCAGGGGTCAGGGATCTCTGACCCCAGTGACAGGGCAGCTGCCATAGCTGTCTCTGCAGCAGAGGGGAGGGCTCTCTGACCCCAGTGACAGGGCAGCTCCCAGTGCTGTCTCTGCAGCAGAGGTGAGGGGGTCTCTGATCCCAGTGACAGGGCAGCTCCCAGTGCTGTCTCTATTGCAGCGGTCAGGGATCTCTGACCCCAGTGACAGGGCAGATCCCAGTGCTGTCTCTATTGCAGGGATCAGGGATCTCTGACCCCAGTTACAGGGCAGCTCCCGGTGCTGTCTTTATTGCAGGAGTGAGGCTCTCTGACCCCAGTGACAGGGCAGCTTCCAGTGCTGTCTCTATTGCAGGGGTAAGGGGTCTCTGACCCCAGTGACAGGGCAGCTCCCAGTGCTATCTCTGAAGCAGAGGTGAGGTCTCTCTGACTCCAGTGACAGGGCAGCTCCCAGTGCTGTCTTTGAAGCAGAGGTGGGGGCTCTCTGACCCCAGTGACATGGCAGCTCCCAGTGCTGTCTCTGATGCAGAGGCGAGGGCTCTCTGACCCCAGTGACAGGGCAGCTCCCAGTGCTGTCTCTACAGCAGAGGCGAGTGTTCTCTGACCCCAGTGACAGGGCAGCTCCCAGTGCTGTCTCTGAAGCAGAGGTGAGGATACTCTGACCCCACTGACAGGGCAGCTCCCAGTGCTGTCCCTATTGCAGAGGTGAGAGTTATCTGACCCCAGTGACAGGGCAGCTCCCAGTGCTGTCTCTGCAGCAGAGGTGAGGGGGTCTCTGATCCCAGTGACAGGGCAGCTCCCAGTGCTGTCTCTATTGCAGGGGTCAGGGATCTCTGACCCCAGTGACAGGGCAGATCCCAGTGCTGTCTCTATTGCAGGGGTCAGGGATCACTGACCCCATTGACAAGGCAGCTGCCATAGCTGTCTCTGCAGCAGAGGGGAGGGCTCTCTGACCCCAGTAACAGGGCAGCTCCCAGTGCTATCTCTGAAGCAGAGTTGAGGTCTCTCTGACTCCAGTGACAGGGCAGCTCCCAGTGCTGTCTTTGAAGCAGAGGTAGGGCCTCTCTGACCTCAGTGACATGGCAGCTCCCAGTGCTGTCTTTGAAGCAGAGGTGAGGGCTCTCTGACCCCAGTGACAGGGTAGCTCCCAGTGCTGTCTCTATTGCAGGGATCAGGGATCTGTGACCCCAGTTACAGGGCAGCTCCCAGTGCTGTCTTTATTGCAGGAGTGAGGTCTCTCTGACCCAGTGACATGGCAGCTCCCAGTGCTGTCTTTGAAGCAGAGGTGCGGGCTCTCTGACCCCAGTGACAGGGTAGCTCCCAGTGCTGTCTCTATTGCAGGAGTGAGGTCTCTATGACCCCAGTGACAGGGCATCTCCCAGTGCTGTCTCTATTGCAGGGGTAAGGGGTCTCTGACCCCAGTGACAGGGCATCTCCCAGTGCTGTCTCTATTGCAGGAGTGAGGTCTCTATGACCCCAGTGACAGGGCATCTCCCAGTGCTGTCTCTATTGCAGGGGTAAGGGGTCTCTGACCCCAGTGACAGGGCAGCTCCCAGTGCTGTCTCTGAAGCAGAGGTGAGGGCTCTCTGACCCCAGTGACAGGGCAGCTCCCAGTGCTGTCTTTGAAGCAGAGGTGGGGGCTCTCTGACCCCAGTGACATGGCAGCTCCCAGTGCTGTCTTTGAAGCAGAGGTGAGGGCTCTTTGACCCCAGTGACAGGGTAGCTCCCAGTGCTGTCTCTATTGCAGGGATCAGGGATCTCTGACCCCAGTTACAGGGCAGCTCCCAGTGCTGTCTTTATTGCAGGGGTAAGGGGTCTCTGACCCCAGTGACAGGGCAGCTCCCAGTGCTGTCTCTGAAGCAGAGGTGAGGGCTTTCTGACCCCAGTGACAGGGCAGCTCCCAGTGCAATCTCTGATGCAGAGGTGAGGGCTCTTTGACCCCAGTGACAGGGTAGCTCCCAGTGCTGTCTCTATTGCAGGGATCAGGGATCTCTGACCCCAGTTACAGGGCAGCTCCCAGTGCTGTCTTTATTGCAGGGGTAAGGGGTCTCTGACCCCAGTGACAGGGCAGCTCCCAGTGCTGTCTCTATTGCAGGGTTGTGAGGTCTCTCTGACCCCAGTGACAGGGTAGCTCCCAGTGCCGTCTCTATTGCAGGGGTCAGGGATCTCTGACCCCAGTGACAGGGCAGATCCCAGTGCTGTCTCTATTGCAGGGGTGAGGGGTCTCTGACCCCAGTGACAGGGCAGATCCCAGTGCTGTCTCTATTGCAGGGGTGAGGGGTCTCTGACCCCAGTGACAGGACTGCTCCCAGTGCTGTCTCTATTGCAGGGGTCAGGGGTATCTGGTCCCAGTGACAGGGCAGCTCCCAGTGCTGTCTCTGAAGAAGGGGTCAGGGATCTCTGACCCCAGTGACAGGGTAGCTCCCAGTGCTGTCCCTATTGCAGGGGTCAGGGATCTCTGACCCCAGTGACAGGGCAGATCCCAGTGCTGTCTCTATTGCAGGGGTCAGGGATCTCTGACCCCAGTGACAGGGCAGCTCCCAGTGCTATCTCTGAAGCAGAGGTGAGGTCTCTCTGACACCAGTGACAGGGCAGCTCCCAGTGCTGTCTTTGAAGCAGAGGTGAGGGATGTTTATGACCCCAGTGACAGGGCAGCTCCCAGTGCTATCTCTGCAGCAGAGGTGGGGGCTCTCTGATCCCAGTGACATAGCAGCTCCCAGTGCTGTCTCTGAAGCAGAGGTGAGGATACTCTGACCCCAGTGACATGGCAGCTCCCAGTGCTGTCCCTATTGCAGAGGTGAGAGTTATCTGACCCCAGTGACAGGGCAGCTCCCAGTGCTGTCTCTGCAGCAGAGGTGAGGGGGTCTCTGATCCCAATGACAGTGCAGCTCCCAGTGCTGTCTCTATTGCAGCGGTCAGGAATCTCTGACCCCAGTGACAGCGCAGCTCCCAGTGCTGTCTCTATTGCAGGGGTCAGGGATCTCTGACCCCAGTGACAGGGCAGCTGCCAGTGCTGTCTCTGCAGCAGAGGGGAGGGATCTCTGACCCCAGAGACAGGGCAGCTCAAGTGCTGTCTCTGAAGCAGAGGTGAGGGCTCTCTGACCCCAGTGACAGGGCAGCTCCCAATGCTGTCTCTGATGCAGAGGTGGGGGGTCTCTAACCCCAGTGACATGGCAGCTCCCAGTGCAATCTCTGAAGCAGAGGTGAGGGCTCTCTGACCCCAGTGACAGGGCAGCTACCAGTGCTGTCTTTGAAGCAGAGGTGAGGGGTGTTTATGACCCCAGTGATAGGGCAGCTCCCAGTGCTGTCTCTGCAGCAGAGGTGGGGGCTCTCTGACCCCAGTGACATGGCAGCTCCCAGTGCTATCTCTGATGCAGAGGTGAGGGCTCTCTGACCCCAGTGACATGGCAGCTTCCAGTGCTGTCTCTGATGCAGAGGCGAGGGCTCTCTGACCCCAGTGACAGGGCAGCTCCCAGTGCTGTCTCTACAGCAGAGGTGAGTGTTCTCTGACCCCAGTGACAGGACAGCTCCCAGTGCTGTCTCTGAAGCAGAGGTGAGGTCTCTCTGACTCCAGTGTCAGGGCAGCTCCCAGTGCTGTCTTTGAAGCAGAGGTGGGGGCTCTCTGACCCCAGTGACATGGCAGCTCCCAGTGCTGTCTCTGATGCAGAGGCGAGGGCTCTCTGACCCCAGTGACAGGGCAGCTCCCAGTGCTGTCTCTACAGCAGAGGTGAGTGTTCTCTGACCCCAGTGACAGGGCAGCTCCCAGTGCTGTCTCTGAAGCAGACGTGAGGATACTCTGATCCCACTGACAGGGCAGCTCCCAGTGCTGTCCCTATTGCAGAGGTGAGAGTTATCTGACCCCAGTGACAGGGCAGCTCCCAGTGCTGTCTCTGCAGCAGAGGTGAGGGGGTCTCTGATCCCAGTGACAGGGCAGCTCCCAGTGCTGTCTCTATTGCAGGGGTCAGGGATCTCTGACCCCAGTGACAGGGCAGATCCCAGTGCTGTCTCTATTGCAGGGGTCAGGGATCTCTGACCCCAGTGACAGGGCAGCTCCCAGTACTGTCTCTATTGCAGGGGTCAGGCATCTCTGACCCCAGTGACAGGGCAGCTCCCAGTGCTGTCTCTATTGCAGGGGTCAGGGATCTCTGACCCCAGTGACAGGGCAGCTCCCAGTGCTCTCTGAAGCAGAGGTGAGGGCTCCCTGGCCCCAGTGACAGGGCAGCTCCCAGTACTGTCTCTATTGCAGGGGTCAGGCATCTCTGACCCCAGTGACAGGGCAGCTCCCAGTGCTTTCTCTATTGCAGGGGTCAGGGATCTTTGACCCCAGTGACAGGGCAGCTCCCAGTGCTGTCTCTATTGCCTGTCAGTGCTGTCTCTACTACAGAGGCGAGGGGTCTCTGACCCCAGAGACAGGGCAGCTCCCAGTGCTGTCTCTGCAGCAGAGGCGAGGGGTCTCGGACCCCAGTGACAGGGCAGCTCCCAGCGCTGTCTCTGCAGCAGAGGTGAGGGCTCTCTGACCCCAGTGACAGGGCAGCTCCCAGTGCTGTCTCTATTGCAGGGGTGAGGGGTCTCAGACCCCAGTGACAGGGCAGCTCCCAGTGCTGTCTCTATTGCAGGGATCAGGGATCTCTGACCCCAGTGACAGGGCAGCTCCCAGTGCTGTCTCTATTGCAGCGGTCAGGGATCTCGAACCCCAGTGACAGGGCAGCTCCCAGTGCTGTCTCTATTGCAGGGGTCAGGGATCTCTGACCCCAGTGACAGGGCAGCTCCCAGTGCTGTCAGGGGTCAGGGATCTCTGACCCCAGTGACAGGGCAGCTCCCAGTGCTGTCTCTATTGCAGGGGTCAGGGATCTCTAACCCCAGTGACAGGGCAGCTCCCAGTGTTGTCTCTATTGCAGGGGTCAGGGGTCCCTGACCCCAGTGACAGGGCAGCTCCCAGTGCTGTCTCTATTGCAGCGGTCAGGGATCTCGAACCCCAGTGACAGGGCAGCTTCCAGTGCTGTCTCTATTGCAGGGGTCAGGGATCTCTGACCCCAGTGACAGGGCAGCTCCCAGTGCTGTCTCTATTGCTGGGGTCAGGGGTCTCTGACCCCAGTGACAGGGCAGCTCCCAGTGCTGTCTCTATTGCAGGCGTGAGGTCTCTCTGACCCCAGTGACAGAGCAGCTCCCAGTGCTGTCTCTGAAGCAGAGGTGAGGGCTCTCTGACCCCAGTGACAGGGCAGCTCCCAGTGCTGTCTCTGAAGCAGAGGTGAGGGCTCTCTGACCCCAGTGACAGAGCAGCTCCCAGTTCTGTCTCTGAAGCAGAGGAGAGGGCTCTCTGACCCCAGTGACAGGGCAACCCCCAGTGCTGTCTCTATTGCAGGGGTCTCTGACCCCGGTGACAGGGCAGCTCCTAGTGCTGTCCCTATTGCAGAGGTGAGAGTTATCTGACCCCAGTGACAGGGCAGCTCCCAGTGCTGTCTCTGCAGCAGAGGTGAGGGGGTCTCTGATCCCAGTGACAGGGCAGCTCCCAGTACTGTCTCTATTGCAGGGGTCAGGCATCTCTGACCCCAGTGACAGGGCAGCTCCCAGTGCTGTCTCTATTGCAGGGGTCAGGGATCTCTGACCCCAGTGACAGGGCAGCTCCCAGTGCTCTCTGAAGCAGAGGTGAGGGCTCCCTGGCCCCAGTGACAGGGCAGCTCCCAGTGCTGTCTCTATTGCAGGGGTCAGGGATCTCTGACCCCAGTGACAGGGCAGCTCCCAGTGCTGTCTCTATTGCCTGTCAGTGCTGTCTCTACTGCAGAGGCGAGGGGTCTCTGACCCCAGAGACAGGGCAGCTCCCAGTGCTGTCTCTGCAGCAGAGGCGAGGGGTCTCGGACCCCAGTGACAGGGCAGCTCCCAGCGCTGTCTCTGCAGCAGAGGTGAGGGCTCTCTGACCCCAGTGACAGGGCAGCTCCCAGTGCTGTCTCTATTGCAGGGGTGAGGGGTCTCAGACCCCAGTGACAGGACAGCTCCCAGTGCTGTCTCTATTGCAGGGATCAGGGATGTCTGACCCCAGTGATAGGGCAGATCCCAGTGCTGTCTCTATTGCAGGGGTGAGGGGTCTCTGACCCCAGTGACAGGGCAGCTCCCAGTGCTGTCTCTATTGCAGGGGTGTGAGGTCTCTCTGACCCCAGTGACAGGGCAGCTCCCAGTGCTGTCTCGATTGCAGGGATCATGGATCTCTGACCCCAGTGACAGGGCATCTCCCAGTGCTGTCTCTATTGCAGGAGTGAGGTCTCTATGACCCCAGTGACAGGGCATCTCCCAGTGCTGTCTATATTGCAGGGGTAAGGGGTCTCTGACCCCAGTGACAGGGCAGCTCCCAGTGCTGTCTCTGAAGCAGAGGTGAGGGCTCTCTGACCCCAGTGACAGGACAGCTCCCAGTGCTGTCTTTGAAGCAGAGGTGGGGGCTCTCTGACCCCAGTGACATGGCAGCTCCCAGTGCTGTCTTTGAAGCAGAGGTGAGGGCTCTCTGACCCCAGTGACAGGGTAGCTCCCAGTGCTGTCTCTATTGCAGGGATCAGGGATCTCTGACCCCAGTTACAGGGCAGCTCCCAGTGCTGTCTTTATTGCAGGAGTGAGGTCTCTCTGACCCCAGTAACAGGGCAGCTTCCAGTGCTGTCTCTATTGCAGGGGTAAGGGGTCTCTGACCCCAGTGACAGGGCAGCTCCCAGTGCTGTCTCTGAAGCAGAGGTGAGGGCTTTCTGACCCCAGTGACAGGGCAGCTCCCAGTGCTATCTCTGAAGCAGAGGTGAGGTCTCTCTGACTCCAGTGACAGGGCAGCTCCCAGTGCTGTCTTTGAAGCAGAGGTGGGGGGGTCTCTGATCCCAGTGACAGTGCAGCTCCCAGTGCGGTCTCTATTGCAGCGGTCAGGAATCTCTGACCCCAGTGACAGGGCAGCTCCCAGTGCTGTCTCTATTGCAGGGGTCAGGGATCTCTGACCCCAGTGACAGGGCAGCTGCCAGTGCTGTCTCTGCAGCAGAGGTGAGGGGGTCTCTGATCCCAGTGACAGTGCAGCTCCCAGTGCTGTCTCTATTGCAGCGGTCAGGAATCTCTGACCCCAGTGACAGGGCAGCTCCCAGTGCTGTCTCTATTGCAGGGGTCAGGGATCTCTGACCCCAGTGACAGGGCAGCTGCCAGTGCTGTCTCTAAAGCAGAGGGGAGGGATCTCTGACCCCAGAGACAGGGCAGCTCAAGTGCTGTCTCTGAAGCAGAGGTGAGGGCTCTCTGACCCCAGTGACAGGGCAGCTCCCAATGCTGTCTCTGATGCAGAGGTGGGGGGTCTCTAACCCCAGTGACATGGCAGCTCCCAGTGCAATCTCTGAAGCAGAGGTGAGGGCTCTCTGACCCCAGTGACAGGGCAGCTCCCAGTGCTGTCTTTGAAGCAGAGGTGAGGGGTGTTTATGACCCCAGTGACAGGGCAGCTCCCAGTGCTGTCTCTGCAGCAGAGGTGGGGGCTCTCTGACCCCAGTGACAGTGCAGATCCCAGTGCTGTCTCTATTGCAGGGGTCAGGGATCTCTGACCCCAGTGACAGGGCAGCTGCCATAGCTGTCTCTGCAGCAGAGGGGAGGTCTCTCTGACCCCAGTGACAGGGCAGCTCCCACTGCTGTCTCTATTGCAGGGGTCAGGGATCTCTGACCCCAGTGACAGGGCAGCTCCCAGTGCTGTCTCTGAAGCAGAGGTGAGGGGTCTCTGACCCAGTGACAGGGCAGCTCCTAGTGCTGTCTCAGAAGCAAAGGTGGGGGGTATATGAACCCAATAAAGGGAAGCTCCCAGTGCTGTCTCTGAATCAGAGGTGAGGGCTCGCTGACCCCAGCGACAGGGCATCTCCCAATGCTATCTCTGCAGCAGAGGTGAGGGATCTCTGACCCCAGTGACAGGGCAGCTCCCAGTGCTGTCTCTATTGCAGGGGTCAGGGATCTCTGACGCCAGTGACAGAGCAGCTCCCAGTGCTGTCTCTGAAGCAGAGGTGAGGGGTCTCTGACCCCAGTGACAGGGCAGCTCCCAGTGCTGTCTCTATTGCAGGGGCCCAGGGATCTCTGACCCCAGTGACAGGACAGCTCCCAGTGCTGTCTCTATTGCAGGGGTCAGGGATCTCTGACCCCAGTGACAGGGCAGCTCCCAATGCTGTCTCTATTGCAGGGATCAGGGATCTCTGATCCCAGTGACAGGGCAGCTGCCAGTGCTGTCTCTACTGCAGGGGCCCAGGGATCTCTGACCCCAGTGACAGGACAGCTCCCAGTGCTGTCTCTATTGCAGGGATCAGGGATCTCTGACCCCAGTGACAGGGCAGCTCCCAGTGCTGTCTCTATTGCAGGGGTGAGGATTCTCAGACCCCAGTGACAGGGCAGCTGCCAGTGCTGTCTCTACTGCAGAGGCGAGGGGTCTCTGACCCCAGTGACAGGGCAGCTCCCAGTGCTGTCCCTGCAGTAGAGGCAAGGGGTCTCGGACCCCAGTGACAGGGCAGCTCCCAGTGCTGTCTCTGCAGCAGTGGCGAGTGTTCCCTGACCCCAGGGACAGGGCAGCTCCCAGTGCTGTCTCTATTGCAGGGGTGAGGGGTCTCGGACCCCAGTGACAGGGCAGCTGCCAGTGCTGTCTCTACTGCAGAGGCGAGGGGTCTCTGACCCCAGAGACAGGGCAGCTCCCAGTGCTCTCTCTGCAGCAGAGGCGAGGGGTGTCGGACCCCAGTGACAGGGCAGCTCCCAGCGCTGTCTCTGCAGCAGAGGTGAGGGCTCTCTGACCCCAGTGACAGGGCAGCTCCCAGTGCTGTCTCTATTGCAGGGGTGAGGGGTCTCAGATCCTAGTGACAGGGCAGCTCCCAGTGCTGTCTCTATTGCAGGGACCAGGGATCTCTGACCCCAGTGACAGGGCAGATCCCAGTGCTGTCTCTATTGCAGGGGTGAGGGGTCTCTGACCCCAGTGGCAGGGCAGCTCCCAGTGCTGTGTCTATTGCAGGGTTGTGAGGTCTCTCTGACCCCAGTGACAGGGCAGCTCCCAGTGGGGTCTCTATTGCAGGGGTCAGGGATCTCTGACCCCAGTGACAGGGGAGCTCCCAGTGCTGTCTCTATTGCAGGGGTGAGGTCTCCCTGACCCCAGTGACAGGGCAGCTCCCAGTGCTCTCTGAAGCAGAGGTGAGGGCTCCCTGGCCCCAGTGACAGGGCAGCTCCCAGTGCTGTCTCTATTGCAGGGGTCAGGGATCTCTGACCCCAGTGACAGGGCAGCTCCCAGTGCTGTCTCTACTGCCTGTCAGTGCTGTCTCTACTGCAGAGGCGAGGGGTCTCTGACCCCAGAGACAGGGCAGCTCCCAGTGCTGTCTCTGCAGCAGAGGCGAGGGGTCTCGGACCCCAGTGACAGGGCAGCTCCCAGCGCTGTCTCTGCAGCAGAGGTGAGGGCTCTCTGACCCCAGTGACAGGGCAGCTCCCAGTGCTGTCTCTATTGCAGGGGTGAGGGGTCTCAGACCCCAGTGACAGGACAGCTCCCAGTGCTGTCTCTATTGCAGGGATCAGGGATGTCTGACCCCAGTGATAGGGCAGATCCCAGTGCTGTCTCTATTGCAGGGGTGAGGGGTCTCTGACCCCAGTGACAGGGCAGCTCCCAGTGCTGTCTCTATTGCAGGGATGTGAGGTCTCTCTGACCCCAGTGACAGGGCAGCTCCCAGTGCTGTCTCGATTGCAGGGATCATGGATCTCTGACCCCAGTGACAGGGCATCTCCCAGTGCTGTCTCTATTGCAGGGGTAAGGGGTCTCTGACCCCAGTGACAGGGCAGCTCCCAGTGCGGTCTCTGAAGCAGAGGTGAGGGCTCTCTGACCCCAGTGACAGGACAGCTCCCAGTGCTGTCCTTGAAGCAGAGGTGGGGGCTCTCTGAACCCAGTGACATGGCTGCTCCCAGTGCTGTCTTTGAAGCAGAGGTGAGGGCTCTCTGACCCCAGTGACAGGGTAGCTCCCAGTGCTGTCTCTATTGCAGGGATCAGGGATCTCTGACCCCAGTTACAGGGCAGCTCCCAGTGCTGTCTTTATTGCAGGAGTGAGGTCTCTCTGACCCCAGTAACAGGGCAGCTTCCAGTGCTGTCTCTATTGCAGGGGTAAGGGGTCTCTGACCCCAGTGACAGGGCAGCTCCCAGTGCTGTCTCTGAAGCAGAGGTGAGGGCTTTCTGACCCCAGTGACAGGGCAGCTCCCAGTGCTATCTCTGAAGCAGAGGTGAGGTCTCTCTGACTCCAGTGACAGGGCAGCTCCCAGTGCTGTCTTTGAAGCAGAGGTGGGGGGGTCTCTGATCCCAGTGACAGTGCAGCTCCCAGTGCTGTCTCTATTGCAGCGGTCATGAATCTCTGACCCCAGTGACAGGGCAGCTCCCAGTGCTGTCTCTATTGCAGGGGTCAGGGATCTCTGACCCCAGTGACAGGGCAGCTGCCAGTGCTGTCTCTGCAGCAGAGGTGAGGGGGTCTCTGATCCCAGTGACAGTGCAGCTCCCAGTGCTGTCTCTATTGCAGCGGTCAGGAATCTCTGACCCCAGTGACAGGGCAGCTCCCAGTGCTGTCTCTATTGCAGGGGTCAGGGATCACTGACCCCAGTGACAGGGCAGCTGCCAGTGCTGTCTCTATTGCAGGGGTCAGGGATCACTGACCCCAGAGACAGGGCAGCTCAAGTGCTGTCTCTGAAGCAGAGGTGAGGGCTCTCTGACCCCAGTGACAGGGCAGCTCCCAATGCTGTCTCTGATGCAGAGGTGGGGGGTCTCTAACCCCAGTGACATGGCAGCTCCCAGTGCAATCTCTGAAGCAGAGGTGAGGGCTCTCTGACCCCAGTGACAGGGCAGCTCCCAGTGCTGTCTTTGAAGCAGAGGTGAGGGGTGTTTATGACCCCAGTGACAGGGCAGCTCCCAGTGCTGTCTCTGCAGCAGAGGTGGGGGCTCTCTGACCCCAGTGACAGTGCAGATCCCAGTGCTGTCTCTATTGCAGGGGTCAGGGATCTCTGACCCCAGTGACAGGGCAGCTGCCATAGCTGTCTCTGCAGCAGAGGGGAGGGCTCCCTGACCCCAGTGACAGGGCAGCTCCCACTGCTGTCTCTGCAGCAGAGGTGAGGGGGTCTCTGATCCCAGTGACAGGGCAGCTCCCAGTGCTGTCTCTATTGCAGCGGTCAGGGATCTCTGACCCCAGTGACAGGGCAGATCCCAGTGCTGTCTCTATTGCAGGGATCAGGGATCTCTGACCCCAGTGACAGGGCAGCTCCCAGTGCTGTCTCTGAAGCAGAGGTGAGGGCTCTGTGACCCCAGTGACAGGGCAGCTCCCAGTGCTATCTCTGAAGCAGAGTTGAGGTCTCTCTGACTCCAGTGACAGGGCAGCTCCCAGTGCTGTCTTTGAAGCAGAGGTGGGGCCTCTCTGACCTCAGTGACATGGCAGCTCCCAGTGCTGGCTTTGAAGCAGAGGTGAGGGCTCTCTGACCCCAGTGACAGGGTAGCTCCCAGTGCTGTCTCTATTGCAGGGATCAGGGATCTGTGACCCCAGTTACAGGGTAGCTCCCAGTGCTGTCTTTATTGCAGGAGTGAGGTCTCTCTGACCCAGTGACATGGCAGCTCCCAGTGCTGTCTTTGAAGCAGAGGTGCGGGCTCTCTGACCCCAGTGACAGGGTAGCTCCCAGTGCTGTCTCTATTGCAGGGATCAGGGATCTCTGACCCCAGTTGCAGGGTAGCTCCCAGTGCTGTCTTTATTGCAGGAGTGAGGTCTCTCTGACCCCAGTGACAGGGCAGCTTCCAGTGCTGTCTCTATTGCAGGGGTAAGGGGTCTCTGACCCCAGTGACAGGGTAGCTCCCAGTGCTGTCTCTATTGCAGGGATCATGGATCTCTGACCCCAGTGACAGGGCATCTCCCAGTGCTGTCTCTATTGCAGGAGTGAGGTCTCTATGACCCCAGTGACAGGGCATCTCCCAGTGCTGTCTCTATTGCAGGGGTAAGGGGTCTCTGACCCCAGTGACAGGGCAGCTCCCAGTGCTGTCTCTGAAGCAGAGGTGAGGGCTCTCTGACCCCAGTGACAGGGCAGCTCCCAGTGCTGTCTTTGAAGCAGAGGTGGGGGCTCTCTGACCCCAGTGACATGGCAGCTCCCAGTGCTGTCTTTGAAGCAGAGGTGAGGGCTCTCTGACCCCACTCAGGACATCCTGTCCTCGCTCTCCTCCTTTCACCTCCCTCCCTCCCTACCCGGCCCTTCCTCTGGCCCTTCTGCGGTCACCCCTCCTCCCTCTTTCTCTGCCTTTCCACCTTTCTCTGCTGACGAGGTTTCCAGACAAGTCCGATCTATGAAAGTCTCGTCTAAACAGGTTCACCCCTGTTCCTCCAAAACTATCAAGGACCACATCGACTCCCTGGCTCCTGCCCTGGCTGACTTTTGCAACCACACCTTCGCCTCTGGAGTCTTCCCTTCCCCCCTCAAGCACTCCCTTGTGCACCCTCT
The DNA here is from genome assembly GCF_040938575.1 of Ambystoma mexicanum. Lineage (NCBI taxonomy): Eukaryota > Metazoa > Chordata > Amphibia > Caudata > Ambystomatidae > Ambystoma > Ambystoma mexicanum. The sequence goes on from NC_090926.1 coordinate 1,285,915,354, forward strand.
TCTCAAGAAACCCTCTTCCGACCCCTCCTGCCCGGCTAAATATCGCCCTATCTCCATCACTCCCTTCCTGGGCAAGCTCCTGGAGAAACTGGCCATCTCCCAGCTTAACCTCCATGCTGAATCTGTTGGTAGTCTTCATGACCATCAATCTGGCTTCAGAGCTGCCAGAAGCACGGAAACTGCTCTCCTGAACATCCGTGAAGACCTGCTCTTGAACCTTGATTCCAACACTCCGTGTGTTCTCATTCTGCTCGATCTCTCCTCTGCCTTTGACACTGTCAACCATGCCATCCTGCTCAACCGTCTCCGGGAAAACCTGGGTATCACTGGCCAGGCTCTGGCGTGGTTGACCTCTTTCCTTTCAAATCGACCCTCCCAGGTCCAACTGGGGTCCTTCCTCTCCGACATCTTTTTCTCCACCTGTGGTGTCCCCCAGGGATCTAATCTCTCTCCCTGGCTGTTCAACCAGTATCTGGCACTCCTTGCCCACCGCATCGCCGCTCTCTGCCCTAATTTCCAGTGCTATGCGGACGATACCCAGCTCATTTTCAGGCTACCCTCAGCCTCCCCCTCTCCTTCCCTCATCTCTGACTGTCTGTCTGCTATCCAAGAATGGTGTGCCGCCAATGACCTCTGCCTTAATGCCAGTAAGACTGAGATTCTACTCATCGGTACTCCCACTCCCTCCTTCACTGTAGCTCTCTGGCCTGCCTCCCTTGGCCCCCTCCCTGCTCCTACCTGCAAGGCAAAAAACCTTGGGGTCATCTTCGACTCCACACTCTCCTTCTCTCCTCATATTTCTGACGTCGCCAAGAGGTCACACTACCAGCTGCACCTCCTCAGAGGTATTCTTCCCTTCCTCTCCTTCCCCCAGAAGCTCACTGTCTCCCGAGCCCTGGTTCTCTCGAAGCTTGACTACTGTAACAGCCTCTATCTTAATCTGCCTGCCTCCACTCTCCGCCCTCTGCAACTCATCCAGAACAGAACTGCAAGACTTGTCCTTGGCCTCAAGCCCAGGGACCGTATCTCTCCAGGACTGAAATCTCTACACTGGCTCCCAGTGGCTGCGAGGATAAAGTTCAAAACCCTCTGCATTGTGCACAAGGCCTTCTGGGGCCTGGGTCCTAAATACCTTCAACTCTCTCTTCCCAAATATCTTCCTTCCCGAGCCCTTCGCTCATCCGCCTCCAACTCCCTCAGGGTTAGCCGCTTCTCGAAGCAACGAGCTCGGGGTAGATCTCTCTCCGCGGCAGGGGCCTCCCTCTGGAACAGCCTTCCTGCCTCCCTGAAACTTGAGGAGAACCATCTCCGGTTCCGGAAGCACCTCAAAACCTTCCTCTTTGCTTCTGCTTTCCCTCTCCCTCTCCCCTGCTGAGCGGCTAATTAATTTTCACTGAAGCTGCACTGATCCTGCAATTGGACCACTCTAAACGGCCTCGGTCCTGGGCCCTGCCACTCTCCACTTGCACTGATGCCCTGGAACCCCTTTGCACTGCGGGTCTGTCTCTGTATCCCTACAGCCCCCCCTCCCCCAGCACTTGTTCTGCACTTACCTCACACTTGCCACCAGCTGGCCCTATTTATTTATTTATTACGTACGCCTCTTACCTTGTACTGCACTTCCCCCCCTCCCCTTCCCCTTGCACTTTTCCCCTCCCCTACCCCTGCACTTGCGCGATCTGAATGACACCTGGCCTAGTAGGATCGTTGTCTGTCTCCCCTTGTACCCGCCTCCCTGCCTCGTCGCGCCTTGAAACACTTGTGTATAGGCGCGTTACAAATGCCCTATCATATCATATCAGTGACAGGGTAGCTCCCAGTGCTGTCTTTATTGCAGGAGTGAGGTCTCTCTGACACCAGTAACAGGGCAGCTTCCAGTGCTGTCTCTATTGCAGGGGTAAGGGGTCTCTGACCCCAGTGACAGGGCAGCTCCCAGTGCTGTCTCTGAAGCAGAGGTGAGGGCTTTCTGACCCCAGTGACAGGGCAGCTCCCAGTGCTATCTCTGAAGCAGAGGTGAGGTCTCTCTGACTCCAGTGACAGGGCAGCTCACAGTGCTGTCTTTGAAGCAGAGGTGGGGGGTATCTGATCCCAGTGACAGTGCAGCTCCCAGTGCTGTCTCTATTGCAGCGGTCAGGAATCTCTGACCCCAGTGACAGGGCAGCTCCCAGTGCTGTCTCTATTGCAGGGGTCAGGGATCTCTGACCCCAGTGACAGGGCAGCTGCCAGTGCTGTCTCTGCAGCAGAGGTGAGGGGGTCTCTGATCCCAGTGACAGTGCAGCTCCCAGTGCTGTCTCTATTGCAGCGGTCAGGAATCTCTGACCCCAGTGACAGGGCAGCTCCCAGTGCTGTCTCTATTGCAGGGGTCAGGGATCTCTGACCCCAGTGACAGGGCAGCTGCCAGTGCTGTCTCTGCAGCAGAGGGGAGGGATCTCTGACCCCAGAGACAGGGCGGCTCAAGTGCTGTCTCTGAAGCAGAGGTGAGGGCTCTCTGACCCCAGTGACAGGGCAGCTCCCAATGCTGTCTCTGATGCAGAGGTGGGGGGTCTCTAACCCCAGTGACATGGCAGCTCCCAGTGCAATCTCTGAAGCAGAGGTGAGGGCTCTCTGACCCCAGTGACAGGGCAGCTCCCAGTGCTGTCTTTGAAGCAGAGGTGAGGGGTGTTTATGACCCCAGTGACAGGGCAGCTCCCAGTGCTGTCTCTGCAGCAGAGGTGGGGGCTCTCTGACCCCAGTGACATGGCAGCTCCCAGTGCTGTCTCTGATGCAGAGGTGAGGGCTCTCTGACCCCAGTGAAATGGCAGCTTCCAGTGCTGTCTCTGATGCAGAGGCGAGGGCTCTCTGACCCCAGTGACAGGGCAGCTCCCAGTGCTGTCTCTACAGCAGAGGTGAGTGTTCTCTGACCCCAGTGACAGGACAGCTCCCAGTGCTGTCTCTGAAGCAGAGGTGAGGTCTCTCTGACTCCAGTGTCAGGGCAGCTCCCAGTGCTGTCTTTGAAGCAGAGGTGGGGGCTCTCTGACCCCAGTGACATGGCAGCTCCCAGTGCTGTCTCTGATGCAGAGGCGAGGGCTCTCTGACCCCAGTGACAGGGCAGCTCCCAGTGCTGTCTCTACAGCAGAGGTGAGTGTTCTCTGACCCCAGTGACAGGGCAGCTCCCAGTGCTGTCTCTGAAGCAGAGGTGAGGATACTCTGACCCCACTGACAGGGCAGCTCCCAGTGCTGTCCCTATTGCAGAGGTGAGAGTTATCTGACCCCAGTGACAGGGCAGCTCCCAGTGCTGTCCCTGCAGCAGAGGTGAGGGGGTCTCTGATCCCAGTGACAGGGCAGCTCCCAGTGCTGTCCCTATTGCAGAGGTGAGAGTTATCTGACCCCAGTGACAGGGCAGCTCCCAGTGCTGTCTCTACAGCAGAGGTGAGTGTTCTCTGACCCCAGTGACAGGGCAGCTCCCAGTGCTGTCTCTGAAGCAGAGGTGAGGATACTCTGACCCCACTGACAGGGCAGCTCCCAGTGCTGTCCCTATTGCAGAGGTGAGAGTTATCTGACCCCAGTGACAGGGCAGCTCCCAGTGCTGTCCCTGCAGCAGAGGTGAGGGGGTCTCTGATCCCAGTGACAGGACAGCTCCCAGTGCTGTCTCTATTGCAGGGGTCAGGGATCTCTGACCCCAGTGACAGGGCAGATCCCAGTGCTGTCTCTATTGCAGGGGTCAGGGATCTCTGACCCCAGTGACAGGGCAGCTGCCATAGCTGTCTCTGCAGCAGAGGGGAGGGCTCTCTGACCCCAGTGACAGGGCAGCTGCCATAGCTGTCTCTGCAGCAGAGGGGAGGGCTCTCTGACCCCAGTGACAGGGCAGCTCCCAGTCCTGTCTCTGCAGCAGAGGTGAGGGGGTCTCTGATCCCAGTGACAGGGCAGCTCCCAGTGCTGTCTCTATTGCAGCGGTCAGGGATCTCTGACCCCAGTGACAGGGCAGCTGCCATAGCTGTCTCTGCAGCAGAGGGGAGGGCTCTCTGACCCCAGTGACAGGGCAGCTCCCAGTGCTGTCTCTGCAGCAGAGGTGAGGGGGTCTCTGATCCCAGTGACAGGGCAGCTCCCAGTGCTGTCTCTATTGCAGCGGTCAGGGATCTCTGACCCCAGTGACAGGGCAGATCCCAGTGCTGTCTCTATTGCAGGGATCAGGGATCTCTGACCCCAGTTACAGGGCAGCTCCCAGTGCTGTCTTTATTGCAGGAGTGAGGTCTCTCTGACACCAGTAACAGGGCAGCTTCCAGTGCTGTCTCTATTGCAGGGGTAAGGGGTCTCTGACCCCAGTGACAGGGCAGCTCCCAGTGCTGTCTCTGAAGCAGAGGTGAGGGCTTTCTGACCCCAGTGACAGGGCAGCTCCCAGTGCTATCTCTGAAGCAGAGGTGAGGTCTCTCTGACTCCAGTGACAGGGCAGCTCACAGTGCTGTCTTTGAAGCAGAGGTGGGGGGTCTCTGATCCCAGTGACAGTGCAGCTCCCAGTGCTGTCTCTATTGCAGCGGTCAGGAATCTCTGACCCCAGTGACAGGGCAGCTCCCAGTGCTGTCTCTATTGCAGGGGTCAGGGATCTCTGACCCCAGTGACAGGGCAGCTGCCTGTGCTGTCTCTGCAGCAGAGGTGAGGGGGTCTCTGATCCCAGTGACAGTGCAGCTCCCAGTGCTGTCTCTATTGCAGCGGTCAGGAATCTCTGACCCCAGTGACAGGGCAGCTCCTAGTGCTGTCTCTATTGCAGGGGTCAGGGATCTCTGACCCCAGTGACAGGGCAGCTGCCAGTGCTGTCTCTGCAGCAGAGGGGAGGGATCTCTGACCCCAGAGACAGGGCAGCTCAAGTGCTGTCTCTGAAGCAGAGGTGAGGGCTCTCTGACCCCAGTGACAGGGCAGCTCCCAATGCTGTCTCTGATGCAGAGGTGGGGGGTCTCTAACCCCAGTGACATGGCAGCTCCCAGTGCAATCTCTGAAGCAGAGGTGAGGGCTCTCTGACCCCAGTGACAGGGCAGCTCCCAGTGCTGTCTTTGAAGCAGAGGTGAGGGGTGTTTATGACCCCAGTGACAGGGCAGCTCCCAGTGCTGTCTCTGCAGCAGAGGTGGGGGCTCTCTGACCCCAGTGACATGGCAGCTCCCAGTGCTGTCTCTGATGCAGAGGTGAGGGCTCTCTGACCCCAGTGACATGGCAGCTTCCAGTGCTGTCTCTGATGCAGAGGCGAGGGCTCTCTGACCCCAGTGACAGGGCAGCTCCCAGTGCTGTCTCTACAGCAGAGGTGAGTGTTCTCTGACCCCAGTGACAGGACAGCTCCCAGTGCTGTCTCTGAAGCAGAGGTGAGGTCCCTCTGACTCCAGTGTCAGGGCAGCTCCCAGTGCTGTCTTTGAAGCAGAGGTGGGGGCTCTCTGACCCCAGTGACATGGCAGCTCCCAGTGCTGTCTCTGATGCAGAGGCGAGGGCTCTCTGACCCCAGTGACAGGGCAGCTCCCAGTGCTGTCTCTACAGCAGAGGTGAGTGTTCTCTGACCCCAGTGACAGGGCAGCTCCCAGTGCTGTCTCTGAAGCAGAGGTGAGGATACTCTGACCCCACTGACAGGGCAGCTCCCAGTGCTGTCCCTATTGCAGAGGTGAGAGTTATCTGACCCCAGTGACAGGGCAGCTCCCAGTGCTGTCCCTGCAGCAGAGGTGAGGGGGTCTCTGATCCCAGTGACAGGGCAGCTCCCAGTGCTGTCCCTATTGCAGAGGTGAGAGTTATCTGACCCCAGTGACAGGGCAGCTCCCAGTGCTGTCTCTACAGCAGAGGTGAGTGTTCTCTGACCCCAGTGACAGGGCAGCTCCCAGTGCTGTCTCTGAAGCAGAGGTGAGGATACTCTGACCCCACTGACAGGGCAGCTCCCAGTGCTGTCCCTATTGCAGAGGTGAGAGTTATCTGACCCCAGTGACAGGGCAGCTCCCAGTGCTGTCCCTGCAGCAGAGGTGAGGGGGTCTCTGATCCCAGTGACAGGGCAGCTCCCAGTGCTGTCTCTATTGCAGGGGTCAGGGATCTCTGACCCCAGTGACAGGGCAGATCCCAGTGCTGTCTCTATTGCAGGGGTCAGGGATCTCTGACCCCAGTGACAGGGCAGCTGCCATAGCTGTCTCTGCAGCAGAGGGGAGGGCTCTCTGACCCCAGTGACAGGGCAGCTCCCAGTGCTGTCTCTGCAGCAGAGGTGAGGGGGTCTCTGATCCCAGTGACAGGGCAGCTCCCAGTGCTGTCTCTATTGCAGCGGTCAGGGATCTCTGACCCCAGTGACAGGGCAGATCCCAGTGCTGTCTCTATTGCAGGGATCAGGGATCTCTGACCCCAGTTACAGGGCAGCTCCCAGTGCTGTCTTTATTGCAGGAGTGAGGCTCTCTGACCCCAGTGACAGGGCAGCTTCCAGTGCTGTCTCTATTGCAGGGGTAAGGGTCTCTGACCCCAGTGACAGGGCAGCTCCCAGTGCTGTCTTTGAAGCAGAGGTGGGGGCTCTCTGACCCCAGTGACATTGCAGCTCCCAGTGCTGTCTCTGATGCAGAGGCGAGGGCTCTCTGACCCCAGTGACAGGGCAGCTCCCAGTGCTGTCTCTACAGCAGAGGCGAGTGTTCTCTGACCCCAGTGACAGGGCAGCTCCCAGTGCTGTCTCTGAAGCAGAGGTGAGGATACTCTGACCCCAGTGACAGGGCAGCTCCCAGTTACAGGGCAGCTCCCAGTGCTGTCTTTATTGCAGGAGTGAGGCTCTCTGACCCCAGTGACAGGGCAGCTTCCAGTGCTGTCTCTATTGCAGAGGTGAGGTCTCTCTGACTCCAGTGACAGGGCAGCTCCCAGTGCTGTCTTTGAAGCAGAGGTGGGGGCTCTCTGACCCCAGTGACATTGCTGTCTCTACAGCAGAGGCGAGTGTTCTCTGACCCCAGTGACAGGGCAGCTCCCAGTGCTGTCTCTGAAGCAGAGGTGAGGATACTCTGACCCCAGTGACAGGGCAGCTCCCAGTTACAGGGCAGCTCCCAGTGCTGTCTTTATTGCAGGAGTGAGGCTCTCTGACCCAAGTGACAGGGCAGCTTCCAGTGCTGTCTCTATTGCAGAGGTGAGGTCTCTCTGACTCCAGTGACAGGGCAGCTCCCAGTGCTGTCTCTACAGCAGAGGCGAGTGTTCTCTGACCCCAGTGACAGGGCAGCTCCCAGTGCTGTCTCTGAAGCAGAGGTGAGGATACTCTGACCCCACTGACAGGGCAGCTCCCAGTGCTGTCCCTATTGCAGAGGTGAGAGTTATCTGACCCCAGTGACAGGGCAGCTCCCAGTGCTGTCTCTGCAGCAGAGGTGAGGGGGTCTCTGATCCCAGTGACAGGGCAGCTCCCAGTGCTGTCTCTATTGCAGGGGTCAGGGATCTCTGACCCCAGTGACAGGGCAGATCCCAGTGCTGTCTCTATTGCAGGGGTCAGGGATCTCTGACCCCAGTGACAGGGCAGCTGCCATAGCTGTCTCTGCAGCAGAGGGGAGGGCTCTCTGACCCCAGTGACAGGGCAGCTCCCAGTGCTATCTCTGAAGCAGAGTTGAGTTCTCTCTGACTCCAGTGACAGGGCAGCTCCCAGTGCTGTCTTTGAAGCAGAGGTGGGGCCTCTCTGACCTCAGTGACATGGCAGCTCCCAGTGCTGTCTTTGAAGCAGAGGTGAGGGCTCTCTGACCCCAGTGACAGGGTAGCTCCCAGTGCTGTCTCTATTGCAGGGATCAGGGATCTGTGACCCCAGTTACAGGGCAGCTCCCAGTGCTGTCTTTATTGCAGGAGTGAGGTCTCTCTGACCCAGTGACATGGCAGCTCCCAGTGCTGTCTTTGAAGCAGAGGTGCGGGCTCTCTGACCCCAGTGACAGGGTAGCTCCCAGTGCTGTCTCTATTGCAGGGATCAGGGATCTCTGACCCCAGTTGCAGGTCAGCTCCCAGTGCTGTCTTTATTGCAGGAGTGAGGTCTCTCTGACCCCAGTGACAGGGCAGCTTCCAGTGCTGTCTCTATTGCAGGGGTAAGGGGTCTCTGACCCCAGTGACAGGGTAGCTCCCAGTGCTGTCTCTATTGCAGGGATCATGGATCTCTGACCCCAGTGACAGGGCATCTCCCAGTGCTGTCTCTATTGCAGGAGTGAGGTCTCTATGACCTCAGTGACAGGGCATCTCCCAGTGCTGTCTCTATTGCAGGGGTAAGGGGTCTCTGACCCCAGTGACAGGGCAGCTCCCAGTGCTGTCTCTGAAGCAGAGGTGAGGGCTCTCTGACCCCAGTGACAGGGCAGCTCCCAGTGCTGTCTTTGAAGCAGAGGTGGGGGCTCTCTGACCCCAGTGACATGGCAGCTCCCAGTGCTGTCTTTGAAGCAGAGGTGAGGGCTCTTTGACCCCAGTGACAGGGTAGCTCCCAGTGCTGTCTCTATTGCAGGGATCAGGGATCTCTGACCCCAGTTACAGGGCAGCTCCCAGTGCTCTCTTTATTGCAGGGGTAAGGGGTCTCTGACCCCAGTGACAGGGCAGCTCCCAGTGCTGTCTCTGAAGCAGAGGTGAGGGCTTTCTGACCCCAGTGACAGGGCAGCTCCCAGTGCTATCTCTGAAGCAGAGGTGAGGTCTCTCTGACTCCAGTGACAGGGCAGCTCCCAGTGCTGTCTTTGAAGCAGAGGTGGGGGCTCTCTGACCCCAGTGACATGGCAGCTCCCAGTGCTGTCTCTGATGCAGAGGCGAGGGCTCTCTGACCCCAGTGACAGGGCAGCTCCCAGTGCTGTCTCTGCAGCAGAGGTGAGTGTTCTCTGACCCCAGTGACAGGGCAGCTCCCAGTGCTGTCTCTGAAGCAGAGGTGAGGATACTCTGACCCCACTGACAGGGCAGCTCCCAGTGCTGTCCCTATTGCAGAGGTGACAGTTATCTGACCCCAGTGACAGGGCAGCTCCCAGTGCTGTCTCTGCAGCAGAGGTGAGGGGGTCTCTGATCCCAGTGACAGGGCAGCTCCCAGTGCTGTCTCTATTGCAGGGGTCAGGGATCTCTGACCCCAGTGACAGGGCAGATCCCAGTGCTGTCTCTATTGCAGGGGTCAGGGATCTCTGACCCCAGTGACAGGGCAGCTGCCATAGCTGTCTCTGCAGCAGATGGGAGGGCTCCCTGACCCCAGTGACAGGGCAGCTCCCAGTGCTGTCTCTGCAGCAGAGGTGAGGGGGTCTCTGATCCCAGTGACAGGGCAGCTCCCAGTGCTGTCTCTATTGCAGCGGTCAGGGATCTCTGACCCCAGTGACAGGGCAGATCCCAGTGCTGTCTCTATTGCAGGGATCAGGGATCTCTGACCCCAGTTACAGGGCAGCTTCCAGTGCTGTCTCTATTGCAGGGGTAAGGGGTCTCTGACCCCAGTGACAGGGCAGCTCCCAGTGCTATCTCTGAAGCAGAGGTGAGGTCTCTCTGACTCCAGTGACAGGGCATCTCCCAGTGCTGTCTTTGAAGCAGAGGTGGGGGCTCTCTGACCCCAGTGACATGGCAGCTCCCAGTGCTGTCTCTGATGCAGAGTCGAGGGCTCTCTGACCCCAGTGACAGGGCAGCTCCCAGTGCTGTCTCTACAGCAGAGGCGAGTGTTCTCTGACCCCAGTGACAGGGCAGCTCCCAGTGCTGTCTCTGAAGCAGAGGTGAGGATACTCTGACCCCACTGACAGGGCAGCTCCCAGTGCTGTCCCTATTGCAGAGGTGAGAGATATCTGACCCCAGTGACAGGGCAGCTCCCAGTGCTGTCTCTGCAGCAGAGGTGAGGGGGTCTCTGATCCCAGTGACAGGGCAGCTCCCAGTGCTGTCTCTATTGCAGGGGTCAGGGATCTCTGACCCCAGTGACAGGGCAGATCCCAGTGCTGTCTCTATTGCAGGGGTCAGGGATCTCTGACCCCAGTGACAGGGCAGCTGCCATAGCTGTCTCTGCAGCAGAGGGGAGGGCTCTCTGACCCCAGTGACAGGGCAGCTCCCAGTGCTATCTCTGAAGCAGAGGTGAGGTCTCTCTGACACCAGTGACAGGGCAGCTCCCAGTGCTGTCTTTGAAGCAGAGGTGAGGGATGTTTATGACCCCAGTGACAGGGCAGCTCCCAATGCTGTCTCTGCAGCAGAGGTGGGGGCTCTCTGATCCCAGTGACATGGCAGCTCCCAGTGCTGTCTCTGAAGCAGAGGTGAGGATACTCTGACCCCAGTGACATGGCAGCTCCCAGTGCTGTCCCTATTGCAGAGGTGAGAATTATCTGACCCCAGTGACAGGGCAGCTCCCAGTGCTGTCTCTGCAGCAGAGGTGAGGGGGTCTCTGATCCCAGTGACAGTGCAGCTCCCAGTGCTGTCTCTATTGCAGCGGTCAGGAATCTCTGACCCCAGTGACAGCGCAGCTCCCAGTGCTGTCTCTATTGCAGGGGTCAGGGATCTCTGACCCCAGTGACAGGGCAGCTGCCAGTGCTGTCTCTGCAGCAGAGGGGAGGGATCTCTGACCCCAGAGACAGGGCAGCTCAAGTGCTGTCTCTGAAGCAGAGGTGAGGGCTCTCTGACCCCAGTGACAAGGCAGCTCCCAATGCTGTCTCTGATGCAGAGGTGGGGGGTCTCTAACCCCAGTGACATGGCAGCTCCCAGTGCAATCTCTGAAGCAGAGGTGAGGGCTCTCTGACCCCAGTGACAGGGCAGCTACCAGTGCTGTCTTTGAAGCAGAGGTGAGGGGTGTTTATGACCCCAGTGATAGGGCAGCTCCCAGTGCTGTCTCTGCAGCAGAGGTGGGGGCTCTCTGACCCCAGTGACATGGCAGCTCCCAGTGCTGTCTCTGATGCAGAGGTGAGGGCTCTCTGACCCCAGTGACATGGCAGCTTCCAGTGCTGTCTCTGATGCAGAGGCGAGGGCTCTCTGACCCCAGTGACAGGACAGCTCCCAGTGCTGTCTCTACAGCAGAGGTGAGTGTTCTCTGACCCCAGTGACAGGACAGCTCCCAGTGCTGTCTCTGAAGCAGAGGTGAGGTCTCTCTGACTCCAGTGTCAGGGCAGCTCCCAGTGCTGTCTTTGAAGCAGAGGTGGGGGCTCTCTGACCCCAGTGACATGGCAGCTCCCAGTGCTGTCTCTGATGCAGAGGCGAGGGCTCTCTGACCCCAGTGACAGGGCAGCTCCCAGTGCTGTCTCTACAGCAGAGGTGAGTGTTCTCTGACCCCAGTGACAGGGCAGCTCCCAGTGCTGTCTCTGAAGCAGAGGTGAGGATACTCTGATCCCACTGACAGGGCAGCTCCCAGTGCTGTCCCTATTGCAGAGGTGAGAGTTATCTGACCCCAGTGACAGGGCAGCTCCCAGTGCTGTCTCTGCAGCAGAGGTGAGGGGGTCTCTGATCCCAGTGACAGGGCAGCTCCCAGTGCTGTCTCTATTGCAGGGGTCAGGGATCTCTGACCCCAGTGACAGGGCAGATCCCAGTGCTGTCTCTATTGCAGGGGTCAGGGATCTCTGACCCCAGTGACAGGGCAGCTCCCAGTACTGTCTCTATTGCAGGGGTCAGGCATCTCTGACCCCAGTGACAGGGCAGCTCCCAGTGCTGTCTCTATTGCAGGGGTCAGGGATCTCTGACCCCAGTGACAGGGCAGCTCCCAGTGCTCTCTGAAGCAGAGGTGAGGGCTCCCTGGCCCCAGTGACAGGGCAGCTCCCAGTGCTTTCTCTATTGCAGGGGTCAGGGATCTTTGACCCCAGTGACAGGGCAGCTCCCAGTGCTGTCTCTATTGCCTGTCAGTGCTGTCTCTACTGCAGAGGCGAGGGGTCTCTGACCCCAGAGACAGGGCAGCTCCCAGTGCTGTCTCTGCAGCAGAGGCGAGGGGTCTCGGACCCCAGTGACAGGGCAGCTCCCAGCGCTGTCTCTGCAGCAGAGGTTAGGGCTCTCTGACCCCAGTGACAGGGCAGCTCCCAGTGCTGTCTCTATTGCAGCGGTCAGGGATCTCGAACCCCAGTGACAGGGCAGCTCCCAGTGCTGTCTCTATTGCAGGGGTCAGGGATCTCTGACCCCAGTGACAGGGCAGCTCCCAGTGCTGTCAGGGGTCAGGGATCTCTGACCCCAGTGACAGGGCAGCTCCCAGTGCTGTCTCTATTGCAGGGGTCAGGGATCTCTAACCCCAGTGACAGGGCAGCTCCCAGTGTTGTCTCTATTGCAGGGGTCAGGGGTCCCTGACCCCAGTGACAGGGCAGCTCCCAGTGCTGTCTCTATTGCAGCGGTCAGGGATCTCGAACCCCAGTGACAGGGCAGCTTCCAGTGCTGTCTCTATTGCAGGGGTCAGGGATCTCTGACCCCAGTGACAGGGCAGCTCCCAGTGCTGTCTCTATTGCTGGGGTCAGGGGTCTCTGACCCCAGTGACAGGGCAGCTCCCAGTGCTGTCTCTATTGCAGGCGTGAGGTCTCTCTGACCCCAGTGAAAGAGCAGCTCCCAGTGCTGTCTCTGAAGCAGCGGTGAGGGCTCTCTGACCCCAGTGACAGGGCAGCTCCCAGTGCTGTCTCTGAAGCAGAGGTGAGGGCTCTCTGACCCCAGTGACAGAGCAGCTCCCAGTTCTGTCTCTGAAGCAGAGGAGAGGGCTCTCTGACCCCAGTGACAGGGCAACCCCCAGTGCTGTCCCTATTGCAGGGTTCTCTGACCCCGGTGACAGGGCAGCTCCCAGTGCTGTCCCTATTGCAGAGGTGAGAGTTATCTGACCCCAGTGACAGGGCAGCTCCCAGTGCTGTCTCTGCAGCAGAGGTGAGGGGGTCTCTGATCCCAGTGACAGGGTAGCTCCCAGTACTGTCTCTATTGCAGGGGTCAGGCATCTCTGACCCCAGTGACAGGGCAGCTCCCAGTGCTGTCTCTATTGCAGGGGTCAGGGATCTCTGACCCCAGTGACAGGGCAGCTCCCAGTGCTCTCTGAAGCAGAGGTGAGGGCTCCCTGGCCCCAGTGACAGGGCAGCTCCCAGTGCTGTCTCTATTGCAGGGGTCAGGGATCTCTGACCCCAGTGACAGGGCAGCTCCCAGTGCTGTCTCTATTGCCTGTCAGTGCTGTCTCTACTGCAGAGGCGAGGGGTCTCTGACCCCAGAGACAGGGCAGCTCCCAGAGTTGTCTCTGCAGCAGAGGCGAGGGGTCTCGGACCCCAGTGACAGGGCAGCTCCCAGCGCTGTCTCTGCAGCAGAGGTGAGGGCTCTCTGACCCCAGTGACAGGGCAGCTCCCAGTGCTGTCTCTATTGCAGGGGTGAGGGGTCTCAGACCCGAGTGACAGGACAGCTCCCAGTGCTGTCTCTATTGCAGGGATCAGGGATGTCTGACCCCAGTGATAGGGCAGATCCCAGTGCTGTCTCTATTGCAGGGGTGAGGGGTCTCTGACCCCAGTGACAGGGCAGCTCCCAGTGCTGTCTCTATTGCAGGGGTGTGAGGTCTCTCTGACCCCAGTGACAGGGCAGCTCCCAGTGCTGTCTCGATTGCAGGGATCATGGATCTCTGACCCCAGTGACAGGGCATCTCCCAGTGCTGTCTCTATTACAGGAGTGAGGTCTCTATGACTCCAGTGACAGGGCATCTCCCAGTGCTGTCTCTATTGCAGGGGTAAGGGGTCTCTGACCCCAGTGACAGGGCAGCTCCCAGTGCTGTCTCTGAAGCAGAGGTGAGGGCTCTCTGACCCCAGTGACAGGACAGCTCCCAGTGCTGTCTTTGAAGCAGAGGTGGGGGCTCTCTGACCCCAGTGACATGGCAGCTCCCAGTGCTGTCTTTGAAGCAGAGGTGAGGGCTCTCTGACCCCAGTGACAGGGTAGCTCCCAGTGCTGTCTCTATTGCAGGGATCAGGGATCTCTGACCCCAGTTACAGGGCAGCTCCCAGTGCTGTCTTTATTGCAGGAGTGAGGTCTCTCTGACCCCAGTAACAGGGCAGCTTCCAGTGCTGTCTCTATTGCAGGGGTAAGGGGTCTCTGACCCCAGTGACAGGGCAGCTCCCAGTGCTGTCTCTGAAGCAGAGGTGAGGGCTTTCTGACCCCAGTGACAGGGCAGCTCCCAGTGCTATCTCTGAAGCAGAGGTGAGGTCTCTCTGACTCCAGTGACAGGGCAGCTCCCAGTGCTGTCTTTGAAGCAGAGGTGGGGGGGTCTCTGATCCCAGTGACAGTGCAGCTCCCAGTGCTGTCTCTATTGCAGCGGTCAGGAATCTCTGACCCCAGTGACAGGGCAGCTCCCAGTGCTATCTCTGAAGCAGAGGTGAGGTCTCTCTGACTCCAGTGACAGGGCAGCTGCCAGTGCTGTCTCTGCAGCAGAGGTGAGGGGGTCTCTGATCCCAGTGACAGTGCAGCTCCCAGTGCTGTCTCTATTGCAGCGGTCAGGAATCTCTGACCCCAGTGACAGGGCAGCTCCCAGTGCTGTCTCTATTGCAGGGGTCAGGGATCTCTGACCCCAGTGACAGGGCAGCTGCCAGTGCTGTCTCTAAAGCAGAGGGGAGGGATCTCTGACCCCAGAGACAGGGCAGCTCAAGTGCTGACTCTGAAGCAGAGGTGAGGGCTCTCTGACCCCAGTGACAGGGCAGCTCCCAATGCTGTCTCTGATGCAGAGGTGGGGGGTCTCTAACCCCAGTGACATGGCAGCTCCCAGTGCAATCTCTGAAGCAGAGGTGAGGGCTCTCTGACCCCAGTGACAGGGCAGCCCCCAGTGCTGTCTTTGAAGCAGAGGTGAGGGGTGTTTATGACCCCAGTGACAGGGCAGCTCCCAGTGCTGTCTCTGCAGCAGAGGTGGGGGCTCTCTGACCCCAGTGACAGTGCAGATCCCAGTGCTGTCTCTATTGCAGGGGTCAGGGATCTCTGACCCCAGTGACAGGGCAGCTGCCATAGCTGTCTCTGCAGCAGAGGGGAGGGCTCCCTGACCCCAGTGACAGGGCAGCTCCCACTGCTGTCTCTGCAGCAGAGGTGAGGGGGTCTCTGATCCCAGTGACAGGGCAGCTCCCAGTGCTGTCTCTATTGCAGCGGTCAGGGATCTCTGACCCCAGTAACAGGGCAGATCCCAGTGCTGTCTCTATTGCAGGGATCAGGGATCTCTGACCCCAGTTACAGGGCAGCTCCCAGTGCTGTCTTTATTGCAGGAGTGAGGCTCTCTGACCCCAGTGACAGGGCAGCTTCCAGTGCTGTCTCTATTGCAGGGGTAAGGGGTCTCTGACCCCAGTGACAGGGCAGCTCCCAGTGCTATCTCTGAAGCAGAGGTGGGGGCTCTCTGACCCCAGTGACAGGGCAGCTCCCAGTGCTGTCTCTACAGCAGAGGCGAGTGTTCTCTGACCCCAGTGACAGGGAAGCTCCCAGTGCTGTCTCTGAAGCAGAGGTGAGGATACTCTGACCCCACTGACAGGGCAGCTCCCAGTGCTGTCCCTATTGCAGAGGTGAGAGTTATCTGACCCCAGTGACAGGGCAGCTCCCAGTGCTGTCTCTGCAGCAGAGGTGAGGGGGTCTCTGATCCCAGTGACAGGGCAGCTCCCAGTGCTGTCTCTATTGCAGGGGTCAGGGATCTCTGACCCCAGTGACAGGGCAGATCCCAGTGCTGTCTCTATTGCAGGGGTCAGGGATCTCTGACCCCAGTGAGAGGGCAGCTGCCATAGCTGTCTCTGCAGCAGAGGGGAGGGCTCTCTGACCCCAGTGACAGGGCAGCTCCCAGTGCTATCTCTGAAGCAGAGGTGAGGTCTCTCTGACACCAGTAACAGGGCAGCTCCCAGTGCTGTCTTTGAAGCAGAGGTGAGGGATGTTTATGACCCCAGTGACAGGGCAGCTCCCAGTGCTGTCTCTGCAGCAGAGGTGGGGGCTCTTTGATCCCAGTGACATGGCAGCTCCCAGTGCTGTCTCTGAAGCAGAGGTGAGGATACTCTGACCCCAGTGACTTGGCAGCTCCCAGTGCTGTCCCTATTGCAGAGGTGAGAGTTATCTGACCCCAGTGACAGGGCAGCTCCCAGTGCTGTCTCTGCAGCAGAGGTGAGGGGGTCTCTGATCCCAGTGACAGTGCAGCTCCCAGTGCTGTTTCTATTGCAGCGGTCAGGAATCTCTGACCCCAGTGACAGGGCAGCTCCCAGTGCTGTTCTATTGCAGGGGTCAGGGATCTCTGACCCCAGTGACAGGGCAGCTGCCAGTGCTGTCTCTGCAGCAGAGGGGAGGGATCTCTGACCCCAGAGACAGGGCAGCTCAAGTGCTGTCTCTGAAGCAGAGGTGAGGGCTCTCT
The DNA here is from genome assembly GCF_040938575.1 of Ambystoma mexicanum. Lineage (NCBI taxonomy): Eukaryota > Metazoa > Chordata > Amphibia > Caudata > Ambystomatidae > Ambystoma > Ambystoma mexicanum. Next base: position 1,285,931,546 of record NC_090926.1, read on the forward strand.
GACCCCAGTGACAGGGCAGCTCCCAATGCTGTCTCTGATGCAGAGGTGGGGGGTCTCTAACCCCAGTGACATGGCAGCTCCCAGTGCAATCTCTGAAGCAGAGGTGAGGGCTCTCTGACCCCAGTGACAGGGCAGCTCCCAGTGTTGTCTTTGAAGCAGAGGTGAGGGGTGTTTATGACCCCAGTGACAGGGCAGCTCCCAGTGCTGTCTCTGCAGCAGAGGTGGGGGCTCTCTGACCCCAGTGACATGGCAGCTCCCAGTGCTGTCTCTGATGCAGAGGTGAGGGCTCTCTGACCCCAGTGACATGGCAGCTTCCAGTGCTGTCTCTGATGCAGAGGTGAGGGCTCTCTGACCCCATTGACAGGGCAGCTCCCAGTGCTGTCTCTACAGCAGAGGTGAGTGATCTCTGACCCCAGTGACAGGACAGCTCCCAGTGCTGTCTCTGAAGCAGAGGTGAGGTCTCTCTGACTCCAGTGTCAGGGCAGCTCCCAGTGCTGTCTTTAAAGCAGAGGTGGGGGCTCTCTGACCCCAGTGACAGGGCAGCTCCCAGTGCTGTCTCTGATGCAGAGGCGAGGGCTCTCTGACCCCAGTGACAGGGCAGCTCCCAGTGCTGTCTCTACAGCAGAGGTGAGTGTTCTCTGACCCCAGTGACAGGGCAGCTCCCAGTGCTGTCTCTGAAGCAGAGGTGAGGATACTCTGATCCCACTGACAGGGCAGCTCCCAGTGCTGTCCCTATTGCAGAGGTGAGAGTTATCTGACCCCAGTGACAGGGCAGCTCCCAGTGCTGTCTCTGCAGCAGAGGTGAGGGGGTCTCTGATCCCAGTGACAGGGCAGCTCCCAGTGCTGTCTCTATTGCAGGGGTCAGGGATCTCTGACCCCAGTGACAGGGCAGATCCCAGTGCTGTCTCTATTGCAGTGGTCAGGGATCTCTGACCCCAGTGACAGGGCAGCTGCCATAGCTGTCTCTGCAGCAGAGGGGAGGGCTCTCTGACCCCAGTGACAGGGCAGCTCCCAGTGCTGTCTCTGCAGCAGAGGTGAGGGGGTCTCTGATCCCAGTGACAGGGCAGCTCCCAGTGCTGTCTCTATTGCAGCGGTCAGGGATCTCTGACCCCAGTGACAGGGCAGATCCCAGTGCTGTCTCTATTGCAGGGATCAGGGATCTCTGACCCCAGTTACAGGGCAGCTCCCAGAGCTGTCTTTATTGCAGGAGTGAGGCTCTCTGACCCCAGTGACAGGGAAGCTTCCAGTGCTGTCTCTATTGCAGGGGTAAGGGGTCTCTGACCCCAGTGACAGGGCAGCTCCCAGTGCTATCTCTGAAGCAGAGGTGAGGTATCTCTGACTCCAGTGACAGGGCAGCTCCCAGTGCTGTCTTTGAAGCAGAGGTGGGGGCTCTCTGACCCCAGTGACATGGCAGTTCCCAGTGCTGTTTCTGATGCAGAGGCGAGGGCTCTCTGACCCCAGTGACAGGGCAGCTCCCAGTGCTGTCTCTACAGCAGAGGCGAGTGTTCTCTGACCCCAGTGACAGGGCAGCTCCCAGTGCTGTCTCTGAAGCAGAGGTGAGGATACTCTGACCCCACTGACAGGGCAGCTCCCAGTGCTGTCCCTATTGCAGAGGTGAGAGTTATCTGACCCCAGTGACAGGGCAGCTCCCAGTGCTGTCTCTGCAGCAGAGGTGAGGGGGTCTCTGATCCCAGTGACAGGGCAGCTCCCAGTGCTGTCTCTATTGCAGGGGTCAGGGATCTCTGACCCCAGTGACAGGGCAGATCCCAGTGCTGTCTCTATTGCAGGGGTCAGGGATCTCTGACCCCAATGACAGGGCAGCTGCCATAGCTGTCTCTGCAGCAGAGGGGAGGGCTCTCTGACCCCAGTGACAGGGCAGCTCCCAGTGCTGTCTTTGAAGCAGAGGTGAGGGATGTTTATGACCCCAGTGACAGGGCAGCTCCCAGTGCTGTCTCTGCAGCAGAGGTGGGGGCTCTCTGATCCCAGTGACATGGCAGCTCCCAGTGCTGTCTCTGAAGCAGAGGTGAGGGGGTCTCTGATCCCAGTGACAGTGCAGCTCCCAGTGCTGTCTCTATTGCAGCGGTCAGGAATCTCTGACCCCAGTGACAGGGCAGCTCCCAGTGCTGTCTCTTTTGCAGGGGTCAGGGATCTCTGACCCCAGTGACAGGGCAGCTGCCAGTGCTGTTTCTGCAGCAGAGGGGAGGGATCTCTGACCCCAGAGACAGGGCAGCTCAAGTGCTGTCTCTGAAGCAGAGGTGAGGGCTCTCTGACCCGAGTGGCAGGGCAGCTCCCAATGCTGTCTCTGATGCAGAGGTGGGGGGTCTCTAACCCCAGTGACATGGCAGCTCCCAGTGCAATCTCTGAAGCAGAGGTGAGGGCTCTCTGACCCCAGTGACAGGGCAGCTCCCAGTGCTGTCTTTGAAGCAGAGGTAAGGGGTGTTTATGACCCCAGTGACAGGGCAGCTCCCAGTGCTGTCTCTGCAGCAGAGGTGGGGGCTCTCTGACCCCAGTGACATGGCAGCTCCCAGTGCTGTCTCTGATGCAGAGGTGAGGGCTCTCTGACCCCAGTGACATGGCAGCTTCCAGTGCTGTCTCTGATGCAGAGGCGAGGGCTCTCTGACCCCAGTGACAGGGCAGCTCCCAGTGCTGTCTCTACAGCAGAGGTGAGTGTTCTCTGACCCCAGTGACAGGACAGCTCCCAGTGCTGTCTCTGAAGCAGAGGTGAGGATACTCTGACCCCAGTGACAGGGCAGCTCCCAGTGATGTCCCTATTGCAGAGGTGAGAGTTGTCTGACCCCAGTGACAGGGCAGCTCCCAGTGCTGTCTCTGCAGCAGAGGTGAGGGGGTCTCTGATCCCAGTGACAGGGCAGCTCCCAGTGCTGTCTCTATTGCAGGGGTCAGGGATCTCTGACCCCAGTGACAGGGCAGCTGCCAGTGCTGTCTCTGAAGCAGAGGGGAGGGCTCACTGACCCCAGTGACAGGGCAGCTCCCAGTGCTGTCTCTGAAGCAGAGGTGAGGGTTCTCTGATCCCAGTGACAGGGCAGCTCCCAATGCTGTCTCTGATGCAGAGGTGGGGGGTCTCTAACCCCAGTGACAGGGCAGCTCCCAGTGCTGTCTCTATTGCAGGGGTGAGGGGTCTCAGACCCCAGTGACAGGGCAGCTCCCAGTGCTGTCTCTATTGCAGGGATCAGGGATCTCTGACCTCAGTGACAGGGCAGCTCCCAGTGCTGTCTCTATTGCAGGGGTGAGGGGTCTCTGACCCCAGTGACAGGGCAGCTCCCAGTGCTGTCTCTATTGCAGGGGTGAGGGGTCTCTGACCCCCGTGACAGGGCAGTTCCCAGTGCTGTCTCTGAAGCAGAGGTGAGGTCTCTCTGACCCCAGTGACAGGGCAGCTCCCAGTGCTGTCTCTATTGCAGGGGTCAGGGATCTCTGACCCCAGTGACAGGGCAGCTCCCAGTGCTCTCTGAACCAGAGGTGAGGGCTCTCTGACCCCAGTGACAGGGCAGCTCCCAGCGCTGTCTCTATTGCAGGGGTCAGGGATCTCTGACCCCAGCGACAGGGCAGCTCCCAGTGCTGTCTCTATTGTAGGGGTGAGGGGTCTCTGACCCCAGTGACAGGGCAGCTCCCAGTGCCGTCTCTATTGCAGGGGTGAGGGGTCTCTGACCCCCGTGACAGGGCAGTTCCCAGTGGTCTCTGCAGCAGAGGTGAGGGGGGTCTCTGATCCCAGTGACAGGGCAGCCCACAGGGCTGTCTCTATTGCAGGGGTCAGGGATCTCTGACCCCAGTGACAGGGCAGCTCCCAGTGCTGTCTCTGATGCAGAGGTGGGGAATCTCTAACCCCAGTGACAGGGCAGCTCCCAGTGCTGTCTCTGCAGCAGAGGTGGGGGTCTCTAACCCCAGTGACAGGGCAGCTCCCAGTGCTATCTCTGAAGCAGAGGTGAGGGCTCTCTGACCCCAATGACAGGGCAGCTCCCAGTGCTGTCTCTTATGCTGAGGTGAGGCGGGTCTCTGATCCCAGTGACAGGGCAGCTCCCAGTGCTGTCTTTGAAGCAGAGGTGAGGGGTGTTTATGACCCCAGTGACAGTGCAGCTCCCAGTGCTATCTCTGAAGCAGAGGTGAGGGGGGTCTCTGACACCAGTGACAGGGCAGCTCCCAGTGCTGTCTCTTATGCAGAGGTGAGGGGGGTCTCTGATCCCAGTGACAGGGCAGCTCCCAGTGCTGTCTTTGAAGCAGAGGTGAGGGGTGTTTATGACCCCAGTGACAGGGCAGCTCCCAGTGCTGTCCCTGCAGCAGAGGTGAGGGGGGTCTCTGACCCCAGTGACAGGGCAGCTCCCAGTGCTGTCTCTTATGCAGAAGTGAGGGGGGTCTCTGATCCCAGTGACAGGGCAGCTCCCAGTGCTGTCTTTGAAGCAGAGGTGAGGGGTGTTTATGACCCCAGTGACAGGGCAGCTCCCAGTGCTGTCCCTGCAGCAGAGGCGAGGGCTCTCTGACCCCAGTGACAGGGCAGCTCCCAGTGCTGTCTCTGCAGCAGTGGCGAGTGTTCTCTGACCCCAGTGACAGGGCAGCTCCCAGTGCTGTCTCTGCAGCAGAGGCGAGGGGTCTCGGACCCCAGTGACAGGGCAGCTCCCAGCGCTGTCTCTGCAGCAGAGGTGAGGGCTCTCTGACCCCAGTGACAGGGCAGCTCCCAGTGCTGTCTCTATTGCAGGGGTGAGGGGTCTCAGACCCCAGTGACAGGGCAGCTCCCAGTGCTGTCTCTATTGCAGGGACCAGGGATCTCTGACCCCAGTGACAGGGCAGATCCCAGTGCTGTCTCTATTGCAGGGGTGAGGGGTCTCTGACCCCAGTGACAGGGCAGCTCCCAGTGCTGTCTCTATTGCAGGGTTGTGAGGTCTCTCTGACCCCAGTGACAGGGCAGCTCCCAGTGCCGTCTCTATTGCAGGGGTCAGGGATCTCTGACCCCAGTGACAGGGCAGCTCCCAGTGCTGTCCCTATTGCAGGGGTGAGGTCTCTCTGACCCCAGTGACAGGGCAGCTCCCAGTGCTGTCTCTGAAGCAGAGGTGAGGGGTCTCTGACCCCATTGACAGGGCAGCTCCCAGTGCTGTTTCTATTGCAGGGGTCAGGGATCTCTGATCCCAGTGACAGGGCAGCTCCCAGTGCTGTCTCTATTTCAGGGAGAAGGGATCTATGACCCCAGTGACAGGGCAGCTCCCAGTGCTGTCCCTGCAGCAGAGGCGAGGGGTCTCGGACCCCAGTGACAGGGCAGCTCCCAGTGCTGTCTCTGCAGCAGTGGCGAGTGTTCTCTGACCCCAGTGACAGGGCAGCTCCCAGTGCTGTTTCTATTGCAGGGGTGACGGGTCTCGGACCCCAGTGACAGGGCAGCTGCCAGTGCTGTCTCTGCAGCAGAGGCGAAGGGTCTCGGACCCCAGTGACAGGGCAGCTCCCAGCGCTGTCTCTGCAGCAGAGGTGAGGGCTCTCTGACCCCAGTGACAGGGCAGCTCCGAGTGCTGTCTCTATTGCAGGGGTGAGGGGTCTCAGACCCCAGTGACAGGGCAGCTCCCAGTGCTGTCTCTATTGCAGGGATCAGGGATCTGTGACCCCAGTGACAGGGCAGATCCCAGTGCTGTCTTTATTGCAGGGGTGACGGGTCTCTGACCCCAGTGACAGGGCAGCTCCCAGTGCTGTCTCTATTGCAGGGTTGTGAGGTCTCTCTGACCCCAGTGACAGGGTAGCTCCCAGTGCCATCTCTATTGCAGGGGTCAGGGATCTCTGACCCCAGTGACAGGGAAGCTCCCAGTGCTGTCTCTATTGCAGGGGTGAGGTCTCTCTGACCCCAGTGACAGGGCAGCTCCCAGTGCTGTCTCTGAAGCAGAGGTGAGGGGTCTCTGACCCAGTGACAGGGCAGCTCCCAGTGCTGTCTCGGAAGCAGAGGTGGGGGGTATATGAACCCAATAAAGGGAAGCTCCCAGTGCTGTCTCAGAATCAGAGATGAGGGCTCGCTGACCCCAGTGACAGGGCATCTCCCAGTGCTGTCTCTGCAGCAGAGTGAGGGATCTCTGACCCCAGTGACAGGGCAGCTCCCAGTGCTGTCTCTATTGCAGGGGTCAGGGATCTCTGACGCCAGTGACAGAGCAGCTCCCAGTGCTGTTTCTATTGCAGGGGTGACGGGTCTCGGACCCCAGTGACAGGGCAGCTGCCAGTGCTGTCTCTGCAGCAGAGGCGAGGGGTCTCGGACCCCAGTGACAGGGCAGCTCCCAGCGCTGTCTCTGCAGCAAGGTGAGGGCTCTCTGACCCCAGTGACAGGGCAGCTCCGAGTGCTGTCTCTATTGCAGGGGTGAGGGGTCTCAGACCCCAGTGACAGGGCAGCTCCCAGTGCTGTCTCTATTGCAGGGATCAGGGATCTCTGACCCCAGTGACAGGGCAGATCCCAGTGCTGTCTCTATTGCAGGGGTGAGGGGTCTCTGACCCCAGTGACAGGGCAGCTCCCAGTGCTGTCTCTATTGCAGGGGTCAGGGATCTCTTACCCCAGTGACAGGGCAGCTCCCAGTGCTGTTTCTATTGCAGGGGTGACGGGTCTCGGACCCCAGTGACAGGGCAGCTGCCAGTGCTGTCTCTGCAGCAGAGGCGAGGGGTCTCGGACCCCAGTGAAAGGGCAGCTCCCAGCGCTGTCTCTGCAGCAGAGGTGAGGGCTCTCGGACCCCAGTGACAGGGCAGCTCCCAGTGCTGTTTCTATTGCAGGGGTGACGGGTCTCGGACCCCAGTGACAGGGCAGCTGCCAGTGCTGTCTCTGCAGCAGAGGCGAAGGGTCTCGGACCCCAGTGACAGGGCAGCTCCCAGCGCTGTCTCTGCAGCAGAGGTGAGGGCTCTCTGACCCCAGTGACAGGGCAGCTCCGAGTGCTGTCTCTATTGCAGGGGTGAGGGGTCTCAGACCCCAGTGACAGGGCAGCTCCCAGTGCTGTCTCTATTGCAGGGATCAGGGATCTGTGACCCCAGTGACAGGGCAGATCCCAGTGCTGTCTCTATTGCAGGGGTGACGGGTCTCTGACCCCAGTGACAGGGCAGCTCCCAGTGCTGTCTCTATTGCAGGGTTGTGAGGTCTCTCTGACCCCAGTGACAGGGTAGCTCCCAGTGCCGTCTCTATTGCAGGGGTCAGGGATCTCTGACCCCAGTGACAGGGAAGCTCCCAGTGCTGTCTCTATTGCAGGGGTGAGGTCTCTCTGACCCCAGTGACAGGGCAGCTCCCAGTGCTGTCTCTGAAGCAGAGGTGAGGGGTCTCTGACCCAGTGACAGGGCAGCTCCCAGTGCTGTCTCGGAAGCAGAGGTGGGGGGTATATGAACCCAATAAAGGGAAGCTCCCAGTGCTGTCTCAGAATCAGAGATGAGGGCTCGCTGACCCCAGCGACAGGGCATCTCCCAGTGCTGTCTCTGCAGCAGAGGTGAGGGATCTCTGACCCCAGTGACAGGGCAGCTCCCAGTGCTGTCTCTATTGCAGGGGTCAGGGATCTCTGACGCCAGTGACAGAGCAGCTCCCAGTGCTGTTTCTATTGCAGGGGTGACGGGTCTCGGACCCCAGTGACAGGGCAGCTGCCAGTGCTGTCTCTGCAGCAGAGGCGAGGGGTCTCGGACCCCAGTGACAGGGCAGCTCCCAGCGCTGTCTCTGCAGCAAGGTGAGGGCTCTCTGACCCCAGTGACAGGGCAGCTCCGAGTGCTGTCTCTATTGCAGGGGTGAGGGGTCTCAGACCCCAGTGACAGGGCAGCTCCCAGTGCTGTCTCTATTGCAGGGATCAGGGATCTCTGACCCCAGTGACAGGGCAGATCCCAGTGCTGTCTCTATTGCAGGGGTGAGGGGTCTCTGACCCCAGTGACAGGGCAGCTCCCAGTGCTGTCTCTATTGCAGGGGTCAGGGATCTCTTACCCCAGTGACAGGGCAGCTCCCAGTGCTGTTTCTATTGCAGGGGTGACGGGTCTCGGACCCCAGTGACAGGGCAGCTGCCAGTGCTGTCTCTGCAGCAGAGGCGAGGGGTCTCGGACCCCAGTGAAAGGGCAGCTCCCAGCGCTGTCTCTGCAGCAGAGGTGAGGGCTCTCTGACCCCAGTGACAGGGCAGCTCCGAGTGCTGTCTCTATTGCAGGGGTGAGAGGTCTCTGACCCCAGTGACAGGGCAGCTCCCAGTGCTGTCTCTATTGCAGGGTTGTGAGGTCTCTCTGACCCCAGTGACAGGGTAGCTCCCAGTGCCGTCTCTATTGCAGGGGTCAGGGATCTCTGACCCCAGTGACAGGGCAGATCCCAGTGCTGTCTCTATTGCAGGGGTGAGGGGTCTCTGACCCCAGTGACAGGGCAGATCCCAGTGCTGTCTCTATTGCAGGGGTGAGGGGTCTCTGACCCCAGTGACAGGGCAGCTCCCAGTGCTGTCTCTATTGCAGGGTTGTGAGGTCTCTCTGACCCCAGTGACAGGGTAGCTCCCAGTGCCGTCTCTATTGCAGGGGTCAGGGATCTCTGACCCCAGTGACAGGGCAGCTCCCAGTGCTGTCTCTATTGCAGGGGTGAGGTCTCTCTGACCCCAGTGACAGGGCAGCTCCCAGTGCTGTCTCTGAAGCAGAGGTGAGGAGTCTCTGACCCAGTGACAGGGCAGCTCCCAGTGCTGTCTCAGAAGCAAAGGTGGGGGGTATATGAACCCAATAAAGGGAATCTCCCAGTGCTGTCTCTGAATCAGAGGTGAGGGCTCGCTGACCCCAGCGACAGGGCATCTCCCAATGCTATCTCTGCAGCAGAGGTGAGGGATCTCTGACCCCAGTGACAGGGCGGCTCCCAGTGCTGTCTCTATTGCAGGGGTCAGGGATCTCTGACGCCAGTGACAGAGCAGCTCCCAGTGCTGTCTCTGAAGCAGAGGTGAGGGGTCTCTGACCCCAGTGACAGGGCAGCTCCCAGTGCTGTCTCTATTGCAGGGGCCCAGGGATCTCTGACCCCAGTGACAGGACAGCTCCCAGTGCTGTCTCTATTGCAGGGGTCAGGGATCTCTGACCCCAGTGACAGGGCAGCTCCCAATGCTGTCTCTATTGCAGGGATCAGGGATCTCTGATCCCAGTGACAGGGCAGCTGCCAGTGCTGTCTCTACTGCAGGGGCCCCGGGATCTCTGACCCCAGTGACAGGACAGCTCCCAGTGCTGTCTCTATTGCAGGGATCAGAGATCTCTGACCCCAGTGACAGGGCAGCTCCCAGTGCTGTCTCTATTGCAGGGGTGAGGAGTCTCAGACCCCAGTGACAGGGCAGCTGCCAGTGCTGTCTCTACTGCAGAGGCGAGGGGTCTCTGACCCCAGTGACAGGGCAGCTCCCAGTGCTGTCCCTGCAGCAGAGGCAAGGGGTCTCGGACCCCAGTGACAGGGCAGCTCCCAGTGCTGTCTCTGCAGCAGTGGCGAGTGTTCTCTGACCCCAGGGACAGGGCAGCTCCCAGTGCTGTCTCTATTGCAGGGGTGAGGGGTCTCGGACCCCAGTGACAGGGCAGCTGCCAGTGCTGTCTCTACTGCAGAGGCGAGGGGTCTCTGACCCCAGAGACAGGGCAGCTCCCAGTGCTGTCTCTGCAGAAGAGGCGAGGGGTCTCGGACCCCAGTGACAGGGCAGCTCCCAGCGCTGTCTCTGCAGCAGAGGTGAGGGCTCTCTGACCCCAGTGACAGGGCAGCTCCCAGTGCTGTCTCTATTGCAGGGGTGAGGGGTCTCAGATCCCATTGACAGGGCAGCTCCCAGTGCTGTCTCTATTGCAGGGACCAGGGATCTCTGACCCCAGTGACAGGGCAGATCCCAGTGCTGTCTCTATTGCAGGGGTGAGGGGTCTCTGACCCCAGTGGCAGGGCAGCTCCCAGTGCTGTCTCTATTGCAGGGTTGTGAGGTCTCTCTGACCCCAGTGACAGGGCAGCTCCCAGTGCCGTCTCTATTGCAGGGGTCAGGGATCGATGACCCCAGTGACAGGGGAGCTCCCAGTACTGTCTCTATTGCAGGGGTGAGGTCTCCCTGACCCCAGTGACAGGGCAGCTCCCAGTCTGAAGCAGAGGTGAGGGCTCCCTGGCCCCAGTGACAGGGCAGCTCCCAGTGCTGTCACTATTGCAGGGGTCAGGGATCTCTGACCCCAGTGACAGGGCAGCTCCCAGTGCTGTCTCTAGTGCCTGTCAGTGCTGTCTCTACTGCAGAGGCGAGGGGTCTCTGACCCCAGAGACAGGGCAGCTCCCAGTGCTGTCTCTGCAGCAGAGGCGAGGGGTCTCGGACCCCAGTGACAGGGCAGCTCCCAGCGCTGTCTCTGCAGCAGAGGTGAGGGCTCTCTGACCCCAGTGACAGGGCAGCTCCCAGTGCTGTCTCTATTGCAGGGGTGAGGGGTCTCAGACCCCAGTGACAGGACAGCTCCCAGTGCTGTCTCTATTGCAGGGATCAGGGATGTCTGACCCCAGTGATAGGGCAGATCCCAGTGCTGTCTCTATTGCAGGGGTGAGGGGTCTCTGACCCCAGTGACAGGGCAGCTCCCAGTGCTGTCTCTATTGCAGGGGTGTGAGGTCTCTCTGACCCCAGTGACAGGGCAGCTCCCAGTGCTGTCTCGATTGCAGGGATCATGGATCTCTGACCCCAGTGACAGGGCATCTCCCAGTGCTGTCTCTATTGCAGGAGTGAGGTCTCTATGACCCCAGTGACAGGGCATCTCCCAGTGCTGTCTCTATTGCAGGGGTAAGGGGTCTCTGACCCCAGTGACAGGGCAGCTCCCAGTGCTGTCTCTGAAGCAGAGGTGAGGGCTCTCTGACCCCAGTGACAGGACAGCTCCCAGTGCTGTCTTTGAAGCAGAGGTGGGGGCTCTCTGACCCCAGTGACATGGCAGCTCCCAGTGCTGTCTTTGAAGCAGAGGTGAGGGCTCTCTGACCCCAGTGACAGGGTAGCTCCCAGTGCTGTCTCTATTGCAGGGATCAGGGATCTCTGACCCCAGTTACAGGGCAGCTCCCAGTGCTGTCTTTATTGCAGGAGTGAGGTCTCTCTGACCCCAGTGACAGGGCAGCTCCCAGTGCTGTCTCTGAAGCAGAGGTGAGGGCTTTCTGACCCCAGTGACAGGGCAGCTCCCAGTGCTATCTCTGAAGCAGAGGTGAGGTCTCTCTGACTCCAGTGACAGGGCAGCTCCCAAAGCTGTCTTTGAAGCAGAGGTGGGGGGGTCTCTGATCCCAGTGCCAGTGCAGCTCCCAGTGCTGTCTCTATTGCAGCGGTCAGGAATCTCTGACCCCAGTGACAGGGCAGCTCCCAGTGCTGTCTCTATTGCAGGGGTCAGGGATCTCTGACCCCAGTGACAGGGCAGCTGCCAGTGCTGTCTCTGCAGCAGAGGTGAGGGGGTCTCTGATCCCAGTGACAGTGCAGCTCCCAGTGCTGTCTCTATTGCAGCGGTCAGGAATCTCTGACCCCAGTGACAGGGCAGCTCCCAGTGCTGTCTCTATTGCAGGGGTCAGGGATCTCTGACCCCAGTGACAGGGCAGCTGCCAGTGCTGTCTCTGCAGCAGAGGGGAGGGATCTCTGACCCCAGAGACAGGGCAGCTCAAGTGCTGTCTCTGAAGCAGAGGTGAGGGCTCTCTGACCCCAGTGACAGGGCAGCTCCCAATGCTGTCTCTGATGCAGAGGTGGGGGGTCTCTAACCCCAGTGACATGGCAGCTCCCAGTGCAATCTCTGAAGCAGAGGTGAGGGCTCTCTGACCCCAGTGACAGGGCAGCTCCCAGTGCTGTCTTTGAAGCAGAGGTGAGGGGTGTTTATGACCCCAGTGACAGGGCAGCTCCCAGTGCTGTCTCTGCAGCAGAGGTGGGGGCTCTCTGACCCCAGTGACAGTGCAGATCCCAGTGCTGTCTCTATTGCAGGGGTCAGGGATCTCTGACCCCAGTGACAGGGCAGCTGCCATAGCTGTCTCTGCAGCAGAGGGGAGGGCTCCCTGACCCCAGTGACAGGGCAGCTCCCACTGCTGTCTCTGCAGCAGAGGTGAGGGGGTCTCTGATCCCAGTGACAGGGCAGCTCCCAGTGCTGTCTCTATTGCAGCGGTCAGGGATCTCTGACCCCAGTGACAGGGCAGATCCCAGTGCTGTCTCTATTGCAGGGATCAGGGATCTCTGACCCCAGTTACACGGCAGCTCCCAGTGCTGTCTTTATTGCAGGAGTGAGGCTCTCTGACCCCAGTGACAGGGCAGCTTCCAGTGCTGTCTCTATTGCAGGGGTAAGGGGTCTCTGACCCCAGTGACAGGGCAGCTCCCAGTGCTATCTCTGAAGCAGAGGTGAGGTCTCTCTGACTCCAGTGACAGGGCATCTCCCAGTGCTGTCTTTGAAGCAGAGGTGGGGGCTCTCTGACCCCAGTGACATGGCAGCTCCCAGTGCTGTCTCTGATGCAGAGGCGAGGGCTCTCTGACCCCAGTGACAGGGCAGCTCCCAGTGCTGTCTCTACAGCAGAGGCGAGTGTTCTCTGACCCCAGTGACAGGGCAGCTCCCAGTGCTGTCTCTGAAGCAGAGGTGAGGTTACTCTGACCCCACTGACAGGGCAGCTCCCAGTGCTGTCCCTATTGCAGAGGTGAGAGTTATCTGACCCCATTGACAGGGCAGCTCCCAGTGCTGTCTCTGCAGCAGAGGTGAGGGGGTCTCTGATCCCAGTGACAGGGCAGCTCCCAGTGCTGTCTCTATTGCAGGGGTCAGGGATCTCTGACCCCAGTGACAGGGCAGATCCCAGTGCTGTCTCTATTGCAGGGGTCAGGGATCTCTGACCCCAGTGAGAGGGCAGCTGCCATAGCTGTCTCTGCAGCACAGGGGAGGGCTCTCTGACCCCAGTGACAGGGCCGCTCCCAGTGCTATCTCTGAAGCAGAGGGGAGGTCTCTCTGACACCAGTAACAGGGCAGCTCCCAGTGCTGTCTTTGAAGCAGAGGTGAGGGATGTTTATGACCCCAGTGACAAGCCAGCTCCCAGTGCTGTCTCTGCAGCAGAGGTGGGGGCTCTCTGATCCCAGTGACATGGCAGCTCCCAGTGCTGTCTCTGAAGCAGAGGTGAGGATACTCTGACCCCAGTGACATGGCAGCTCCCAGTGCTGTCCCTATTGCAGAGGTGAGAGTTATCTGACCCCAGTGACAGGGCAGCTCCCAGTGCTGTCTCTGCAGCAGAGGTGAGGGGGTCTCTGATCCCAGTGACAGTGCAGCTCCCAGTGCTGTCTCTATTGCAGCGGTCAGGAATCTCTGACCCCAGTGACAGGGCAGTTCCCAGTGCTGTTCTATTGCAGGGGTCAGGGATCTCTGACCCCAGTGACAGGGCAGCTGCCAGTGCTGTCTCTGCAGCAGAGGGGAGGGATCTCTGACCCCAGAGACAGGGCAGCTCAAGTGCTGTCTCTGAAGCAGAGGTGAGGGCTCTCTGACCCCAGTGACAGGGCAGCTCCCAATGCTGTCTCTGATGCAGAGGTGGGGGGTCTCTAACCCCAGTGACATGGCAGCTCCCAGTGCAATCTCTGAAGCAGAGGTGAGGGCTCTCTGACCCCAGTGACAGGGCAGCTCCCAGTGCTGTCTTTGAAGCAGAAGTGAGGGGTGTTTATGACCCCAGTGACAGGGCAGCTCCCAGTGCTGTCTCTGCAGCAGAGGTGGGGGCTCTCTGACCCCAGTGACATGGCAGCTCCCAGTGCTGTCTCTGATGCAGAGGTGAGGGCTCTCTGACCCCAGTGACATGGCAGCTTCCAGTGCTGTCTCTGATGCAGAGGCGAGGGCTCTCTGACCCCATTGACAGGGCAGCTCCCAGTGCTGTCTCTACAGCAGAGGTGAGTGTTCTCTGACCCCAGTGACAGGACAGCTCCCAGTGCTGTCTCTGAAGCAGAGGTGAGGTCTCTCTGACTCCAGTGTCAGGGCAGCTCCCAGTGCTGTCTTTGAAGCAGAGGTGGGGGCTCTCTGACCCCAGTGACATGGCAGCTCCCGGCGCTGTCTCTGATGCAGAGGCGAGGGCTCTCTGACCCCAGTGACAGGGCAGCTCCCAGTGCTGTCTCTACAGCAGAGGTGAGTGTTCTCTGACCCCAGTGACAGGGCAGCTCCCAGTGCTGTCTCTGAAGCAGAGGTGAGGATACTCTGATCCCACTGACAGGGCAGCTCCCAGTGCTGTCCCTATTGCAGAGGTGAGAGTTATCTGACCCCAGTGACAGGGCAGCTGCCATAGCTGTCTCTGCAGCAGAGGTGAGGGGGTCTCTGATCCCAGTGACAGGGCAGCTCCCAGTGCTGTCTCTATTGCAGGGGTCAGGGATCTCTGACCCCAGTGACAGGGCAGATCCCAGTGCTGTCTCTATTGCAGAGGCGAGGGCTCTCTGACCCCAGTGACAGGGCAGCTCCCAGTGCTGTCTCTACAGCAGAGGCGAGTGTTCTCTGACCCCAGTGACAGGGCAGCTCCCAGTGCTGTCTCTGCAGCAGAGGGGAGGGCTCTCTGACCCCAGTGACAGGGCAGCTCCCAGTGCTGTCTTTGAAGCAGAGGTGAGGGATGTTTATGACCCCAGTGACAGGGCAGCTCCCAGTGCTGTCTCTGCAGCAGAGGTGGGGGCTCTCTGATCCCAGTGACATGGCAGCTCCCAGTGCTGTCTCTGAAGCAGAGGTGAGGGGGTCTCTGATCCCAGTGACAGTGCAGCTCCCAGTGCTGTCTCTATTGCAGCGGTCAGGAATCTCTGACCCCAGTGACAGGGCAGCTCCCAGTGCTGTCTCTATTGCAGGGGTCAGGGATCTCTGACCCCAGTGACAGGGCAGCTGCCAGTTCTGTCTCTGCAGCAGAGGGGAGGGATCTCTGACCCCAGAGACAGGGCAGCTCAAGTGCTGTCTCTGAAGCAGAGGTGAGGGCTCTCTGACCCGAGTGACAGGGCAGCTCCCAATGCTGTCTCTGATGCAGAGGTGGGGGGTCTCTAACCCCAGTGACATGGCAGCTCCCAGTGCAATCTCTGAAGCAGAGGTGAGGGCTCTCTGACCCCAGTGACAGGGCAGCTCCCAGTGCTGTCTTTGAAGCAGAGGTGGGGGCTCTCTGACCCCAGTGACATGGCAGCTCCCAGTGCTGTCTCTGATGCAGAGGTGAGGGCTCTCTGACCCCAGTGACATGGCAGCTTCCAGTGCTGTCTCTGATGCAGAGGCGTGGGCTCTCTGACCCCAGTGACAGGGCAGCTCCCAGTGCTGTCTCTACAGCAGAGGTGAGTGTTCTCTGACCCCAGTGACAGGACAGCTCCCAGTGCTGTCTCTGAAGCAGAGGTGAGGATACTCTGACCCCAGTGACAGGGCAGCTCCCAGTGATGTCCCTATTGCAGAGGTGAGAGTTGTCTGACCCCAGTGACAGGGCAGCTCCCAGTGCTGTCTCTGCAGCAGAGGTGAGGGGGTCTCTAATCCCAGTGACAGGGCAGCTCCCAGTGCTGTCTCTATTGCAGGGGTCAGGGATCTCTGACCCCAGTGACAGGGCAGCTGCCAGTGTTGTCTCTGAAGCAGAGGGGAGGGCTCTCTGACCCCAGTGACAGGGCAGCTCCCAGTGCTGTCTCTGAAGCAGAGGTGAGGGTTCTCTGACCCCAGTGACAGGGCAGCTCCCAATGCTGTCTCTGATGCAGAGGTGGGGGGTCTCTAACCCCAGTGACAGGGCAGCTCCCAGTGCTGTCTCTATTGCAGGGGTGAGGGGTCTCAGACCCCAGTGACAGGGCAGCTCCCAGTGCTGTCTCTATTGCAGGGATCAGGGATCTCTGACCCCAGTGACAGGGCAGCACCCAGTGCTGTCTCTATTGCAGGGGTGAGGGGTCTCTGACCCCAGTGACAGGGCAGCTCCCAGTGCTGTCTCTATTGCAGGGGTGAGGGGTCTCTGGCCCCCGTGACAGGGCAGTTCCCAGTGCTGTCTCTGAAGCAGAGGTGAGGTCTCTCTGACCCCAGTGACAGGGCAGCTCCCAGCGCTGTCTCTATTGCAGGGGTCAGGGATCTCTGACCCCAGTGACAGGGCAGCTCCCAGTGCTGTCTCTATTGCAGGGGTGAGGGGTCTCAGACCCCAGTGACAGGGCAGCTCCCAGTGCTGTCTCTATTGCAGGGATCAGGGATCTCTGACCCCAGTGACAGGGCAGCACCCAGTGCTGTCTCTATTGCAGGGGTGAGGGGTCTCTGACCCCAGTGACAGGGCAGCTCCCAGTGCTGTCTCTATTGCAGGGGTGAGGGGTCTCTGGCCCCCGTGACAGGGCAGTTCCCAGTGCTGTCTCTGAAGCAGAGGTGAGGTCTCTCTGACCCCAGTGACAGGGCAGCTCCCAGCGCTGTCTCTATTGCAGGGGTCAGGGATCTCTGACCCCAGTGACAGGGCAGCTCCCAGTGCTGTCTCTATTGCAGGGATCAGGGATCTCTGACCCCAGTTACAGGGCAGCTCCCAGTGCTGTCTTTATTGCAGGAGTGAGGTCTCTCTGACCCCAGTAACAGGGCAGCTTCCAGTGCTGTCTCTATTGCAGGGGTAAGGGGTCTCTGACCCCAGTGACAGGGCAGCTCCCAGTGCTGTCTCTGAAGCAGAGGTGAGGGCTTTCTGACCCCAGTGACAGGGCAGCTCCCAGTGCTATCTCTGAAGCAGAGGTGAGGTCTCTCTGACTCCAGTGACAGGGCAGCTCCCAGTGCTGTCTTTGAAGCAGAGGTGGGGGGGCTCTGATCCCAGTGCCCGTGCAGCTCCCAGTGCTGTCTCTATTGCAGCGGTCAGGAATCTCTGACCCCAGTGACAGGGCAGCTCCCAGTGCTGTCTCTATTGCAGGGGTCAGGGATCTCTGACCCCAGTGACAGGGCAGCTGCCAGTGCTGTCTCTGCAGCAGAGGTGAGGGGGTCTCTGATCCCAGTGACAGTGCAGCTCCCAGTGCTGTCTCTATTGCAGCGGTCAGGAATCTCTGACCCCAGTGACAGGGCAGCTCCCAGTGCTGTCTCTATTGCAGGGGTCAGGGATCTCTGACCCCAGTGACAGGGCAGCTGCCAGTGCTGTCTCTGCAGCAGAGGGGAGGGATCTCTGACCCCAGAGACAGGGCAGCTCAAGTGCTGTCTCTGAAGCAGAGGTGAGGGCTCTCTGACCCCAGTGACAGGGCAGCTCCCAATGCTGTCTCTGATGCAGAGGTGGGGGGTCTCTAACCCCAGTGACATGGCAGCTCCCAGTGCAATCTCTGAAGCAGAGGTGAGGGCTCTCTGACCCCAGTGACAGGGCAGCTCCCAGTGCTGTCTTTGAAGCAGAGGTGAGGGGTGTTTATGACCCCAGTGACAGGGCAGCTCCCAGTGCTGTCTCTGCAGCAGAGGTGGGGGCTCTCTGACCCCAGTGACAGTGCAGATGCCAGTGCTGTCTCTATTGCAGGGGTCAGGGATCTCTGACCCCAGTGACAGGGCAGCTGCCATAGCTGTCTCTGCAGCAGAGGGGAGGGCTCCCTGACCCCAGTGACAGGGCAGCTCCCACTGCTGTCTCTGCAGCAGAGGTGAGGGGGTCTCTGATCCCAGTGACAGGGCAGCTCCCAGTGCTGTCTCTATTGCAGCGGTCAGGGATCTCTGACCCCAGTGACAGGGCAGATCCCAGTGCTGTCTCTATTGCAGAGGCGAGGGCTCTCTGACCCCAGTGACAGGGCAGCTCCCAGTGCTGTCTCTACAGCAGAGGCGAGTGTTCTCTGACCCCAGTGACAGGGCAGCTCCCAGTGCTGTCTCTGCAGCAGAGGGGAGGGCTCTCTGACCCCAGTGACAGGGCAGCTCCCAGTGCTGTCTTTGAAGCAGAGGTGAGGGATGTTTATGACCCCAGTGACAGGGCAGCTCCCAGTGCTGTCTCTGCAGCAGAGGTGGGGGCTCTCTGATCCCAGTGACATGGCAGCTCCCAGTGCTGTCTCTGAAGCAGAGGTGAGGGGGTCTCTGATCCCAGTGACAGTGCAGCTCCCAGTGCTGTCTCTATTGCAGCGGTCAGGAATCTCTGACCCCAGTGACAGGGCAGCTCCCAGTGCTGTCTCTATTGCAGGGGTCAGGGATCTCTGACCCCAGTGACAGGGCAGCTGCCAGTTCTGTCTCTGCAGCAGAGGGGAGGGATCTCTGACCCCAGAGACAGGGCAGCTCAAGTGCTGTCTCTGAAGCAGAGGTGAGGGCTCTCTGACCCGAGTGACAGGGCAGCTCCCAATGCTGTCTCTGATGCAGAGGTGGGGGGTCTCTAACCCCAGTGACATGGCAGCTCCCAGTGCAATCTCTGAAGCAGAGGTGAGGGCTCTCTGACCCCAGTGACAGGGCAGCTCCCAGTGCTGTCTTTGAAGCAGAGGTGGGGGCTCTCTGACCCCAGTGACATGGCAGCTCCCAGTGCTGTCTCTGATGCAGAGGTGAGGGCTCTCTGACCCCAGTGACATGGCAGCTTCCAGTGCTGTCTCTGATGCAGAGGCGTGGGCTCTCTGACCCCAGTGACAGGGCAGCTCCCAGTGCTGTCTCTACAGCAGAGGTGAGTGTTCTCTGACCCCAGTGACAGGACAGCTCCCAGTGCTGTCTCTGAAGCAGAGGTGAGGATACTCTGACCCCAGTGACAGGGCAGCTCCCAGTGATGTCCCTATTGCAGAGGTGAGAGTTGTCTGACCCCAGTGACAGGGCAGCTCCCAGTGCTGTCTCTGCAGCAGAGGTGAGGGGGTCTCTAATCCCAGTGACAGGGCAGCTCCCAGTGCTGTCTCTATTGCAGGGGTCAGGGATCTCTGACCCCAGTGACAGGGCAGCTGCCAGTGTTGTCTCTGAAGCAGAGGGGAGGGCTCTCTGACCCCAGTGACAGGGCAGCTCCCAGTGCTGTCTCTGAAGCAGAGGTGAGGGTTCTCTGACCCCAGTGACAGGGCAGCTCCCAATGCTGTCTCTGATGCAGAGGTGGGGGGTCTCTAACCCCAGTGACAGGGCAGCTCCCAGTGCTGTCTCTATTGCAGGGGTGAGGGGTCTCAGACCCCAGTGACAGGGCAGCTCCCAGTGCTGTCTCTATTGCAGGGATCAGGGATCTCTGACCCCAGTGACAGGGCAGCACCCAGTGCTGTCTCTATTGCAGGGGTGAGGGGTCTCTGACCCCAGTGACAGGGCAGCTCCCAGTGCTGTCTCTATTGCAGGGGTGAGGGGTCTCTGGCCCCCGTGACAGGGCAGTTCCCAGTGCTGTCTCTGAAGCAGAGGTGAGGTCTCTCTGACCCCAGTGACAGGGCAGCTCCCAGTGCTGTCTCTATTGCAGGGGTCAGGGATCTCTGACCCCAGTGACAGGGCAGCTCCCAGTGCTCTCTGAACCAGAGGTGAGGGCTCTCTGACCCCAGTGACAGGGCAGCTCCCAGCGCTGTCTCTATTGCAGGGGTCAGGGATCTCTGACCCCAGTGACAGGGCAGCTCCCAGTGCTGTCTCTATTGCAGGGATCAGGGATCTCTGACCCCAGTTACAGGGCAGCTCCCAGTGCTGTCTTTATTGCAGGAGTGAGGTCTCTCTGACCCCAGTAACAGGGCAGCTTCCAGTGCTGTCTCTATTGCAGGGGTAAGGGGTCTCTGACCCCAGTGACAGGGCAGCTCCCAGTGCTGTCTCTGAAGCAGAGGTGAGGGCTTTCTGACCCCAGTGACAGGGCAGCTCCCAGTGCTATCTCTGAAGCAGAGGTGAGGTCTCTCTGACTCCAGTGACAGGGCAGCTCCCAGTGCTGTCTTTGAAGCAGAGGTGGGGGGGCTCTGATCCCAGTGCCCGTGCAGCTCCCAGTGCTGTCTCTATTGCAGCGGTCAGGAATCTCTGACCCCAGTGACAGGGCAGCTCCCAGTGCTGTCTCTATTGCAGGGGTCAGGGATCTCTGACCCCAGTGACAGGGCAGCTGCCAGTGCTGTCTCTGCAGCAGAGGTGAGGGGGTCTCTGATCCCAGTGACAGTGCAGCTCCCAGTGCTGTCTCTATTGCAGCGGTCAGGAATCTCTGACCCCAGTGACAGGGCAGCTCCCAGTGCTGTCTCTATTGCAGGGGTCAGGGATCTCTGACCCCAGTGACAGGGCAGCTGCCAGTGCTGTCTCTGCAGCAGAGGGGAGGGATCTCTGACCCCAGAGACAGGGCAGCTCAAGTGCTGTCTCTGAAGCAGAGGTGAGGGCTCTCTGACCCCAGTGACAGGGCAGCTCCCAATGCTGTCTCTGATGCAGAGGTGGGGGGTCTCTAACCCCAGTGACATGGCAGCTCCCAGTGCAATCTCTGAAGCAGAGGTGAGGGCTCTCTGACCCCAGTGACAGGGCAGCTCCCAGTGCTGTCTTTGAAGCAGAGGTGAGGGGTGTTTATGACCCCAGTGACAGGGCAGCTCCCAGTGCTGTCTCTGCAGCAGAGGTGGGGGCTCTCTGACCCCAGTGACAGTGCAGATGCCAGTGCTGTCTCTATTGCAGGGGTCAGGGATCTCTGACCCCAGTGACAGGGCAGCTGCCATAGCTGTCTCTGCAGCAGAGGGGAGGGCTCCCTGACCCCAGTGACAGGGCAGCTCCCACTGCTGTCTCTGCAGCAGAGGTGAGGGGGTCTCTGATCCCAGTGACAGGGCAGCTCCCAGTGCTGTCTCTATTGCAGCGGTCAGGGATCTCTGACCCCAGTGACAGGGCAGATCCCAGTGCTGTCTCTATTGCAGGGATCAGGGATCTCTGACCCCAGTTACAGGGCAGCTCCCAGTGCTGTCTTTATTGCAGGAGTGAGGCTCTCTGACCCCAGTGACAGGGCAGCTTCCAGTGCTGTCTCTATTGCAGGGGTAAGGGGTCTCTGACCCCAGTGACAGGGCAGCTCCCAGTGCTATCTCTGAAGCAGAGGTGAGGTCTCTCTGACTCCAGTGACAGGGCATCTCCCAGTGCTGTCTTTGAAGCAGAGGTGGGGGCTCTCTGACCCCAGTGACATGGCAGCTCCCAGTGCTGTCTCTGATGCAGAGGCGAGGGCTCTCTGACCCCAGTGACAGGGCAGCTCCCAGTGCTGTCTCTACAGCAGAGGCGAGTGTTCTCTGACCCCATTGACAGGGCAGCTCCCAGTGCTGTCTCTGAAGCAGAGGTGAGGATACTCTGACCCCACTGACAGGGCAGCTCCCAGTGCTGTCCCTATTGCAGAGGTGAGAGTTATCTGACCCCAGTGACAGGGCAGCTCCCAGTGCTGTCTCTGCAGCAGAGGTGAGGGGGTCTCTGATCCCAGTGACAGGGCAGCTCCCAGTGCTGTCTCTATTGCAGGGGTCAGGGATCTCTGACCCCAGTGACAGGGCAGATCCCAGTGCTGTCTCTATTGCAGGGGTCAGGGATCTCTGACCCCAGTGAGAGGGCAGCTGCCATAGCTGTCTCTGCAGCAGAGAGGAGGGCTCTCTGACCCCAGTGACAGGGCCGCTCCCAGTGCTATCTCTGAAGCAGAGGTGAGGTCTCTCTGACACCAGTAACAGGGCAGCTCCCAGTGCTGTCTTTGAAGCAGAGGTGAGGGATGTTTATGACCCCAGTGACAGGGCAGCTCCCAGTGCTGTCTCTGCAGCAGAGGTGGGGGCTCTCTGATCCCAGTGACAGACATGGCAGCTCCCAGTGCTGTCTCTGAAGCAGAGGTGAGGATACTCTGACCCCAGTGACATGGCAGCTCCCAGTGCTGTCCCTATTGCAGAGGTGAGAGTTATCTGACCCCAGTGACAGGGAAGCTCCCAGTGCTGTCTCTGCAGCAGAGGTGAGGGGGTCTCTGATCCCAGTGACAGTGCAGCTCCCAGTGCTGTCTCTATTGCAGCGGTCAGGAATCTCTGATCCCAGTGACAGGGCAGCTCCCAGTGCTGTCTCTATTGCAGGGGTCAGGGATCTCTGACCCCAGTGACAGGGCAGCTCCCAGTGCTGTCTCTATTGCAGGGATCAGGGATCTCTGACCCCAGTTACAGGGCAGCTCCCAGTGCTGTCTTTATTGCAGGAGTGAGGTCTCTCTGACCCCAGTAACAGGGCAGCTTCCAGTGCTGTCTCTATTGCAGGGGTAAGGGGTCTCTGACCCCAGTGACAGGGCAGCTCCCAGTGCTGTCTCTGAAGCAGAGGTGAGTGCTTTCTGACCCCAGTGACAGGGCAGCTCCCAGTGCTATCTCTGAAGCAGAGGTGAGGTCTCTCTGACTCCAGTGACAGGGCAGCTCCCAGTGCTGTCTTTGAAGCAGAGGTGGGGGGGCTCTGATCCCAGTGCCAGTGCAGCTCCCAGTGCTGTCTCTATTGCAGCGGTCAGGAATCTCTGACCCCAGTGACAGGGCAGCTCCCAGTGCTGTCTCTATTGCAGGGGTCAGGGATCTCTGACCCCAGTGACAGGGCAGCTGCCAGTGCTGTCTCTGCAGCAGAGGTGAGGGGGTCTCTGATCCCAGTGACAGTGCAGCTCCCAGTGCTGTCTCTATTGCAGCGGTCAGGAATCTCTGACCCCAGTGACAGGGCAGCTCCCAGTGCTGTCTCTATTGCAGGGGTCAGGGATCTCTGACCCCAGTGACAGGGCAGCTGCCAGTGCTGTCTCTGCAGCAGAGGGGAGGGATCTCTGACCCCAGAGACAGGGCAGCTCAAGTGCTGTCTCTGAAGCAGAGGTGAGGGCTCTCTGACCCCAGTGACAGGGCAGCTCCCAATGCTGTCTCTGATGCAGAGGTGGGGGGTCTCTAACCCCAGTGACATGGCAGCTCCCAGTGCAATCTCTGAAGCAGAGGTGAGGGCTCTCTGACCCCAGTGACAGGGCAGCTCCCAGTGCTGTCTTTGAAGCAGAGGTGAGGGGTGTTTATGACCCCAGTGACAGGGCAGCTCCCAGTGCTGTCTCTGCAGCAGAGGTGGGGGCTCTCTGACCCCAGTGACAGTGCAGATCCCAGTGCTGTCTCTATTGCAGGGGTCAGGGATCTCTGACCCCAGTGACAGGGCAGCTGCCATAGCTGTCTCTGCAGCAGAGGGGAGGGCTCCCTGACCCCAGTGACAGGGCAGCTCCCACTGCTGTCTCTGCAGCAGAGGTGAGGGGGTCTCTGATCCCAGTGACAGGGCAGCTCCCAGTGCTGTCTCTATTGCAGCGGTCAGGGATCTCTGACCCCAGTGACAGGGCAGATCCCAGTGCTGTCTCTATTGCAGGGATCAGGGATCTCTGACCCCAGTTACAGGGCAGCTCCCAGTGCTGTCTTTATTGCAGGAGTGAGGCTCTCTGACCCCAGTGACAGGGCAGCTCCCAGTGCTGTCTCTATTGCAGGGGTAAGGGGTCTCTGACCCCAGTGACAGGGCAGCTCCCAGTGCTATCTCTGAAGCAGAGGTGAGGTCTCTCTGACTCCAGTGACAGGGCATCTCCCAGTGCTGTCTTTGAAGCAGAGGTGGGGGCTCTCTGACCCCAGTGACATGGCAGCTCCCAGTGCTGTCTCTGATGCAGAGGCGAGGGCTCTCTGACCCCAGTGACAGGGCAGCTCCCAGTGCTGTCTCTACAGCAGAGGCGAGTGTTCTCTGACCCCAGTGACAGGGCAGCTCCCAGTGCTGTCTCTGAAGCAGAGGTGAGGATACTCTGACCCCACTGACAGGGCAGCTCCCAGTGCTGTCCCTATTGCAGAGGTGAGAGTTATCTGACCCCAGTGACAGGGCAGCTCCCAGTGCTGTCTCTGCAGCAGAGGTGAGGGGGTCTCTGATCCCAGTGACAGGGCAGCTCCCAGTGCTGTCTCTATTGCAGGGGTCAGGGATCTCTGACCCCAGTGACAGGGCAGATCCCAGTGCTGTCTCTATTGCAGGGGTCAGGGATCTCTGACCCCAGTGAGAGGGCAGCTGCCATAGCTGTCTCTGCAGCAGAGGGGAGGGCTCTCTGACCCCAGTGACAGGGCCGCTCCCAGTGCTATCTCTGAAGCAGAGGTGAGGTCTCTCTGACACCAGTAACAGGGCAGCTCCCAGTGCTGTCTTTGAAGCAGAGGTGAGGGATGTTTATGACCCCAGTGACAGGGCAGCTCCCAGTGCTGTCTCTGCAGCAGAGGTGGGGGCTCTCTGATCCCAGTGACATGGCAGCTCCCAGTGCTGTCTCTGAAGCAGAGGTGAGGATACTCTGACCCCAGTGACATGGCAGCTCCCAGTGCTGTCCCTATTGCAGAGGTGAGAGTTATCTGACCCCGGTGACAGGGCAGCTCCCAGTGCTGTCTCTGCAGCAGAGGTGAGGGGGTCTCTGATCCCAGTGACAGTGCAGCTCCCAGTGCTGTCTCTATTGCAGCGGTCAGGAATCTCTGACCCCAGTGACAGGGCAGCTCCCAGTGCTGTTCTATTGCAGGGGTCAGGGATCTCTGACCCCAGTGACAGGGCAGCTGCCAGTGCTGTCTCTGCAGCAGAGGGGAGGGATCTCTGACCCCAGAGACAGGGCAGCTCAAGTGCTGTCTCTGAAGCAGAGGTGAGGGCTCTCTGACCCCAGTGACAGGGCAGCTCCCAATGCTGTCTCTGATGCAGAGGTGGGGGGTCTCTAACCCCAGTGACATGGCAGCTCCCAGTGCAATCTCTGAAGCAGAGGTGAGGGCTTTCTGACCCCAGTGACAGGGCAGCTCCCAGTGCTGTCTTTGAAGCAGAGGTGAGGGGTGTTTATGACCCCAGTGACAGGGCAGCTCCCAGTGCTGTCTCTGCAGCAGAGGTGGGGGCTCTCTGACCCCAGTGACATGGCAGCTCCCAGTGCTGTCTCTGATGCAGAGGTGAGGGCTCTCTGACCCCAGTGACATGGCAGCTTCCAGTGCTGTCTCTGATGCAGAGGCGAGGGCTCTCTGACCCCATTGACAGGGCAGCTCCCAGTGCTGTCTCTACAGCAGAGGTGAGTGTTCTCTGACCCTAGTGACAGGACAGCTCCCAGTGCTGTCTCTGAAGCAGAGGTGAGGTCTCTCTGACTCCAGTGTCAGGGCAGCTCCCAGCGCTGTCTTTGAAGCAGAGGTGGGGGCTCTCTGACCCCAGTGACATGGCAGCTCCCAGTGCTGTCTCTGATGCAGAGGCGAGGGCTCTCTGACCCCAGTGACAGGGCAGCTCCCAGTGCTGTCTCTACAGCAGAGGTGAGTGTTCTCTGACCCCAGTGACAGGGCAGCTCCCAGTGCTGTCTCTGAAGCAGAGGTGAGGATACTCTGATCCCACTGACAGGGCAGCTCCCAGTGCTGTCCCTATTGCAGAGGTGAGAGTTATCTGACCCCAGTGACAGAGCAGCTCCCAGTGCTGTCTCTGCAGCAGAGGTGAGGGGGTCTCTGATCCCAGTGACAGGGCAGCTCCCAGTGCTGTCTCTATTGCAGGGGTCAGGGATCTCTGACCCCAGTGACAGGGCAGATCCCAGTGCTGTCTCTATTGCAGGGGTCAGGGATCTCTGACCCCAGTGACAGGGCAGCTGCCATAGCTGTCTCTGCAGCAGAGGGGAGGGCTCTCTGACCCCAGTGACAGGGCAGCTCCCAGTGCTGTCTCTGCAGCAGAGGTGAGGGGGTCTCTGATCCCAGTGACAGGGCAGCTCCCAGTGCTGTCTCTATTGCAGCGGTCAGGGATCTCTGACCCCAGTGACAGGGCAGATCCCAGTGCTGTCTCTATTGCAGGGATCAGGGATCTCTGACCCCAGTTACAGGGCAGCTCCCAGTGCTGTCTTTATTGCAGGAGTGAGGCTCTCTGACCCCAGTGACAGGGCAGCTTCCAGTGCTGTCTCTATTGCAGGGGTAAGGGGTCTCTGACCCAAGTGACAGGGCAGCTCCCAGTGCTATCTCTGAAGCAGAGGTGAGGTCTCTCTGACTCCAGTGACAGGGCAGCTCCCAGCGCTGTCTTTGAAGCAGAGGTGGGGGCTCTCTGACCCCAGTGACATGGCAGCTCCCAGTGCTGTCTCTGATGCAGAGGCGAGGGCTCTCTGACCCCAGTAACAGGGCAGCTCCCAGTGCTGTCTCTACAGCAGAGGCGAGTGTTCTCTGACCCCAGTGACAGGGCAGCTCCCAGTGCTGTCTCTGAAGCAGAGGTGAGGATACTCTGACCCCACTGACAGGGCAGCTCCCAGTGCTGTCCCTATTGCAGAGGTGAGAGTTATCTGACCCCAGTGACAGGGCAGCTCCCAGTGCTGTCTCTGCAGCAGAGGTGAGGGGGTCTCTGATCCCAGTGACAGGGCAGCTCCCAGTGCTGTCTCTATTGCAGGGGTCAGGGATCTCTGACCCCAGTGACAGGGCAGATCCCAGTGCTGTCTCTATTGCAGGGGTCAGGGATCTCTGACCCCAGTGACAGGGCAGATCCCAGTGCTGTCTCTATTGCAGGGGTCAGGGATCTCTGACCCCAGTGACAGGGCAGCTGCCATAGCTGTCTCTGCAGCAGAGGGGAGGGCTCTCTGACCCCAGTGACAGGGCAGCTCCCAGTGCTGTCTCTGCAGCAGAGGTGGGGGCTCTCTGATCCCAGTGACATGGCAGCTCCCAGTGCTGTCTCTGAAGCAGAGGTGAGGGGGTCTCTGATCCCAGTGACAGTGCAGCTCCCAGTGCTGTCTCTATTGCAGCGGTCAGGAATCTCTGACCCCAGTGACAGGGCAGCTCCCAGTGCTGTCTCTATTGCAGGGGTCAGGGATCTCTGACCCCAGTGACAGGGCAGCTGCCAGTGCTGTCTCTGCAACAGAGGGGAGGGATCTCTGACCCCAGAGACAGGGCAGCTCAAGTGCTGTCTCTGAAGCAGAGGTGAGGGCTCTCTGACCCGAGTGACAGGGCAGCTCCCAATGCTGTCTCTGATGCAGAGGTGGGGGGTCTCTAACCCCAGTGACATGGCAGCTCCCAGTGCAATCTCTGAAGCAGAGGTGAGGGCTCTCTGACCCCAGTGACAGGGCAGCTCCCAGTGCTGTCTTTGAAGCAGAGGTGAGGGGTGTTTATGACCCCAGTGACAGGGCAGCTCCCAGTGCTGTCTCTGCAGCAGAGGTGGGGGCTCTCTGACCCCAGTGACATGGCAGCTCCCAGTGCTGTCTCTGATGCAGAGGTGAGGGCTCTCTGACCCCAGTGACATGGCAGCTTCCAGTGCTGTCTCTGATGCAGAGGCGAGGGCTCTCTGACCCCAGTGACAGGGCAGCTCCCAGTGCTGTCTCTACAGCAGAGGTGAGTGTTCTCTACCCCAGTGACAGGACAGCTCCCAGTGCTGTCTCTGAAGCAGAGGTGAGGATACTCTGACCCCAGTGACAGGGCAGCTCCCAGTGATGTCCCTATTGCAGAGGTGAGAGTTGTCTGACCCCAGTGACAGGGCAGCTCCCAGTGCTGTCTCTGCAGCAGAGGTGAGGGGGTCTCTAATCCCAGTGACAGGGCAGCTCCCAGTGCTGTCTCTATTGCAGGGGTCAGGGATCTCTGACCCCAGTGACAGGGCAGCTGCCAGTGCTGTCTCTGAAGCAGAGGGGAGGGCTCTCTGACCCCAGTGACAGGGCAGCTCCCAGTGCTGTCTCTGAAGCAGAGGTGAGGGTTCTCTGACCCCAGTGACAGGGCAGCTCCCAGCGCTGTCTCTATTGTAGGGGTGAGGGGTCTCTGACCCCAGTGACAGGGCAGCTCCCAGTGCCGTCTCTATTGCAGGGGTGAGGGGTCTCTGACCCCCGTGACAGGGCAGTTCCCAGTGGTCTCTGCAGCAGAGGTGAGGGGGGTCTCTGATCCCAGTGACAGGGCAGCCCACAGGGCTGTCTCTATTGCAGGGGTCAGGGATCTCTGACCCCAGTGACAGGGCAGCTCCCAGTGCTGTCTCTGATGCAGAGGTGGGGAATCTCTAACCCCAGTGACAGGGCAGCTCCCAGTGCTGTCTCTGCAGCAGAGGTGGGGGTCTCTAACCCCAGTGACAGGGCAGCTCCCAGTGCTATCTCTGAAGCAGAGGTGAGGTCTCTCTGACCCCAATGACAGGGCAGCTCCCAGTGCTGTCTCTTATGCTGAGGTGAGGGGGGTCTCTGATCCCAGTGACAGGGCAGCTCCCAGTGCTATCTCTGAAGCAGAGGTGAGGGGGGTCTCTGACACCAGTGACAGGGCAGCTCCCAGTGCTGTCTCTTATGCAGAGGTGAGGGGGGTCTCTGATCCCAGTGACAGGGCAGCTCCCAGTGCTGTCTTTGAAGCAGAGGTGAGGGGTGTTTATGACCCCAGTGACAGGGCAGCTCCCAGTGCTGTCCCTGCAGCAGAGGTGAGGGGGCTCTCTGACCCCAGTGACAGGGCAGCTCCCAGTGCTGTCTCTTATGCAGAGGTGAGGGGGTCTCTGATCCCAGTGACAGGGCAGCTCCCAGTGCTGTCTTTGAAGCAGAGGTGAGGGGTGTTTATGACCCCAGTGACAGGGCAGCTCCCAGTGCTGTCCCTGCAGCAGAGGCGAGGGCTCTCTGACCCCAGTGACAGGGCAGCTCCCAATGCTGTCTCTATTGCAGGGATCAGGGATCTCTGATCCCAGTGACAGGGCAGCTGCCAGTGCTGTCTCTACTGCAGGGGCCCAGGGATCTCGGACCCCAGTGACAGGGCAGCTCCCAGCGCTGTCTCTGCAGCAGAGGTGAGGGCTCTCTGACCCCAGTGACAGGGCAGCTCCCAGTGCTGTCTCTATTGCAGGGGTGAGGGGTCTCAGACCCCAGTGACAGGGCAGCTCCCAGTGCTGTCTCTATTGCAGGGACCAGGGATCTCTGACCCCAGTGACAGGGCATCTCCCAGTGCTGTCTCTATTGCAGGGGTGAGGGGTCTCTGACCCCAGTGACAGGGCAGCTCCCAGTGCTGTCTCTATTGCAGGGTTGTGAGGTCTCTCTGACCCCAGTGACAGGGCAGCTCCCAGTGCCGTCTCTATTGCAGGGGTCAGGGATCTCTGACCCCAGTGACAGGGCAGCTCCCAGTGCTGTCCCTATTGCAGGGGTGAGGTCTCTCTGACCCCAGTGACAGGGCAGCTCCCAGTGCTGTCTCTGAAGCAGAGGTGAGGGGTCTCTGACCCCAGTGACAGGGCAGCTCCCAGTGCTGTTTCTATTGCAGGGGTCAGGGATCTCTGATCCCAGTGACAGGGCAGCTCCCAGTGCTGTCTCTATTTCAGGGAGAAGGGATCTATGACCCCAGTGACAGGGCAGCTCCCGGTGCTGTCCCTGCAGCAGAGGCGAGGGGTCTCGGACCCCAGTGACAGGGCAGCTCCCAGTGCTGTCTCTGCAGCAGTGGCGAGTGTTCTCTGACCCCAGTGACAGGGCAGCTCCCAGTGCTGTTTCTATTGCAGGGGTGACGGGTCTCGGACCCCAGTGACAGGGCAGCTGCCAGTGCTGTCTCTGCAGCAGAGGCGAGGGGTCTCGGACCCCAGTGACAGGGCAGCTCCCAGCACTGTCTCTGCAGCAGAGGTGAGGGCTCTCTGACCCCAGTGACAGGGCAGCTCCGAGTGCTGTCTCTATTGCAGGGGTGAGGGGTCTCAGACCCCAGTGACAGGGCAGCTCCCAGTGCTGTCTCTATTGCAGGGATCAGGGATCTCTGACCCCAGTGACAGGGCAGATCCCAGTGCTGTCTCTATTGCAGGGGTGACGGGTCTCTGACCCCAGTGACAGGGCAGCTCCCAGTGCTGTCTCTATATCAGGGTTGTGAGGTCTCTCTGACCCCAGTGATAGGGTAGCTCCCAGTGCCGTCTCTATTGCAGGGGTCAGGGATCTCTGACCCCAGTGACAGGGAAGCTCCCAGTGCTGTCTCTATTGCAGGGGTGAGGTCTCTCTGACCCCAGTGACAGGGCAGCTCCCAGTGCTGTCTCTGAAGCAGAGGTGAGGGGTCTCTGACCCAGTGACAGGGCAGCTCCCAGTGCTGTCTCGGAAGCAGAGGTGGGGGGTATATGAACCCAATAAAGGGAAGCTCCCAGTGCTGTCTCAGAATCAGAGATGAGGGCTCGCTGACCCCAGCGACAGGGCATCTCCCAGTGCTGTCTCTGCAGCAGAGGTGAGGGATCTCTGACCCCAGTGACAGGGCAGCTCCCAGTGCTGTCTCTATTGCAGGGGTCAGGGATCTCTGACGCCAGTGACAGAGCAGCTCCCAGTGCTGTTTCTATTGCAGGGGTGACGGGTCTCGGACCCCAGTGACAGGGCAGCTGCCAGTGCTGTCTCTGCAGCAGAGGCAAGGGGTCTCGGACCCCAGTGACAGGGCAGCACCCAGCGCTGTCTCTGCAGCAGAGGTGAGGGCTCTCTGACCCCAGTGACAGGGCAGCTCCGAGTGCTGTCTCTATTGCAGGGGTGAGGGGTCTCAGACCCCAGTGACAGGGCAGCTCCCAGTGCTGTCTCTATTGCAGGGATCAGGGATCTCTGACCCCAGTGACAGGGCAGATCCCAGTGCTGTCTCTATTGCAGGGGTGAGGGGTCTCTGACCCCAGTGACAGGGCAGCTCCCAGTGCTGTCTCTATTGCAGGGGTCAGGGATCTCTTACCCCAGTGACAGGGCAGCTCCCAGTGCTGTTTCTATTGCAGGGGTGACGGGTCTCGGACCCCAGTGACAGGGCAGCTGCCAGTGCTGTCTCTGCAGCAGAGGCGAGGGGTCTCGGACCCCAGTGAAAGGGCAGCTCCCAGCGCTGTCTCTGCAGCAGAGGTGAGGGCTCTCTGACCCCAGTGACAGGGCAGCTCCGAGTGCTGTCTCTATAACAGGGGTGAGGGGTCTCTGACCCCAGTGACAGGGCAGCTCCCAGGGCTGTCTCTATTGCAGGGTTGTGAGGTCTCTCTGACCCCAGTGACAGGGTAGCTCCCAGTGCCGTCTCTATTGCAGGGGTCAGGGATCTCTGACCCCAGTGACAGGGCAGATCCCAGTGCTGTCTCTATTGCAGGGGTGAGGGGTCTCTGACCCCAGTGACAGGGCAGATCCCAGTGCTGTCTCTATTGCAGGGGTGAGGGGTCTCTGACCCCAGTGACAGGGCAGCTCCCAGTGCTGTCTCTATTGCAGGGTTGTGAGGTCTCTCTGACCCCAGTGACAGGGTAGCTCCCAGTGCCGTCTCTATTGCAGGGGTCAGGGATCTCTGACCCCAGTGACAGGGCAGCTCCCAGTGCTGTCTCTATTGCAGGGGTGAGGTCTCTCTGACCCCAGTGACAGGGCAGCTCCCAGTGCTGTCTCTGAAGCAGAGGTGAGGGGTCTCTGACCCAGTGACAGGGCAGCTCCCAGTGCTGTCTCAGAAGCAAAGGTGGGGGGTATATGAACCCAATAAAGGGAAGCGCCCAGTGCTGTCTCTGAATCAGAGGTGAGGGCTCGCTGACCCCAGCGACAGGGCATCTCCCAATGCTATCTCTGCAGCAGAGGTGAGGGATCGCTGACCCCAGTGACAGGGCAGCTCCCAGTGCTGTCTCTATTGCAGGGGTCAGGGATCTCTGACGCCAGTGACAGAGCAGCTCCCAGTGCTGTCTCTGAAGCAGAGGTGAGGGGTCTCTGACCCCAGTGACAGGGCAGCTCCCAGTGCTGTCTCTATTGCAGGGGCCCAGGGATCTCTGACCCCAGTGACAGGACAGCTCCCAGTGCTGTCTCTATTGCAGGGGTCAGGGATCTCTGACCCCAGTGACAGGGCAGCTCCCAATGCTGTCTCTATTGCAGGGATCAGGGATCTCTGATCCCAGTGACAGGGCAGCTGCCAGTGCTGTCTCTACTGCAGGGGCCCAGGGATCTTTGACCCCAGTGACAGGACAGCTCCCAGTGCTGTCTTGGAAGCAGAGGTGAGGGCTCTCTGACCCCAGTGACAGGATAGCTCCCAGTGCTGTCTCTATTGCAGGGATCAGGGATCTCTGACCCCAGTTACAGGGCAGCTCCCAGCGCTGTCTTTATTGCAGGAGTGAGGTCTCTCTGACCCCAGTGACAGGGCAGCGTCCAGTGCTGTCTCTATTGCAGTGGTAAGGTGTCTCTGACCCCATTGACAGGGCAGCTCCCAGTGCTATCTCTGAAGCAGAGGTGAGGTCTCTCTGACTCCAGTGACAGGGCAGCTCCCAGTGCTGTCTTTGAAGCAGAGGTGGGGGCTCTCTGACCCCAGTGACATGGCAGCTCCCAGTGCTGTCTCTGATGCAGAGGCGAGGGCTCTCTGACCCCAGTGACAGGGCAGCTCCCAGCGCTCTCTCTACAGCAGAGGTGAGTGTTCTCTGACCCCAGTGACAGGGCAGCTCCCAGTGCTGTCTCTGAAGCAGAGGTGAGGATACTCTGACCCCACTGACAGGGCAGCTCCCAGTGCTGTCCCTTTTGCAGAGGTGAGAGTTATCTGACCCCAGTGACAGGGCAGCTCCCAGTGCTGTCTCTGCAGCAGAGGTGAGGGGGTCTCTGATCCCAGTGACAGGGCAGCTCCCAGTGCTGTCTCTATTGCAGGGGTCAGGGATCTCTGACCCCAGTAACAGGGCAGCTCCCAGTGCTGTCTCTATTGTAGGGGTCAGGGATCTCTGACCCCAGTGACATGGCAGCTCCCAGTGCTGTCTCTGAAGCAGAGGTGAGGGGGTCTCTGATCCCAGTGACAGTGCAGCTCCCAGTGCTGTCTCTATTGCAGCGGTCAGGAATCTCTGACCCCAGTGACAGGGCAGCTCCCAGTGCTGTCTCTATTGCAGGGGTCAGGGATCTCTGACCCCAGTGACAGGGCAGCTGCCAGTGCTGTCTCTGCAGCAGAGGGGAGGGATCTCTGACCCCAGAGACAGGGCAGCTCAAGTGCTGTCTCTGAAGCAGAGGTGAGGGCTCTCTGACCCGAGTGACAGGGCAGCTCCCAATGCTGTCTCTGATGCAGAGGTGGGGGGTCTCTAACCCCAGTGACATGGCAGCTCCCAGTGCAATCTCTGAAGCAGAGGTGAGGGCTCTCTGACCCCAGTGACAGGGCAGCTCCCAGTGCTGTCTTTGAAGCAGAGGTGAGGGGTGTTTATGACCCCAGTGACAGGGCAGCTCCCAGTGCTGTCTCTGCAGCAGAGGTGGGGGCTCTCCGACCCCAGTGACATGGCAGCTCCCAGTGCTGTCTCTGATGCAGAGGTGAGGGCTCTCTGACCCCAGTGACATGGCAGCTTCCAGTGCTGTCTCTGATGCAGAGGCGAGGGCTCTCTGACCCCAGTGACAGGGCAGCTCCCAGTGCTGTCTCTACAGCAGAGGTGAGTGTTCTCTGACCCCAGTGACAGGACAGCTCCCAGTGCTGTCTCTGAAGCAGAGGTGAGGATACTCTGACCCCAGTGACAGGGCAGCTCCCAGTGATGTCCCTATTGCAGAGGTGAGAGTTGTCTGACCCCAGTGACAGGGCAGCTCCCAGTGCTGTCTCTGCAGCAGAGGTGAGGGGGTCTCTAATCCCAGTGACAGGGCAGCTCCCAGTGCTGTCTCTATTGCAGGGGTCAGGGATCTCTGACCCCAGTGACAGGGCAGCTGCCAGTGCTGTCTCTGAAGCAGAGGGGAGGGCTCTCTGACCCCAGTGACAGGGCAGCTCCCAGTGCTGTCTCTGAAGCAGAGGTGAGGGTTCTCTGACCCCAGTGACAGGGCAGCTCCCAATGCTGTCTCTGATGCAGAGGTGGGGGGTCTCTAACCCCAGTGACAGGGCAGCTCCCAGTGCTGTCTCTATTGCAGGGGTGAGGGGTCTCAGACCCCAGTGACAGGGCAGCTCCCAGTGCTGTCTCTATTGCAGGGATCAGGGATCTCTGACCCCAGTGACAGGGCAGCTCCCAGTGCTGTCTCTATTGCAGGGGTGAGGGGTCTCTGACCCCAGTGACAGGGCAGCTCCCAGTGCTGTCTCTATTGCAGGGGTGAGGGGTCTCTGACCCCCGTGACAGGGCAGTTCCCAGTGCTGTCTCTGAAGCAGAGGTGAGGTCTCTCGGACCCCAGTGACAGGGCAGCTCCCAGTGCTGTCTCTATTGCAGGGGTCAGGGATCTCTGACCCCAGTGACAGGGCAGCTCCCAGTGCTCTCTGAACCAGAGGTGAGGGCTCTCTGACCCCAGTGACAGGGCAGCTCCCAGCGCTGTCTCTATTGCAGGGGTCAGGGATCTCTGACCCCAGTGACAGGGCAGCTCCCAGTGCTGTCTCTATTGTAGGGGTGAGGGGTCTCTGACCCCAGTGACAGGGCAGCTCCCAGTGCCGTCTCTATTGCAGGGGTGAGGGGTCTCTGACCCCCGTGACAGGGCAGTTCCCAGTGGTCTCTGCAGCAGAGGTGAGGGGGGTCTCTGATCCCAGTGACAGGGCAGCCCACAGGGCTGTCTCTATTGCAGGGGTCAGGGATCTCTGACCCCAGTGACAGGGCAGCTCCCAGTGCTGTCTCTGATGCAGAGGTGGGGAATCTCTAACCCCAGTGACAGGGCAGCTCCCAGTGCTGTCTCTGCAGCAGAGGTGGGGGTCTCTAACCCCAGTGACAGGGCAGCTCCCAGTGCTATCTCTGAAGCAGAGGTGAGGTCTCTCTGACCCCAATGACAGGGCAGCTCCCAGTGCTGTCTCTTATGCTGAGGTGAGGGGGGTCTCTGATCCCAGTGACAGGGCAGCTCCCAGTGCTGTCTTTGAAGCAGAGGTGAGGGGTGTTTATGACCCCAGTGACAGTGCAGCTCCCAGTGCTATCTCTGAAGCAGAGGTGAGGGGGGTCTCTGACACCAGTGACAGGGCAGCTCCCAGTGCTGTCTCTTATGCAGAGGTGAGGGGGGTCTCTGATCCCAGTGACAGGGCAGCTCCCAGTGCTGTCTTTGAAGCAGAGGTGAGGGGTGTTTATGACCCCAGTGACAGGGCAGCTCCCAGTGCTGTCCCTGCAGCAGAGGTGAGGGGGGTCTCTGACCCCAGTGACAGGGCAGCTCCCAGTGCTGTCTCTTATGCAGAGGTGAGGGGGGTCTCTGATCCCAGTGACAGGGCAGCTCCCAGTGCTGTCTTTGAAGCAGAGGTGAGGGGTGTTTATGACCCCAGTGACAGGGCAGCTCCCAGTGCTGTCCCTGCAGCAGAGGCGAGGGCTCTCTGACCCCAGTGACAGGGCAGCTCCCAGTGCTGTCTCTGCAGCAGTGGCAAGGGGTCTCTGACCCCAGTGACAGGGCAGCTCCCAGTGCTGTCTCTGCAGCAGAGGCGAGGGGTCTCGGACCCCAGTGACAGGGCAACTCCCAGCGCTGTCTCTGCAGCAGAGGTGAGGGCTCTCTGACCCCAGTGACAGGGCAGCTCCCAGTGCTGTCTCTATTGCAGGGGTGAGGGGTCTCAGACCCCAGTGACAGGGCAGCTCCCAGTGCTGTCTCTATTGCAGGGACCAGGGATCTCTGACCCCAGTGACAGGGCAGATCCCAGTGCTGTCTCTATTGCAGGGGTGAGGGGTCTCTGACCCCAGTGACAGGGCAGCTCCCAGTGCTGTCTCTATTGCAGGGTTGTGAGGTCTCTCTGACCCCAGTGACAGGGCAGCTCCCAGTGCCGTCTCTATTGCAGGGGTCAGGGATCTCTGACCCCAGTGACAGGGCAGCTCCCAGTGCTGTCCCTATTGCAGGGGTGAGGTCTCTCTGACCCCAGTGACAGGGCAGCTCCCAGTGCTGTCTCTGAAGCAGAGGTGAGGGGTCTCTGACCCCAGTGACAGGGCAGCTCCCAGTGCTGTTTCTATTGCAGGGGTCAGGGATCTCTGATCCCAGTGACAGGGCAGCTCCCAGTGCTGTCTCTATTTCAGGGAGAAGGGATCTCTGACCCCAGTGACAGGGCAGCTCCCAGTGCTGTCTCTGATGCAGAGGTGGGGAATCTCTAACCCCAGTGACAGGGCAGCTCCCAGTGCTGTCTCTGCAGCAGAGGTGGGGGTCTCTAACCCCAGTGACAGGGCAGCTCCCAGTGCTATCTCTGAAGCAGAGGTGAGGTCTCTCTGACCCCAATGACAGGGCAGCTCCCAGTGCTGTCTCTTATGCTGAGGTGAGGGGGGTCTCTGATCCCAGTGACAGGGCAGCTCCCAGTGCTGTCTTTGAAGCAGAGGTGAGGGGTGTTTATGACCCCAGTGACAGTGCAGCTCCCAGTGCTATCTCTGAAGCAGAGGTGAGGGGGGTCTCTGACACCAGTGACAGGGCAGCTCCCAGTGCTGTCTCTTATGCAGAGGTGAGGGGGGTCTCTGATCCCAGTGACAGGGCAGCTCCCAGTGCTGTCTTTGAAGCAGAGGTGAGGGGTGTTTATGACCCCAGTGACAGGGCAGCTCCCAGTGCTGTCCCTGCAGCAGAGGTGAGGGGGGTCTCTGACCCCAGTGACAGGGCAGCTCCCAGTGCTGTCTCTTATGCAGAGGTGAGGGGGGTCTCTGATCCCAGTGACAGGGCAGCTCCCAGTGCTGTCTTTGAAGCAGAGGTGAGGGGTGTTTATGACCCCAGTGACAGGGCAGCTCCCAGTGCTGTCCCTGCAGCAGAGGCGAGGGCTCTCTGACCCCAGTGACAGGGCAGCTCCCAGTGCTGTCTCTGCAGCAGTGGCAAGGGGTCTCTGACCCCAGTGACAGGGCAGCTCCCAGTGCTGTCTCTGCAGCAGAGGCGAGGGGTCTCGGACCCCAGTGACAGGGCAACTCCCAGCGCTGTCTCTGCAGCAGAGGTGAGGGCTCTCTGACCCCAGTGACAGGGCAGCTCCCAGTGCTGTCTCTATTGCAGGGGTGAGGGGTCTCAGACCCCAGTGACAGGGCAGCTCCCAGTGCTGTCTCTATTGCAGGGACCAGGGATCTCTGACCCCAGTGACAGGGCAGATCCCAGTGCTGTCTCTATTGCAGGGGTGAGGGGTCTCTGACCCCAGTGACAGGGCAGCTCCCAGTGCTGTCTCTATTGCAGGGTTGTGAGGTCTCTCTGACCCCAGTGACAGGGCAGCTCCCAGTGCCGTCTCTATTGCAGGGGTCAGGGATCTCTGACCCCAGTGACAGGGCAGCTCCCAGTGCTGTCCCTATTGCAGGGGTGAGGTCTCTCTGACCCCAGTGACAGGGCAGCTCCCAGTGCTGTCTCTGAAGCAGAGGTGAGGGGTCTCTGACCCCAGTGACAGGGCAGCTCCCAGTGCTGTTTCTATTGCAGGGGTCAGGGATCTCTGATCCCAGTGACAGGGCAGCTCCCAGTGCTGTCTCTATTTCAGGGAGAAGGGATCTATGACCCCAGTGACAGGGCAGCTCCCAGTGCTGTCCCTGCAGCAGAGGCGAGGGGTCTCGGACCCCAGTGACAGGGCAGCTCCCAGTGCTGTCTCTGCAGCAGTGGCGAGTGTTCTCTGACCCCAGTGACAGGGCAGCTCCCAGTGCTGTTTCTATTGCAGGGGTGACGGGTCTCGGACCCCAGTGACAGGGCAGCTGCCAGTGCTGTCTCTGCAGCAGAGGCGAGGGGTCTCGGACCCCAGTGACAGGGCAGCTGCCAGTGCTGTCTCTGCAGCAGAGGTGAGGGCTCTCTGACCCCAGTGACAGGGCAGCTCCGAGTGCTGTCTCTATTGCAGGGGTGAGCGGTCTCAGACCCCAGTGACAGGGCAGCTCCCAGTGCTGTCTCTATTGCAGGGATCAGGGATCTCTGACCCCAGTGACAGGGCAGATCCCAGTGCTGTCTCTATTGCAGGGGTGACGGGTCTCTGACCCCAGAGACAGGGTAGCTCCCAGTGCTGTCTCTATATCAGGGTTGTGAGGTCTCTCTGACCCCAGTGACAGGGTAGCTCCCAGTGCCGTCTCTATTGCAGGGGTCAGGGATCTCTGACCCCAGTGACAGGGAAGCTCCCAGTGCTGTCTCTATTGCAGGGGTGAGGTCTCTCTGACCCCAGTGACAGGGCAGCTCCCAGTGCTGTCTCTGAAGCAGAGGTGAGGGGTCTCTGACCCAGTGACAGGGCAGCTCCCAGTGCTGTCTCGGAAGCAGAGGTGGGGGGTATATGAACCCAATAAAGGGAAGCTCCCAGTGCTGTCTCAGAATCAGTGATGAGGGCTCGCTGACCCCAGCGACAGGGCATCTCCCAGTGCTGTCTCTGCAGCAGAGGTGAGGGATCTCTGACCCCAGTGACAGGGCAGCTCCCAGTGCTGTCTCTATTGCAGGGGTCAGGGATCTCTGACGCCAGTGACAGAGCAGCTCCCAGTGCTGTTTCTATTGCAGGGGTGACGGGTCTCGGACCCCAGTGACAGGGCAGCTGCCAGTGCTGTCTCTGCAGCAGAGGCAAGGGGTCTCGGACCCCAGTGACAGGGCAGCTCCCAGCGCTGTCTCTGCAGCAGAGGTGAGGGCTCTCTGACCCCAGTGACAGGGCAGCTCCGAGTGCTGTCTCTATTGCAGGGGTGAGGGGTCTCAGACCCCAGTGACAGGGCAGCTCCCAGTGCTGTCTCTATTGCAGGGGTCAGGGATCTCTTACCCCAGTGACAGGGCAGCTCCCAGTGCTGTTTCTATTGCAGGGGTGACGGGTCTCGGACCCCAGTGACAGGGCAGCTGCCAGTGCTGTCTCTGCAGCAGAGGCGAGGGGTCTCGGACCCCAGTGAAAGGGCAGCTCCCAGTGCTGTCTCTATTGCAGGGTTGTGAGGTCTCTCTGACCCCAGTGACAGGGTAGCTCCCAGTGCCGTCTCTATTGCAGGGGTCAGGGATCTCTGACCCCAGTGACAGGGCAGATCCCAGTGCTGTCTCTATTGCAGGGGTGAGGGGTCTCTGACCCCAGTGACAGGGCAGATCCCAGTGCTGTCTCTATTGCAGGGGTGAGGGGTCTCTGACCCCAGTGACAGGGCAGCTCCCAGTGCTGTCTCTATTGCAGGGTTGTGAGGTCTCTCTGACCCCAGTGACAGGGTAGCTCCCAGTGCCGTCTCTATTGCAGGGGTCAGGGATCTCTGACCCCAGTGACAGGGCAGCTCCCAGTGCTGCCTCTATTGCAAGGGTGAGGTCTCTCTGACCCCAGTGACAGGGCAGCTCCCAGTGCTGTCTCTGAAGCAGAGGTGAGGGGTCTCTGACCCAGTGACAGGGCAGCTCCCAGTGCTGTCTCAGAAGCAAAGGTGGGGGGTATATGAACCCAATAAAGGGAAGCGCCCAGTGCTGTCTCTATTGCAGGGGTGAGGTCTCTCTGACCCCAGTGACAGGGCAGCTCCCAGTGCTGTCTCTGAAGCAGAGGTGAGGGGTCTCTGACCCAGCGACAGGGCATCTCCCAATGCTATCTCTGCAGCAGAGGTGAGGGATCGCTGACCCCAGTGACAGGGCAGCTCCCAGTGCTGTCTCTATTGCAGGGGTCAGGGATCTCTGACGCCAGTGACAGAGCAGCTCCCAGTGCTGTCTCTGAAGCAGAGGTGAGGGGTCTCTGACCCCAGTGACAGGGCAGCTCCCAGTGCTGTCTCTATTGCAGGGGCCCAGGGATCTCTGACCCCAGTGACAGGACAGCTCCCAGTGCTGTCTCTATTGCAGGGGTCAGGGATCTCTGACCCCAGTGACAGGGCAGCTCCCAATGCTGTCTCTATTGCAGGGATCAGGGATCTCTGATCCCAGTGACAGGGCAGCTGCCAGTGCTGTCTCTACTGCAGGGGCCCAGGGATCTCTGACCCCAGTGACAGGACAGCTCCCAGTGCTGTCTCTATTGCAGGGATCAGGGATCTCTGACCCCAGTGACAGGGCAGCTCCCAGCGCTGTCTTTATTGCAGGAGTGAGGTCTCTCTGACCCCAGTGACAGGGCAGCTCCCAGTGCTATCTCTGAAGCAGAGGTGAGGTCTCTCTGACTCCAGTGACAGGGCAGCTCCCAGTGCTGTCTTTGAAGCAGAGGTGGGGGCTCTCTGACCCCAGTGACATGGCAGCTCCCAGTGCTGTCTCTGATGCAGAGGCGAGGGCTCTCTGACCCCAGTGACAGGGCAGCTCCCAGCGCTGTCTCTACAGCAGAGGTGAGTGTTCTCTGACCCCAGTGACAGGGCAGCTCCCAGTGCTGTCTCTGAAGCAGAGGTGAGGATACTCTGACCCCACTGACAGGGCAGCTCCCAGTGCTGTCCCTTTTGCAGAGGTGAGAGTTATCTGACCCCAGTGACAGGGCAGCTCCCAGTGCTGTCTCTGCAGCAGAGGTGAGGGGGTCTCTGATCCCAGTGACAGGGCAGCTCCCAGTGCTGTCTCTATTGCAGGGGTCAGGGATCTCTGACCCCAGTAACAGGGCAGCTCCCAGTGCTGTCTCTATTGTAGGGGTCAGGGATCTCTGACCCCAGTGACAGGGCAGCTGCCATAGCTGTCTCTGTAGCATAGGGGAGGGCTCTCTGACCCCAGTGACAGGGCAGCTCCCAGTGCTATCTCTGAAGCAGAGGTGAGGTCTCTCTGACACCAGTGACAGGGCAGCTCCCAGTGCTGTCTTTGAAGAAGAGGTGAGGGATGTTTATGACCCCAGTGACAGGGCAGCTCCCAGTGCTGTCTCTGCAGCAGAGGTGGGACTCTCTGACCCCAGTGACATGGCAGCTCCCAGTGCTGTCTCTGAAGCAGAGGTGAGGATACTCTGACCCCAGTGATATGGCAGCTCCCAGTGCTGTCCCTATTGCAGAGGTGAGAGTTATCTGACCCCAGTGACAGGGCAGCTCCCAGTGCTGTCTCTGCAACAGAGGTGAGGGGGTCTCTGATCCCAGTGACAGGGCAGCTCCCAGTGCTGTCTCTATTGCAGCGGTCAGGGATCTCTAACCCCAGTGACAGGGCAGCTCCCAGTGCTGTCTCTATTGCAGGGGTCAGCATCTCTGACCCCAGTGACAGGGCAGCTGCCAGTGCTGTCTCTGCTGCAGAGGTGAGGGCTCTCTGACCCCAGTGACAGGGCAGCTCCCAGTGCTGTCTCTGAAGCAGAGGTGAGGGCTCTCTGACCCCAGTGACAGGGCAGCTCCCAATGCTGTCTCTGATGCAGAGGTGAGGGGGGTCTCTGATCCCAGTGACAGGGCAGCTGCCAGTGCTGTCTCTGATGCAGAGGTGGGGGGTCTCTAACCTCAGTGACAGGGCAGCTCCCAGTGCTGTCTCAGAAGCAGAGGTGAGGGCTCTCTGACCCCAGTGACAGGGCAGCTCCCAGTGCTATCTCTGAAGCAGAGGTGAGGTCTCTCTGACTCCAGAGACAGGGCAGCTCCCAGTGCTGTCTTTGAAGCAGAGGTGGGGGCTCTCTGACCCCAGTGACATGGCAGCTCCCAGTGCTGTCTTTGAAGCAGAGGTGAGGGCTCTCTGACCCCAGTGACAGGGTAGCTCCCAGTGCTGTCTCTATTGCAGGGATCAGGGATCTCTGACCCCAGTGACAGGGCAGCTCCCAGTGCTGTCTCTATATCAGGAGTGAGGTCTCTCTGACCCCAGTGACAGGGCAGCTCCCAGTGCTGTCTCTGAAGCAGAGGTAAGGATACTCTGACCCCAGTGACAGGGCAGCTCCCAGTGCGATCCCTATTGCAGAGGTGAGAGTTATATGACCCCAGTGACAGGGCAGCTCCCAGTGCTGTCTCTGCAGCAGAGGTGAGGGGGTCTCTGATCCCAGTGACAGGGCAGCTCCCAGTGCTGTCTCTATTGCAGGGGTCAGGGATCTCTGACCCCAGTGACAGGGCAGCTCCCAGTGCTGTCTCTATTGCAGGGGTGAGGGGTCTCTGACCCCAGTGACAGGGCAGCTCCCAGTGCTGTCTCTATTGCAGGGGTGAGGGGTCTCTGACCCCCGTGACAGGGCAGTTCCCAGTGCTGTCTCTGAAGCAGAGGTGAGGTCTCTCTGACCCCAGTGACAGGGCAGCTCCCAGTGCTGTCTCTATTGCAGGGGTCAGGGATCTCTGACCCCAGTGACAGGGCAGCTCCCAGTGCTCTCTGAACCAGAGGTGAGGGCTCTCTGACCCCAGTGACAGGGCAGCTCCCAGCGCTGTCTCTATTGCAGGGGTCAGGGATCTCTGACCCCAGTGACAGGGCAGCTCCCAGTGCTGTCTCTATTGCAGGGGTGAGGGGTCTCTGACCCCAGTGACAGGGCAGCTCCCAGTGCCGTCTCTATTGCAGGGGTGAGGGGTCTCTGACCCCCGTGACAGGGCAGTTCCCAGTGGTCTCTGCAGCAGAGGTGAGGGGGGTCTCTGATCCCAGTGACAGGGCAGCCCACAGGGCTGTCTCTATTGCAGGGGTCAGGGTTCTCTGACCCCAGTGACAGGGCAGCTCCCAGTGCTGTCTCTGATGCAGAGGTGGGGAATCTCTAACCCCAGTGACAGGGCAGCTCCCAGTGCTGTCTCTGCAGCAGAGGTGGGGGTCTCTAACCCCAGTGACAGGGCAGCTCCCAGTGCTATCTCTGAAGCAGAGGTGAGGGCTCTCTGACCCCAGTGACAGGGCAGCTCCCAGTGCTGTCTCTTATGCTGAGGTGAGGGGGGTCTCTGATCCCAGTGACAGGGCAGCTCCCAGTGCTGTCTTTGAAGCAGAGGTGAGGGGTGTTTATGACCCCAGTGACAGTGCAGCTCCCAGTGCTATCTCTGAAGCAGAGGTGAGGGGGGTCTCTGACCCCAGTGACAGGGCAGCTCCCAGTGCTGTCTCTTATGCAGAGGTGAGGGGGGTCTCTGATCCCAGTGACAGGGCAGCTCCCAGTGCTGCCTTTGAAGCAGAGGTGAGGGGTGTATATGACCCCAGTGACAGGGCAGCTCCCAGTGCTGTCCCTGCAGCAGAGGTGAAGGGGGTCTCTGACCCCAGTGACAGGGCAGCTCCCAGTGCTGTCTCTT
Organism: Ambystoma mexicanum; assembly: GCF_040938575.1. Taxonomy (NCBI): domain Eukaryota; kingdom Metazoa; phylum Chordata; class Amphibia; order Caudata; family Ambystomatidae; genus Ambystoma; species Ambystoma mexicanum. Next base: position 1,285,973,900 of record NC_090926.1, read on the forward strand.
TTGCAGAGGTGAGGGGGGTCTCTGATCCCAGTGACAGGGCAGCTCCCAGTGCTGTCTTTGAAGCAGAGGTGAGGGGTGTTTATGACCCCAGTGACAGGGCAGCTCCCAGTGCTGTCCCTGCAGCAGAGGCGAGGGCTCGCTGACCCCAGTGACAGGGCAGCTCCCAGTGCTATCTCTGCAGCAGTGGCGAGTGTTCTCTGACCCCAGTGACAGGGCAGCTCCCAGTGCTGTCTCTGCAGCAGAGGCGAGGGGTCTCGGACCCCAGTGACAGGGCAGCTCCCAGCGCTGTCTCTGCAGCAGAGGTGAGGGCTCTCTGACCCCAGTGACAGGGCAGCTCCCAGTGCTGTCTCTATTGCAGGGGTGAGGGGTCTCAGACCCCAGTGACAGGGCAGCTCCCAGTGCTGTCTCTATTGCAGGGACCAGGGATCTCTGACCCCAGTGACAGGGCAGATCCCAGTGCTGTCTCTATTGCAGGGGTGAGGGGTCTCTGACCCCAGTGACAGGGCAGCTCCCAGTGCTGTCTCTATTGCAGGGTTGTGAGGTCTCTCTGACCCCAGTGACAGGGCAGCTCCCAGTGCCGTCTCTATTGCAGGGGTCAGGGATCTCTGACCCCAGTGACAGGGCAGCTCCCAGTGCTGTCCCTATTGCAGGGGTGAGGTCTCTCTGACCCCAGTGACAGGGCAGCTCCCAGTGCTGTCTCTGAAGCAGAGGTGAGGGGTCTCTGACCCCAGTGACAGGGCAGCTCCCAGTGCTGTTTCTATTGCAGGGGTCAGGGATCTCTGATCCCAGTGACAGGGCAGCTCCCAGTGCTGTCTCTATTTCAGGGAGAAGGGATCTATGACCCCAATGACAGGGCAGCTCCCAGTGCTGTCCCTGCAGCAGAGGCGAGGGGTCTCGGACCCCAGTGACAGGGCAGCTCCCAGTGCTGTCTCTGCAGCAGTGGCGAGTGTTCTCTGACCCCAGTGACATGGTAGCTCCCAGTGCTGTTTCTATTGCAGGGGTGACGGGTCTCAGACCCCAGTGACAGGGCAGCTGCCAGTGCTGTCTCTGCAGCAGAGGCGAGGGGTCTCGGACCCCAGTGACAGGGCAGCTCCCAGCGCTGTCTCTGCAGCAGAGGTGAGGGCTCTCTGACCCCAGTGACAGGGCAGCTCCGAGTGCTGTCTCTATTGCAGGGGTGAGGGGTCTCAGACCCCAGTGACAGGGCAGCTCCCAGTGCTGTCTCTATTGCAGGGATCAGGGATCTCTGACCCCAGTGACAGGGCAGATCCCAGTGCTGTCTCTATTGCAGGGGTGACGGGTCTCTGACCCCAGTGACAGGGCAGCTCCCAGTGCTGTCTCTATTGCAGGGTTGTGAGGTCTCTCTGACCCCAGTGACAGGGTAGCTCCCAGTGCCGTCTCTATTGCAGGGGTCAGGGATCTCTGACCCCAGTGACAGGGAAGCTCCCAGTGCTGTCTCTATTGCAGGGGTGAGGTCTCTCTGACCCCAGTGACAGGGCAGCTCCCAGTGCTGTCTCTGAAGCAGAGGTGAGGGGTCTCTGACCCAGTGACAGGGCAGCTCCCAGTGCTGTCTCGGAAGCAGAGGTGGGGGGTATATGAACCCAATAAAGGGAAGCTCCCAGTGCTGTCTCTGAATCAGAGATGAGGGCTCGCTGACCCCAGCGACAGGGCATCTCCCAGTGCTGTCTCTGCAGCAGAGGTGAGGGATCTCTGACCCCAGTGACAGGGCAGCTCCCAGTGCTGTCTCTATTGCAGGGGTCAGGGATCTCTGACGCCAGTGACAGAGCAGCTCCCAGTGCTGTTTCTATTGCAGGGGTGACGGGTCTCGGACCCCAGTGACAGGGCAGCTGCCAGTGCTGTCTCTGCAGCAGAGGCGAGGGGTCTCGGACCCCAGTGACAGGGCAGCTCCCAGCGCTGTCTCTGCAGCAGAGGTGAGGGCTCTCTGACCCCAGTGACAGGGCAGCTCCGAGTGCTGTCTCTATTGCAGGGGTGAGGGGTCTCAGACCCCAGTGACAGGGCAGCTCCCAGTGCTGTCTCTATTGCAGGGATCAGGGATCTCTGACCCCAGTGACAGGGCAGATCCCAGTGCTGTCTCTATTGCAGGGGTGAGGGGTCTCTGACCCCAGTGACAGGGCAACTCCCAGTGCTGTCTCTATTGCAGGGGTCAGGGATCTCTTACCCCAGTGACAGGGCAGCTCCCAGTGCTGTTTCTATTGCAGGGGTGACGGGTCTCGGACCCCAGTGACAGGGCAGCTGCCAGTGCTGTCTCTGCAGCAGAGGCGAGGGGTCTCGGACCCCAGTGAAAGGGCAGCTCCCAGCGCTGTCTCTGCAGCAGAGGTGAGGGCTCTCTGACCCCAGTGACAGGGCAGCTCCGAGTGCTGTCTCTATTGCAGGGGTGAGGGGTCTCTGGCCCCAGTGACAGGGCAGCTCCCAGTGCTGTCTCTATTGCAGGGTTGTGAGGTCTCTCTGTCCCCAGTGACAGGGTAGCTCCCAGTGCCGTCTCTATTGCAGGGGTCAGGGATCTCTGACCCCAGTGACAGGGCAGATCCCAGTGCTGTCTCTATTGCAGGGGTGAGGGGTCTCTGACCCCAGTGACAGGGCAGATCCCAGTGCTGTCTCTATTGCAGGGGTGAGGGGTCTCTGACCCCAGTGACAGGGCAGCTCCCAGTGCTGTCTCTATTGCAGGGTTGTGAAGTCTCTCTGACCCCAGTGACAGGGTAGCTCCCAGTGCCGTCTCTATTGCAGGGGTCAGGGATCTCTGACCCCAGTGACAGGGCAGCTCCCAGTGCTGTCTCTATTGCAGGGGTGAGGTCTCTCTGACCCCAGTGACAGGGCAGCTCCCAGTGCTGTCTCTGAAGCAGAGGTGAGGGGTCTCTGACCCAGTGACAGGGCAGCTCCCAGTGCTGTCTCAGAAGCAAAGGTGGGGGGTATATGAACCCAATAAAGGGAAGCTCCCAGTGCTGTCTCTGAATCAGAGGTGAGGGCTCGCTGACCCCAGCGACAGGGCATCTCCCAATGCTATCTCTGCAGCAGAGGTGAGGGATCTCTGACCCCAGTGACAGGGCAGCTCCCAGTGCTGTCTCTATTGCAGGGGTCAGGGATCTCTGACGCCAGTGACAGAGCAGCTCCCAGTGCTGTCTCTGAAGCAGAGGTGAGGGGTCTCTGACCCCAGTGACAGGGCAGCTCCCAGTGCTGTCTCTATTGCAGGGGCCCAGGGATCTCTGACCCCAGTGACAGGACAGCTCCCAGTGCTGTCTCTATTGCAGGGGTCAGGGATCTCTGACCCCAGTGACAGGGCAGCTCCCAATGCTGTCTCTATTGCAGGGATCAGGGATCTCTGATCCCAGTGACAGGGCAGCTGCCAGTGCTGTCTCTACTGCAGGGGCCCAGGGATCTCTGACCCCAGTGACAGGACAGCTCCCAGTGCTGTCTCTATTGCAGGGATCAGGGATCTCTGACCCCAGTGACAGGGCAGCTCCCAGTGCTGTCTCTATTGCAGGGGTGAGGAGTCTCAGACCCCAGTGACAGGGCAGCTGCCAGTGCTGTCTCTACTGCAGAGGCGAGGGGTCTCTGACCCCAGTGACAGGGCAGCTCCCAGTGCTGTCCCTGCAGCAGAGGCAAGGGGTCTCGGACCCCAGTGACAGGGCAGCTCCCAGTGCTGTCTCTGCAACACTGGCGAGTGTTCTCTGACCCCAGGGACAGGGCAGCTCCCAGTGCTGTCTCTATTGCAGGGGTGAGGGGTCTCGGACCCCAGTGACAGGGCAGCTGCCAGTGCTGTCTCTACTGCAGAGGCGAGGGGTCTCTGACCCCCCAGAGACAGGTCAGCTCCCAGTGCTGTCTCTGCAGCAGAGGCGAGGGGTCTCGGACCCCAGTGACAGGGCAGCTCCCAGCGCTGTCTCTGCAGCAGAGGTGAGGGCTCTCTGACCCCAGTGACAGGGCAGCTCCCAGTGCTGTCTCTATTGCAGGGGTGAGGGGTCTCAGATCCCAGTGACAGGGCAGCTCCCAGTGCTGTCTCTATTGCAGGGACCAGGGATCTCTGACCCCAGTGACAGGGCAGATCCCAGTGCTGTCTCTATTGCAGGGGTGAGGGGTCTCTGACCCCAGTGGCAGGGCAGCTCCCAGTGCTGTCTCTATTGCAGGGTTGTGAGGTCTCTCTGACCCCAGTGACAGGGCAGCTCCCAGTGCCGTCTCTATTGCAGGGGTCAGGGATCTCTGACCCCAGTGACAGGGGAGCTCCCAGTGCTGTCTCTATTGCAGGGGTGAGGTCTCTCTGACCCCAGTGACAGGGCAGCTCCCAGTGCTGTTTCTATTGCAGGGGTGAGGTCTCTCTGACCCCAGTGACAGGGCAGCTCCCAGTGCTGTCTCTGAAGCAGAGGGGTCTCTGACCCCAGTGGCAGGGCAGCTCCCAGTGCTGTCTCTATTGCAGGGGTCAGGGATCTCTGACCCCAGTGACAGGACAGCTCCCAGTGCTGTTTCTATTGCAGGTGTCAGGGATCTCTGACCCCAGTGACAGGGCAGCTCCCAGTGCTGTCTGTATTGCAGGGAGAAGGGATCTATGACCCCAGTGACAGGGCAGCTCCCAGTGCTGTCCCTGCAGCAGAGGCGAGGGGTCTCGGGCCCCAGTGACAGGGCAGCTCCCAGTGCTGTCTCTGCAGCAGAGGCGAGGGGTCTCGGACCCCAGTACCAGGGCAGCTCCCAGCGCTGTCTCTGCAGCAGAGGTGAGGGCTCTCTGACCCCAGTGACAGGGCAGATCCCAGTGCTGTCTCTATTGCAGGGGTGAGGGGTCTCTGACCCCAGTGACAGGGCAGCTCCCAGTGCTGTCTCTATTGCAGGGTTGTGAGGTCTCTCTGACCCCAGTGACAGGGTAGCTCCCAGTGCCGTCTCTATTGCAGGGGTCAGGGATCTCTGACGCCAGTGACAGAGCAGCTCCCAGTGCTGTTTCTATTGCAGGGGTGACGGGTCTCGGACCCCAGTGACAGGGCAGCTGCCAGTGCTGTCTCTGCAGCAGAGGCGAGGGGTCTCGGACCCCAGTGACAGGGCAGCTCCCAGCGCTGTCTCTGCAGCAGAGGTGAGGGCTCTCTGACCCCAGTGACAGGGCAGCTCCGGGTGCTGTCTCTATTGCAGGGGTGACGGGTCTCGGACCCCAGTGACAGGGCAGCTGCCAGTGCTGTCTCTGCAGCAGAGGCGAGGGGTCTCGGACCCCAGTGACAGGGCAGCTCCCAGTGCTGTCTTTGAAGCAGAGGTGGGGGCTCTCTGACCCCAGTGACATGGCAGCTCCCAGTGCTGTCTTGGAAGCAGAGGTGAGGGCTCTCTGACCCCAGTGACAGGGTAGCTCCCAGTGCTGTCTCTATTGCAGGGATCAGGGATCTCTGACCCCAGTTACAGGGCAGCTCCCAGCGCTGTCTTTATTGCAGGAGTGAGGTCTCTCTGACCCCAGTGACAGGGCAGCTTCCAGTGCTGTCTCTATTGCAGGGGTAAGGGGTCTCTGACCCCAGTGACAGGGTAGCTCCCTTTGCTGTCTCTATTGCAGGGATCAGGGATCTCTGACTCCAGTGACAGGGCAGCTCTCAGTGCTGTCTCTATTGCAGGAGTGAGGTCTCTCTGACCCCAGTGACAGGGCAGCTCCCAGTGCTGTCTCTATTGCAGGGGTAAGGGGTCTCTGACCCCAGTGACAGGGCAGCTCCCAGTGCTGTCTCTGAAGCAGAGGTGAGGGCTCTCTGACTCCAGTGACAGGGCAGCTCCCAGTGCTGTCTTTGAAGCAGAGGTGAGGTCTCTCTGACTCCAGTGACAGGGCAGCTCCCAGTGCTGTCTTTGAAGCATAGGTGTCGGCTCTCCGACCCCAGTGACATGGCAGCTCCCAGTGCTGTCTTTGAAGCAGAGGTGAGGGCTCTCTGACCCCAGTGACAGGGTAGCTCCCAGTGCTGTCTCTATTGCAGGGATCAGGGATCTCTGACCCCAGTTACAGGGCAGCTCCCAGTGCTGTCTTTATTGCAGGAGTGAGGTCTCTCTGACCCCAGTGACAGGGCAGCTTCCAGTGCTGTCTCTATTGCAGGGGTAAGGTGTCTCTGACCCCATTGACAGGGCAGCTCCCAGTGCTATCTCTGAAGCAGAGGTGAGGTCTCTCTGACTCCAGTGACAGGGCAGCTCCCAGTGCTGTCTTTGAAGCAGAGGTGGGGGCTCTCTGACCCCAGTGACATGGCAGCTCCCAGTGCTGTCTCTGATGCAGAGGCGAGGGCTCTCTGACCCCAGTGACAGGGCAGCTCCCAGTGCTGTCTCTACAGCAGAGGTGAGTGTTCTCTGACCCCAGTGACAGGGCAGCTCCCAGTGCTGTCTCTGAAGCAGAGGTGAGGATACTCTGACCCCACTGACAGGGCAGCTCCCAGTGCTGTCCCTATTGCAGAGGTGAGAGTTATCTGACCCCAGTGACAGGGCAGCTCCCAGTGCTGTCTCTGCAGCAGAGGTGAGGGGGTCTCTGATCCCAGTGACAGGGCAGCTCCCAGTGCTGTCTCTATTGCAGGGGTCAGGGATCTCTGACCCCAGTAACAGGGCAGCTCCCAGTGCTGTCTCTATTGCAGGGGTCAGGGATCTCTGACCCCAGTGACAGGGCAGCTGCCATAGCTGTCTCTGCAGCAGAGGGGAGGGCTCTCTGACCCCAGTGACAGGGCAGCTCCCAGTGCTATCTCTGAAGCAGAGGTGAGGTCTCTCTGACACCAGAGACAGGGCAGCTCCCAGTGCTGTCTTTGAAGAAGAGGTGAGGGATGTTTATGACCCCAGTGACAGGGCAGCTCCCAGTGCTGTCTCTGCAGCAGAGGTGGGACTCTCTGACCCCAGTGACATGGCAGCTCCCAGTGCTGTCTCTGAGGCAGAGGTGAGGATACTCTGACCCCAGTGACATGGCAGCTCCCAGTGCTGTCCCTATTGCAGAGGTGAGAGTTATCTGACCCCAGTGACAGGGCAGCTCCCAGTGCTGTCTCTGCAACAGAGGTGAGGGGGTCTCTGATCCCAGTGACAGGGCAGCTCCCAGTGCTGTCTCTATTGCAGCAGTCAGGGATCTCTAACGCCAGTGACAGGGCAGCTCCCAGTGCTGTCTCTATTGCAGGGGTCAGCATCTCTGACCCCAGTGACAGGGCAGCCAGTGCTGTCTCTGCTGCAGAGGTGAGGGCTCTCGGACCCCAGTGACAGGGCAGCTCCCAGTGCTGTCTCTGAAGCAGAGGTGAGGGCTCTCTGACCCCAGTGACAGGGCAGCTCCCAATGCTGTCTCTGATGCAGAGTTGAGGGGGGTCTCTGATCCCAGTGACAGGGCAGCTGCCAGTGCTGTCTCTGATGCAGAGGTGGGGGGTCTCTAACCTCAGTGACAGGGCAGCTCCCAGTGCTGTCTCAGAAGCAGAGGTGAGGGCTCTCTGACCCCAGTGACAGGGCAGCTCCCAGTGCTATCTCTGAAGCAGAGGTGAGGTCTCTCTGACTCCAGAGACAGGGCAGCTCCCAGTGCTGTCTTTGAAGCAGAGGTGGGGGCTCTCTGACCCCAGTGACATGGCAGCTCCCAGTGCTGTCTTTGAAGCAGAGGTGAGGGCTCTCTGACCCCAGTGACAGGGTAGCTCCCAGTGCTGTCTCTATTGCAGGGATCAGGGATCTCTGACCCCAGTGACAGGGCAGCTCCCAGTGCTGTCTCTATATCAGGAGTGAGGTCTCTCTGACCCCAGTGACAGGGCAGCTCCCAGTGCTGTCTCTGAAGCAGAGGTAAGGATACTCTGACCCCAGTGACAGGGCAGCTCCCAGTGCTGTCCCTATTGCAGAGGTGAGAGTTATCTGACCCCAGTGACAGGGCAGCTCCCAGTGCTGTCTCTGCAGCAGAGGTGAGGGGGTCTCTGATCCCAGTGACAGGGCAGCTCCCAGTGCTGTCTCTATTGCAGGGGTCAGGGATCTCTGACCCCAGTGACAGGGCAGCTCCCAGTGCTGTCTCTATTGCAGGGGTCAGGGATCTCTGACCCCAGTGACAGGGCAGCTGCCATAGCTGTCTCTGCAGCAGAGGGGAGGGCTCTCTGGCCCCAGTGACAGGGCAGCTCCCAGTGCTATCTCTGAAGCAGAGGTGAGGTCTCTCTGAACCCAGTGACAGGGCAGCTCCCAGTGCTGTCTTTGAAGCAGAGGTGAGGGATGTTTATGACCCCAGTGACATGGCAGCTCCCAGTGCTGTCTCTGAAGCAGAGGTGAGGATACTCTGACCCCAGTGACATGGCAGCTCCCAGTGCTGTCCCTATTCCAGAGGTGAGAGTTATCTGTCCCCAGTGACAGGGCAGCTCCCAGTGCTGTCTCTGTAGCAGAGGTGAGGGGGTCTCTGATCCCAGTGACAGGGCAGCTCCCAGTGCTGTCTCTATTTTAGGGGTCAGGGATCTCTGACCCCAGCGACAGGGCAGCTGCCAGTGCTGTCTCTGCAGCAGAGGGGAGGGATCTCTGACCCCAGTGACAGGGCAGCTCCAAGTGCTGTCTCTGAAGCAGAGTTGAGGGCTCTCTGACTCCAGTGACAGGGCAGCTCCCAATGCTGTCTCTGATGCAGAGGTGGGGGGTCTCTAACCCCAGTGACAGGGCAGCTCCCAGTGCTGTCTCTGAAGCAGAGGTGAGGGCTCTCTGACCCCAGTGACAGGGCAGCTCCCAGTGCTGTCTCTGCAGCAGAGGCGAGGGCTCGCTACCCCCAGTGACAGCGCAGCACCCAGTGCTGTCTCAGAAGCAGAGGTGAGGGCCTCTCTGGCCCCAGTGACAGGGCAGCTCCCAGTGCTGTCTCTGATGCAGAGGTGAGGGCTCTCTGACCCCAGTGACAGGGCAGCTCCCAGTGATGTCTCTGCAGCAGAGGTGAGGGGGGGTCTCTGATTCCAGTGACAGGGCAGCTGCCAGTGCTGTCTCTGATGCAGAGGTGAGGGTTCTCTAACCTCAGTGACAGGGCAGCTCCCAGTGCTGTCTCAGAAGCAGAGGTGAGGGCTCTCTGACCCCAGTGACAGGGCAGCTCCCAGTGCTATCTCTGAAGCAGAGGTGAGGTCTCTTTGACTTCAGTGACAGGGCAGCTCCCAGTGCTGTCTTTGAAGCAGAGGTGGGGGCTCTCTGACCCCAGTGACATGGCAGCTCCCAGTGCTGTCTTTGAAGCAGAGGTGAGGGCTCTCTGACCCCAGTGACAGGGTAGCTCCCAGTGCTGTCTCTATTGCAGGGATCAGGGATCTCTGACCCCAGTGACAGGGCATCTCCCAGTGCTGTCTCTATTGCAGGAGTGAGGTCTCTCTGACCCCAGTGACAGGGCAGCTCCCAGTGCTGTCTCTATTGCAGGGGTAAGGGGTCTCTGACCCCAGTGACAGGGCAGCTCCCAGTGCTGTCTCTGAAGCAGAGGTGAGGTCTCTCTGACTCCAGTGACAGGGCAGCTCCCAGTGCTGTCTTTGAAGCAGAGGTGGGGGCTCTCTGACCCCAGTGACATGGCAGCTCCCAGTGCTGTCTCTGATGCAGAGGTGAGGGCTCTCTGACCCCAGTGACATGGCAGCTCCCAGTGATGTCTCTGATGCAGAGGCGAGGGCTCTCTGACCCCAGTGACAGGGCAGTTCCCAGTGCTGTCTCTACAGCAGAGGTGAGTGTTCTCTGACCTCAGTGACAGGGCAGCTCCCAGTGCTGTCTCTGAAGCAGAGGTGAGGATACTCTGACCCCAGTGACATGGCAGCTCCCAGTGCTGTCTCTGATGCAGAGGCGAGGGCTCTCTGACTCCAGTGACAGGGCAGCTCCCAGTGCTGTCTCTGCAGCAGAGGTGAGGGGGTCTCTGATCCCAGTGACAGAGCAGCTCCCAGTGCTGTCTCTATCGCAGGGGTCAGGGATCTCTGACCCCAGTGACAGGGCAGCTCCCAGTGCTGTCTCTATTGCAGGGGTCAGGGATCTCTGACCCCAGTGACAGGGCAGCTGCCATAGCTGTCTCTGCAGCAGAGGGGAGGGCTCTCTGACCCCAGTGACAGGGCAGCTCCCAGTGCTATCTCTGAAGCAGAGGTGAGGTCTCTCTGACCCCAGTGACAGGGCAGCTCCCAGTGCTGTCTTTGAAGCAGAGGTGAGGGATGTTTATGACCCCAGTGACAGGGCAGCTCCCATTGCTGTCTCTGCAGCAGAGGTGGGGGCTCTCTGACCCCAGTGACATGGCAGCTCCCAGTGCTGTCTCTGAAGCAGAGGTGAGGATACTCTGACCCCAGTGACATGGCAGCTCCCAGTGCTGTCCCTATTCCAGAGGTGAGAGTTATCTGACCCCAGTGACAGGGCAGCTCCCAGTGCTGTCTCTATTGCAGGGTTCAGGGATCCCTGACCCCAGTGACAGGGCAGCTCCCAGTGCTGTCTCTATTGCAGGGGTCAGGCATCTCTGACCCCAGTGGCAGGGCAGCTCCCAGTGCTATCTCTGAAGCAGAGATGAGGGCTCTCTGACCCCAGTGACAGGGCAGCTCCCAGTGCTGTCTCTGATGCAGAGGTGAGGGCTCTCTGACCCCAGTGACAGGGCAGCTCCCAGTGATGTCTCTGCAGCAGAGGTGAGGGGGGTCTCTGATCCCAGTGACAGGGCAGCTGCCAGTGCTGTCTCTGATGCAGAGGTGGGGGGTCTCTAACCTCAGTGACAGGGCAGCTCCCAGTGCTGTCTCAGAAGCAGAGGTGAGGGCTCTCTGACCCCAGTGACAGGGCAGCTCCCAGTGCTATCTCTGAAGCAGAGGTGAGGTCTCTCTGACTCCAGTGACAGGGCAGCTCCCAGTGCTGTTTTGAAGCAGAGGTGAGGGCTCTCTGACCCCAGTGACAGGGTAGCTCCCAGTGCTGTCTCTATTGCAGGGATCAGGGATCTCTGACCCCAGTGACAGGGCAGCTCCCAGTGCTGTCTCTATTGCAGGAGTGAGGTCTCTCTGACCCCCGTGACAGGGCAGCTCCCAGTGCTGTCTCTGTTGCAGGGGTAAGGGGTCTCTGACCCCAGTGACAGGGCAGCTCCCAGTGCTGTCTCTGAAGCAGAGGTGAGGTCTCTCTGACTCCAGTGACAGGGCAGCTCCCAGTGCTGTCTTTGAAGCAGAGGTGGGGGCTCTCTGACCCCAGTGACATGGCAGCTCCCAGTGCTGTCTCTGATGCAGAGGTGAGGGCTCTCTGACCCCAGTGACATGGCAGCTCCCAGTGCTGTCTCTGATGCAGAGGCGAGGGCTCTCTGACCCCAGTGACAGGGCAGCTCCCAGTGCTGTCTCTACAGCAGAGGTGAGTGTTCTCTGACCCCAGTGACAGGGCAGCTCCCAGTGCTGTCTCTGAAGCAGAGGTGAGGATACTCTGACCCCAGTGACAGGGCAGCTCCCAGTGCTGTCCCTATTGCAGAGGTGAGAGTTATCTGACCCCAGTGACAGGGCAGCTCCCAGTGCTGTCGTTGCAGCAGAGGTGAGGGGTCTCTGATCCCAGTGACAGGGCAGCTCCCAGTGCTGTCTCTATTGCAGGGGTCAGGGATCTCTGACCCCAGTGACAGGGCAGCTCCCAGTGCTGTCTCTATTGCAGGGGTCAGGGATCTCTGACCCCAGTGACAGGGCAGCTGCCATAGCTGTCTCTGCAGCAGATGGGAGGGCTCTCTGACCCCAGTGACAGGGCAGCTCCCAGTGCTATCTCTGAAGCAGAGGTGAGGTCTCTCTGACCCCAGTGACAGGGAAGCTCCCAGTGCTGTCTTTGAAGCAGAGGTGAGGGATGTTTATGACCCCAGTGACATGGAAGCTCCCAGTGCTGTCTCTGAAGCAGAGGTGAGGATACTCTGACCCCAGTGACATGGCAGCTCCCAGTGCTGTCCCTATTCCAGAGGTGAGAGTTATCTGACCCCAGTGACAGGGCAGCTCCCAGTGCTGTCTCTGTAGCAGAGGTGAGGGGGTCTCTGATCCCAGTGACAGGGCAGCTCCCAGTGCTGTCTCTATTGCAGGGGTCAGGGATCTCTGACCCCAGTGACAGGGCAGCTCCCAGTGCTGTCTCTATTGCAGGGGTCAGGGATCTCTGACCACAGTGACAGGGCAGCTGCCAGTGCTGTCTCTGCAGCAGAGGGGAGGGATCTCTGACCCCAGTGACAGGGCAGCTCCCAGTGCTGTCTCTGAAGCAGAGGTGAGGGCTCTCTGACCCCAGTGACAGGGCAGCTCCCAATGCTGTCTCTGATGCAGAGGTGGGGGGTCTCTAACCCCAATTACAGGGCAGCTCCCAGTGCTATCTCTGAAGCAGAGGTGAGGGCTCTCTGACCCCAGTGACAGGGCAGCTCCCAGTGCTGTCTTTGAAGCAGAGGTGAGGGATGTTTATGACCCCAGTGACAGGGCAGCTCCCAGTGCTGTCTCTGCAGCAGAGGTGGGGGCTCTCTGACCCCAGTGACATGGCAGCTCCCAGTGCTGTCTCTGATGCAGAGGTGAGCGCTCTCTGACCCCCAGTGACATGGCAGCTCCCAATGCTGTCTCTGATGCAGAGGCGAGGGCTCTCTGACCCCAGTGACAGGGCAGCTCCCAGTGCTGTCTCTACAGCAGAGGTGAGTGTTCTCTGACCCCAGTGACAGGGCAGCTCACAGTGCTGTCTCTGAAGCAGAGGTGAGGATACTCTGACCCCAGTGACAGGGCAGCTCCCAGTGCTGTCCCTATTGCAGAGGTGAGAGTTATCTGACCCCAGTGACAGGGCAGCTCCCAGTGCTGTCTCTGCAGCAGAGGTGAGGGGGTCTCTGATCCCAGTGACAGGGCAGCTCCCAGTGCTGTCTCTATTGCAGGGGTCAGGGATCTCTGACCCCAGTGACAGGGCAGCTGCCAGTGCTGTCTCTGCAGCAGATGGGAGGGCTCTCTGACCCCAGTGACAGGGCAGCTCCCAGTGCTGTCGCTGAAGCAGAGGTGAGGGCTCTCTGACCCCAGTGACAGGGCAGCTCCCCATGCTATCTCTGAAGCAGAGGTGAGGTCTCTCTGACTCCAGTGACAGGGCAGCTCCCAGTGCTGTCTTTGAAGAAGAGGTGGGGGCTCTCTGACCCCAGTGACATCGCAGCTCCCAGTGATGTCTTTGAAGCAGAGGTGAGGGCTCTCTGACCCCAGTGACAGGGTAGCTCCCAGTGCTGTCTCTATTGCAGGGATCAGGGATATCTGACCCCAGTGACAGGGCAGCTCCCAGTGCTGTCTCTATTGCAGGGATCAGGGATCTCTGACCCCAGTTACAGGGCAGCTCCCAGCGCTGTCTTTATTGCAGGAGTGAGGTCTCTCTGACCCCAGTGACAGGGCAGCTTCCAGTGCTGTCTCTATTGCAGGGGTAAGGGGTCTCTGACCCCAGTGACAGGGTAGCTCCCTTTGCTGTCTCTATTGCAGGGATCAGGGATCTCTGACCCCAGTGACAGGGCAGCTCCCAGTGCTGTCTCTATTGCAGGAGTGAGGTCTCTCTGACCCCAGTGACAGGGCAGCTCCCAGTGCTGTCTCTATTGCAGGGGTAAGGGGTCTCTGACCCCAGTGACAGGGCAGCTCCCAGTGCTGTCTCTGAAGCAGAGGTGAGGGCTCTCTGACTCCAGTGACAGGGCAGCTCCCAGTGCTGTCTTTGAAGCAGAGGTGAGGTCTCTCTGACTCCAGTGACAGGGCAGCTCCCAGTGCTGTCTTTGAAGCAGGGGTGTCTGCTCTCCGACCCCAGTGACATGGCAGCTCCCAGTGCTGTCTTTGAAGCAGAGGTGAGGGCTCTCTGACCCCAGTGACAGGGTAGCTCCCAGTGCTGTCTCTATTGCAGGGATCAGGGATCTCTGACCCCAGTTACAGGGCAGCTCCCAGTGCTGTCTTTATTGCAGGAGTGAGGTCTCTCTGACCCCAGTGACAGGGCAGCTTCCAGTGCTGTCTCTATTGCAGGGGTAAGGTGTCTCTGACCCCATTGACAGGGCAGCTCCCAGTGCTATCTCTGAAGCAGAGGTGAGGTCTCTCTGACTCCAGTGACAGGGCAGCTCCCAGTGCTGTCTTTGAAGCAGAGGTGGGGGCTCTCTGACCCCAGTGACATGGCAGCTCCCAGTGCTGTCTCTGATGCAGAGGCGAGGGCTCTCTGACCCCAGTGACAGGGCAGCTCCCAGTGCTGTCTCTACAGCAGAGGTGAGTGTTCTCTGACCCCAGTGACAGGGCAGCTCCCAGTGCTGTCTCTGAAGCAGAGGTGAGGATACTCTGACCCCACTGACAGGGCAGCTCCCAGTGCTGTCCCTATTGCAGAGGTGAGAGTTATCTGACCCCAGTGACAGGGCAGCTCCCAGTGCTGTCTCTGCAGCAGAGGTGAGGGGGTCTCTGATCCCAGTGACAGGGCAGCTCCCAGTGCTGTCTCTATTGCAGGGGTCAGGGATCTCTGACCCCAGTAACAGGGCAGCTCCCAGTTCTGTCTCTATTGCAGGGGTCAGGGATCTCTGACCCCAGTGACAGGGCAGCTGCCATAGCTGTCTCTGCAGCAGAGGGGAGGGCTCTCTGACCCCAGTGACAGGGCAGCTCCCAGTGCTATCTCTGAAGCAGAGGTGAGGTCTCTCTGACACCAGTGACAGGGCAGCTCCCAGTGCTGTCTCTATTGCAGGGGTCAGGGATCTCTGACCCCAGTGACAGGGCAGCTGCCATAGCTGTCTCTGCAGCAGAGGGGAGGGCTCTCTGACCCCAGTGACAGGGCAGCTCCCAGTGCTATCTCTGAAGCAGAGGTGAGGTCTCTCTGACACCAGTGACAGGGCAGCTCCCAGTGCTGTCTTTGAAGAAGAGGTGAGGGATGTTTATGACCCCAGTGACAGGGTAGCTCCCAGTGCTGTCTCTATTGCAGGGATCAGGGATCTCTGACCCCAGTTACAGGGCAGCTCCCAGCGCTGTCTTTATTGCAGGAGTGAGGTCTCTCTGACCCCAGTGACAGGGCAGCTTCCAGTGCTGTCTCTATTGCAGGGGTAAGGGGTCTCTGACCCCAGTGACAGGGTAGCTCCCTTTGCTGTCTCTATTGCAGGGATCAGGGATCTCTGACCCCAGTGACAGGGCAGCTCCCAGTGCTGTCTCTATTGCAGGAGTGAGGTCTCTCTGACCCCAGTGACACGGCAGCTCCCAGTGCTGTCTCTATTGCAGGGGTAAGGGGTCTCTGACCCCAGTGACAGGGCAACTCCCAGTGCTGTCTCTGAAGCAGAGGTGAGGGCTCTCTGACTCCAGTGACAGGGCAGCTCCCAGTGCTGTCTTTGAAGCAGAGGTGAGGTCTCTCTGACTCCAGTGACAGGGCAGCTCCCAGTGCTGTCTTTGAAGCAGAGGTGTCGGCTCTCCGACCCCAGTGACATGGCAGCTCCCAGTGCTGTCTTTGAAGCAGAGGTGAGGGCTCTCTGACCCCAGTGACAGGGTAGCTCCCAGTGCTGTCTCTATTGCAGGGATCAGGGATCTCTGACCCCAGTTACAGGGCAGCTCCCAGTGCTGTCTTTATTGCAGGAGTGAGGTCTCTCTGACCCCAGTGACAGGGCAGCTTCCAGTGCTGTCTCTGTTGCAGGGGTAAGGTGTCTCTGACCCCATTGACAGGGCAGCTCCCAGTGCTATCTCTGAAGCAGAGGTGAGGTCTCTCTGACTCCAGTGACAGGGCAGCTCCCAGTGCTGTCTCTGATGCAGATGCGAGGGCTCTCTGACCCCAGTGACAGAGCAGCTCCCAGTGCTGTCTCTACAGCAGAGATGAGTGTTCTCTGACCCCAGTGACAGGGCAGCTCCCAGTGCTGTCTCTGAAGCAGAGGTGAGGATACTCTGACCCCACTGACAGGGCAGCTCCCAGTGCTGTCCCTATTGCAGAGGTGAGAGTTATCTGACCCCAGTGACAGGGCAGCTCCCAGTGCTGTCTCTGCAGCAGAGGTGAGGGGGTCTCTGATCCCAGTGACAGGGCAGCTCCCAGTGCTGTCTCTATTGCAGGGGTCAGGGATCTCTGACCCCAGTAACAGGGCAGCTCCCAGTGCTGTCTCTATTGCAGGGGTCAGGGATCTCTGACCCCAGTGACAGGGCAGCTGCCATAGCTGTCTCTGCAGCAGAGGGGAGGGCTCTCTGACCCCAGTGACAGGGCAGCTCCCAGTGCTATCTCTGAAGCAGAGGTGAGGTCTCTCTGACACCAGTGACAGGGCAGCTCCCAGTGCTGTCTTTGAAGAAGAGGTGAGGGATGTTTATGACCCCAGTGACAGGGCAGCTCCCAGTGCTGTCTCTGCAGCAGAGGTGGGACTCTCTGACCCCAGTGACATGGCAGCTCCCAGTGCTGTCTCTGAAGCAGAGGTGAGGATACTCTGATCCCAGTGACATGGCAGCTCCCAGTGCTGTCCCTATTGCAGAGGTGAGAGTTATCTGACCCCAGTGACAGGGCAGCTCCCAGTGCTGTCTCTGCAACAGAGGTGAGGGGGTCTCTGATCCCAGTGACAGGGCAGCTCCCAGTGCTGTCACTATTGCAGCGGTCAGGGATCTCTAACCCCAGTGACAGGGCAGCTCCCAGTGCTGTCTCTATTGCAGGGGTCAGCATCTCTGACCCCAGTGACAGGGCAGCCAGTGCTGTCTCTGCTGCAGAGGTGAGGGCTCTCTGACCCCAGTGACAGGGCAGCTCCCAGTGCTGTCTCTGAAGCAGAGGTGAGGGCTCTCTGACCCCAGTGACAGGGCAGCTCCCAATGCTGTCTCTGATGCAGAGGTGAGGGGGGTCTCTGATCCCAGTGACAGGGCAGCTGCCAGTGCGGTCTCTGATGCAGAGGTGGGGGGTCTCTAACCTCAGTGACAGGGCAGCTCCCAGTGCTGTCTCAGAAGCAGAGGTGAGGGCTCTCTGACCCCAGTGACAGGGCAGCTCCCAGTGCTATCTCTGAAGCAGAGGTGAGGTCTCTCTGACTCCAGAGACAGGGCAGCTCCCAGTGCTGTCTTTGAAGCAGAGGTGGGGGCTCTCTGACCCCAGTGACATGGCAGCTCCCAGTGCTGTCTTTGAAGCAGAGGTGAGGGCTTTCTGACCCCAGTGACAGGGTAGCTCCCAGTGCTGTCTCTATTGCAGGGATCAGGGATCTCTGACCCCAGTGACAGGGCAGCTCCCAGTGCTGTCTCTATATCAGGAGTGAGGTCTCTCTGACCCCAGTGACAGGGCAGCTCCCAGTGCTGTCTCTGAAGCAGAGGTAAGGATACTCTGACCCCAGTGACAGGGCAGCTCCCAGTGCTGTCCCTATTGCAGAGGTGAGAGTTATCTGACCCCAGTGACAGGGCAGCTCCCTGTGCTG
This sequence comes from Ambystoma mexicanum, assembly GCF_040938575.1. Lineage (NCBI taxonomy): Eukaryota > Metazoa > Chordata > Amphibia > Caudata > Ambystomatidae > Ambystoma > Ambystoma mexicanum. The sequence continues at coordinate 1,285,991,097 of NC_090926.1, forward strand.
TCTCTGCAGCAGAGGTGAGGGGGTCTCTGATCCCAGTGACAGGGCAGCTCCCAGTGCTGTCTCTATTGCAGGGGTCAGGGATCTCTGACCCCAGTGACAGGGCAGCTCCCAGTGCTGTCTCTATTGCAGGGGTCAGGGATCTCTGACCCCAGTGACAGGGCAGCTGCCATAGCTGTCTCTGCAGCAGAGGGGAGGGCTCTCTGGCCCCAGTGACAGGGCAGCTCCCAGTGCTATCTCTGAAGCAGAGGTGAGGTCTCTCTGAACCCAGTGACAGGGCAGCTCCCAGTGCTGTCTTTGAAGCAGAGGTGAGGGATGTTTATGACCCCAGTGACATGGCAGCTCCCAGTGCTGTCTCTGAAGCAGAGGTGAGGATACTCTGACCCCAGTGACATGGCAGCTCCCAGTGCTGTCCCTATTCCAGAGGTGAGAGTTATCTGTCCCCAGTGACAGGGCAGCTCCCCGTGCTGTCTCTGTAGCAGAGGTGAGGGGGTCTCTGATCCCAGTGACAGGGCAGCTCCCAGTGCTGTCTCTATTGCAGGGATCAGGGATCTCTGACCCCAGTGACAGGGCAGCTCCCAGTGCTGTCTCTATTGCAGGGGTCAGGGATCTCTGACCCCAGCGACAGGGCAGCTGCCAGTGCTGTCTCTGCAGCAGAGGGGAGGGATCTCTGACCCCAGTGACAGGGCAGCTCCAAGTGCTGTCTCTGAAGCAGAGTTGAGGGCTCTCTGACTCCAGTGACAGGGCAGCTCCCAATGCTGTCTCTGATGCAGAGGTGGGGGGTCTCTAACCCCAGTGACAGGGCAGCTCCCAGTGCTGTCTCTGAAGCAGAGGTGAGGGCTCTCTGACCCCAGTGACAGGGCAGCTCCCAGTGCTGTCTCTGCAGCAGAGGCGAGGGCTCGCTACCCCCAGTGACAGCGCAGCACCCAGTGCTGTGTCAGAAGCAGAGGTGAGGGCCTCTCTGGCCCCAGTGACAGGGCAGCTCCCAGTGCTGTCTCTGATGCAGAGGTGAGGGCTCTCTGACCCCAGTGACAGGGCAGCTCCCAGTGATGTCTCTGCAGCAGAGGTGAGGGGGGGTCTCTGATTCCAGTGACAGGGCAGCTGCCAGTGCTGTCTCTGATGCAGAGGTGGGGGTTCTCTAACCTCAGTGACAGGGCAGCTCCCAGTGCTGTCTCAGAAGCAGAGGTGAGGGCTCTCTGACCCCAGTGACAGGGCAGCTCCCAGTGCTATCTCTGAAGCAGAGGTGAGGTCTCTTTGACTTCAGTGACAGGGCAGCTCCCAGTGCTGTCTTTGAAGCAGAGGTGGGGGCTCTCTGACCCCAGTGACATGGCAGCTCCCAGTGCTGTCTTTGAAGCAGAGGTGAGGGCTCTCTGACCCCAGTGACAGGGTAGCTCCCAGTGCTGTCTCTATTGCAGGGATCAGGGATCTCTGACCCCAGTGACAGGGCATCTCCCAGTGCTGTCTCTATTGCAGGAGTGAGGTCTCTCTGACCCCAGTGACAGGGCAGCTCCCAGTGCTGTCTCTATTGCAGGGGTAAGGGGTCTCTGACCCCAGTGACAGGGCAGCTCCCAGTGCTGTCTCTGAAGCAGAGGTGAGGTCTCTCTGACTTCAGTGACAGGGCAGCTCCCAGTGCTGTCTTTGAAGCAGAGGTGGGGGCTCTCTGACCCCAGTGACATGGCAGCTCCCAGTGCTGTCTCTGATGCAGAGGTGAGGGCTCTCTGACCCCAGTGACATGGCAGCTCCCAGTGATGTCTCTGATGCAGAGGCGAGGGCTCTCTGACCCCAGTGACAGGGCAGTTCCCAGTGCTGTCTCTACAGCAGAGGTGAGTGTTCTCTGACCTCAGTGACAGGGCAGCTCCCAGTGCTGTCTCTGAAGCAGAGGTGAGGATACTCTGACCCCAGTGACATGGCAGCTCCCAGTGCTGTCTCTGATGCAGAGGCGAGGGCTCTCTGACTCCAGTGACAGGGCAGCTCCCAGTGCTGTCTCTGCAGCAGAGGTGAGGGGGTCTCTGATCCCAGTGACAGAGCAGCTCCCAGTGCTGTCTCTATCGCAGGGGTCAGGGATCTCTGACCCCAGTGACAGGGCAGCTCCCAGTGCTGTCTCTATTGCAGGGGTCAGAGATCTCTGACCCCAGTGACAGGGCAGCTGCCATAGCTGTCTCTGCAGCAGAGGGGAGGGCTCTCTGACCCCAGTGACAGGGCAGCTCCCAGTGCTATCTCTGAAGCAGAGGTGAGGTCTCTCTGACCCCAGTGACAGGGCAGCTCCCAGTGCTGTCTTTGAAGCAGAGGTGAGGGATGTTTATGACCCCAGTGACAGGGCAGCTCCCATTGCTGTCTCTGCAGCAGAGGTGGGGGCTCTCTGACCCCAGTGACATGGCAGCTCCCAGTGCTGTCTCTGAAGCAGAGGTGAGGATACTCTGACCCCAGTGACATGGCAGCTCCCAGTGCTGTACCTATTCCAGAGGTGAGAGTTATCTGACCCCAGTGACAGGGCAGCTCCCAGTGCTGTCTCTATTGCAGGGTTCAGGGATCTCTGACCCCAGTGACAGGGCAGCTCCCAGTGCTGTCTCTATTGCAGGGGTCAGGCATCTCTGACCCCAGTGGCAGGGCAGCTCCCAGTGCTATCTCTGAAGCAGAGATGAGGGCTCTCTGACCCCAGTGACAGGGCAGCTCCCAGTGCTGTCTCTGATGCAGAGGTGAGGGCTCTCTGACCCCAGTGACAGGGCAGCTCCCAGTGATGTCTCTGCAGCAGAGGTGAGGGGGGTCTCTGATCCCAGTGACAGGGCAGCTGCCAGTGCTGTCTCTGATGCAGAGGTGGGGGGTCTCTAACCTCAGTGACAGGGCAGCTCCCAGTGCTGTCTCAGAAGCAGAGGTGAGGGCTCTCTGACCCCAGTGACAGGGCAGCTCCCAGTGCTATCTCTGAAGCAGAGGTGAGGTCTCTCTGACTCCAGTGACAGGGCAGCTCCCAGTGCTGTTTTGAAGCAGAGGTGAGGGCTCTCTGACCCCAGTGACAGGGTAGCTCCCAGTGCTGTCTCTATTGCAGGGATCAGGGATCTCTGACCCCAGTGACAGGGCAGCTCCCAGTGCTGTCTCTATTGCAGGAGTGAGGTCTCTCTGACCCCCGTGACAGGGCAGCTCCCAGTGCTGTCTCTATTGCAGGGGTAAGGGGTCTCTGATCCCAGTGACAGGGTAGCTCCCAGTGCTGTCTCTATTGCAGGGTTCAGGGATCTCTGACCCCAGTGACAGGGCAGCTCCCAGTGCTGTCTCTATTGCAGGGGTCAGGCATCTCTGACCCCAGTGGCAGGGCAGCTCCCAGTGCTATCTCTGAAGCAGAGATGAGGGCTCTCTGACCCCAGTGACAGGGCAGCTCCCAGTGCTGTCTCTGATGCAGAGGTGAGGGCTCTCTGACCCCAGTGACAGGGCAGCTCCCAGTGATGTCTCTGCAGCAGAGGTGAGGGGGGTCTCTGATCCCAGTGACAGGGCAGCTGCCAGTGCTGTCTCTGATGCAGAGGTGGGGGGTCTCTAACCTCAGTGACAGGGCAGCTCCCAGTGCTGTCTCAGAAGCAGAGGTGAGGGCTCTCTGACCCCAGTGACAGGGCAGCTCCCAGTGCTATCTCTGAAGCAGAGGTGAGGTCTCTCTGACTCCAGTGACAGGGCAGCTCCCAGTGCTGTTTTGAAGCAGAGGTGAGGGCTCTCTGACCCCAGTGACAGGGTAGCTCCCAGTGCTGTCTCTATTGCAGGGATCAGGGATCTCTGACCCCAGTGACAGGGCAGCTCCCAGTGCTGTCTCTATTGCAGGAGTGAGGTCTCTCTGACCCCCGTGACAGGGCAGCTCCCAGTGCTGTCTCTATTGCAGGGGTAAGGGGTCTCTGACTCCAGTGACAGGGCAGCTCCCAGTGCTGTCTCTGAAGCAGAGGTGAGGTCTCTCTGACTCCAGTGACAGGGCAGCTCCCAGTGCTGTCTTTGAAGCAGAGGTGGGGGCTCTCTGACCCCAGTGACATGGCAGCTCCCAGTGCTGTCTCTGATGCAGAGGTGAGGGCTCTCTGACCCCAGTGACATGGCAGCTCCCAGTGCTGTCTCTGATGCAGAGGTGAGGGCTCTCTGACCCCAGTGACAGGGCAGCTCCCAGTGATGTCTCTGCAGCAGAGGTGAGGGGGGTCTCTGATCCCAGTGACAGGGCAGCTGCCAGTGCTGTCTCTGATGCAGAGGTGGGGGGTCTCTAACCTCAGTGACAGGGCAGCTCCCAGTGCTGTCTCAGAAGCAGAGGTGAGGGCTCTCTGACCCCAGTGACAGGGCAGCTCCCAGTGCTATCTCTGAAGCAGAGGTGAGGTCTCTCTGACTCCAGTGACAGGGCAGCTCCCAGTGCTGTTTTGAAGCAGAGGTGAGGGCTCTCTGACCCCAGTGACAGGGTAGCTCCCAGTGCTGTCTCTATTGCAGGGATCAGGGATCTCTGACCCCAGTGACAGGGCAGCTCCCAGTGCTGTCTCTATTGCAGGAGTGAGGTCTCTCTGACCCCCGTGACAGGGCAGCTCCCAGTGCTGTCTCTATTGCAGGGGTAAGGGGTCTCTGACTCCAGTGACAGGGCAGCTCCCAGTGCTGTCTCTGAAGCAGAGGTGAGGTCTCTCTGACTCCAGTGACAGGGCAGCTCCCAGTGCTGTCTTTGAAGCAGAGGTGGGGGCTCTCTGACCCCAGTGACATGGCAGCTCCCAGCGCTGTCTCTGATGCAGAGGTGAGGGCTCTCTGACCCCAGTGACATGGCAGCTCCCAGTGCTGTCTCTGATGCAGAGGCGAGGGCTCTCTGACCCCAGTGACAGGGCAGCTCCCAGTGCTGTCTCTACAGCAGAGGTGAGTGTTCTCTGACCCCAGTGACAGGGCAGCTGCCATAGCTGTCTCTGCAGCAGAGGGGAGGGCTCTCTGGCCCCAGTGACAGGGCAGCTCCCAGTGCTATCTCTGAAGCAGAGGTGAGGTCTCTCTGAACCCAGTGACAGGGCAGCTCCCAGTGCTGTCTTTGAAGCAGAGGTGAGGGATGTTTATGACCCCAGTGACATGGCAGCTCCCAGTGCTGTCTCTGAAGCAGAGGTGAGGATACTCTGACCCCAGTGACATGGCAGCTCCCAGTGCTGTCCCTATTCCAGAGGTGAGAGTTATCTGTCCCCAGTGACAGGGCAGCTCCCCGTGCTGTCTCTGTAGCAGAGGTGAGGGGGTCTCTGATCCCAGTGACAGGGCAGCTCCCAGTGCTGTCTCTATTGCAGGGATCAGGGATCTCTGACCCCAGTGACAGGGCAGCTCCCAGTGCTGTCTCTATTGCAGGGGTCAGGGATCTCTGACCCCAGCGACAGGGCAGCTGCCAGTGCTGTCTCTGCAGCAGAGGGGAGGGATCTCTGACCCCAGTGACAGGGCAGCTCCAAGTGCTGTCTCTGAAGCAGAGTTGAGGGCTCTCTGACTCCAGTGACAGGGCAGCTCCCAATGCTGTCTCTGATGCAGAGGTGGGGGGTCTCTAACCCCAGTGACAGGGCAGCTCCCAGTGCTGTCTCTGAAGCAGAGGTGAGGGCTCTCTGACCCCAGTGACAGGGCAGCTCCCAGTGCTGTCTCTGCAGCAGAGGCGAGGGCTCGCTACCCCCAGTGACAGCGCAGCACCCAGTGCTGTGTCAGAAGCAGAGGTGAGGGCCTCTCTGGCCCCAGTGACAGGGCAGCTCCCAGTGCTGTCTCTGATGCAGAGGTGAGGGCTCTCTGACCCCAGTGACAGGGCAGCTCCCAGTGATGTCTCTGCAGCAGAGGTGAGGGGGGGTCTCTGATTCCAGTGACAGGGCAGCTGCCAGTGCTGTCTCTGATGCAGAGGTGGGGGTTCTCTAACCTCAGTGACAGGGCAGCTCCCAGTGCTGTCTCAGAAGCAGAGGTGAGGGCTCTCTGACCCCAGTGACAGGGCAGCTCCCAGTGCTATCTCTGAAGCAGAGGTGAGGTCTCTTTGACTTCAGTGACAGGGCAGCTCCCAGTGCTGTCTTTGAAGCAGAGGTGGGGGCTCTCTGACCCCAGTGACATGGCAGCTCCCAGTGCTGTCTTTGAAGCAGAGGTGAGGGCTCTCTGACCCCAGTGACAGGGTAGCTCCCAGTGCTGTCTCTATTGCAGGGATCAGGGATCTCTGACCCCAGTGACAGGGCATCTCCCAGTGCTGTCTCTATTGCAGGAGTGAGGTCTCTCTGACCCCAGTGACAGGGCAGCTCCCAGTGCTGTCTCTATTGCAGGGGTAAGGGGTCTCTGACCCCAGTGACAGGGCAGCTCCCAGTGCTGTCTCTGAAGCAGAGGTGAGGTCTCTCTGACTCCAGTGACAGGGCAGCTCCCAGTGCTGTCTTTGAAGCAGAGGTGGGGGCTCTCTGACCCCAGTGACATGGCAGCTCCCAGTGCTGTCTCTGATGCAGAGGTGAGGGCTCTCTGACCCCAGTGACATGGCAGCTCCCAGTGATGTCTCTGATGCAGAGGCGAGGGCTCTCTGACCCCAGTGACAGGGCAGTTCCCAGTGCTGTCTCTACAGCAGAGGTGAGTGTTCTCTGACCTCAGTGACAGGGCAGCTCCCAGTGCTGTCTCTGAAGCAGAGGTGAGGATACTCTGACCCCAGTGACATGGCAGCTCCCAGTGCTGTCTCTGATGCAGAGGCGAGGGCTCTCTGACTCCAGTGACAGGGCAGCTCCCAGTGCTGTCTCTGCAGCAGAGGTGAGGGGGTCTCTGATCCCAGTGACAGAGCAGCTCCCAGTGCTGTCTCTATCGCAGGGGTCAGGGATCTCTGACCCCAGTGACAGGGCAGCTCCCAGTGCTGTCTCTATTGCAGGGGTCAGAGATCTCTGACCCCAGTGACAGGGCAGCTGCCATAGCTGTCTCTGCAGCAGAGGGGAGGGCTCTCTGACCCCAGTGACAGGGCAGCTCCCAGTGCTATCTCTGAAGCAGAGGTGAGGTCTCTCTGACCCCAGTGACAGGGCAGCTCCCAGTGCTGTCTTTGAAGCAGAGGTGAGGGATGTTTATGACCCCAGTGACAGGGCAGCTCCCATTGCTGTCTCTGCAGCAGAGGTGGGGGCTCTCTGACCCCAGTGACATGGCAGCTCCCAGTGCTGTCTCTGAAGCAGAGGTGAGGATACTCTGACCCCAGTGACATGGCAGCTCCCAGTGCTGTACCTATTCCAGAGGTGAGAGTTATCTGACCCCAGTGACAGGGCAGCTCCCAGTGCTGTCTCTATTGCAGGGTTCAGGGATCTCTGACCCCAGTGACAGGGCAGCTCCCAGTGCTGTCTCTATTGCAGGGGTCAGGCATCTCTGACCCCAGTGGCAGGGCAGCTCCCAGTGCTATCTCTGAAGCAGAGATGAGGGCTCTCTGACCCCAGTGACAGGGCAGCTCCCAGTGCTGTCTCTGATGCAGAGGTGAGGGCTCTCTGACCCCAGTGACAGGGCAGCTCCCAGTGATGTCTCTGCAGCAGAGGTGAGGGGGGTCTCTGATCCCAGTGACAGGGCAGCTGCCAGTGCTGTCTCTGATGCAGAGGTGGGGGGTCTCTAACCTCAGTGACAGGGCAGCTCCCAGTGCTGTCTCAGAAGCAGAGGTGAGGGCTCTCTGACCCCAGTGACAGGGCAGCTCCCAGTGCTATCTCTGAAGCAGAGGTGAGGTCTCTCTGACTCCAGTGACAGGGCAGCTCCCAGTGCTGTTTTGAAGCAGAGGTGAGGGCTCTCTGACCCCAGTGACAGGGTAGCTCCCAGTGCTGTCTCTATTGCAGGGATCAGGGATCTCTGACCCCAGTGACAGGGCAGCTCCCAGTGCTGTCTCTATTGCAGGAGTGAGGTCTCTCTGACCCCCGTGACAGGGCAGCTCCCAGTGCTGTCTCTATTGCAGGGGTAAGGGGTCTCTGATCCCAGTGACAGGGTAGCTCCCAGTGCTGTCTCTATTGCAGGGTTCAGGGATCTCTGACCCCAGTGACAGGGCAGCTCCCAGTGCTGTCTCTATTGCAGGGGTCAGGCATCTCTGACCCCAGTGGCAGGGCAGCTCCCAGTGCTATCTCTGAAGCAGAGATGAGGGCTCTCTGACCCCAGTGACAGGGCAGCTCCCAGTGCTGTCTCTGATGCAGAGGTGAGGGCTCTCTGACCCCAGTGACAGGGCAGCTCCCAGTGATGTCTCTGCAGCAGAGGTGAGGGGGGTCTCTGATCCCAGTGACAGGGCAGCTGCCAGTGCTGTCTCTGATGCAGAGGTGGGGGGTCTCTAACCTCAGTGACAGGGCAGCTCCCAGTGCTGTCTCAGAAGCAGAGGTGAGGGCTCTCTGACCCCAGTGACAGGGCAGCTCCCAGTGCTATCTCTGAAGCAGAGGTGAGGTCTCTCTGACTCCAGTGACAGGGCAGCTCCCAGTGCTGTTTTGAAGCAGAGGTGAGGGCTCTCTGACCCCAGTGACAGGGTAGCTCCCAGTGCTGTCTCTATTGCAGGGATCAGGGATCTCTGACCCCAGTGACAGGGCAGCTCCCAGTGCTGTCTCTATTGCAGGAGTGAGGTCTCTCTGACCCCCGTGACAGGGCAGCTCCCAGTGCTGTCTCTATTGCAGGGGTAAGGGGTCTCTGACTCCAGTGACAGGGCAGCTCCCAGTGCTGTCTCTGAAGCAGAGGTGAGGTCTCTCTGACTCCAGTGACAGGGCAGCTCCCAGTGCTGTCTTTGAAGCAGAGGTGGGGGCTCTCTGACCCCAGTGACATGGCAGCTCCCAGTGCTGTCTCTGATGCAGAGGTGAGGGCTCTCTGACCCCAGTGACATGGCAGCTCCCAGTGCTGTCTCTGATGCAGAGGTGAGGGCTCTCTGACCCCAGTGACAGGGCAGCTCCCAGTGATGTCTCTGCAGCAGAGGTGAGGGGGGTCTCTGATCCCAGTGACAGGGCAGCTGCCAGTGCTGTCTCTGATGCAGAGGTGGGGGGTCTCTAACCTCAGTGACAGGGCAGCTCCCAGTGCTGTCTCAGAAGCAGAGGTGAGGGCTCTCTGACCCCAGTGACAGGGCAGCTCCCAGTGCTATCTCTGAAGCAGAGGTGAGGTCTCTCTGACTCCAGTGACAGGGCAGCTCCCAGTGCTGTTTTGAAGCAGAGGTGAGGGCTCTCTGACCCCAGTGACAGGGTAGCTCCCAGTGCTGTCTCTATTGCAGGGATCAGGGATCTCTGACCCCAGTGACAGGGCAGCTCCCAGTGCTGTCTCTATTGCAGGAGTGAGGTCTCTCTGACCCCCGTGACAGGGCAGCTCCCAGTGCTGTCTCTATTGCAGGGGTAAGGGGTCTCTGACTCCAGTGACAGGGCAGCTCCCAGTGCTGTCTCTGAAGCAGAGGTGAGGTCTCTCTGACTCCAGTGACAGGGCAGCTCCCAGTGCTGTCTTTGAAGCAGAGGTGGGGGCTCTCTGACCCCAGTGACATGGCAGCTCCCAGCGCTGTCTCTGATGCAGAGGTGAGGGCTCTCTGACCCCAGTGACATGGCAGCTCCCAGTGCTGTCTCTGATGCAGAGGCGAGGGCTCTCTGACCCCAGTGACAGGGCAGCTCCCAGTGCTGTCTCTACAGCAGAGGTGAGTGTTCTCTGACCCCAGTGACAGGGCAGCTCCCAGTGCTGTCTCTGAAGCAGAGGTGAGGATACTCTGACCCCAGTGACAGGGCAGCTCCCAGTGCTGTCCCTATTGCAGAGGTGAGAGTTATCTGTCCCCAGTGACAGGGCAGCTCCCAGTGCTGTCTCTGTAGCAGAGGTGAGGGGGTCTCTGATCCCAGTGACAGGGCAGCTCCCAGTGCTGTCTCTATTGCAGGGATCAGGGATCTCTGACCCCAGTGACAGGGCAGCTCCCAGTGCTGTCTCTATTGCAGGGGTCAGGGATCTCTGACCCCAGCGACAGGGCAGCTGCCAGTGCTGTCTCTGCAGCAGAGGGGAGGGATCTCTGACCCCAGTGACAGGGCAGCTCCAAGTGCTGTCTCTGAAGCAGAGTTGAGGGCTCTCTGACTCCAGTGACAGGGCAGCTCCCAATGCTGTCTCTGATGCAGAGGTGGGGGGTCTCTAACCCCGGTGACAGGGCAGCTCCCAGTGCTGTCTCTGAAGCAGAGGTGAGGGCTCTCTGACCCCAGTGACAGGGCAGCTCCCAGTGCTGTCTCTGCAGCAGAGGCGAGGGCTCGCTACCCCCAGTGACAGCGCAGCACCCAGTGCTGTGTCAGAAGCAGAGGTGAGGGCCTCTCTGGCCCCAGTGACAGGGCAGCTCCCAGTGCTGTCTCTGATGCAGAGGTGAGGGCTCTCTGACCCCAGTGACAGGGCAGCTCCCAGTGATGTCTCTGCAGCAGAGGTGAGGGGGGGTCTCTGATTCCAGTGACAGGGCAGCTGCCAGTGCTGTCTCTGATGCAGAGGTGGGGGTTCTCTAACCTCAGTGACAGGGCAGCTCCCAGTGCTGTCTCAGAAGCAGAGGTAAGGGCTCTCTGACCCCAGTGACAGGGCAGCTCCCAGTGCTATCTCTGAAGCAGAGGTGAGGTCTCTTTGACTTCAGTGACAGGGCAGCTCCCAGTGCTGTCTTTGAAGCAGAGGTGGGGGCTCTCTGACCCCAGTGACATGGCAGCTCCCAGTGCTGTCTTTGAAGCAGAGGTGAGGGCTCTCTGACCCCAGTGACAGGGTAGCTCCCAGTGCTGTCTCTATTGCAGGGATCAGGGATCTCTGACCCCAGTGACAGGGCATCTCCCAGTGCTGTCTCTATTGCAGGAGTGAGGTCTCTCTGACCCCAGTGACAGGGCAGCTCCCAGTGCTGTCTCTATTGCAGGGGTAAGGGGTCTCTGACCCCAGTGACAGGGCAGCTCCCAGTGCTGTCTCTGAAGCAGAGGTGAGGTCTCTCTGACTCCAGTGACAGGGCAGCTCCCAGTGCTGTCTTTGAAGCAGAGGTGGGGGCTCTCTGACCCCAGTGACATGGCAGCTCCCAGTGCTGTCTCTGATGCAGAGGTGAGGGCTCTCTGACCCCAGTGACATGGCAGCTCCCAGTGATGTCTCTGATGCAGAGGCGAGGGCTCTCTGACCCCAGTGACAGGGCAGTTCCCAGTGCTGTCTCTACAGCAGAGGTGAGTGTTCTCTGACCTCAGTGACAGGGCAGCTCCCAGTGCTGTCTCTGAAGCAGAGGTGAGGATACTCTGACCCCAGTGACATGGCAGCTCCCAGTGCTGTCTCTGATGCAGAGGCGAGGGCTCTCTGACTCCAGTGACAGGGCAGCTCCCAGTGCTGTCTCTGCAGCAGAGGTGAGGGGGTCTCTGATCCCAGTGACAGAGCAGCTCCCAGTGCTGTCTCTATCACAGGGGTCAGGGATCTCTGACCCCAGTGACAGGGCAGCTCCCAGTGCTGTCTCTATTGCAGGGGTCAGAGATCTCTGACCCCAGTGACAGGGCAGCTGCCATAGCTGTCTCTGCAGCAGAGGGGAGGGCTCTCTGACCCCAGTGACAGGGCAGCTCCCAGTGCTATCTCTGAAGCAGAGGTGAGGTCTCTCTGACCCCAGTGACAGGGCAGCTCCCAGTGCTGTCTTTGAAGCAGAGGTGAGGGATGTTTATGACCCCAGTGACAGGGCAGCTCCCATTGCTGTCTCTGCAGCAGAGGTGGGGGCTCTCTGACCCCAGTGACATGGCAGCTCCCAGTGCTGTCTCTGAAGCAGAGGTGAGGATACTCTGACCCCAGTGACATGGCAGCTCCCAGTGCTGTACCTATTCCAGAGGTGAGAGTTATCTGACCCCAGTGACAGGGCAGCTCCCAGTGCTGTCTCTATTGCAGGGTTCAGGGATCTCTGACCCCAGTGACAGGGCAGCTCCCAGTGCTGTCTCTATTGCAGGGGTCAGGCATCTCTGACCCCAGTGGCAGGGCAGCTCCCAGTGCTATCTCTGAAGCAGAGATGAGGGCTCTCTGACCCCCGTGACAGGGCAGCTCCCAGTGCTGTCTCTGATGCAGAGGTGAGGGCTCTCTGACCCCAGTGACAGGGCAGCTCCCAGTGATGTCTCTGCAGCAGAGGTGAGGGGGGTCTCTGATCCCAGTGACAGGGCAGCTGCCAGTGCTGTCTCTGATGCAGAGGTGGGGGGTCTCTAACCTCAGTGACAGGGCAGCTCCCAGTGCTGTCTCAGAAGCAGAGGTGAGGGCTCTCTGACCCCAGTGACAGGGCAGCTCCCAGTGCTATCTCTGAAGCAGAGGTGAGGTCTCTCTGACTCCAGTGACAGGGCAGCTCCCAGTGCTGTTTTGAAGCAGAGGTGAGGGCTCTCTGACCCCAGTGACAGGGTAGCTCCCAGTGCTGTCTCTATTGCAGGGATCAGGGATCTCTGACCCCAGTGACAGGGCAGCTCCCAGTGCTGTCTCTATTGCAGGAGTGAGGTCTCTCTGACCCCCGTGACAGGGCAGCTCCCAGTGCTGTCTCTATTGCAGGGGTAAGGGGTCTCTGACCCCAGTGACAGGGCAGCTCCCAGTGCTGTCTCTATTGCAGGGTTCAGGGATCTCTGACCCCAGTGACAGGGCAGCTCCCAGTGCTGTCTCTATTGCAGGGGTCAGGCATCTCTGACCCCAGTGGCAGGGCAGCTCCCAGTGCTATCTCTGAAGCAGAGATGAGGGCTCTCTGACCCCAGTGACAGGGCAGCTCCCAGTGCTGTCTCTGATGCAGAGGTGAGGGCTCTCTGACCCCAGTGACAGGGCAGCTCCCAGTGATGTCTCTGCAGCAGAGGTGAGGGGGGTCTCTGATCCCAGTGACAGGGCAGCTGCCAGTGCTGTCTCTGATGCAGAGGTGGGGGGTCTCTAACCTCAGTGACAGGGCAGCTCCCAGTGCTGTCTCAGAAGCAGAGGTGAGGGCTCTCTGACCCCAGTGACAGGGCAGCTCCCAGTGCTATCTCTGAAGCAGAGGTGAGGTCTCTCTGACTCCAGTGACAGGGCAGCTCCCAGTGCTGTTTTGAAGCAGAGGTGAGGGCTCTCTGACCCCAGTGACAGGGTAGCTCCCAGTGCTGTCTCTATTGCAGGGATCAGGGATCTCTGACCCCAGTGACAGGGCAGCTCCCAGTGCTGTCTCAGAAGCAGAGGTGAGGGCTCTCTGACCCCAGTGACAGGGCAGCTCCCAGTGCTATCTCTGAAGCAGAGGTGAGGTCTCTCTGACTCCAGTGACAGGGCAGCTCCCAGTGCTGTTTTGAAGCAGAGGTGAGGGCTCTCTGACCCCAGTGACAGGGTAGCTCCCAGTGCTGTCTCTATTGCAGGGATCAGGGATCTCTGACCCCAGTGACAGGGCAGCTCCCAGTGCTGTCTCTATTGCAGGAGTGAGGTCTCTCTGACCCCCGTGACAGGGCAGCTCCCAGTGCTGTCTCTATTGCAGGGGTAAGGGGTCTCTGACCCCAGTGACAGGGCAGCTCCCAGTGCTGTCTCTATTGCAGGAGTGAGGTCTCTCTGACCCCCGTGACAGGGCAGCTGCCAGTGCTGTCTCTGATGCAGAGGTGGGGGGTCTCTAACCTCAGTGACAGGGCAGCTCCCAGTGCTGTCTCAGAAGCAGAGGTGAGGGCTCTCTGACCCCAGTGACAGGGCAGCTCCCAGTGCTATCTCTGAAGCAGAGGTGAGGTCTCTCTGACTCCAGTGACAGGGCAGCTCCCAGTGCTGTTTTGAAGCAGAGGTGAGGGCTCTCTGACCCCAGTGACAGGGTAGCTCCCAGTGCTGTCTCTATTGCAGGGATCAGGGATCTCTGACCTCAGTGACAGGGCAGCTCCCAGTGCTGTCTCAGAAGCAGAGGTGAGGGCTCTCTGACCCCAGTGACAGGGCAGCTCCCAGTGCTATCTCTGAAGCAGAGGTGAGGTCTCTCTGACTCCAGTGACAGGGCAGCTCCCAGTGCTGTTTTGAAGCAGAGGTGAGGGCTCTCTTACCCCAGTGACAGGGTAGCTCCCAGTGCTGTCTCTATTGCAGGGATCAGGGATCTCTGACCCCAGTGACAGGGCAGCTCCCAGTGCTGTCTCTATTGCAGGAGTGAGGTCTCTCTGACCCCCGTGACAGGGCAGCTCCCAGTGCTGTCTCTATTGCAGGGGTAAGGGGTCTCTGACCCCAGTGACAGGGCAGCTCCCAGTGCTGTCTCTATTGCAGGGTTCAGGGATCTCTGACCCCAGTGACAGGGCAGCTCCCAGTGCTGTCTCTATTGCAGGGGTCAGGCATCTCTGACCCCAGTGGCAGGGCAGCTCCCAGTGCTATCTCTGAAGCAGAGATGAGGGCTCTCTGACCCCAGTGACAGGGCAGCTCCCAGTGCTGTCTCTGATGCAGAGGTGAGGGCTCTCTGACCCCAGTGACAGGGCAGCTCCCAGTGATGTCTCTGCAGCAGAGGTGAGGGGGGTCTCTGATCCCAGTGACAGGGCAGCTGCCAGTGCTGTCTCTGATGCAGAGGTGGGGGGTCTCTAACCTCAGTGACAGGGCAGCTCCCAGTGCTGTCTCAGAAGCAGAGGTGAGGGCTCTCTGACCCCAGTGACAGGGCAGCTCCCAGTGCTATCTCTGAAGCAGAGGTGAGGTCTCTCTGACTCCAGTGACAGGGCAGCTCCCAGTGCTGTTTTGAAGCAGAGGTGAGGGCTCTCTGACCCCAGTGACAGGGTAGCTCCCAGTGCTGTCTCTATTGCAGGGATCAGGGATCTCTGACCCCAGTGACAGGGCAGCTCCCAGTGCTGTCTCTATTGCAGGAGTGAGGTCTCTCTGACCCCCGTGACAGGGCAGCTCCCAGTGCTGTCTCTATTGCAGGGGTAAGGGGTTTCTGATCCCAGTGACAGGGCAGCTCCCAGTGCTGTCTCTGAAGCAGAGGTGAGGTCTCTCTGACTCCAGTGACAGGGCAGCTCCCAGTGCTGTCTTTGAAGCAGAGGTGGGGGCTCTCTGACCCCAGTGACATGGCAGCTCCCAGTGCTGTCTCTGATGCAGAGGTGAGGGCTCTCTGACCCCAGTGACATGGCAGCTCCCAGTGCTGTCTCTGATGCAGAGGCGAGGGCTCTCTGACCCCAGTGACAGGGCAGCTCCCAGTGCTGTCTCTACAGCAGAGGTGAGTGTTCTCTGACCCCAGTGACAGGGCAGCTCCCAGTGCTGTCTCTGAAGCAGAGGTGAGGATACTCTGACCCCAGTGACAGGGCAGCTCCCAGTGCTGTCCCTATTGCAGAGGTGAGAGTTATCTGTCCCCAGTGACAGGGCAGCTCCCAGTGCTGTCTCTGTAGCAGAGGTGAGGGGGTCTCTGATCCCAGTGACAGGGCAGCTCCCAGTGCTGTCTCTATTGCAGGGATCAGGGATCTCTGACCCCAGTGACAGGGCAGCTCCCAGTGCTGTCTCTATTGCAGGGGTCAGGGATCTCTGACCCCAGCGACAGGGCAGCTGCCAGTGCTGTCTCTGCAGCAGAGGGGAGGGATCTCTGACCCCAGTGACAGGGCAGCTCCAAGTGCTGTCTCTGAAGCAGAGTTGAGGGCTCTCTGACTCCAGTGACAGGGCAGCTCCCAATGCTGTCTCTGATGCAGAGGTGGGGGGGTCTCTAACCCCGGTGACAGGGCAGCTCCCAGTGCTGTCTCTGAAGCAGAGGTGAGGGCTCTCTGACCCCAGTGACAGGGCAGCTCCCAGTGCTGTCTCTGCAGCAGAGGCGAGGGCTCGCTACCCCCAGTGACAGCGCAGCACCCAGTGCTGTGTCAGAAGCAGAGGTGAGGGCCTCTCTGGCCCCAGTGACAGGGCAGCTCCCAGTGCTGTCTCTGATGCAGAGGTGAGGGCTCTCTGACCCCAGTGACAGGGCAGCTCCCAGTGATGTCTCTGCAGCAGAGGTGAGCGGGGGTCTCTGATTCCAGTGACAGGGCAGCTGCCAGTGCTGTCTCTGATGCAGAGGTGGGGGTTCTCTAACCTCAGTGACAGGGCAGCTCCCAGTGCTGTCTCAGAAGCAGAGGTGAGGGCTCTCTGACCCCAGTGACAGGGCAGCTCCCAGTGCTATCTCTGAAGCAGAGGTGAGGTCTCTTTGACTTCAGTGACAGGGCAGCTCCCAGTGCTGTCTTTGAAGCAGAGGTGGGGGCTCTCTGACCCCAGTGACATGGCAGCTCCCAGTGCTGTCTTTGAAGCAGAGGTGAGGGCTCTCTGACCCCAGTGACAGAGTAGCTCCCAGTGCTGTCTCTATTGCAGGGATCAGGGATCTCTGACCCCAGTGACAGGGCATCTCCCAGTGCTGTCTCTATTGCAGGAGTGAGGTCTCTCTGACCCCAGTGACAGGGCAGCTCCCAGTGCTGTCTCTATTGCAGGGGTAAGGGGTCTCTGACCCCAGTGACAGGGCAGCTCCCAGTGCTGTCTCTGAAGCAGAGGTGAGGTCTCTCTGACTCCAGTGACAGGGCAGCTCCCAGTGCTGTCTTTGAAGCAGAGGTGGGGGCTCTCTGACCCCAGTGACATGGCAGCTCCCAGTGCTGTCTCTGATGCAGAGGTGAGGGCTCTCTGACCCCAGTGACATGGCAGCTCCCAGTGATGTCTCTGATGCAGAGGCGAGGGCTCTCTGACCCCAGTGACAGGGCAGTTCCCAGTGCTGTCTCTACAGCAGAGGTGAGTGTTCTCTGACCTCAGTGACAGGGCAGCTCCCAGTGCTGTCTCTGAAGCAGAGGTGAGGATACTCTGACCCCAGTGACATGGCAGCTCCCAGTGCTGTCTCTGATGCAGAGGCGAGGGCTCTCTGACTCCAGTGACAGGGCAGCTCCCAGTGCTGTCTCTGCAGCAGAGGTGAGGGGGTCTCTGATCCCAGTGACAGAGCAGCTCCCAGTGCTGTCTCTATCGCAGGGGTCAGGGATCTCTGACCCCAGTGACAGGGCAGCTCCCAGTGCTGTCTCTATTGCAGGGGTCAGAGATCTCTGACCCCAGTGACAGGGCAGCTGCCATAGCTGTCTCTGCAGCAGAGGGGAGGGCTCTCTGACCCCAGTGACAGGGCAGCTCCCAGTGCTATCTCTGAAGCAGAGGTGAGGTCTCTCTGACCCCAGTGACAGGGCAGCTCCCAGTGCTGTCTTTGAAGCAGAGGTGAGGGATGTTTATGACCCCAGTGACAGGGCAGCTCCCATTGCTGTCTCTGCAGCAGAGGTGGGGGCTCTCTGACCCCAGTGACATGGCAGCTCCCAGTGCTGTCTCTGAAGCAGAGGTGAGGATACTCTGACCCCAGTGACGTGGCAGCTCCCAGTGCTGTACCTATTCCAGAGGTGAGAGTTATCTGACCCCAGTGACAGGGCAGCTCCCATTGCTGTCTCTATTGCAGGGTTCAGGGATCTCTGACCCCAGTGACAGGGCAGCTCCCAGTGCTGTCTCTATTGCAGGGGTCAGGCATCTCTGACCCCAGTGGCAGGGCAGCTCCCAGTGCTATCTCTGAAGCAGAGATGAGGGCTCTCTGACCCCAGTGACAGGGCAGCTCCCAGTGCTGTCTCTGATGCAGAGGTGAGGGCTCTCTGACCCCAGTGACAGGGCAGCTCCCAGTGATGTCTCTGCAGCAGAGGTGAGGGGGGTCTCTGATCCCAGTGACAGGGCAGCTGCCAGTGCTGTCTCTGATGCAGAGGTGGGGGGTCTCTAACCTCAGTGACAGGGCAGCTCCCAGTGCTGTCTCAGAAGCAGAGGTGAGGGCTCTCTGACCCCAGTGACAGGGCAGCTCCCAGTGCTATCTCTGAAGCAGAGGTGAGGTCTCTATGACTCCAGTGACAGGGCAGCTCCCAGTGCTGTTTTGAAGCAGAGGTGAGGGCTCTCTGACCCCAGTGACAGGGTAGCTCCCAGTGCTGTCTCTATTGCAGGGATCAGGGATCTCTGACCCCAGTGACAGGGCAGCTCCCAGTGCTGTCTCTATTGCAGGAGTGAGGTCTCTCTGACCCCCGTGACAGGGCAGCTCCCAGTGCTGTCTCTATTGCAGGGGTAAGGGGTCTCTGATCCCAGTGACAGGGCAGCTCCCAGTGCTGTCTCTGAAGCAGAGGTGAGGTCTCTCTGACTCCAGTGACAGGGCAGCTCCCAGTGCTGTCTTTGAAGCAGAGGTGGGGGCTCTCTGACCCCAGTGACATGGCAGCTCCCAGTGCTGTCTCTGATGCAGAGGTGAGGGCTCTCTGACCCCAGTGACATGGCAGCTCCCAGTGCTGTCTCTGATGCAGAGGCGAGGGCTCTCTGACCCCAGTGACAGGGCAGCTCCCAGTGCTGTCTCTACAGCAGAGGTGAGTGTTCTCTGACCCCAGTGACAGGGCAGCTCCCAGTGCTGTCTCTGAAGCAGAGGTGAGGATACTCTGACCCCAGTGACAGGGCAGCTCCCAGTGCTGTCCCTATTGCAGAGGTGAGAGTTACCTGACCCCAGTGACAGGGCAGCTCCCAGTGCTGTCGCTGCAGCAGAGGTGAGGGGTCTCTGATCCCAGTGACAGGGCAGCTCCCAGTGCTGTCTCTATTGCAGGGGTCAGGGATCTCTGACCCCAGTGACAGGGCAGCTCCCAGTGCTGTCTCTATTGCAGGGGTCAGGGATCTCTGACCCCAGTGACAGGGCAGCTGCCATAGCTGTCTCTGCAGCAGATGGGAGGGCTCTCTGACCCCAGTGACAGGGCAGCTCCCAGTGCTATCTCTGAAGCAGAGGTGAGGTCTCTCTGACCCCAGTGACAGGGAAGCTCCCAGTGCTGTCTTTGAAGCAGAGGTGAGGGATGTTTATGACCCCAGTGACATGGCAGCTCCCAGTGCTGTCTCTGAAGCAGAGGTGAGGATACTCTGACCCCAGTGACATGGCAGCTCCCAGTGCTGTCCCTATTCCAGAGGTGAGAGTTATCTGACCCCAGTGACAGGGCAGCTCTCAGTGCTGTCTCTGTAGCAGAGGTGAGGGGGTCTCTGATCCCAGTGACAGGGCAGCTCCCAGTGCTGTCTCTATTGCAGGGGTCAGGGATCTCTGACCCCAGTGACAGGGCAGCTCCCAGTGCTGTCTCTATTGCAGGGGTCAGGGATCTCTGACCCCAGTGACAGGGCAGCTGCCAGTGCTGTCTCTGCAGCAGAGGGGAGGGATCTCTGACCCCAGTGACAGGGCAGCTCCCAGTGCTGTCTCTGAAGCAGAGGTGAGGGCTCTCTGACCCCAGTGACAGGGCAGCTCCCAATGCTGTCTCTGATGCAGAGGTGGGGGGTCTCTAACCCCAATTACAGGGCAGCTCCCAGTGCTATCTCTGAAGCAGAGGTGAGGGCTCTCTGACCCCAGTGACAGGGCAGCTCCCAGTGCTGTCTTTGAAGCAGAGGTGAGGGATGTTTATGACCCCAGTGACAGGGCAGCTCCCAGTGCTGTCTCTGCAGCAGAGGTGGGGGCTCTCTGACCCCAGTGACATGGCAGCTCCCAGTGCTGTCTCTGATGCAGAGGTGAGCGCTCTCTGACCCCCAGTGACATGGCAGCTCCCAATGCTGTCTCTGATGCAGAGGCGAGGGCTCTCTGACCCCAGTGACAGGGCAGCTCCCAGTGCTGTCTCTACAGCAGAGGTGAGTGTTCTCTGACCCCAGTGACAGGGCAGCTCACAGTGCTGTCTCTGAAGCAGAGGTGAGGATACTCTGACCCCAGTGACAGGGCAGCTCCCAGTGCTGTCGCTATTGCAGAGGTGAGAGTTATCTGACCCCAGTGACAGGGCAGCTCCCAGTGCTGTCTCTGCAGCAGAGGTGAGGGGGTCTCTGATCCCAGTGACAGGGCAGCTCCCAGTGCTGTCTCTATTGCAGGGGTCAGGGATCTCTGACCCCAGTGACAGGGAAGCTGCCAGTGCTGTCTCTGCAGCAGATGGGAGGGCTCTCTGACCCCAGTGACAGGGCAGCTCCCAGTGCTGTCTCTGAAGCAGAGGTGAGGGCTCTCTGACCCCAGTGACAGGGCAGCTCCCCATGCTATCTCTGAAGCAGAGGTGAGGTCTCTCTGACTCCAGTGACAGGGCAGCTCCCAGTGCTGTCTTTGAAGAAGAGGTGGGGGCTCTCTGACCCCAGTGACATCGCAGCTCCCAGTGATGTCTTTGAAGCAGAGGTGAGGGCTCTCTGACCCCAGTGACAGGGTAGCTCCCAGTGCTGTCTCTATTGCAGGGATCAGGGATATCTGACCCCAGTGACAGGGCAGCTCCCAGTGCTGTCTCTATTGCAGGAGTGAGGTCTCTCTGACCCCAGTGACAGGGCAGCTCCCAGTGCTGTCTCTATTGCAGGGGTAAGGGGTCTCTGACCCCAGTGACAGGGCAGCTCCCAGTGCTGTCTCTGAAGCAGAGGTGAGGGCTCTCTGACCCCAGTGACAGGGCAGCTCCCAGTTCTATCTCTGAAGCAGAGGTGAGGTCTCCCTGACTCCAGTGACAGGGCAGCTCCCAGTGCTGTCTCTACAGCAGAGGTGAGTGTTCTCTGACCCCAGTGACAGGGCAGCTCCCAGTGCTGTCTCTAAAGCAGAGGTGAGTATACTCTGACCCCAGTGACAGGGCAGCTCCCAGTGCTGTCCCTATTGCAGAGGTGAGAGTTATCTGACCCGTGACAGGGCAGCTCACAGTGCTGTCTCTGCAGCAGAGGTGAGGGGGTCTCTGATCCCAGTGACAGGGCAGCTCCCAGTGCTGTCTCTATTGCAGCGGTCAGGGATCTCTGACACCAGTGACAGGGCAGCTCCCAGTGCTGTCTCTATTGCAGGGGTCAGGGATCTCTGACCCCAGTGACAGGGCAGCTGCCAGTGCTGTCTCTGCAGCAGAGGGGAGGGATCTCTGACCCCAGAGACAGGGCAGCTCCCAGTGCTGTCTCTGAAGCAGAGGTAATGGCTCTCTGATCCAGTGACAGGGCAGCTCCCAATGCTGTCTCTGATGCAGCGGTGGGGGGTCTCTAACCTCAGTGACAGGGCAGCTCCCAGTGCTATCTCTGAAGCAGAGGTGAGGTATCTCTGACCCCAGTGACAGGGCAGCTCCCAGTGCTGTCTTTGAAGCAGAGGTGAGGGCTGTTATGACCCCAGTGACAGGGCAGCTCCCAGTGCTGTCTCTGCAGCAGAGGTGGGGGCTCTCTGACCCCAGTGACATGGCAGCTCCCAGTGCTGTCTCTGATGCAGAGGTGAGGGCTCTCTGACCCCAGTGACATGGCAGCTCCCAGTGCTGTCTCTGATACAGAGGCGAGGGCTCTCTGACCCCAGTGACAGGGCAGCTCCCAGTGCTGTCTCTACAGCAGAGGTGAGTGTTCTCTGACCCCAGTGACAGGAGAGCTCCCAGTGCTGTCTCTGAAGCAGAGGTGAGGATACTCTGACCCCAGTGACAGGGCAGCTCCCAGTGCTGTCCCTATTGCAGAGGTGAGAGTTGTCTGACCCCAGTGACAGGGCAGCTCCCCGTGCTGTCTCTGCAGCAGAGGTGAGGGGGTCTCTGATCCCAGTGACAGGGCAGCTCCCAGTGCTGTCTCTATTGCAGGGGTCAGGGACCTCTGACCCCAGTAACAGGGCAGCTGCCAGTGCTGTCTCTGCAGCAGAGGGGAGGGCTCCCTGACCCCACTGACAGGGCAGCTCCCAGTGCTGTCTCTGAAGCAGATGTGAGGGCTCTCTGACCCCAGTGACAGGGCAGCTCCCAATGCTGTCTCTGATGCAGAGGTGGGGGGTCTCTAACCCCAGTGACAGGGCAGCTCCCAGTGCTGTCTCTATTGCAGGGGTGAGGGGTCTCAGACCCCAGTGACAGGGCAGCTCCCAGTGCTGTCTCTATTGCAGGGATCAGGGATCTCTGACCCCAGTGACAGGGCAGCTCCCAGTGCTGTCTCTGAAGCAGAGGTGAGGGCTCTCTGACCCCAGTGACAGGGCAGCTCCCCATGCTGTCTCTGAAGCAGAGGTGGGGGGTCTCTAACCCCAGTGACAGGGCAGCTCCCAGTGCTGTCTCTAATGCAGGGGTGAGGGGTCTCTGACCCCAGTGACAGGGCAGCTCCCAGTGCTGTCTCTATTGCAGGGGTGAGGGGTCTCTGACCCCCGTGACAGGGCAGTTCCCAGTGCTATCTCTGAAGCAGAGGTGAGGTCTCTCTGACTCCAGTGACAGGGCAGCTCCCAGTGCTGTCTCTATTGCAGGGGTCAGGGATCTCTGACCCCAGTGATAGGGCAGCTCCCAGTGCTCTCTGAAGCAGAGGTGAGGGCTCTCTGACCCCAGTGACAGGGCATCTCCCAGTGCTGTCTCTATTGCAGGGGTCAGGGATCTCTGACCCCAGTGACAGGGCAGCTCTCAGTGCTGTCTCTATTGCAGGGGTGAGGGGTCTCTGACCCCAGTGACAGGGCAGCTTCCAGTGCTATCTCTATTGCAGGGGTGAGGGGTCTCTGACCCCCGTGACAGGGCAGTTCCCAGTGCTATCTCTGAAGCAGAGGTGAGGTCTCTCTGACCCCAGTGACAGGGCAGCTCCCAGTGCTGTCTCTATTGCAGGGGTCAGGGATCTCTGACCCCAGTGATAGGGCAGCTCCCAGTGCTCTCTGATGCAGAGGTGGGGGGTCTCTAACCCCAGTGACAGGGCAGCTCCCAGTGCTATCTCTGAAGCAGAGGTGAGGGCTCTCTGACCCCAGTGACAGAGCAGCTCCCAGTGCTGTCCCTATTGCAGGGGTCAGGGATCTCTGACCCCAGTGACAGGGCAGCTCTCAGTGCTGTCTCTATTGCAGGGGTGGGGGGTCTCTAACCCCAGTGACAGGGCAGCTCCCAGTGCTGTCTCTGATGCAGAGGCGAGGGCTCTCTGACCCCAGTGACAGGGCAGCTCCCAGTGCTGTCTCTACAGCAGAGGTGAGTGTTCTCTGACCCCAGTGACAGGGCAGCTCCCAGTGCTGTCACTATTGCAGAGGTGAGAGTTATCTGACCCCAGTGACAGGGCAGCTCCCAGTGCTGTCTCTGCAGCAGAGGTGAGGGGGTCTCTGATCCCAGTGACAGGGCAGCTCCCAGTGCTGTCTCTATTGCAGGGGTCAGGGATCTCTGACCCCAGTGACAGGGCAGCTGCCAGTGCTGTCTCTGCAGCAGAGGGGAGGGCTCTCTGACCCCAGTGACAGGGCAGCTCCCAGTGCTGTCTCTGAAGCAGAGGTGAGGGCTCTCTGACCCCAGTGACAGGGCAGCTCCCAATGCTGTCTCTGATGCAGAGGTGGGGGGTCTCTAACCCCAGTGACAGGGCAGCTCCCAGTGCTGTCTCTGCAGCAGAGACGAGGGGTCTCAGACCCCAGTGACAGGGCAGCTCCCAGTGCTGTCTCTATTGCAGGGATCAGGGATCTCTGACCCCAGTGACAGGGCAGCTCCCAGTGCTGTCTCCATTGCAGGGGTGAGGGGTCTCTGACCCCAGTGACAGGGCAGCTCCCAGTGCTGTCTCTATTGCAGGGGTGAGGGGTCTCTGACCCCCGTGACAGGGCAGTTCCCAGTGCTGTCTCTGAAGCAGAGGTGAGGTCTCTCTGACCCCAGTGACAGGGCAGTTCCCAGTGCTGTCTCTATTGCAGGGGTCAGGGATCTCTGACCCCATTGACAGGGCAGCTCCCAGTGCTCTCTGAAGCAGAGGTGAGGGCTCTCTGACCCCAGTGACAGGGCAGCTCCCAGTGCTGTCTCTATTGCAGGGGTGAGGGGTCTCTGACCCCAGTGACAGGGCAGCTCCCAGTGCTGTCTCTACTGCAGGGGTGAGGGGTCTCTGACCCCCGTGACAGGGCAGTTCCCAGTGGTCTCTGCAGCAGAGGTGAGGGGGAGCTCTGATCCCAGTGACAGGGCAGCCCACAGGGCTGTCTCTATTGCAGGGGTCAGGGATCTCTGACCCCAGTGACAGGGCAGCTCCCAGTGCCGTCTCTATTGCAGGGGTGAGGGATCTCTGACCCCAGTGACACGGCAGCTCCCAGTGATGTCTCTGAAGCAGAGGTGAGGGCTCTCTAACCCCAGTGACAGGGCAGCTCCCAGTGCTGTCTCTGAAGCAGAGGTGAGGGCTCTCTGACCCCAGTGACAGGGCAGCTCCCAGTGCTGTCTCTGCAGCAGAGGCGAGGGCTTGCTACCCCCAGTGACAGGGCAGCTCCCAGTGCTGTCTCAGAAGCAGAGGTGAGGGCATCTCTGACCCCAGTGACAGCGCAGCACCCAGTGCTGTCTCAGAAGCAGAGGTGAGGGCCTCCCTGGCCCCAGTGACAGGGCAGCTCCCAGTGCTGTCTCTGATGCAGAGGTGAGGGCTCTCTGACCCCAGTGACAGGGCAGCTCCTAGTGATGTCTCTGCAGCAGAGGTGAGGGGGGTCTCTGATCCCAGTGACAGGGCAGCTGCCAGTGCTGTCTCTGATGCAGAGGTGGGGGGTCTCTAACCTCAGTGACAGGGCAACTCCCAATGCTGTCTCTGATGCAGAGGTGGGGGGTCTCTAACCACAGTGACAGGACAGCTCCCAGTGCTGTCTCTGATGCAGAGGTTGGGGGTCTCTAACCCCAGTGACAGGGCAGCTCCCAATCCTGGCTCTATTGCAGGGGTGAGGGGTCTCTGACCCGCGTGACAGGGCAGTTCCCAGTGCTGTCTCTGCAGCAGTGGTGAGGGGGGTCTCTGATCCCAGTGACAGGGCAGCTCCCAGTGCTGTCTCTATTGCAGGGGTCAGGGATCTCTGACCCCAGTGACACGGCAGCTCCCAGTGATGTCTCTGAAGCAGAGGTGAGGGCTCTCTAACCCCAGTGACAGGGCAGCTCCCAGTGCTGTCTCTGAAGCAGAGGTGAGGGCTCTCTGACCCCAGTGACAGGACAGCTCCCAGTGCTGTCTCTGCAGCAGAGGCGAGGGCTCACTACCCCCAGTGACAGGGCAGCTCCCAGTGCTGTCTCAGAAGCAGAGGTGAGGGCATCTCTGACCCCAGTGACAGCGCAGCACACAGTGCTGTCTCAGAAGCAGAAGTGAGGGCCTCTCTGGCCCCAGTGACAGGGCAGCTCCCAGTGCTGTGTCTGATGCAGAGGTGAGGGCTCTCTGACCCCAGTGACAGGGCAGCTCCCAGTGATGTCTCTGCAGCAGAGGTGAGGGGGGTCTCTGATCCCAGTGACAGGGCAGCTGCCAGTGCTGTCTCTGATGCAGAGGTGGGGGGGTCTCTAACCTCAGTGACAAGGCAGCTCCCAGTGCTGTCTCTGATGCAGAGGTGGGGGTTCTCTGACCCCAGTGACAGGGCAGTTCCCAGTGCTGTCTCTGATGCAGAGGTGGGGGTCTCTGACCCCAGTGACAGGGCAGCTTCCAGTGCTGTCTCTGCAGCAGAGGTGGGGGGGTCTCTAACCCCAGTGACAGGGCAGCTCCCAGTGCTGTCTCTGCAGCAGAGGTGGGGGGTCTCTACCCCCAGTGACAGGGCAGCTCCCAGTGCTGTCTCTGCAGCAGAGGTGGGGGTCTCTACCCCCAGTGACAGGGCAGCTCCCAATGCTGTCTCTGCAGCAGAGGTGGGGGGTCTCTACCCCCAGTGACAGGGCAGCTCCCAGGCCTTGGGTTTCATCAGCATTCACTCGGGATCTCCCCAGGCCAAACACTGCAGTTCCGAGGACTGCCTACAGAGGTCCTCACAGGAGCTACCAATCATATTTATGGCTGACATTTGCACAAAGGATTTCTGTGAAATATTAACAATGAAGGGGTTTTATTCTCTGGTTTTAAGGCCTTTACTTGATTCCAAAATACCGTTATACTAACTCCTTGGGCGGCAATTGCGATGAACATTAAGCGCAGCCTCGCGCCCAAACCCCAGGTCTGATTTCCACATTCCAATCCCGGGGCAGCGCCAGAGACAGTGAAGACGGACTAGGAAACAGAGGACACATCCGGGTACCCACAAACCCTTGCGCAAATCTGCATTCCCTAAATCCTCCACCTAATATCTCACAGACTGTCTGAATATTTATAATATATTTGCTGAAGAGGCCGTTACATTCATCATCATTTCCTGGGCGTTTCTGGGTGTGTTGAAGTTGCACTGTGTAAGAGGGGCTCAAGGTTTCTTAATTAGCTCCTGAGTCCCATTCATTTTTGACCGGGACCCTCGTATCTTTGTTAATCCTCGCGCGTCACTCCCACTCTGTGTGGCGGTGATAGCGAGCGTTACAATTTTTGGGAAGTCTCTCCTGTGAGGGATTTCAAATCAGAGTGAAAGATCAAGTCCTGCCCGTCTCTATTGCAGGAGTCAGGGATCTCTGACCAGTGAAAGGGCAGCTCCCAGTGCTGTCTCTATTGCAGGGGTCAGGGATTTCTGATCCCAGACCCCAGTGCCAGGGCAGCTCCCAGTGCTGTCTCTATTGCAGGGGTGAGGTCTCTCTGACCCCAGTGACAGGGCAGCTCCCAGTGCTGTCTCTATTGCAGGGGTAAGGGGTCTCTGACCCCAGTGACAGGGCAGCTCCCAGTGCTGTCTCTGAAGCAGAGGTGAGGGCTCTCTGACCCCAGTGACAGGGCAGCTCCCAGTGCTGTCTCTATTGCAGGGGCCAGGGATCTCTGACCCCAGTCACAGGGCAGCTCCCAGTGCTGTCTCTATTGCAGGGGTCAGGGATCTCTGACCCCAGTGACAGGGCAGCTCCCAGTGCTGTCTCTATTGCAGGGGTCAGGGATCTCTGACCCCAGTGACAGGGCAGCTCCCAGTGCTGTCTCTATTGCAGGGGTGAGGTCTCTCTGACCCCAGTGACAGGGCAGCTCCCAGTGCTGTCTCTATTGCAGGGGCCAGGGATCTCTGACCCCAGTGACAGGGCAGCTCCCAGTGCTGTCTCTATTGCAGGGGTGAGGTCTCTCTGACCCCAGTGACAGGACAGCTCCCAGTGCTGTCTCTATTGCAGGGGCCAGGGATCTCTGACCCCAGTCACAGGGCAGCTCCCAGTGCTGTCTCTATTGCAGGGACCAGGGATCTCTGACCCCAGTGACAGGGCAGCTCCCAGTGCTGTCTCTATTGCAGGGGTCAGGGATCTCTGACCCCAGTGACAGGGCAGCTCCCAGTGCTGTCTCTATTGCAGGGGTGAGGTCTCTCTGACCCCAGTGACAGGACAGCTCCCAGTGCTGTCTCTATTGCAGGGGCCAGGGATCTCTGACCCCAGTGACAGGGCAGCTCCCAGTGCTGTATCTATTGCAGGGGTCAGGGATCTCTGACCCCAGTGACAGGACAGCTCCCAGTGCTGTGTCTATTGCAGGGGTCAGGGATCTCTGACCCCAGTGACAGGGCAGCTGCCATAGCTGTCTCTGCAGCAGAGGGGAGGGCTCTCTGACCCCAGTGACAGGGCAGCTCCCAGTGCTATCTCTGAAGCAGAGGTGAGGTCTCTCTGACCCCAGTGACAGGGCAGCTCCCAGTGCTGTCTCTGCAGCAGAGGTGGGGGCTCTCTGACCCCCAGTGACAGGGCAGCTCCCAGTGCTGTCTCTATTGCAGGGGTCAGGGATCTCTGACCCCAGTGACAGGGCAGCTCCCAGTGCTATCTCTATTGCAGGGGTCAGGGATCTCTGACCCCAGTGACAGGGCAGCTCCCAGTGCTGTCTCTATTGCAGGGGTGAGGTCTCTCTGACCCCAGTGACAGGACAGCTCCCAGTGCTGTCTCTATTTCAGGGGCCAGGGATCTCTGACCCCAGTGACAGGGCAGCTCCCAGTGCTGTATCTATTGCAGGGGTCAGGGATCTCTGACCCCAGTGACAGGACAGCTCCCAGTGCTGTGTCTATTGCAGGGGTCAGGGATCTCTGACCCCAGTGACAGGGCAGCTGCCATAGCTGTCTCTGCAGCAGAGGGGAGGGCTCTCTGACCCCAGTGACAGGGCAGCTCCCAGTGCTATCTCTGAAGCAGAAGTGAGGTCTCTCTGACCCCAGTGACAGGGCAGCTCCCAGTGCTCTCTCTGCAGCAGAGGTGGGGGCTCTCTGACCCCAGTGACATGGCAGCTCCCAGTGCTGTCTCTGAAGCAGAGGTGAGGATACTCTGACCCCAGTGACAGGGCAGCTCCCAGTGCTGTCTCTATTGCAGGGGTCAGGGATCTCTGACCCCACTGACAGGGCAGCTGCCAGTGCTGTCTCTGCAGCAGAGGGGAGGGATCTCTGACCCCAGTGACAGGGCAGCTCCCAGTGCTGTCTCTGAAGCAGAGGTGAGGGCTCTCTGACCCCAGTGACAGGGCAGCTCCCAGTGCTGTCTTTGAAGCAGAGGTGGGGGCTCTCTGACCCCAGTGACATGGCAGCTCCCAGTGCTGTCTCTGATGCAGAGGTGAGGGCTCTCTCATCAAGATCCTTGGGGTCTGGTATGGGAAGGAGGGGGCAGCGCTGAAAAGCTGGAAGGAACGCCTGGCCAAGGTCAAACAGAAACTGGGTCTCTGGAGTCTCCGCAAACTGAGCATGGAAGGGAAGGCTCTAGTGCTGAGAAATGATGCGCTACCTGTCCTGCAGTATGTGGCCCAAGCGTGGCCTCTCCCAGCCAGTGAGGCGCGGGCCATCAACGCCATGGTCTTCCACTTTGTCTGGGGCTCAAAGATGGACAGAGTTAAGAGATCATCCATGTACAAGGAACCGCGCAAAGGAGGGAAAGGAATCCCGGACCTCCCTACAAGACTGTGGGCCTGCTTCGCCTGCACCTGCGTAAGGATTTCCCTGGGCAACACCAACAAGACCCACTCAGCCTACCTCCTTTTCCGCTTCTTCCTCACACCAACATGGAGGAGGCTGGGCTGGGACAAGTGGGAAAACGCGGCCCCGTACAACTGGACGCTCCCTTGGTACTACAGGGAGATGGAAAAGTTCATTGCAGATTTTGGCCTTCAGGGGGTGGTGCCTGCATTGTGTAACCCGAGGACAATCCACAACCTGATCAGGTCCCAAGACACCACAGACCCCATTGAGGACCTGCCAGCGGCCACAGTTACCCAGGTGTGGGAAAATGTGCCATCAAACAAACTCCTGAACATTCACAAGGACATTGCCTGGCTGACGGTGAGGGGGGCACTATCTGTGCGAGCATTCATGAACAGGCGGGGCCTCTGCCCACACAGGAGCTGCCCACGGGGGTGCCCGGCAGAGGAAACAGCGTACCACCTCTTCTGGGCATGCCCCTTTGCAAGGAAACTGCGCAGGGCCCTGAACACTGAGTTGAGTGCTCACATCCCGCCCCAAGACATTATACACCAGTCTGTGCTGTATGGACTCTTTGCACAGACCCACACAGTAGAGGCAATCCAGAACTACTGGAGGATCCTCTGCTGCCTGAAGGGCATTCTCCTCTACGCAAGGAAACGCCTGGTCCTCAATGATGAGCTGCTGACAACCGAAGCCTGCCGCAGGATGGTCCACGGCCTGCTAAGAGACTACGAAATCAAGGACAGCCTGGAAGATGGGGGCCCTGAGTAAAACCCCCAGCCCAGGCAATCATCCAAAAATAAAATAAAGAGAACTCTTTGCCTACTCAGGCAAAACACGAACACTTTGTAAACCACAGACTCTGAACAGAAAATATATATGTACCCACCCAAATGCCCAAAGTAAAATTGAAACTACCCCTTCTGCTTTGAGGGGGGAATGTAATTGCCACAAAAGTCTTCTTATTGAATTGAATTTATTACCCTTGTATCATCTTTAAGCACTTAATAAAGATATTTTTACAAAAAAAAAAAGTCACTCGCACTCTGTGTGGCGGTGATAGCGAGTGTTACAATTTTTGGGAAGTCTCTCCTGTGAGGGATTTCAAATCAGAGTGAAAGAGCAAGTCCTGCCCGTCTCTATTGCAGGAGTCAGGGATCTCTGACCCCAGTGACAGGGCAGCTCCCAGTGCTGTCTCTATTGCAGGGGTCAGGGGTCTCTGACCCCAGTGACAGGGCAGCTCCCAGTGCTGTCTCTATTGCAGGGGTAAGGGGTCTCTGACCCCAGTGACAGGGCAGCTCCAAGTGCTGTCTCTATTGCAGGGGTGAGGTCTCTCTGACCCCAGTGACAGGGCAGCTCCCAGTGCTGTCTCTGCAGCAGAGGTGAGGGCTCTCTGACCGCAGTGACAGGGCAGCTCCCAGTGCTGTCTCTATTGCAGGGGTCAGGGATCTCTGATCCTGTCTCAATTGTCGGGGTCAGGGGTCTCTGACCCCAGTGACAGGGCAGCTGCCAGTGCTCTCTCTGCAGTAGAGGTGAGGGCTCTCTACCCCCAGTGACAGGGCAGCTCCCAGTGCTGTCTCTATTGCAGGGGTCAGGGATCTCTGATCCCAGTGACAGGGCAGCTCTCAGTGCTGTCTCTGCAGCAGAGTTGAGGGCTCTCTGACCCCAGTGACAGGGCAGCTCCCAGTGCTGTCTCTATTGTGGGGGTCAGGGATCTCTGACCCCAGTGACAGGGCAGCTCCCAGTGCTGTCTCTATTGCAGGGATCAGGGATCTCTGACCCCAGTGCCAGGGCAGCTCCCAGTGCTGTCTCTATTGCAGGGGTGAGGTCTCTCTGACCCCAGTGACAGGACAGCTCCCAGTGCTGTCTATATTGCAGGGGCCAGGGATCTCTGACCCCAGTCACAGGGCAGCTCCCAGTGCTGTCTCTATTTCAGGAGTCAGGGATCTCTGACCCCAGTGACAGGGCAGCTCCCAGTGCTGTCTCTATTGCAGGGACCAGGGATCTCTGACCCCAGTGACAGGGCAGCTCCCAGTGCTGTCTCTATTGCAGGGGTCAGGGATCTCTGACCCCAGTGACAGGGCAGCTCCCAGTGCTGTCTCTATTGCAGGGGTGAGGTCTCTCTGACCCCAGTGACAGGACAGCTCCCAGTGCTGTCTCTATTGCAGGGGCCAGGGATCTCTGACCCCAGTGACAGGGCAGCTCCCAGTGCTGTATCTATTGCAGGGGTCAGGGATCTCTGACCCCAGTGACAGGACAGCTCCCAGTGCTGTGTCTATTGCAGGGGTCAGGGATCTCTGACCCCAGTGACAGGGCAGCTGCCATAGCTGTCTCTGCAGCAGAGGGGAGGGCTCTCTGACCCCAGTGACAGGGCCGCTCCCAGTGCTTTCTCTGAAGCAGAGGTGAGGTCTCTCTGACCCCAGTGACAGGGCAGCTCCCAGTGCTGTCTCTGCAGCAGAGGTGGGGGCTCTCTGACCCCCAGTGACAGGGCAGCTCCCAGTGCTGTCTCTATTGCAGGGGTCAGGGATCTCTGACCCCAGTGACAGGGCAGCTCCCAGTGCTGTCTCTATTGCAGGGGTCAGAGATCTCTGACCCCAGTGACAGGGCAGCTCCCAGTGCTGTCTCTATTGCAGGGGTGAGGTCTCTCTGACCCCAGTGACAGGACAGCTCCCAGTGCTGTCTCTATTGCAGGGGCCAGGGATCTCTGACCCCAGTGACAGGGCAGCTCCCAGTGCTGTATCTATTGCAGGGGTCAGGGATCTCTGACCCCAGTGACAGGACAGCTCCCAGTGCTGTGTCTATTGCAGGG
Organism: Ambystoma mexicanum; assembly: GCF_040938575.1. Taxonomy (NCBI): domain Eukaryota; kingdom Metazoa; phylum Chordata; class Amphibia; order Caudata; family Ambystomatidae; genus Ambystoma; species Ambystoma mexicanum. The sequence goes on from NC_090926.1 coordinate 1,286,022,338, forward strand.
GTCAGGGATCTCTGACCCCAGTGACAGGGCAGCTGCCATAGCTGTCTCTGCAGCAGAGGGGAGGGCTCTCTGACCCCAGTGACAGGGCAGCTCCCAGTGCTATCTCTGAAGCAGAGGTGAGGTCTCTCTGACCCCAGTGACAGGGCAGCTCCCAGTGCTCTCTCTGCAGCAGAGGTGGGGGCTCTCTGACCCCAGTGACATGGCAGCTCCCAGTGCTGTCTCTGAAGCAGAGGTGAGGATACTCTGACCCCAGTGACAGGGCAGCTCCCAGTGCTGTCTCTATTGCAGGGGTCAGGGATCTCTGACCCCACTGACAGGGCAGCTGCCAGTGCTGTCTCTGCAGCAGAGGGGAGGGATCTCTGACCCCAGTGACAGGGCAGCTCCCAGTGCTGTCTCTGAAGCAGAGGTGAGGGCTCTCTGACCCCAGTGACAGGGCAGCTCCCAGTGCTGTCTTTGAAGCAGAGGTGGGGGCTCTCTGACCCCAGTGACATGGCAGCTCCCAGTGCTGTCTCTGATGCAGAGGTGAGGGCTCTCTCATCAAGATCCTTGGGGTCTGGTATGGGAAGGAGGGGGCAGCGCTGAAAAGCTGGAAGGAACGCCTGGCCAAGGTCAAACAGAAACTGGGTCTCTGGAGTCTCTGCAAACTGAGCATGGAAGAGAAGGCTCTAGTGCTGAGAAATGATGCGCTACCTGTCCTGCAGTATGTGGCCCAAGCGTGGCCTCTCCCAGCCAGTGAGGCGCGGGCCATCAACGCCATGGTCTTCCACTTTGTCTGGGGCTCAAAGATGGACAGAGTTAAGAGATCATCCATGTACAAGGAACCGCGCAAAGGAGGGAAAGGAATCCCGGACCTCCCTACAAGACTGTGGGCCTGCTTCGCCTGCACCTGCGTAAGGATTTCCCTGGGCAACACCAACAAGACCCACTCAGCCTACCTCCTTTTCCGCTTCTTCCTCACACCAACATGGAGGAGGCTGGGCTGGGACAAGTGGGAAAACACGGCCCCGTACAACTGGACGCTCCCTTGGTACTACAGGGAGATGGAAAAGTTCATCGCAGATTTTGGCCTTCAGGGGGTGGTGCCTGCATTGTAGAACTCGAGGACAATCCACAACCTGATCAGGTCCCGAGACACCACAGACCCCATTGAGGACCTGCCAGCGGCCACAGTTACCCAGGTGTGGGAAAATGTGCCATCAAACAAACTCCTGAACATTCACAAGGACATTGCCTGGCTGACGGTGAGGGGGGCACTATCTGTGCGAGCATTCATGAACAGGCGGGGCCTCTGCCCACACAGGAGCTGCCCACGGGGGTGCCCGGCAGAGGAAACAGCGTACCACCTCTTCTGGGCATGCCCCTTTGCAAGGAAACTGCGCAGGGCCCTGAACACTGAGTTGAGTGCTCACATCCCGCCCCAAGACATTATACACCAGTCTGTGCTGTATGGACTCTTTGCACAGACCCACACAGTAGAGGCAATCCAGAACTGCTGGAGGATCCTCTGCTGCCTGAAGGACATTCTCCTCTACGCAAGGAAACGCCTGGTCCTCAATGATGAGCTGCTGACAACCGAAGCCTGCCGCAGGATGGTCCACGGCCTGCTAAGAGACTACGAAATCAAGGACAGCCTGGAAGATGGGGGCCCTGAGTAAAACCCCCAGCCCAGGCAATCACCCAAAAAATAAAATTAAAAAAAAGGGAACTCTTAGCCTACTCAGGCAAAACACGAACATTTTGTAAACCACAGACTCTGAACAGAAAATATATATGTACCCACCCAAATGCCCAAAGTAAAATTGAAACTACCCCTTCTGCTTTGAGGGGGGAATGTAATTGCCACAAAAGTCTTCTTATTGAATTGAATTTATTACCCTTGTATCATCTTTAAGCACTTAATAAAGATATTTTTACAAAAAAAAAAAAGTCACTCGCACTCTGTGTGGCGGTGATAGCGAGCGTTACAATTTTTGGGAAGTCTCTCCTGTGAGGGATTTCAAATCAGAGTGAAAGAGCAAGTCCTGCCCGTCTCTATTGCAGGAGTCAGGGATCTCTGACCCCAGTGACAGGGCAGCTCCCAGTGCTGTCTCTATTGCAGGGGTCAGGGGTCTCTGACCCCAGTGACAGGGCAGCTCCCAGTGCTGTCTCTATTGCAGGGGTAAGGGGTCTCCGACCCCAGTGACAGGGCAGCTCCAAGTGCTGTCTCTATTGCAGGGGTGAGGTCTCTCTGACCCCAGTGACAGGGCAGCTCCCAGTGCTGTCTCTGCAGCAGAGGTGAGGGCTCTCTGACCGCAGTGACAGGGCAGCTCCCAGTGCTGTCTCTATTGCAGTGGTCAGGGATCTCTGAACCTCTCTCAATTGTCGGGGTCAGGGGTCTCTGACCCCAGTGACAGGGCAGCTGCCAGTGCTCTCTCTGCAGTAGAGGTGAGGGCTCTCTACCCCCAGTGACAGGGCAGCTCCCAGTGCTGTCTCTATTGCAGGGGTCAGGGATCTCTGATCCAAGTGACAGGGCAGCTCTCAGTGCTGTCTCTGAAGCAGAGACGAGGGCTCTCTGACCCCAGTAACAGGGCAGCTCCCAGTGCTGTCTCTGCAGCAGAGTTGAGGGCTCTCTGACCCCAGTGACAGGGCAGCTCCCAGTGCTGTCTCTATTGCGGGGGTCAGGGATCTCTGACCCCAGTGACAGGGCAGCTCCCAGTGCTGTCTCTATTGCAGGGATAAGGGATCTCTGACCCCAGTGACAGAGCAGCTCCCAGTGCTGTCTCTATTGCAGGAGTGAGGTCTCTCTGACCTCAGTGACAGGGCAGCTCCCAGTGCTGTCTCTATTGCAGGGATCAGGGATGTCTGACCCCAGTGACAGGGCAGCTCCCAGTGCTGTCTCTATTGCAGGGATCACGGATCTCTGACCCCAGTGACAGGGCAGCTCCCAGTGCTGTCTCTGAAGCAGAGGTGAGGGCTCTCTGATCCCAGTGACAGGGCAGCTCCCAGTGCTATCTCTGAAGCAGAGGTGAGGTCTCTCTGACTCCAGTGACAGGGCAGCTCCCAGTGCTGTCTTTGAAGCAGAGGTTAGGGCTCTCTGACCACAGTGACAGGGTAGCTCCCAGTGCTGTCTCTATTGCAGGGATCAGGGATCCCTGACCCCAGTGACAGGGCAGCTCCCAGTGCTGTCTCTATTGCAGGAGTGAGGTCTCTCTGACCCCAGTGACAGGGCAGCTCCCCGTGCTGTCTCTGTTGCGGGGGTAAGGGGTCTCTGACCCCAGTGACAGGGCAGCTCCCAGTGCTGTCTCTATTGCGGGGGTCAGGGATCTCTGACCCCAGTGACAGGGCAGCTCCCAGTGCTGTCTCTATTGCACGGATCAGGGATCTCTGACCCCAGTGACAGGGCAGCTCCCAGTGCTGTCTCTATTGCAGGAGTGAGGTCTCTCTGACCTCAGTGTCAGGGCAGCTCCCAGTGCTGTCTCTATTGCAGGGATCAGGGATGTCTGACCCCAGTGACAGGGCAGCTCCCAGTGCTGTCTCTATTGCAGGGATCAGGGATCTCTGACCGCAGTGACAGGGCAGCTCCCAGTGCTGTCTCTGAAGCAGAGGTGAGGGCTCTCTGACCCCAGTGACAGGGCAGATCCCAGTACTATCTCTGAAGCAGAGGTGAGGTCTCTCTGACTCCAGTGACAGGGCAGCTCCCAGTGCTGTCTTTGAAGCAGAGGTGGGGGCTCTCTGACCCCAGTGACATGGCAGCTCCCAGTGCTGTCTTTGAAGCAGAGGTGAGGGCTCTCTGACCACAGTGACAGGGTAGCTCCCAGTGCTGTCTCTATTGCAGGGATCAGGGATCTCTGACCCCAGTGACAGGGCAGCTCCCAGTGCTGTCTCTATTGCAGGAGTGAGGTCTCTCTGACCCCAGTGACAGGGCAGCTCCCAGTGCTGTCTCTATTGCAGGGGTAAGGGGTCTCTGACCCCAGTGACAGGGCAGCTCCCAGTGCTGCCTCTGAAGCAGAGGTGAGGGCTCTCTGACCCCAGTGACAGGGCAGCTCCCAGTGCTATCTCTGAAGCAGAGGTGGGGGCTCTCTGACCCCAGTGACAGGGCAGCTCCCAGTGCTGTCTCTGATGCAGAGGTGAGGGCTCTCTGACCCCAGTGACATGGCAGCTCCCAGTGCTGTCTCTGATGCAGAGGCGAGGGCTCTCTGACCCCAGTGACAGGGCAGCTCCCAGTGCTGTCTCTACAGCAGAGGTGAGTGTTCTCTGACCCCAGTGACAGGGCAGCTCCCAGTGCTGTCTCTGCAGCAGAGGTGGGGGCTCTCTGACCCCAGTGACATGGCAGCTCCCAGTGCTGTCTCTGAAGCAGAGGTGAGGATACTCTGACCCCAGTGACAGGGCAGCTCCCAGTGCTGTCCCTATTGCAGAGGTGAGAGTTATCTGACCCCAGTGACAGGGCAGCTCCCAGTGCTGTCTCTGCAGCAGAGGTGAGGCGGTCTCTGATCCAGTGACAGGGCAGCTCCCAGTGCTGTCTCTATTGCAGGGGTCAGGGATCTCTGACCCCAGTGACAGGGCAGCTGCCAGTGCTGTCTCTGCAGCAGAGGGGAGGGCTGTCTGACCCCAGTGACAGGGCAGCTCCCAGTGCTGTCTCTGATGCAGAGGCGAGGGCTCTCTGACCCCAGTGACAGGGCAGCTCCCATTGTTGTCTCTACAGCAGAGGTGAGTGTTCTCTGACCCCAGTGACAGGGCAGCTCCCAGTGCTGTCTCTGAAGCAGAGTTGAGGATACTGTGACCCCAGTGACAGGGCAGCTCCCAGTGCTGTCCCTATTGCAGAGGTGAGAGTTATCTGACCCCAGTGACAGGGCAGCTCCCAGTGCTGTCTCTGCAGCAGAGGTGAGGGGGTCTCTGATCCCAGTGACAGGGCAGCTCCCAGTGCTGTCTCTATTGCAGGGGTCAGGGATCTCTGACCCCAGTGACAGGGCAGCTCCCAGTGCTGTCTCTTAAGCAGAGGTGAGGGCTCTCTGACCCCAGTGACAGGGCAGCTCCCAGTGCTATCTCTGAAGCAGAGGTGAGGTCCCTCTGACTCCAGTGACAGGGCAGCTCCCATTGCTGTCTTTGAAGCAGAGGTGGGGGCTCTCTGATCCCAGTGACATGGCAGCTCCCAGTGCTGTCTTTGAAGCAGAGGTGAGGGCTCTTTGACCCCAGTGACAGGGTAGCTCCCAGTGCTGTCTCTATTGCAGGGATCAGGGATCTCTGACCCCAGTGACAGGGCAGCTCCCAGTGCTGTCTCTATTGCAGGAGTGAGGTCTCTCTGACCCCAGTGACAGGGCAGCTCCCAGTGCTGTCTCTATTGCAGGGGTGAGGGGTTTCTGACCCCAGTGACAGGGCAGCTCCCAGTGCTGTCTCTGAAGCAGAGGTGAGGGCTCTCTGACCCCAGTGACAGGGCAGCTCCCAGTGCTATCTCTGAAGCAGATGTGAGGTCTCTCTGACTCCAGTGACAGGGCAGCTCCCAGTGCTGTCTTTGAAGCAGAGGTGGGGGCTCTCTGACCCCAGTGACATGGCAGCTCCCAGTGCTGTCTCTGATGCAGAGGTGAGGGCTCTCTGACCCCAGTGACATGGCAGCTCCCAGTGCTGTCTCTGATGCAGAGGCGAGGGCTCTCTGACCCCAGTGACAAGGCAGCTCCCAGTGCTGTCTCTGCAGCAGAGGTGGGAGCTCTCTGACCCCAGTGACATGGCAGCTCCCAGTGCTGTCTCTGAAGCAGAGGGGAGGATACTCTGACCCCGGAGACAGGGCAGCTCCCAGTGATGTCCCTATTGCAGAGGTGAGAGTTATCTGACCCCAGTGACAGGGCAGCTCCCAGTGCTGTCTCTGCAGCAGAGGTAAGGGGGTCTCTGATCCCAGTGACAGGGCAGCTCCCAGTGCTGTCTCTATTGCAGGGGTCAGGGATCTCTGACCCCCGTGACAGGGCAGCTGCCAGTGCTGTCTCTGCAGCAGAGGGGAGGGCTCTCTGACCCCAGTGACAGGGCAGCTCCCAGTGCTGTCTCTGATGCAGAGGTGAGGGCTCTCTGACCCCAGTGACAGGGCAGCTCCCAGTGCTGTCTCTACAGCAGAGGTGAGTGTTCTCTGACCCCAGTGACAGGGCAGCTCCCAGTGCTGTCTCTGAAGCAGAGGTGAGGGTGCTCTGACCCCAGTGACAGGGCAGCTCCCAGTGCTGTCCCTATTGCAGAGGTGAGAGTTATCTGACCCCAGTGACAGGGCAGCTCCCAGTGCTGTCTCTGATGCAGAGGTGAGGGGGTCTCTGATCCCAGTGACAGGGCAGCTCCCAGTGCTGTCTCTATTGCCGGGGTCAGGGATCTCTGACCCCAGTGACAGGGCAGCTGGCAGTGCTGTCTCTGCAGCAGAGGGGAGGGCTCTCTGACCCCAGTGACAGGGCAGCTCTCAGTGCTGTCTCTGAAGCAGAGGTGAGGGCTCTCTGACCCCAGTGACAGGGCAGCTCTCAGTGCTGTGTCTGAAGCAGAGGTGGGGGGTCTCTAACCCCAGTGACAGGGCAGCTCCCAGTGCTGTCTCTGATGCAGAGGTGGGGGGTCTCTAACCCCAGTGACAGGGCAGCTCCCAGTGCTGTCTCTGAAGCAGAGGTGGGGGGTCTCTAACCCCAGTGACAGGGCAGCTCCCAGTGCTGTCTCTGCAGCAGAGGTGGGGCGTCTCTACCCCCAGTGACAGGGCAGCTCTCAGTGCTGTCTCTGAAGCAGAGGTGAGGGCTCTCTGACCCCAGTGACAGGGCAGCTCTCAGTGCTGTGTCTGAAGCAGAGGTGGGGGGTCTCTAACCCCAGTGACAGGGCAGCTCCCAGTGCTGTCTCTATTGCAGGGGTCAGGGATCTCTGACCCCAGTGACAGGGCAGCTGGCAGTGCTGTCTCTGCAGCAGAGGGGAGGGCTCTCTGACCACAGTGACAGGGCAGCTCTCAGTGCTGTCTCTGCAGCAGAGGTGAGGGCTCTCTGACCCCAGTGACAGGGCAGCTCCCAGTGCTGTCTCTGATGCAGAGGTTGGGGGGTCTCTAACCCCAGTGACAGGGCAGCTCCCAGTGCTGTCTCTGCAGCAGAGGTGGGGGGGTCTCTAACCCCAGTGACAGGGCAGCTCCCAGTGCTGTCTCTGCAGCAGAGGTGGGGCGTCTCTACCCCCAGTGACAGGGCAGCTCTCAGTGCTGTCTCTGAAGCAGAGGTGAGGGCTCTCTGACCCCAGTGACAGGGCAGCTCTCAGTGCTGTGTCTGAAGCAGAGGTGGGGGGGTCTCTGACCCCAGTGACAGGGCAGCTCCCAGTGCTGTCTCTGCAGCAGAGGTGGGGGGTCTCTACCCCCAGTGACAGGGCAGCTCCCAGTGCTGTCTCTGCAGCAGAGGTGGGGGGTCTCTAACCCCAGTGACAGGGCAGCTCCCAGGCCTTGGGTTTCATCAGCATTCACTCGGGATCTCCCCAGGCCAAACACTGCAGTTCCAAGGACTGCCTACAGAGGTCCTCACAGGAGCTACCAATCATATTTATGGCAGACATTTGCACAAAGGATTTCTGTGCAGTATTAAAAATAAAGATGTTTTACTCTTTGGTTTTTAAGGCCTTAACTTGAACCCAAAATACCAGTGTGCTAATGCGATGCACATTAAGCGCAGCCTCGCGCCCAAACCCCAGGTCTGATTTCCAGAGATACTGGAACATTCCAATCCCGGGGCAGCGCCAGAGACAGTGAAGACGGACTAGGAAACAGAGGACACATCCGGGTACCCACAAACCCTTGCGCAAATCTGCATTCCCTAAATCCTTCACCTAATATCTCACAGACTGTCTAAATATATAGATATATTTGCTGAAGAGATGAATATATTTTTCGCCATTCCTTGAGCCTTTAGGGTGTGTTCGCGTTGCACTGTCTAACATAGGTTCAATAATTATTAAAGGTCTCCTGAGCCATATATACTTTACCATTCAAGGGTGCTTGCTATTTCTGTTAATCCTCGCGTGTCACTTGCACTTTGTGTGGCGGTGATAACGAGCGTTAACAATTTTTGGAAGTCTCTCTCTTGAGAGACTTTAGATTCAAGTGAAAGTGTAAGTGTTGGTACTGTCTCTGCAGCAGAGGTGAGGGGTCCATGACCCCAGTGACAGGGCAGCTCCCAGTGCTGTCTCTGATGCAGAGGTGAGGGATCTCTGAACCCAGTGACAGGGCCGCTCCAAGTGCTGTCTCTGAAGGAGAGATGAGGGGGTCTCTGACTCCAGTGACAGGGCAGCTCCCAGTGCTGTCTCTGAAGCAGAGGTGAGGGGGGTCTCTGACCCCAGTGACAGGGCAGCTCCCAGTGCTGTCTCTGATGCAGAGGTGAGGGATCTCTGAACCCAGTGACAGGGCCGCTCCAAGTGCTGTCTCTGAAGGAGAGATGAGGGGGTCTCTGACTCCAGTGACAGGGCAGCTCCCAGTGCTGTCTCTGCAGCAGAGGTTAGGGCTCTCTGACTCCAGTGACAGGGCAGCTCCCAGTGCTGTCTCTGAAGGAGAGATGAGGGGGTCTCTGACTCCAGTGACAGGGCAGCTCCCAGTGCTGTCTCTGCAGCAGAGGTTAGGGCTCTCTGACTCCAGTGACAGGGCAGCTCCCAGTGCTGTCTCTGAAGGAGAGATAGGGGGTCTCTGACTCCAGTGACAGGGCAGCTCCCAGTGCTGTCTCTGCAGCAGAGGTCAGGGCTCTCTGACTCCAGTGACAGGGCAGCTCCCAGTGCTGTCTCTGAAGGAGAGGTGAGGGGGTCTCTGACCCCAGTGACAGGGCAGCTCCCAGTGCTGTCTCTGAAGCAGAGGTGAGGGGGGGTCTCTGACCTCGGTGACAGGGCAGCTCCCAGTGCTGGCTCTGCAGCAGAGGTGAGGGGGGTCTCTGACCCCAGTGACAGTGCAGCTCCCAGTGCTGTGTCTGAAGCAGAGGTGAGGGTTCTCTGACCCCAGTGACAGCGCAGCTCCCCGTGCTGTGTTTGAAGCAGAGGTGAGGGTTCTCTGACCCCAGTGGCAGGGCAGCTCCCAGTGCTGTCTCTGCAGCAGAGGTGAGGGTTCTCTGACCCCAGTGACAGGGCAGCTCCCAGTGCTGTCTCTGCAGCAGAGGTGAGGAAACTCTGGCCCCAGTGACAGGGCAGCTCCCAGTGCTGTCTATGAAGCAGAGGTGAGGGCTCTCTAACCCCAGTGACAGGGCAGCTCCCAGTGCTGTCTCTGAAGCAGAGGTGGGGGGTCTCTGACCCCAGTGACAGGGCAGCTCCCAGTGCTGTCTCAGAAGCAGAGGGGAGGGCTCTCTGGCCCCAGTGACAGGGCAGCATCCAGTGCTGTCTCTGAAGCAGTGGTGAGGGTCTCTGACCCCAGTGACAGGGCAGCTCCCAGTGCGGTCTCTGAAGCAGGGGTGATGGCTCTCTGACCCCAGTGACAGGCCAGCTCCCAGTGCTGTCTCTGAAGCAGAGGCGAGGGGGCTCTCTGACCCCAGTGACAGGGCAGCTCCCAGTGATGTCTCTGAAGCAGAAGTGTTATATAGAATACACTGACATCACTGTCAGTGGAACTCATAGGTGATAGAACGTTCCCGTGCAAGGGAGCGTTCATGTCATTCTACTCCCGGCGGTCCTGCACTATGGGGGCCTTCAATAAAGCTTACACTGAAAGCTTATACTTGTGTGCCTTTTTATTACAATTGGCGACGAGGAGTACAGTACCCAGTAAAGTCCCCCGGAGCTTGCCCAACCGCACCGCCAGTGAACACTGCGCCCCTACAATTCATGGGGTGATGAGCGATTGATGACGGCCTTGAGCTGTCTCCCGTAACCTTCTCTGAACACGCCGACAGAAGAGCTATTTGAGGGCATTGGAGGTATGAGTCTCATGAAGATAAAAAGCATTGTCAATCTGCTTGAGCGCTGATCGAAAGGAGCAAGTGAAAGCATCTTATGAATCGCTAGCCAACGGCAGATGCTAGCGATTCGAGAAAAGGACCTTGGAGGGTGAGACTGCATGCAGCCATTTTGCATGTTTGTGTTCATGTTGCAGTGACAACGACATTACGGAGTGAGTACGAAGTACGATACAAGTGCCGTCTCCTACGAAATGCTCCGATAACATTAAATTAGCAACAAAAAAATGATTGAAAAGCCTGTGAACCACCAAACATCGCAGTGAAAGTGCCAAGACACATGTATGAGCTGGGAAATATTTCTTACAGTGCACAGTGCAGTCAAACATTTCTCTATGATAATTATGCCCATGGAGGGCATATGGCCGGCCTCCCTTGGCCCTCCTCCTATCCCCACCTGCGAGGCCAAGAACCTTGGTGTCACCTTTGATTCCAGACTGTCCTTCTCTGCCCACATCGCTGATGTATCAAAAAAGTCAAACCTCCTACTGCACCTCCTCAGAGGTATTCTTCCTTTCCTCTCATTCCCCCAGAAGCTCACTGTCTTCCAAGCTCTGGTTCTCTCTAAGCTGGACTATTGCAACAGCCTCTTTCTTAATCTACCTGCCTCTACTCTCCGCCCTTTACAACTTATCCAGAACAGGACTGCGAGACTTGTCCTTGGCCTCAAGCCCTGGGATCGTATCTCTCCAGCCCTGAAATCTCTTCATTGGCTCCCAGTGGATGCAAGGATTAAATTCAAAACCCTCTGCATTGTCCACAAGGCTTTCTGGGGCCTGGGTCCAACATACCTTCAGCTATCCCTCCGCAAATACCTCCCATCTTGAGCACTCCGCTCCTCTACCTCTAACTCCCTCAGGGTCAGTAGTTTCTCAAAGAAACTGGGGGTAGATCTCTGTCTTCGGCTGGGGCCTCCCTCTGGAACAGCCTCCCTGCCACTCTAAAACCTGAGGAGAACCATCTGCGGTTCCGGAAGCAACTCAAAACCTTCCTCTTTGCTTCTGCCTTCTCCTCCCCTCCCCCCTGTTGATTCTACTCTCCCTCATCACCATGCACCTGGCCACCCTCTCTCCTCTGGGCCCAGGTACCTGCTCATCTTGCCACCCTCACGCACTGCCTCTGGCCACCCCCTGCACTGGGGTCTGTATCTGTATCCATACAGCCCTCCCCTTTTCTTCCTGCATTTTCAGACCTACACGGCCTGCTGCCATAAACCCAGCACTTACCACTTGCTGGCTACACTCCCATAGTTTGTTGCCTTTTTATTTATTATTTTATTACTATTTTTGTTTTTTTTTCCTTTTCGCTCCGCACTCTCCTTTTGTTCCCCCTTCCATGCACTTCTCCCCCTTCTCCCTCTACCCTGCACTTGCACGTTCTCCATGTCACTGGGCCTAGTAAGATCGTTGTTTTTGTTCTCCCCTGTTCCCTTTCCCTGCCTGGTCGCGCTCTGAAACACTTGTGTATGAGTGTGATAGAAATAAAATATCAATCAATCAATGCCCATGCCGCATACTGTGTGAGTTCGAAGTCCATCCATTGTCAAATGTTAACTGACACAAGAGTGACACGGAACTGACAGAACATTTTATTTCAAAAATAAGAACGAAAGTGTCAGTACATTATAAAGCAAGTTGGTTTAACAAGTATATCATCCGAGGACAGCTGGTGAAAACAACACTTTGAGAGAAGCCACAAAGCCTCACCACAGAATTATCAATACACCCCACCATGCAAAACGTCTTGCCTCCAACGAAATTCCTTCCATGTCCCGGAAACCCTGTGTGCCCGTGGGAGAAATGGATTGATGGCTTCCAAGTATATTTGAGGGCTATTGGTGGAAATAAATTCAACGATGACCTCAAGGAACCGACCCTATCAAATTGTGCAGGAGCAGAAGCCCTAAGGATATTCAGGGCACTTCCTGAATCCAATGATGCAGGAGGGGATGGCAACTGCAAATTTGAGAGTGCACTAGCTAACTTGCCAAACATTTCGGCAATAAGACCAATGTGGTGCTGGAGAGGTACAGATTCTTCTCCAGGAAACAACTGAAGGGCGAATCAATCGACACCTACATGGCATCTCTCAGGGCACTCATGTCAACCTGCAATTTCACAGGCGTCGGGGACGAATATTTAAGGGACCAACTTGCGCTAAATGTAGCTGATCCACGAATACAACAAAGACTATGACAGACAAAAAACCCATCATTAGACCAGGCCACAGAAATAGCGAGAAGCATGGAACTGGGTGATCGCTGAATGAAGGAAAGGTTTGACCAGGCGGGGAATACAGAAGTGAAATACATTGAGAATAATCCTGATGAAGACATAGGTGAACCTTTAGTGGCAGTGGTGAAGAGAGCATCGACATATGGTTCAAGATCCAACTCCAGGAGAGGAGGAATTTCGGAATATGGCAATCAAAATCCAGGACGTTGCCAAAGGTGTGGCTGGTACAAACACAAAGGGCCTCATTACAAGTTCGGTGGTAGCCATGCCGCTATTGGCGGCATGGCTGCCGCCGAAATAGCATCCGGGTCCTCAGAATGAGGATTTACCGGGCCATTCCGAGTTCAGAGGGCCCGGTAATTCCTCCCTTTGAGGACCCAGACCCGGTCTTCCCCATTCCCATTTCAGCCCCCATAGGGCTGAATGGGAAGGGGAGAGGGTGCAAACAGCGGGCCATTACGAGATGGCCCGTTGTTTGCACCCTCTTCCCCTCGCGGGACCCGCTCTGCATGTCTGGTAAAACCAGACGAACAGATCGGGTCCCGCGAGGGGAACTCGTAATCGGGCTGAACGGGGTTAACGGCTCCGGCACCCTATATGGCGCCGTTAACCCCGTTCCGCCAAGGTCGTAATGAGGCCCAATGTTACTGAAAAAGAATGCCCGGCGGTAACTGTTGAGTGTTACAGATGTAGCCAGGTTGGACATTTTGCAAAGGTCTGTAGAAATACACGAGGAAGGTTCAGTAGGTCTAGCAGGTTCACCAGATGACCCTTCGCCAGGAAACCAGGAGGCACCGTGAGAGTTGTCGAAGGAGATCAAGGACATGATGATATGCTGACCATCAATCAAAGAAATCCACCAATACAAATACTCACTGTCACATCTTTACAGCAATCTAAAGGTCTGTGGGTCAATATGCAAATAAATGGCATATCTTTGCCCATAATGGTAGACACTGGGTCCCCATATACCATGGTGGATGTTAAAACCTTCCTTGGTGAATTGTCTGGCAAGATGAAAGACATACAGAACACTGTAGTAAGAGCAACAGGTTATGGGAAGACCCCCATAGATATCATTGGGTGTACATGGGTAAAACTCAAGTTCCGGGACAGAGAACCATACTGCAGACTTTTCATAGCAAGGAATGGTTAATCTGTGGTAGGTTGGGAGGAACAAGCCGCTCTTCGAGTGAGAATCCACCCTGGAGAAGAGATCCCCATATTAACTGTATTGAAAGACAACATTGATATCAAGACGGCATTGGCAAAACAATTTCCTAAAGTGTTTAGCAGGAAAACTGGACTCCTGGAGGGTTTCCAACACAGAATTGTCTTGAAGAAGGATGCCATCCCAATAGCCCACAGGGTACGTGGAGTTCCTCTTGGGACAAAAGAAGCACTAAAAAATGAACTTGCACGCCTGCGCGAACAAAACATCATACAGCCCTTAGAAAGTTCAGAGTGGCTCGCTCCAATAGTGCTAGTGAAAAATCCTGATAACTCCATAAGAATGTGTGTCGATTTGAGGGACCTGAACAAAAACATCTTGATCGATAGGCATCCTCTTCCGAACATATCTGAAATGTTAACAACCATGAAGCCGGCAAAATATTTCAGCACCCTGGACATATCCTCAGCTTATCATCAAATTGCCCTGGAGGAGAACTCAAAAAGCCTTACATCATTTGTCACTCCTTTTGGGGCATTTATGTTCAGGAGAATGCCGTTCAGACTCACATCAGCTGCAGCGGTGTTTCAAAGGTTAATGTCACACCTGTTTGGGGGCCTAGAAGGCGTACACTGCTTCCAAGACGCCATCCTTATCTCAGCCATCATAGAGGAAGAACACGACGCAAAACTTATGGGTGTCTTACAAGTGATTCAAAAAAGTGGCCTCACTCTAAAGTTGGACAAGTGCAACATTAAATGCAACAAAGTATCCTACCTTGGCCATTCCATAGATGCCAAGGGCATCAGTCCCAAGAAGGAGCTAATGGATACCATATTGAGTATTGCCGAGCCGGAAAATAAAGATCAATTGAGGAGTTTCCTCGGCATGACGGAGTATTATTCCAAATTCATAGGTGACTACACCAACAGAACCAGAAATATGAGAAGCCTCATGAAGAAGACAACCAAGTTTGTGTGGTCTGAGGACTGTAAGGACGAGTTTGAAGAAATAAAGTCCAACATCAATCGAGCGCCAGCCTTGGGAATGTTTGACTGCAAGGCCAAGACAATCATATCGGTGGATGCCAGTAAGGTCGGCTTATGTGGAGTCCTAGAACAGCTACAAAATAGAAATATGGTGACAATTGCCTTTGCATCAAGGGTGTTGAAAGGAGCAGAATTGAATTATTCCACAATAGAGAGAGCCCTAGGAGTGAAGTGGATCCTGCAACATTTCAGGAACTTGATCTGGGGATTACCCGTCCTGCTCAGAACAGACCACAAATCATTAGTGCATGTCCTCCAGTCCAAAACACCTCACCTCATATCACCGAGAATCAGACGATGGATTCTCGACATTATGCAATATAATCTTCATGTGTGTTATACTCCAGGTGCACAGAATCAAGTGGCTGACTGCTTCTCCAGGTTATCGACCAACCAAGACACTGAGGTGGAATGTCTGGATGGAGACATCATAGCTGCTATAAATCCAGCCATTCCCAAAGACGAATGGAAAAGCATAACCGGCGCTGATCCAGAACAACAAGAGATTAGGAGAGCCATAGTCAATGACTGGAGAGGATCTGGTCAAGTTCTGGCAGACTTCATGCCCATCAAGGAAGAGATATCCATGGATGAAGAACATGTTTATAGAGGCGATAGGGTAATTCCACCTGTACAACTTAGAAAAAGATTACTTGACTTAGCACATGAGGGACACCTAGGGAGGAGCTTGATGAAGAACAGAGTGAGAAGCAATTATTGGTGGCCGAACATGTGGAGAGAAGCAGAAGAAATTGTCAAGAATTGCTCCGCCTGTGCCACAAGCGACAAATCCAAGGTTCTAAGAAAAACACCATTACAACCAATAGAACCTCCAAGAAATGTGTGGTCTAAACTGGCAATAGACATCATGGGTCCATTTGAAAACCTTGAAGCTGTTAGAATATACATCATAGTACTCGTGGACTACACCTCTAAATGAACAGAGTGGGGAATATCAGAGACCCCAAAGAATTAGTCTCAGACAAGGTAGAGAGAATGAACAGGCTAGTAAAGAGTGTGGTTCAATTGGCCATAGCCAACACCTTCCCGTGGAGAGAGACACTTAAGGAAGCCCTGTGTGCACATAGGACAACTCCACATACTGCCACCAACGTTGAACCGTTCACCTTGATGTGAGGCAGAGTTGCATCCAATCGACTTAGACCTGCATGGATTTTCATGGACACTGGAGAAGCAAAATTGAACATGGATCATGTCCAGAAAATGGTGAAGGAAAAGCAGGCAAAATACAAAGCATAATACGATTCAAGAAATAGAGTAAAGGAAATGGTGATCCAAGAAGGAGACTGGGTGTGCGTTAGAGAGCCCAATAAAAAACTTAAAGGTGAATCCAGCTTCAGGTCCCCGCAAAGGGTGGTGAGCTGTCATGGCAAGTCTGTGGTGTTGGATGACGGGAAGAGATGGTCCGGTGACGATCTCGTGAAAATAGAAAAAGATTTCAACAGACCAAGAACAAGCAAAGATAAAAGCAACAGACCAAGCACAACCAAAGACAAAGGCACACGATTGGAGGATAATTTTGTAACAACAGAAGCACCTCACTGTGGGAACGAGGAAAATGACAGGTCCTGCGATACAAGTGACAAAGCCTCAGTTGGAGGACTGTCTAAGAGGAATCGGAAGGCCACCCGAAATTTCAACAGTGACTATCTCTACTACTAGTACTTGTCACAGTATCCTTTTACCATAAGAAACCATTGTAATGTTATTTACTTACCAATGTTGAGTTTGCTAAATAGTTAATTCCCCTTTCCTTCCCCCCCTCTCCTTCTCTCTTCTCCGTTTCTGTTTCCCCTTTTATTTCCTATCCTCTGCTTTATATAAGAAGGGAGCTGTTATATAGAATACACTGAAGTCACTGTCACTGGAACGCATAGGTAATAGAACGTTCCCGTGCAAGGGAGCGTTCATGTCATTCTACTCTCGGCGGTCCTGCGCTCCCGGGGCCTTCAATAAAGCTTACACTGAAAGCTCATACTTGTGTGCCTGTTTATTACAAGAGGTGAGAGCTCTCTGACCCCAGTGACAGGGCAGCTCCCAGTGCTGTCTCTGAAGCAGAGGTGAGGGTTCTCTGACCCAAGTGACAGGGCAGCTCCCAGTGATGTCTCTGGAGCGGAGGTGAGGGCTCTATGACCCCAGTGATAGGGCAGCTCCCAGTGCTGTCTCTGAAGCAGAGGTTAGGGCTTGCTGACCCCAGTGACAGGGCAACTCCCAGTGCTGTCTCTGTAGCAGAGGTTAGGGCTCGCTGACCCCAGTGACAGGGCAACTCCCAGTGCTGTCTCTGAAGCAGAGGTGAGGGCTCCCTGACTCCAGTGACAGGGCAGCTCCCAGTGCTGTCTCTGAAGCAGAGGCGAGGGGGCTCTCTGACCCCAGTGACAGGGCAGCTCCCAGTGCTGTCTCTGAAGCAGAGGTGAGGGTTCTCTGACCCAAGTGACAGGGCAGCTCCCAGTGATGTCTCTGGAGCGGAGGTGAGGGCTCTATGACCCCAGTGATAGGGCAGCTCCCAGTGCTGTCTCTGAAGCAGAGGTTAGGGCTTGCTGACCCCAGTGACAGGGCAACTCCCAGTGCTGTCTCTGTAGCAGAGGTTAGGGCTCGCTGACCCCAGTGACAGGGCAACTCCCAGTGCTGTCTCTGAAGCAGAGGTGAGGGCTCCCTGACTCCAGTGACAGGGCAGCTCCCAGTGCTGTCTCTGAAGCAGAGGCGAGGGGGCTCTCTGACCCCAGTGACAGGGCAGCTCCCAGCGCTGTGTCTGAAGCAGAGGTGAGGGCTCGATGACTCAAGTGACAGGGCAGCTCCCAGTGCTGTCTCTGAAGCAGTGGTGAGGGTCTCTGACCCCAGTGACAGGGCAGCTCCCATTGCTGTCTCTGAAGCAGGGGTGATGGCTCTCTGACCCCAGTGATAGGGCAGCTCCCAGTGCTGTCTCTGAAGCAGAGGCGAGGGGGCTTTCTGATCCCAGTCACAGAGCAGCTCTCAGTGCTGTCTCTGAAGCAGAGGTGAGAGCTCTCTGACCCCAGTGACAGGGCAGCTCCCAGTGCTGTCTCTGAAGCAGAGGTGAGGGTTATCTGACCCCAGTGACAGGGCAGCTCCCAGCGCTGTCTCTGAAGCAGAGGTGAGGGCTCTCTGATCCCAGTGACAGGGCAGCTCCCAGTGCTGTCTCTGAAGCAGTGGTGAGGGTCTCTGACCACAGTGACAGGGCAGCTCCCAGTGCTGTCTCTGAAGCAGGGGTGATGGCTCTCCGACCCCAGTGACAGGGCAGCTCGCAGTGCTGTCTCTGAAGCAGAGGCGAGGGGGCTCTCTGACCCCAGTGACAGGGCAGCTCCCAGTGCTGTCTCTGAAGCAGTGGTGAGGGTCTCTGACCCCAGTGACAGGGCAGCTCCCAGTGCTGTCTCTGAAGCAGGGGTGATGGCTCTCTGACCCCAGTGACAGGGCAGCTCCCAGTGCTGTCTCTGAAGCAGAGGAAGAGGGGGCTCTCTGACCCCAGTGACAGGGCAGCCCCCAGTGCTGTCTCTGAAGCAGAGGTGAGAGCTCTCTGACCCCAGTGACAGGGCAGTTCCCAGTGCTGTCTCCGAAGCAGAGGTGAGGGTTATCTGACCCCAGTGACAGGGCAGCTCCCAGCGCTGTCTCTGAAGTAGAAGTGAGGGCTCTCTGACCCCAGTGACAGGGCAGCTCACAGTGCTGTCTCTGTAGCAGAGGTGAGGGCTCTCTGACCCCAGTGACAGGGCATCTCCCAGTGCTGTGTCTGAAGCAGAGGCGAGGGCTCTGTGCTGTCTCTGCAGCAGAGGTGAGGGGGTCTCTGACCCCAGTGACAGGGCAGCTCTCAGTGCTGTCTCTGCAGCAGTGGTGAGGGTCTCTGAGCCCAGTGACAGGGCAGCTCCCAGTGTTGTCTATAAAGCAGAGATGAGGGTTCTCTGACCCCAGTGACAGGGTAGTCACCAGTGCTGTCTCTGAAGCAGAGGTGAGGGGTCTTTGACCCGAATGAAGGGAAGCTCCCAGTGCTGTCTCTGAAGCAGAGGTGAGGGCTCTCTGACCCCAGTGTCAGGGCAGCTCCCAGTGCTGTCTCTGAAGCAGAGGTGAGAGTTCCCTGACCCCAGTGACAGGGCAGCTCCCAGTGCTGTCTCTGAAGCAGAGGTGAGGGTTATCTGACCCCAGTGACAGGGCAGCTCCCAGCACTGTCTCTCAAGCAGAGGTGAGGGTTATCTGACCCCAGTGACAGGGCAGCTCCCAGTGCTGTCTCTGAAACAGAGGTGAGGATCATCTGACCCCAGTGACAGGGCGGCTCCCAGTGCTGTCTCTGAAGCAGAGGTGAGGGGGGTCTCTGACCCCAGTGACAGGGCAGCTCCCAGTGCTGTGTCTGAAGCAGAGGCGAGGGCTCTCTGACCCCAGTGACAGGGCAGCTCCCTGTGCTGTCTCTGCAGCAGAGGTGAGGGGGGTCTCTGACCCCAGTGACAGGGCAGCTCTCAGGGCTGTCTCTGCAGCAGAGGTGAGGGGTCTCTGAGTCCAGTGACAGGGCAGCTCCCAGTGCTGTCTCTGCAGCAGAGGTGAGGTCTCTCTGACCCCAGTGACAGGGCAGCTCCCAGTGCTGTCTCTGAAGTAGAAGTGAGGGCTCTCTGACCCCAGTGACAGGGCAGCTCCCAGTGCTGTCTCTGTAGCAGAGGTGAGGGCTCTCTGACCTCAGTGACAGGGCATCTCCCAGTGCTGTGTCTGAAGCAGAGGTGAGTGGGGTCACTGACACCAGTGACAAGGCAGCTCCCAGTGTTGTCTCTGAAGCAGAGGTGGGGGTCTATGACTCCAGTGACAGGGCAGCTCCCAGTGATGTCTCTGAAGCAGAGGTGAGGGTTATCTGACCCCAGTGACAGGGCAGCTCCCAGTGCTGTCTCTGAAGCAGAGGTGAGGATCATCTGACCCCAGTGACAAGGCAGCTCCCAGTGCTGTCTCTGAGGCAGAGGTGAGGGGGGGTCTCTGACCCCAGTGACAGGGCAGCTCCCAATGCTGTGTCTGAAGCAGGGGCGAGGGCTCTCTGACCCCAGTGACAGGGCAGCTCCCTGTGCTGTCTCTGCAGCAGAGGTGAGGGGGGGTCTCTGACCCCAGTGACAGGGCAGCTCTCAGTGCTGTCTCTGCAGCAGAGGTGAGGGGTCTCTGAGCCCAGTGACAGGGCAGCTCCCAGTGCTGTCTCTGCAGCAGAGGTGAGGTCTCTCTGACCCCAGTGACAGGGCAGCTCCCAGTGCTGTCTCTGAAGTAGAAGTGAGGGCTCTCTGACCCCAGTGACAAGGCAGCTCCCAGTGCTGTCTCTGTAGCAGAGGTGAGGGCTCTCTGACCCCAGTGACAGGGCATCTCCCAGTGCTGTGTTTGAAGCAGAGGCGAGGGCTCTCTGACCCCAGTGACAGGGCAGCTCCCTGTGCTGTCTCTGCAGCAGAGGTGAGGGGGGTCTCTGACCCCAGTGACAGGGCAGCTCTCAGTGCTGTCTCTGCAGCAGAGGTGAGGGGTATCTGAGCCCAGTGACGGGGCAGCTCCCATTGTTGTCTATAAAGCAGAGATGAGGGTTCTCTGACCCCAGTGACAGGGTAGTCCCCAGTGCTTTCTCTGAAGCAGAGGTGAGGGGTCTTTGACCCGAATGAAGGGAAGCTCCCAGTGCTCTCTCTGAAGCAGAGGTGAGAGCTCTCTGACCCCAGTGACAGGGCAGCTCCCAGTGCTGTCTCTGAAGCAGAGGTGAGAGCTCTCTGGCCCCAGTGACAAGGCAGCTCCCAGTGCTGTCTCTGAAACAGAGGTGAGGGTTATCTGACCCCAGTGACAGGGCAGCTCCAAGCGCTGTCTCTCAAGCAGAGGTGAGGGTTATCTGACCTCAGTGACAGGGCAGCTCTCAGTGCTGTCTCTGAAGCAGAGGTGAGGGGGGTCTCTGACCCCAGTGACAGGGCATCTCCCAGTGCTGTGTCTGAAGCAGAGGCGAGGGCTCTCTGACCCCAGTGACAGGGCAGCTCCCTGTGCTGTCTCTGCAGCAGAGGTGAGGGGGGTCTCTGACCCCAGTGACATGGCAGCTCTCAGTGCTGTCTCTGCAGCAGAGGTGAGGGGTCTCTGAGCCCAGTGACGGGGCAGCTCCCAGTGTTGTCTATAAAGCAGAGATGAGGGTTCTCTGACCCCAGTGACAGGGTAGTCCCCAGTGCTGTCTCTGAAGCAGAGGTGAGGGGTCTTTGACCCGAATGAAGGGAAGCTCCCAGTGCTCTCTCTGAAGCAGAGGTGAGAGCTCTCTGACCCCAGTGACAGGGCAGCTCCCAGTGCTGTCTCTGAAGCAGAGGTGAGAGCTCTCTGACCCCAGTGACAAGGCAGCTCCCAGTGCTGTCTCTGAAGCAGAGGTGAGGGTTATCTGACCCCAGTGACAGGGCAGCTCCAAGCGCTGTCTCTCAAGCAGAGGTGAGGGTTATCTGACCTCAGTGACAGGGCAGCTCTCAGTGCTGTCTCTGAAGCAGAGGTGAGGATCATCTGACCCCAGTGACAGGGCAGCTCCCAGTGCTGTCTCTGAAGCAGAGATGAGGGGGGTCTCTGACCCCAGTGACAGGGCAGCTCCCAGTGCTGTGTCTGAAGCAGAGGCAAGGGCTCTCTGACCCCAGTGACAAGGCAGCTCCCTGTGCTGTCTCTGCAGCAGAGGTGAGGGGGGTCTCTGACCCCAGTGACAGGGCAGCTCCCAGTGTTGTCTATAAAGCAGAGATGAGGGTTCTCTGACCCCAGTGACAGGGTAGCCCCCACTGCTGTCTCTGAAGCAGAGGTGAGGGGTCTCTGACCCGAATGAAGGGAAGCTTCCAATGCTGTCTCTGAAGCAGAGGTGAAAGCTCTCTGACCCCAGTGACAGGGCAGCTCCCAGTGCTGCTCTGAAGCAGATGTGGGGGCTCTCTGCATAGCTCTCAACTCACACGCTTTTGGCGGGTGTCACCCGCCTTGTAAAACGCTGACTCACCCGCCAAGCCTCCTGCATGCCCATTCATTCCAATGGGCGTCTCACCCGCCAAAAACAAAATCGGGTGATTTCACCCGCCATTACAACACAAATGGTTGAGAGCTATGTCTCTGGCCCCAGTGACAGGGCAGCTCCCAGTGCTGTCTCTGAAGCAGAGGTGAGGGTCTCTGACCCCCCAGTGACAGGGCAGCCCCAGTGCTGTCTCTGAAGCAGAGGTGAGGGTCTCTGACCCCCAGTGACAGGGCAGCCCCAGTGCTGTCTCTGAAGCAGAGGTGGGGGCTCTCTGACCACAGTAAGAGGGCAGCTCCCAGTGCTGTCTATAAAGCAGAGATGAGGGTTCTCTGACCCCAGCAACAGGGCAGCTCCCAGTGCTGTCTCTGAAGCAGAGGTGAGGGCTCATCGACCCCAGTGACAGGGCAGCTCCCAGTGCTGCCTCTGAAGCAGAGGCGAGGGGGCTCTCTGACCCCAGTGACAGCGCAGCTCCCAGTGCTGTCTCTGAAGCAGAGGTGAGAGCTCTCTGACCCCAGTGACAGGGCAGCTCCGAGCGCTGTCTCTGCAGCAGAGGTGAGGGTTATCTGACCCCAGTGACAGGGCAGCTCCGAGCGCTGTCTCTGCAGCAGAGGTGAGGGGTCTCTGAGCCCAGTGACAGGGCAGCGCCCAGTGTTGTCTATAAAGCAGAGATGAGGGTTCTCTGGCCCCACTGACAGGGTAGCCCCCACTGCTGTCTCTAAAGCAGAGGTGAGGGGTCTCTGACCCGAATGAAGGGAAGCTCCCAGTGCTGTCTCTGAAGCAGAGGTGAAAGCTCTCTGACCCCAGTGACAGGGCAGCTCCCAGTGCTGCTCTGAAGCAGAGGTGGGGGCTCTCTGGCCCCAGTGACAGGGCAGCTCCCAGTGCTGTCTCTGAAGCAGAGGTGAGGGTCTCTGACCCCCAGTGACAGGGCAGACCCAGTGCTGTCTCTGAAACAGAGGTGGGGGCTCTCTGACCCTAGTAACAGGGCAGCTCTCAGTGCTGTCTCTGAAGCAGAGGTGAGGGTTATCTGACCCCAGTGACAGGGCAGCTCCCAGCACTGTCTCTGAAGCAGAGGTGAGGGCTCTCTGACC
Source organism: Ambystoma mexicanum (assembly GCF_040938575.1). NCBI lineage: Eukaryota > Metazoa > Chordata > Amphibia > Caudata > Ambystomatidae > Ambystoma > Ambystoma mexicanum. The sequence continues at coordinate 1,286,044,740 of NC_090926.1, forward strand.
CCAGTGACAGGGCAGCTCCCAGTGCTGTCTCTGAAGCAGTGGTGAGGGTCTCTGACCCCAGTGACAGGGCAGCTCCCAGTGCTGTCTTTGAAGCAGGGGTGATGGCGCTCTGACCCCAGTGACAGGGCAGCTCCCAGTGCTGCTCTGAAGCAGAGGTGGGGGCTCTCTGGCCCCAGTGACAGGGCAGCTCCCAGTGCTGTCTCTCAAGTAGAGGTGAGAGCTCTCTGACCCCAGTGACAGGACAGCCCCCAGTGCTGTCTCTGAAGCAGAGGTCAGGGTTATCTGACCCCAGTGACAGGGCAGCTCCTAGCGCTGTCTCTGAAGCAGAGGTGAGTGCTCTCTGAACCCAGTGACAGGGCAGCTCCCAGCGCTGTCTCTGAAGCAGAGGTGAGGGCTCTATGGTCTCAGTGACAGGGAAGCTTACAGTGCTGTCCCTGCAGCAGAGGTGAGGGGGGTCTCTGACCCCAGTGACAGGGCAGCTCTCAGTGCTGTCTCTGCAGCAGAGGTGAGTGGTCTCTGAGCCCAGTGACAGGGCAGCTCCCAGTGCAGCCTCTGAAGCAGAGATGAGGGTTCTCTGACCCCAGTGACAGGGTAGCTCCCAGTGCTGTCTATGAAGCAGAGGTGAGGGGTCTCTGAACCGAATTAAGGGAAGCTCCCAGTGCTGTCTCTGAAGCAGAGGTGAGGGCTCTCTGACCCCAGTGACATGGCAGCTCCCAGTGCTGTCTCTGAAGCAGAGGTTAGGGTCTCTGACCCCCAGTGACAGGGCAGCCCCCAGTGCTGTCTCTGAAGCCGAGATGAGGGTTCTCTGACCCCAGCAACAGGGCAGCTCCCAGTGCGGTCTCTGAAGCAGAGGTGAGGGCTCATCGACCCCAGTGACAGGGCAGCTCCCAGTGCTGTCTCCGTAGCAGAGGTGAGGGGTCTCTGACCCCAGTGACAGGGCAACTCCCAGTGCTGTCTCTGAAGCAGAGGCGAGGGCTATTGGACCCAAGTGACAGGGCAGCTCCCAGTGCTGTCTATAAAGCAGAGATGATGGTTTTCTGACCACAGCGACAGGGCAGCTCCCAGTGCTGTCTCTGCAGCAGAGATGAGGGTTCTCTGATCCCAGTGACAGCGTAGCCCCCAGTGCTGTCTCTGAAGCAGAGGTGAGGGGTCTCTGACCCGAATGAAGGGAAGTTCCCAGTGCTGTCTATGAAGCAGAGGTGAGGGCTCTCTGACCCCAGTGACAGGGCAGCTCCCAGTGCTGTCTCTGAAGTAGAGGTGAGAGCTCTCTGACCCCAGTGACAGGGTAGCTCCCAGTGCTGTCTCTGAAGCAGAGGTGAGGGTTATCTGACCCCAGTGACAGGGCAGCTCCCAGCGCTGTCTCTGCAGCAGAGGTGAGGGCTCTCTGACCCCAGTGACAGGGCAGCTCCCTGTGCTGTCTCTGCAGCAGAGGTGAGGGGGGTCTCTGACCCCAGTGACAGGGCAGATCTCAGTGCTGTCTCTGCAGCAGACGTGAGGGGTATCTGAGCCCAGTGACAGGGCAGCTCCAAGTGCTGTCTCTGAAGCAGAGGAGAGGGTCTCTGACCCCCAGTGACAGGGCAGCCCCCAGTGCTGTTTCTGAAGCAGAGGAGGGGGCTCTCTGACCCCAGTGACAGGGCAGCTCCCAGTGCTGTCTCTGCAGCAGAGTTGAGGGCTCATTGACCCCAGTGACAGGGCAGCTCCTGAAGGCAAGCGTCCCCACACAGCACGATCCTCCCCGCAATGAGAGACAATAAAGGACTCTCCCAAGATGGGAATAAGGCCAAAACAGAGTGCGGGTGAGCGTAAATGGGAGTTTATCAATCAGAATAGGGCATACAAAGGACTCTGCAAACTCCGAGAGCGCTCTGTCTGACAATAGCAAAGACAGGCGTATATATTTACAAAAAACGTCATAAGAACCTACACACTATAGGGGGCACAAGTTCATGGGGATTGGGTGGCGATGACTAACTATAGGTGCTGCTGTGATGTGGTTGGCTTTGGCTGGAAGACGTCACTGGGCAGCCTCGTGGGTTGGGCTGGGCCTGGCAGGGTGGCAGAGTTCATCCAGGCGGTGTTGTGGGGCCATCGCGTCCAGTGGCAGAGATGAATGTCTCCTCCTGACTTATTAGCCCTATGTCATGCACACCGCAGTCATTCGAGCATTTTTAGCAGTATCTTCTTCAGTAAATCTTACAATAGGTTATACAACAGGTTAATGCAACACAGGAGGAATGCACCTTGTGAGGGGACTGGAGGTAATATGTCAGGGCATGGTTACCAGTGTCCTGTTGACCGGGGCCATAGGTGGAGGGGCTAAGCTTCAGGGCCTGGCACGGGCGGTGCATGTCTTCCTGCCTTGTTAGAAGTTGTTATGGATGTTCCGCTGCATGTTGTCAAAGTGTTGGGTGTCTTTATTGCACAGGGCCATAAGTCTGAGGTGGTCCGGTGGGTTGTGAGGTTTACGAGGGGGCGCGTGCGTTCAGGCAGAGGTTTACTGCTGTGCTGTAAATAATGCAGGTGGCGGGTGGTGGCCTTGGGTGCTACAGAGGGGGTTACAAGTCTTTCAAGCGGCTCCAGCCTAGTTGGGGGAGGTAACGCAGCGCGGCGCGGTTTCTGCTCTCATGCCTTGGCAGCCCTCGCTGGGTGGGAGGGGGAATGACCTTGCACATATTTCACAAAGGTATCTCCCTCGTGTGTTGCCGGTTTAGGTAAAGACATCACAAACATTTGAACATTCTATAATACTTGTTCGAAACACTACAGAACATGCATTTAAACTTTGCTGGATGTGTCTTGATTATAACCAGTCTGAGTACCTTGTTTATACATTTATGTTTTAACACGTACAGTATTTAGTTATATGCATATATATTTACAGTAAGTGAGGTAGAGTTAGGGTTGGTGGAGGACATAGAAAGTAACCCGCCACTTGTGCGTGATGGTGGTGGCGCATGTGGGGCCTAGACATGCACCTTCTCATGCATTCTTCACATGGGCCCTTTGGATGGTTTACATTCGTTTTCTTGTGTCCTCTAGCAGCATTAGTTCAGTTATGGCACGGGCCCCATGGGGTGTGCGTGCTGCAGTCATACATGTATTCGTGGTGTGTGCCGTTATTATTAGTACCCAACTGCAATGGTATATGCTCACCATCGTTCGTATCATGGGGGCAAGATCTCTTGTAATCATACATCCTACAGGCTTTTTGTAATATAAGGGGTTTTATACAATATTAATATACAAAGATTGTCGGGCCTGTAATGACCATTTTACTGTTCATTTCATTTTGCCTAGGCCTGCGGGCCGGGTCATGCTGGGAGCGATGATACGATACACTGCGGGAGGTGAACTGTTACAATGTTAGGCTATTACGCTAGCTCATGTCCGTCTTGTTCGTGGGAACGTGCTCGCAGCGGATCTACCAGGGTGCTGCGGCAACAAGGATGACTGAAACCCTCCAAGGGTGGGGGCCGCGCTACAGTGCGCTGAGCTCACACCATCTTTACCAGACAAAAATGGTTTCTAGGCCTAACTAAATTTTAATACGTGTGGGCAATTACTACGTGCGGGCAATGTCTCCAGTGGGTGAGCCCTCCACCACCTGGGCCCGGGTGGCATGAGGGGACGCCCAAGAGAGCCAAAGTCCTTACCTGGGGAGAAAGTGCGGGCGAGGGGGGTCGTCTTGGACCAGTCCTCCCCTACATTTCCCCCCTTTCGTTACTAAAGTAACGAATTCTTTAAATCTTCTATCCTCCTACATTCTGCCTCGTCCATCACCGCCTCATCCCATGCCGGAGTTCCTTTGATGGGCATCCATGCTCTGCACACTGCTCTTAAGCTCTCACCTCTCCGGGCATATTCATCTGGAGTACACGTTAGATATATGCACCCACCATCTGCTTCTAAATCTACCCAAACTTCCTCATACCATTCTAGTATACGGGGCTCTTTGATGGTGGTGTGCCACAACTTATCTACAATATCTTTATCGTGGTATATGGGCACCAGTTGGTACCTGGGCGAATTATCTATCCCTGTTTGTACTTGTGCTTCTTGCATTGTTTTCATTGTACCATGTGAGTTGCCCATTGTCACCATCATCATTGCACCATTTGGTACTGCGTTAGCACAGACTCGAAGACCCACCTGGCACAGGCAAAAAACTAGAAGGAGGAACACAACAGCTGGTATTAAAAACTTCACAGTTGTTCCAAGCCATGAGGGAACCCAGGAGAAGATGTCGTCGAACCAGGTGCTCGCTTCTGCTCCACCTTCCATTTTCATTTTTTCTCCTAGGTTATGGACTGCTTCGATCACATGGGACAGGGAGCCATTCTCTGCATCTTCAGAAGGTACGAAAGTGCAGCAGGCACTTCCTATTTTTCGGCAAACACCACCGTCCATCGCTGTCAACAGGTCTAGAACATACCTGTTTTGCATGGTCATTAGTCGTAAGGCTCTTAGTTCAACTCTGATAATATTGAATCCTTCTTCAGTGTCGTTTGCCAGCTGAATCAATTCCCAGCGTGTTATCTGGAGCCATTTTGCGTTTGCCCGTGCTTGGACACTTGAGACGAGTGAGGCAAAAAATGTTTCTGCTGAGCTGAATAATCGATATTTGTCTGGGATCTGAGCCAATAGTTCTGATGATGCCTTTGATATGTAATTTGATGCTCGCCTGTTGCGGGTTAGCACTTCTTCCTTGTTTCCAGAAGACAGGACATATATTTGTGTCTCTGCAGTTGGTTGAGCCACACTCTGCATGCGTTCCCGTGTCCCATCGACGTGGCTTTCTGGTATCACCATCAGGGCTGAGTGCAGAGTGGCCATTGAGCAGCTGCCACTCCATGACTGGGGGAGGTGTAGGTATGCCTGTTTGCCGCACACCCAGTACGTGTCCATCAGGGCCGCTGTCCCTTTCCTTAGGTCTGGGATGGCGAGGGTCTTGTTGCAGTTCTTGTTTGTTCCCATGGGGGATCTCCCTTCTCCTCTAAAGCACATTTTATAGTCCATTTCGCTCTGTAGTTTGAACGGCTTTTCAATGGCAGTTACCCAGGTTAGCTTTGAAATGTGTTCTCTCCATACTGGTGTACATGTTTCCACTATCCACCGTAATTTATCCGGCGCCACACCTCTTAGTGCTTCCGCTTTGCACAGTACTTCTTCATCCTTCCGCTTATTGTTAGAAAAAAGTGTCCCACCTATCACAAAAAATGGTTCTTTCAAACATACTACTCCTGCCGTTTTTGGGTAACACGTTTTCTCGTTCTGCAGCATTTGAAAAGTCACTTCGTGTGCCTGGAAGGTGTTCTTAATCCTGCACAGCGTGAGATGAAGGAGACATTGGGCATCCACAATAGGCAACTCTTTGGGTAACAACACTTTGGGTGTACCTGATGCATGGGGGATGAGGGAACAGACATAACAGCTCTCGTTTGTTGTCTGTTTAGCTGTGGCACTCATGTCTGCATACCACTTATTTGTTTGATGGGGGTGTCGTGGGTCTTCCATCTCATCTAGACCTAGCCCATAGTACTCATCGTACTTTCTCCTCCCTGCTTCTCTCTTTCGTCTGTTGTTCTTGTTGCTCATGTACTTCACACCCCCCTGGGTAGTGGACAAACTAGACCCCCCTTTCTCATTCCCGCCCCCCTTGACCCATTCATCATATAATATTTCGTGCATTTCTAGTAGCTTTTCGTCTTCTTTCCTGATGTTATCTGGCACATTGTTTTCTGGGGTGGGGGTAATCTGGTTGGTGGGGGTGTTATATAACCATGATATGGCAGACGGGTTTCGGTCATTGAGACTGTGGGCATTGTAAGTGGATACCCCTGGTGGAGAAACTGTGTTGCTCTGTATTCCACCTTGTGGCTTTTCTCTTTGTGAGGTCACAGCACTGGATGGTGTGGTATGATACCCCCACACAAGTTTAGTTCCGTCCCATATCAAAAAATCACCTTCCCTGGTATTGACACCTGCAGTTGTATCGTGCCGGGTGGTACTGTTAATTGGTCCAGTAGTGTTATTACTCCCTCCCCCCTCGTACATCTCGATAGAGATGAACGCTATAAACCAATATGTAACCAAGCCAAACATTATCAAAAAAAACAATGTGATGCATACTGATAATCCACACTCATACGAATATCTACATCTCTCATATACTAATTCTCTCATTCTACTAATTCTATCCGTTGCAGGCTGCCCGTTAGATGCCATGGAAGCTCCTGTTTTGAGATATAAAAGTGCATTAACTGCATCCATGTAAACGTTTTGCTGGCACCATCTGTGCCAATACATTTGACGGGGAATGGAAGCGGGAGGGGATGTGGGGGAGGGGTATTCACAGACAAGGGTTTATAATATTATCATTTCATTAATACATACCACTCAACAAGATAAAAAAAAAGGAAAACACACATACACAAACATTTTTTTTTTTTTTTTTGTAATATCCTTGTCAGTCATTATTCCATTGAAGTCCAGTGCTGACACACACACACACACAAGTCGGTATTTAAACATTTTACTCATTTGCATCGTTTGCTGTTGTCTGTGCTTCCTCATTTATTTCCTCTTGTACATTGCTGTATGCTTTTCGTACGTCGGTCAAGTGCACCCAGTACCTCAAGCCCTTTACCTTTACTGCCGTGGGCGTGCAAAATATTACTTCGTATGGGCCATGGAATCGTGGTGCATTCCACCGACGCACGAAGCTTCTGACATAAATTGAGTCGCCTGGCATTAGCTGTAGCTGTTGCTCTGGCTCCGTGACAGATCCTGTTCCATTTCCCTCTTCTCTAGTGAAGGGTGGGGAGAGTTGCTTTGATATTGCGCGCGCTGCCCTTGTTAGTTTTCTTAGGTAGTCTGTGAACTCATCTCCCAATATTGCGGCGCTCCTGTGAGCATCTGAGTGTTCACGCAGTGGAGAGTGTGCTGTGTTCATTCGTCTCCCAGTCACGATCTCGTGTGGGGACAAATGGTGGTCTTTACTTGGTTGATTTCTCAACTCAAATAGTGCCAGGGGTAGACAGTAAATCCAATTTTTCTTTAATGAGAAGCATAGTTTTGATAACCTGCCCTTTAACAGGCCGTTCATCTTTTCCACTACGCCATTACTTTGAGGATGATAAATCGAACACAATTTATGTTTTATACCCAATAACGTGGTAACTTCCTTGAAGAGTTCATTCACAAAGTGAGAGCCGTTATCTGAGCGAATCACGTCACAAATTCCCCAGCGCGGGAACACTTCCCTTACTAGGAACTTGGCGGCGCTTTTGGCATCAGGTCGCGCACATGGTCCTGCTTCCACCCACCTTGAAAACGGGCACACAACCACGATCATGTACCGTGCGCCATTACACCTTTCCCCCATGTCTGCATAGTCTATATGCAGTTCTCTGAAGGGGCCAATGGGTTTGGGAATTGTTCCCCGGAGTGTGCGTAGGGTCATTCCTGAGTTGTATATTTGGCATGTTGTACATTCCATTGCCAATCGTGACACATGCTCCTGGAGACAGGGCACAAACCATTCTTCCTGTATTTCTGCTGCGATGTGCTGTTTAGTGTTGTGTGCGGGGAAGTGTAGCTGTTGAAATGCTACTTCTAGTAACTGTAGTGGCATTACCACTTTCCCTGAGTTATTTTGCCGCCATAATAGGTCTGTTCCTGATTGGCTGCATCCCCGTTTCGTCCACGTCAGTTTTTCTTCTGCACTAGCTCCTTCCTGTAATTCTAAAATTTGTGATAAGGACATCATGTTGTACCCTTCTGACAGTTCTTCGGTTGTTGTGTTCTTCATCATGAACTCACCTGTGTCGTATTTCTGAAAATAGGAAGCCTCCTTGGCGGCAGCGTCCGCTGCCGCGTTCCCTAAAGACACAACGTCTGTATTGGATGTATGGGCCTGGCACTTCACTATTGCTACAGCAGTAGGGTTTTGTAGGGCCTCTATTAATTCTTTTAACAATTCTGCATGCTGCACTGGCGTTCCGTCTGCCCTTCTGAATCCCCTACGGCCCCATCTTGCTAGACCTCCATGTACTGTCGTTGTCATGTAAGCTGAGTCTGTGTATATTGTAACTGCACAGCCCTTTGCTGCGTGTAGTGCTTCTATGAGCGCAACCAGTTCTGCTGCTTGTGCAGAGTAATGTGACGGGAGGCGGTACTGTACTAGTGTTTCAAACTCACCTTCCTCTAGTCTCACTACCGCCATGCCAACGTGTTTTTCTCCTGTGTCCATATCAATTGATGCGGACCCATCCACAAAGTACATTTCCCCCTCGCTGAGAGCGTTTTCACACACCACTGTGCCCTCCCCTCCTTCTCCTGTGTAGGTTGTGCAGTCGTGATTTTGCATATCCTCCAATGTGCACGCTTCTGTGATAAACGTGGCGGGGTTCACTGTTTTACATCTCACTATGTGGATATTGGCGCTGGACAATATGATTTCATATGCTGTTGCCCGCTGTGTGGTTAGCATGCTTTTTGATCTTTCGAGTATTGCAAATAATGAGTGTTCCACAAACAATGTTACAGAACATCCCATTACTATTGTGGCACTTTTCTCAATCGCGAATGCGGCTGCTGCGAGCGATTGTTCGCACGCGAAATGACGCTGCATCACGGCATCTAAAGTACCACTATAGTAAGCTAGGGGCTTGTGTCCTAAGGATGTCTTTTGTGTTAGCACCGCTGTCATGAGTGTTCCTTTGCAATGGGAAAATAAGTAAAATTCCTGTCCATAATCAGGGTTAGCTAGTACTGGAGCGCTTGAAATTAGCTCTTTCAGTGATTTGAACGATATGCTCATTTCTTCTGACCATTTTATTTTTACATTCTCCTGTTGTGCTTCTTTGAGTGCTTGTAGGAGGGGCCTGGTGTACGCTGCATAGTCCAGTATCCATGCTCGGCAATAATTGCACATCCCCAAAAATTTTTGCATGTCTTTCACCGTCGTGGGCTCTCCTACTGACCTTATTGCCTCCACCCGGTCGGGAATTATTCTTTTTCCATCTTTTGATATGAGCTGTCCCAGGTATAGGACCTCAGTCAGGCAATACTGTAGCTTCTCCCTGTCTACCTTGTACCCTTTGTTGGCCAGTAAAGTCAGGAGCATTGTTGAATCTTTTCTACACGTTTCTTTGTCTTGTGCACATACCAATAAATCGTCCACGTACTGAATAATCGTACTCTCTACTGATAGGTTCCCCAAATCTTCATGCAATATGCGGTTGAATATGCTCGGGCTTTCACAGTATCCCTGTGGCAGTCTGCAGTGTTCATATCTTTTTCCCCCCAGTGTGAACGCTGTAAGGTATCTACTCTCTTCAGCCAGAGGTATTGAGAAGAATGCATTTTTCAAGTCCACTACTGTAAAATGTGATGCTGGTTTTGGGATACTGCATAGTATAGATGCAGGGTTCGGGACTAGAGGGAACTCTTTTTGTATTACATCATTGAGGGGGCGTAAGTCCTGTATCATCCGCCAAGATCCCCCCTTTGCTTTTTTGATTGGATAAATACATGTGTTACATGGGGAGTTTGAAGGCACTATTATTCCTTGTACTAGTAGTGCATTTATGGTCTCTTTTATCCCTTCTTCAGCTTCACGGGACAATGGATACTGTTTAACTCTTGGTAAGATAGCTCCTTGTTTTAGTTTTATTCTCACAGGTTGTACTCCATGCAACAGCCCTACATCATGTGGGCCTGTTGTCCATAAATTGTTTGGTACTAGCCTCATGTCATCATCAAAAAATGACGGTGGTGTTCCTACCACTGCCATCAATTGGACGGGGATCTCTCTGGCTTGGATCAAAATGTCACAGGGCATCGCTATTTCCATTACTATCTCACCATCTACTTCTGTATCTGAAAAGAGATCCTCATCTGTTACCTCGCGCAGGGCAAGGTTTGCGTTTGCACACAGTACGGTGCGCCACTCACATCCTTCTCTGTCTACCCCAATCACAGCAATCCGTTTCGTTGATACCTGCACGGCGTGCAAATCCAACGACACCACTGATCCTGGTGCTGCATTTGGACACACTATGGGGCGGAAGAGGAATTCTGCTGGAATCCTCCAATCCATATTTTTTAGCTCTGGGACTATAAGGGCCAATCTTTGTAGCCCTGCAATAAACATCTCTTCCTTTTGTGGCAGCCCTCGTATTTCCTGTGTGGTTGTGTAGGCTTGCACTACCAACATTGCACGCAAGGGGCATATCCCGGGTGTAGAACACACTATTCCTCCTTCGGTAAATGATATGGTCATGTTAAGTTTACTCATAAGGTCCCTTCCCAGCAAATTGATCGGGGACTGTTCATAATATAGTAAGGGTGCTTTTATAGTCTTGCCCCCTATGGTTACATTCAAAGCTTCTGTGTAAGGAACTTCAATTACAGCCCCAGAGAACCCCTGCGTCTCTAACTTCCTGTTAGATAACGGGAACCGGCCCTCCCTGACACATGATTTCTCCGCTCCCGAATCAACCATGAATATAAATTGCCTGTCTCCTATCTGCGCCCCCACCAATGGTTCCTCTGCTGCACTGTGGGTGGTAGATAGAACTGGACACGCAAGTGTTCTCTGTGGGCTGTCCTATGCGGGGTGTCTCATCGCCCCCCTTCATTGAATACGTTACCTGAGACCACTGACATACCGTTATAAGGTGCTGGTGCGGGGGCCCCGTTAGCTGCTGTCGCGAAAGGGTTGCCTGGTGTATACTGCATGCTGTCATTGTTATGCATGTTTTGTGGGTGGTTCTGTGTTCTATACTGGGGTCCCTGTTGTTGGCTCGTGTTACCCTGGCTTGGGTCTCTCAGTTGCTGTTGTCCCATTGGAAGGCCATATGGGCTTCCCGGGTGGGGATGGCCATACTGTTCCACCTCCTGGAACCCGTTGTTTTGTCTACTTCTGCACTCCCTGGAGTAATGTCCCCATCGCCCACAGTTCCAGCAACTCCCTTGAGGGCCCCTGGGACCCTGCCATCCACTTCCTCCCATTCCCCCGTACCCCTGTGGTCCACCTCCTCTTCGGCTCCTGTACCCACCTCGTCCCCCTCGAGGGGTCCACTCTTGCCACTGCGGACCTCCACCCTGCTCCTGCTCGTTCCACTGCCGCTGTCCTGTTCCCGCCCAATTAGTTGCCATCCTTCCTTGTATTGCTATCAGCCCCTCCTCCTCATCTTCTCCCTCCCTGCTGTGTGGGAGCGCGGCTACTGCTGCTGCAACCTTCACTAACTTTGTCTGCACCAACTTCGCCTCGTCTGCCAATCTTTTCTGCGCCACCTCCTTCTCCCGTTCCTTGATTCGTTTACAATGGTGTACTATTATGCTCTGAATTTCCGGCCATCCCTTTGCTTCTATACCTGCTATTTTGTCAAGCGCCTTCTGCACTTCCTTTGGGAGCCCCCTTTTTATAATGAAGTAAAATAAAGATGTCGATTGATACCAGGGCGTGCCCGTCTCCGCTCTCCACATCTCTTGGACCCGAAAAATGTAATCCATAGCCTCCTCCCCGTCATTCATTACACACTGCATCACAGACTGTAAGTCAGGTGTGTCTGGAAATGTTTCGCGTAAGGCGTCCCACACCCTAGCCCGCACTGTGTTGAATGAGGCCCCATCATGGCGGTCGCAGTCTAATGTTACTCCCGGGAAACCGGCTTTAACCCATACTCTTTCAGCCTGGTCACCCACCGCTGATACGAGCAGACTTTTCACATCTCCTACAGCTAGGGGTACCCCAGCTGTATGTTTTTCGAAGGCGTATATCCACTTACTTGCCCCTCCTGATAACGGGGGCAATAACTTTAATAAATTAGCTTTATCCATCTGTGCCCATGGGATATAGTTAGGCCTCCCTCCTCCCCTATGTATCAACGGGAGCTGTAGCTTTCCTTTCGTTGTTGCATCCGGACCCGTTTTGGCTGCTGATGTTCCTAGTGATGCCATCTTTCCCACTCTGTTCCTCAGTCGCCCCGACCAGTCATCATCTAGGGTTCTCATAGAACATGCACCTTCCTCCCCCTCGCTTCCCCCTCCTATTGCCATACTCAATCTGTCGCTTTCGTCTAGCTCTTCTCTAATATCACAAAGTAATTCCTCTCTAAGCCCCCCAAGCCTTTCTTCGTTACCACCATCTTCCTCTCGGGTCCCTACTTCTATTATTCGCGTTGGTTCTTCCTCAATCCTAAACAGGATCTCGCCCTTCTTCCACCCCTCTTCGGGCCGTCTGCTTTCATCCGATGCTCTAGACGTACGTCCAGCTCTAGTTGTATCCAGTGCTGTCCGTTCGCATATGTTTTTTATCCTCGAGAGCTCATCTTTTGCTATAGACAGTCTTGATTCTAGATCATCTGTGAGTTTCTCTATGTCCACCCTTTGAGTACCCGCCTGGCCTCGTTCCCTTGTACTTTCATATGGTGGGGGTGCAGTGGGCCGGTGGGGTGTGGTAGTTGTCGGGGGAGGTACATACGTTGGATCACTGTATCCTTCTGCGGATACAGGTTTCTTTAATATCGGGTATAAACTTATTACCTCTACTGGTGGTGTTACACCTGGCACTTCTTTGATATCTTTCTGTAACATCAGTGGATTGTCTGTAGTAGATGGGAGATCAGAATTTGGTGCTGGCGCTTTAGGCGGTGGTACCTCTTCGAATAACCGCCAAAGATCTAATATTTCCCTCCTATTCTGCAGCTGTTTCCCTCGGTACTTCAAGAAAATGCATGTCATTACCGTATCTAGAATGCTTTTGTCAAATGATCCTCCCTCTGGCCATATTTGGGGTAGCCCCTCTCCTCTCAGCTCGGTTACCCATTGGTCGTGATATTTCTTAATCCGCTCCGCGTGCCCTGGAAGGCTTTTACAAATATGTGATAAGGGTGTTTCAGCCCCCATCTCTGTGTCCTCCTAGCGCTTATGTGTCGCTGTGTGTGTGTTTCTACAGCCACAATGTGAATGTAGTATAGATATTATTTTTTAGTATTCTACTTCACATTCAATGTTATGCTCGGTTGGGCTCTCCCTCCCTTGACTGCGCAACACGGAACAGGCGGTACACAGTTTTTAACTTGTTCTCTTTGGAAGACACATACAACAGCAACCCATCTCTTATTTTGACAACATCAACCCGGAAATCAAAAAGCACCCACTCACGTCGCTGTCTCAATGTTGCCTTCAACACGTTTTATCCGGTCACACTTACCATGACCATTTAACAATTATATATTTATAGCTGTTTTACACATTCTCAACATCGCAGTCGTCCCTTTACACATACGAGGTGCACACACCTCTTGGTAACACTCAGTACACCATTCACACTGTCCTCCCTTTCCTCCCTAGCCGGCTGTTCCTGTCTATCTTACTTAGGGCATATGCATATATTTTTGGCTTTTAACCTGCTCTCCCCCCTCTAGTAGGACCTTTGTTCTCTTATTTTTCTCCCAAGTTCGTGCTAATTCCGTTTTTATCCTCCCCCTACCCTTAGAGAAAAAAGAAAAGAAGTAGTAGCGATCACTAATATATTCTCAGTGCCCCCTTTTGCTGAACACTTTTATCTTGTATTTCACTTCGTCATATATTCCCAGCACTAGTCAATATAGCACTATGCGGCGCCGCCTTCCACCCCCTTTCGGAGCTAGGTTCCCGTCACTTCTATCTCTTTATTCACCTCGTAATCCTAATGGCCATATGCATAGAAAAAAAAGAAAGGAAAATTTTAGAGTAATCTTTAGTATATCTTCGTACCCCCTTCTCGGTCCCTTTCCTACCCTTCTCTCCCCACTCCCTTTACAATCGCTCACACTCGGTACTCACGTGCCCGTCTTGAACCGATAGTCTCTGAAACTGGGTCCGTCCAGGCAGTGTCGCCGTCAGCTCTACAGTCAGCCCCGGCTCCGGCGAGCGGTACTCAAAGGGGATTTTTCAACCGGGATCCCGTACCCCCTCTCTATTGAGTGCGCACTTCTTAGTGCACCGGTCGCCGTTGGCGGGCAGCCTCCTGGAGCCGGCTCACCGTGCGTATCCCTTTCCGACCGGAGATTCTCGTGCCAAAAGGGGACGGTTATAATGGGTTTAGGAAAAAATAAAATCACGCTATCGGGGTCACCACTGAAGGCAAGCGTCCCCACACAGCACGATCCTCCCCGCAATGAGAGACAATAAAGGACTCTCCCAAGATGGGAATAAGGCCAAAACAGAGTGCGGGTGAGCGTAAATGGGAGTTTATCAATCAGAATAGGGCATGCAAAGGACTCTGCAAACTCCGAGAGCGCTCTGCCTGACAATAGCAAAGACAGGCGTATATATTTACAAAAAACGTCATAAGAACCTACACACTATAGGGGGCACAAGTTCATGGGGATTGGGTGGCGATGACTAACTATAGGTGCTGCTGTGATGTGGTTGGCTTTGGCTGGAAGACGTCACTGGGCAGCCTCGTGGGTTGGGCTGGGCCTGGCAGGGTGGCAGAGTTCATCCAGGCGGTGTTGTGGGGCCATCGCGTCCAGTGGCAGAGATGAATGTCTCCTCCTGACTTATTAGCCCTATGTCATGCACACCGCAGTCATTCGAGCATTTTTAGCAGTATCTTCTTCAGTAAATCTTACAATAGGTTATACAACAGGTTAATGCAACACAGGAGGAATGCACCTTGTGAGGGGACTGGAGGTAATATGTCAGGGCATGGTTACCAGTGTCCTGTTGACCGGGGCCATAGGTCGAGGGGCTAAGCTTCAGGGCCTGGCACGGGCGGTGCATGTCTTCCTGCCTTGTTAGAAGTTGTTATGGATGTTCCGCTGCATGTTGTCAAAGTGTTGGGTGTCTTTATTGCACAGGGCCATAAGTCTGAGGTGGTCCGGTGGGTTGTGAGGTTTACGAGGGGGCGCGTGCGTTCAGGCAGAGGTTTACTGCTGTGCTGTAAATAATGCAGGTGGCGGGTGGTGGCCTTGGGTGCTACAGAGGGGGTTACAAGTCTTTCAAGCGGCTCCAGCCTAGTTGGGGGAGGTAACGCAGCGCGGCGCGGTTTCTGCTCTCATGCCTTGGCAGCCCTCGCTGGGTGGGAGGGGGAATGACCTTGCACATATTTCACAAAGGTATCTCCCTCGTGTGTTGCCGGTTTAGGTAAAGACATCACAAACATTTGAACATTCTATAATACTTGTTCGAAACACTACAGAACATGCATTTAAACTTTGCTGGATGTGTCTTGATTATAACCAGTCTGAGTACCTTGTTTATACATTTATGTTTTAACACGTACAGTATTTAGTTATATGCATATATATTTACAGTAAGTGAGGTAGAGTTAGGGTTGGTGGAGGACATAGAAAGTAACCCGCCACTTGTGCGTGATGGTGGTGGCGCATGTGGGGCCTAGACATGCACCTTCTCATGCATTCTTCACATGGGCCCTTTGGATGGTTTACATTCGTTTTCTTGTGTCCTCTAGCAGCATTAGTTCAGTTATGGCACGGGGCCCATGGGGTGTGCGTGCTGCAGTCATACATGTATTCGTGGTGTGTGCCGTTATTATTAGTACCCAACTGCAATGGTATATGCTCACCATCGTTCGTATCATGGGGGCAAGATCTCTTGTAATCATACATCCTACAGGCTTTTTGTAATATAAGGGGTTTTATACAATATTAATATACAAAGATTGTCGGGCCTGTAATGACCATTTTACTGTTCATTTCATTTTGCCTAGGCCTGCGGGCCGGGTCATGCTGGGAGCGATGATACGATACACTGCGGGAGGTGAACTGTTACAATGTTAGGCTATTACGCTAGCTCATGTCCGTCTTGTTCGTGGGAACGTGCTCGCAGCGGATCTACCAGGGTGCTGCGGCAACAAGGATGACTGAAACCCTCCAAGGGTGGGGGCCGCGCTACAGTGCGCTGAGCTCACACCATCTTTACCAGACAAAAATGGTTTCTAGGCCTAACTAAATTTTAATACGTGTGGGCAATTACTACGTGCGGGCAATGTCTCCAGTGGGTGAGCCCTCCACCACCTGGGCCCGGGTGGCATGAGGGGACGCCCAAGAGAGCCAAAGTCCTTACCTGGGGAGAAAGTGCGGGCGAGGGGGGTCGTCTTGGACCAGTCCTCCCCTACACTCCCAGTGCTGTCTCTGAAGCAGAGGTGAGGGGTCTCTGACCCCAGTGACAGGGCAGCTCCCAGTGCTGTCTACGAAGCAGAGATGAGGGTTCTCTGACCCAAGCAACAGGGCAGCTCCCAGTGCTGTCTCTGCAGCAGAGGTGTGGGCTCATTGACCCCAGTGACAGGGCAGCTCCCAGTGCTGTCTCTGCAGCAGAGGCGAGGGGTCTCTGACCCCAGTGACAGGGCAACTCCCAGTGCTGTCTCTGAAGCAGAGGCGAGGGCTCTATGGTCTCAGTGACAGGGAAGCTTCCAGTGCTGTCTCTGCAGCAGAGGTGAGGGGGGTCTCTGACCCCAGTGACAGGGCAGCTCTCAGTGCTGTCTCTGCAGCAGAGGTGAGTGGTCTCTGAGCCCAGTGACAGGGCAGGTCCCAGTGCTGCCTCTGAAGCAGAGATGAGGGTTCTCTGACCCCAGTGACAGGGTAGCTCCCAGTGCTGTCTATGAAGCAGAGGTGAGGGGTCTCTGAACCGAATTAAGGGAAGCTCCCAGTGCTGTCTCTGAAGCAGAGGTGAGGGCTCTCTGACCCCAGTAACATGGCAGCTCCCAGTGCTGTCTCTGAAGCAGAGGTTAGGGTCTCTGACCCCCAGTGACAGGGCAGCCCCAAGTGCTGTCTCTGAAGCCGAGGTGAGGGTTCTCTGACCCCAGCAACAGGGCAGCTCCCAGTGCGGTCTCTGAAGCAGAGATGAGGGCTCATCGACCCCAGTGACAGGGCAGCTCCCAGTGCTGTCTCCGTAGCAGAGGTGAGGGGTCTCTGACCTCAGTGACAGGGCAACTCCCAGTGCTGTCTCTGAAGCAGAGGCAAGGGCTATCGGACCCAAGTGACAGGGCAGCTCCCAGTGCTGTCTATAAAGCAGAGATGATGGTTTTCTGACCACAGCGACAGGGCAGCTCCCAGTGCTGTCTCTGCAGCAGAGATGAGGGTTCTCTGATCCCAGTGACAGCGTAGCCCCCAGTGCTGTCTCTGAAGCAGAGGTGAGGGGTCTCTGACCCGAATGAAGGGAAGCTCCCAGTGCTGTCTATGAAGCAGAGGTGAGGGCTCTCTGACCCCAGTGACAGGGCAGCTCCCAGTGATGTCCCTGAAGTAGAGGTGAGAGCTCTCTGACCCCAGTGACAGGGCAGCTCCCAGTTCTGTCTCTGAAGCAGAGGTGAGGGTTATCTGACCCCAGTGACAGGGCAGCTCCCAGCGCTGTCTTTGCAGCAGAGGTGAGGGCTCTCTGACCCCAGTGACAGGGCAGCTCCCTGTGCTGTCTCTGCAGCAGAGGTGAGGGGGGTCTCTGACCCCAGTGACAGGGCAGATCTCAGTGCTGTCTCTGCAGCAGAGGTGAGGGGTCTCTGACCCCAGTGACAGGGCAGCTCCAAGTGCTGTCTCTGAAGCAGAGGAGAGGGTCTCTGACCCCCAGTGACAGGGCAGCCCCCAGTGCTGTCTCTGAAGCAGAGGTGGGGGCTCTCTGACCCCAGTGACAAGGCAGCTCCCAGTGCTGTCTCTGCAGCAGAGTTGAGGGCTCATTGACCCCAGTGACAGGGCAGCTCCCAGTGCTGTCTCTGAAGCAGAGATGAGGGGTCTCTGACCCCAGTGACAGGGCAGCTCCCAGTGCTGTCTACGAAGCAGAGATGAGGGTTCTCTGACCCAAGCAACAGGGCAGCTCCCAGTGCTGTCTCTGCAGCAGAGGTGAGGGCTCATCGACCCCAGTGACAGGGCAGCTCCCAGTGCTGTCTCTGCAGCAGAGGTGAGGGGTCTCTGACCCCAGTGACAGGGCAACTCCCAGTGCTGTCTCTGAAGCAGAGGCGAGGGCTATCGGACCCCAGTGACAGGGCACCTCCCAGTGCTGTCTATAAAGCAGAGATGAGGGTTTTCTGACCACAGCACAGGGATTCTCCCAGTGCTGTCTCTGAAGCAGAGGTGAGGGCTCACTGACCCCAGTGACAGGGCAGCTCCCAGTGCTGTCTCTGAAGCAGCGGTGAGGGCTACCTGCACCCAGTGACAGGGCAGCTCCCAGTGCTGTCTCTGCAGCAGAGTTGAGGGCTCATTGACCCCAGTGACAGGGCAGCTCCCAGTGCTGTCTCTGTAGCAGAGGTGAGGGGTCTCTGACCCCAGTGACAGGGCAGCTCCCAGTGCTGTCTCTGAAGCAGAGGTGGGGGGTCTATGACCCCAGTGACAGGGCAGCTCCCAGTGCTGTCTCTGAAGCAGAGGTGAGGATCATCTGACCCCAGTGACAGGGCTGCTCCCAGTGCTGTCTCTGGAGCAGAGGCGAGGGGGTTCTTTGACCCCAGTGACAGGGCAGCTCCCAGTGCTGTCTCTGAAGCAGAGGTGAGAGCTCTCTGACCCCAGTGACAGGGCAGCTCCGAGTGCTGTCTCTGAAGCAGAGGTGAGGGTTATCTGACCCCAGTGAAAGGGCAGCTCCCAGCGCTGTCTCTGAAGCAGAGGTGAGGGCTCTCTGACCCCAGTGACAGGGCAGCTTCCAGCGCTGTCTCTGCAGCAGAGGTGAGGTCTCTCTGACCCCAGTGACAGGGCAGCTCCCAGTGCTGTATCTGAAGTAGAAGTGAGGGCTCTCTGACCCCAGTGACAGGGCAGCTCCCAGTGCTGTCTCTGTAGCAGAGGTGAGGGCTCTCTGACCCCAGTGACAGGGCATCTCCCAGTGCTGTGTCTGAAGCAGAGGCGAGGGCTCTGTGTTGTCTCTGCAGCAGAGGTGAGGGGGGTCTCTGACCCCAGTGACAGGGCAGCTCTCAGTGCTGTCTCTGCAGCAGAGGTGAGGGGTCTCTGAGCCCAGTGACAGGGCAGCTCCCAGTGTTGTCTATAAAGCAGAGATGAGGGTTCTCTGACCCCAGTGACAGGGTAGTCCCCAGTGCTGTCTCTGAAGCAGAGGTGAGGGGTCTTTGACCCGAATGAAGGGAAGCTCCCAGTGCTGTCTCTGAAGCAGAGGTGAGGGCTCTCTGACCCCAGTGTCAGAGCAGCTCCCAGTGCTGTCTCTGAAGCAGAGGTGAGAGCTCTCTGACCCCAGTGACAGGGCAGCTCCCAGTGCTGTCTCTGAAGCAGAGGTGAGGGTTATCTGACCCCAGTGACAGGGCAGCTCCCAGCACTGTCTCTCAAGCAGAGGTGAGGGTTATCTGACCCCAGTGACAGGGCAGCACCCAGTGCTGTCTCTGAAGCAGAGGTGAGGATCATCTGACCCCAGTGACAGGGCAGCTCCCAGTGCTGTCTCTGACGCAGAGGTGAGGGGGGTCTCTGGCCCCAGTGACAGGGCAGCTCCCAGTGCTGTGTCTGAAGCAGAGGCGAGGGCTCTCTGACCCCAGTGACAGGGCAGCTCCCAGTGCTGCTCTGAAGCAGAGGTGGGGGCTCTCTGGCCTCAGTGACAGGGAAGCTCCCAGTGCTGCTCTGAAGCAGAGGTGGGGGCTCTCTGGCCCCAGTGATAGGGCAGCTCCCAGTGCTGTCTCTGAAGCAGAGGTGAGGGCTACCTGCCCCCAGTGACACGGCAGCTCCCAGTGCTGTCTCTGAAGCAGAGGTGAGGTCTCTCTGACCCCAGTGACAGGGCAGCTCCAAGTGCTGTCTCTGAAGCAGAGGAGAGGGTCTCTGACCCCCAGTGACAGGGCAGCCCCAGTGCTGTCTCTGAAGCAGAGGTGGGGGCTCTCTGACCCCAGTGACAGGGCAGCTCCCAGTGCTGTCTCTGCAGCAGAGGTGAGGGCTCATTGACCCCAGTGACAGGGCAGCTCCCAGTGCTGTCTCTGTAGCAGAGGTGAGGGGTCTCTGACCCCAGTGACAGGGCAGCTCCCAGTGCTGTCTACGAAGCAGAGATGAGGGTTCTCTGACCCCAGCAAAAGGGCAGCTCCCAGTGCTGTCTCTGCAGCAGAGGTGAGGGCTCATCGACCCCAGTGACAGGGCAGCTCCCAGTGCTGTCTCTGCAGCAGAGGTGAGGGGTCTCTGACCCCAGTGACAGGGCAACTCCCAGTGCTGTCTCTGAAGCAGAGGCGAGGGCTATCGGACCCCTGTGACAGGGCACCTCCCAGTGCTGTCTATAAAGCAGAGATGAGGGTTTTCTGACCACAGCACAGGGAATCTCCCAGTGCTGTCTCTGAAGCAGAGGTGAGGGCTCACCGATCCCAGTGACAGGGCAGCTCCCAGTGCTGTCTCTGAAGCAGCGGTAAGGGCTACCTGCACCCAGTGACAGGGCAGCTCCCAGTGCTTTCCCTGTAGCAGCGGTGAGGGGAGTCTCTGCCACCAGTGACAGGGCAGCTCCCAGTGCTGTCTCTGAAGCAGAGGTGGGGGGTCTATGACCCCAGTGACAGGGCAGCTCCCAGTGCTGTCTCTGAAGCAGAGGTGAGGATCATCTGACCCCAGTGACAGGGCTGCTCCCAGTGCTGTCTCTGGAGCAGAGGCGAGGGGGCTCTTTGACCCCAGTGACAGGGCCGCTCCCAGTGCTGTCTCTGAAGCAGAGGTGAGAGCTCTCTGACCCCAGTGACAGGGCAGCTCCCAGTGCTGTCTCTGAAGCAGAGGTGAGGGCTATCTGACCCCAGTGAAAGGGCAGCTCCCAGCACTGTCTCTGAAGCAGAGGTGAGGGCTCTCTGACCCCAGTGACAGGGCAGCTCCCAGTGCTGTCTCTGCAGCAGAGGTGAGGTCTCTCTGACCCCAGTGACAGGGCAGCTCCCAGTGATGTCTCTGAAGTAGAAGTGAGGGCTCTCTGACCCCAGTGACAGGGCAGCTCCCAGTGCTGTCTCTGTAGCAGAGGTGAGGGCTCCTGACCCCAGTGACAGGGCATCTTCCAGTGCTGTGTCTGAAGCAGAGGCGAGGGCTCTGTGATGTCTCTGCAGCAGAGGTGAGGGGGGTCTCTGACCCCAGTGACAGGGCAGCTCTCAGTGCTGTCTCTGCAGCAGAGGTGAGGGTCTCTGAGCCCAGTGACAGGGCAGCTCCCAGTGTTGTCTATAAAGCAGAGATGAGGGTTCTCTGACCCCAGTGACAGGGTAGTCACCAGTGCTGTCTCTGAAGCAGAGGTGAGGGGTCTTTGACCCGAATGAAGGGAAGCTCCCAGTGCTGTCTCTGAAGCAGAGGTGAGGGCTCTCTGACCCCAGTTTCAGGGCAGCTCCCAGTGCTGTCTCTGAAGCAGAGGTGAGAGCTCTCTGACCCCAGTGATAGGGCAGCTCCCAGCACTGTCTCTCAAGCAGAGGTGAGGGTTATCTGACCCCAGTGACAGGGCAGCTCCCAGTGCTGTCTCTGAAGCAGAGGTGAGGATCATCTGACCCCAGTGACAGGGCGGCTCCCAGTGCTGTCTCTGAAGTAGAAGTGAAGGCTCTCTGACCCCAGTGACAGGGCAGCTCCCAGTGCTGTCTCTGTAGCAGAGGTGAGGGCTCTCTGACCACAGTGACAGGGCATCTCCCATTGCTGTGTCTGAAGCAGAGGCGAGGGCTCTCTGACCCCAGTGACAGGGCAGCTCCCTGTACTGTCTCTGCAGCAGAGGTGGGGGGTCTATGACCCCAGTGACAGGGCAGCTCCCAGTGCTGTCTCTGAAGCAGAGGTGAGTGGGGTCACTGACACCAGTGACAGGGCAGCTCCCAGTGCTGTCTCTGAAGCAGAGGTGGGGGGTCTATGACCCCAGTGACAGGGCAGCTCCCAGTGCTGTCTCTGAAGCAGAGGTGAGGGTTATCTGACCCCAGTGACAGGGCAGCTCCCAGTGCTGTCTCTGAAGCAGAGGTGAGGATCATCTGACCCCAGTGACAGGGCAGCTCCCAGTGCTGTCTCTGAAGCAGAGGTGAGGGGGGTCTCTGACCCCCGTGACAGGGCAGCTCCCAGTGCTGTGTCTGAAGCAGAGGCGAGGGCTCTCTGACCCCAGTGACAGGGCAGCTCCCTGTGCTGTCTCTGCAGCAGAGGTGAGGGGGGGTCTCTGACCCCAGTGACAGGGCAGCTCTCAGTGCTGTCTCTGCAGCAGAGGTGAGGGGTCTCTGAGCCCAGTGACAGGGCAGCTCCCAGTGCTGTCTCTGCAGCAGAGGTGAGGTCTCTCTGACCCCAGTGACAGGGCAGCTCCCAGTGCTGTCTCTGAAGTAGAAGTGAGGGCTCTCAGACCCCGGTGACAAGGCAGCTCCCAGTGCTGTCTCTGTAGCAGAGGTGAGGGCTCTCTGACCCCAGTGACAGGACATCTCCCAGTGCTGTGTCTGAAGCAGAGGCGAGGGCTCTCTGACCCCAGTGACAGGGCAGCTCCCTGTGCTGTCTCTGCAGCAGAGGTGAGGGGGGTCTCTGACCCCAGTGACAGGGCAGCTCTCAGTGCTGTCTCTGCAGCAGAGGTGAGGGGTCTCTGAGCCCAGTGACAGGGCAGCTCCCAGTGTTGTCTATAAAGCAGAGATGAGGGTTCTCTGACCCCAGTGACAGGGTAGTCCCCAGTGCTGTCTCTGAAGCAGAGGTGAGGGGTCTTTGACCCGAATGAAGGGAAGCTCCCAGTGCTCTCTCTGAAGCAGAGGTGAGAGCTCTCTGACCCCAGTGACAGGGCAGCTCCCAGTGCTGTCTCTGAAGCAGAGGTGAGGGTTATCTGACCCCAGTGACAGGGCAGCTCCAAGCGCTGTCTCTCAAGCAGAGGTGAGGGTTATCTGACCTCAGTGACAGGGCAGACCCAGTGCTGTCTCTGAAACAGAGGTGGGGGCTCTCTGACCCTAGTAACAGGGCAGCTCTCAGTGCTGTCTCTGAAGCAGAGGTGAGGGCTATCTGACCCCAGTGACAGGGCAGCTCCCAGCGCTGTCTCTGAAGCAGAGGTGAGGGCTCTCTGACCCCAGTGACAAGGCAGCTCCCAGTGCTGTCTCTGCAGCAGAGTTGAGGGCTCATTGACCCCAGTGACAGGGCAGCTCCCAGTGCTGTCTCTGAAGCAGAGATGAGGGGTCTCTGACCCCAGTGACAGGGCAGATCTCAGTGCTGTCTCTGCAGCAGAGGTGAGGGGTCTCTGACCCCAGTGACAGGGCAGCTCCAAGTGCTGTCTCTGAAGCAGAGGAGAGGGTCTCTGACCCCCAGTGACAGGGCAGCCCCCAGTGCTGTCTCTGAAGCAGAGGTGGGGGCTCTCTGACCCCAGTGACAAGGCAGCTCCCAGTGCTGTCTCTGCAGCAGAGTTGAGGGCTCATTGACCCCAGTGACAGGGCAGCTCCCAGTGCTGTCTCTGAAGCAGAGATGAGGGGTCTCTGACCCCAGTGACAGGGCAGCTCCCAGTGCTGTCTACGAAGCAGAGATGAGGGTTCTCTGACCCAAGCAACAGGGCAGCTCCCAGTGCTGTCTCTGCAGCAGAGGTGAGGGCTCATCGACCCCAGTGACAGGGCAGCTCCCAGTGCTGTCTCTGCAGCAGAGGTGAGGGGTCTCTGACCCCAGTGACAGGGCAACTCCCAGTGCTGTCTCTGAAGCAGAGGCGAGGGCTATCGGACCCCAGTGACAGGGCACCTCCCAGTGCTGTCTATAAAGCAGAGATGAGGGTTTTCTGACCACAGCACAGGGATTCTCCCAGTGCTGTCTCTGAAGCAGAGGTGAGGGCTCACTGACCCCAGTGACAGGGCAGCTCCCAGTGCTGTCTCTGAAGCAGCGGTGAGGGCTACCTGCACCCAGTGACAGGGCAGCTCCCAGTGCTGTCTCTGCAGCAGAGTTGAGGGCTCATTGACCCCAGTGACAGGGCAGCTCCCAGTGCTGTCTCTGTAGCAGAGGTGAGGGGTCTCTGACCCCAGTGACAGGGCAGCTCCCAGTGCTGTCTCTGAAGCAGAGGTGGGGGGTCTATGACCCCAGTGACAGGGCAGCTCCCAGTGCTGTCTCTGAAGCAGAGGTGAGGATCATCTGACCCCAGTGACAGGGCTGCTCCCAGTGCTGTCTCTGGAGCAGAGGCGAGGGGGTTCTTTGACCCCAGTGACAGGGCAGCTCCCAGTGCTGTCTCTGAAGCAGAGGTGAGAGCTCTCTGACCCCAGTGACAGGGCAGCTCCGAGTGCTGTCTCTGAAGCAGAGGTGAGGGTTATCTGACCCCAGTGAAAGGGCAGCTCCCAGCGCTGTCTCTGAAGCAGAGGTGAGGGCTCTCTGACCCCAGTGACAGGGCAGCTTCCAGCGCTGTCTCTGCAGCAGAGGTGAGGTCTCTCTGACCCCAGTGACAGGGCAGCTCCCAGTGCTGTATCTGAAGTAGAAGTGAGGGCTCTCTGACCCCAGTGACAGGGCAGCTCCCAGTGCTGTCTCTGTAGCAGAGGTGAGGGCTCTCTGACCCCAGTGACAGGGCATCTCCCAGTGCTGTGTCTGAAGCAGAGGCGAGGGCTCTGTGTTGTCTCTGCAGCAGAGGTGAGGGGGGTCTCTGACCCCAGTGACAGGGCAGCTCTCAGTGCTGTCTCTGCAGCAGAGGTGAGGGGTCTCTGAGCCCAGTGACAGGGCAGCTCCCAGTGTTGTCTATAAAGCAGAGATGAGGGTTCTCTGACCCCAGTGACAGGGTAGTCCCCAGTGCTGTCTCTGAAGCAGAGGTGAGGGGTCTTTGACCCGAATGAAGGGAAGCTCCCAGTGCTGTCTCTGAAGCAGAGGTGAGGGCTCTCTGACCCCAGTGTCAGAGCAGCTCCCAGTGCTGTCTCTGAAGCAGAGGTGAGAGCTCTCTGACCCCAGTGACAGGGCAGCTCCCAGTGCTGTCTCTGAAGCAGAGGTGAGGGTTATCTGACCCCAGTGACAGGGCAGCTCCCAGCACTGTCTCTCAAGCAGAGGTGAGGGTTATCTGACCCCAGTGACAGGGCAGCACCCAGTGCTGTCTCTGAAGCAGAGGTGAGGATCATCTGACCCCAGTGACAGGGCAGCTCCCAGTGCTGTCTCTGACGCAGAGGTGAGGGGGGTCTCTGGCCCCAGTGACAGGGCAGCTCCCAGTGCTGTGTCTGAAGCAGAGGCGAGGGCTCTCTGACCCCAGTGACAGGGCAGCTCCCAGTGCTGCTCTGAAGCAGAGGTGGGGGCTCTCTGGCCTCAGTGACAGGGAAGCTCCCAGTGCTGCTCTGAAGCAGAGGTGGGGGCTCTCTGGCCCCAGTGATAGGGCAGCTCCCAGTGCTGTCTCTGAAGCAGAGGTGAGGGCTACCTGCCCCCAGTGACACGGCAGCTCCCAGTGCTGTCTCTGAAGCAGAGGTGAGGTCTCTCTGACCCCAGTGACAGGGCAGCTCCAAGTGCTGTCTCTGAAGCAGAGGAGAGGGTCTCTGACCCCCAGTGACAGGGCAGCCCCAGTGCTGTCTCTGAAGCAGAGGTGGGGGCTCTCTGACCCCAGTGACAGGGCAGCTCCCAGTGCTGTCTCTGCAGCAGAGGTGAGGGCTCATTGACCCCAGTGACAGGGCAGCTCCCAGTGCTGTCTCTGTAGCAGAGGTGAGGGGTCTCTGACCCCAGTGACAGGGCAGCTCCCAGTGCTGTCTACGAAGCAGAGATGAGGGTTCTCTGACCCCAGCAAAAGGGCAGCTCCCAGTGCTGTCTCTGCAGCAGAGGTGAGGGCTCATCGACCCCAGTGACAGGGCAGCTCCCAGTGCTGTCTCTGCAGCAGAGGTGAGGGGTCTCTGACCCCAGTGACAGGGCAACTCCCAGTGCTGTCTCTGAAGCAGAGGCGAGGGCTATCGGACCCCTGTGACAGGGCACCTCCCAGTGCTGTCTATAAAGCAGAGATGAGGGTTTTCTGACCACAGCACAGGGAATCTCCCAGTGCTGTCTCTGAAGCAGAGGTGAGGGCTCACCGATCCCAGTGACAGGGCAGCTCCCAGTGCTGTCTCTGAAGCAGCGGTAAGGGCTACCTGCACCCAGTGACAGGGCAGCTCCCAGTGCTTTCCCTGTAGCAGCGGTGAGGGGAGTCTCTGCCACCAGTGACAGGGCAGCTCCCAGTGCTGTCTCTGAAGCAGAGGTGGGGGGTCTATGACCCCAGTGACAGGGCAGCTCCCAGTGCTGTCTCTGAAGCAGAGGTGAGGATCATCTGACCCCAGTGACAGGGCTGCTCCCAGTGCTGTCTCTGGAGCAGAGGCGAGGGGGCTCTTTGACCCCAGTGACAGGGCCGCTCCCAGTGCTGTCTCTGAAGCAGAGGTGAGAGCTCTCTGACCCCAGTGACAGGGCAGCTCCCAGTGCTGTCTCTGAAGCAGAGGTGAGGGCTATCTGACCCCAGTGAAAGGGCAGCTCCCAGCACTGTCTCTGAAGCAGAGGTGAGGGCTCTCTGACCCCAGTGACAGGGCAGCTCCCAGTGCTGTCTCTGCAGCAGAGGTGAGGTCTCTCTGACCCCAGTGACAGGGCAGCTCCCAGTGATGTCTCTGAAGTAGAAGTGAGGGCTCTCTGACCCCAGTGACAGGGCAGCTCCCAGTGCTGTCTCTGTAGCAGAGGTGAGGGCTCCTGACCCCAGTGACAGGGCATCTTCCAGTGCTGTGTCTGAAGCAGAGGCGAGGGCTCTGTGATGTCTCTGCAGCAGAGGTGAGGGGGGTCTCTGACCCCAGTGACAGGGCAGCTCTCAGTGCTGTCTCTGCAGCAGAGGTGAGGGTCTCTGAGCCCAGTGACAGGGCAGCTCCCAGTGTTGTCTATAAAGCAGAGATGAGGGTTCTCTGACCCCAGTGACAGGGTAGTCACCAGTGCTGTCTCTGAAGCAGAGGTGAGGGGTCTTTGACCCGAATGAAGGGAAGCTCCCAGTGCTGTCTCTGAAGCAGAGGTGAGGGCTCTCTGACCCCAGTTTCAGGGCAGCTCCCAGTGCTGTCTCTGAAGCAGAGGTGAGAGCTCTCTGACCCCAGTGATAGGGCAGCTCCCAGCACTGTCTCTCAAGCAGAGGTGAGGGTTATCTGACCCCAGTGACAGGGCAGCTCCCAGTGCTGTCTCTGAAGCAGAGGTGAGGATCATCTGACCCCAGTGACAGGGCGGCTCCCAGTGCTGTCTCTGAAGTAGAAGTGAAGGCTCTCTGACCCCAGTGACAGGGCAGCTCCCAGTGCTGTCTCTGTAGCAGAGGTGAGGGCTCTCTGACCACAGTGACAGGGCATCTCCCATTGCTGTGTCTGAAGCAGAGGCGAGGGCTCTCTGACCCCAGTGACAGGGCAGCTCCCTGTACTGTCTCTGCAGCAGAGGTGGGGGGTCTATGACCCCAGTGACAGGGCAGCTCCCAGTGCTGTCTCTGAAGCAGAGGTGAGTGGGGTCACTGACACCAGTGACAGGGCAGCTCCCAGTGCTGTCTCTGAAGCAGAGGTGGGGGGTCTATGACCCCAGTGACAGGGCAGCTCCCAGTGCTGTCTCTGAAGCAGAGGTGAGGGTTATCTGACCCCAGTGACAGGGCAGCTCCCAGTGCTGTCTCTGAAGCAGAGGTGAGGATCATCTGACCCCAGTGACAGGGCAGCTCCCAGTGCTGTCTCTGAAGCAGAGGTGAGGGGGGTCTCTGACCCCCGTGACAGGGCAGCTCCCAGTGCTGTGTCTGAAGCAGAGGCGAGGGCTCTCTGACCCCAGTGACAGGGCAGCTCCCTGTGCTGTCTCTGCAGCAGAGGTGAGGGGGGGTCTCTGACCCCAGTGACAGGGCAGCTCTCAGTGCTGTCTCTGCAGCAGAGGTGAGGGGTCTCTGAGCCCAGTGACAGGGCAGCTCCCAGTGCTGTCTCTGCAGCAGAGGTGAGGTCTCTCTGACCCCAGTGACAGGGCAGCTCCCAGTGCTGTCTCTGAAGTAGAAGTGAGGGCTCTCAGACCCCGGTGACAAGGCAGCTCCCAGTGCTGTCTCTGTAGCAGAGGTGAGGGCTCTCTGACCCCAGTGACAGGACATCTCCCAGTGCTGTGTCTGAAGCAGAGGCGAGGGCTCTCTGACCCCAGTGACAGGGCAGCTCCCTGTGCTGTCTCTGCAGCAGAGGTGAGGGGGGTCTCTGACCCCAGTGACAGGGCAGCTCTCAGTGCTGTCTCTGCAGCAGAGGTGAGGGGTCTCTGAGCCCAGTGACAGGGCAGCTCCCAGTGTTGTCTATAAAGCAGAGATGAGGGTTCTCTGACCCCAGTGACAGGGTAGTCCCCAGTGCTGTCTCTGAAGCAGAGGTGAGGGGTCTTTGACCCGAATGAAGGGAAGCTCCCAGTGCTCTCTCTGAAGCAGAGGTGAGAGCTCTCTGACCCCAGTGACAGGGCAGCTCCCAGTGCTGTCTCTGAAGCAGAGGTGAGGGTTATCTGACCCCAGTGACAGGGCAGCTCCAAGCGCTGTCTCTCAAGCAGAGGTGAGGGTTATCTGACCTCAGTGACAGGGCAGACCCAGTGCTGTCTCTGAAACAGAGGTGGGGGCTCTCTGACCCTAGTAACAGGGCAGCTCTCAGTGCTGTCTCTGAAGCAGAGGTGAGGGCTATCTGACCCCAGTGACAGGGCAGCTCCCAGCGCTGTCTCTGAAGCAGAGGTGAGGGCTCTCTGACCCCAGTGACAGGGCAGCTCCCAGTGCTGTCTCTGAAGCAGTGATGAGGGTCTCTGACCCCAGTGACAGGGCAGCTCCCAGTGCTGTCTCTGAAGCAGGGGTGATGGCTCTCTGACCAAAGTGACAGGGCAGCTCCCAGTGCTGCCTCTGAAGCAGAGGCGAGGGGGCTCTCTGACCCCAGTGACAGGGCAGCTCCCAGTGCTGTCTCTGAAGCGGTGGTGAGGGTCTCTGACCCCAGTGACAGGGCAGCACCTAGTGCTGTCTCTGAAGCAGGGGTGATGGCTCTCTGACCCCAGTGACAGGGCAGCTCCCAGTGCTGTCTCTGAAGCAGAGGCGAGGGGGCTCTCTGACCCCAGTGACAGGGCAGCTCCCAGTGCTGTCTCTGAAGCAGAGGTGAGAGCTCTCTGACCCCAGTGACAGGATAGCCCCCAGTGCTGTCTCTGAAGCAGAGGTCAGGGTTATCTGACCCCAGTGACAGGGCAGCTCCCAGCGCTGTCTCTGAAGCAGAGGTGAGGGCTCTATGCTCTCAGTGACAGGGAAGCTTCCAGTGCTGTCTCTGCAGCAGAGGTGAGGGGGGTCTCTGACCCCAGTGACAGGGCAGCTCTCAGTGCTGTCTCTGCAGCAGAGGTGAGTGGTCTCTGAGCCCAGTGACAGGGCAGCTCCCAGTGCTGCCTCTGAAGCAGAGATGAGGGTTCTCTGACCCCAGTGACAGGGTAGCTACCAGTGCTGTCTATGAAGCAGAGGTGAGGGTTCTCTGAACCGAATTAAGGGCAGCTCCCAGCGCTGTCTCTGAAGCAGAGGTGAGGGCTCTATGGTCTCAGTGACATGGAAGCTTCCAGTGCTGTCTCTGCAGCAGAGGTGAGGGGGGTCTCTGACCCCAGTGACAGGGCAGCTCTCAGTGCTGTCTCTGCAGCAGAGGTGAGTGGTCTCTGAGCCCAGTGACAGGGCAGCTCCCAGTGCTGCCTCTGAAGCAGAGATGAGGGTTCTCTGACCCCAGTGACAGGACAGCCCCCAGTGCTGTCTCTGAAGCAGAGGTCAGGGTTATCTGACCCCAGTGACAGGGCAGCTCCCAGCGCTGTCTCTAAAGCAGAGATGAGGGCTCTATGGTCTCAGTGACAGGGAAGCTTCCAGTGCTGTCTCTGCAGCAGAGGTGAGGGGGGTCTCTGACCCCAGTGACAGGGCAGCTCTCAGTGCTGTCTCTGCAGCAGAGGTGAGTGGTCTCTGAGCCCAGTGACAGGGCAGCTCCGAGTGCTGCCTCTGAAGCAGAGGTGAGGGCTCTCTGACCCCAGTGACATGGCAGCTCCCAGTGCTGTCTCTGAAGCAGAGGTGAGGGGTCTCTGACCCCAGTGACAGGGCAGCCCCCAGTGCTGTCTCTGAAGCCGAGATGAGGGTTCTCTGACCTCAGCAACAGGGCAGCTCCCAGTGCTGTCTCTGCAGCAGAGGTGTGGGCTCATTGACCCCAGTGACAGGGCAGCTCCCAGTGCTGTCTCTGCAGCAGAGGCGAGGGGTCTCTGACCCCAGTGACAGGGCAACTCCCAGTGCTGTCTCTGAAGCAGAGGCGAGGGCTCTATGGTCTCAGTGACAGGGAAGCTTCCAGTGCTGTCTCTGCAGCAGAGGTGAGGGGGGTCTCTGACCCCAGTGACAGGGCAGCTCTCAGTGCTGTCTCTGCAGCAGAGGTGAGTGGTCTCTGAGCCCAGTGACAGGGCAGGTCCCAGTGCTGCCTCTGAAGCAGAGATGAGGGTTCTCTGACCCCAGTGACAGGGTAGCTCCCAGTGCTGTCTATGAAGCAGAGGTGAGGGGTCTCTGAACCGAATTAAGGGAAGCTCCCAGTGCTGTCTCTGAAGCAGAGGTGAGGGCTCTCTGACCCCAGTAACATGGCAGCTCCCAGTGCTGTCTCTGAAGCAGAGGTTAGGGTCTCTGACCCCCAGTGACAGGGCAGCCCCAAGTGCTGTCTCTGAAGCCGAGGTGAGGGTTCTCTGACCCCAGCAACAGGGCAGCTCCCAGTGCGGTCTCTGAAGCAGAGATGAGGGCTCATCGACCCCAGTGACAGGGCAGCTCCCAGTGCTGTCTCCGTAGCAGAGGTGAGGGGTCTCTGACCTCAGTGACAGGGCAACTCCCAGTGCTGTCTCTGAAGCAGAGGCAAGGGCTATCGGACCCAAGTGACAGGGCAGCTCCCAGTGCTGTCTATAAAGCAGAGATGATGGTTTTCTGACCACAGCGACAGGGCAGCTCCCAGTGCTGTCTCTGCAGCAGAGATGAGGGTTCTCTGATCCCAGTGACAGCGTAGCCCCCAGTGCTGTCTCTGAAGCAGAGGTGAGGGGTCTCTGACCCGAATGAAGGGAAGCTCCCAGTGCTGTCTATGAAGCAGAGGTGAGGGCTCTCTGACCCCAGTGACAGGGCAGCTCCCAGTGATGTCCCTGAAGTAGAGGTGAGAGCTCTCTGACCCCAGTGACAGGGCAGCTCCCAGTTCTGTCTCTGAAGCAGAGGTGAGGGTTATCTGACCCCAGTGACAGGGCAGCTCCCAGCGCTGTCTTTGCAGCAGAGGTGAGGGCTCTCTGACCCCAGTGACAGGGCAGCTCCCTGTGCTGTCTCTGCAGCAGAGGTGAGGGGGGTCTCTGACCCCAGTGACAGGGCAGATCTCAGTGCTGTCTCTGCAGCAGAGGTGAGGGGTCTCTGACCCCAGTGACAGGGCAGCTCCAAGTGCTGTCTCTGAAGCAGAGGAGAGGGTCTCTGACCCCCAGTGACAGGGCAGCCCCCAGTGCTGTCTCTGAAGCAGAGGTGGGGGCTCTCTGACCCCAGTGACAAGGCAGCTCCCAGTGCTGTCTCTGCAGCAGAGTTGAGGGCTCATTGACCCCAGTGACAGGGCAGCTCCCAGTGCTGTCTCTGAAGCAGAGATGAGGGGTCTCTGACCCCAGTGACAGGGCAGCTCCCAGTGCTGTCTACGAAGCAGAGATGAGGGTTCTCTGACCCAAGCAACAGGGCAGCTCCCAGTGCTGTCTCTGCAGCAGAGGTGAGGGCTCATCGACCCCAGTGACAGGGCAGCTCCCAGTGCTGTCTCTGCAGCAGAGGTGAGGGGTCTCTGACCCCAGTGACAGGGCAACTCCCAGTGCTGTCTCTGAAGCAGAGGCGAGGGCTATCGGACCCCAGTGACAGGGCACCTCCCAGTGCTGTCTATAAAGCAGAGATGAGGGTTTTCTGACCACAGCACAGGGATTCTCCCAGTGCTGTCTCTGAAGCAGAGGTGAGGGCTCACTGACCCCAGTGACAGGGCAGCTCCCAGTGCTGTCTCTGAAGCAGCGGTGAGGGCTACCTGCACCCAGTGACAGGGCAGCTCCCAGTGCTGTCTCTGCAGCAGAGTTGAGGGCTCATTGACCCCAGTGACAGGGCAGCTCCCAGTGCTGTCTCTGTAGCAGAGGTGAGGGGTCTCTGACCCCAGTGACAGGGCAGCTCCCAGTGCTGTCTCTGAAGCAGAGGTGGGGGGTCTATGACCCCAGTGACAGGGCAGCTCCCAGTGCTGTCTCTGAAGCAGAGGTGAGGATCATCTGACCCCAGTGACAGGGCTGCTCCCAGTGCTGTCTCTGGAGCAGAGGCGAGGGGGTTCTTTGACCCCAGTGACAGGGCAGCTCCCAGTGCTGTCTCTGAAGCAGAGGTGAGAGCTCTCTGACCCCAGTGACAGGGCAGCTCCGAGTGCTGTCTCTGAAGCAGAGGTGAGGGTTATCTGACCCCAGTGAAAGGGCAGCTCCCAGCGCTGTCTCTGAAGCAGAGGTGAGGGCTCTCTGACCCCAGTGACAGGGCAGCTTCCAGCGCTGTCTCTGCAGCAGAGGTGAGGTCTCTCTGACCCCAGTGACAGGGCAGCTCCCAGTGCTGTATCTGAAGTAGAAGTGAGGGCTCTCTGACCCCAGTGACAGGGCAGCTCCCAGTGCTGTCTCTGTAGCAGAGGTGAGGGCTCTCTGACCCCAGTGACAGGGCATCTCCCAGTGCTGTGTCTGAAGCAGAGGCGAGGGCTCTGTGTTGTCTCTGCAGCAGAGGTGAGGGGGGTCTCTGACCCCAGTGACAGGGCAGCTCTCAGTGCTGTCTCTGCAGCAGAGGTGAGGGGTCTCTGAGCCCAGTGACAGGGCAGCTCCCAGTGTTGTCTATAAAGCAGAGATGAGGGTTCTCTGACCCCAGTGACAGGGTAGTCCCCAGTGCTGTCTCTGAAGCAGAGGTGAGGGGTCTTTGACCCGAATGAAGGGAAGCTCCCAGTGCTGTCTCTGAAGCAGAGGTGAGGGCTCTCTGACCCCAGTGTCAGAGCAGCTCCCAGTGCTGTCTCTGAAGCAGAGGTGAGAGCTCTCTGACCCCAGTGACAGGGCAGCTCCCAGTGCTGTCTCTGAAGCAGAGGTGAGGGTTATCTGACCCCAGTGACAGGGCAGCTCCCAGCACTGTCTCTCAAGCAGAGGTGAGGGTTATCTGACCCCAGTGACAGGGCAGCACCCAGTGCTGTCTCTGAAGCAGAGGTGAGGATCATCTGACCCCAGTGACAGGGCAGCTCCCAGTGCTGTCTCTGACGCAGAGGTGAGGGGGGTCTCTGGCCCCAGTGACAGGGCAGCTCCCAGTGCTGTGTCTGAAGCAGAGGCGAGGGCTCTCTGACCCCAGTGACAGGGCAGCTCCCAGTGCTGCTCTGAAGCAGAGGTGGGGGCTCTCTGGCCTCAGTGACAGGGAAGCTCCCAGTGCTGCTCTGAAGCAGAGGTGGGGGCTCTCTGGCCCCAGTGATAGGGCAGCTCCCAGTGCTGTCTCTGAAGCAGAGGTGAGGGCTACCTGCCCCCAGTGACACGGCAGCTCCCAGTGCTGTCTCTGAAGCAGAGGTGAGGTCTCTCTGACCCCAGTGACAGGGCAGCTCCAAGTGCTGTCTCTGAAGCAGAGGAGAGGGTCTCTGACCCCCAGTGACAGGGCAGCCCCAGTGCTGTCTCTGAAGCAGAGGTGGGGGCTCTCTGACCCCAGTGACAGGGCAGCTCCCAGTGCTGTCTCTGCAGCAGAGGTGAGGGCTCATTGACCCCAGTGACAGGGCAGCTCCCAGTGCTGTCTCTGTAGCAGAGGTGAGGGGTCTCTGACCCCAGTGACAGGGCAGCTCCCAGTGCTGTCTACGAAGCAGAGATGAGGGTTCTCTGACCCCAGCAAAAGGGCAGCTCCCAGTGCTGTCTCTGCAGCAGAGGTGAGGGCTCATCGACCCCAGTGACAGGGCAGCTCCCAGTGCTGTCTCTGCAGCAGAGGTGAGGGGTCTCTGACCCCAGTGACAGGGCAACTCCCAGTGCTGTCTCTGAAGCAGAGGCGAGGGCTATCGGACCCCTGTGACAGGGCACCTCCCAGTGCTGTCTATAAAGCAGAGATGAGGGTTTTCTGACCACAGCACAGGGAATCTCCCAGTGCTGTCTCTGAAGCAGAGGTGAGGGCTCACCGATCCCAGTGACAGGGCAGCTCCCAGTGCTGTCTCTGAAGCAGCGGTAAGGGCTACCTGCACCCAGTGACAGGGCAGCTCCCAGTGCTTTCCCTGTAGCAGCGGTGAGGGGAGTCTCTGCCACCAGTGACAGGGCAGCTCCCAGTGCTGTCTCTGAAGCAGAGGTGGGGGGTCTATGACCCCAGTGACAGGGCAGCTCCCAGTGCTGTCTCTGAAGCAGAGGTGAGGATCATCTGACCCCAGTGACAGGGCTGCTCCCAGTGCTGTCTCTGGAGCAGAGGCGAGGGGGCTCTTTGACCCCAGTGACAGGGCCGCTCCCAGTGCTGTCTCTGAAGCAGAGGTGAGAGCTCTCTGACCCCAGTGACAGGGCAGCTCCCAGTGCTGTCTCTGAAGCAGAGGTGAGGGCTATCTGACCCCAGTGAAAGGGCAGCTCCCAGCACTGTCTCTGAAGCAGAGGTGAGGGCTCTCTGACCCCAGTGACAGGGCAGCTCCCAGTGCTGTCTCTGCAGCAGAGGTGAGGTCTCTCTGACCCCAGTGACAGGGCAGCTCCCAGTGATGTCTCTGAAGTAGAAGTGAGGGCTCTCTGACCCCAGTGACAGGGCAGCTCCCAGTGCTGTCTCTGTAGCAGAGGTGAGGGCTCCTGACCCCAGTGACAGGGCATCTTCCAGTGCTGTGTCTGAAGCAGAGGCGAGGGCTCTGTGATGTCTCTGCAGCAGAGGTGAGGGGGGTCTCTGACCCCAGTGACAGGGCAGCTCTCAGTGCTGTCTCTGCAGCAGAGGTGAGGGTCTCTGAGCCCAGTGACAGGGCAGCTCCCAGTGTTGTCTATAAAGCAGAGATGAGGGTTCTCTGACCCCAGTGACAGGGTAGTCACCAGTGCTGTCTCTGAAGCAGAGGTGAGGGGTCTTTGACCCGAATGAAGGGAAGCTCCCAGTGCTGTCTCTGAAGCAGAGGTGAGGGCTCTCTGACCCCAGTTTCAGGGCAGCTCCCAGTGCTGTCTCTGAAGCAGAGGTGAGAGCTCTCTGACCCCAGTGATAGGGCAGCTCCCAGCACTGTCTCTCAAGCAGAGGTGAGGGTTATCTGACCCCAGTGACAGGGCAGCTCCCAGTGCTGTCTCTGAAGCAGAGGTGAGGATCATCTGACCCCAGTGACAGGGCGGCTCCCAGTGCTGTCTCTGAAGTAGAAGTGAAGGCTCTCTGACCCCAGTGACAGGGCAGCTCCCAGTGCTGTCTCTGTAGCAGAGGTGAGGGCTCTCTGACCACAGTGACAGGGCATCTCCCATTGCTGTGTCTGAAGCAGAGGCGAGGGCTCTCTGACCCCAGTGACAGGGCAGCTCCCTGTACTGTCTCTGCAGCAGAGGTGGGGGGTCTATGACCCCAGTGACAGGGCAGCTCCCAGTGCTGTCTCTGAAGCAGAGGTGAGTGGGGTCACTGACACCAGTGACAGGGCAGCTCCCAGTGCTGTCTCTGAAGCAGAGGTGGGGGGTCTATGACCCCAGTGACAGGGCAGCTCCCAGTGCTGTCTCTGAAGCAGAGGTGAGGGTTATCTGACCCCAGTGACAGGGCAGCTCCCAGTGCTGTCTCTGAAGCAGAGGTGAGGATCATCTGACCCCAGTGACAGGGCAGCTCCCAGTGCTGTCTCTGAAGCAGAGGTGAGGGGGGTCTCTGACCCCCGTGACAGGGCAGCTCCCAGTGCTGTGTCTGAAGCAGAGGCGAGGGCTCTCTGACCCCAGTGACAGGGCAGCTCCCTGTGCTGTCTCTGCAGCAGAGGTGAGGGGGGGTCTCTGACCCCAGTGACAGGGCAGCTCTCAGTGCTGTCTCTGCAGCAGAGGTGAGGGGTCTCTGAGCCCAGTGACAGGGCAGCTCCCAGTGCTGTCTCTGCAGCAGAGGTGAGGTCTCTCTGACCCCAGTGACAGGGCAGCTCCCAGTGCTGTCTCTGAAGTAGAAGTGAGGGCTCTCAGACCCCGGTGACAAGGCAGCTCCCAGTGCTGTCTCTGTAGCAGAGGTGAGGGCTCTCTGACCCCAGTGACAGGACATCTCCCAGTGCTGTGTCTGAAGCAGAGGCGAGGGCTCTCTGACCCCAGTGACAGGGCAGCTCCCTGTGCTGTCTCTGCAGCAGAGGTGAGGGGGGTCTCTGACCCCAGTGACAGGGCAGCTCTCAGTGCTGTCTCTGCAGCAGAGGTGAGGGGTCTCTGAGCCCAGTGACAGGGCAGCTCCCAGTGTTGTCTATAAAGCAGAGATGAGGGTTCTCTGACCCCAGTGACAGGGTAGTCCCCAGTGCTGTCTCTGAAGCAGAGGTGAGGGGTCTTTGACCCGAATGAAGGGAAGCTCCCAGTGCTCTCTCTGAAGCAGAGGTGAGAGCTCTCTGACCCCAGTGACAGGGCAGCTCCCAGTGCTGTCTCTGAAGCAGA
The DNA here is from genome assembly GCF_040938575.1 of Ambystoma mexicanum. Classification (NCBI taxonomy): domain Eukaryota; kingdom Metazoa; phylum Chordata; class Amphibia; order Caudata; family Ambystomatidae; genus Ambystoma; species Ambystoma mexicanum. The sequence goes on from NC_090926.1 coordinate 1,286,081,081, forward strand.
GGTGAGGGTTATCTGACCCCAGTGACAGGGCAGCTCCAAGCGCTGTCTCTCAAGCAGAGGTGAGGGTTATCTGACCTCAGTGACAGGGCAGACCCAGTGCTGTCTCTGAAACAGAGGTGGGGGCTCTCTGACCCTAGTAACAGGGCAGCTCTCAGTGCTGTCTCTGAAGCAGAGGTGAGGGCTATCTGACCCCAGTGACAGGGCAGCTCCCAGCGCTGTCTCTGAAGCAGAGGTGAGGGCTCTCTGACCCCAGTGACAAGGCAGCTCCCAGTGCTGTCTCTGCAGCAGAGTTGAGGGCTCATTGACCCCAGTGACAGGGCAGCTCCCAGTGCTGTCTCTGAAGCAGAGATGAGGGGTCTCTGACCCCAGTGACAGGGCAGATCTCAGTGCTGTCTCTGCAGCAGAGGTGAGGGGTCTCTGACCCCAGTGACAGGGCAGCTCCAAGTGCTGTCTCTGAAGCAGAGGAGAGGGTCTCTGACCCCCAGTGACAGGGCAGCCCCCAGTGCTGTCTCTGAAGCAGAGGTGGGGGCTCTCTGACCCCAGTGACAAGGCAGCTCCCAGTGCTGTCTCTGCAGCAGAGTTGAGGGCTCATTGACCCCAGTGACAGGGCAGCTCCCAGTGCTGTCTCTGAAGCAGAGATGAGGGGTCTCTGACCCCAGTGACAGGGCAGCTCCCAGTGCTGTCTACGAAGCAGAGATGAGGGTTCTCTGACCCAAGCAACAGGGCAGCTCCCAGTGCTGTCTCTGCAGCAGAGGTGAGGGCTCATCGACCCCAGTGACAGGGCAGCTCCCAGTGCTGTCTCTGCAGCAGAGGTGAGGGGTCTCTGACCCCAGTGACAGGGCAACTCCCAGTGCTGTCTCTGAAGCAGAGGCGAGGGCTATCGGACCCCAGTGACAGGGCACCTCCCAGTGCTGTCTATAAAGCAGAGATGAGGGTTTTCTGACCACAGCACAGGGATTCTCCCAGTGCTGTCTCTGAAGCAGAGGTGAGGGCTCACTGACCCCAGTGACAGGGCAGCTCCCAGTGCTGTCTCTGAAGCAGCGGTGAGGGCTACCTGCACCCAGTGACAGGGCAGCTCCCAGTGCTGTCTCTGCAGCAGAGTTGAGGGCTCATTGACCCCAGTGACAGGGCAGCTCCCAGTGCTGTCTCTGTAGCAGAGGTGAGGGGTCTCTGACCCCAGTGACAGGGCAGCTCCCAGTGCTGTCTCTGAAGCAGAGGTGGGGGGTCTATGACCCCAGTGACAGGGCAGCTCCCAGTGCTGTCTCTGAAGCAGAGGTGAGGATCATCTGACCCCAGTGACAGGGCTGCTCCCAGTGCTGTCTCTGGAGCAGAGGCGAGGGGGTTCTTTGACCCCAGTGACAGGGCAGCTCCCAGTGCTGTCTCTGAAGCAGAGGTGAGAGCTCTCTGACCCCAGTGACAGGGCAGCTCCGAGTGCTGTCTCTGAAGCAGAGGTGAGGGTTATCTGACCCCAGTGAAAGGGCAGCTCCCAGCGCTGTCTCTGAAGCAGAGGTGAGGGCTCTCTGACCCCAGTGACAGGGCAGCTTCCAGCGCTGTCTCTGCAGCAGAGGTGAGGTCTCTCTGACCCCAGTGACAGGGCAGCTCCCAGTGCTGTATCTGAAGTAGAAGTGAGGGCTCTCTGACCCCAGTGACAGGGCAGCTCCCAGTGCTGTCTCTGTAGCAGAGGTGAGGGCTCTCTGACCCCAGTGACAGGGCATCTCCCAGTGCTGTGTCTGAAGCAGAGGCGAGGGCTCTGTGTTGTCTCTGCAGCAGAGGTGAGGGGGGTCTCTGACCCCAGTGACAGGGCAGCTCTCAGTGCTGTCTCTGCAGCAGAGGTGAGGGGTCTCTGAGCCCAGTGACAGGGCAGCTCCCAGTGTTGTCTATAAAGCAGAGATGAGGGTTCTCTGACCCCAGTGACAGGGTAGTCCCCAGTGCTGTCTCTGAAGCAGAGGTGAGGGGTCTTTGACCCGAATGAAGGGAAGCTCCCAGTGCTGTCTCTGAAGCAGAGGTGAGGGCTCTCTGACCCCAGTGTCAGAGCAGCTCCCAGTGCTGTCTCTGAAGCAGAGGTGAGAGCTCTCTGACCCCAGTGACAGGGCAGCTCCCAGTGCTGTCTCTGAAGCAGAGGTGAGGGTTATCTGACCCCAGTGACAGGGCAGCTCCCAGCACTGTCTCTCAAGCAGAGGTGAGGGTTATCTGACCCCAGTGACAGGGCAGCACCCAGTGCTGTCTCTGAAGCAGAGGTGAGGATCATCTGACCCCAGTGACAGGGCAGCTCCCAGTGCTGTCTCTGACGCAGAGGTGAGGGGGGTCTCTGGCCCCAGTGACAGGGCAGCTCCCAGTGCTGTGTCTGAAGCAGAGGCGAGGGCTCTCTGACCCCAGTGACAGGGCAGCTCCCAGTGCTGCTCTGAAGCAGAGGTGGGGGCTCTCTGGCCTCAGTGACAGGGAAGCTCCCAGTGCTGCTCTGAAGCAGAGGTGGGGGCTCTCTGGCCCCAGTGATAGGGCAGCTCCCAGTGCTGTCTCTGAAGCAGAGGTGAGGGCTACCTGCCCCCAGTGACACGGCAGCTCCCAGTGCTGTCTCTGAAGCAGAGGTGAGGTCTCTCTGACCCCAGTGACAGGGCAGCTCCAAGTGCTGTCTCTGAAGCAGAGGAGAGGGTCTCTGACCCCCAGTGACAGGGCAGCCCCAGTGCTGTCTCTGAAGCAGAGGTGGGGGCTCTCTGACCCCAGTGACAGGGCAGCTCCCAGTGCTGTCTCTGCAGCAGAGGTGAGGGCTCATTGACCCCAGTGACAGGGCAGCTCCCAGTGCTGTCTCTGTAGCAGAGGTGAGGGGTCTCTGACCCCAGTGACAGGGCAGCTCCCAGTGCTGTCTACGAAGCAGAGATGAGGGTTCTCTGACCCCAGCAAAAGGGCAGCTCCCAGTGCTGTCTCTGCAGCAGAGGTGAGGGCTCATCGACCCCAGTGACAGGGCAGCTCCCAGTGCTGTCTCTGCAGCAGAGGTGAGGGGTCTCTGACCCCAGTGACAGGGCAACTCCCAGTGCTGTCTCTGAAGCAGAGGCGAGGGCTATCGGACCCCTGTGACAGGGCACCTCCCAGTGCTGTCTATAAAGCAGAGATGAGGGTTTTCTGACCACAGCACAGGGAATCTCCCAGTGCTGTCTCTGAAGCAGAGGTGAGGGCTCACCGATCCCAGTGACAGGGCAGCTCCCAGTGCTGTCTCTGAAGCAGCGGTAAGGGCTACCTGCACCCAGTGACAGGGCAGCTCCCAGTGCTTTCCCTGTAGCAGCGGTGAGGGGAGTCTCTGCCACCAGTGACAGGGCAGCTCCCAGTGCTGTCTCTGAAGCAGAGGTGGGGGGTCTATGACCCCAGTGACAGGGCAGCTCCCAGTGCTGTCTCTGAAGCAGAGGTGAGGATCATCTGACCCCAGTGACAGGGCTGCTCCCAGTGCTGTCTCTGGAGCAGAGGCGAGGGGGCTCTTTGACCCCAGTGACAGGGCCGCTCCCAGTGCTGTCTCTGAAGCAGAGGTGAGAGCTCTCTGACCCCAGTGACAGGGCAGCTCCCAGTGCTGTCTCTGAAGCAGAGGTGAGGGCTATCTGACCCCAGTGAAAGGGCAGCTCCCAGCACTGTCTCTGAAGCAGAGGTGAGGGCTCTCTGACCCCAGTGACAGGGCAGCTCCCAGTGCTGTCTCTGCAGCAGAGGTGAGGTCTCTCTGACCCCAGTGACAGGGCAGCTCCCAGTGATGTCTCTGAAGTAGAAGTGAGGGCTCTCTGACCCCAGTGACAGGGCAGCTCCCAGTGCTGTCTCTGTAGCAGAGGTGAGGGCTCCTGACCCCAGTGACAGGGCATCTTCCAGTGCTGTGTCTGAAGCAGAGGCGAGGGCTCTGTGATGTCTCTGCAGCAGAGGTGAGGGGGGTCTCTGACCCCAGTGACAGGGCAGCTCTCAGTGCTGTCTCTGCAGCAGAGGTGAGGGTCTCTGAGCCCAGTGACAGGGCAGCTCCCAGTGTTGTCTATAAAGCAGAGATGAGGGTTCTCTGACCCCAGTGACAGGGTAGTCACCAGTGCTGTCTCTGAAGCAGAGGTGAGGGGTCTTTGACCCGAATGAAGGGAAGCTCCCAGTGCTGTCTCTGAAGCAGAGGTGAGGGCTCTCTGACCCCAGTTTCAGGGCAGCTCCCAGTGCTGTCTCTGAAGCAGAGGTGAGAGCTCTCTGACCCCAGTGATAGGGCAGCTCCCAGCACTGTCTCTCAAGCAGAGGTGAGGGTTATCTGACCCCAGTGACAGGGCAGCTCCCAGTGCTGTCTCTGAAGCAGAGGTGAGGATCATCTGACCCCAGTGACAGGGCGGCTCCCAGTGCTGTCTCTGAAGTAGAAGTGAAGGCTCTCTGACCCCAGTGACAGGGCAGCTCCCAGTGCTGTCTCTGTAGCAGAGGTGAGGGCTCTCTGACCACAGTGACAGGGCATCTCCCATTGCTGTGTCTGAAGCAGAGGCGAGGGCTCTCTGACCCCAGTGACAGGGCAGCTCCCTGTACTGTCTCTGCAGCAGAGGTGGGGGGTCTATGACCCCAGTGACAGGGCAGCTCCCAGTGCTGTCTCTGAAGCAGAGGTGAGTGGGGTCACTGACACCAGTGACAGGGCAGCTCCCAGTGCTGTCTCTGAAGCAGAGGTGGGGGGTCTATGACCCCAGTGACAGGGCAGCTCCCAGTGCTGTCTCTGAAGCAGAGGTGAGGGTTATCTGACCCCAGTGACAGGGCAGCTCCCAGTGCTGTCTCTGAAGCAGAGGTGAGGATCATCTGACCCCAGTGACAGGGCAGCTCCCAGTGCTGTCTCTGAAGCAGAGGTGAGGGGGGTCTCTGACCCCCGTGACAGGGCAGCTCCCAGTGCTGTGTCTGAAGCAGAGGCGAGGGCTCTCTGACCCCAGTGACAGGGCAGCTCCCTGTGCTGTCTCTGCAGCAGAGGTGAGGGGGGGTCTCTGACCCCAGTGACAGGGCAGCTCTCAGTGCTGTCTCTGCAGCAGAGGTGAGGGGTCTCTGAGCCCAGTGACAGGGCAGCTCCCAGTGCTGTCTCTGCAGCAGAGGTGAGGTCTCTCTGACCCCAGTGACAGGGCAGCTCCCAGTGCTGTCTCTGAAGTAGAAGTGAGGGCTCTCAGACCCCGGTGACAAGGCAGCTCCCAGTGCTGTCTCTGTAGCAGAGGTGAGGGCTCTCTGACCCCAGTGACAGGACATCTCCCAGTGCTGTGTCTGAAGCAGAGGCGAGGGCTCTCTGACCCCAGTGACAGGGCAGCTCCCTGTGCTGTCTCTGCAGCAGAGGTGAGGGGGGTCTCTGACCCCAGTGACAGGGCAGCTCTCAGTGCTGTCTCTGCAGCAGAGGTGAGGGGTCTCTGAGCCCAGTGACAGGGCAGCTCCCAGTGTTGTCTATAAAGCAGAGATGAGGGTTCTCTGACCCCAGTGACAGGGTAGTCCCCAGTGCTGTCTCTGAAGCAGAGGTGAGGGGTCTTTGACCCGAATGAAGGGAAGCTCCCAGTGCTCTCTCTGAAGCAGAGGTGAGAGCTCTCTGACCCCAGTGACAGGGCAGCTCCCAGTGCTGTCTCTGAAGCAGAGGTGAGGGTTATCTGACCCCAGTGACAGGGCAGCTCCAAGCGCTGTCTCTCAAGCAGAGGTGAGGGTTATCTGACCTCAGTGACAGGGCAGACCCAGTGCTGTCTCTGAAACAGAGGTGGGGGCTCTCTGACCCTAGTAACAGGGCAGCTCTCAGTGCTGTCTCTGAAGCAGAGGTGAGGGCTATCTGACCCCAGTGACAGGGCAGCTCCCAGCGCTGTCTCTGAAGCAGAGGTGAGGGCTCTCTGACCCCAGTGACAGGGCAGCTCCCAGTGCTGTCTCTGAAGCAGTGATGAGGGTCTCTGACCCCAGTGACAGGGCAGCTCCCAGTGCTGTCTCTGAAGCAGGGGTGATGGCTCTCTGACCAAAGTGACAGGGCAGCTCCCAGTGCTGCCTCTGAAGCAGAGGCGAGGGGGCTCTCTGACCCCAGTGACAGGGCAGCTCCCAGTGCTGTCTCTGAAGCGGTGGTGAGGGTCTCTGACCCCAGTGACAGGGCAGCACCTAGTGCTGTCTCTGAAGCAGGGGTGATGGCTCTCTGACCCCAGTGACAGGGCAGCTCCCAGTGCTGTCTCTGAAGCAGAGGCGAGGGGGCTCTCTGACCCCAGTGACAGGGCAGCTCCCAGTGCTGTCTCTGAAGCAGAGGTGAGAGCTCTCTGACCCCAGTGACAGGATAGCCCCCAGTGCTGTCTCTGAAGCAGAGGTCAGGGTTATCTGACCCCAGTGACAGGGCAGCTCCCAGCGCTGTCTCTGAAGCAGAGGTGAGGGCTCTATGCTCTCAGTGACAGGGAAGCTTCCAGTGCTGTCTCTGCAGCAGAGGTGAGGGGGGTCTCTGACCCCAGTGACAGGGCAGCTCTCAGTGCTGTCTCTGCAGCAGAGGTGAGTGGTCTCTGAGCCCAGTGACAGGGCAGCTCCCAGTGCTGCCTCTGAAGCAGAGATGAGGGTTCTCTGACCCCAGTGACAGGGTAGCTACCAGTGCTGTCTATGAAGCAGAGGTGAGGGTTCTCTGAACCGAATTAAGGGCAGCTCCCAGCGCTGTCTCTGAAGCAGAGGTGAGGGCTCTATGGTCTCAGTGACATGGAAGCTTCCAGTGCTGTCTCTGCAGCAGAGGTGAGGGGGGTCTCTGACCCCAGTGACAGGGCAGCTCTCAGTGCTGTCTCTGCAGCAGAGGTGAGTGGTCTCTGAGCCCAGTGACAGGGCAGCTCCCAGTGCTGCCTCTGAAGCAGAGATGAGGGTTCTCTGACCCCAGTGACAGGACAGCCCCCAGTGCTGTCTCTGAAGCAGAGGTCAGGGTTATCTGACCCCAGTGACAGGGCAGCTCCCAGCGCTGTCTCTAAAGCAGAGATGAGGGCTCTATGGTCTCAGTGACAGGGAAGCTTCCAGTGCTGTCTCTGCAGCAGAGGTGAGGGGGGTCTCTGACCCCAGTGACAGGGCAGCTCTCAGTGCTGTCTCTGCAGCAGAGGTGAGTGGTCTCTGAGCCCAGTGACAGGGCAGCTCCGAGTGCTGCCTCTGAAGCAGAGGTGAGGGCTCTCTGACCCCAGTGACATGGCAGCTCCCAGTGCTGTCTCTGAAGCAGAGGTGAGGGTCTCTGACCCCCAGTGACAGGGCAGCCCCCAGTGCTGTCTCTGAAGCCGAGATGAGGGTTCTCTGACCTCAGCAACAGGGCAGCTCCCAGTGCGGTCTCTGAAGCAGAGGTGAGGGCTCATCGACCCCAGTGACAGGGCAGCTCCCAGTGCTGTCTCCGTAGCAGAGGTGGGGGTTCTCTGACCCCAGTGACAGGGCAACTCCCAGTGCTGTCTCTGAAGCAGAGGCGAGGGCTATCGGACCCAAGTGACAGGGCAGCTGCCAGTGCTGTCTCTGAAGCAGAGGTGGGGGGTCTATGACCCCAATGAAGGGAAGCTCCAAGTGCTGTCTCTGAGGCAAAGGCGAGGGCTCTCTGACCCCAGTGAAAGGGCAGCTCCCAGTGCTGTGTCTGCAGCAGAGGTGAGTGGGGTCTCTGACCCCAGTGACAGGGCAGCTCTCAGGGCTGTCTCTGAAGCAGATGTGAGGGGGGCCTATGACCCCAATGAAGGGAAGCTCCCAGTGCTGTCTCTGAATCAGAGGTGAGGGCTTTCTGACCCCAGCGACAGGGCAGCTCCCAGTGCTGTGTCTGAAGCAGAGGCGAGGGCTCTCTGACCCCAGTGACAGGGCACCTCCCAGTGCTGTCTCTGCAGTAGAGGTGACGGGTCTCACGACCCCAGTGACAGGGCAGCTTCCAGTGCTGTCTCTGCAGCGAGGTGAGGGCTCTCGAACCCCAGTGACAGGGCAGCTCCCAGTGTGGTCTCTGAAGCAGAGGTGAGGGCTTATCGACCCCAGTGACAGGGCAGCTCCCAGTGCTGTCTCCGTAGCAGAGGTGAGGGGTCTCTGACCCGAATGAAGGGAAGCTCCCAGTGCTGTCTATGAAGCAGAGGTGAGGGGGGTCTCTGACCCCAGTGACAGGGCAGCTCCCAGTGGTGTGTCTGAAGCAGAGGCAAGGGCTCTCTGACCCCAGTGACAGGGCAGCTCCCTGTGCTGTCTCTGCAGCAGAGGTGAGGGGGGTCTCTGACCCCAATGACAGGGCAGCTCTCAGTGCTGTTTCTGTAGCAGAGGTGAGGGGTCTCTGAGCCCAGTGACAGGGCAGCGCCCAGTGTTGTCTATAAAGCAGAGAGGAGGGTGCTCTGACCCCAGTGACAGGGTAGCCCCCACTGCTGTCTCTGAAGCAGAGGTGAGGGGTCTCTGACCCGAATGAAGGGAAGCTCCCAATGCTGTCTCTGAAGCAGAGGTGAAAGCTCTCTGACCCCAGTGACAGGGCAGCTCCCAGTGCTGCTCTGAAGCAGATGTGGGGGCTCTCTGGCCCCAGTGACAGGGCAGCTCCCAGTGCTGTCTCTGAAGCAGAGGTGTGGGTCTCTGACCCCCAGTGACAGGGCAGCCCCAGTGCTGTCTCTGAAGCAGAGGTGAGGGTCTCTGACTCCCAGTGACAGGGCAGCCCCAGTGCTGTCTCTGAAGCAGAGGTGGGGGCTCTCTGACCCCAGTAACAGGGCAGCTCCCAGTGCTGTCTATAAAGCAGAGATGAGGGTTCTCTGACCCCAGCAACAGGGCAGCTCCCAGTGCTGTCTCTGAAGCAGAGGTGAGGGCTCATCGACCCCAGTGACAGGGCAGCTCCCAGTGCTGCCTCTGAAGCAGAGGTGAGGGGGCTCTCTGACCCCAGTGACAGGGCAGCTCCCAGTGCTGTGTCTGAAGCAGAGGCGAGGGCTCTCTGACCCCAGTGACAGGGCAGCTCCCAGTGCTGCTCTGAAGCAGAGGTGGGGGCTCTCTGGCCTCAGTGACAGGGAAGCTCCCAGTGCTGCTCTGAAGCAGAGGTGGGGGCTCTCTGGCCCCAGTGATAGGGCAGCTCCCAGTGCTGTCTCTGAAGCAGAGGTGAGGGCTACCTGCCCCCAGTGACAGGGCAGCTCCCAGTGCTGTCTCTGAAGCAGAGGTGAGGTCTCTCTGACCCCAGTGACAGGGCAGCTCCAAGTGCTGTCTCTGAAGCAGAGGAGAGGGTCTCTGACCCCCAGTGACAGGGCAGCCCCCAGTGCTGTCTCTGAAGCAGAGGTGGGGGCTCTCTGACCCCAGTGACAGGGCAGCTCCCAGTGCTGTCTCTGCAGCAGAGGTGAGGGCTCATTGACCCCAGTGACAGGGCAGCTCCCAGTGCTGTCTCTGTAGCAGAGGTGAGGGGTCTCTGACCCCAGTGACAGGGCAGCTCCCAGTGCTGTCTACGAAGCAGAGATGAGGGTTCTCTGACCCCAGCAAAAGGGCAGCTCCCAGTGCTGTCTCTGCAGCAGAGGTGAGGGCTCATCGACCCCAGTGACAGGGCAGCTCCCAGTGCTGTCTCTGCAGCAGAGGTGAGGGGTCTCTGACCCCAGTGACAGGGCAACTCCCAGTGCTGTCTCTGAAGCAGAGGCGAGGGCTATCGGACCCCTGTGACAGGGCACCTCCCAGTGCTGTCTATAAAGCAGAGATGAGGGTTTTCTGACCACAGCACAGGGAATCTCCCAGTGCTGTCTCTGAAGCAGAGGTGAGGGCTCACCGATCCCAGTGACAGGGCAGCTCCCAGTGCTGTCTCTGAAGCAGCGGTGAGGGCTACCTGCACCCAGTGACAGGGCAGCTCCCAGTGCTTTCCCTGTAGCAGCGGTGAGGGGAGTCTCTGCCACCAGTGACAGGGCAGCTCCCAGTGCTGTCTCTGAAGCAGAGGTGGGGGGTCTATGACCCCAGTGACAGGGCTGCTCCCAGTGCTGTCTCTGAAGCAGAGGCGAGGGGGTTCTTTGACCCCAGTGACAGGGCCACTCCCAGTGCTGTCTCTGAAGCAGAGGTGAGAGCTCTCTGACCCCAGTGACAGGGCAGCTCCCAGTGCTGTCTCTGAAGCAGAGGTGAGGGCTATCTGACCCCAGTGAAAGGGCAGCTCCCAGCGCTGTCTCTGAAGCAGAGGTGAGGGCTCTCTGACCCCAGTGACAGGGCAGCTCCCAGTGCTGTCTCTGCAGCAGAGGTGAGGTCTCTCTGACCCCAGTGACAGGGCAGCTCCCAGTGATGTCTCTGAAGTAGAAGTGAGGGCTCTCTGACCCCAGTGACAGGGCAGCTCCCAGTGCTGTCTCTGTAGCAGAGGTGAGGGCTCCTGACCCCAGTGACAGGGCATCTTCCAGTGCTGTGTCTGAAGCAGAGGCGAGGGCTCTGTGATGTCTCTGCAGCAGAGGTGAGGGGGGTCTCTGACCCCAGTGACAGGGCAGCTCTCAGTGCTGTCTCTGCAGCAGAGATGAGGGTTCTCTGACCCCAGTGACAGGGTAGTCACCAGTGCTGTCTCTGAAGCAGAGGTGAGGGGTCTTTGACCCGAATGAAGGGAAGCTCCCAGTGCTGTCTCTGAAGCAGAGGTGAGGGCTCTCTGACCCCAGTGTCAGGGCAGCTCCCAGTGCTGTCTCTGAAGCAGAGGTGAGAGCTCTCTGACCCCAGTATAGGGCAGCTCCCAGCACTGTCTCTCAAGCAGAGGTGAGGGTTATCTGACCCCAGTGACAGGGCAGCTCCCAGTGCTGTCTCTGAAGCAGAGGTGAGGATCATCTGACCCCAGTGACAGGGCGGCTCCCAGTGCTGTCTCTGAAGTAGAAGTGAGGGCTCTCTGACCCCAGTGACAGGGCAGCTCCCAGTGCTGTCTCTGTGGCAGAGGTGAGGGCTCTCTGACCACAGTGACAGGGCATCTCCCATTGCTGTGTCTGAAGCAGAGGCGAGGGCTCTCTGACCCCAGTGACAGGGCAGCTCCCTGTACTGTCTCTGCAGCAGAGGTGGGGGGTCTATGACCCCAGTGACAGGGCAGCTCCCAGTGCTGTCTCTGAAGCAGAGGTGAGTGGGGTCACTGACACCAGTGACAGGGCAGCTCCCAGTGCTGTCTCTGAAGCAGAGGTGGGGGGTCTATGACCCCAGTGACAGGGCAGCTCCCAGTGCTGTCTCTGAAGCAGAGGTGAGGGTTATCTGACCCCAGTGACAGGGCAGCTCCCAGTGCTGTCTCTGAAGCAGAGGTGAGGATCATCTGACCCCAGTGACAGGGCAGCTCCCAGTGCTGTCTCTGAAGCAGAGGTGAGGGGGGTCTCTGACCCCAGTGACAGGGCAGCTCCCAGTGCTGTGTCTGAAGCAGAGGCGAGGGCTCTCTGACCCCAGTGACAGGGCAGCTCCCTGTGCTGTCTCTGCAGCAGAGGTGAGGGGGGGTCTCTGACCCCAGTGACAGGGCAGCTCTCAGTGCTGTCTCTGCAGCAGAGGTGAGGGGTCTCTGAGCCCAGTGACAGGGCAGCTCCCAGTGCTGTCTCTGCAGCAGAGGTGAGGTCTCTCTGACCCCAGTGACAGGGCAGCTCCCAGTGCTGTCTCTGAAGTAGAAGTGAGGGCTCTCAGACCCCAGTGACAAGGCAGCTCCCAGTGCTGTCTCTGTAGCAGAGGTGAGGGCTCTCTGGCCCCAGTGACAGGACATCTCCCAGTGCTGTGTCTGAAGCAGAGGCGAGGGCTCTCTGACCCCAGTGACAGGGCAGCTCCCTGTGCTGTCTCTGCAGCAGAGGTGAGGGGGGTCTCTGACCCCAGTGACAGGGCAGCTCTCAGTGCTGTCTCTGCAGCAGAGGTGAGGGGTCTCTGAGCCCAGTGACAGGGCAGCTCCCAGTGTTGTCTATAAAGCAGAGATGAGGGTTCTCTGACCCCAGTGACAGGGTAGTCCCCAGTGCTGTCTCTGAAACAGAGGTGGGGGCTCTCTGACCCTAGTAACAGGGCAGCTCTCAGTGCTGTCTCTGAAGCAGAGGTGAGGGCTCTCTGACCCCAGTGACAGGGCAGCTCCCAGTGCTGTCTCTAAAGCAGTGATGAGGGTCTCTGACCCCAGTGACAGGGCAGCTCCCAGTGCTGTCTCTGAAGCAGGGGTGATGGCTCTCTGACCAAAGTGACAGGGCAGCTCCCAGTGCTGCCTCTGAAGCAGAGGCGAGGGGGCTCTCTGACCCCAGTGACAGGGCAGCTCCCAGTGCTGTCTCTGAAGCGGTGGTGAGGGTCTCTGACCCCAGTGACAGGGCAGCTCCCAGTGCTGTCTCTGAAGCAGAGGCGAGGGGGCTCTCTGACCCCAGTGACAGGGCAGCTCCCAGTGCTGTCTCTGAAGCAGAGGTGAGAGCTCTCTGACCCCAGTGACAGGATAGCCCCCAGTGCTGTCTCTTAAGCAGAGGTCAGGGTTATCTGACCCCAGTGACAGGGCAGCTCCCAGCGCTGTCTCTGAAGCAGAGGTGAGGGATCTATGCTCTCAGTGACAGGGAAGCTTCCAGTGCTGTCTCTGCAGCAGAGGTGAGGGGGGTCTCTGACCCCAGTGACAGGGCAGCTCTCAGTGCTGTCTCTGCAGCAGAGGTGAGTGGTCTCTGAGCCCAGTGACAGGGCAGCTCCCAGTGCTGCCTCTGAAGCAGAGATGAGGGTTCTCTGACCCCAGTGACAGGGTAGCTACCAGTGCTGTCTATGAAGCAGAGGTGAGGGGTCTCTGAACCGAATTAAGGGCAGCTCCCAGCGCTGTCTCTGAAGCAGAGGTGAGGGCTCTATGGTCTCAGTGACATGGAAGCTTCCAGTGCTGTCTCTGCAGCAGAGGTGAGGGGGGTCTCTGACCCCAGTGACAGGGCAGCTCTCAGTGCTGTCTCTGCAGCAGAGGTGAGTGGTCTCTGAGCCCAGTGACAGGGCAGCTCCCAGTGCTGCCTCTGAAGCAGAGATGAGGGTTCTCTGACCCCAGTGACAGGACAGCCCCCAGTGCTGTCTCTGAAGCAGAGGTCAGGGTTATCTGACCCCAGTGACAGGGCAGCTCCCAGCGCTGTCTCTAAAGCAGAGATGAGGGCTCTATGGTCTCAGTGACAGGGAAGCTTCCAGTGCTGTCTCTGCAGCAGAGGTGAGGGGGGTCTCTGACCCCAGTGACAGGGCAGCTCTCAGTGCTGTCTCTGCAGCAGAGGTGAGTGGTCTCTGAGCCCAGTGACAGGGCAGCTCCGAGTGCTGCCTCTGAAGCAGAGGTGAGGGCTCTCTGACCCCAGTGACATGGCAGCTCCCAGTGCTGTCTCTGAAGCAGAGGTGAGGGTCTCTGACCCGCAGTGACAGGGCAGCCCCCAGTGCTGTCTCTGAAGCCGAGATGAGGGTTCTCTGACCTCAGCAACAGGGCAGCTCCCAGTGCGGTCTCTGAAGCAGAGGTGAGGGCTCATCGACCCCAGTGACAGGGCAGCTCCCAGTGCTGTCTCCGTAGCAGAGGTGAGGGTTCTCTGACCCCAATGACAGGGCAACTCCAGGTGCTGTCTCTGAAGCAGAGGCGAGGGCTATCGGACCCAAGTGACAGGGCAGCTGCCAGTGCTGTCTCTGAAGCAGAGGTGGGGGGTCTATGACCCCAATGAAGGGAAGCTCTAAGTGCTGTCTCTGAGGCAAAGGCGAGGGCTCTCTGACCCCAGTGAAAGGGCAGCTCCCAGTGCTGTGTCTGCAGCAGAGGTGAGTGGGGTCTCTGACCCCAGTGACAGGGCAGCTCTCAGGGCTGTCTCTGAAGCAGATGTGAGGGGGGCCTATGACCCCAATGAAGGGAAGCTCCCAGTGCTGTCTCTGAATCAGAGGTGAGGGCTTTCTGACCCCAGCGACAGGGCAGCTCCCAGTGCTGTGTCTGAAGCAGAGGCGAGGGCTCTCTGACCCCAGTGACAGGGCACCTCCCAGTGCTGTCTCTGCAGTAGAGGTGACGGGTCTCGGACCCCAGTGACAGGGCAGCTTCCAGTGCTGTCTCTGCAGCGAGGTGAGGGCTCTCGAACCCCAGTGACAGGGCAGCTCCCAGTGTGGTCTCTGAAGCAGAGGTGAGGGCTTATCGACCCCAGTGACAGGGCAGCTCCCAGTGCTGTCTCCGTAGCAGAGGTGAGGGGTCTCTGACCCGAATGAAGGGAAGCTCCCAGTGCTGTCTATGAAGCAGAGGTGAGGGGGATCTCTGACCCCAGTGACAGGGCAGCTCCCAGTGGTGTGTCTGAAGCAGAGGCAAGGGCTCTCTGACCCCAGTGACAGGGCAGCTCCCTGTGCTGTCTCTGCAGCAGAGGTGAGGGGGGTCTCTGACCCCAATGACAGGGCAGCTCTCAGTGCTGTTTCTGTAGCAGAGGTGAGGGGTCTCTGAGCCCAGTGACAGGGCAGCGCCCAGTGTTGTCTATAAAGCAGAGAGGAGGGTGCTCTGACCCCAGTGACAGGGTAGCCCCCACTGCTGTCTCTGAAGCAGAGGTGAGGGGTCTCTGACCCGAATGAAGGGAAGCTCCCAATGCTGTCTCTGAAGCAGAGGTGAAAGCTCTCTGACCCCAGTGACAGGGCAGCTCCCAGTGCTGCTCTGAAGCAGATGTGGGGGCTCTCTGGCCCCAGTGACAGGGCAGCTCCCAGTGCTGTCTCTGAAGCAGAGGTGAGGGTCTCTGACCCCCAGTGACAGGGCAGCCCCAGTGCTGTCTCTGAAGCAGAGGTGAGGGTCTCTGACTCCCAGTGACAGGGCAGCCCCAGTGCTGTCTCTGAAGCAGAGGTGGGGGCTCTCTGACCCCAGTAACAGGGCAGCTCCCAGTGCTGTCTATAAAGCAGAGATGAGGGTTCTCTGACCCCAGCAACAGGGCAGCTCCCAGTGCTGTCTCTGAAGCAGAGGTGAGGGCTCATCGACCCCAGTGACAGGGCAGCTCCCAGTGCTGCCTCTGAAGCAGAGGTGAGGGGGCTCTCTGACCCCAGTGACAGGGCAGCTCCCAGTGCTGTCTCTGAAGCAGAGGTGAGAGCTCTCTGACCCCAGTGACAGGGCAGCTCCCAGTGCTGTCTATGAAGCAGAGGTGAGGGTTATCTGACCGCAGTGGCAGGGCAGCTCCGAGCGCTGTCTCTGCAGCAGAGGTGAGGGGTCTCTGAGCCCAGTGACAGGGCAGCGCCCAGTGTTGTCTATAAAGCAGAGACGAGGGTTCTCTGACCCCAGTGACAGCGTAGCCCCCACTGCTGTCTCTAAAGCAGAGGTGAGGGGTCTCTGACCCGAATGAAGGGAAGCTCCCAGTGCTGTCTTTGAAGCAGAGGTGAAAGCTCTCTGACCCCAGTGACAGGGCAGCTCCCAGTGCTGCTCTGAAGCAGAGGTGGGGACTCTCTGGCCCCAGTGACAGGGCAGCTCCCAGTGCTGTCTCTGAAGCAGAGGTGAGGGTCTCTGACCCCCAGTGACAGGGCAGACCCAGTGCTGTCTCTGAAACAGAGGTGGGGGCTCTCTGACCCTAGTAACAGGGCAGCTCTCAGTGCTGTCTCTGATGCAGAGGTGAGGGCTCTCTGACCCCAGTGACAGGGCAGCTCCCAGTGCTGTCTCTGAAGCAGTGGTGAGGGTCTCTGACCCCAGTGACAGGGCAGCTCCCAGTACTGTCTCTGAAGCAGGGGTGATGGCTCTCTGACCCCAGTGACAGGGCAGCTCCCAGTGCTGCCTCTGAAGCAGAGGCGAGGGGGCTCTCTGACCCCAGTGACAGGGCAGCTCCCAGTGCTGTCTCTGAAGCGGTGGTGAGGGTCTCTGACCCCAGTGACAGGGCAGCACCTAGTGCTGTCTCTGAAGCAGGGGTGATGGCTCTCTGACCCTAGTGACAGGGCAGCTCCCAGTGCTGTCTCTGAAGCAGAGATGAGAGCTCTCTGACCCCAGTGACAGGACAGCCCCCAGTGCTGTCTCTGAAGCAGAGGTCAGGGTTATCTGACCCCAGTGACAGGGCAGCTCCCAGCGCTGTCTCTGAAGCAGAGGTGAGGGCTCTCTGAACCCAGTGACAGGGCAGCTCCCAGCGCTGTCTCTGAAGCAGAGGTGAGGGCTCTATGATCTCAGTGACAGGGAAGCTTCCAGTGCTGTCTCTGCAGCAGAGGTGAGGGGGGTCTCTGACCCCAGTGACAGGGCAGCTCTCAGTGCTGTCTCTGCAGCAGAGGTGAGTGGTCTCTGAGCCCAGTGACAGGGCAGCTCCCAGTGCTGCCTCTGAAGCAGAGATGAGGGTTCTCTGACCCCAGTGACAGGGTAGCTACCAGTCATGTCTATGAAGCAGAGGTGAGGGGTCTCTGAACCGAATTAAGGGCAGCTCCCAGCGCTGTCTCTGAAGCAGAGGTGAGGGCTCTATGGTCTCAGTGACAGGGAAGCTTCCAGTGCTGTCTCTGCAGCAGAGGTGAGGGGGGTCTCTGACCCCAGTGACAGAGCAGCTCTCAGTGATGGCTCTGCAGCAGAGGTGAGTGGTCTCTGAGCCCAGTGACAGGGCAGCTCCCAGTGCTGCCTCTGAAGCAGAGATGAGGGTTCTCTGACCCCAGTGACAGGACAGCCCCCAGTGCTGTCTCTGAAGCAAAGGTCAGGGTTATCTGACCCCAGTGACAGGGCAGCTCCCAGCGCTGTCTCTGAAGCAGAGGTGAGGGCTATATGGTCTCAGTGACAGGGAAGCTTCCAGTGCTGTCTCTGCAGCAGAGGTGAGGGGGGTCTCTGACCCCAGTGACAGGGCAGCTCTCAGTGCTGTCTCTGCAGCAGAGGTGAGTGGTCTCTGAGCCCAGTGACAGGGCAGCTCCCAGTGCTGCCTCTGAAGCAGAGGTGAGGGCTCTCTGACCCCAGTGACATGGCAGCTCCCAGTGCTGTCTCTGAAGCAGAGGTGAGGGTCTCTGACCCCAGCAACAGGGCAGCTCCCAGTGCTGTCTCTGAAGCCGAGATGAGGGTTCTCTGACCCCAGCAACAGGGCAGCTCCCAGTGCTGTCTCTGAAGCAGAGGTGAGGGCTCATCGACCCCAGTGACAGGGCAGCTCCCAGTGCTGTCTCCGTAGCAGAGGTGAGGGGTCTCTGACCCCAGTGACAGGGCAACTCCCAGTGCTGTCTCTGAAGCAGAGGCGAGGGCTATCGGACCCAAGTGACAGGGCAGCTGCCAGTGCTGTCTCTGAAGCAGAGGTGGGGGGTCTATGACCCCAATGAAGGGAAGCTCCAAGTGCTGTCTCTGAGGCAAAGGCGAGGGCTCTCTGACCCCAGTGAAAGGGCAGCTCCCAGTGCTGTGTCTGCAGCAGAGGTGAGTGGGGTCTCTGACCCCAGTGACAGGGCAGCTCTCAGGGCTGTCTCTGAAGCAGATGTGAGGGGGGCCTCTGACCCCAGTGACAGGGCAGCTCCCAGTGCTGTCTCTGAATCAGAGGTGGGGGGTCTATGACCCCAATGAAGGGAAGCTCCCAGTGCTGTCTCTGAATCAGAGGTGAGGGCTCTCTGACCCCAGCGACAGGGTAGCTCCCAGTGCTGTGTCTGAAGCAGAGGCGAGGGCTCTCTGATCCCAATGACAGGGCACCTCCCAGTGCTGTCTCTGCAGCAGAGGTGACAGGTCTCGGACCCCAGTGACAGGGCAGCTTCCAGTGCTGTCTCTGCAGCGAGGTGAGGGCTCTCGGACCCCAGTGACAGGGCAGCTCCAAGTGCGGTCTCTGAAGCAGAAGGTGAGGGCTCATCGACCCCAGTGACAGGGCAGCTCCTAGTGCTGTCTCCGTAGCAGAGGTGAGGGGTCCCTGACCCGAATGAAGGGAAGCTCCCAGTGTTGTCTATGAAGCAGAGGTGAGGGCTCTCTGACCCCAATGACAGGGCAGCTCCCAGTGCTGTCTCTGAAGTAGAGGTGAGAGCTCTCTGACCCCAGTAACAGGGCAGCTCCCAGTGCTGTCTCTGAAGCAGAGGTGAGGGTTATCTGACCCCAGTGACAGGGCAGCTCCCAGCGCTGTCTCTGCAGCAGAGGTGAGGGCTCTCTGACCCCAGTGACAGGGCAGCGCCCTGTGCTGTCTCTGCAGCAGAGGTGAGGGGGGTCTCTGACCCCAGTGACAGGGCAGATCTCAGTGCTGTCTCTGCAGCAGAGGTGAGGGGCCTCTGAGCCCAGTGACAGGGCAGCTCGCAGTGTTGTGTATAAAGCAGAGATGAGGGTCCTCTGACCCCAGTGACAGGGTAGTCCCCACTGCTGTCTCTGAAGCAGAGCTGAGGGGTCTCTGACCCGAATGAAGGGAAGCTCCCAGTGCTATCTCTGAAGCAGAGTGAGGGCTCTCTGACCGCAGTGACAGGGCAGCTCCCAGTGCTGCTCTGAAGCAGAGGTGGGGGCTCTCTGGCCCCAGTGACAGGGCAGCTCCCAGTGCTGTCTCTGAAGCAGAGGTGAGGGTCTCTGACCCCCAGTGACAGGGCAGCCTCAGTGCTGTCTCTGAAGCAGAGGTGGGGGCTCTCTGACCCCAGTGACAGGGCAGCTCCCAGTGCTGTCTCTGAAGCAGAGGTGAGAGCTCATCGACCCCAGTGACAGGGCAGCTCCCAGTGCTGTCTCTGTAACAGATGTGAGGGGTCTCTGATCCCAGTGACAGCACTACTCCCAGTGCTGTCTCTGAAGCAGAGGCGAGGGCTCACCGACCCCAGTGACAGGGCAGCTCCCAGTGCTGTCTCTGCAGCAGAGGTGTTGGGGGTATCTGACACCAGTGATAGGGCAGCTCCCAGTGCTGTCTCTGAAGCAGAAGTGGGGGGTCTATGACCCCAATGAAGGGAAGCTCTCAGTGCTGTCTCTGAAGCAGAGGTTAGGGCTCACCGACCCCAGTGACAGGGCAGCTCCCAGTGCTGTCCCTGCAGCAGAGGTGTTGGGGGTATCTGACACCAGTGATAGGGCAGCTCCCAGTGCTGTCTCTGAAGCAGAAGTGGGGGGTCTATGACCCCAATGAAGGGAAGCTCTCAGTGCTGTCTCTGAAGCAGAGGTTAGGGCTCTCTGACCCCAGCGACAGGGCAGCTCCCAGTGCTGTGTCTGATGCAGAGGCGAGGGCTCTCTGACCCCAGTGATGGGGCAGCGCCCAGTGCTGTCTCTGCAGCAAAGGTGAGGGGGGTCTCTGACACCAGTGACAGGACAGCTGCCAGTGCTGTCTCTGAAGCAGAGGTGGGGGGTCTATGACCCCAATGAAGGGAAGCTCCAAGTGCTGTCTCTGAGGCAAAGGCGAGGGCTCTCTGACCCCAGTGAAAGGGCAGCTCCCAGTGCTGTGTCTGCAGCAGAGGTGAGTGGGGTCTCTGACCCCAGTGACAGGGCAGCTCTCAGGGCTGTCTCTGCAGCAGATGTGAGGGGGTCCTCTGACCCCAGTGACAGGGCAGCTCCCAGTGCTGTCTCTGAAGCAGAGGTGGGGGGGTCTATGATCCCAATGAAGGGAAGCTCCCAGTGCTGTCTCTGAATCAGAGGTGAGGGCTCTCTGACCCCAGCGACAGGGCAGCTCCCAGTGCTGTGTCTGAAGCAGAGGCGAGGGCTCTCTGACCACAGTGACAGGGCAGCTCCCAGTGCTGTCTCTGCAGCAGAGGTGACGGGTCTCAGACCCCAGTGACAGGGCAGCTTCCAGTGCTGTCTCTGCAGCGAGGTGAGGGCTCTCGGACCCCAGTGACAGGGCAGCTCCCAGTGCAGTCTCTGAAGCAGAGGTGAGGGCTCATCGACCCCAGTGACAGGGCAGCTCCCAGTGCTGTCTCCGTAGCAGAGGTGAGGGGTCTCTGACCCCAGTGACAGGGCAGCTCCCAGTGCTGTCTATAAAGCAGAGATGATGGTTTTCTGACCACAGCGACAGGGCAGCTCCCAGTGCTGTCCCTGCAGCAGAGGTGAGGGGGGTCTCTGACACCAGTGACAGGGAAGCTCCCAGTGCTGTCTCTGAAGCAGAGGTGGGGGGTCTATGACCCAAATAAAGGGAAGCTCCCAGTGCTGTCTCTGAAGCAGTGGTGAGGATCTCTGACCCCAGTGACAGGACAGCTCCCAGTGCTGTCTCTGAAGCAGGGGTGATGGCTCTCTGACCCCAGTGACAGGGCAGCTCCCAGTGCTGTCTCTGGAGCAGAGGCGAGGGGGCACTCTGACCCCAGTGACAGGGCAGCTCCCAGCGCTGTCTCTGAAGCGGAGGTGAGAGCTCTATGGTCCCAGTGACAGGTCAGCTCCCGGTGCTGTCTCTGAAGCAGAGGTGAGAGCTCTCTGACCCCACTGACAGGGCAGCTCCCAGTGCTGTCTCTGAAGCAGAGGTGAGGGTTATCTGACCCCAGTGACAGGGCAGCTCCCAGTGATGTCTCTGAAGCAGAGATGCGGGCTCTCTGGCCCCAGTGACAGGGCAGCTCCCAGTGCTGTCTCCGAAGCATAGGTGAGGGCTCTCTGACCCCAGTGACAGGGCAGCTCCCTGTGCTGTCTCTGCAGAAGAGGTGAGGGGGGTCTCTGACCCCAGTGACAGGGAAGCTCCCTGTGCTGTCTCTGAAGCAGAGGTGAGGGGGGTCTCTGACCCCAGTGACAGGGCAGCTCTCAGTGCTGTCTCTGCAGCAGAGGTGAGAGGTCTCTGAGCCCAGTGACAGGGCAGCTCCCAGTGTTGTCTATAAAGCAGAGATGAGGGTTCTCTGATCCCAGTGACAGCGTAGCCCCCAGTGCTGTCTCTGATGCAGAGGTGAGGGGTCTCTGACCCGAATGAAGGGAAGCTCCCAGTGCTGTCTATGAAGCAGAGGTGAGGGCTCTCTGACCCCAGTGACAGGGCAGCTCCCAGTGCTTTCTCTGAAGTAGAGGTGAGAGCTCTCTGACCCCAGTGACAGGGCAGCTCCCAGTGCTGTCTCTGAAGCAGAGGTGAGGGTTATCTGACCCCAGTGACAGGGCAGCTCCCAGCGCTGTCTCTGCAGCAGAGGTGAGGGCTCTCTGACCCCAGTGACAGGGCAGCTCCCTGTGCTGTCTCTGCAGCAGAGGTGAGGGGGGTCTCTGACACCAGTGACAGGGAAGCTCCCAGTGCTGTCTCTGAAGCAGAGGTGGGGGGTCTATGACCCAAATAAAGGGAAGCTCCCAGTGCTGTCTCTGAAGCAGTGGTGAGGATCTCTGACCCCAGTGACAGGACAGCTCCCAGTGCTGTCTCTGAAGCAGGGGTGATGGCTCTCTGACCCCAGTGACAGGGCAGCTCCCAGTGCTGTCTCTGGAGCAGAGGCGAGGGGGCACTCTGACCCCAGTGACAGGGCAGCTCCCAGCGCTGTCTCTGAAGCGGAGGTGAGAGCTCTATGGTCCCAGTGACAGGTCAGCTCCCGGTGCTGTCTCTGAAGCAGAGGTGAGAGCTCTCTGACCCCACTGACAGGGCAGCTCCCAGTGCTGTCTCTGAAGCAGAGGTGAGGGTTATCTGACCCCAGTGACAGGGCAGCTCCCAGTGATGTCTCTGAAGCAGAGATGCGGGCTCTCTGGCCCCAGTGACAGGGCAGCTCCCAGTGCTGTCTCCGAAGCATAGGTGAGGGCTCTCTGACCCCAGTGACAGGGCAGCTCCCTGTGCTGTCTCTGCAGAAGAGGTGAGGGGGGTCTCTGACCCCAGTGACAGGGAAGCTCCCTGTGCTGTCTCTGAAGCAGAGGTGAGGGGGGTCTCTGACCCCAGTGACAGGGCAGCTCTCAGTGCTGTCTCTGCAGCAGAGGTGAGAGGTCTCTGAGCCCAGTGACAGGGCAGCTCCCAGTGTTGTCTATAAAGCAGAGATGAGGGTTCTCTGATCCCAGTGACAGCGTAGCCCCCAGTGCTGTCTCTGATGCAGAGGTGAGGGGTCTCTGACCCGAATGAAGGGAAGCTCCCAGTGCTGTCTATGAAGCAGAGGTGAGGGCTCTCTGACCCCAGTGACAGGGCAGCTCCCAGTGCTTTCTCTGAAGTAGAGGTGAGAGCTCTCTGACCCCAGTGACAGGGCAGCTCCCAGTGCTGTCTCTGAAGCAGAGGTGAGGGTTATCTGACCCCAGTGACAGGGCAGCTCCCAGCGCTGTCTCTGCAGCAGAGGTGAGGGCTCTCTGACCCCAGTGACAGGGCAGCTCCCTGTGCTGTCTCTGCAGCAGAGGTGAGGGGGGTCTCTGACCCCAGTGACAGGGCAGATCTCAGTGCTGTCTCTGCAGCAGAGGCGAGGGGTCTCTGAGCCCAGTGACAGGGCAGCTCCCAGTGTTGTCTATAAAGCAGAGATGAGGGTTCTCTGACCCCAGTGACAGGGTAGTCCCCACTGCTGTCTCTGAAGCAGAGCTGAGGGGTCTCTGACCCGAATGAAGGGAAGCTTCCAGTGCTATCTCTGAAGCAGAGGTGAGGGCTCTCTGACCCCAGTGACAGGGCAGCTCCCAGTGCTGTCTCTGAAGCAGAGGTGAGGGTCTCTGACCCCCAGTGACAGGGCAGCCTCAGTGGTGTCTCTGAAGCAGAGGTGGGGGCTCTCTGACCCCAGTGACAGGGCAGCTCCGAGTGCTGTCTCTGAAGCAGAGGTGAGGGCTCATCGACCCCAGTGACAGGGCAGCTCCCAGTGCTGTCTCTGTAGCAGAGGTGAGGGGTCTCTGATCCCAGTGACAGCACTACTCCCAGTGCTGTCTCTGAAGCAGAGGCAAGTGCTCTCTGACCCCAGTGACAGGGCAGCTCCCAGTGCTGTCTATGAAGCAGAGATGAGGGTTTTCTGACCACAGCGACAGGGCAGCTCCCAGTGCTGTCTCTGAAGCAGAGGTGAGGGCTCACCGACCCCAGTGACAGGGCAGCTCCCAGTGCTGTCTCTGCAGCAGAGGCGAGGGGGCTCTCTGACCCCAGTGACAGGGCATCTCCCAGCGCTGTCTCTGAAGCGGAGGTGAGAGCTCTATGGTCCCAGTGACAGGGCAGCTCCCAGTGCTGTCTCTGAAGCAGAGGTGAGAGCTCTCTGACCCCACTGACAGGGCAGCTCCCAGTGCTGTCTCTGAAGCAGAGATGAGGGTTATCTGACCCCAGTGACAGGGTAGCTCCCAGTGATGTCTCTGAAGCAGAGATGGGGGCTCTCTGGCCCCAGTGACAGGGCAGCTCCCAGTGCTGTCTCCGAAGCATAGGTGAGGGCTCTCTGACCCCAGTGACAGGGCAGCTCCCTGTGCTGTCTCTGCAGAAGAGGTGAGGGGGGTCTCTGACCCCAGTGACGGGGCAGCTCCCTGTGCTGTCTCAGCAGCAGAGGTGAGGGGGGTCTCTGACCCCAGTGACAGGGCAGCTCTCAGTGCTGTCTCTGCAGCAGAGGTGAGGGGTCTCTGTGCCCAGTGACAGGGCAGCTCCCAGTGTTGTCTATAAAGCAGAGATGAGGGTTCTCTGATCCCAGTGACAGCGTAGCCCCCAGTGCTGTCTCTGAAGCAGAGGTGAGGGGTCTCTGACCCGAATGAAGGGAAGCTCCCAGTGCTGTCTCTGAAGTAGAGGTGAGAGCTCTCTGACCCCAGTGACAGGGCAGCTCCCAGTGCTGTCTCTGAAGCAGAGGTGAGGGTTATCTGACCCCAGTGACAGGGCAGCTCCCAGCGCTGTCTCTGCAGCAGAGGTGAGGGCTCTCTGACCCCAGTGACAGGGCAGCTCCCTGTGCTGTCTCTGCAGCAGAGGTGAGGGGGGTCTCTGACCCCAGTGACAGGGTTGATCTCAGTGCTGTCTCTGCAGCAGAGGTGAGGGGTCTCTGAGCCCAGTGACAGGGCAGCTCCCAGTGTTGTCTATAAAGCAGAGATGAGGGTTCTCTGACCCCAGTGACAGGACAGCCCCCAGTGCTGTGTCTGAAGCAGAGGCGAGGGCTCTCTGACCCCAGTGACAGGGCACCTCCCAGTGCTGTCTCTGCAGCAGAGGTGACAGGTCTCGGACCCCAGTGACAGGGCAGCTCCCAGTGCGGTCTCTGAAGCAGAGGTGAGGGCTCATCGACCCCAGTGACAGGGCAGCTCCTAGTGCTGTCTCCGTAGCAGAGGTGAGGGGTCTCTGACCCGAATGAAGGGAAGCTCCCAGTGCTGTCTATGAAGCAGAGGTGAGGGCTCTCTGACCCCAATGACAGGGCAGCTCCCAGTGCTGTCTCTGAAGTAGAGGTGAAAGCTCTCTGACCCCAGTAACAGGGCAGCTCCCAGTGCTGTCTCTGAAGCAGAGGTGAGGGTTATCTGACCCCAGTGACAGGGCAGCTCCCTGTGCTGTCTCTGCAGCAGAGGTGAGGGGGATCTCTGACCCCAGTGACAGGGCAGATCTCAGTGCTGTCTCTGCAGCAGAGGTGAGGGGCCTCTGAGCCCAGTGACAGGGCAGCTCGCAGTGTTGTCTATAAAGCAGAGATGAGGGTCCTCTGACCCCAGTGACAGGGTAGTCCCCACTGCTGTCTCTGAAGCAGAGCTGAGGGGTCTCTGACCCGAATGAAGGGAAGCTCCCAGTGCTATCTCTGAAGCAGAGGTGAGGGCTCTCTGACCCCAGTGACAGGGCAGCTCCCAGTGCTGCTCTGAAGCAGAGGTGGGGGCTCCCTGGCCCCAGTGACAGGGCAGCTCCCAGTGCTGTCTCTGAAGCAGAGGTGAGGGTCTCTGACCCCCAGTGACAGGGCAGCCTCAGTGCTGTCTCTGAAGCAGAGGTGGGGGCTCTCTGACCCCAGTGACAGGGCAGCTCCCAGTGCTGTCTCTGTAGCAGAGGTGAGGGATCTCTGATCCCAGTGACAGCACTACTCCCAGTGCTGTCTCTGAAGCAGAGGCGAGGGCTCTCTGACCCCAGTGACAGGGCAGCTCCCAGTGCTGTCTATAAAGCAGAGATGAGGGTTTTCTGACCACAGCGACAGGGCAGCTCCTAGTGCTGTCTCTGAAGCAGAGGTGAGGGCTCACCGACCCCAGTGACAGGGCAGCTCCCAGTGCTGTCTCTGCAGCAGAGGTGTTGGGGGTATCTGACACCATTGATAGGGCAGCTCCCAGTGCTGTCTCTGAAGCAGAAGTGGGCGGTCTATGACCCCAATGAAGGGAAGCTCTCAGTGCTGTCTCTGAAGCAGAGGTTAGGGCTCTCTGACCCCAGCAACAGGGCAGCTCCCAGTGCTGTGTCTGATGCAGAGACGAGGGCTCTCTGACCCCAGTGATGGGGCAGCGCCCAGTGCTGTCTCTGCAGCAAAGGTGAGGGGGGTCTCTGACACCAGTGATAGGACAGCTGCCAGTGCTGTCTCTGAAGCAGAGGTGGGGGGTCTATGACCCCAATGAAGGGAAGCTCCAAGTGCTGTCTCTGAGGCAAAGGCGAGGGCTCTCTGACCCCAGTGAAAGGGCAGCTCCCAGTGCTGTGTCTGCAGCAGAGGTGAGTGGGGTCTCTGACCCCATTGACAGGGCAGCTCTCAGGGCTGTCTCTGCAGCAGATGTGAGGGGGGCCTCTGACCCCACTGACAGGGCAGCTCCCAGTGCTGTCTCTGAAGCAGAGGTGGGGGGGTCTATGATCCCAATGAAGGGAAGCTCCCAGTGCTGTCTCTGAATCAGAGGTGAGGGCTCTCTGACCCCAGCGACAGGGCAGCTCCCAGTGCTGTGTCTGAAGCAGAGGCGAGGGCTCTCTGACACCAGTGACAGGGCACCTCCCAGTGCTGTCTCTGCAGCAGAGGTGACGGGTCTCGGACCCCAGTGACAGGGCAGCTTCCAGTGCTGTCTCTGCAGCGAGGTGAGGGCTCTCGGACCCCAGTGACAGGGCAGCTCCCAGTGCAGTCTCTGAAGCAGAGGTGAGGGCTCATCGACCCCAGTGACAGGGCAGCTCCCAGTGCTGTCTCTGTAGCAGAGGTGAGGGGTCTCTGACCCCAGTGACAGAGCAACTCCCAGTGCTGTCTCTGAAGCAGAGGCGAGGGCTGTCGGACCCAAGTGACAGGGCAGCTCCCAGTGCTGTCTATAAAGCAGAGATGATGGTTTTCTGACCACAGCGACAGGGCAGCTCCCAGTGCTGTCCCTGCAGCAGAGGTGAGGGGGGTCTCTGACACCAGTGACAGAGAAGCTCCCAGTGCTGTCTCTGAAGCAGAGGTGGGGGGTCTATGACCCAAATAAAGGGAAGCTCCCAGTGCTGTCTCTGAAGCAGTGGTGAGGATCTCTGACCCCAGTGACAGGGCAGCTCCCAGTGCTGTCTCTGAAGCAGGGGTGATGGCTCTCTGACCCCAGTGACAGGGCAGCTCCCAGTGCTGTCTCTGCAGCAGAGGCGAGGGGGCTCTCTGACCCCAGTGACAGGGCAGCTCCCAGCGCTGTCTCTGACGCGGAGGTGAGAGCTCTATGGTCCCAGTGACAGGGCAGCTCCCAGTGCTGTCTCTGAAGCAGAGGTGAGAGCTCTCTGGCCCCACTGACAGGGCAGCTCCCAGTGCTGTCTCCGAAGCATAGGTGAGGGCTCTCTGACCCCAGTACAGGGCAGCTCCCTGTGCTGTCTCTGCAGAAGAGGTGAGGGGGGTCTCTGACCCCAGTGACAGGGCAGCTCCCTGTGCTGTCTCTGCAGCAGAGGTGAGGGGGGTCTCTGACCCCAGTGACAGGGCAGCTCTCAGTGCTGTCTCTGCAGCAGAGGTGAGGGGTCTCTGAGCCCAGTGACAGGGCAGCTCCCAGTGTTGTCTATAAAGCAGAGATGAGGGTTCTCTGATCCCAGTGACAGCGTAGCCCCCAGTGCTGTCTCTGAAGCAGAGGTGAGGGGTCTCTGACCCGAATGAAGGGAAGCTCCCAGTGCTGTCTGTGAAGCAGAGGTGAGGGCTCTCTGACCCCAGTGACAGGGCAGCTCCCAGTGCTGTCTCTGAAGTAGAGGTGAGAGCTCTCTGACCCCAGTGACAGGGCAGCTCCCAGTGCTGTCTCTGAAGCAGAGGTGAGGGTTATCTGACCCCAGTGACAGGGCAGCTCCCAGCGCTGTCTCTGCAGCAGAGGTGAGGGCTCTCTGACCCCAGTGACAGGGCAGCTCCCTGTGCTGTCTCTGCAGCAGAGGTGAGGGGGGTCTCTGACCCCAGTGACAGGGCAGATCTCAGTGCTGTCTCTGCAGCAGAGGTGAGGGGTCTCTGAGCCCAGTGACAGGGCAGCTCCCAGTGTTGTCTATAAAGCAGAGATGAGGGTTCTCTGACCCCAGTGACAGGGTAGTCCCCACTGCTGTCTCTGAAGCAGAGCTGAGGGGTCTCTGACCCGAATGAAGGGAAGCTTCCAGTGCTATCTCTGAAGCAGAGGTGAGGGCTCTCTGACCCCAGTGACAGGGCAGCTCCCAGTGCTGTCTCTGAAGCAGAGGTGAGGGTCTCTGACCCCCAGTGACAGGGCAGCCTCAGTGCTGTCTCTGAAGCAGAGGTGGGGGCTCTCTGACCCCAGTGACAGGGCAGCTCCCAGTGCTGTCTCTGAAGCAGAGGTGAGGGCTCATCGACCCCAGTGACAGGGCAGCTCCCAGTGCTGTCTCTGTAGCAGAGGTGAGGGGTCACTGATCCCAGTGACAGCACTACTCCCAGTGCTGTCTCTGAAGCAGAGGCAAGGGTTCTCTGACCCCAGTGACAGGGCAGCTCCCAGTGCTGTCTATAAAGCAGAGATGAGGGTTTTCTGACCACAGCGACAGGGCAGCTCCCAGTGCTGTCTCTGAAGCAGAGGTGAGGGCTTAACCGACCCCAGTGACAGGGCAGCTCCCAGTGCTGTCTCTGCAGCAGAGGCGAGGGGGCTCTCTGACCCCAGTGACAGGGCAGCTCCCAGCGCTGTCTCTGAAGCGGAGGTGAGAGCTCTATGGTCCCAGTGACAGGGCAGCTCCCAGTGCTGTCTCTGAAGCAGAGGTGAGAGCTCTCTGACCCCACTGACAGGGCAGCTCCCAGTGCTGTCTCTGAAGCAGAGGTGAGGGTTATCTGACCCCAGTGACAGGGCAGCTCCCAGTGATGTCTCTGAAGCAGAGATGGGGGCTCTCTGGCCCCAGTGACAGGGCAGCTCCCAGTGCTGTCTCCGAAGCATAGGTGAGGGCTCTCTGACCCCAGTGACAGGGCAGCTCCCTGTGCTGTCTCTGCAGAAGAGGTGAGGGGGGTCTCTGACCCCAGTGACAGGGCAGCTCCCTGTGCTGTCTCTGCAGCAGAGGTGAGGGGGGTCTATGACCCCAGTGACAGGGCAGCTCTCAGTGCTGTCTCTGCAGCAGAGGTGAGGGGTCTCTGAGCCCAGTGACAGGGCAGCTCCCAGTGTTGTCTATAAAGCAGAGATGAGGGTTCTCTGATCCCAGTGACAGCGTAGCCCCCAGTGCTGTCTCTGAAGCAGAGGTGAGCGGTCTCTGACCCGAATGAAGGGAAGCTCCCAGTGCTGTCTATGAAGCAGAGGTGAGGGCTCTCTGACCCCAGTGACAGGGCAGCTCCCAGTGCTGTCTCTGAAGTAGAGGTGAGAGCTCTCTGACCCCAGTGACAGGGCAGCTCCCAGTGCTGTCTCTGAAGCAGAGGTGAGGGTTATCTGACCCCAGTGACAGGGCAGCTCCCAGCGCTGTCTCTGCAGCAGAGGTGAGGGCTCTCTGACCCCAGTGACAGGGCAGCTCCCTGTGCTGTCTCTGCAGCAGAAGTGAGGGGGGTCTCTGACCCCAGTGACAGGGCAGATCTCAGTGCTGTCTCTGCAGCAGAGGTGAGGGGTCTCTGACCCGAATGAAGGGAAGCTTCCAGTGCTATCTCTGAAGCAGAGGTGAGGGCTCTCTGACCCCAGTGACAGGGCAGCTCCCAGTGCTGTCTCTGAAGCAGAGGTGAGGGTCTCTGACCCCCAGTGACAGGGCAGCCTCAGTGCTGTCTCTGAAGCAGAGGTAGGGGCTCTCTGACCCCAGTGACAGGGCAGCTCCCAGTGCTGTCTCTGAAGCAGAGGTGAGGGCTCATCGACCCCAGTGACAGGGCAGCTCCCAGTGCTGTCTCTGTAGCAGAGGTGAGGGGTCTCTGATCCCAGTGACAGCACTACTCCCAGTGCTGTCTCTGAAGCAGAGGCAAGGGCTCTCTGACCCCAGTGACAGGGCAGCTCCCAGTGCTGTCTATAAAGCAGAGATGAGGGTTTTCTATCACAGCGACAGGGCAGCTCCCAGTGCTGTCTCTGAAGCAGAGGTGAGGGCTCACCGACCCCAGTGACAGGGCAGCTCCCAGTGCTGTCTCTGCAGCAGAGGTGTTGGGGGTATCTGACACTAGTGATAGGGCAGCTGCCAGTGCTGTCTCTGAAGCAGAGGTTAGGGCTCTCTGACCCCAGCGACAGGGAAGCTCCCAGTGCTGTGTCTGATGCAGAGGCGAGGGCTCTCTGACCCCAGTGATGGGGCAGCGCCCAGTGCTGTCTCTGCAGCAGAAGTGAGGGGGGTCTCTGACCCCAGTGACAGGGCATATCTCAGTGCTGTCTCTGCAGCAGAGGTGAGGGGGGTCTCTGACCCCAGTGACAGGGCAGCTCCCAGTGCTGTCTTTGAAGCAGAGGTGGGGGGTCTATGACCCCAATGAAGGGAAGCTCCCAGTGCTGTCTCTGAATCAGAGGTGAGGGCTCTCTGACTCCAGCGACAGGGCATCTCCCAGTGCTGTGTCTGAAGCAGTGGCGAGGGCTCTCTGACCCCAGTGACAGGGCACCTCCCAGTGCTGTCTCTGCAACAGAGGTGAGGGGTCTCGGACCCCAGTGACAGGGCAGCTTCCACAGCTGTCTCTGCAGCAGAGGTGAGGGCTCTCTGACCCCAGTGACAGGGCAGCTCCCAGTGCTGTCTCTGCAGGATAGGTGAGGGGTCTCTGACCCCAGTGACAGGACAGCTCCCAGCGCTGTCCCTGCAGCAGAGGTGAGGGCTCTCTGACCCCAGTGACAGGGCAGCTCCCAGTGCTGTCTCTGAAGCAGATGTGAGAGTCTCTGACCCCAGTGACAGGGTGGCTCCCAGTGCTGTCTCTGAAGCAGAGGTGGGGGCTCTCTGACCCCAGTGACAGTCAGCTCCCAGTGATGTCTATAAAGCAGAGATGAGGGTTCTCTGACCCCAGCGACAGGACAGCTCCCAGTGCTGTCTCTGAAGCAGAGGTGAGGGCTCACCGACCCCATTGACAGGGCAGCTCCCAGTGCTGTCTCTGTAGCAGAGGTGAGGGCTCTCTGACCCCAGTGACAGGGCAGCTCCCAGTGCTGTCTCTGCAGCAGAGGTGAGGTCTCTCTGACCCCAGTGACAGGGCAAATCCCACTGCTGTCTCTGAAGCAGAGGCGAGGGCCCTCGGTCCCCAGTGACAGGGCAGCCCCCAGTGCTGTCTATAAAGCAGAGATGAGGGTTCTCTGACCACAGCGACAGGGCAGCTCCCAGTGCTGTCTCTGAAGCAGAGGTGAGGGCTCACTGACCCCAGTGACAGGGCAACTCCCAGTGCTGTCTCTGAAGCAGAGGCGAGGGCCCTCTGTCCCCAGTGACAGGGCAGCCCCCAGTGCTGTCTCTGCAACAGAGGTGAGGGGGGTCTCTGACCCCAGTGACAGGGCAGCTCCCAGTGCTGTCTCTGAAGCAGAGGTGGGGGGTATATGACCCCAATAAAGGGAAGCTCCCAGTGCTGTCTCTGAATCAGAGGTGAGGGCTCTCTGACCCCAGCGACAGGGCATCTCCCAGTGCTCTGTCTGAAGCAGAGGCGAGGGCTCTCTGACCCCAGTGACAGGGCACCTCCCAGTGCTGTCTCTGCAACAGAGGTGAGGGGTCTCGGACCCCAGTGACAGGGCAGCTTCCAGAGCTGTCTCTGCAGCAGAGGTGAGGGCTCCCGACCTCCAGTGACAGGGCAGCTCCCAGTGCTGTGTCTGAAGCAGAGGTGAGGGCTCTCTGACCCCAGTGACAGGGCAGCTCCCCGTGCTGTGTCTGAAGCAGAGGCGAGGGCTCTCTGACCCCCAGTGACAGGGCATATCTCAGTGCTGTCTCTGCAGCAGAGGTGAGGGGGGTCTCTGACCCCGGTGACAGGTCAGCTCCCAGTGCTGTCTTTGAAGCAGAGGTGGGGGGTCTATGACCCCAATGAAGGGAAGCTCCTAGTGCTGTCTCTGAATCAGAGGTGAGGGCTCTCTGACCCCAGCGACAGGGCATCTCCCAGTGCTGTCTATAAAGCAGAGATGAGGGTTCTCTGACCCCTGCGACAGGGCAGCTCCCAGTGCTGTCTCTGAAGCAGAGGTGAGGGGTATCTGACCCCAGTGACAGGGCAACTCCCAGTCCTGTCTCTGAAGCAGAGGCAAGGGCCCTCTGTCCCCAGTGACAGGGCAGCCCCCAGTGCTGTCTCTGAAGCAGAGGTGGGGGGTCTATGACCCCAATGAAGGGAAACTCCCAGTGCTGTCTCTGAAGCAGAGGTGAGGGCTCTCTGACCCCAGTGACAGGGCAGCTCCCAGTGCTGTCTCTGAAGCAGAGGTGAGGGGTATCTGACCCCAGTGACAGGGCAACTCCCAGTGATGTCTCTGAAGCAGGGGTGATGGCTCTCTGACCCCAGTGACAGGGCAGCTCCCAGTGCTGTCTCTGGAGCAGAGGCGAGGGGGCTCTCTGACCCCAGTGACAGGGCAGCTCCCAGCGCTGTCTCTGAAGCGGAGGTGAGAGCTCTATGGTCCCAGTGACAGGGCAGCTCCCGGTGCTGTCTCTGAAGCAGAGGTGAGAGTCTCTGACCCCAGTGACAGGGCAGCTCCCAGTGCTGTCTCTGAAGCAGAGGTGGGGGCTCTCTGACCCCAGTGACAGTCAGCTCCCAGTGCTGTCTATTAAGCAGAGATGAGGGTTTTCTGACCCCAGCGACAGGGCAGCTCCCAGTGCTGCCTCTGAAGCAGAGGTGAGGGGTATCGGGCCCCAGTGACAGGACAGCTCCCAGCGCTGTCCCTGCAGCAGAGGTGAGGGCTCTCTGACCCCAGTGACAGGGCAGCTCCCAGTGCTGTCTCTGAAGCAGAGGTGAGAGTCTCTGACCCCAGTGACAGGGCAGCTCCCAGTGCTGTCTCTGAAGCAGAGGTGGGGGCTCTCTGACCCCAGTGGCAGTCAGCTCCCAGTGCTGTCTATAAAGCAGAGATGAGGGTTCTCTGACCCCAGCGACAGGGCAGCTCCCAGTGCTGTCTCTGAAGCAGAGGTGAGGGGTATCTGACCCCAGTGACAGGGCAACTCCCAGTGCTGTCTCTGAAGCAGAGGCGAGGGCCCTCTGTCCCCAGTGACAGGGCAGCTCCCAGTGCTGTCTTTGAAGCAGAGGTGAGGGGTCTCTGACCCCAGTGACAGGGCAGCACCCAGTGCTGTCTCTGCAGCAGAGGTGAGGGCTCTCGGGCCCCAGTGACAGGGCAACTCCCAGTGCTGTCTCTGAAGCAGAGGTGGGGGGTCTCTGACCCCAGTGACAGGGCAGCTCCCAGTGCTGTGTCTGAAGCAGATGTGGGGGCTCTCTGACCCCAGTGACAGGGCAGCTCCCAGTGCTGTCTCTGCAGCAGAAGTGAGGGGGGTCTCTGACCCCAGTGACAGGGCATATCTCAGTGCTGTCTCTGCAGCAGAGGTGAGGGGGGTCTCTGACCCCGGTGACAGGGCAGCTCCCAGTGCTGTCTTTGAAGCAGAGGTGGGGGGTCTATGACCCCAACGAAGGGAAGCTCCCAGTGCTGTCTCTGAATCAGAGGTGAGGGCTCTCTGACCCCAGCGACAGGGCATCTCCCAGTGCTGTGTCTGAAGCATTGGCGAGGGCTCTCTGTCCCCAGTGACAGGGCACCTCCCAGTGCTGTCTCTGCAACAGAGGTGAGGGGTCTCGGACCCCAGTGACAGGGCAGCTTCCAGAGCTGTCTCTGCAGCAGAGGTGAGGGCTCTCGACCCCAGTGACAGGGCAGCTCCCAGTGCTGTGTCTGAAGCAGAGGTGAGGGCTCTCTGACCCCAGTGATAGGGCAGCTCCCAGTGCTGTCTCTGCAGGATAGGTGAGGGGTCTCGGACCCCAGTGACAGGCAGCTCCCAGTGCTGTGTCTGAAGTAGAGGCGAGGGCTCTCTGACCCCCAGTGACAGGGCAGCTCCCAGTGCTGTCTATAAAGCAGAGATGAGGGTTCTCTGACCACAGCGACAGGGCAGCTCCCATTGCTGTCTCTGAAGCAGAGGTGAGGGCTCACTGACCCCAGTGACAGGGCAGCCCCCAGTGCTGTCTCTGCAACAGAAGTGAGGGGGGTCTCTGACCCCAGTGACAGGGCATTTCCCAGTGCTGTCTCTGAAGCAGAGGTGGGGGGTATTTTACCCCAATAAAGGGAAGCTCCCAGTGCTGTCTCTGAGTCAGAGGTGAGGGCTCTCTGACCCCAGCGACAGGGCACCTCCCAGTGCTTTCTCTGAAGCAGAGGTGGGGCGTATATGACCCCAATAAAGGGAAGCTCCCAGTGCTGTGTCTGAAGCAGAGGTGAGGGCTCTCTGACCCCAGTGACAGGGCAGCTCCCAGTGCTGTCTCTGCAGCAGAGGTGAGGGGTCTCGGACCCCAGTGACAGGACAGCTCCCAGTGCTGTCCCTGCAGCAGAGGTGAGGGCTCTCTGACCCTATTGACAGGGCATCTCCCAGTCCTGTCTCTGAAGCAGAGGTGAGAGTCTCTGACCCGAGTGACAGGGCAGCTCCCAGTGCTGTCTCTGAAGCAGAGATGGGGGCTCTCTGACCCCAGTGACAGTCAGCTCCCAGTGCTGTTTATAAAGCAGAGATGAGGGTTCTCTGACCCCTGCGACAGGGCAGCTCCCAGTGCTGTCTCTGAAGCAGAGGTGAGGGGTATCTGACCCCAGTGACAGGGCAACTCCCAGTGCTGTCTCTGAAGCAGAGGCGAGGGCCCTCTGTCCCCAGTGACAGGGCAGCCCCCAGTGCTGTCTCTGAAGCAGAGGTGGGGGGTCTATGACCCCAATGAAGGGAAGCTCCCAGTGCTGTCTCTGAAGCAGAGGTGAGGGCTCTCTGACCCCAGTGACAGGGCAGCTCCCAGTGCTGTCTCTGAAGCAGAGGTGAGAGTCTCTGACCCCAGTGACAGGGCAGCTCCCAGTGCTGTCTCTGAAGCGGAGGTGAGGGGTATCGGACCCCAGTGACAGGACAGCTCCCAGCGCTGTCCCTGCAGCAGAGGTGAGGGCTCTCTGACCCCAGTGACAGGGCAGCTCCCAGTGCTGTCTCTGAAGCAGAGGTGAGAGTCTCTGACCCCAGTGACAGGGCAGCTCCCAGTGCTGTCTCTGAAGCAGAGGTGAGGGCTCTCTGACCCCAGTGACAGTCAGCTCCCAGTGCTGTCTATAAAGCAGAGATGAGGGTTCTCTGACCCCAGCGACAGGGCAGCTCCCAGTGCTGTCTCTGAAGCAGAGGTGAGGGGTATCTGACCCCAGTGACAGGGCAACTCCCAGTGCTGTCTCTGAAGCTGAGGCGAGGGCCCTCTGTCCCCAGTGACAGGGCAGCTCCCAGTGCTGTCTTTGAAGCAGAGGTGAGGGGTCTCTGACCCCAGTGACAGGGCAGCACCCAGTGCTATCTCTGCAGCAGAGGTGAGGGGTCTCGGACCCCAGTGACAGGACAGCTCCCAGTGCTGTCTCTGCAGCAGAGGTGAGGGCTCTCGGACCCCAGTGACAGGGCAACTCCCAGTGCTGTCTATGAAGCAGAGGTTAGGGCTCTCTGACCCCAGTGACAGGGCAGCTCCCAGTGCTGTCTCTGAAGCAGAGGTGGGGGGTCTCTAACCCCAGTGACAGCGCAGCTCCCAGTGCTGTCTCTGAAGCAAAGGTGAGGGCTCTATGACCACAGTGACAGGGCAGCTACCAGTGCTGTCTCTGAAGCAGAGATGAGGGGTCTCTAACCCCAGTGACAGGGCAGCTCCCAGTGCTGTCTCTACAGCAGAGGTGAGGGGGGTCTCTAACCCCAGTGACAAGGCAGCTCTCAGTGCTGTCTCTGAAGCACAGGTGGGGGGTCTCTAACACCAGTGACAGGGCAGCTCCCAGTGCTGTCCCTACAGCAGAGGTGAGGGGGGTCTCTAACCCCAGTGACAGGGCATCTCTCAGTGCAGTCTCTACAGCGGAGGTGAGGGGGGTCTCTAACCCCAGTGACATGGCAGCTCACAGTGTTGTCTCTGAAGCAGAGGTGAGGGGGGTCTCTAACCCCAGTGACAGGGCAGCTCCCAGTGCTGTCTCTGAAGCAGAGATGGGGGGTCTCTAACCCCAGTGACAGGGAAGCTCCCAGAGCTGTCTCTGCCGCAGAGGTGAGGGCTTTCAGACCCCAGTGACAGGGCAGCTCCCAGTGCTGTCTCTGAAGGAGAGGTGGGGGGTCTGTAACCCCCGTTGACAGGGAAGCTCCCAGAGCTGTCTCTGCAGCAGAGGTGAGGGCTCGATGACCCCAGTGACAGGTCAGCTCCCAGTGCTGTCTCTGAAGCAGAGGTGGGGGGTCTCTAACCCCAGTGAAAGGGCAGCTCCCAGTGCTGTCTCTGAAGCAGAGGTGAGGGGGGTCTCTGACCCCAGTGACAGGGCAGCTCTCAGTGCTGTCTCTGCAGCATAGGTGAGGTGGGTCTCTAACCCCAGTGACAGGGCAGCTCCCAGTGCTGTCTCTGAAGCAGAGGTGAGGGGGGTCTCTAACCCCAGTGACAGGGCAGCTCCCAGTGCTGTCTCTGCAGCAGATGTGAGGGGGGCCTCTAACCCCGGTGACAGGGCAGCTCCCAGTGCTCTCTCAGCAGCAGAGGTGACGGGCGCCTCTAACCCCAGTGACAGGGCAGCTCCCAGTGCTGCCTCTGCAGCAGAGATGAGGGGGTCACTAGCAGCCGAGGTGAGGGAGGGCAGCTCCCAGTGCTGCCTCTGCAGCAGAGGTGAGGGGGGTCTCTAACCCCAGTGACAGGGCAGCTCTCAGTGCTGTCTCTGCAGCAGAGGTGAGGGGGGTCTCTAACCCCAGTGACAGGGCAGCTTCCAGTGCTGTCTCTGAAGCAGAGGCCGGGGGTCTATGACCCCAATGAGGGGAATCTCCCAGCGCTGTCTCTGAATCAGAGGTGAGGGCTCTCTGACCCCAGTGACAGGGCACCTCCCAGTGCTGTCTCTGCAACAGAGGTTAGGGGTCTCGGACCCCAGTGACAGGGCAGTTTCCAGAGCTGTCTCTGCAGCAGAGGTGAGGGCTCTTGGACTCCAGTGACAGGGCAGCTCCCAGTGCTTTCTCTGCAGCAGAGGTGAGGGCTCTCGAACCCAGTGACAGGGCAGCTCCCAGTGCTGTCTCTGCAGCAGAGGTGTGGGGTCTCGGACCCCAGTGACAGGACAGCTCCCAGCGCTGTCCCTGCAGCAGAGGTGAGGGCTCTCTGACCCCAGTGACAGGGCAGCTCCCAGTGCTGTCTCTTAAGCAGAGGTGTGGGCTCTCTGGCCCCAGTGTCAGGGCAGCTCCCAGTGCTGTCTCTGCAGCAGAGGTGAGGTTCTCTGACCCCAGTGACAGGGCAGCTCCCCGTGCTGTCTCTGAAGCAGAGGTGGGGGCTCACCGACCCCATTGACAGGGCAGCTCCCAGTGCTGTCTATAAAGCAGAGATGAGGGTTCTCTGACCACAGCGACAGGGCAGCTCCCAGTGCTGGCTCTGTAGCATAGGTGAGGGGTATCTGACCCCAGTGACAGGGCAACTCCCAGTGCTGTCTCTGAAGCAGTGGTGGGGGGTATATGACCCCAATCAAGGGAAGCTCCCAGCGTTGTCTCTGAATCAGAGGTGAGGGCTTGCCGACCCCAGCGACAGGGCATCTCCCAGTGCTGTGTCTGAAGCAGAGGCGAGGGCTCTCTGACCCCAGTGACAGGGCAGCTCCCAGTGCTGTCTCTGCAGCAGAGGTGAGGGGTCTCGGACCCCAGTGACAGGACCGCTCCCAGCGCTGTCCCTGCAGCAGAGGTGAGGGCTCTCTGACTCCAGTGACAGGGCAGCTCCCAGTGCTGTCTCTGAAGCAGAGGTGAGAGTCTCTGACCCCAGTGACAAGGCAGCTCCCAGTGCTGTCTCTGAAGCACAGGTGGGGGCTCGCTGACCCCAGTGACAGTCAGCTCCCAGTGCTGTCTATTAAGCAGAGATGAGGGTTCTCTGACCCCCGCGACAGGGCAGCTCCCAGTGCTGTCTCTGAAGCAGAGGTGAGGGGTATCTCACCCCAGTGACAGGGCAACTCCCAGTGCTGTCTCTGAAGCGGAGGCGAGGGCCCTCTGTCCCCAGTGACAGGGCAGCCCCCAGTGCTGTCTCTGAAGCAGAGGTGGGGGGTCTATGACCACAATGAAGGGAAGCTCCCAGTGCTCTCTCTGAATCAGAGGTGAGGGCTCTCTAACCCCAGTGAGAGGGCAGCTCCCAGTGCTGTCTCTGCAGCAGAGGTGATGGCTTTCGGACCCCAGTGACAGGGCAGCTACCAATGTTGTCTCTGCAGCAGAAGTGAGGGGGGTCTCTGACCCCAGTGACAGGGCAGCTCCCAGTGCTGTGTCTGAAGCAGAGGTGAGGGCTCTCTGACCCCAGTGACAGGGCAGTTCCCAGTGCTGTCTCTGCAGCAGAGGTGATGGCTTTCGGACCCCAGTGACAGGGCAGCTACCAATGTTGTCTCTGCAGCAGAAGTGAGGGGGGTCTCTGACCCCAGTGACAGGGCAGATCCCAGTGCTGTCTT
Organism: Ambystoma mexicanum; assembly: GCF_040938575.1. Classification (NCBI taxonomy): domain Eukaryota; kingdom Metazoa; phylum Chordata; class Amphibia; order Caudata; family Ambystomatidae; genus Ambystoma; species Ambystoma mexicanum. The sequence goes on from NC_090926.1 coordinate 1,286,118,324, forward strand.
TGAAGCAGAGGTGAGGGGTCTCTGACCCCAGTGACAGGGCAGCTCCCAGTGCTGTCTCTGTAGCAGAGGTGAGGGGTCTCGGACCCCAGTGACAGGACAGCTCCCAGTGCTGTCTCTGCAGAGGTGAGGGCTCTCGGACCCCAGTGACAGGGCAACTCCCAGTGCTGTCTATGAAGCAGAGGTTAGGGCTCTCTGACCCCAGTGACAGGGCAGCTCCCAGTGCTGTCTCTGAAGCAGAGGTGGGGGGTCTCTAACCCCAGTGACAGCGCAGCTCCCAGTGCTGTCTCTGAAGCAAAGGTGAGGGCTCTATGACCCCAGTGACAGGGCAGCTTCCAGTGCTGTCTCTGAAGCAGAGGTGGGTGGTCCCTAACCCCAGTGACAGGGCAGCTCCCAGTGCTGTCTCTACAGCAGAGATGAGGGGGGTCGCTAACCCCAGTGACAGGGCAGCTCTCAGTGCTGTCTCTGCAGCAGAGGTGAGGGGGGTCTCTGACCCCAGTGACAGGGCAGATCTCAGTGCTGTCTCTGCAGCAGAGGTGAGGGGTCTCTAAGCCCAGTCACAGGGCAGCTCCCAGTGTTGTCTATAAAGCAGAGATGAGGGTTCTCTGACCCCAGTGACAGGGTAGTCCCCACTGCTGTCTCTGAAGCAGAGCTGAGGGGTCTCTGACCCGAATGAAGGGAAGCTCCCAGTGCTATCTCTGAAGCAGAGGCGAGGCCTCTCTGACCCCAGTGATGGGGCAGCGCCCAGTGCTGTCTCTGCAGCAAAGGTGAGGGGGGTCTCTGACACAAGTGACAGGACAGCTGCCAGTGCTGTCTCTGAAGCAGAGGTGGGGGGTCTATGACCCCAATGAAGGGAAGCTCCAAGTGCTGTCTCTGAGGCAAAGGCGAGGGCTCTCTGACCCCAGTGAAAGGGCAGCTCCCAGTGCTGTGTCTGCAGCAGAGGTGAGGGGGGTCTCTGACCCCAGTGACAGGGCAGCTCTCAGGGCTGTCTCTGCAGCAGATGTGAGGGGGGCCTCTGACCCCAGTGACAGGGCAGCTCCCAGTGCTGTCTCTGAAGCAGAGGTGGGGGGTTCTATGACCCCAATGAAGGGAAGCTCCCAGTGCTGTCTCTGAATCAGAGGTGAGGGCTCTCTGACCCCAGCGACAGGGCACCTCCCAGAGCTGTCTCTGCAGCAGAGGTGAGAGGTCTCGGACCCCAGTGACAGGGCAGCTTCCAGTGCTGTCTCTGCAGCGAGGTGAGGGATCTCGGACCCCAGTGACAGGGCAGCTCCCAGTGCGGTCTCTGAAGCAGAGGTGAGGGCTCATCGACCCCAGTGACAGGGCAGCTCCCAGTGCTGTCCCTATTGCAGAGGTGAGAGTTATCTGACCCCAGTGACAGGGCAGCTCCCAGTGCTGTCTCCGTAGCAGAGGTGAGGGGTCTCTGACCCCAGTGACAGGGCAACTCCCAGTGCTGTCTCTGAAGCAGAGGCGAGGGCTATCGGACCCAAGTGACAGGGCAGCTCCCAGTGTTGTCTATAAAGCAGAGATGAGGGTTTTCTGACCACAGCGACAGGGCAGCTCCCAGTGCTGTCCCTGCAGCAGAGGTGAGGGGGGTCTCTGACACCAGTGACAGGGAAGCTCCCAGTGCTGTTTCTGAAGCAGAGGTGGGGGGGTCTATGACCCAAATAAAGGGAAGCTCCCAGTGCTGTCTCTGAAGCAGTGGTGAGGATCTCTGACCCCAATGACAGGGCAGCTCCCAGTGCTGTCTCTGAAGCAGGGGTGATGGCTCTCTGACCCCAGTGATGGGGCAGCTCCCAGTGCTGTCTCTGGAGCAGAGGCGAGGGGGCTCTCTGACCCCAGTGACAGGGCAGCTCCCAGCTCTGTCTCTGAAGCGGAGGCGAGAGCTCTATGGTCCCAGTGACAGTGCAGCTCCCAGTGCTGTCTCTGAAGCAGAGGTGAGAGCTCTCTGACCCCAGTGACAGGGCAGCTCCCAGTGCTGTCTCTGAAGCAGAGGTGAGGGTTATCTGACCCCAGTGACAGGGCAGCTCCCAATGATGTCTCTGAAGCAGAGATGGGGGCTCTCTGGCCCCAGCGACAGGGCAGCTCCCAGTGCTGTCTCCGAAGCAGAGGTGAGGGCTCTCTGACCCCAGTGACAGGGCAACTCCCTGTGCTGTCTCTGCAGAAGAGGTGAGGGGGGTCTCTGACCCCAGTGACAGGGCAGCTCCCTGTGCTGTCTCTGCAGCAGAGGTGAGGGGGGTCTCTGACCCCAGTGACAGGGCAGCTCTCAGTGCTGTCTCTGCAGCAGAGGTGAGGGGTCTCTGAGCCCAGTGACAGGGCAGCTCCCAGTGTTGTCTATAAAGCAGAGATGAGGGTTCTCTGATCCCAATGACAGCGTAGCCCCCAGTGCTGTCTCTGAAGCAGAGGTGAGGGTTCTCTGACCCGAATGAAGGGAAGCTCCCAGTGCTGTCTATGAAGCAGAGGTGAGGGCTCTCTGACCCCAGTGACAGGGCAGCTCCCAGTGCTGTCTCTGAAGTAGAGGTGAGAGCTCTCTGACCTCAGTGACAGGGCAGCTCCCAGTGCTGTCTCTGAAACAGGGGTGAGGGTTATCTGACCCCAGTGACAGGGCAGCTCCCAGCGCTGTCTCTGCAGCAGAGGTGAGGGCTCTCTGACCCCAGTGACAGGGCAGCTCCCTATGCTGTCTCTGCAGCAGAGGTGAGGGGGGTCTCTGACCCCAGTGACAGGGCAGATCTCAGTGCTGTCTCTGCAGCAGAGGTGAGGGGTCTCTGAGCCCAGTGACAGGGCAGCTCCCAGTGTTGTCTATAAAGCAGAGATGAGGGTTCTCTGACCCCAGTGACAGGGTAGTCCCCACTGCTGTCTCTGAAGCAGAGCTGAGGGGTCTTTGACCCGAATGAAGTGAAGCTCCCAGTGCTATTTCTGAAGCAGAGGTGAGGGCTCTCTGACCCCAGTGACAGGGCAGCTCCCAGTGCTGTTCTGAAGCAGAGGTGGGGGCTCTCTGGCCCCAGTGACAGGGCAGCTCCCAGTGCTGTCTCTGAAGCAGAGGTGAGGGTCTCTGACCCCCAGTGACAGGGCAGCCTCAGTGCTGTCTCTGAAGCAGAGGTGGGGGCTCTCTGACCCCAGTGACAGGGCAGTTCCCAGTGCTGTCTCTGAAGCAGAGGTGAGGGCTCATCAACCCCAGTGACAGGGCAGCTCCCAGTGCTGTCTCTGCAGCAGAGGTGTTGGGGGTATCTGACACCAGTGATAGGGCAGCTCCCAGTGCTGTCTCTGAAGCAGAGGTGAGGGCTCACCGACCCCAGTGACAGGGCAGCTCCCAGTGCTGTCCCTGCAGCAGAGGTGTTGGGGGTATCTGACACCAGTGATAGGACAGCTCCCAGTGCTGTCTCTGAAGCAGAAGTGGGGGTCTATGACCCCAATGAAGGGAAGCTCTCAGTGCTGTCTCTGAAGCAGAGGTTAGGGCTCTCTGACCCCAGCGACAGGGCAGCTCCCAGTGCTGTGTCTGATACAGAGGCGAGGGCGCTCTGACCCCAGTGATGGGGCAGCGCCCAGTGCTGTCTCTGCAGCAAAGGTGAGGGGGGGTCTCTGAAACCAGTGACAGGACAGCTGCCAGTGCTGTCTCTGAAGCAGAGGTGGGGGGTCTATGATCCCAATGAAGGGAAGCTCCAAGTGCTGTCTCTGAGGCTAAGGCGAGGGCTCTCTGACCCCAGTGAAAGGGCAGCTCCCAGTGCTGTGTCTGCAGCAGAGGTCAGGGGGGTCTCTGACCCCAGTGACAGGGCAGCTTCCAGTGCTGTCTCTGCAGCGAGGTGAGGGCTCTCGGACCCCAGTGACAGGGCAGCTCCCAGTGCTGTCTCTGTAGCAGAGGTGAGGGCTCTCGACCCCAGTGACAGGGCAGCTCCCAGTGCTGTCTCTGAAGCAGAGGTGAGGGCTCTCTGATCCCAGTGACAGGGCAGCTCCCAGTGCTGTCCCTGCAGCAGAGGTGAGGGGTCTCGGACCCCAGTGATAGGACAGCTCCCAGTGCTGTCTCTGAAGCATAGGTGTGGGGTCTATGACCCCAACAAAGGGAAGCTCACAGTGCTGTCTCTGAAGCAGAGGTGAGAGCTCTCTGACCCCAGTGACAGGGCAGCTCCCAGTGCTGTCTCTGCAGCAGAAGTGAGGGGGGTCTCTGACCCCAGTGACAGGGCATATCTCAGTGCTGTCTCTGCAGCAGAGGTGAGGGGGGTCTCTGACCCCAGTGACAGGGCAGCTCCCAGTGCTGTCTTTGAAGCAGAGGTGGGGGGTCTATGACCCCAATGAAGGGAAGCTCCCAGTTCTGTCTCTGAATAAGAGGTGAGGGCTCTCTGACCCCAGCGACAGGGCATCTCCCAGTGCTGTGTCTGAAGCAGTGGCGAGGGCTCTCTGACCCCAGTGACAGGGCACCTCCCAGTGCTGTCTCTGCAACAGAGGTGAAAGCTCTCGGCCCCAGTGACAGGGCAGCTCCCAGTCCTGTGTCTGAAGCAGAGGTGAGGGCTCTCTGACCCCAGTGACAGGGCAGCTCCCAGCGCTGTCTCTGCAGCATAGGTGTGGGTCTCGGACCCCAGTGACAGGACAGCTCCCAGCGCTGTCCCTGCAGCAGAGGTGAGGGCTCTCTGACCCCAGTGACAGGGCAGCTCCCAGTGCTGTCTCTGAAGCAGATGTGAGAGTCTCTGACCCCAGTGACAGGGTGGCTCCCAGTGCTGTCTCTGAAGCAGAGGTGGGGGCTCTCTGACCCCAGTGACAGTCAGCTCCCAGTGCTGTCTATAAAGCAGGGATGAGGGTTCTCTGATCCCAGCGACAGGGCAGCTCCCAGTGCTGTCTCTGAATCAGAGGTGAGGGCTCACCGACCCCATTGACAGGGCAGCTCCCAGTGCTGTCTCTGTAGCAGAGGTGAGGCCTCTCTGACCCCAGTGACAGGGCAGCTCCCAGTGCTGTCTCTGAAGCAGAGGTGAAGTCTCTCTGACCCCAGTGACAGGGCAAATCCCAGTGCTGTCTCTGAAGCAGAGGCGAGGGTTCTCTGACCCCCATTGACAGGGCAGCTCCCAGTGCTGTCTATAAAGCAGAGATGAGGGTATTCTGACCACAGCGACAGGGCAGCTCCCAGTGCTGTCTCTGAAGCAGAGGTGAGGGCTCACTGACCCCAGTGACAGGGCAGCTCCCAGTGCTGGCTCTGTAGGAGAGGTGAGGGGTATCTGACCCCAGTGACAGGGCAACTCCCAGTGCTGTCTCTGAAGCAGAGGCGAGGGCCCTCTGTTCCCAGTGACAGGGCAGCCCCCAGTGCTGTCTCTGCAGCAGAGGTGAGGGGGGTCTCTGACCCCAGTGACAGGGCAGCTCCCAGTGCTGTCTCTGAAGCAGAGGTGCGGGGTATATGACCCCAATAAAGGGAAGCTCCCAGTGCTGTCTCTGAATCAGAGGTGAGGGCTCCCTGACCCCAGCGACAGGGCATCTCCCAGTGCTGTGTCTGAAGCAGAGGCGAGGGCTCTCTGACCCCAGTGACAGGGCACCTCCCAGTGCTGTCTCTGCAACAGAGGTGAGGGGTCTCGGACCCCAGTGACAGGGCAGCTTCCAGAGCTGTCTCTGCAGCAGAGGTGAGGGCTCTCGGACTCCAGTGACAGGGCAGCTCCCAGTGCTGTCTCTGCAGCAGAGGTGAGGGCTCCCGACCCCAGTTACAGGGCAGCTCCCAGTGCTGTCTCTGCAGCAGAGGTGAGGGGTCTCGGACCCCAGTGACAGGACAGCTCCCAGCGCTGTCCCTGCAGCAGAGGTAAGGGCTCTCTGACCCCAGTGACAGGGCAGCTCCCAGTGCTGTCTCTGAAGCAGAGGTGAGAGTCTCTGACCCCAGTAACAGGGCAGCTCCCAGTGCTGTCTCTGAAGCAGAGGTGGGGGCTCTCTGACCCCAGTGACAGTCAGCTCCCAGTGCTGTCTATAAAGCAGAGATGAGGGTTCTCTGACCCCTGCGACAGGGCAGCTCCCAGTGCTGTCTCTGAAGCAGAGGTGAGGGGTATCTGACCCCAGTGACAGGGCAACTCCCAGTGCTGTCTCTGAAGCAGAGGCGAGGGCCATCTGTCCCCAGTGACAGGGCAGCCCCCAGTGCTGTCTCTGAAGCAGAGGTGGGGGGTCTATGACCCCAATGAAGGGAAGCTCCCAGTGCTGTCTCTGAAGCAGAGGTGAGGGCTCTCTGACCCCAGTGACAGGGCAGCTCCCAGTGCTGTCTCTGAAGCAGAGGTGAAAGTCTCTGACCCCAGTGACAGGGCAGCTCCCAGTGCTGTCTCTGAAGCAGAGGTGGGGGCTCTCTGACCCCAGTGACAGTCAGCTCCCAGTGCTGTCTATAAAGCAGAGATGAGGGTTCTCTGACCCCAGCGACAGGGCAGCTCCCAGTTCTGTCTCTGAAGCAGAGGTGAGGGGTATCGGACCCCAGTGACAGGACAGCTCCCAGCGATGTCTCTGAAGCAGAGGCGAGGGCCCTCTGTCCCCAGTGACAGGGCAGCCCCCAGTGCTGTCTCTGAAGCAGAGGTGGGGGGTCTAGGACCCCAATGAAGGGGAGCTCCCAGTGCTGTCTCTGCAGCAGAGGTGAGGGGGGTCTCTGACCACAGTGACAGGGCAGCTCTCAGTGCTGTCTCTGAAGTAGAGGTGAGGGGGGTCTCTGACCCCAGTGACAGGGCAGCTCCCAGTTCTGTCTCTGAAGCAGAGGTGGGGGGGTCTATGACCCCAATGAAGGGAAGCTCCCATTGCTGTCTCTGAATCAGAGGTGAGGGCTCTCTGACCCCAGTGACAGGGCAGCTCCCAGTGCTGTCTCTGAAGCAGAGGTGAGGGCTCTCTGACCCCAGTGACAGGGCAGCTCCCAGTGCTGTCTCTGCAGCAGAGGTGAGTGGTCTCGGACCCCAGTGACAGGGCAGCTTCCAGTGCTGTCTCTGCAGCAGAGGTGATGGCTTTCGGACCCCAGTGACAGGGTAGCTACCAATGTTGTCTCTGCAGCAGAAGTGAGGGGGGTCTCCGACCCTAGTGACAGGGCAGCTCCCAATGCTGTCTTTGAAGCAGAGGTGAGGGGTCTCTGACCCCAGTGACAGGGCAGCACCCAGTGCTGTTTCTGCAGCAGAGGTGAGGGGTCTCGGACCCCAGTGACAGGACAGCTCCCAGTGCTGTCTCTGCAGCAGAGGTGAGGGCTCTCGGACCCCAGTGACAGGGCAACTCCCAGTGCTGTCTATGAAGCAGAGGTTAGGGCTCTCTGACCCCAGTGACAGGGCAGCTCCCAGTGCTGTCTCTGAAGCAGAGGTGGGGGGTCTCTAACCCCAGTGACAGCGCAGCTCCCAGTGCTGTCTCTGAAGCAAAGGTGAGGGCTCTATGACCCCAGTGACAGGGCAGCTCCCAGTGCTGTCTCTGAAGCAGAGGTGGGGGGTCTCTAACCCCAGTGACAGGGCAGCTCCCAGTGCTGTATCTACAGCAGAGGTGAGGGGGGTCTCTAACCCCAGTGACAGGGCATCTCTCAGTGCAGTCTCTACAGCGGAGGTGAGGGGGGTTTCTAACCCCAGTGACAGGGCAGCTCACAGTGTTGTCTCTGAAGCAGAGGTGAGGGGGGTCTCTAACCCCAGTGACAGGGCAGCTCCCAGTGCTGTCTCTGAAGCAGAGGTGGGGGGTCTCTAACCCCAGTGACAGAGAAGCTCCCAGTGCTGTCTCTGCAGCAGAGGTGAGGGCTTTCAGACCCCAGTGACAGGGCAGCTCCCAGTGCTGTCTCTGAAGCAGAGGTGGGGGGTCTGTAACCCCCGTTGACAGGGAAGCTCCCAGAGCTGTCTCTGCAGCAGAGGTGAGGGCTCGATGACCCCAGTGACAGGTCAGCTCCCAGTGCTGTCTCTGAAGCAGAGGTGGGGGGTCTCTAACCCTAGTGACAGGGCAGCTCCCAGTGCTGTCTCTGAAGCAGAGGTGAGGGGGGTCTCTAACCCCAGTGACAGGGCAGCTCCCAGTGCTGTCTCTGCAGCAGATGTGAGGCGGGCCTCTAACCCCAGTGACAGGGCAGCTCCCAGTGCTCTCTCTGCAGCAGAGGTGACGGGCGCCTCTAACTCCAGTGACAGGGCAGCTCCCAGTGCTGCCTCTGCAGCAGAGGTGAGGGGGGCCACTAGCAGCAGAGGTGAGGGAGGGCAGCTCCCAGTGCTGCCTCTGCAGCAGAGGTGACGGGGGTCTCTAACCCCAGTGACAGGGCAGCTCTCAGTGCTGTCTCTGCAGCAGAGGTGGGGGGGGTCTCTAACCCCAGTGACAGGGCAGCTCCCAGTGATGTCTCTGAAGCAGAGGTGGGGGGTCTATGACCCCAATGAAGGGAATCTCCCAGTGCTGTGTCTGAAGCAGAGGCGAGGGCTCTCTGACGCCAGTGACAGGGCAGCTTCCAGAGCTGTCTCTGCAGCAGAGGTGAGGGCTCTCGGACTCCAGTGACAGGGCAGCTCCCAGCACTATCCCTGCAGCAGAGGTGAGGGCTCTCTGACCCCAGTGACAGGGCAGTTCCCAGTGCTGTCTCTTAAGCAGAGGTGTGGGCTCTCTGGCCCCAGTGTCAGGGCAGCTCCCAGTGCTGTCTCTGCAGCAGAGGTGAGGGTCTCTGACCCCAGTGACAGGGCAGCTCCCAGTGCTGTCTCTGAAGCAGAGGTGGGGGCTCACCGACCCCATTGACAGGGCAGCTCCCAGTGCTGTCTCTGTAGCAGAGGTGAGGGGTCTCTGACCCCAGTGACAGGGCAAATCCCAGTGCTGTCTCTGAAGCAGAGGCGAGGGCTCTCTGACCCCCAGTGACAGGGCAGCTCCCAGTGCTGTCTATAAAGCAGAGATGAGGGTTCTCTGACCACAGCGACAGGGCAGCTCCCAGTGCTGCCTCTGAAGCAGAGGTGAGGGCTCACTGACCCCAGTGACAGGGCAGCTCCCAGAGCTGGCTCTGTAGCAGAGGTGAGGGGTATCTGACCCCAGATACAGGGCAACTCCCAGTGCTGTCTCTGCAGCAGAGGTGAGGGGGGTCTCTAACCCCAGTGACAGGGCAGCTCCCAGTGCTGTCTCTGAAGCAGAGGTGGGGGGTCTATGACCCCAATGAAGGGAATCTCCCAGTGCTGTCTCTGAATCAGAGGTGAGGGCTCTCTGACCCCAGTGACAGGGCACCTCCCAGTGCTGTCTCTGCAACAGAGGTTAGGGGTCTCGGACCCCAGTGACAGGGCAGCTTCCAGAGCTGTCTCTGCAGCAGAGGTGAGGGCTCTCGGACTCCAGTGACAGGGCAGCTCCCAGTGCTGTCTCTGCAGCAGAGGTGAGGGGTCTCGGACCCCAGTGACAGGACAGCTCCCAGCGCTGTCCCTGCAGCAGAGGTGAGGGCTCTCTGTCCCCAGTGTCAGGGCAGCTCCCAGTGCTGTCTCTGCAGCAGAGGTGAGGGTCTCTGACCCCAGTGACAGGGCAGCTCCCCGTGCTGTCTCTGAAGCAGAGGTGGGGGCTCACCGACCCCATTGACAGGGCAGCTCCCAGTGCTGTCTATAAAGCAGAGATGAGGGTTCTCTGACCACAGCGACAGGGCAGCTCCCAGTGCTCTCTCTGAAGCAGAGGTGAGGGCTCACTGACCCCAGTGACAGGGCAGCTCCCAGTGCTGGCTCTGTAGCATAGGTGAGGGGTATCTGACCCCAGTGACAGGGCAACTCCCAGTGCTGTCTCTGAAGCAGAGGCGAGGGCCCTCTGTCCCCAGTGACAGGGCAGTCCCCAGTGCTGTCTCTGCAGCAGAGGTGAGGGGGGTCTCTGACCCCAGTGACAGGGCAGCTCCCAGTGCTGTCTCTGAAGCAGTGGTGGGGGGTATATGACCCCAATAAAGGGAAGCTCCCAGCGCTGTCTCTGAATCAGAGGTGAGGGCTCGCTGACCCCAGCGACAGGGCATCTCCCAGTGCTGTGTCTGAAGGAGAGGCGAGGGCTCTCTGACCCCAGTGACAGGGCAGCTCCCAGTGCTGTCTCTGCAGCAGAGGTGAGGGGTCTCGGACCCCAGTGACAGGACCGCTCCCAGCGCTGTCCCTGCAGCAGAGGTGAGGGCTCTCTGACCCCAGTGACAGGGCAGCTCCCAGTGCTGTCTCTGTAGCAGAGGTGAGAGTCTCTGACCCCAGTGACAGGCAGCTCCCAGTGCTGTCTCTGAAGCAGAGGTGGGGGCTCTCTGACCCCAGTGACAGTCAGCTCCCAGTGCTGTCTATTAAGCAGAGATGAGGGTTCTCTGACCCCAGCGACAGGGCAGCTCCCATTGCTGTCTCTGAAGCAGAGGTGAGGGGTATCTCACCCCAGTGACAGGGCAACTCCCTGTGCTGTCTCTGAAGCGGAGGCGAGGGCCCTCAGTCCTCAGTGACAGGGCAGCCCCCGTGCTGTCTCTGAAGCAGAGGTGGGGGGTCTATGACCCCAATGAAGGGAAGCTCCCAGTGCTGTCTCTGAAGCAGAGGTGAGGGCTCTCTAACCCCAGTGAGAGGGCAGCTCCCAGTGCTGTCTCTGCAGCAGAGGTGATGGCTTTCGGACCCCAGTGACAGGGCAGCTACCAATGTTGTCTCTGAAGCAGAAGTGAGGGGGTCTCTGACCCCAGTGACAGGGCAGCTCCCAGTGCTGTGTCTGAAGCAGAGGTGAGGGCTCTCTGACCCCAGTGACAGAGCAGCTCCCAGTGCTGTCTCTGCAGCAGAGGTGATGGCTTTCGGACCCCAGTGACAGGGCAGCTACCAATGTTGTCTCTGCAGCAGAAGTGAGAGGGGTCTCTGACCCCAGTGACAGGGCAGATCCCAGTGCTGTCTTTGAAGCAGAGGTGAGGGGTCTCTGACCCCAGTGACAGGGCAGCTCCCAGTGCTGTCTCTGCAGCAGAGGTGAGGGGTCTCGGATCCCAGTGACAGGACAGCTCCCAGTGCTGTCTCTGCAGAGGTGAGGGCTCTCGGACCCCAGTGACAGGGCAACTCCCAGTGCTGTCTATGAAGCAGAGGTTAGGGCTCTCTGACCCCAGTGACAGGGCAGCTCCCAGTGCTGTCTCTGAAGCAGAGGTGGGGGTTATCTAACCCCAGTGACAGCGCAGCTCCCAGTGCTGTCTCTGAAGCAAAGGTGAGGGCTCTATGACCCCAGTGACAGGGCAGCTCCCAGTGCTGTCTCTGAAGCAGAGGTGGGTGGTCCCTAACCCCAGTGACAGGGCAGCTCCCAGTGCTGTCTCTACAGCAGAGGTGAGGGGGGTCGCTAACCCCAGTGACAGGGCAGCTCTCAGTGCTGTCTCTGCAGCAGAGGTGAGGGGGGTCTCTGACCCCAGTGACAGGGCAGATCTCAGTGCTGTCTCTGCAACAGAGGTGAGGGCTCTCTGAGCCCAGTGACAGGGCAGCTCCCAGTGTTGTCTATAAAGCAGAGATGAGGGTTCTCTGACCCCAGTGACAGGGTAGTCCCCACTGCTGTCTCTGAAGCAGAGCTGAGGGGTCTCTGACCCGAATGAAGGGAAGCTCCCAGTGCTATCTCTGAAGCAGAGGTGAGGGCTCTCTGACCCCAGTGACAGGGCAGCTCCCAGTGCTGCTCTGAAGCAGAGGTGGGGGCTCTCTGGCCCCAGTGACAGGGCAGCTCCCAGTGCTGTCTCTGAAGCAGAGGTGAGGGTCTCTGACCCCCAGTGACAGGGCAGCCTCAGTGCTGTCTCTGAAGCAGAGGTGGGGGCTCTCTGACCCCAGTGACAGGGCAGCTCCCAGTGCTGTCGCTGAAGCAGAGGTGAGGGCTCATCGACCCCAGTGACAGGGCAGCTCCCAGTGCTGTCTCTGTAGCAGAGGTGAGGGGTCTCTGATCCCAGTGACAGCACTACTCCCAGTGCTGTCTCTGAAGCAGAGGCGAGGGCTCTCTGACCCCAGTGACAGGGCAGCTCCCAGTGCTGTCTATAAAGCAGAGATGAGGGTTTTCTGACCACAGCGACAGGGCAGCTCCCAGTGCTGTCTCTGAAGCAGAGGTGAGGGCTCACCGACCCCAGTGACAGGGCAGCTCCCAGTGCTCTCTCTGCAGCAGAGGTGTTGGGGGTATCTGACACCAGTGATATGGCAGCTCCCAGTGCTGTCTCTGAAGCAGAAGTGGGGGGTCTATGACCCCAATGAAGGGAAGCTCTCAGTGCTGTCTCTGAAGCCTAGGTTAGGGCTCTCTGACCCCAGCGACAGGGCAGCTCCCAGTGCTGTGTCTGATGCAGAGGCGAGGCCTCTCTGACCCCAGTGATGGGGCAGCGCCCAGTGCTGTCTCTGCAGCAAAGGTGAGGGGGGGTCTCTGACACAAGTGACAGGACAGCTGCCAGTGCTGTCTCTGAAGCAGAGGTGGGGGGTCTATGACCCCAATGAAGGGAAGCTCCAAGTGCTGTCTCTGAGGCAAAGGCGAGGGCTCTCTGACCCCAGTGAAAGGGCAGCTCCCAGTGCTGTGTCTGCAGCAGAGGTGAGGGGGGTCTCTGACCCCAGTGACAGGGCAGCTCTCAGGGCTGTCTCTGCAGCAGAGGTGGGGGGGTCTATGACCCCAATGAAGGGAAGCTCCCAGTGCTGTCTCTGAATCAGAGGTGAGGGCTCTCTGACCCCAGCGACAGGGCTCCTCCCAGTGCTGTCTCTGCAGCAGAGGTGAGAGGTCTCGGACCCCAGTGACAGGGCAGCTTCCAGTGCTGTCTCTGCAGCGAGGTGAGGGCTCTCGGACCCCAGTGACAGGGCAGCTCCCAGTGCTGTCCCTATTGCAGAGGTGAGAGTTATCTGACCCCAGTGACAGGGCAGCTCCCAGTGCTGTCCCTGCAGCAGAGGTGAGGGGGGTCTCTGACACCAGTGACAGGGAAGCTCCCAGTGCTGTCTCTGAAGCAGAGGTGGGGGGTCTATGACCCAAATAAAGGGAAGCTCCCAGTGCTGTCTCTGAAGCAGAGGTGAGGGTCTCTGACCCCAGTGACAGGGCAGCTCCCAGTGCTGTCTCTGAAGCAGGGGTGATGGCTTTCTGACCCCAGTGACAGGGCAGCTCCCAGTGCTGTCTCTGGAGCAGAGGCGAGGGGGCTCTCTGACCCCAGTGACAGGGCAGCACCCAGCGCTGTCTCTGAAGCGGAAGTGAGAGCTCTATGGTCCCAGTGACAGTGCAGCTCCCAGTGCTGTCTCTGAAGCAGAGGTGAGAGCTCTCTGACCCGAATGAAGGGAAGCTCCCAGTGCTATCTCTGAAGCAGAGGTGAGGGCTCTCTGACCCCAGTGACAGGGCAGCTCCCAGTGCTGCTCTGAAGCAGAGGTGGGGGCTCTCTGGCCCCAGTGACAGGGCAGCTCCCAGTGCTGTCTCTGAAGCAGAGGTTAGGGTCTCTGACCCCCAGTGACAGGGCAGCCTCAGTGCTGTCTCTGAAGCAGAGGTGGGGGCTCTCTGACCCCAGTAACAGGGCAGCTTCCAGTGCTGTCACTGGAGCAGAGGTGAGGGCTCATCGACCCCAGTGACAGGGCAGCTCCCAGTGCTGTCTCTTTAGCAGAGGTGAGGGGTCTCTGATCCCAGTGACAGCACTACTCCCAGTGCTGTCTCTGAAGCAGAGGCGAGGGCTCTCTGACCCCAGTGACAGGGCAGCTCCCAGTGCTGTCTATAAAGCAGAGATGAGGGTTTTCTGACCACAGCGACAGGGCAGCTCCCAGTGCTGTCTCTGAAGCAGAGGTGAGGGCTCACCGACCCCAGTGACAGGGCAGCTCCCAGTGCTGTCTCTGCAGCAGAGGTGTTGGGGGTATCTGACACCAGTGATATGGCAGCTCCCAGTGCTGTCTCTGAAGCAGAAGTGGGGGGTCTATGACCCCAATGAAGGGAAGCTCTCAGTGCTGTCTCTGAAGCCTAGGTTAGGGCTCTCTGACCCCAGCGACAGGGCAGCTCCCAGTGCTGTGTCTGATGCAGAGGCGAGGCCTCTCTGACCCCAGTGATGGGGCAGCGCCCAGTGCTGTCTCTGCAGCAAAGGTGAGGGGGGTCTCTGACACAAGTGACAGGACAGCTGCCAGTGCTGTCTCTGAAGCAGAGGTGGGGGGTCTATGACCCCAATGAAGGGAAGCTCCAAGTGCTGTGTCTGAGGCAAAGGCGAGGGCTCTCTGACCCCAGTGAAAGGGCAGCTCCCAGTGCTGTGTCTGCAGCAGAGGTGAGGGGGGTCTCTGACCCCAGTGACAGGGCAGCTCTCAGGGCTGTCTCTGCAGCAGAGGTGGGGGGGTCTATGACCCCAATGAAGGGAAGCTCCCAGTGCTGTCTCTGAATCAGAGGTGAGGGCTCTCTGACCCCAGCGACAGGGCTCCTCCCAGTGCTGTCTCTGCAGCAGAGGTGAGAGGTCTCGGACCCCAGTGACAGGGCAGCTTCCAGTGCTGTCTCTGCAGCGAGGTGAGGGCTCTCGGACCCCAGTGACAGGGCAGCTCCCAGTGCTGTCCCTATTGCAGAGGTGAGAGTTATCTGACCCCAGTGACAGGGCAGCTCCCAGTGTTGTCTATAAAGCAGAGATGATGGTTTTCTGACCACAGCGACAGGGCAGCTCCCAGTGCTGTCCCTGCAGCAGAGGTGAGGGGGGTCTCTGACACCAGTGACAGGGAAGCTCCCAGTGCTGTCTCCGAAGCAGAGGTGGGGGGTCTATGACCCAAATAAAGGGAAGCTCCCAGTGCTGTCTCTGAAGCAGTGGTGAGGATCTCTGACCCCAGTGACAGGGCAGCTCCCAGTGCTGTCTCTGAAGCAGGGGTGATGGCTCTCTGACCCCAGTGACAGGGCAGCTCCCAGTGCTGTCTCTGGAGCAGAGGCGAGGGGGCTCTCTGGCCCCAGTGACAGGGCAGCTCCCAGTGCTGTCTCTGAAGCAGAGGTGAGGGTCTCTGACCCCCAGTGACAGGGCAGCCTCAGTGCTGTCTCTGAAGCAGAGGTGGGGGCTCTCTGACCCCAGTGACAGGGCAGTTCCCAGTGCTGTCTCTGAAGCAGAGGTGAGGGCTCATCAACCCCAGTGACAGGGCAGCTCCCAGTGCTGTCTCTGCAGCAGAGGTGTTGGGGGTATCTGACACCAGTGATAGGGCAGCTCCCAGTGCTGTCTCTGAAGCAGAGGTGAGGGCTCACCGACCCCAGTGACAGGGCAGCTCCCAGTGCTGTCCCTGCAGCAGAGGTGTTGGGGGTATCTGACACCAGTGATAGGACAGCTCCCAGTGCTGTCTCTGAAGCAGAAGTGGGGGTCTATGACCCCAATGAAGGGAAGCTCTCAGTGCTGTCTCTGAAGCAGAGGTTAGGGCTCTCTGACCCCAGCGACAGGGCAGCTCCCAGTGCTGTGTCTGATACAGAGGCGAGGGCGCTCTGACCCCAGTGATGGGGCAGCGCCCAGTGCTGTCTCTGCAGCAAAGGTGAGGGGGGGTCTCTGAAACCAGTGACAGGACAGCTGCCAGTGCTGTCTCTGAAGCAGAGGTGGGGGGTCTATGATCCCAATGAAGGGAAGCTCCAAGTGCTGTCTCTGAGGCTAAGGCGAGGGCTCTCTGACCCCAGTGAAAGGGCAGCTCCCAGTGCTGTGTCTGCAGCAGAGGTCAGGGGGGTCTCTGACCCCAGTGACAGGGCAGCTTCCAGTGCTGTCTCTGCAGCGAGGTGAGGGCTCTCGGACCCCAGTGACAGGGCAGCTCCCAGTGCTGTCTCTGTAGCAGAGGTGAGGGCTCTCGACCCCAGTGACAGGGCAGCTCCCAGTGCTGTCTCTGAAGCAGAGGTGAGGGCTCTCTGATCCCAGTGACAGGGCAGCTCCCAGTGCTGTCCCTGCAGCAGAGGTGAGGGGTCTCGGACCCCAGTGATAGGACAGCTCCCAGTGCTGTCTCTGAAGCATAGGTGTGGGGTCTATGACCCCAACAAAGGGAAGCTCACAGTGCTGTCTCTGAAGCAGAGGTGAGAGCTCTCTGACCCCAGTGACAGGGCAGCTCCCAGTGCTGTCTCTGCAGCAGAAGTGAGGGGGGTCTCTGACCCCAGTGACAGGGCATATCTCAGTGCTGTCTCTGCAGCAGAGGTGAGGGGGGTCTCTGACCCCAGTGACAGGGCAGCTCCCAGTGCTGTCTTTGAAGCAGAGGTGGGGGGTCTATGACCCCAATGAAGGGAAGCTCCCAGTTCTGTCTCTGAATAAGAGGTGAGGGCTCTCTGACCCCAGCGACAGGGCATCTCCCAGTGCTGTGTCTGAAGCAGTGGCGAGGGCTCTCTGACCCCAGTGACAGGGCACCTCCCAGTGCTGTCTCTGCAACAGAGGTGAAAGCTCTCGGCCCCAGTGACAGGGCAGCTCCCAGTCCTGTGTCTGAAGCAGAGGTGAGGGCTCTCTGACCCCAGTGACAGGGCAGCTCCCAGTGCTGTCTCTGCAGCATAGGTGTGGGTCTCGGACCCCAGTGACAGGACAGCTCCCAGCGCTGTCCCTGCAGCAGAGGTGAGGGCTCTCTGACCCCAGTGACAGGGCAGCTCCCAGTGCTGTCTCTGAAGCAGATGTGAGAGTCTCTGACTCCAGTGACAGGGTGGCTCCCAGTGCTGTCTCTGAAGCAGAGGTGGGGGCTCTCTGACCCCAGTGACAGTCAGCTCCCAGTGCTGTCTATAAAGCAGGGATGAGGGTTCTCTGATCCCAGCGACAGGGCAGCTCCCAGTGCTGTCTCTGAATCAGAGGTGAGGGCTCACCGACCCCATTGACAGGGCAGCTCCCAGTGCTGTCTCTGTAGCAGAGGTGAGGCCTCTCTGACCCCAGTGACAGGGCAGCTCCCAGTGCTGTCTCTGAAGCAGAGGTGAAGTCTCTCTGACCCCAGTGACAGGGCAAATCCCAGTGCTGTCTCTGAAGCAGAGGCGAGGGTTCTCTGACCCCCATTGACAGGGCAGCTCCCAGTGCTGTCTATAAAGCAGAGATGAGGGTATTCTGACCACAGCGACAGGGCAGCTCCCAGTGCTGTCTCTGAAGCAGAGGTGAGGGCTCACTGACCCCAGTGACAGGGCAGCTCCCAGTGCTGGCTCTGTAGGAGAGGTGAGGGGTATCTGACCCCAGTGACAGGGCAACTCCCAGTGCTGTCTCTGAAGCAGAGGCGAGGGCCCTCTGTTCCCAGTGACAGGGCAGCCCCCAGTGCTGTCTCTGCAGCAGAGGTGAGGGGGGTCTCTGACCCCAGTGACAGGGCAGCTCCCAGTGCTGTCTCTGAAGCAGAGGTGCGGGGTATATGACCCCAATAAAGGGAAGCTCCCAGTGCTGTCTCTGAATCAGAGGTGAGGGCTCCCTGACCCCAGCGACAGGGCATCTCCCAGTGCTGTGTCTGAAGCAGAGGCGAGGGCTCTCTGACCCCAGTGACAGGGCACCTCCCAGTGCTGTCTCTGCAACAGAGGTGAGGGGTCTCGGACCCCAGTGACAGGGCAGCTTCCAGAGCTGTCTCTGCAGCAGAGGTGAGGGCTCTCGGACTCCAGTGACAGGGCAGCTCCCAGTGCTGTCTCTGCAGCAGAGGTGAGGGCTCCCGACCCCAGTTACAGGGCAGCTCCCAGTGCTGTCTCTGCAGCAGAGGTGAGGGGTCTCGGACCCCAGTGACAGGACAGCTCCCAGCGCTGTCCCTGCAGCAGAGGTAAGGGCTCTCTGACCCCAGTGACAGGGCAGCTCCCAGTGCTGTCTCTGAAGCAGAGGTGAGAGTCTCTGACCCCAGTAACAGGGCAGCTCCCAGTGCTGTCTCTGAAGCAGAGGTGGGGGCTCTCTGACCCCAGTGACAGTCAGCTCCCAGTGCTGTCTATAAAGCAGAGATGAGGGTTCTCTGACCCCTGCGACAGGGCAGCTCCCAGTGCTGTCTCTGAAGCAGAGGTGAGGGGTATCTGACCCCAGTGACAGGGCAACTCCCAGTGCTGTCTCTGAAGCAGAGGCGAGGGCCATCTGTCCCCAGTGACAGGGCAGCCCCCAGTGCTGTCTCTGAAGCAGAGGTGGGGGGTCTATGACCCCAATGAAGGGAAGCTCCCAGTGCTGTCTCTGAAGCAGAGGTGAGGGCTCTCTGACCCCAGTGACAGGGCAGCTCCCAGTGCTGTCTCTGAAGCAGAGGTGAAAGTCTCTGACCCCAGTGACAGGGCAGCTCCCAGTGCTGTCTCTGAAGCAGAGGTGGGGGCTCTCTGACCCCAGTGACAGTCAGCTCCCAGTGCTGTCTATAAAGCAGAGATGAGGGTTCTCTGACCCCAGCGACAGGGCAGCTCCCAGTTCTGTCTCTGAAGCAGAGGTGAGGGGTATCGGACCCCAGTGACAGGACAGCTCCCAGCGATGTCTCTGAAGCAGAGGCGAGGGCCCTCTGTCCCCAGTGACAGGGCAGCCCCCAGTGCTGTCTCTGAAGCAGAGGTGGGGGGTCTAGGACCCCAATGAAGGGAAGCTCCCAGTGCTGTCTCTGCAGCAGAGGTGAGGGGGGTCTCTGACCACAGTGACAGGGCAGCTCTCAGTGCTGTCTCTGAAGTAGAGGTGAGGGGGGTCTCTGACCCCAGTGACAGGGCAGCTCCCAGTTCTGTCTCTGAAGCAGAGGTGGGGGGGTCTATGACCCCAATGAAGGGAAGCTCCCATTGCTGTCTCTGAATCAGAGGTGAGGGCTCTCTGACCCCAGTGACAGGGCAGCTCCCAGTGCTGTCTCTGAAGCAGAGGTGAGGGCTCTCTGACCCCAGTGACAGGGCAGCTCCCAGTGCTGTCTCTGCAGCAGAGGTGAGTGGTCTCGGACCCCAGTGACAGGGCAGCTTCCAGTGCTGTCTCTGCAGCAGAGGTGATGGCTTTCGGACCCCAGTGACAGGGTAGCTACCAATGTTGTCTCTGCAGCAGAAGTGAGGGGGGTCTCCGACCCTAGTGACAGGGCAGCTCCCAATGCTGTCTTTGAAGCAGAGGTGAGGGGTCTCTGACCCCAGTGACAGGGCAGCACCCAGTGCTGTTTCTGCAGCAGAGGTGAGGGGTCTCGGACCCCAGTGACAGGACAGCTCCCAGTGCTGTCTCTGCAGCAGAGGTGAGGGCTCTCGGACCCCAGTGACAGGGCAACTCCCAGTGCTGTCTATGAAGCAGAGGTTAGGGCTCTCTGACCCCAGTGACAGGGCAGCTCCCAGTGCTGTCTCTGAAGCAGAGGTGGGGGGTCTCTAACCCCAGTGACAGCGCAGCTCCCAGTGCTGTCTCTGAAGCAAAGGTGAGGGCTCTATGACCCCAGTGACAGGGCAGCTCCCAGTGCTGTCTCTGAAGCAGAGGTGGGGGGTCTCTAACCCCAGTGACAGGGCAGCTCCCAGTGCTGTATCTACAGCAGAGGTGAGGGGGGTCTCTAACCCCAGTGACAGGGCATCTCTCAGTGCAGTCTCTACAGCGGAGGTGAGGGGGGTTTCTAACCCCAGTGACAGGGCAGCTCACAGTGTTGTCTCTGAAGCAGAGGTGAGGGGGGTCTCTAACCCCAGTGACAGGGCAGCTCCCAGTGCTGTCTCTGAAGCAGAGGTGGGGGGTCTCTAACCCCAGTGACAGAGAAGCTCCCAGTGCTGTCTCTGCAGCAGAGGTGAGGGCTTTCAGACCCCAGTGACAGGGCAGCTCCCAGTGCTGTCTCTGAAGCAGAGGTGGGGGGTCTGTAACCCCCGTTGACAGGGAAGCTCCCAGAGCTGTCTCTGCAGCAGAGGTGAGGGCTCGATGACCCCAGTGACAGGTCAGCTCCCAGTGCTGTCTCTGAAGCAGAGGTGGGGGGTCTCTAACCCTAGTGACAGGGCAGCTCCCAGTGCTGTCTCTGAAGCAGAGGTGAGGGGGGTCTCTAACCCCAGTGACAGGGCAGCTCCCAGTGCTGTCTCTGCAGCAGATGTGAGGCGGGCCTCTAACCCCAGTGACAGGGCAGCTCCCAGTGCTCTCTCTGCAGCAGAGGTGACGGGCGCCTCTAACTCCAGTGACAGGGCAGCTCCCAGTGCTGCCTCTGCAGCAGAGGTGAGGGGGGCCACTAGCAGCAGAGGTGAGGGAGGGCAGCTCCCAGTGCTGCCTCTGCAGCAGAGGTGACGGGGGTCTCTAACCCCAGTGACAGGGCAGCTCTCAGTGCTGTCTCTGCAGCAGAGGTGGGGGGGGTCTCTAACCCCAGTGACAGGGCAGCTCCCAGTGATGTCTCTGAAGCAGAGGTGGGGGGTCTATGACCCCAATGAAGGGAATCTCCCAGTGCTGTGTCTGAAGCAGAGGCGAGGGCTCTCTGACGCCAGTGACAGGGCAGCTTCCAGAGCTGTCTCTGCAGCAGAGGTGAGGGCTCTCGGACTCCAGTGACAGGGCAGCTCCCAGTGCTGTCTCTGAAGCAGAGGTGAGGGCTCTCTGACCCCAGTGACAAGGCAGCTCCCAGTGCTGTCTCTGCAGCAGAGGTGAGGGGTCTCGGACCCCAGTGACAGGACAGCTCCCAGCACTATCCCTGCAGCAGAGGTGAGGGCTCTCTGACCCCAGTGACAGGGCAGTTCCCAGTGCTGTCTCTTAAGCAGAGGTGTGGGCTCTCTGGCCCCAGTGTCAGGGCAGCTCCCAGTGCTGTCTCTGCAGCAGAGGTGAGGGTCTCTGACCCCAGTGACAGGGCAGCTCCCAGTGCTGTCTCTGAAGCAGAGGTGGGGGCTCACCGACCCCATTGACAGGGCAGCTCCCAGTGCTGTCTCTGTAGCAGAGGTGAGGGGTCTCTGACCCCAGTGACAGGGCAAATCCCAGTGCTGTCTCTGAATCAGAGGTGAGGGCTCTCTGACCCCAGTGACAGGGCACCTCCCAGTGCTGTCTCTGCAACAGAGGTTAGGGGTCTCGGACCCCAGTGACAGGGCAGCTCCCAGTGCTGTCTCTGAAGCAGAGGTGGGGGGTCTATGACCCCAATGAAGGGAATCTCCCAGTGCTGTCTCTGAATCAGAGGTGAGGGCTCTCTGACCCCAGTGACAGGGCACCTCCCAGTGCTGTCTCTGCAACAGAGGTTAGGGGTCTCGGACCCCAGTGACAGGGCAGCTTCCAGAGCTGTCTCTGCAGCAGAGGTGAGGGCTCTCGGACTCCAGTGACAGGGCAGCTCCCAGTGCTGTCTCTGCAGCAGAGGTGAGGGGTCTCGGACCCCAGTGACAGGACAGCTCCCAGCGCTGTCCCTGCAGCAGAGGTGAGGGCTCTCTGTCCCCAGTGTCAGGGCAGCTCCCAGTGCTGTCTCTGCAGCAGAGGTGAGGGTCTCTGACCCCAGTGACAGGGCAGCTCCCCGTGCTGTCTCTGAAGCAGAGGTGGGGGCTCACCGACCCCATTGACAGGGCAGCTCCCAGTGCTGTCTATAAAGCAGAGATGAGGGTTCTCTGACCACAGCGACAGGGCAGCTCCCAGTGCTCTCTCTGAAGCAGAGGTGAGGGCTCACTGACCCCAGTGACAGGGCAGCTCCCAGTGCTGGCTCTGTAGCATAGGTGAGGGGTATCTGACCCCAGTGACAGGGCAACTCCCAGTGCTGTCTCTGAAGCAGAGGCGAGGGCCCTCTGTCCCCAGTGACAGGGCAGTCCCCAGTGCTGTCTCTGCAGCAGAGGTGAGGGGGGTCTCTGACCCCAGTGACAGGGCAGCTCCCAGTGCTGTCTCTGAAGCAGTGGTGGGGGGTATATGACCCCAATAAAGGGAAGCTCCCAGCGCTGTCTCTGAATCAGAGGTGAGGGCTCGCTGACCCCAGCGACAGGGCATCTCCCAGTGCTGTGTCTGAAGGAGAGGCGAGGGCTCTCTGACCCCAGTGACAGGGCAGCTCCCAGTGCTGTCTCTGCAGCAGAGGTGAGGGGTCTCGGACCCCAGTGACAGGACCGCTCCCAGCGCTGTCCCTGCAGCAGAGGTGAGGGCTCTCTGACCCCAGTGACAGGGCAGCTCCCAGTGCTGTCTCTGTAGCAGAGGTGAGAGTCTCTGACCCCAGTGACAGGCAGCTCCCAGTGCTGTCTCTGAAGCAGAGGTGGGGGCTCTCTGACCCCAGTGACAGTCAGCTCCCAGTGCTGTCTATTAAGCAGAGATGAGGGTTCTCTGACCCCAGCGACAGGGCAGCTCCGATTGCTGTCTCTGAAGCAGAGGTGAGGGGTATCTCACCCCAGTGACAGGGCAACTCCCAGTGCTGTCTCTGAAGCGGAGGCGAGGGCCCTCAGTCCTCAGTGACAGGGCAGCCCCCGTGCTGTCTCTGAAGCAGAGGTGGGGGGTCTATGACCCCAATGAAGGGAAGCTCCCAGTGCTGTCTCTGAAGCAGAGGTGAGGGCTCTCTAACCCCAGTGAGAGGGCAGCTCCCAGTGCTGTCTCTGCAGCAGAGGTGATGGCTTTCGGACCCCAGTGACAGGGCAGCTACCAATGTTGTCTCTGAAGCAGAAGTGAGGGGGTCTCTGACCCCAGTGACAGGGCAGCTCCCAGTGCTGTGTCTGAAGCAGAGGTGAGGGCTCTCTGACCCCAGTGACAGAGCAGCTCCCAGTGCTGTCTCTGCAGCAGAGGTGATGGCTTTCGGACCCCAGTGACAGGGCAGCTACCAATGTTGTCTCTGCAGCAGAAGTGAGAGGGGTCTCTGACCCCAGTGACAGGGCAGATCCCAGTGCTGTCTTTGAAGCAGAGGTGAGGGGTCTCTGACCCCAGTGACAGGGCAGCTCCCAGTGCTGTCTCTGCAGCAGAGGTGAGGGGTCTCGGATCCCAGTGACAGGACAGCTCCCAGTGCTGTCTCTGCAGAGGTGAGGGCTCTCGGACCCCAGTGACAGGGCAACTCCCAGTGCTGTCTATGAAGCAGAGGTTAGGGCTCTCTGACCCCAGTGACAGGGCAGCTCCCAGTGCTGTCTCTGAAGCAGAGGTGGGGGTTATCTAACCCCAGTGACAGCGCAGCTCCCAGTGCTGTCTCTGAAGCAAAGGTGAGGGCTCTATGACCCCAGTGACAGGGCAGCTCCCAGTGCTGTCTCTGAAGCAGAGGTGGGTGGTCCCTAACCCCAGTGACAGGGCAGCTCCCAGTGCTGTCTCTACAGGAGAGGTGAGGGGGGTCGCTAACCCCAGTGACAGGGCAGCTCTCAGTGCTGTCTCTGCAGCAGAGGTGAGGGGGGTCTCTGACCCCAGTGACAGGGCAGATCTCAGTGCTGTCTCTGCAACAGAGGTGAGGGCTCTCTGAGCCCAGTGACAGGGCAGCTCCCAGTGTTGTCTATAAAGCAGAGATGAGGGTTCTCTGACCCCAGTGACAGGGTAGTCCCCACTGCTGTCTCTGAAGCAGAGCTGAGGGGTCTCTGACCCGAATGAAGGGAAGCTCCCAGTGCTATCTCTGAAGCAGAGGTGAGGGCTCTCTGACCCCAGTGACAGGGCAGCTCCCAGTGCTGCTCTGAAGCAGAGGTGGGGGCTCTCTGGCCCCAGTGACAGGGCAGCTCCCAGTGCTGTCTCTGAAGCAGAGGTGAGGGTCTCTGACCCCCAGTGACAGGGCAGCCTCAGTGCTGTCTCTGAAGCAGAGGTGGGGGCTCTCTGACCCCAGTGACAGGGCAGCTCCCAGTGCTGTCGCTGAAGCAGAGGTGAGGGCTCATCGACCCCAGTGACAGGGCAGCTCCCAGTGCTGTCTCTGTAGCAGAGGTGAGGGGTCTCTGATCCCAGTGACAGCACTACTCCCAGTGCTGTCTCTGAAGCAGAGGCGAGGGCTCTCTGACCCCAGTGACAGGGCAGCTCCCAGTGCTGTCTATAAAGCAGAGATGAGGGTTTTCTGACCACAGCGACAGGGCAGCTCCCAGTGCTGTCTCTGAAGCAGAGGTGAGGGCTCACCGACCCCAGTGACAGGGCAGCTCCCAGTGCTCTCTCTGCAGCAGAGGTGTTGGGGGTATCTGACACCAGTGATATGGCAGCTCCCAGTGCTGTCTCTGAAGCAGAAGTGGGGGGTCTATGACCCCAATGAAGGGAAGCTCTCAGTGCTGTCTCTGAAGCCTAGGTTAGGGCTCTCTGACCCCAGCGACAGGGCAGCTCCCAGTGCTGTGTCTGATGCAGAGGCGAGGCCTCTCTGACCCCAGTGATGGGGCAGCGCCCAGTGCTGTCTCTGCAGCAAAGGTGAGGGGGGGTCTCTGACACAAGTGACAGGACAGCTGCCAGTGCTGTCTCTGAAGCAGAGGTGGGGGGTCTATGACCCCAATGAAGGGAAGCTCCAAGTGCTGTCTCTGAGGCAAAGGCGAGGGCTCTCTGACCCCAGTGAAAGGGCAGCTCCCAGTGCTGTGTCTGCAGCAGAGGTGAGGGGGGTCTCTGACCCCAGTGACAGGGCAGCTCTCAGGGCTGTCTCTGCAGCAGAGGTGGGGGGGTCTATGACCCCAATGAAGGGAAGCTCCCAGTGCTGTCTCTGAATCAGAGGTGAGGGCTCTCTGACCCCAGCGACAGGGCTCCTCCCAGTGCTGTCTCTGCAGCAGAGGTGAGAGGTCTCGGACCCCAGTGACAGGGCAGCTTCCAGTGCTGTCTCTGCAGCGAGGTGAGGGCTCTCGGACCCCAGTGACAGGGCAGCTCCCAGTGCTGTCCCTATTGCAGAGGTGAGAGTTATCTGACCCCAGTGACAGGGCAGCTCCCAGTGCTGTCTCCGTAGCAGAGGTGAGGGGTCTCTGACCCCAGTGACAGGGCAACTCCCAGTGCTGTCTCTGAAGCAGAGGCGAGGGCTATCGGACCCAAGTGACAGGGCAGCTCCCAGTGTTGTCTATAAAGCAGAGATGATGGTTTTCTGACCACAGCGACAGGGCAGCTCCCAGTGCTGTCCCTGCAGCAGAGGTGAGGGGGGTCTCTGACACCAGTGACAGGGAAGCTCCCAGTGCTGTCTCTGAAGCAGAGGTGGGGGGTCTATGACCCAAATAAAGGGAAGCTCCCAGTGCTGTCTCTGAAGCAGAGGTGAGGGTCTCTGACCCCAGTGACAGGGCAGCTCCCAGTGCTGTCTCTGAAGCAGGGGTGATGGCTCTCTGACCCCAGTGACAGGGCAGCTCCCAGTGCTGTCTCTGGAGCAGAGGCGAGGGGGCTCTCTGACCCCAGTGACAGGGCAGCACCCAGCGCTGTCTCTGAAGCGGAAGTGAGAGCTCTATGGTCCCAGTGACAGTGCAGCTCCCAGTGCTGTCTCTGAAGCAGAGGTGAGAGCTCTCTGACCCGAATGAAGGGAAGCTCCCAGTGCTATCTCTGAAGCAGAGGTGAGGGCTCTCTGACCCCAGTGACAGGGCAGCTCCCAGTGCTGCTCTGAAGCAGAGGTGGGGGCTCTCTGGCCCCAGTGACAGGGCAGCTCCCAGTGCTGTCTCTGAAGCAGAGGTTAGGGTCTCTGACCCCCAGTGACAGGGCAGCCTCAGTGCTGTCTCTGAAGCAGAGGTGGGGGCTCTCTGACCCCAGTAACAGGGCAGCTTCCAGTGCTGTCACTGGAGCAGAGGTGAGGGCTCATCGACCCCAGTGACAGGGCAGCTCCCAGTGCTGTCTCTTTAGCAGAGGTGAGGGGTCTCTGATCCCAGTGACAGCACTACTCCCAGTGCTGTCTCTGAAGCAGAGGCGAGGGCTCTCTGACCCCAGTGACAGGGCAGCTCCCAGTGCTGTCTATAAAGCAGAGATGAGGGTTTTCTGACCACAGCGACAGGGCAGCTCCCAGTGCTGTCTCTGAAGCAGAGGTGAGGGCTCACCGACCCCAGTGACAGGGCAGCTCCCAGTGCTGTCTCTGCAGCAGAGGTGTTGGGGGTATCTGACACCAGTGATATGGCAGCTCCCAGTGCTGTCTCTGAAGCAGAAGTGGGGGGTCTATGACCCCAATGAAGGGAAGCTCTCAGTGCTGTCTCTGAAGCCTAGGTTAGGGCTCTCTGACCCCAGCGACAGGGCAGCTCCCAGTGCTGTGTCTGATGCAGAGGCGAGGCCTCTCTGACCCCAGTGATGGGGCAGCGCCCAGTGCTGTCTCTGCAGCAAAGGTGAGGGGGGTCTCTGACACAAGTGACAGGACAGCTGCCAGTGCTGTCTCTGAAGCAGAGGTGGGGGGTCTATGACCCCAATGAAGGGAAGCTCCAAGTGCTGTGTCTGAGGCAAAGGCGAGGGCTCTCTGACCCCAGTGAAAGGGCAGCTCCCAGTGCTGTGTCTGCAGCAGAGGTGAGGGGGGTCTCTGACCCCAGTGACAGGGCAGCTCTCAGGGCTGTCTCTGCAGCAGAGGTGGGGGGGTCTATGACCCCAATGAAGGGAAGCTCCCAGTGCTGTCTCTGAATCAGAGGTGAGGGCTCTCTGACCCCAGCGACAGGGCTCCTCCCAGTGCTGTCTCTGCAGCAGAGGTGAGAGGTCTCGGACCCCAGTGACAGGGCAGCTTCCAGTGCTGTCTCTGCAGCGAGGTGAGGGCTCTCGGACCCCAGTGACAGGGCAGCTCCCAGTGCTGTCCCTATTGCAGAGGTGAGAGTTATCTGACCCCAGTGACAGGACAACTCCCAGTGCTGTCTCTGAAGCAGAGGCGAGGGCTATCGGACCCAAGTGACAGGGCAGCTCCCAGTTCTGTCTCTGAAGCAGAGGTGGGGGGGGGGTCTATGACCCCAATGAAGGGAAGCTCCCATTGCTGTCTCCGAAGCAGAGGTGGGGGGTCTATGACCCAAATAAAGGGAAGCTCCCAGTGCTGTCTATAAAGCAGAGATGATGGTTTTCTGACCACAGCGACAGGGCAGCTCCCAGTGCTGTCCCTGCAGCAGAGGTGAGGGGGGTCTCTGACACCAGTGACAGGGAAGCTCCCAGTGCTGTCTCCGAAGCAGAGGTGGGGGGTCTATGACCCAAATAAAGGGAAGCTCCCAGTGCTGTCTCTGAAGCAGTGGTGAGGATCTCTGACCCCAGTGACAGGGCAGCTCCCAGTGCTGTCTCTGAAGCACGGGTGATGGCTCTCTGACCCCAGTGACAGGGCAGCTCCCAGTGCTGTCTCTGGAGCAGAGGCGAGGGGGCTCTCTGACCCCAGTGACAGGGCCGCTCCCAGCGCTGTCTCTGAAGCGGAAGTGAGAGCTCTATGGTCCCAGTGACAGTGCAGCTCCCAGTGCTGTCTCTGAAGCAGAGGTGAGGGGGGCCTCTGACCCCAGTGACAGGGCAGCTCCCAGTTCTGTCTCTGAAGCAGAGGTGGGGGGGGGGTCTATGACCCCAATGAAGGGAAGCTCCCATTGCTGTCTTTGAATCAGAGGTGAGGGCTCTCTGACCCCAGCGACAGGGCAGCTCCCAGTGCTGTGTCTGAAGCAGAGGTGAGGGCTCTCTGACCCCAGTGACAGGGCAGCTCCCAGTGCTGTCTCTGAAGTAGAGGTGAGAGCACTCTGACCCCAGTGACAGGGCAGCTCCCAGTGCTGTCTCTGAAACAGGGTTGAGGGTTATCTGACCCCAGTGACAGGGCAGCTCCCAGAGATGTCTCTGAAGCAGAGATGGGGGCTCTCTGGCCCCAGTGACAGGTCAGCTCCCAGTGCTGTCTCCGAAGCAGAGGTGAGGGCTCTCTGACCCCAGTGACAGGGCAACTCCCTGTGCTGTCTCTGCAGAAGAGGTGAGGGGGGTCTCTGACCCCAGTGACAGGGCAGCTCCCTGTGCTGTCTCTGCAGCAGAGGTGAGGGGGGTCTCTGACCCCAATGACAGGGCAGCTCTCAGTGCTGTCTCTGCAGCAGAGGTGAGGGGTCTCTGAGCCCAGTGACAGGGCAGCGCCCAGTGTTGTCTATAAAGCAGAGATGAGGGTTCTCTGATCCCAGTGACAGCGTAGCCCCCAGTGCTGTCTCTGAAGCAGAGGTGAGGGTTCTCTGACCCGAATGAAGGGAAGCTCCCAGTGCTGTCTATGAAGCAGAGGTGAGGGCTCTCTGACCCCAGTGACAGGGCAGCTCCCAGTGCTGTCTCTGAAGTAGAGGTGAGAGCACTCTGACCCCAGTGACAGGGCAGCTCCCAGTGCTGTCTCTGAAACAGGGTTGAGGGTTATCTGACCCCAGTGACAGGGCAGCTCCCAGCGCTGTCTCTGCAGCAGAGGTGAGGTCTCTCTGACCCTAGCGACAGGGCAAATCCCAGTGCTGTCTCTGAAGCAGAGGCGAGGGCTCTCTGACCCCCAGTGACAGGGCAGCTCCCAGTGCTGTCTCTGAAGCAGAGGTGGGGGGTATATGACCCTAATAAAGGGAAGCTCCCAGTGCTGTCTCTGAAACAGAGGTGAGGGCTCCCTGACCCCAGCGACAGGGCATCTCCCAGTGCTGTGTCTGAAGCAGAGGCGAGGGCTCTCTGACCCCAGTGACAGGGCACCTCCCAGTGCTGTCTCTGCAACAGAGGTGAGGGGTCTCGGACCCCAGTGACAGGGCAGCTTCCAGAGCTGTCTCTGCAGCAGAGGTGAGGGCTCTCGGACTCCAGAGACAGGGCAGCTCCAACTGCTGTCTCTGCAGCAGAGGTGAGGGCTCCCGACCCCAGTGACAGGGCAGCTCCCAGTGCTGTCTCTGCAGCAGAGG
The DNA here is from genome assembly GCF_040938575.1 of Ambystoma mexicanum. Classification (NCBI taxonomy): domain Eukaryota; kingdom Metazoa; phylum Chordata; class Amphibia; order Caudata; family Ambystomatidae; genus Ambystoma; species Ambystoma mexicanum. Next base: position 1,286,146,599 of record NC_090926.1, read on the forward strand.
TGAGGGGTCTCGGACCCCAGTGAGAGGACAGCTCCCAGCGCTGTCTCTGAAGCAGAGGTGGGGGCTCTCTGACCCCAGTGACAGTCAGCTCCCAGTGCTGTCTATAAAGCAGAGATGAGGGTTCTCTGACCCCTGCGACAGGGCAGCTCCCAGTGCTGTCTCTGAAGCAGAGGTGAGGGGTATCTGACCCCAGTGACAGGGCAACTCCCAGTGCTGTCTCTGAAGCAGAGGCGAGGGCCATCTGTCCCCAGTGACAGGGTAGCCCCCAGTGCTGTCTCTGAAGCAGAGTTGGGGGGTCTATGACCCCAATGAAGGGAAGCTCCCAGTGCTGTCTCTGAAGCAGAGGTGAGGGCTCTCTGACCCCAGTGACAGGGCAGCTCCCAGTGCTGTCTCTGAAGCAGAGGTGAAAGTCTCTGACCCCAGTGACAGGGCAGCTCCCAGCGCTGTCTCTGAAGCAGAGGTGGGGGCTCTCTGACCCCAGTGACAGTCAGCTCCCAGTGCTGTCTATAAAGCAGAGATGAGGGTTCTCTGACCCCAGCGACAGGGCAGCTCCCAGTGCTGTCTCTGAAGCAGAGGTGAGGGGTATCGGACCCCAGTGACAGGACAGCTCCCAGCGCTGTCTCTGAAGCAGAGGCGAGGGCCCTCTGTCCCTAGTGACAGGGCAGCCCCCAGTGCTGTCTCTGAAGCAGAGGTGGGGGGTCTATGACCCCAATGAAGGGAAGCTCCCAGTGCTGTCTCTGCATCAGAGGTGAGGGGGGTCTCTGACCCCAGTGACAGGGCAGCTCTCAGTGCTGTCTCTGAAGTAGAGGTGAGGGGGGCCTCTGACCCCAGTGACAGGGCAGCTCCCAGTTCTGTCTCTGAAGCAGAGGTGGGGGGGGTCTATGACCCCAATGAAGGGAAGCTCCCATTGCTGTCTTTGAATCAGAGGTGAGGGCTCTCTGACCCCAGCGACAGGGCAGCTCCCAGTGCTGTGTCTGAAGCAGAGGTGAGGGCTCTCTGACCCCAGTGACAGGGCAGCTCCCAGTGCTGTCTCTGCAGCAGAGGTGAGGGGTCTCGGACCCCAGTGACAGGGCAGCTTCCAGTGCTGTCTCTGCAGCAGAGGTGAGGGGTCTCGGACCCCAGTAACAGGGCAGCTTCCAGTGCTGTCTCTGCAGCAGAGGTGATGGCTTTCGGACCCCAGTGACAGGGCAGCTACCAATGTTGTCTCTGCAGCAGAAGTGAGGGGGGTCTCTGACCCCAGTGACAGGGCAGCTCCCAGTGCTGTCTTTGAAGCAGAGGTGAGGGGTCTCTGACCCCAGTGACAGGGCAGCACCCAGTGCTGTCTCTGCAGCAGAGGTGAGGGGTCTCGGACCCCAGTGACAGGACAGCTCCCAGTGCTGTCTCTGCAGCAGAGGTGAGGGCTCCCGGACCCCAGTGACAGGACAACACCCAGTTCTGTCTATGAAGCAGAGGTTAGGGCTCTCTGACTCCAGTGACAGGGCAGCTCCCAGTGCTGTCTCTGAAGCAGAGGTTGGGGGTCTCTAACCCCAGTGACAGCGCAGCTCCCAGTGCTGTCTCTGAAGCAAAGGTGAGGGCTCTATGACCCCAGTGACAGGGCAGCTCCCAGTGCTGTCTCTGAAGCAGAGGTGGGGGTCTCTAACCCCAGTGATAGGGCAGCTCCCAGTGCTGTCTCCATAGCCGAGGTGAGGGGGGTCTCTAACCCCAGTGACAGTGCATCTCTCAGTGCTGTCTCTGAAGCAGAGGTGGGGGGTCTCTAACACCAGTGACAGGGCAGCTCCCAGTGCTGTCTCTACAGCAGAGGTGAGGGGGGTCTCTAACCCCAGTGACAGGGCATCTCCCAGTGCTGTCTCTACAGCAGAGGTGGGGGGTCTCTAACACCAGTGACAGGGCAGCTCACAGTGTTGTCTCTGAAGCAGAGGTGAGGGGGGTCTCTAACCCCAGTGACAGGGCAGCTCCCAGTGCTTCTCGGAAGCAGAGGTGGGGGGTCTCTAACCCCAGTGACAGAGAAGCTCCCAGTGCTGTCTCTGCAGCAGAGGTGAGGGCTTTCAGACCCCAATGACAGGGCAGCTCCGAGTGCTGTCTCTGAAACAGAGGTGGGGCGTCTGTAACCCCCGTTGACAGGGAAGCTCCCAGAGCTGTCTCTGCAGCAGAGGTGAGGGCTCGATGACCCCAGTGACAGGTCAGCTCCCAGTGCTGTCTCTGAAGCAGAGGTGGGGGTCTCTAACCCCAGTGACAGGGCAGCTCCCAGTGCTGTCTCTGAAGCAGAGGCGAGGGGGGTCTCTAACCCCAGTGACAGGGCAGCTCTCAATGCTGTCTCTGCAGCATAGGTGAGGTGGGTCTCTAACCCCAGTGACAGGGCAGCTCCCAGTGCTGTCTCTGAAGCAGAGGTGAGGGGTCTATGACCCCAATGAAGGGAAGCTCCCAGTGCTGTCTCTGAATCAGAGGTGAGGGCTCTCTGACCCCAGCGACAGGGCATCTCCCAGTGCTGTGTCTGAAGCAGTGGCGAGGGCTCTCTGACCCCAGTGACAGGGCACCTCCCAGTGCTGTCTCTGCAACAGAGGTGAGGGGTCTCGGAACCCAGTGACAGGGCAGCTTCCAGAGCTGTCTCTGCAGCAGAGGTGAGGGCTCTCGACCCCAGTGACAGGGCAGCTCCCAGTGCTGTGTCTGAAGCAGAGGTGAGGGCTCTCTGACCCCAGTGACAGGGCAGCTCCCAGTGCTGTCTCTGCAGCATAGGTGAGGGGTCTCGGACCCCAGTGACAGGACAGCTCCCAGCGCTGTCCCTGCAGCAGAGGTGAGGGCTCTCTGACCCCAGTGACAGGGCAGCTCCCAGTGCTGTCTCTGAAGCAGATGTGAGAGTCTCTGACCCCAGTGACAGGGTGGCTCCCAGTGCTGTCTCTGAAGCAGAGGTGGGGGCTCTCTGACCCCAGTGACAGTCAGCTCCCAGTGCTGTCTATAAAGCAGGGATGAGGGTTCTGTGACCCCAGCGACAGGGCAGCTCCCAGTGCTGTCTCTGAATCAGAGGTGAGGGCTCACCGACCCCATTGACAGGGCAGCTCCCAGTGCTGTCTCTGTAGCAGAGGTGAGGGCTCTCTGACCCCAGTGACAGGGCAGCTCCCAGTGCTGTCTCTGCAGCAGAGGTGAGGTCTCTCTGACCCTAGTGACAGGGCAAATCCCAGTGCTGTCTCTGAAGCAGAGGCGAGGGCTCTCTGACCCCCAGTGACAGGGCAGCTCCCAGTGCTGTCTATAAAGCAGAGATGAGGGTATTCTGACCACAGCGACAGGGCAGCTCCCAGTGCTGTCTCTGAAGCAGAGGCGAGGGCCCTCTGTCCCCAGTGACAGGGCAGCCCCCAGTGCTGTCTCTGCAGCAGAGGTGAGGGGGGTCTCTGACCCCAGTGACAGGGCAGCTCCCAGTGCTGTCTCTGAAGCAGAGGTGGGGGGTATATGACCCCAATAAAGGGAAGCTCCCAGTGCTGTCTCTGAATCAGAGGTGAGGGCTCCCTGACCCCAGTGACAGGGCATCTCCCAGTGCTGTGTCTGAAGCAGAGGCGAGGGCTCTCTGACCCCAGTGACAGGGCACCTCCCAGTGCTGTCTCTGCAACAGAGGTGAGGGGTCTCGGACCCCAGTGACAGGGCAGCTTCCAGAGCTGTCTCTGCAGCAGAGGTGAGGGCTCTCGGACTCCAGTGACAGGGCAGCTCCCAGTGCTGTCTCTGCAGCAGAGGTGAGGGCTCCCGACCTCAGTGACAGGGCAGCTCCCAGTGCTGTCTCTGCAGCAGAGGTGAGGGGTCTCGGACCCCAGTGACAGGACAGCTCCCAGCGCTGTCCCTGCAGCAGAGGTGAGGGCTCTCTGACCCCAGTGACAGGGCAGCTCCCAGTGCTGTCTCTGAAGCAGAGGTGAGAGTCTCTGACCCCAGTAACAGGGGAGCTCCCAGTGCTGTCTCTGAAGCAGAGGTGGGGGCTCTCTGACCCCAGTGACAGTCAGCTCCCAGTGCTGTCTATAAAGCAGAGATGAGGGTTCTCTGACCCCTGCGACAGGGCAGCTCCCAGTGCTGTCTCTGAAGCAGAGGTGAGGGGTATCTGACCCCAGTGACAGGGCAACTCCCAGTGCTGTCTCTGAAGCAGAGGCGAGGGACATCTGTCCCCAGTGACAGGGCAGCCCCCAGTGCTGTCTCTGAAGCAGAGGTGGGGGGTCTATGACCCCAATGAAGGGAAGCTCCCAGTGCTGTCTCTGAAGCAGAGGTGAGGGCTCTCTGACCCCAGTGACAGGGCAGCTCCCAGTGCTGTCTCTGAAGCAGAGGTGAAAGTCTCTGACCCCAGTGACAGGGCAGCTCCCAGTGCTGTCTCTGAAGCAGAGGTGGGGGCTCTCTGACCCCAGTGACAGTCAGCTCCCAGTGCTGTCTAAAAAGCAGAGATGAGGGTTCTCTGACCCCAGCGACAGGGCAGCTCCCAGTGCTGTCTCTGAAGCAGAGGTGAGGGGTATCGGACCCCAGTGACAGGACAGCTCCCAGTGCTGTCTCTGAAGCAGAGGCGAGGGCCCTCTGTCCCCAGTGACAGGGCATCCCCCAGTGCTGTCTCTGAAGCAGAGGTGGGGGGTCTATGACCCCAATGAAGGGAAGCTCCCAGTGCTGTCTCTGCAGCAGAGGTGAGGGGGGTCTCTGACCCCAGTGACAGGGCAGCTCTCAGTGCTGTCTCTGAAGTAGAGGTGAGGGGGGTCTCTGACCCCAGTGACAGGGCTGCTCCCAGTTCTGTCTCTGAAGCAGAGGTGGGGGGGTCTATGACCCCAATGAAGGGAAGCTCCCATTGCTGTCTCTGAATCAGACGTGAGGGCTCTCTGACCCCAGCGACAGGGCAGCTCCCAGTGCTGTGTCTGAAGCAGAGGTGAGGGCTCTCTGACCCCAGTGACAGGGCAGCTCCCAGTGCTGTCTCTGCAGCAGAGGTGAGGGGTCTCGGACCCCAGTGACAGGGCAGCTTCCAGTGCTGTCTCTGCAGCAGAGGTGATGGCTTTCGGACCCCAGTGACAGGGCAGCTACCAATGTTGTCTCTGCAGCAGAAGTGAGGGGGGTCTCCGACCCCAGTGACAGGGCAGCTCCCAGTGCTGTCTTTGAAGCAGAGGTGAGGGGTCTCTGACCCCAGTGACAGGGCAGCACCCAGTGCTGTCCCTGCAGCAGAGGTGAGGGTCTCGGACCCCAGTGACAGGACAGCTCCCAGTGCTGTCTCTGCAGCAGAGGTGAGGGCTCCCGGATCCCAGTGACAGGGCAACTCCCACTGCTGTCTATGAAGCAGAGGTTAGGGCTCTCTGACCCCAGTGACAGGGCAGCTCCCAGTGCTGTCTCTGAAGCAGAGGTGGGGGTCTCTAACCCCAGTGACAGCGCAGCTCCCAGTGCTGTCTCTGAAGCAAAGGTGAGGGCTCTATGACCCCAGTGACAGGGCAGCTCCCAGTGCTGTCTCTGAAGCAGAGGTGGGGGGTCTCTAACCCCAGTGACAGGGCAGCTCCCAGTGCTGTCTCCATAGCCGAGGTGAGGGGGTCTCTAACCCCAGTGACAGTGCAGCTCTCAGTGCTGTCTCTGAAGCAGAGGTGGGGGTCTCTAACACCAGTGACAGGGCAGCTCCCAGTGCTGTCTCTACAGCAGAGGTGAGGGGGGTCTCTAACCCCAGTGACAGGGCATCTCTCAATGCAGTCTCTACAGCGGAGGTGAGGGGGGTTTCTAACCCCAGTGACAGGGCAGCTCACAGTGTTGTCTCTGAAGCAGAGGTGAGGGGGGTCTCTAACCCCAGTGACAGGGCAGCTCCCAGTGCTGTCTCTGAAGCAAAGGTGGGGGGTCTCTAACCCCAGTGACAGAGAAGCTCCCAGTGCTGTCTCTGCAGCAGAGGTGAAGGCTTTCAGACTCCAGTGACAGGGCAGCTCCAAGTGCTGTCTCTGAAGCAGAGGTGGGGGGTCTGTAACCCCCGTTGACAGGGAAGCTCCCAGAGCTGTCTCTGCAGCAGAGGTGAGGGCTCGATGACCCCACTGACAGGTCAGCTCCCAGTGCTGTCTCTGAAGCAGAGGTGGGGGTCTCTAACCCCAGTGACAGGGCAGCTCCCAGTGCTGTCTCTGAAGCAGAGGTGAGGGGGGTCTCTAACCCCAGTGACAGGGCAGCTCTCAATGTTGTCTCTACAGCATAGGTGAGGTGGGTCTCTAACCCCAGTGACAGGGCAGCTCCCAGTGCTGTCTCTGAAGCAGAGGTGAGGGGGGTCTCTAACCCCAGTGACAGGGCAGCTCCCAGTGCTGTCTCTGCAGCAGATGTGAGGGGGGCCTCTAACCCCAGTGACAGGGCAGCTCCCAGTGCTCTCTCTGCAGCAGAGGTGACGGGCGCCTCTAACCCCAGTGACAGGGCAGCTCCCAGTGCTGCCTCTGCAGCAGAGGTGAGGGGGGTCACTAGCAGCAGAGGTGAGGGAGGGCAGCCCCCAGTGCTACCTCTGCAGCAGAGGTGAGGGGGTCTCTAACCCCAGTGACAGGGCAGCTCTCAGTGCTGTCTCTGCAGCAGAGGTGAGGGGGGTCTCTATCCCCAGTGACAGGGCAGCTCCCAGTGCTGTCTCTGAAGCAGAGGTGGGGGGTCTATGACCCCAATGAAGGGAATCTCCCAGTGCTGTCTCTGAAGCAGTGGTGAGGGCTCTCTGACGCCAGTGACAGGGCACCTCCCAGTGCTGTCTCTGCAACAGAGGTTAGGGGTCTCGGACCCCAGTGACAGGGCAGCTTCCAGAGCTGTCTCTGCAGCAGAGGTGAGGGCTCTTGGACTCCAGTGACAGGGCAGCTCCCAGTGCTGTCTCTGAAGCAGAGGTGAGGGCTTTCTGACCCCAATGACAGGGCAGCTCCCAGTGCTGTCTCTGCAGCAGAGGTGAGGGGTCTCGGACCCCAGTGACAGGACAGCTCCCAGCACTGTCCCTGCAGCAGAGGTGAGGGCTCTCTGACCCCAGTGACAGGGCAGCTCCCAGTGCTGTCTCTTAAGCAGAGGTGTGGGCTCTCTGGCCCCAGTGTCAGGGCAGCTCCCAGTGCTGTCTCTGCAGCAGAGGTGAGGGTCTCTGACCCCAGTGACAGGGCAGCTCCCAGTGCTGTCTCTGCAGCAGATGTGAGGGGGGCCTCTAACCCCAGTGACAGGGCAGCTCCCAGTGCTCTCTCTGCAGCAGAGGTGACGGGCGCCTCTAACCCCAGTGACAGGGCAGCTCCCAGTGCTGCCTCTGCAGCAGAGGTGAGGGGGGTCACTAGCAGCAGACGTGAGGGAGGGCAGCCCCCAGTGCTGCCTCTGCAGCAGAGGTGAGGGGGTCTCTAACCCCAGTGACAGGGCAGCTCTCAGTGCTGTCTCTGCAGCAGAGGTGAGGTGGGTCTCTAACCCCAGTGACAGGGCAGCTCCCAGTGCTGTCTCTGAAGCAGAGGTGAGGGGGGTTGCTAACCCCAGTGACAGGGCAGCTCCCAGTGCTGTCTCTGCAGCAGATGTGAGGGGGGCCTCTAACCCCAGTGACAGGGCAGCTCCCAGTGCTCTCTCTGCAGCAGAGGTGACGGGCGCCTCTAACCCCAGTGACAGGGCAGCTCCCAGTGCTGCCTCTGCAGCAGAGGTGAGGGGGGTCACTAGCAGCAGAGGTGAGGGAGGGCAGCCCCCAGTGCTGCCTCTGCAGCAGAGGTGAGGGGGTCTCTAACCCCAGTGACAGGGCAGCTCTCAGTGCTGTCTCTGCAGCAGAGGTGAGGGGGGTCTCTATCCCCAGTTACAGGGCAGCTCCCAGTGCTCTCTCTGAAGCAGAGGCGAGGGCTCTCTGACGCCAGTGACAGGGCACCTCCCAGTGCTGTCTCTGCAACCGAGGTTAGGGGTCTCGGACCCCAGTGACAGGGCAGCTTCCAGAGCTGTCTCTGCAGCAGTTGTGAGGGCTCTTGGACTCCAGTGACAGGGCAGCTCCCAGTGCTGTCTCTGAAGCAGAGGTGAGGGCTCTCTGACCCCAGTGACAGGGCAGCTCCCAGTGCTGTCTCTTAAGCAGAGGTGTGGGCTCTCTGGCCCCAGTGTCAGGGCAGCTCCCAGTGCTGTCTCTGCAGCAGAGGTGAGGGTCTCTGACCCCAGTGACAGGGCAGCTCCCAGTGCTGTCTCTGAAGCAGAGGTGGGGGCTCACCGACCCCATTGACAGGGCAGCTCCCAGTGCTGTCTCTGTAGCAGAGGTGAGGGGTCTCTGACCCCAGTGACAGGGCAAATCCCAGTGCTGTCTCTGAAGCAGAGGCGAGGGCTCTCTGACCCCCAGTGACAGGTCAGCTCCCAGTGCTGTCTATAAAGCAGAGATGAGGGTTCTCTGACCACAGCGACAGGGCAGCTCCCAGTGCTGCCTCTGAAGCAGAGGTGAGGGCTCACTGACCCCAGTGACAGGGCA